>NC_086253.1:19765666-21089774 GCF_021018805.1 Prinia subflava | reverse complement strand
TCTGCTAGCATGGAATTAACTAGACATTTTTAATCTTATTTCTCAAATATGTGCAAGTCTCTTTCCTTAGTACAGAAGAAGAGGACATGTACCATATTCAGAATTCATTATGACTGCAAGAAAAGTAGTTTTGTACTTGGAAAAAACTTCTTGTTTCCAAGCCTTTTGTTGTTGTAACAATAAAACTCAAGGAGGAAGTACTGTGAAGTGGAATGGTTTATAACTCACTTCAGATAAACTAACTTTAATAAGTAAGGATTTTGGAATCCTCGAAATGTAGACAACCAAAGAAATAACTGCTCCTCCCAGAGAATAAAGCTAAACCCAACATAAAACCAATACAGGAATAAATAGTACTCACATTAAAAATGAGATTTCTTGATATTCCTGATTGTCAATTTACTATCATGCTTTCCTGGATGTTAATCTGGAAAGAATAATTTGGTATGTCTGGGTTTACCTGTAAACATAATCCTGAATTTTGAAGCTCTTTAAATTATTTGTCTATTATATTACAAAATCATCACACTAAGATTGTATTTGTGGGATCTCATCCAAAACTTTTGAAACAGGAAAGAATGTCCAATTATTTCAATTAGTTCTGTATTGGATCAAGCCCAGTTTTCATCAAACTGGTGTAAAAGATTAGATTAGTTTAGAGCAGATTAAATTGGATTGGATTAGATAGATTAGTTTGTGGAAGACCAGTTTTATTAGAATCATGGATTTGCAAGCTTAAGCTGCATAAAACTGGTTCAGGAAAGCAAGAAGAAAAAAGTGATAACACTTTAAAGCAAATTAGTTCAAATAGCTGCATACTGTTGATGACTCCTCACATTCCCATTATTGACCATACCTTTCACGCATTCAGAAGGTAAAATCTTGTCAAATATATGCTTTTTTTTCACAATAGTTAACCTGCAAGAGGTTCACAATTTCTGAGGATTTTTTCATATTTTCATATTAATATAAGCATCTGGAGGCTATATTTTATTTAACTAGATTTACGTATAAGACATTTTTAATGTAATCAATATTTTTAAAAAATACATTTTTAGGCATACCTATATATCTCTATATCTATAAATAATACATTATTTTACATCTGCAACTTCAAAACGAGTCTACTATTCAAGATAAATCAAAAATTTTGGCAGATAATTAGCTTTGAGGGTATCCAATCATTCTTGATTTTTATTGACATAGTAGATCTGGAGAACACAAGCAAAGTGTTAGTTAGGGGTGCTCTTCAGCACAGCAAATCACTGCTATAGCACTCTTCACACTTTCTCTGAAAGTCCTCTTTATATCATTAAGACAGCTCTTGAAATAGGCACCACTTAACTTCTAGTGCTTGTTAGCTTGTTTCTATTATCTAGATTAAAGCTAAATGTTTTATTAGATGTGGATTGTATGCAGAGCAGATCAAATACTGGTAAGGGCTATGTACTGGGATTAATTGAGCAATGAAACACCTTCTCAAGGTCATCTTAGTTTTTGTACTTTTTCCTTTCAATTTTTGCTACTGATGGTTGGTTAGTTTTTTATTTCCAGTTGTAAATAGCATTTGCTGAGATTTTAATGGTTGAATAGACAGACTGTGTAGCTTTCAAAAGCGAAAACAAAATGTGACTTTTTTTAGTGACTCATTAAAAGGGTCAGTGATTATTAATTTCTGGTAAATGACTGCCTAGTATGGAGGTGGAAATCCAGTCACCTTAGTTACTGAGGTAGACTGCAGTTTCATTCACAGATTTTCAATTTGATTATATGTGGGAAAAGGGAGAAAATGGCTGGATGTGACTTCTCAGCTTGGCAATAATACAGCCAGAGGTACTAAAAAAAAAAAAAAAAAAAGGCAAGTCTAGCAAAAGCTTCAGTTCCTGTACTTAATTATTAAAAAAAGCTGCCTAATTGTGAGCTTTATCTCTGACAGTTGTCAGATGTCTTCCAGCAAGTGAAGATCAAAAGGAATAATTAGTATGTAGTCTCTTTGTCCCCCTGGCTAACATTTTTTTTAATCTGCTATAATGTGCATTGATGAAGTCCTTAATGGAAGTCAGTGATTTTCTCAGGTGAAAGTTTCCTTTTGTTTTATCTAATTCTGTCTAGTTCTGGTTTTAAGACAAGTGGAAGAGTAAGAAAAACTTGCTTTTGTGTAGTTTTTAGCATAATTTCTTCAGCAAATTGACAAAAGGCTCCTACTGTGAGAAAAATGTTTCAGTATAGTTCTTTTGCTTTCATGTAGAACAAAGACATCCCTGCAAATGCGATTTTAAGCTTTGAAACTACCAATAATGTGTGAATCTCTTATTCCTTTCCTGTTTTATTCCTAATTAAAGCTTTAATTGGCTCCCAGCATTGAATATTTTGGAGTCAATTCTTAACTGAAGTACTCAAATATACAAGTTAATTCAGTTTCTATGTAAGGCAGTTAATATTTTAAATACCTCTACCTATTAAAACTGAGAAAGTGAGAGGAGGCACTCCTCCCATGAGGACTTGAAGAGTAATGCGAGAGAGGAAGAAATTTCTCTAGTGGATGCAGAAGGGTGAGTTCCTCAAGTTTGCTTTTATACTTTCATTCAGATGACCTTGCTTAAACAGTCAGTGTGGCAGGACAACCATGGGTGACGGAAGGAGCTCATCTGCGTCCGTGTGAGGAGTGAGTCAGTAACATCCAGTAAGGGCTGATGTCCTCACCACAGCAGTCTGGGGGACAACTATGCTTATTCAGGCACTTGGTTACTCTTGCCTGCAGCAGTTTTATTTCACTTGAAACCTTAGCTTTCACCTGTTTGTCTTTCTGCACTGCATGGCCTTTTATTTCTTCTGTCTTGACCCTCTCCTAATATTTTGTGTCTTTCTATGTCCCTCTGAAATGTCCTTTCTGAAAAACATACCTTTAATGACAGGCTGGTAAGAAAACTCCATCAATAACTTTAAATTCTACTTCTGTTAGCAAATAAGGATATACAACTGAACAGCCTGTAGTATTTATTATTTAGTAATAAAAATCATTATGAAAATATAAATTCAGAACTACTGAAACCGGTAGAACTGTCTATGCATGCTGGTCATGCTGAACTTTATAATTTTGACAGGCATAGCAAAAGGCTGGAAATCGTTCAAAACAGCTTAGTGCCAGACTATTTCAGATCACAGAGAATATGTAGACCTAGTCTACAACACACTATGCTGTTACATCAAAGACAGCAAGGAGTATGGAAGGTAAGCTGGCCTGGCAGATATTGGTGGGTGGTCAAATCAGAACCATCAAAAACGTTAGAGAAACAGAAAAATTGGAAATGCTAGTGCATAACCCAGACCCCTGCTGTGGGTAGAGTGGGAGCTTCAGACAAGTTTAGGCAAAGTTTATTAGAGAAGCCCTGCTGCTGAGCCATAAGATGCAGAAAGAACCCCCGTGCTTTCTAAATTCTTTTTCAGAGAGGAGTCTGGTTGTGGCTAGCCCCAGACTTCGTCATTGGTTTAAGTAACTTTGTCCCACACAATTAATGATGGCAAATCAGATATATTTATATAAAAATGAATTATTTATTATGACAAATTATTAGATAAAAGTCATAATCAGAATTATTTACTAAACAGTATAAAATTAAGACTACTAGTAGTGTAAAGTATAGGATAGTGCACGATATCAAAGCAATTATATTAAAGCAATTATATTAATGAGAGTGGATAGCAAAAAGAAATAATTATTAAGTAGATATTGTTGTAACTCACCATATCAGTACTCATAGTGTTGGCAATGATATAACTTAAATTTTTTTTGGCTTTTTAGTAACTGGAGTCATGGGTTTGTTTGCCTTTGCCAAGGTAGGAGGGAATTGAGGCTTCTCTTCAAAAGACTCAGCCACCAAGGGTTTGAGTTTCACTGGGTGAGGTCTCATGGGCCTCATTCAACAAAAAGAACTAGACTCTGAAAGTTTAACATCTGCAAGTTGGGAGTAGCCACAAAATACAGAGGACATAGACATTACACCCCCAGTCTGGTCAGAGATACCCAGCCTGGGAAAAGATTGATAGGAAAACCAAAGATTGAGGATCAAATTAACATTCATTGATGGTGAAGGGATCAATAACCAATAGACGATCAAATACTAGGAATTGTGTAATGTAGAACCAATGAACAGATTTTTTTTTAATGTATGAATATGTAAAAAATCTGGTAAAAAACCATGTATGATGGGATGATTTCTACTGCACATCCTAGCAATGATTTCCATTGCACATCTTGGCCAGAATAAAGAAATTCTCTAACACTTAAAAGATGGTGGTGGAGAGTTTCTTTTATCCCCACAGTTTCAATGGCAGTGGGCAGATCCCTTTTACTCAGCCTCAAGGAGCACCCTGGGGGCTGCCCCCTCCCCAAGAGAGAAATCTCCACACACTCCATGGAAGAATACATTAGAAGAACCTAATCATATAAGAGTGGACTGAACTTCTATACTGTAAAGTGATTGAATATCAAACATCTCCCATTGCCCCACTATCAGAATGTTAATTTGGAGTTAATGAGCAGACTGGATTTGGTATAATTCAACACCAAACCCAGCACCTGATGCCCCCTGTTAATCTGCTACTGATAGCCTTGCAAACAGGGCTTTGTCTGAGTTGTTTGACCACAATCCAGAGCATCCTGCTACATCCCCACCTATGCCCAGTTGCCAGGTTTCTTACAACAGAGTACATAAAACTTGTGAAGGTTTATATAATGAGATGTATCTTCTTCTCATGCTTCTATTTCTCTCTGAAAACATTCTAATTCTTGAGATCCTAGATCAATTTTGTGTTTTAAGTTTTTCTCAAGTCTCAGATTCCTGAAACAGAAAGCTCAATGATTGACAACAGATAGAAAATTGTTGTTAATGTAAGTAGAAATCAATGAAAATACAATTTGAATATATCTTAATAGCTTAAAACACAAAAAACACATAGAAGTAATGATATTATAAACATCAATGCCTTATAAGTCCAAATTAAATCTCAGAATTTATTTATACACATGTTCATATATGAGCATACATACATGCAAATACATATTTTAAAAAATATATGTTAGGTCTTCCAATATTCGATTATTTGAGTTGAAACAGTTTTCCTACATTCAAGGAATGTTTTTTATCCACTATAAATATAGTTTAAATAAGTTCATATAAAAGTCTCAACAAAAATGCAAAAAATGAAAATCATATTTTGATTTATAGTATGTGTATGATTGTCAGAGCTAAGTGATGTAGAAGACAGAGCAGAAAATGTAATTATGTTCTGATGTTCCATTGTATAACATTGCGTTTTCAGCAAGGCCTAAATTAAGAAAGTCAGAACTTAAGAAACCTCATAAGATTTTTAAAACCTGGATCAACTGTTCAACTGTTTACTGTTGATGATCACTTTATATTTACAGAAATATACATTTAAATATATATTATTATAATTACAATAATCAGTGAGTAAAGGATGCTTTTTAAAAGATAAACATAAAGATGTAGAGAAAAAATAGAACAAAACAATACAGAAAGAAAGATATAAATTAACATTCTTCCTTAACTATAATTCTAGAAGGGCAAATTTTAAAATGTAAATGGTGAAAGTACTCTTCTTCTTCTCACGAAAGGTACTGACAAGAAGGGACTTGATATGAAAGGTACTTCATGCATCCCCAAGGACTTCAGCATAAACTTTGGGTAGAGGCAGGGAATGCTCACAAGTGTGAGGAACTCAGACACAGGAAGGTAATTCTTCCCCAGCCCTGGGGCAACCTGAGATAAACAAGGAGTTTGGCTATTTTAGAGATTCAGGGTCTGATGTTTTTCTTTGATGTCTGACACAGTCTCCCCTGTAAGTTTGTCTGAAGTACATATAGCTTATTGTCCCTTTTCGCTCTACAAAACTCTCAAGAACCAAAACCACACACCTTGTTTCTCCTTACCTTAAGTGCTAGCATTTTTAATCCTTATCTGATTTTTTCTTCAAGCTCTATTTCAAGGACAACAATTGTGTTCAGTTACTGTTCTCCATCCAGTTTATTATCACTCAACTTTCCATTATTCAATTTATTTCTGTTATTTTCTGATTCATAAAATTCCACAGAAAAATATTGGCCATTTTTTTCTTTATTTTTTTCCCATTTCTTTCAGATCTGTTGAAACGTAAAATGGTTGGTTGAGTCAAATGATTTTACATTATTCATGACCAGAGAAACTTTCTGGAAAATTTCTATTACCTTTTGCTTTCAAAAGTAATCAGTGGCACATGGCATTAGTAGTTTTGCTGTATCAACCCATTAATCATTTAAAATTTGACAATCCTTCATTCTCTTTCCTATTTTGGGGACAGTGGCCAAAATCCTTCTCCTAAGTCTCCATTCTTGTTTCATATTATTTTGCCAAATGTGTTTTCTTATTTGGGTGGCCAAGACAAATTTGTGCTTGGGGAACTAATAAGATTTTTTCATATTATCAAGCCAATTTCCTTCCTGGGATGCATCCAAAATTCGATGTGTGCCTTTTCATATGCTTAATATTTGCATTTAAAATGACCATATGCTAAGTGCATATAGTCCAACAGAAATAATCAAGAACAGTATGAAAAATAGGTTTTGTACAGCAGAAAAACAGTACTGATTCTTTCAGTAATATAGTTTTATTTTTTCCAGACACCTGCAGTTCAGTATGGCACTACTGAAAGTGCACAAATTGTGCTCCATTGTTAGTAGCTTTATTGCACAATCTTTTCATCTGGACAGGGGTTTTGAATGGATTACAAGTAGTTGAAATGGACTGTCTTTCCCTAGAGAATGGCTCCTAATGTTTCATCTGTGAAGGCACTGATTTATCTACCTAGCTCTTAACTGATCTTTCTGTGTTGAAAGAAGCTGTACTATTTATCTGTTTATTTGGTTGTATGTTTATTTATTTATTTAAAAGTGAAAGCAGTCACTTTAGTGAAATACCAAGGTTCATGATCATCTGTGGAAAAAACTGTGAGTTTAGTGGGGCTATATTCACTTATAATCAGCTGAATTTGGAATAGTTCCTCGAATACAGTAAACCTGCAGAACAGAGCAGAGAATAGAAGTTTATTGTGAGGAAATTGTGTCAAAACTGCAGGCTGTCTGGTGTATAAAGTTCTACAGATAATTAATGTCAGCATTTGAAACGTGTGGTGGGGATTTGGTGATCCTCATTTCATAAGCTGGAGGGTTTTTATAGCCTTTATATAGGCATATCCATAGATAAAATATTAATTCTCAGTCAGATTTATAGAATACACTCTATTAGATAAATAAGTTACAGGGACAGATAAATATAAGATTTTGTAGATTTCAGTGACAATCAAGTAAGTCTCATACCATCCTTGTCAAGTGGGCTAGTGATTAATGACATCAGAGTTCTGTAGCCTAAATGGGCATAAATTTCTTTACTACAGGTCTCTTTGTTCCCTCCCTGCATTTCACTGATAACATCTCCTTTGTGCTGACACGGGTATTCATTCAGCGGTGTACTACCCTGGGAGCAGATTTGGGTTAAAACTCTTTTGAAGAGGTTATTTCTCAATGTGTGTTATTATGCTATTCCAGTTCATCATGCAGCTTTGCAAACTCCAGGCAGTGGCATTCAGAGGAAGAGATTCACAGTGGTAGGAAAAAGCAGCTCAGAGTAGGGGCAGCAAAGGGTAAGACCTCTCCTGGTGTTGCAAATTCTAGCTTATTCTTGCTCTAGGAGCTTGTTACAACAACATTGTTAGCCATAAAAGTTTTATTCTTTGCTGTGTTATTCCATGATCCAGCCAGACTTGAAGGTACTTTTTATTCTATCTGAATAAATCCTTTCTCTCAATTAGAAGCAACTCTTATACCACAACTCATTATCTCAGAACATTGCCTGAACAGAAATTTGAAAATATTGGCATTCTCCTTCTCAAACTCCCTTGATATCCAAGGATACTTTGTCCTTTACTTCTCTGTTAAACGATTGTTTTCATGTCTTAACAGGTGGATATAACATATATTTTTCCTAATATTTTCCTTAATAATACAAAATGCAGAAATATAAATTAATAATATAAATATGCCTTTTATATATATATGCACTTCTGTGTCCACATGTAGGTTATTTAATTGATTTCTTAATTAGTTTGTATTCTTTTTCAAAAATAGTTCATGGATATTTTAACCACTGAGGAATAGGACTGTGAATGACATTGTTTATTATGCCTTTAAATATTATGCAATTCTTTCATCTACTAAGGGAATTATTTTTGAACATTTTGGGTAATGTTCACTTTTCAAAATGACTAAGCAGAGTGTTTTACAAAACTAAATGGGGACCTCTGATGGGGAAAAAAAGAAGGTGGAGAGAATACCAGAATTTTCCAATTACTATTCTCGATAAAAACGTTTTGAAAAAATTAGAAAAACTACCTTTAAATTAATTTAAAAATTCTGAATAGTTCTTAATTTCTTAAACAGAAGTATGCAATTAAATGCAATAAAATACGACAAGGTACCGAGGCCACAATTATACATAACTAAGGAGATGATAAGTTCCTTGTGAGGATATACTAAGTCCTGTGATCAGCTGCACATTTGAGGTGTCAGTGAAGAATCCAAATTCATTCCTCTGTGTATTTTATATTTTGTGTACTTTAAAAATGACTGTTTCAGCACCAGCTCAGGATTTGTTTTCCTTTAATGGCTTGTTTGCAGTGTAATTCTGCATTAACCAAGTAGTTTAACTACAGGCAGCTGAAAACCTCATATAAATAAAAATGCAAGGGACTCCAAGGCAAAAGAGAAAGTTAAGTCCTTCTGGAACTGTAGGTGATTTAGTGTAAGAATTTAAAGGTTATAGTCTTAATGGATCTCTTTTGCAGCTAACTTCCACTTTGTGTATACATGCCCATTTACTTATTGGCAGTCTCTGTTTTCCTCCTGGTACTGTGGCTCTACTACTATAGCTTTTTATGGAAATATGTTTGTTTTCTGTTTCCGTGTTGCTTGCTGCCCTGACTCTCTTTCATTGCTGAAAACCAGACTGCTGCCTTTGTCTTGCTGGATCTGCTCCTGGATATCTTCTGGTTCCGTCAAGACACATCTCTTCAATTATCTGAGTATCTCTACCTCTTAAACTCCATGCTTTACAACATGCTTTCCATAGCTTTCCAATAGCTGGATAATAATGTTTTGGATAATGTTTTTGATAACACATATCAAGAGGTTTTCTCCCCAGCTAAGGTAAAGTTAGAGATAAATTCAGTGAAAATTAAAGAAATCTGGTTCATCTAGGCATGCTTTTATCCTGATTAAGAGCAAGCAAAACCCCCCCAAAATCTTCTATGAAGAAAAAATTATTTGGAGATATCTGGTTTTATCTTATTAGTGTTTGTCTATATAAAATGATGCAACAACAGAAATGAAAATATTTAAGAAAATTCAGTTCAAATAAACTTTTTTTTTTTAATCCTACATTTTACCCTTGCCTCCCTCTCTCCCCCAGACAGATTAAGTGGACAGATTTCTTGGATTCCCTATGGCTTATAATTAACACAAGTGATTGTGGTGGGTCTTCTGGCTGTGGACAGAAAGTGTTCTCCATTCCACTATTGGGTGCTTGCACAAAGACTGTCATCCTTTGAGGAGTACTATTCAGAAGTTCCTGAAGGTGAAAGAGTAAGGTGATAAGATTTGCTGATAAGTGAAATGTAACTTTGCATTAACGTTGTTTGGGTTTAGCAGGGCACTTTCAATTAACATTGAGGTTTATTTGAGTTAGCAGCGCTTTTGAAGTAAAGCTAGTGGTGTTCAATAAATTCTCCTTGCACAGAGGAAAACTTGTTTTACTATGAAGGTAAAATTCAGTCATTCACAAGAACGATGTGGTAAAACATTCAATTTTCTTAGTAAAAAGTTTCTAATCTCAGAAAATTAATTTCCATGCTATGGTTTCTAATGTGATACCATAAAAAGAAATTTTTATTTAATTAATAAAGTAACTGATGACAATGACTACAGCATATGGAGCTACTGTAACAAAAGTCTTATTGTTTCCAAGTGTGTTCTGGTTTAATTAGTAATCTTTTATTATAAATAAAACAAATTCTGAAAGTGTATTTGCTTTCTTAGACACTGTGTACCTACTACAAATCCTTAGAGAGAGGAGAAAAAAGAAATTAATGCCTTTTTTGATCCTGTGATTGCCAGGATTTGAAAATGTGAAAGGATTTCAGGAAGACGACAAAGAAAGAGCCGTGGATTTAAAAAGAGAGAATTAACTGAAAAATCACACTGAAAGAAATAACTTGCAACCTTCCCAAACATGTAACACATTTCATATTGCTTTTGTGCTTAAGGACAGTGAATCAATTTCACTGTTTGAGGAATGCCCTTTCCAGCTCCCTCTTGGAGTGGTACTATATCCATGACGTTCTTGAGCAGGGCTCTGGCTAAATGCTACCCAGAAAATGCTGCTGTGCTTCTGTGAAGGGGAGGGTATGTGTGCCCGAGGAGCACAGGTTACAGAGCTGCTGCCTTAAAACTGCCTTCAATCCACCACGTGGAACAAGAGGGAGGCAGAGGGGGCAAGGATGGGACAGGATGGGACTGGATGGGCCAAGCAGCCACTCTTCCATTTTCATTTTGAAACACAAAATCGAGGTCAGAGCTTCACTCAATTTTCTTCAGAGTACATATATTTCAGTCTGAATTTATCAAAGCTGAAGATTTGTTTGTGTTTTGGTCTTAACTAAATTTATACAAGGTACTTGTAATAGGCCAGCCCAAAGGATTCTTATTTCAGAAACAAAACAACTAATGAAATATGCTATAGAGACATCTGAGCAAGAACCTCCAGCTAGGATTATTAGCGGAAAAGAGCACCCTTCGTTTTCAATAGTGATGTCTAAATGAGGCACAGCTGGACCATGTTGTCATCTCAGGTAGCTTAATCATCAGGCAGAGTTCAGCAATCAGTGTTCCTGGGCTTACAGGGCTAGGTGTCACTCAGGATCTCAGTTAGCAGAGGTTTAGCCAGCTTGATAGACTCTGTAGTGTGCTCTGTTACCCCCTGGCTCTGGGAGATACGTGTGAAGTCAGCTTTGGTCTGTCTGTGTTGGATACATCTGTAGTCCTGCAAGGAGGAGTGACAGAAAAGGTGGCAGAAACATGCAGTGGTTGAGTGTTAGCGAACATCTCTGCACTGAATTCTCTGAAACAAAGAATTTCCCCCTGAATGCATACCTGATCTATTCCAAATTTAAATTAAAGTGCCTTAAGGAGTCAAGGTTTTAAAGTTTTGCCAAGCTGAGTTATGACTGTTCTAATTCTTTTTCAAGATTGTTCCACTTTACGTTTCTGTAAGTGAAAGCTCTAGCTTATGTTCTTGGGTGAAATATCTGAGGTAACAGATGCTAAATAATCAGGATGGAAAGGAAACTGTAAATCATTATCTCTCCCCTATCTCTCGCACATGCAACTTCCCTGTAACTGTTCCTTGTTGCACATATTTTCTGTAGCTATATTTTTATGGAAGTACTCATCACTGTAATAATTTTGCACCTGATGGAAAGACATGCTTCTGAAAATAAATACATCAGTGAAGGTTCCACCGTGAACATTTGTATTTTACCACCTTCTGGACAATTAATCACAATCTTAATGGTGTAGAAGGGTTGCTTTTCCATGAGCAAATGCTCTTACAAATCAGAGAATTGTCAAAATATTGAGACATAAGAAATAATTTTAAAGGTGAAATTCAGCAATTATTAAGAATATCTGCAAAAAAATCTCGAGTTTCCAAACCATATGGCTGACATCTGATTGGAATCTCCCCACAGAATCTTTACCCCTTCACAGAAAAGTTCCTCGATATCTTTTGAAGAAAGCCAACTGTTGAAACTTACTCTGAGTTCAGGGATATAAAATGTAAAATAAAATTCTCTATTTAGAAATTAAATTTCCTCCAGCAGAGAGAACAGAACTTCAGCACTTAGACTGCTACCATGCCCACTTGCAACAGCAAGTTCATGCAGTACTACAACTTGGAAAGACAAATTAAAAAATATAAACAAATATCTGTCTGCGCTTAGAACAACAATACTGTAAGCCATTTGGGATTATATAATTTAGCTGCTGGAAATGAATTTGAGAACCTTTAAAGATTTAGTATAATATTGGAAAGTAGAAGGATGATATATAATTTGTTTTGACTTTTAATTTATCAGATCAAATGTATTGTTCAGAATAGGAAGAACCTTTTTTAGGTTTAAGACTATTTTGATGCTATCATTTTCTCATTTGAGTGATACACTCTGTTGAGGGACTGTTGAGTGGACCTTACAAGAACAGTCAGGTAATTATGAGGTACTGCTGGTGCTGTATTTTCTGGCCTTTCTTTTATTTATTTATTTATTCATGCTGAGTAGAATTTTTTGTCTTTTGCTAACAATTCACATCTCAGTCTCATATACTGATGTCATGCACATGATGTGATATGGTATCTTGAATCGTGGGCTTGTAACAATCAGATCTTTAGGTCAAGACATTGCCACAAAATTTGCAGCAAGACAAAAAAATGGAAGCTGTTAAAAAAAAGTCATAATTGGTGTGCTCTTAAAAAAACCCCAATCAACGAAACAGCAACAACAAACAAACAGCACCCCTCTTCCTCCCTATCATGTAGGTTTCTTAAACTTAGGGTCTTTATATAAGACCCAAATGTATCTATTGATCAGAGAAGAAATTAATTATTTTCTTTGTGTTTTTTTCCTAATTTTATTCTAACATCTATAAAAAAGTGTAAACATAGTCCAAAAAAGAAGCTTGTTAGATATCAAATTAATATGAAGCCAAATATGTTGTGTAGCAATAGATGCAGAAAGGAGCCCACAGTGTAAGAGTAAAGCAAGCACATGGATTTTATTGTTGTGCATTTTAGTGATAAAAATATGCAGTTCCAGTGCTCCCTGAACCTGAAGTAGTTTCTTGTGTTTAAGATAGATTATTCTTGCATGCATTTATCAAATCTTCCGCTTACTTTTCTAAATGAATGTTCCAGTAATGTTCATTGTATGGACAGGCAGAGGATGTGATATTGATTTTTTTTAAAGCTCTTTTTTTATACTCCAGGTTCTTGAAAACAGTAATTTATTTTACACATTATACGTATGCCTGACAAAATCCAGTCTTCTCCCATCTTGTATTTTGTGTTCTGCTTTTAAGCTTTCCCCCATCCTTCTGTCTTTAAGATCTGTACCTGGAGGCATTCTGGCCCTTGGCTAACTAAACTGTTAAAATCAATTTAAAAATATTAATTAATTGCATTAACCTGCCTCTTCTTTTCCTATTGTGGCAGAGCTAGGATATAATTCTTCATTGTCTGATTAAGACATTTCATCCCTAAATTAATATTTGCAGTGACAGATACATAAACAAGTATCATAATTCATCAAAGGTGCCAAAGACCAGCTTCCAGCTTCTGTAACTGAAATTTGATGCTGTCCCTTCCTTGATGGTTTCACGCCTTGTTAGATTATAATTTAATGGAAATGGAATAATAAACTAGAATACTTAATTCTGAAAAGGATCTTTTTCTTTTTACCTTTCCTTCAAATTCTCTAGTGGCAGGTTCCTATTTCTATCCATTAAATAGCAATTTTTGATAACAACTAAAAGCTTAAAGTGATTGGAAGGTTTTACCTAGAATTCATAAGACTGGTAAAATGCCATATTGTGGCACTGACTTTTTGGGGTAAGATTGAACAAACTACATAATTCTTCTGGTTCACATCTGTCTGAATGAGAGATAATACTATTTTACTTAGATACTTATCCACTGAGTTTTAATAGGCTGGATCAGGTGAAAGAATATGAAAGAATATGAAATGAAAGAATAAATAGTAGAAAAACAAACAAAAGTATAAACACTTGTTTCAATTGTGAAAAATTGAACGTGGAAAACAGCACGTTACAAGCCGTGTCAGAGTGCCTGTGGTGTGGAATCTTGTTCTTCAGAAACTACTGGAACTAATTCTTCCCTCATACCAATTCTACATCGTCCAGTGGTATGGCAGCCTGTGATAAGAGAGTGTTCCACATTTAGAAAATAGGGATAGCAGCTGAGCTAAGGATGTTGCTGGAGACTTATATATTTTGACTTTTAAAGGTTTCAGTCAGACCCCCCAACTTTATTTAAATGTATTCTATATTGAATTATAGGCATCATCCTACTTACCTCCTATCTGCTAAGCTGCTTAGAGAATAAATAGTATGTAGTGGCTAAGCGTGTGCGCTGAAAATAAACTGTCAAAGAGCCATTATGAGGTTATTCTTTTGTTGTAGCTGTCATTGGGAGAGCTGTTCTTCATATACTTGCTAAATCATATGACTTTTTTTTATATACTCCTTGCCTTATATGCCAAAGTGTCCCTGCTCACTTGTTTTATGTAACACTACTGAAAGGAAATGGGGAAGCTTTATTCTGCAGCATTCATTCCTGTCTGCCAGATGGTTAAGTGACTTCTGCTTCAGGAGTCTCAAAATTTTCATGCCCTGACAACTGGATTTACAAATTGTGTGATTTGGGTGTCTTGAAATGAGAGGCAAGCAGCTATTAAAAAAGGATCTGCTACCTGCCTGTTCTTGTTGGCTTTATGTCTGCTGTGATCCTTTGGTGCTTCACTCCATGCTAATCTGATCGAAACCCCCCATAGGTTATCTCAACCCTACAGGAATCTCTCCTGGTTCTACTTACTGAATGTGATCTCTGTGTAAGAGTAGATATTTCATTTTAGTTTATACCACCTTATCCTTTGAGCTTCTTTTCAAAAGTCAAATTTTATTTCCTTCACCATTCCTTTGGGGACGTTTCACAAGAAATTATCCACAAGAAACTTAAATAAATCAATAATTAATATGTTATACAAGTTATTTCACAAGTACATCTATACATTATTTATATTGGACTGTTTTCCTTAAAAACTGTGATATTTTTGTAATGAATGAATTAATACTGCATAATGTTTCACAAGAGAGAGACATGAACTGTCTGAAATTAATGCAGAAGGAGGAAACATTATAAAAAAGATATATTTAGGCCATTTGTAAAATGTTCTGTGTGCCCTGTGTAAAGTCACATATTTGGAGTATATGAATCACAAGCCAATTATTATCAAATATTACATGTATCAGCCAATGAAAAAGAGAAAGATTATAGGTAGCAAGAATTCTGAAAAATTATAGGTTTTATTTACCGTTTTAAATAGCAAGTGGGGTTATTAGTTTTATGGCTTCAACAATACAAAATAAAGTGGCACTTCAGATCAAAATTTATGGTTGGAGTCTTGTGATATAGAATATGGGGAGTTGCTTTGTTTATCAGTGTTTTTCTTTGCCTTTCATTGACCTGATATGGTGTTGTATTATTTGGGTTAGAGTATTTTGCAGAAAAATGTTTTCTCATCAAACTTGGTCATAGCAATGCCTTAGACCTCTTACCTGCCAGAATTTACTGCACTTTCTGCAGGAGGCATTGCGTTGCTAGGTCATTGTATGGGAGAACCCCATCAGTCTGAACAGTCTTGTTAAAACATACTTCTGTAAAGAAAAGAAGTGAACAAACCACAGTCATCAAACCACAATATCGGAATATCACTCTAAGTGTATTTTAATCTTTGTCATGTAATGATACTTCTGCAGGAATGGATGTTTTCCTGTAATGTGAGCTACTACCAGACATAATAAATTTGCAGGGGTTGATACCAGTGATATACTAGATGGCTGGAAAAGAACACCTCTGTCTCTCTTGATGGTAGGCTTACATGATAACAGTCCTCAGCAGCTCCCCAGCTGGTACTTTCTGCTATGTCAATATCTATTTTTCCTCCTTCATTCCTGTAACTGGAGAGCTCTTTGCTAGTATTAAGTATCACTGACTGGACAATTTTACTTTGAATCTCCTAGCTCTTTGAATCTTGTATTAACCTGACTTTTATTTTACTGGGATTGTTTGTTTGTTTGTTTATTTAAGGCTCAGCTATCATGATTTAGATTTATATTATAATATAAATCATATTCTTAGGCATATTCCTATATTTTAGCTTTCAGAAAAGAAGTGACATGAGACTAAGAGGGAGTCCCTTTCCAGGTTTTCCAACTGTTTCTCAGAGAAGAATCCCTTAGGATATGCCCAAATATTCCTTTACAGTTGCAGAAAATTCAGGTAAACATTTCAATGAGAATAGTGAAGCTCTTTCTAAAAATGGGATTATCAGGAAAATACATTATTTTGTATTTTTCTAATTTAAACATGGACATGTTGTTGTTGAAGATCTGCCTAACTTTCTTGCTTTAAGAAAGGGCTTGAAATCTTTAAAAGGAACAATCTGTGTCCAGGCTGTGTTTTTCCAGATCTGGTCAAACCCTCAGTTTAAACATCTTACATAAAGGGTTTGTTTGACAGCAGTACTTGAGTGGCACTGCTCATTCCCTACTGCAGGAACGAATCCTGGTGGCAAGGCAGGAGTACTTGCCCTGTGACTCCAACACTTGAGTGTTACAGGCCAGATTTAAATCACAAAAGAAATCTCCTGTCTTCAATGAACTCTTTACTGATACCTGTATGCTCTGATCATAAGAAGGCTCTGGTTGAGATTTTAGGAAGGATAAGAACTAGAGGCTGGCTAAAGAGGTAACTTGAGGAATAGTGTTTAGGATGGAGACCAAAAGGTCAAGGTTTTGGGACAGGGAAACAGGAACTTGGCTGTGCTAGAGACAAAGAGAAGTTAGGGAAGAGGACTGAGAACCACCATGGAGGTGGGGAGGAGGGGGAAGCTGACTTGAGAGATTTCAGGAAGGTTACTTCAGGCAGATGGTATGGACTAGGAGAGAGAATGAGAGAGATGGACAAGGTGGAGAGAAGATGAGCGATCACACTAGTAAAGGCAGGAACTGGAAGTATGGTAAGAGTTTGGGAATTACAAAGAAGGTTCAAGAGAATGGAAAGTCTGCCAAAATAAATAGATTTGGGAAAATAATATTTGACATGGGAATATCTTTCTAATATCTAATATTTTACCAAAATATATTCCAAATTTTTAATGATCCATTTGCAAGCAATAATTTATTAACAGAAAAAGATGTCTTTGTGATTTGTCTCTGACAACAGAGACAATCCTACTGACCTGCACTGAGTCAGGCCAAATCTGCCTTGTGGTATAATTTAAAGTTGTGATACTAATAGGAAGTTTTGGAAAGCAAATGTGTGGGTTTTAGTTTTGAATCTAATACTTTTCTTACTTCTTATCCCCTAGTGATCTCATTCTTTTAAAATCTTGTTCCCTCTCTATCCTTCAGAGTATGCTTTCCTTATAATTGCTGTTATAGTTTGCCTAGAGGTATGTAACTGTGCCCAACCTCCTGCAGCTGAAATTCTTGCTGTGAAAATGTTTTATTTTTCCCCTGAAAAGTGTCTATTTTTATGAGGTTTTTGCAGCGTTGCTTAAAAGTAAAATTGGACAGTAATCCTTCAGAGTGCTTAGATAAGCCCCTCAGGGAATGATAATGATATTGGCCATTTTCTAAATAGCTGAAACAGAGCTTCTGTTTGGAGGCACCATTAAAGAAATGAGTAATCACCGGTGACAGATCTTCACAATGGTATTTCAACAACTAGTTAGGATTGTTGTCACAGTTAGTGGCATTTTTTCTTGGTAAAGCAGCATGCAAAGTAGCCCTTCTATTAGCAAGTACTGCAGCTGACAGCCCAGAAGCAGGTGATGGGTATGAGGTCAGTGTGCAGCTGCCCAGAATAGTGAAGAAATGATTAAATATCTGCAACCCTGGAGACAGAGATGTTCTCCAACTAATTCTTGTGAGACTCTGACATGTCATCTGGTGCCAATATGAGGAATCTTTCTAGACGTAATCCCTTATATAGGAAAAGGAAATGACTCACTGACAAAAAAAGTTATTAAAGCAAAACCTTCACATTGTCCAGAATCTGTGCTCTATATATGTAATCTTGGGTGGTGAATAAATTATCATATTTTACAGACTAGCAGTCTGTTTGGAAATTACTGAATAAAAACTGTGTAGAGATCAGGAACTGGAAAATTCAAAATTTTACCTGACTCCAAATATCTTCCCTATTTTAGTGACAGTTGTAAGTTCTGTTTTCATTAATTCAGCAGTTAAGAGACCAACCTTCTGATATTCCTACTTATTCTATCAATCATAATGTATTATATTTAGAAAAGACTGAAACAGTAAAACCACAACAAGAAGTTTATCAGTTGTATGAATCATGGTGTTTGGAGAGAACCCATTTATTTATGAACATTTTTTCACTATTTTTCAAGCATAAGAAAGAATAAAATGTGTTAATATAATCTCTTGAGATGGGAAAAGAGGAAGCTTCTACTATCACTTTTACAGAATCACAGATTATTCTGAGTCAGTGACTGATTATCTTGAATAAACTAGGCCAAAGCCAGCTTATTTCCTGTGGCAGAAATTTTTCATTATCACTTCTTTTACATCACTGTGGAGACGAAACAAACATTTTACTAGTTTTGAAAAACTAAAGAGAGTCCCCATGCATATCTCTATAGCCCTGCAAATTTCTTGGAATTAATTTAAAACATTGAGAATCTACACTTACACAGTTTTCTATAAGGAACAGTTTCTAAGATATAGGTTTAATTTGTACTCCTACTAATTGGTACAAAGAAGAAAAAATACAATCCTCACAAAATAGTGTATAAAACTAGGTACTTTATATTCTTCAGAATTAAATTTGATCCAAGTAGACATTTCTGTCTCTAGAAAAATAGAGATGTCACGATTATTTTTAAAACTTAAAAAGAGACAAAAAGCCAAGACTTTATGTGTTTTTGAAGGAAGTTTAAGGTGAATATTAAGCTTTTTCTTTAGGCTTCAATCTTTCTTGAGTTTGGCTTCAAATATATTTCACAAAATCATAATACTTTAATTAAATAGAATCTTCTAATCAGCTGATCTTTAAAACCATACGAATCATATACTTTAACACAACAGTTTTTCAAAGACAATAAAAAAAAAAAGATATCACACATAGCTGAAATGGTAAAATATCCAGAAAATTTCCTTGGAAGTTCTCACCCTTCTCTCCTGTAGTATTTATTTTTGGTTTATACAGTATATAATGAGGTCATATTATTTTTAGCCTGAAGTAAGAATTTTATTTTTATTGGCATTGCCATTTTATCTGGGACACTCTCATTCCCTGTTCCTTTTCTGTAGTTACATAACAGTTTTCTCCCCAGTCATCGAAGTATGTTGAAATGTAACATTACAAGTTTGGGGGTTTTTTTGACAGAGACAGATTAAAACATTTCAGACCATGTTCTGCTTCTGAATTGACTTGTGTATTTCCTCCCATGTAGTTGTACAGTGACAACTGTTTGTGAAACCATTTAATAATCTCAATTACTGGAGAGACTGAGAAGTAGAAGTTAATCTAAAATAATGTGTCCTTGTTTTCTACATAAATCACTTCAGTGACCTAGTTCACATAATTAACCATACACAAGAATGGGTTGGCACAACTGATGAACAATGTGTGAAGCCAAAGCATGCAGAAAAGACACAAATTTTTTCAGCCAGTTTTTCCACTTCAGAAAATGTATCATGTAGATACATCCAAAATTCAATGCTCCAAGCTGGTAACATGGATACATCTGAAAGAATAGGCAATCTCAGTTTCTTTCTGCCACCTCTGACCCTGCCCTGCTATATTATGAATTTCTAGACTCCCAAGGAGGACATTAGAATGACTTGCTCATTCCCTATGGTATAAGGAAGAAAAAAAATTTGTAAAAAAGAAAAAAATAATATAGGAGATACTGGATTCTTTAGAGTAAATTTATAACTGAATCACAATAGAAAGTCATGTTACAAAAAAGGCCCCAATTTCTGCCCCTTCAAAATTACTGAAATCATATGAGGAAATCAATAATGGATCATAAATGTGTAAGGTTAGGCATGTTGCATTTGACTAAGGCTTTGTAGAACTGAAATTAATAGAGAAAATTGAAATTCTTGTCTGTGTTTATTAATTTGGTGACACTATTAAGCTAAATGGAATTCCTACTGATTTTTACTTCATAGTGTTGATTTTATTTTGAAGAAAAACAGTAAAGGAAGAAATATTAAAACTGCTAGATTTTTTTGATAAAACAATATTTAATTGAAAATGCCAAGTATTCATGTAAAAGCATTTTTCTGGAAAGGGGTTAGTTGTTCAAATTTCTGATCTAGACAAAGAGATTTTTAGATTTCCAGAGAATCCCAGAGATTCCAGAGCTTTGAGGCTTCTTGGCTCTGGTAATTGGTAATCAGGGCCCTGTCTCTGAAATTAGAAGTCTGTGAAAACTGTTAACTGCAGCCTCAGTCACAGTGTTTAGACCCCATTTTGACTGGGAGTCGGACGCCTGGAAGGCTGTGGTTGGTTGCAACCATATGTTTTAATCTATTTTCTTACAACTAACTTCAGTTAAAACAATATTATCTTCTCATGCTTTCTACCTTTCTCTCAGTTGTATTTCCTACTTCATCCCTATTTCGTGGTATTAATGCTATCTCCTTGCTAATTCAGTCTTTTCAGTTAATCCACATATTGATTAATTTTGTATGATTGCTAATCGTCCACATTTTAGAGATATGGGTAATTCAAACGAAATTCACATTTTTCATTTCCCTTGATGACTACTGCACTTACAAAATTGCATTATTATCTCATATAGAAATTCTATCCCTATGTTCCTGAAATACATAACATGACCCATAAACCATACAGCTTTTCCTGGACAGCACTGAGCATGTTGAGATTAAAAAAAAGAAAATAATTCCACACACGGTTTCTCATAATCTTTGATAATTTGTATTCCACTCCAGATTTCAGTAGCAAGATATAAGCTATTGAAAAGCTCTTTACAGCCTAAAGAAAACCTCTCAGAAAGAAAGCCAGCTGTGGGTTCTTCAGTTATTATAATAATGTCTTAAGGATGTCCTGTTTCACCCACTGTGGAATTTTGATTTTGAAACATGGTTGTCTCTAGTGACATACAGATAAGTTTCTAATGTTTAGAAATTTCAAGCAATATGTAGTAAAAGTTGGGTACCTTTATGGAAGTCAAAGTGGTCTTTGCACACAAAAACAAATAAAACTTTTAATTTAGTTCCTTTGTCACCTTAGTCTTGGAACTATCTAGGCTTCAGAATCTGTCAGGATAGCTGGAAAAAAAAATAGAGCTGAAAAATATCAAAAAGTGGGAGAAGAAAAACTATTTTTCAGAAAGATAATGACTGTAAAATGAGAGGAGGCAGGTTGGAACTTGTTCAACTGGGCACCTGGGAGACTGACTGAAAAGATAAGGAGGAAAGTTTGAAAGGTCTGCTTAGGAGAGAGGACATGACCTGGAAGCTGAGTAGAAAAGGAAAAATCAGGCAAGCTGTTTCGATATATGAACAAAAAAGAAAATTGGCTTCTTGGAACATCCTTAGTGGAAAGGAATCACCCCAATTAGATCAATAGCTAAAAGGGGATGATTAGTAAATTATTCAAGAATTGAGGTAAGAACAGGAGAAAACAGCAGAATAGGAATAGACATTAAGTAATGCAACTGTACATTAAATTATGAAAGTCACTCTGATCATAAAAAAGTCTCAGCAAAATCTGCATGGATAAGATTTTTACATCAAGATGAATATGTGCTCCTTAATATATTAGCAGGTGTTTTAAGAAGCCTGTATAAACCTTTATGCATGGAGAACCTTTTTTATGATTGTTTGGAGAGCTCTAGTCTGATCTAATGAAATAACCCTAATTACGTATCCATATGCTCAATCTCATTTATAAACGGTGGAGAGAAAATAAAAGATATTTTGCTGCTGACACTGCTATTGTTGTTATAGCCTGCTGCTGTGGGTAGCACTGAAGCACTTACCTCATTTCTTTCCTTCTGTACTACAGTATGTTTATTCCTGGAATGCACTCTGTTCTGATGCACGCTTGGTAAACCAAATAGACTTCTTATAACATTTGTTTATGAAAACGTATTTCTAAAGATGTGTGACTGCAACAAAAGCACGCCTGTCCTCTGAGAGTTGCACACACTTGCTAACTGACATTTTACTTGAAAATAAACCCTTAAAAGAAACAAGATATATACAGATATATACAAATAAACAAAAACTGTAATTACCTATATGGAAATGGGTTGTAACTGTGTAGAAAAATATATGGATTAAAATAACAACAACCCTCAAAAAGAAAAAGATTAAAAAATCCCAACCAAAAAAAGAAACCAAAATCACCTCCTGCCTCAAAAAAGCACACAAACAACAACTTCAAACAAACAAAAAAAAATTCTACGTATTTGCCTGATTAGTCACATGAAATTGGAATTTTAAATTTAGAAGGAATATAGTCATGTTTTGATTTGTTTGGAAAATAGCTCACCTTTACAGACTTTGATCTTAAACTTAGACTTTGGACCAGAAGTAGTGGAGCATAAAAAATAATGCTTCAGAAGAGCTTTTATGTGGTTTTTTGTTTGTTGGTTTTTTTTGTTTGTTTGTTTGCTTTTTTGGTGGGGAAGGAAGGGGAGGGGTTGGAGAGATGCTGATGTAGTTTTGGTTTTTTTCTTTGCTTTCTAAATGGTGTGGCCATGGAAACACTGAGTCTGTTCTTGCATGCTTTTCTTTCCTATTTTGCAAGTTTCAAAGTATGTTATCTGCATTGTCTTTAGTGAGCTGATTCCTGATAGAAATGAATGGTACAGTGTCATACAATAATTTTGTTAGGATGTGATGTTTGGAAGTCATCTAGTCCAATCTCCATCTCAGACAGGTTTAAGCAGATCGGGTTACTCAGTCCTGTTTGATCAAATCCTGAACACCTCCAAACACAGAGATTCCACAGCATCTCCTAGAAACATTTTACAGTATTTGAACATCCTTATGCTACAAGAAAAGCCCTTTTCCTATACCAAACAGTGTTCCTTGATTCCCAGCCTGTTGCTGTAGAAGAGTCTGTTGCTCAGAGAAAAGTCTGACTGTCTCCACTGTATTCCTGGTCAAGTATTTATCCTCAGCCATAAAGGCTTTTATTCTCCTTGCTGAAGTGTTCAGTTCCCTCATTGTCTTCCAATGCACACACTGCTACAGTCCTTGACCATCTTGGTGTCAATCCTTTTGATTCTTTCCCGCATATTAATATCCTTTTACTGGAGAGCTCACAACTGGACACAGTGCTGTGGCAGTGTGGATTTAAGTTTACATAAAGTTTATAGAATTCTGTTTGTAGAATGGTTTTTTCTCCGTACCCCATTGTTCTTCCCAGTTGGTATGCTCCTGAAATCTCCCTAGTTATGTAACCATCAGTTATCTGTCAATTCTATGTGAATTCCCTCCCCAAGTTTACCGATTGGTTTCTGTAATGTCGCCCCATGTTCTTACCACCCCTTTCGTTGAAGCACATTGGTTGTAACCTCCTTACCACGCCCCACATCACTGCTGTATAAAACATCATGTGGCAAGAGCCTAGGGGGCAATGGGAGGATTCGGCAGGTGGTAAGGAGGTCCCCTGTGACCCCCAAATAAACTTCTGTTAGTTTACTGGTCTGGCTCCTCCCTTCGTTTCTCTCCGTCATTGCCAGCATTCTCCACGGCCTCACACAGCCTCTCAGGACAGGAACTCTCAGGGATCAGCCAGCTGGCGTGACCTGCCTGGCT
This sequence comes from Prinia subflava, assembly GCF_021018805.1. Lineage (NCBI taxonomy): Eukaryota > Metazoa > Chordata > Aves > Passeriformes > Cisticolidae > Prinia > Prinia subflava. The sequence continues at coordinate 21,065,983 of NC_086253.1, read as the reverse complement.
GTGCCCTTCAGCCTGCTGCGGTGTCTGAGCCAGCCGGGCAGGCAGAGAGACTGAGTTCTCTTAGAGGCACTGCGACACAGTGCTACAGCTGTGTTGTCACGAGGGCTGGATAGAGAGGGAACATCCCTTTTCCTGGACTGGTTGGCTATGCTCTTGGTTGTATTTCTCTGCTGCAAGGGCACACTGTTGACTCACATTCAACTTGTTGTCAAGCCAGGTCCATAGGTCAAGCCATAGGTGCTTGTCTGAAGATCTGCTTCCCGGACAGTCAGCCCACAGGTTTTAGCAGGGGTTATCTTATCCTAGATGCAGGATTCTGCATTTCCTTTCATTGAACTCTGTGAAGTGTATGTCTATTTCTCCTCTCTGTCAAAGTTCCTGTGAAAAACAGCACTGAGGTACAGCATACAGACTGCCTCACTTAATTTGGTGTTGTCTGCAAACCTTGATGCTAGTTTGATGCTGAACTGAGAGAGGGTAAGCAGTACCACAGCATAGAGAGCAATAGCGTTGCTCAGAATGAAACTGTCCTTGCTAAACCTGTATTGCCTGTGCTCATTCACCCTCTTGATGAATATAAAAATGTCTTCTGTGACTGATTTCCTATTCTTGGTCACTAACAGAGCTAACATATGCAAAATGAGTAAAAGAAATCATGAGAAGGAGCAGTCCATGTTTCATTGTATGCATCTATAAGAAAGTGAGCTATGTGGAAACAGAAATCCCCATTGCTTCACAGGGAAAGAATGGGAGGAGAGGCAAAGAGGGATTCTGCTCAAAAAATGTCTGTATCTCTCTTTTCTCCCTGTTTTGTCATGAACTGTTAAAGAAAAGTTTGATGGCCAGTCTTGAAGATAATTGTGTAAATTACTCTCTAGGGTAGAGTGAAGCAGAACAATGTGTGAGTCCTTGTCCTTGTCCTTGTCCTTGTCCTTGTCCTTGTCCTTGTCCTTTCCTTTCCTTTCCTTTCCTTTCCTTTCCTTTCCTTTCCTTTCCTTTCCTTTCCTTTCCTTTCCTTTCCTTTCCTTTCCTTTCCTTTCCTTTCCTTTCCTTTCCTTTCCTTTCCTTTCCTTTCCTTTCCTTTCCTTTCCTTCCCCTTCCCTTTCCCCTTCCCTTTCCCCTTCCCCTTCCCCTTCCCCTTCCCCTTCCCCTTCCCCTTCCCCTTCCCCTTCCCCTTCCCCTTCCCCTTCCCCTTCCCCTTCCCCTTCCCCTTCCCCTTCCCCTTCCCCTTCCCCTTCCCCTTCCCCTTCCCCTTCCCCTTCCCCTTCCCCTTCCCCTTTCCCTTTCCCTTTCCCTTTCCTTTCTTTACATAAGGAAAGTTTTCTTTGGTTGGATCCTTCCCTTAGTTCCAGAGAACTAAAGAGAAATTTACTATATACTCCATAAGAGTCAAACCAAAGAACAGGGATAGAATTCTTGGTCGAAGACTTAAACACAATTTAGGTAGTTCACAAGGCTTGTGTGGAGCCCTGGCACAGGTCGATATCTTACCTATTGAAAGGTCAAGTCATTCTGTTTCTTCAGCACAAGTACTAAACAGGACTCTGTCATTTGGTGGTGTGGCAGAAGTGCAACAGGCTTAATCTAATAATCATTTGAAATTCCTAGCCATGGTTAACCTTTAAATATTTCTTTCAGCCAGTAATGGATTTCAGTTTCTAATGTCAAAACATTCTACCTGCAACAAAGTTTTAACTTTTGAAAATGTAATTTGAACTTCTTGTAATTATAAGTTCTCAAGAGTGGAAAAATAAGACAGAAATGTCCCAAATATCCAAGGGAATTAACATGAGACACTCACTTCGCACTTGGTCTTTGCAAAATTGCATGTTGAATCTGTGGCAGACATTGAAGTGGTCTAAACCCCTTAATATACAGTATTAAACTTGTTCAATATTAAATTTTTAGATTTCTCTGAACAACTATAAAAAATAAAAAGGGACTGTGAATTAAAGCTAAACAAAGTAAGTCCTGTCCTTTCCTCACCCTCAAACAACACTTATACCTTTATATTTTTTTTTAAATCTTGGTTTCATGGAATCACAGACTCACAGAATATTCAAACCAACCAAAACAAAAAATTACAAATATTCCTATGAATTTGTAATCAACTTGAATCAAAAGTCTAAGCAGTGAGCTAGGATTCCTCTGGGTCAACAAGCTTCAAATGAAGTCAGTATACTGAAAGAACAGGAAGGTCTGTAAACAAGAACAAGTTATTCCAGCGCCCTTTTTCCTCAATGGAAAAAACGATTTTAAAGACAAATTATTCTAAACCACACAAAGTATCTTATTCACAATCATGGGTGGGTGAATTGTAAATCTATGATTATATTTATAGCCATTAACTTTAGGCAAAATGTCCTTCTATTAACATTACTGTTTCATTGGTATTCTTTGTAATGATCTAGTCAAAACAGAGCATAGGGAGAATTGCATCTTGATAATTTAATGCTAATCTTTATTTTTTTGTCCCAGCTAACAATCATCAGATTTGTTTACCAATTAATCTTACACAATATATTAGCAAAACTGGCATGTGGGCTCCTAAATCAGGTAACCTCAGAGTCAAGCCTTGCATGTGAATAATAAATGCTTTTCTGAGCTATTTCTATGCACTTGTTTTTTCAACCTTCAAATCAGGTGACAACTGAAGAGGTCCCTACCATGAGTATTCATCCTTATTGCCCTTATCCACAGTGGAAGTATCACTGTGTTGTAATGAAGCACATTATTTTTTGGTCAGGTTTTTAACACAGTAAGAATTTCCAATGTTTGAGGAACTCAAACCTTCACTAAGAGTTTCAGAGTTTTAAAGGCCAATCATGACAGTCACTTAAAACAAACAAGTGAACAAAACATTTTAGAAAATGTATTAATTTGATGATTTAATAGTTGTACATTAACTGCTCTCTTTTAGGATAGGAAAATTGAATGTTTTAAAGGATATGGAGATCCAGGAAAATAAACGCTTAGGCCATAGATTTTACCACAGATAGGAAAGGCTGTATTGTAGGGGTATAATGAAAATAGTATAGCCTGGATGTTAAACATCAATGAAAAATCTGAGCAGAAGGCGATGGCCTGATGACAGGTTTGAGATATTACAGCTTTACACATTAATCAACGCATGAGGGACCAGAGAGGGATTTGGAGGGGAAAACACTGAGATTCTTTTTTTTTTTTTTTACTTATTAAACTTAAATTCATAACTAGTCAGCCATGAAATCAAAAACCCAGAGAGATAAGCCAATATCTTCCTGAAGGTCTTAAAAGAGCAAAGGTAATTTACTAAGACTGTAAAAAATGTTCATTTCTTGAGGGAGAGTCAGGAAAAACTTAGAACTCTTCTATATACATATTTTTACAAAATTGTGTGCTGCTAACAGTATTCAGTTATTATAGGAATAAAAGTTTCACACTGCAAATTTGTCCTCCACATGGTGATTACATAGCAGGAAGTCAGGATAAAAAGGAGAAATCTTTTAGCAGTGTGCAAATTTTTTCATTTTTGCTTTCACATATCAAAGTGTTTTATCCTTCCTGAGAACATTATTATAGTTATTATAGCAACTAATGAATCTTTTGGGGATGTTACAGGAGTGTCACATGGAAAATATTTATTTTTATTCCTTATTATGTATTTGTCAGTCAATAATCCAAGGCCATGGTGCTAAGTACAGTGCAGGCAAAAGTGTTTTCCCTGTGAGAAGTGAAGTCAACAGTGTGCCACGACAGCATTCAAATTATGAATGAATGTGCTTGAAATCTGGTAACTGTCCTCTGTTAACAGAGACCAAAACTTTGTCCTTTCCATAATCACCTAGTTAATTCCAACTTGCAAGTCTGTAAGACATGGATATCGTGAGAAAGCCAGAAGCCTCTATAGTAACGTGTAAGAACTCTAAGTAATGCAACTAAGAACATGACATAACTAACAATTAATGACATTTTCCATATCTCTCAGTCATTTCTAGACCAATATAATGTGTCAGGAAACCACTGTAAAGTGAATGAAACAAAGTTTGAAAAAAATATACAAGAACCACAAATAAAACAACACTAAAGAAAATCCAAACAACCCCAGAAGGAAACATGAGACTTTTGTTTACAGTATATTTTTCTCTTGGAAAATGAAACTTTAAAAGCAAATGCTGTCAGGTTCTTTTGGAAGATGAAAAACACGTTACATGCTTGATTTTGATCATGTACAAGGCCACTCAAGAATGTCTTAAACTTACATGAAAACAAGTGCTTCTGTTTTCTTCCTTGTTTTTCTGCCAGATGAAAAGAATGCTTTATTGTACTAGATGTTAGTCTTGGTGAGGAACTGAGGTCTACCAGATGAACAAGCAACACCTGGTGTGCAGTTTCAATTCTGCTTTTTAATTCTATTTTATCACTTTACTTGAAAATCTAGATAATATTTCAGTGTCCAGATTTTTAAAAATACGAAGCCTTTTCAGATTCATCAGTATTTAGACATCTAGTGTAGATAAATACATTTAGTGGAAACATGTTCCCAAAAGGCTGTGATGAAATTTCATGCTGAGTAAGGGATCTGAATGCATATCTTGGTATACATCCCAGGCATGAACAGGGACAAGGCATTTGGAAGGAAAATAAGATCCTCATTTCTACAGCAAATAAAATTCCTCATACATCTTTCTCTCTACAGCAAGGGAAAGTTATCTGCCTGACATTTCTCATTTCCTAATACAACTTTAAATGAAAGCAGCGGGCTTTGTAGATTCTTATTTGTCAGGCAGTATTATTTTCTGCTGGGAAGTATGTGTGACAAGGTACAGCTGAGACACCTAGGAAAACACTTATATTTTAATTCTACAGGTGTTACTGTCTTGGTTTTCATGTGCTTGAGAGAACATTAAATGCTTAGACAATGACTGAGTGCTTTACGAGATACTTTTTGAGCTAGAAACATTTGAGATCCAGATACTCATTGTTTCGTGTACGTTTTTAGATCTATTCTTACAACTAAGCTAATATTACAAAAGTAAATTACATTAATTTTTGCTTAATTGAATATAATAATTCATTCTCTTCAGAAGTAAAAAAAAAAAGTAACATAAATACACAGAAAAATATTCAGATGTCAAATTGAAGAAAAAAACCAGAAGAAAATGGGAGATCTTTTGGCAGCATGCACCTGATAAGTGGCTGCATTGCAGAAATTGCTTTGAGAAAAAGAAGATACTTTGAGCCTGAAGAGCTACAGAACTGCAGTAGAGAACTATAACCTCTGGGTAAATTTAATTGATTATGACTAGATGACACACAGTTGAATGTCCCAGTTCAGCAAATCTTTTAAACTTTGCTGGGAATTTTTGTTTATTTTTCCTGTTTGATGCAGTAAATATCCATTAGACATTAAAAGAGTACACCAATATGCCACTGATCCTCTGGTCCTTGATAAGGTGCCAGCCACTCACTATCACCATTTGCATAAACAGCTGGAGTTTTTCTGGACCTATTCCTATCATGTAGCTGGCTGCCTTCCTGATGGTTTGCATTTCATCGTCTCTCCAGTGAGCTAGCTTGCTTGTGATAGATCTGAAAACTTCACAGAGAGAAACGGATATTTATTTAGTCACATTTAATTTAAGCAGACTTCAATATAAATTTAATAAGGAGCATGGTCTGGAACACGCAGAATAAGCTGTTCTCTGCACTTTCATCGGTTTACTAGCAGACATGGGGAAATCTCCAGGTTACAGTAATCTCTTCTTTTCCTTAACAGATTGATTGTATGCATGAGTGGTTTAATCAGTTCTTCCTGGTGAAAAAAACTCCATAAAAATAGTATACTTCCTAATTCAGTAAAATTTCATGGTACTAAAATCACAAAGTTGTAAAATGAATGGTAGTCTGCATAAAAATGCTTTGCATACAACAAGACATTGTTTTCCTTAGAAGAAATTACAAAAATGTAGAAGTAATTTTTTTTCAATTTTATGTTACACTATGTATTCAATGGTTAAGGTTTAACTTTTTATTCCTTTATATCTAATAAGAATCTGTCTAACAAATTTATGCTTTGTAAATTCAAATCTACAGTGGATCATACTGTCCATAGGGTGATTTTTGCTAGTCTGTGATGATCCACTAAAGTCAATGTTACATGATCTCAAATGAAAAGTAACATAAAAATATTTTAAAATTAATTTTCCTAACTTTATTAAGGCTGTTGCATTGTACAAGGTTAACAAGTGAATAGCCTCTCTCTTTTATTCAGATTGCAATAAAAATATATAAAATGAAAAGAAGTGGAAGTAAACCATTTTGTAGTAGTAGCCTTCATTTCTGAAAAATAAAAGAACCTTGAGGTCTGGTGGGTGAGAGGCTGGACATGACCCAGCCATGGCGCTCACAGCCCAGAGAGCCAAACGTGTCCTGGGCTGCATCCAGAGCCCCGTGGGCAGCAGGGCCAGGGAGGGGATTCTGCCCCTCTGCTCTGCTCTGCTGAGCCCCACCTGCAGGGCTGCATCAGCTCTGGGGGCCCAGCACAGGAAGGGCATGGATCTGTTGGAAATGGTCCAAAGGAGACCACCAGGTTGATTAGAGGAATGGAGCACCTGTCCTATGAGGAAAGGCTGAGAGAATTGGGGTTGTTCACCCTGGAAAAGAGATGGCTTTGAGGTGACCTAATTGCAGATTTCCAGTACCTGAAGGGAGACCATAGGAGAAATGCAGAGTACCTTTTTACTCAGGCATGTTAAAAAGAGGATAAGAGCAAGGGAGAATGGCTTCAAACTGAAGACAGTAGGTTTAGATTGGATATTAGGAAAAAAAATATTGTCAGGGTGGTGAGGCACCTGAACACGTTGCCCAGAGAAGCTGTGGATACCCTGTCTCTGGAAGTGTTCAAGGCCAGGTTGCATGGAGCTTTGAGCAACCTGCTCTAGTGAAAAGTGTCCCTGTCAGTGGCAGGGAGTTGGAGTTAGATGATCTTTAAAGTCCCAGGCCATTCTATGATTCTAAAATTTTATGAATTCTCTTTTTTCAGGGAAAAAAACAAAGGATATTTTGGGAATACTTCTAAAGCCAGAAAACTATATCTTAAGTAAAGAAATTAAAACTTGGAGAAAGAACTAAACCTTCAGAAGGGTAGAGCAAACAGGAAACATTAATAGACCAATGATGGATGATATTTAAAGACACTGATATTCAAGATAGTATGCATTAAAATAAGATTATGAAACATTTAAAAGAAACTAGACAAACATCATTATAAATTACTTGACTAGAAAATAGAAGATTTGTTATGGGTAGGGGTAGTATCTCTTTACCACAATTTATTTGTTTTTTAATTTCATTTAATACGAAGGAGGTCATAGGATGGGGAAAGATTAGAGAAATCATACTGAAGAAATAAATTACAGAGTTTTTGGTAGAAAAAGTCACTCCCAGCCAAACTTCCCTGAATGAAGACTAGCATATGTTTAGAGCTGTGCATGATCCTGGAAGAAATAGAAGATTTGGTCACTAGTTTTGGAGTTTTGTCATACACTATTGTTGTCTAACAGACAGTCCAATTTTTAAAATACTGAGATGGAAAACTGACTTCTGCATTTCAACACAAAAGTCCCTATCTCATTCTTATCTATACAGTGAATTAATTAGCTGTGCTCTATTCAATTACATATTGAGGAAAAAAAAAAGTATAAACACAGGCAGAAAGAACTAAATCCTTTGAAGATTATTTTCACTGTTAACTAATTTTCTTTTGTAGTGTAAAATCCAAACATCTGAGAAGTGAAATTTAAAGACCCAGTTCCAAAATCCATAGCCATGTATCTAATTAAAATCACACAAAATCACCAGTTTTACCTTGAAATTAAATGGAAGCTGAGAAAAACAAATCCAGTAAAAAGTGATTGCTGACATTGCACGAATGGCTGTTAGTCGTATAAGGAGGTTAGCTATTTTAACAAGCAATCTCTTCCGTAGGATTGTAAAGTGTTTAAGAATAGAGCTGCTGTTTTTAATTTGATTTCTCATCACTGCAGTTTTAGTTAGCTATCTTAGACATCTATAAGAAGAAGCAGCATATTGACAAAGATATTGACTTGACTATAAGATCAAAGAATGAAGATTAAAGCAGGATATGGCAGAATGTAGTAGGAATAATAATTAGATAGTTATTTTTGCAAATAATTATTTATAATACTTCAAAAATAGTCCATCCTAAAGTTTATTCTAAGTTTTCCTCAATTTAATTTCTGCTCATCAGCTACTTACATGCTTTATATGATATTTAATAATGCCTTATAATACTTTTTATCAAACTGTCCCTTCGGATATGTCTTACTTGCCTTCTTCCTTGCTTCTTCAAGCAACATAAATGTCATGGTCACAACAACCATTTAGAAGCTTTTTATTTCTGATGTTGGTGTTTCTTTTTTCTTTTAATATTATGAAAACCTCTGAAGGGAATGTTTATCTTTTAAGTATTTTGGACAACATAAGAACCTATGTCTTTTTTGGTAGCATCTTAAAGTTGTGAAATTGACCCTTGTCCTGAGCCACCGTCAACCAGTCTGATCCTTGTGGGCATGAGACATGGTTGTGCTGCTCATAATACTCTACAGCATCTCTCTGTCAAACTCATTCCACTTGCTGACCTTCATCCCTGTCAAACACATTCCACTTGCTGACCTTCATCTCTCTGTCAGACTCATTCCACTTGCTGACCTTCTGGAGCTTTGAGACATTAGAAAAAAACTTACAGTTAAACTGGGCAAAAGCACACAGTATATATAAGGATAAGAATTTGTTATTAGTCCAGTGGAGCAGTTTAATGCTTTAACTTGTTTGATTAATGCTGAAAAGATCTATTAATAACAGTTATTAATAATAAAATGAAAGCCCAGTTACACTCTCCTTTTTTTAGCATCTAGGCCTTTTCTCTGATTTTATCCTCACCTTCTCAATGTGTTTCTGAATCCCATGATTGACAGATTCAGTTTTCTTCAAGAAGAAAGGGGTGTGGGTCTGTCTGCAATAAGCTGTGCAACAACTACAGAGGTCCTCACTGGGAGGCTCACGCTCTTCATAGCACAGGTTTCCTCCCCCTCAGTTCTGGGTCTTCTTAGGATTCTCATGATTTTCTGTCACAATCTGTTTCCTTCTCGTTGGTGTCCATCTCAAGTCTCGAAGTTGCATGGGGCTTCCCCAGCCAGAGGTTACAGCAAGGACAACTGCTTGTTGTGCCAGGACCTCATTTGCTGGTCAGACTTGACCACGATTTTCATTCACAGAGCTTCAGCAGAAGCTGGTGAGTCAGTGGTCACTTGGCCACCAACCTGCTGCTCAGAGAAGCTGAAAAAAACTCAAGCCAAGCAAAGCCCAGGGATCCTGTACTGTCATGTTAGTGCAACATTGTTGTTGTTTAAATTTATGGGGGGAGTCCCCGGGGAGTGCCCCCCGGAGACCCCCGGGGGTCCTTGGGTTCGTGGTGTTCCCGCGCTGGCAGGCAAAGAGACTCAGACGCCGGTGGGATGCTGATGAGGTGAGGGTTTATTCACTGAGGGAGAGGGGAAGGGAAGGGGGGGAGAAGGGAGGAGAGGGAAAGGGAGCATCAGGAGGCCTCCAGGGGTAGAGGGGCAAGAGGGGCAGAGCCTTCTGCCTTAGCATTCTTATCACAGAGGTTCAAAGGGGCGCGGTAACATTCTCCAGCCAATGAGGTTACAGATACAGGATACTGCAGGGAGGATAGGGACTTGGGATAAACCATACATTTTCCAAGGGTGAGCCAGAGCAAACCATTTCCATAAAATGCAATCCCACAAGTCACCCTTTTTTTCTTTAAAATGTGAGAAGAGAAATATGACATATGACAATTAACAATTTAAAAAATGAAACAGTAATTACAGTTTTGCAGCATGAAACCAAATACAATTGCAGTAAGGATTATGTTATACTGTGAACAGTTGATCTGACCTTGTAATTACAGTAGACGGGTTATGTGAGTTTGTATTGCAAGATTTGAAACAAGTTAACAAATTTGTTAGAGCCTTTTCAGTGTGACTGGCCTAATAGTGTCTAGTATTTTCCAACTGGCTTTTCAGACTACCACAGCCCCCAGTTTAGGCTGAGGCACTGACCTCTGCTCTCACTCTAGGGACAGGAAAACACGTGGAGTTCCCCGGGCTCCACACACGGCCTCAGATTCTCACCCACGGATCTGAGCCAAATCACTCCTTTCACTTTCCAACTGGTTCAACCAAAAGGATCTACACTCTGCATGCAATTGTTTACATTCGTCCATATTTACCCACTGGGGATTTTTTTCGTCCATACTTGCACCAGAAGTGTCAGAGACCTAACAAAAGACCCCCAGTTTTAGGTCATCAAAAGAAAAACAAAAGAAAAAAACTACAAAAAACCGTCAAATACTTTCTCAGACACTCTATCAGGTTATCAATCACCCTCAGAACTAACTGAGGACAGTATAAACCCAAAAAGCATTATCGATTCAGTAGTCTACTACTGATTCGCGCTTTACAAGAAGACAATCCAAAAACTGCTTCCCTTGGATCCACACTTGTGACCTGAAAAGGCCTCTGCTTTCTAAATTAGAAAACAGGGGAATCTGCAATATGAACACACACAAAAGCTAGAAAGGCATAATTGTAAAAACTACTTCATGGGGATGGGAAGGAAATGGAGGGGTTTGGGACACCCTGCTGTTTGGCCAGAACAGCAAGGGACAGGGGCAGAAAAACAGGGAAAGGGAATCAAAGTAGCATTAACAATTATACAAGGCTGCAAAACTGGTATTACAAATTCACTTTAGCTTTGGGGTTTGGTTTCTTAGCGTTTACCTTGTGGGACTTGGAAAGCAGAAGATGGGACTGAGAGCACGTGGCCATGGTGGCCATGCGGTCACAGCACACATGGCACTAGCCATGCCGTGCCGGGTTTAGCAGGAAGGGGTTAACTCTCGGGGGTTTGTTAAGGGAAAGGGGGTTAGGGAGAAGGAGCAGCGAGGGGAGGAGGGGGTAAGGGTAAGGAAGGAGGTTACACAATTTACAAAACCGAGTTTTGGAAGGTGCGGGGCTTGGGCACAACTGAAGACTGCTTTTTCCTTCTCTGATGGCCGTCTGGCTGAGTTCCTTTCGCTGCTGTCCAGGGCTGCTTCGCCGCTGTTGCCGGGCAGGGGGAGGGGCACCTGTTCTCCGCGCGGCTTCTCCCGGTGCTGGGGCCCGCGCGCGCTGCGGCGGGGCTGGGGCCACGTGTCTGCTCGCGCCGGGACTGCCCTGCGCCGCGGCCACGCCGGGCCGGGGCCGCTCCGCCGCCAGGGCCGTGCTGGGCCGGGGCCGCTCCGCCGCCAGGGCCAGAGGGTGCCGCGCCGCTGCCGCGCAGCCCGCGCCGCCGAGCCGAGGCGGGCCGGGGCTGCGCCGCAGCCACGCGCCGCAGCAGCGGTCCCGCCGCACCGGGGCTCACGCCAGAGCCTCGCCGTGGCAGAGCCACGCCGCCTGGGCCGCGCTGCCCGGCGGGGCTGCGCAGCCCGAGCAGCGCCGAGGCGGGCCGGAGCCCCAAGGGGCCGGGACCCGGGCCCGCGCCGGGCTGGTCGGCGGTGGTGGGACAGCCGCGTGGTGGCTCACGAGGTCTCTGCGTGGTGGGGGAGGGGCCGCCCCGGGCCGCGATGGCCCAGAACGGCCGCTCCACGGGAGACGGCACCGAAACGGAGTTACCATGGTCCATCTTGTCTCAGGGTCGCTGATGCTGTTGCCCGACGTTGGTGCGTCATCTGTTGTTGTTTAAATTTATGGGGGGTCCCCGCGGTGTGCCCCCCAGAGACCCCCGGGGGTCCTTGGGTTTGTGGTGTTCCCGCGCTGGCAGGCAAAGAGACTTCAGACTCCGGTGGGGTGCTGATGAGGTGAGGGTTTATTCACTGAGGGAGAGGGGAAGGGAAGGGGGGGAGAAGGGAGGAGAGGGAAAGGGAGCATCGGGAGGAGAGGGAAAGGGAGCATCAGGAGGCCTCCAGGGGAAGAGGGGCAAGAGGGGCAGAGCCTTCTGCCTAAGCATTCTTATCACAGAGGTTCAAAGGGGCGCGGTAACATTCTCCAGCCAATGAGGTTACAGATACAGGATACTGCAGGGAGGATAGGGACTTGGGATAAACCATACATTTTCCAAGGGTGAGCCAGAGCAAACCATTTCCATAAAATGCAATCCCACACAACATTGCTGGCATTTTAATGATAACGGCAAAAAATTTAATTACCAAACTACAGTGGGAAATCCATAGAAAATTACCGGCTCCTTTTTGCTCTCTCAACTTTTTTAGGGTTACCTCTATAGCTTTTATTGGATTTCAGCACCTCAAGACAAACAACTCAGTCTCCTTCCTGCCTTGCTTTATTCTCTCACAGTTCATTAGTCCTGAATTCTCTGTACTCTCTGAAGGTGGTCAGGTTGGACATAAGTTATCCATCATAAGGCATCTAAACTCATTCTTCTTAATCACTAACCCCAAATTCTATATGACTCTCAACTTGTACATACTAATTTTGCCATCTTCTGTAGCGCTTAATGATTTGATTATTGATATTTTAAATTTTATTTCTAATCCATACTGGATTCAAGAAGCATGTATTTAGTTTGGTGATATTAAGACAACTGTTTATTTTGCCAATCTGGCTCATTCATAAAGAGCAGGAAAAATAGATACCTTGAGCACATAAGAGGAAATTAGGCTTTGAAGTAGTGTCATTCTCAAAAGACTTTTTCAGTTTTCAGAACATTTGTGGAATCATCTCCATTTACTGGTCCTTGGAGAGAACTACCTGATTTGGTAAATATTACTCAGCAGTTGTCTTGCAGTGTGTAGTGTTATTTTTAATTTAGATGTTATTTTAAGCTTTCAACCGCTTTTCTCACATTTTTAGTGATGCCTAACATAAATAAAATTACACTAAAAAGATTCTGCCATTTTGAAATCAGCATTTATCTTGATTTTTTAAAGGATCGGCATATGAAATTTGGGCTAATCTATTCCTTTGTTCCTTACTCTGAATTATGTCTCAGTTTTGAGAGTTTGAATTTGTCTGAATTTCTTCTCAGTCTCTTTCCAAGTTACTAAAGTAAAATGTTAAGTTAATAGTTCTGGAGTCCATTTTAAGCTCAAAACTGATAGCAAAGATTTAGTTATAAATATCAACAACAGTGTGTCCTAGCAGACAAAATGACTAGAAGTATCTTGGAGTGCAACAAGGTCAGCATCATTAGCTTGGTCCTTCCCATTGCATTTGCCTCTGCCTGTCTTAAATTGATTGTTTATTTTATTGTAGGCAAAATATCTTCTCTTTACTTCTAACAATTTCCATGGAGATTAGAATGGTCATGTATTTAACACTACAGATACAACTGATTACTGATGCAGAGGAAGATGAAATTTCAGGATTATCATTGCTGAGAGGGTTTTCTAACAACCATTTCTCTCTCTCTCTTTAGGTTATGGTATGTAAGGGCCTCTAAGAAATGGATTTGAAATTAATAAATAAGGACATATTGCAAAGCTTCAAAATTTAACTAACAAAATAGATTAAAACAAATATTTTTGTGGTATTGCTGAGAAGTAACAGTACAGGCTCCTGAGTGTCTCAAATATTTCTCTCATATTTGTTTTACAAGATTAGAAATTAGTTTCTTCTTAGCTGAGGAAGGAACTAGGCCTGCCTTTAGTCTGTTTATTTTTTTCAGCAGATGCATTACCACAGTAATCCATCATGCTTCTCTCCAGGAAAGCTAGTTCTGCAGTGCATTAGACAAACATTCTGATTTATCTTATCCTCTTACCTCTTCTAGCCATAGATTATCTGCAACAGAGTGAAAGGTTAATTGTGGAGTATCTAGTATGTATTTTCATAGGTGACCATAAGTGTATAAAATTCATGGAACTGGGGAATTACAGGGGAGAATAAATCAGATTTCCTGCTCATTCTTTTAATTGGCAAGAACATACATTATTCAAAACTATTTCAGAAAAAAAGAGAAGTATATTGAAAAAAAAAAAGATATAAAATTGGCACAGTCCTTTGAGAGTAAGGACAAGACGTTAGGGATCCTGCCAACTTTATCTTGATCTGAAAATCCTCTGTGTGAGCAGCATGGCATAGTGATCAAGCAGTATTAAATACAAGCAAGGGAGCACATGAATGGACAGCAATGCACTTAGAACAGCACTCAGACAATTTATGTCTGTACTTCCTTGTAAGTCTCTCTTGTACAATTTGGTGCTCTACAGAAACATCCAATGCTCTTACTAACCCATCAAGTGAAACACAGCTGGTATGGCTAAAGTGTTCCTCAGGCTTGGGCTGGTACCTCTGCTGGCCAAACTGGTGCCATACCAAGTTATTTCAGGCTAACAGGAGCATCCACTCCTTTGGAGACTCACGTTCAAGTGCAATGTTTTGTGTACTTTTATGTTTAATGCAATTACCATTCTCTTTCCTGATTAGTAGTATTTTACAATATGTTTAAAGCAGCAGTTTACATTACCTTGTTGCTCAAAGTTATTTTTCTTTTTGATTGTTTGGTTATTTTTTTCTTTTTTGCTGTTCAACAACTTCAGCTGCATTTTTATTTGTCTTGATTTACAAGGCTTCTTCAAAAATATCTCATTTAGCAGAATGCTCAGAATTTTAACCATTTAAAATTAAGCATATATGTAAAATATAATAGATTCATAGTTGTTATTCACAGAGAAAGACAATAAATAATTAATTTACTATGTTTTAGAGGCATTGTTATGTATTCAGAAGAATTAGCCTTATAAGGTATTTTTTCTCAGTTGATGAGGTGCAACCTAAGCATCATAATCCAGAAGTTTAATTTTTGGATGCCTGTAATAGTGAGATAGTATTGACCTCCACCTAATTTAGAGTATAAAATATTCTCAATCTTGATTTCTCCTTGGCTGCAATTGAATTCATCCTTGGAATATTTATTTCACTCCCAAGCCTACAATTGCCCAGAACTTTCTAAGAGTTTTGCTCTGAAAGAAATAGATTTTCTTTATTCTTCCTTTTTTTTTTATTCTTCCTTTTTTTATTATTTATTGTGGATGAATCTGGCACAGTTATTCCAAAGTCAAAGTGTATTTATCGAGATTTTGATAAAGTATAACACGAGCCATTCTACTCTTACTGTGCCTTCACAGAACCCTGGCAGCAATAAAGGGAAGACAAAAGTGTGAAAATATTTTCTTTGATAACAAAAAATATACATCATGTAAAAGTGATTTCTCAAAATTTGCTTCTAGTCCTGACTGTAATTCTCTTCTTATATGGTGCTAGATTATGTCACTTAAAAAGAGGCCTGATAAGGTCTGCTTAACATTGCTCAAAATTATTATTCTGCTAAAATTAGTCACTACTGCTGCTTTTTGTCTTAATGAATCATGTCCATTCCTTGTATCCACCTAGGCAGCACACTGTGACTTTGCCACTTCAGCTTAATGAGGACAGTGAACCCCAATGTGCATTCCCACAAGGGGTGAACTGAAATGCTGGAGTTGTCTAATCTCTATAGGTATCTGTCATTTCATTTTACACTCTCTGGATGATGGACATTTGCAGAAGAGTGAATTGCCTTTAAAGTTTCAAATCAAATCAGGACATTTGCTCAGCCTCCACTGTATCCCTCTTGTACCCTGCATAGTCTCTGAGGATTAAAGAACTGCTACTTGTCACTTTATCAGTTAAATCAAGAAGGAAGAACATATACTGTTCCAATTGATCATTAAAAGATTTGAATCTCAGTTGCCTTTGGAAGACTCCTGGTCTTTATAAAGGATGGATCTCTTCCTGTTGGAATCTGTAAAGACAACAGAACATCTCTTTATATTCTTCCCTTTGAAATTTATTTTTGTGTTTTAGAAATACCTTAAAATTAAGAATTTTTTTGTCCCTGGTAATGACACTATCTAACATTTATGTTTCCTGACTGGATGAATAGAAAGTGGGCTTAAACAATAAGCTTATTTTATACTTTACAGCTACATTAGTAAATTTAAAATTATTTTTTCCTGAGTTAAAATTTCATTTTCTCTAGTAATAATTCATTCATTCACATTAACTTCCCAAAATTCAAGTACAGAAAAATATACTATTTTTCTTTCTTGTTATTTTTAAAAACTCTACTTGTTTAGCTTATTCATGAAACAGTAAAATAATTCTGGTTTAACACTATTTTAAGAATACTTACTTTAATTTTTGACTGACTAGACTGAGCTGAACTGACTATGATGGTTAGATATTGACAATACATTAAATATAAAACAAGACTTACATTTTGTTTGGGAAATAGGGTACTTCTAATATCTTGGTGTCATTGTAATTGAAATGGATTTTCCATTTAAAAGCAATGCCAGCCTTCGTTTAAACTGGTAATTAGGGCCATCCCAAGTTACTTGGTATATGTCTAGGATTTGCCATCCAAAAGACAGTGAAAATTATCTTTGTAATCTGACTTACCTTTGTGAGATATGAATTTACCATTGCTAAGGAAAAAAAAAGTTAGATAAGAAAGTTAAGGAAAAAGCCTACCTGCTGGAGTCTATTAAGAATTTTGTCCTTTTCAAAAATAATTTTATTTTTGATCTGTAAAATATTAAGAAACCTTTCATCTTCTGAAAGAAACATTTTTGTTGGAGATTCCATTCTTACACTTTTAAGTAGGTTGAAAGGAAACTTCCTGCAAACAAGTAAAATGCAAGCAATGTCTTGCACTAGATCTCATTGTGCATCAAAGATAACTTATCTATAGGAATGCTTTACTGACAGACATCCATATTCTGGAGATAAAGTCAGAAAATTGTATAGAAAATCTTAGCATATGTGGACCAACCACACTAGAATGTCTGTGCTGCCTTTCCTGTGTGTATGTCGTGCTTACCTGTGTTTATGTAATAGCTGATGACATTCACATGCAAAATGCTACATTTGTTCAATTATGTGTGATTTTTAAATATCCATGCAAGAGTTCAATCAGAGTGACCACCTGTATTTTAAAAACAAAATGGAAATGTTGCCGTCTTTTGCTAATTCGAGACACAAAACTTAGCAGCATATGAACAACTTGATCTTGAGTAGTGTAATTTAAATTGACATCTATATGTACTAAGAGGCAGAGAAAGCTGTGATAAAAGCTTGTGCAGAACATTACCTGCACTTGACACTCTATAAGTAGGGACTTACAATGAGGGCTTTTTAAATTAAAGAAAAACAAAATATAGTGCTTATTTGGGTGTCTGGGTAGAGTCTTATAAAGGTTACATGAGAAATAAGTTAATGGACTGAAGTTTATAGCTGTGTGTATAACTGTCAAATCTCTGTGTAAATTACCTTTCTCTTCTGCTGGCCAGAATGCAAAAATCCAATAAACTGTTAATAAAAATGGAAAGGTCATATGTAAATACCAGAGATCTTGGAAATGAATCAGAAAAATGCGATAGTTTGCACACAAATATAATTTCATATTGTGTTTCATAGTGTCTAAAGTGGGATGAGACTTATGATGTGTGTTTTTATCAAATTAGGGTGAGAAAATATTCTGTCAAAAAGAGATTTGCTTTAAATCTTAAAACAGCTGTTTGATGACTAATTGGCATTTGTTTCTCCAGCTTAGAAAAAAAGAATTATTTTATTAAGAACACCCAAAAATAAATACTGATTTAATTATTCTAGTAATTTACTAGAAGTGTTTACAATGGAATATATATTCTATCTTTTGAGTCCACTTGAATACATTTTGTTTGTGTATTTTTATTTACGTTGAAATATATTGGTAGAATGTTTTATAAAACAAAATGAAAGATTTTGCAGGAAGACTAATTTAATGCTCAGAAGACTGGATTTTACTGTACCAGCTTCAATGAAGACAGTATAGCCTATATTTTCGCAGAATCATAGAATGGTTTAGGATGGAAGGGACATCAGAAAACACCTAGTTCCAGCTGCTGTACTGGGGGCAGGAATGCTTTCCACTAAACCAAGTTCTCAAAGCTCCATCCAGCTTGGGCTTGTGCCAACTCCAGGGATGGGGCATTCACAGTTTTTAATGGGCAACCTCTTCCAGTGCCTATCATCCTCTTTCTAATATCCAATTTAAACCAGTCTTCTTTCAGTTTGAAGCCATTGCCCCTCATCCTACCACTGCATTCCCTTGAGAAAAGCCTCTCCCCAACATTTTTCAGGTTCCCTTTAGATACTAGGAGGCTGCGAGAAGGTCTTCCCAGAATGGTCTATTCTCTATTCTGAACAACCCAAACTCTCTCAGCCTGCCTTAATAAGAAAGGTTCTCTAGCACTTTGTACATCATCATGTTCCTTTTCTGAACTCATTCCAACAGGCTCAAGGCACTAAATTTGTCCTCATTTTGTTTCTGAACAAAATAATCTTTAAAACCTGAGATTCTACAGCTACTGGACTGATATGCATTATTTTAAATATATATTAAATATAAAATTAAATTATATATAAATATATATTAATATATTACATTAATGTATATAATAATATATATTAGAGCATACATTAAAATATATTGTAAAGATATTGGTCTACGTTATGGTTGAGGGGGATCTGTTTCACTGCTGAGTTTTTCTTGTTTACTTCTTTTTTCCATTAAATATGTAATGTTAATGTACTGAATACTTTCACAGTACTGCTTCTCTATTTAAGAATCAATTGTTTTTCTTGTAGACTGTTTAACAGTACTACTAAGTGATGTCAGCCTTAGTACTTTTAACTAGAAAACATTTTTGTTAAGGATGCAATTTTCTCTTAGAATGATCTTCAGGCAGTGGATTAGTAATGAAATGACCTGTAAGATGTGTGCTTTGTAATCAACACATGAATAAAAAGCCCCATTGCATACTGCAAGACAAAATCTTGATATCAAAGATGGTCTAAAATTAGAGTGATTACACACTTATTTTTCTAAACAGAAAGATTAATAATGGCTTTAATCAAGAATAACCTTCAAAAATAAAGGAAGGACACAGGAGATTTAGCCGCAGGGTTACATAGCCACATTAACAAACAACTTCTCTGTAGCTTGTTATATAATGCTTTTTTGTCATTTTATCTAATGAATCATAATTTTATATGCAAAGGTCATCAGAGCCTTTGGACTCCTAGGGTACACTATTTTTATATAAAAAGAGTATTAATGTTTTGTTTTTAAGTAAAGTCTTTCTTTTTCCTCAAAAATTATAACTTCTGACTTATGAAAAATTTCTAACAAGAAAAAGGTGTGCCAGCAGACCAACACCCTAGACCAGACTCACACAGTATGATTTGTTTGGGAAATATACTAGCATATTCCATTGCTTATCTGAAGGGAAAAGGGAGTAGAATAGAGTACAACTTCACTATTTACTTGTACTCATTCTTTTAGAAGACCAGATGAAATCTTAGCCTATTATCAAAAGCATCTGAATGAAAGTGATCCCTGAATTTTGTGAGGCTGGACAAATCTCCCATCATAGACCTCCAGTTATGTATGCCTCATCCTATGCACTCTACTGGTAGTGCAAAATTATTCTAACTATATACAAAGAAGCATAAAATCCACTGCAGAAAAGCCTTTGCAGGCTGCCAGATTCTGAGATTTGTCCACATAACACTGCACTGTGTGATGCAGAAATACTCATCTTGAAATGTATTAGTATCCCAATGCAATTTTTCTAATTCTATTGCAAGAATGAAGAGTCCTAGTTTCTGCTGCAACCAAGGAAAGTGTTGTCATTACCCCATTTGTTGTCTTAATAAAGCCTGATGGTATTGAATCCACATGAAGGGCTGGGAGTAACTTAGAAATCACAAAAAGGTTCAAGGGAAATATTCAACATATCAGTTTCACTCCTTTAGACATAGTAAACTAATTCATTGGTTATGTAAAACAACAACAACAACAACAACAACAACAACAACAAAAACCCAGAAACAACAACACCAAAAAAACCCCTAGACTCTCCTATTACCATAACACAAAATAATGCCCATATATATAAAAAAATTACATTTCTTTTGCAAAATTGAGAAGTTCCTTTTCTGTATATTTAAATACAAAATTGAAAATTTGTATATATAAAAACCACTGAAAAAGCAACGTACAGTAGCAATAAAAAAAGACCTTACAAAATGCATTACTTCAAAATTTTGGTTCTTCATTATGCATTTGGTGGTGCCTGTTTTATTCGCTAAGGTAGATCTGTATACTGGAAAACATGAAGAGAGTTAAATTAGCACGAATTCAAATTTTCTTGAACTAAAAAAGTACATGATAAAGAGTTTTAAGTATAAGTGTTATACACTGTCATAAGGATTTTAGGCTTACTGAGTAATGCACGACTCTGTCCCCAGCTCCATAATTAAAGAAGTTATTCCAGCTCTTTTCTGCACAAGGTGTTTTAGAGTCTTGAGCTGAGTGGCTTTTAAAAGCACAGGAAGGGAATTGATCATGTAATCTTCAGAACAACTGTGCTGTCATTTTTTTTTTCTTCTCTGTGAAATTCTTTTCTCTATGTGCTGAATCTCATGGAAGAGAAAGAGGTACATTCTGTGTCTCAGTAGAAATAATTGGGTTAAACACCTCTTTGTTTTTTAAGTAACTCTCAGCATTTTTGCAATTTTGTGCTTTAAAAATCATGGAACTATTAAGTGTAAACTTGCAAGTGTTTTCAATTAACATTTCAGTGCTGCAGACTTTCAAGCACTATACAAATTTTTTTAAAAAAAATCTACACAACTAAATGTTCACGATGGATAATTAATAATTGCATGGAGACTAGTGAACAATATACTTTAGAATATTCAGGCTGAGAGAAATTGTGACATATCTAAATACTTGCCAAGTCAGAAGAAATGGTCTTCTAATTATTTTAAAGATTTTGATGATGCTATCACTAATTTACATAGACATGCAATTTGTCTTATTCTATTGTAAAGTGATTATCTTCAGAAATCATCAACCTGATGATTTCTTGGGTACAGTACAGGCTCCTATTCTCTTTAGCTGGACAAACAAAATATCTGCATTCCATATGTTATAGATTTTTATTCACCTGTCAGTGTTATGTCAAATCCTGTATGTTATAGACTGAAAGCTGGGATCACTGTTTTACCTTTCAGAAATTACTTTTTGTCAGAAAATACAGATAAAAATAAGCTAACGAAAAGATACCTTGGGAATGTATGAGAATACTTTTTCATAATGGAAGTACCTCATAGGTATTAATTAATTTAGATTTAAATCTTTCTATATCTAACAACATATTTAACATTTACCACTTTCTTTTCCTTTGACACTTTTCATGTTTTCCATTTCTTTGAGCTTGCTCTCTAAGCAAGCTGGTTAAAGAATTCTGAAAAGCAAAACAAAATAAAATAAATTTTAAAAAAGAGAAAGAAAAAAAAGAAGAACTTTGAGAGTTAGGCTTTTGTTTAGATTTTGTTGGGATATTTTCCTACTCAGTCTTCTCATGTACCAGTTGTAAATAACATGAAAACCTCTGGCTCCTTTTCTAATAATTGAAAGATAGATAATTTGTAGGTACTGAGTAAATGTAAAGCTCTCCAGATTCCGCAATCAGATCTTGTGTATCATACTATCCATGAACTAAAGTGGCTCAGTGGACACACTTTACCAGAAGATTTTGTCAGAATATCAGACACCTCCTTGAAAAAGCTTCCAGTATTTGCTGAGAATATTCTTCTGCAAGAGACACAGATTGCATGGAAAGATGAGAGAGCTGATGAGTAGCTTCTGGAAAATATCCCATCACTTTGCCATGAACTTTTATTTCTTTGCAAAATCTTGATGCTGAGGTTTTTTTCTTCCTTTTAGATTTTCTTTCATCTAAGGAGATATTTGATTTCATCTTTTTTCACCTGCAGAACTACAGTGCTGATGTAAACAATAATGCCTTATATAAAATAGGATTTTGATTGTATTACAAAATGTTAAGGATACAGTTGTTACTATGAATAGAAAAAAATTACATAACCATCACTTTCTCTTGTACGTCTCATAAGCCAAAGCAGCTGGGCTGCAGTATTCATGTTTACCTTCAATGTCCTTATTTTTTCCCTCAAAGGAAAGAATATTTCCAGACACTTCAAGTCCTGCAGCAAATTTCACAGAACAGTTTGAACTCTACCATTCTCTGAGGTCTTGGGGCTGCAGAGTTCTGCTCACTGCTTCTGGAACCTGTTGTTGATGACAGCTGATCTCAAATCACAAAACTTGCGGATGGCATAGGTGTCAAAACGTAAATTAGATTTCTTTGTTAAAGTAAGAATAGAAATCTGGTATCAGAGGTAACAAGCTAAGACCTTGCAGATAATAATTTCTGTTACTCAACAGAGAAATTGTTAGTATTGTTGAAGGAGATTGATAAGTTTCTCTTGCTGCATTTTCAAGACTCATGTATTCTACAAAATAAAATTGAGGATGTTAGGCTCTTGGCATCAATTATTTTCCTCTCCTCTCCTCTCCTCTCCTCTCCTCTCCTCTCCTCTCCTCTCCTCTCCTCTCCTCTCCTCTCCTCTCCTCTCCTCTCCTCTCCTCTCCTCTCCTCTCCTCTCCTCTCCTCTCCTCTCCTCTCCTCTCCTCTCCTCTCCTCTCCTCTCCTCTCCTCTCCTCTCCTCTCCTCTCCTCTCCTCTCCCCACTGTACTATGTGCTAGTGTAATCATATTATTAAGTAGGCAAGAATTCTTCAGTTTTGGAAAAAAAAGCCAGAGTTGAATGAGCAAAAATGTTACAAAATTTTATAAAGGAGAGAAGAATTTAAAGAATTGACTCCGAAGCTTTAGCATCAGATGATTTATTGACTTCACTGCTGCTATTGCTATCAGTTAAAAAGCAAAAATTACCTTAATGCTTTTCTTAACACCTTTTTCTTAAAGAGAAATATGGCTTATATAAAAAAAAACAGCAGAGAAAGACAGTAATCAAGAGAAAGAATTTTACCATGATCATAATTTATTCTTTTTGCTTTCCTTTCGTACGATTTATGTTAGTTTATGCTGCTGAGTTTCATATCCACCATGACTGTAAAGATCTGTCTATCTATGCATTTACTCCAGCAAAGTCAGTTGTGTGACCAAAACTGTGTTTGTGGGATTGTGCTTCATTAGAAATTCCCTAAGATCCTCTACAACTCATGTATGACCCACATTCCTCACTGCCTCCCCTTGCTAGAATTGAGATTATAGAAACTACTGAAGCAACAGTGCAATACTGCAGCACTACCAGAGGGTTAGCAAGATTCAGCTCATTTACCACGCATGTGGAATACCACTGGTTTTGTTTCTTTTCTATTTCTTTTGTTCCTTTTAACATATTTCTTTAAAAGCATGCTTACTTAAACTAATAATTGTGATTTGAATCTTCATTATAGTCTAAAACCTTTATATTCATAAAAGCTTTTCCTCTGGCAAGCTTTCATAAAAATTTAGTGCAGCACTTGTGTACTACAAAAAATCTGCACTTAACAAAAGAGAATTTTGCTCTTCACCCCAAGCTAACTTGCTATTGTGTTGCTCAGAGATGCTTCTGGTGACAGTGACCACTGTGTGGCTGTTGTTCCATGATGCTGGATAATAAAATTCCTATGGGAGACTGTATATTCTCTTAATGTTGATACCTTCCTGCAAGCCTCAGCTTTTGAATGATAAAAGATACAATTAAAGCTTTTGAGATGTGCATAAATTGACTATCCTGGTTCCTGTTAACCTTAAATAATTCTTGGGACCCTATAGAATAAATCTGTCTTTTCATCTCAGTAAGAATTTTTCTTTTTTTTTCAAGCCTGACATTCTTCACAACTTCAAAACAACAAAAAGAAACCAACTAAAACTTTACAAGAAAGCTACAGTTTCCAAGGATGCCTCAAGTACTGGCCAAAAGTAGTAAGATAATGAAAATTCTAGATGACATGTTCTCTATTTCTGACCTAAATTACTGGTTTATTGCTGGTTTTCTATTTGAAACAAACCAAATTTTATTTACCCATTTAGTAAGAGACTGAATGTACCCAACACTTCTTTTTTATATCATAATTGGCTTTAAGGAGATCTCATTTTTTCTGTTGAACTCCTTCTTATTTTGAAGTTATAGAAATTTTGTATAAAATTGGAAACTGTGCCAGTGGGTGACTTTAAAAACCCGGTAAAATTAAGGGCATAATTTTATTCAACTGCATGGAAAAAATGAAACATTTAGCAGATAAGCTAAAACTGAATTAGCTTTGCTCTGCACAATTTATTTCCATGGGTCATTTCATTTGGAGCTATACTTTTTATGTGAAGATTTCACTGAATTTAGGGAGAGTTTAAGCCAAGAATATCTGAAAATTTTTGAGCTTATGGAAATAAAGAAGAAAGCAGCAACTCCACTCCTGAGGAGTACGAAAGAAAGGGTAAAGGGGGAAACCCAACAAAACTGATTTCTTTATTGCCTAAGTCATCAAATACTGACTGTATTGAAGTCTGGAGGCACTTGGATCTCTGGTGAGAGAGACCTGGAGGAGGAATGTTTTCTACATTTATAGTGTTAGCTTGTGGCATGCTTGTTTCTGGAATTCTAGAGCTGTCACCTGGCAGTTTTCATGAATGGAATCATTATAACAGGTGTTACCTCATGTTACCTCAATATCTTGCTCGGTTAAAGCTTGCGTGATTGTGAAGATCAGGATAACATTTAATACTATTTTTCATTATAAAAACAAACAAACTAATGAATGAAGGAGTCATCAGCCCAAACTGATATAGAGTAAGATCAGAAGGAAGGAATCAAAGCTCTCAGCCATAAAAAGATGAGCACTTTCATGCTGATTATGTGGTTGCCATGTCAATCAACCCACAAAGTTTCAGCTTCCTTTGCCAATAGTGGCACCGTTTCTATTGGCAAACTGGGGAGTTGCATTGGGTCACATTAATTCTTCTGCAGAAAGCTACTTTAAAAAATCTGTAGCCTTAGAAAAATTCTGAATATGTCACAGGTAAACATTACTGTTCTCAAATGTAAAATAATTTTATTTTGTGTCTCTGTATATTTGTGTATGCAGGTATGGACACAAGCATACTTCTACATACACTTTGTAGAAATTTACTCTTTATGGTGAGATTTCTACTTTTTCTTGCTATGTTTTCCAACATAATGGAGCAAAAAAAGAACACACTATTCTTTCTTATATCAAATCTCAGAACTGACTTAAAAGAACCATGCAGACATAGAGGTAAAGGTGGGTGCCTTTGCTGTACTGTTTCTTCAGATTACCTGTGATTTTGCACTGCTTTTTCTCTTTAAAATTAACTGATAAAATCCAAGAACATAGTTACCTCTCTTACTACAACCTGAAAACTAGTTCTTTTTTTAACTCAGAAAAGATAGAAGGTAAAAATAGAAACACATCAAATAATTTTTACTTATCCAAGTGTCTGGTGAATATTCAATAAACAAAAAGACTGTCACATAAGTTTAGCAAGAAATTGATTTGACAGTATATTTAAGTAGTTTCAAGTTTTATTATTGTATAGCATAGTAGTCTATAATGTTATACCATTAGGAGAATATATATTATAATGTCATCATTCATCATTTGATATATCTTAGAATGAATCATAGAATTGTAGAATGGTTTGGTTTGGAAGGAACCTTACAGGTCTTATTTCAATCCCTCTGTCTTTGTAAGAGACATTATCTGGCCTTATCCAGAAAATTCTGATCAAATGAGAATAAGCTTACAAAAAGAGTAAAGATTTAAGCACTGTTTAAAGCTAGTTCATCCTTTTAAGGATAGACAGTATTATAGGTGTAATTGTCAAATTAAATTATAATTGCAAATTACTTTGCCAACATATATTGCTGTATGTTTATATTCCTGCTTGTTATAAAGCATATTATGATGCTATTCAGTTGAGATGTTGCTTATACAAAACCTTCTCATGATACAGAAGATGAGAAGTGCTTATTAAAAAGCAATAGTTTTTTTCTTAATAACTGATAACTCTGGCCCTGACTTTCTTGTGGTACGGAGGTCACCTCTTTCATTGACTGTGATTCTATTTTATTTATCTGGAGATCAAAACAACAAGAACATAGGGAAAAACAGTATAAGAAATACTAAGAAGTAAATGGAATTGTGTTTTCCTTTCTTTAATTACCAAAGAATTTGAAAAATAACCTTATGTAAAAGGACTTCCATTCAGTTTACATTTGTAAGCCAAGTGTGAACATAAGCACAAGAACCCTTACTCATCAAGATCTAAACCACAGTGTTTCACTTACTCACTGCTTTTTAAAATGTCATCCACCCTTAAATCACTTCAGTTTTTCATAGGTGAAATATGAACAGTACAGACTCATTTGCTAAGAGGTCTGCCAGGAGACAGTTAGCAATTCTTGTGATACTTTTTGATCTCTTCCATGTGAAGGTGCAATATAAAAGATCATGACCTGTACAGTTTCTTCTATTCATAATGAAAACTATCATTTATAAGGTGCTGTCAAGCAAGTCTAAGTGTGAATGTTCAACTTCTAATTCTCATTTTGAGACAGATATGATTATGTTAACTTAGAAGTGTTTTTGTTGGTTTTTTTCAAAGAAGAAGAAAAAATCAACCAACTGTGCAGAATACCTTTTGTTCAAAGAGACAGGTCTGTAGGTGGAGACATTGGACCAGATTTCAATTCAAAACATTTGTACTCATGTATAAGATAACTGTCTTGACAGGTGATCATCCTGCCCTTCTCTATAATGATGTGGCTTCACCTTGAGTACTGTGTACACTCTTGGGCACCACAATGTGTAGTTGGTTGACCTTGGCTTGATGACTATCAAGCTGCAGATGGATAGGGGAGAGAAAATATAACAATGGGTTCATGAGCAGAGATAAGGCCAGAGAAAGATCACTCACCAAATATCATCATGGGCAAAAAGGACTCAAATTAGAGATATTGATTTATTACTAGCAAAATCAGAGCAGAATAAAGAGAAGTAAAATAAGACCTTAAAACCAATTTTACCTCCACTCCTGCCTTCTTCCCAGCTCTAGCTCCTCCTCCTGCAGCACAGGGAATGGAGATTATGGTCAGCTCATTACATGTTTTTCCACTGCTTAGGGAAAGAAAGCAGTCCTTCCTCTTCTCCAGCATGGGGGCCCTCCCACAGGGGGCAATTCTCCATGAACTTTTCCAGTATGAGTCTATCCCACGGGCAACATCTTTCCAGGAACTGCTATAACATGGGTCACTATTCTACAGAGTGCCATCCTTCAGGCACAGCCTGCTCCAGTGTGGGTCCTCCATGAAATCACAGGTACTACCAGGAGACTTGCTCTAATGTGGGCTCCTCTCTCCGTGGATCTGCCATGAGCCTGCTCCAGCACGGGTTTTCCACAGGGTCACAGCCTCCTCTCATCCATTTGCTCCTGTGTGGGTCTCCTCCACAGGCTACAGGTGAACCTCTGTACTCTCATTGTCCTCCATGGGCTGCAGGGACACAGGTGCCTCACCGTGGTCTTCACCATGGCCTGAAGGGGAATCTCAGCTCCAGTGCCACCTCTCTTCTTCACAAACCTTCACAGACACCCTGCAGGATGTCTGCAGGATTGCTCCTCTCACATGTTCTCACTTCTCTGACCACAATTACATCTGCATAATAATGTTTTTTTTCCCTTCTTCTTAAATAAGTTATCACAGAGTTGCTACCACCATTTCTAATTGGCCCAGCCTCAGCCAGCGTTGGCTCTGCTGGACATGGGGGAAGCTTCTGGGACCTTCTCAGAGAAGACATCCCTGTAGTCCCCTGCTACTAAAACCTGGCCACAGAACCCCAATATATTAAAAGACATCAAGCTATTAGAGAGCATCCAAAGGAGGTCAGTAAATATGGTGAAGGGCCTTGAGGGGAAGCATATGAGGAGAGCTGAAATCACTTGTCTCATTCAGCCCTGAGAAGAGGAGGCTAAGGGGACACCTCACTGCAGTCTTCAACATTCTCACAAAAGGAGGCAGAGGGGCAGTTACTGGCCTCTTCACTTTCAGGATCCGAGGGAACAGCTTGAATCTAGTCAGGGGAGGTTTAGGGTTGGATCTCAGGAAAAGGTTTTTCTCAAAGAAGGTGGTTGAGCACTGGAACAGCCTTCCCAAGAAAGTGCTCACAGCACCAAGCCTGAGCACTCAAGAAGCATTTGAACAATACTTTCATGCACATGGTGTGACTCTTGGGTGTGTGCTGTGCAGGGCCAGGAGTTGGACTTGATGGTTCTGATGGGTCCCTTTCAGCTCAGGATAGTGAGTTAATTTTTATATAATTTTTTAAATTATATAAAAATTAATTATATAAATCTATAATTTTTAAAATCAGAACTAAGTATTCTTCTTTTGCAAGAGGCTTTTCATGGCAAAGACAAGGGGAGAAAGACCTCTAGACTTTTACAAAACTCATTTGTTGCTACTAGGTTATTAGAGGATTTCGTAGTTATGATCACTGAGTAGATGCACTGCATGCAATTTATGTTCTAAGGGCAGAGTCATAGACTGCATATTGTATATTAGTAGATAGTTGCATACAAAACATTTCTCTTCAACTCCTACCCGTATCATGCATCTCTAGGATTTAATGGTTTGAGGCAAGATTTGCTGGTCATTAGAACATTAAATTTTGTTAGCTCTTTAGTAATGGCAGCTGTTTTCTCTGTCCTCTTCCCTATAAATAAATGCCGCTGGATTCTAAGTGAGATCTTCTGGAAAGTTAGAAAAGATATGCAATGTATCAAAGAAAATAGGGGATATTTTGATTAGAAGGATGTAGAGCTTTAAAATCTATGTTTAGGTGGGATTATCCTTAGAAAGAAGAAAATCAGAAAACCTGGAAGTTGAAGTGGTATATACTAAGTCATTTATAAATCAGGTTCTTCAAGGGGCTTTAGATAATATAGCTGTTTCACATAAACTTTTCTCTGTATAAATTAGATATTTTTGAAACAAATTTTAATCCCATTTTTAAATATAAGTAGTAGATATAATGAATCATTAAGAACAGCAGCTGCATTTTTTTTGTATCCTAGAATACAATAGGTGTTTTCCACTGAAGATCCAATTAATTCAATGTTCAAAATAAAACAGTGAGCAGAATTGAATTTACAATGTATGCTATAAAGATTTCATGTAAAGATGAATCCATAAAACGTCCTAGGAGCTTTGGAATGTCTTCCAGCTAAAAAGCAATACAAAGTGCGTTGGAAGGGCAAGTCTCAGATTAGTAATGTATTTTAAATTTTAGCAGGTATTTTTATTTCATATTATTGACTAACTGAAATAGTAGAGGTGTGTGTGTGTGTTCAATGCAAACAAATATCAGATGTAAAGACAGTTAATATCTATATTAGAATGAGTGACTCGGCAATGTGTGCTTGCAGCCCAGAAATCCCACAACATCCTGGACTGCATTTAAGGAAGGTTGGGGGAGGTAATTCTCCCCCTCTACTATGGAGAAATTCCTTACTGTGAGGGTGGTAAGACATTAGATCAGGTTGCCCAGAGAAGCTGTGGATGTCCCGTCCCTGGATGTGTTCAAGGCCAGGTTGGATGGGGCTTGGAGTAACCTTGTCTAGTGGATGGTGTCTCTTTCCATGGCAGGGTGGTTGGCAGTATGTCTCCAAGGTTCGTCCAACCCAAACACAAATTCTGTGATTCTGTGATTCTACAAGTAAGGACTGAAACAAAGTCTCTTGTATGAGAGTAAATTTTTTCTAGGCACATGGGAAAAAATACAAGATGCATGAGTGGCTACTTAATTAGGCATCAGCTTCACTAAGATCATTCTTATGGGAATTTCTTGCAACAATTTAGTATTTAGTGCTCTTCCTCTCTTAATAATACTTATAGGACAGAAATCTCCCTATATCTTAATGGACAATTCTCACTTTCTATGTGGGACTCTGCTAGTTTCCCTTCTTCTGAAGCACTTGTTCTGGTTTGATTTTGCTAGATCAGATAATAAGGGATTACAGATTCATTCTCAAGCTGTTTTTCATGGTTAAACCAAGTTTGCTCTGCATTTTTTTTGAATGTTTGATAACTAGATGCCCCACAGAATAGCAACCCTTACTAGATAGCTGTCTTAGAGAGACAGTCCAAAATTTATATACTGCTTATGTCCACTTACCCAAATACTTACATTGACTCAAAACACATATGTTATCATTTGGAAAATTTAGCCCACATCTCTGATTAATATTATTGTGAAGTCAATTTTTAAATTTTACATGTAGTCTTTCTGTTTTCTTATGATTCATGTGTTTCCTGGACATATATTTACTGATAATAGAACATACAGAGGCTTTCCACTTCCTAGTCAGTACTGTCTATCAACAAATTTAGTAGTTTACAAGCAAGGGGAAAAAAGTCACTTTACTTGCTGTAAATATTAGCTTCACTTTATAAGAGGCTTGAAGGATCAAATGTTTAAAGATCACAAACTGTCACTGGTGCTCTGTTGCTTCCCAGCTACCAAACAATTTTGAAATACGTTTTTCTACCATGCAGCATCTGTCCAATGATGTTTTAAGCAGAATCTGAAATAAATATTTACCCTTTCTTCCCACTTCTTTTTGTCTGTATTTTGTCTCTCTGCTTGTATGCCAAACTGCTGCAATAATGGAGGTGCAGGAACATTCTTAAGGGTAATTGGATGTCTTCCTGAACAATCAATTGTTGTGTGTGGATCAATTGAAAACTCAGAAGCTTTCTTTTCTAATTTTGTCAGATTTTTTGCAATTCTAGGACAGAGAAACAACTGCAGCTCTCTTTAAAAGGCAAAAATATACTTTTATTTCTTGTTATAAATTTTGGAAATACAAAAAACAGACTTCTTTGGAATTAGAAGAAATTTAGAATTAGACTATCCATCTCCAGAGTCCATTGAAGTCCTGTGTAATGAGTACAATCTTTTAAATCCTGGTGAGTTAACACTGAGTAGATCAAAGCTTAAAAAAAACTTCAGAAGGTGGAATTTATTAAAAACAAAGTCCCTGATTAAATGTGTTGTTTATGAAATGTTCTTGTTTGCCAGCCTTATAAACTGGAGTAATGTCTATTCCAAATAAAAGGTTCTCTGCAAGTAACAGCAAGGTAGCTGTCCTGAATTCCTGCAGTAGCTTAAGAGACAGGATGGATGAGTGCTAGGGAGCAGCCAGGAATAAAAAATGTGTCTGTAGTTGGAAACATGCAGAAAAAATGCTTATCAGATAGAAACCAGCTGCAGACTAATATCTGATAAGGAATTTAGATTGCAGACCAGTTCAAAGTCAGTTGTCTGACTTTGTTCATGTAGTTCTACTAGGAGTACAGAGGCCAGGTTTAGGCACTTGCTTCTGGCTTAAATGGTCCATGTGAGTCTTATCTTAATTCTGGGTCCAAGTGTAGTGGAATAAAAGGGCAAACTTGAATTAATGATCTAAGAAGATTCCTCTGTATCTACCAGTATGCTTGTGCTAATGGCTGAATAGTTTTCACTGGAACAATAAGACAGAACACTCAATTTCAAATACATCAGTATATTATGTAGGCTATAAAAATGTAATGTGAATTTTTGGGGGGTTTTTTGGGTTTTTTTAGCTAATGCATTATTTTTCATTGACAAACTCCACAAAGAAGAAGAAGCAGCAATCCTCAGTCTTCTAATAACAGCCTTCATCATCTGCTTTTATTTATTGTACTTTCTATTATCAGCGTATTTATGGTAGTGCTGTTTGCAAGTTGAGAGCTTTCAAAAAAAACCAGTGAGAGGTGGTTACATTTTCGGAAGATTCACAAACTAAAGTGTTACTCATAGTAAAACAATTAACAGAAATCAGGAAAGAATTTCAATAGCTTTCGTCTCCATTGAGAGTATGGCACAAAAGCCCCCGTGTAGATAAAGTGAAAGTAGTAGTAATACTTATGGTAGTGTCCACAGCAAAGTGTGCTCATCATCCAGTTTTGCACACCATCCAAGCAGAGAACGGTAAGGAAAAAAGCACAAAACACTGGAACCTATTATATCTTTACCTTCGGTGCATTTCACCTCATACTTTACAATTAAATTCTTTCACTTTCCTGTCATTTTAGTGGTTTATAATCAAAAAGGAACATCTTAATCTCCTGGCAGGGTGGAAGTCCTTTACTAGTAAGTTTTGTGTGATATGGTTCACTTTTAGCACAGAAATAGATGTATAAAAATATAGTTCCTACTGTTAAAATAGTAAATTGAAGTAATACAGCCTGATGCAATACTGGAAAAAATGTAGCAGTTTAAATTTTCCTATCCTTGCATAGGTGTTGAATTTAATTACTTGGGTGACTTTCTTCCTTCAACAAGGAGATTTTGTACCATATCAGTGAATTTACACAAGAAAAACATTTGGCCTAAAACTAGAGAACACTTTACTAGCTATTTAACCATAGGCACTTTGCAGAAGGCAAATGGAAGTCATTATTTTAAAAAAGACTTCCTATTATTGTAAGACAGAGTGTGATTAATGAATTACATGAGTAATATGGATATTGTAACCACCTACTCCTTTCGTAATTTACTGAGAAACGTCAAAAGATTCAGCAACAAACTTATTCCAAGTTAATTTCTTTCTAGTTCCCAGTGTTCTACCCAAGCTTAGTATCTGATAAAGTTCTACTTGCCAAAAGCTAATGATAGCTGGTATTGTGTTGGTCCAAAAGAGTGATCATCATTTTAGCTAAGATTATAATTACTCTTTCTGCCATTACAGTTCACAGTTGGCAGAAGACCTACAGCAATTGGATCTTTCTAACAAGCTATTCTCATGTGCTTGTGTTGTGTCAGTTCCATATTCCCTACTTTACAGATTTTTCTTCACTTGGATGTCTTGTTTTCAAGTTAAGCATTTTTGCAGTTGACTTTTTTTTAACAATTTATAGCTGTCCTGGAGATATATCCCAACTCTCAGATTAAAGTGTTGTTGGGAGAGAGGCAAAGAAAAGTGTTCTATAAATCTTTCTGTAAAAAAAAAATTAAAAGAAAATAAAAGCATTAAAAAAATGTCCTCTGTCCTCTTAAGTACTGTGTGGGGATGATCAAACAAAAATGGTGGGCAAGTAATACTGGCATGACTGGCATATTTTCACTTATTTTAGTTTATACCTGGTTAGGATTTGGATCAGTATCTGATAGGAAAACTCTTTTCAGTGAGCACTGTTACTTTGCAACAAGCATTACACTTAATTTTAGTTCAAGATGGAAATTATTTAGCTGGCATACAGGCTGTAATATCAAATTCGGGTAGATAGATCATGCCTGATGTTACCAACAATAATTCTAGAACCTTAAAATACCAATGCTTTTTCATTACTGACCACATGCTATTTACAAAGCCTAGAGGGAATTTTACTTTAACATCCAAAGGGCTTTTTAAAACATATTTCACACATTTTCCACTAGCTTTTTGTTCAGATGTTGAAGCACCAAATACAAGATTGTTGTCACTTTGACAAGTGCATTACGTTCCCAGATACACATGAATTCCTACAGCAGAGGTGAAGAGACAAGCAGTTATTCTGTGACAACAGTACTGATAAGAGGAGGTGAACAAAATGTCTCTCTCTGTATTTTTGCCTGTGTACCACATATATGCTACTGATTTATTGCAGGGTATGCAAGGAGCCTGTTAGGCTGCCCTTCCTAACCTAAGTAAGTATTTTACTTTCTTTTTACCTATTGATTGTTTTTTCTTGTTTCTGCAAATAGGAACAGGACTCCTATCTTAATTCACACATCGAGACAGCCAATATTTGTCCTGGTTCTGTATAAATGCCCTCTGTTATTGTACTACCACTTAGTTTTCCAACAAGAAATTAGGATTTCTCTTTCTACGTGTAAATCATTATTTACTTTCATCCCATGCAGCTGAACAAAAAGATATAAAATATTTAAGTAACCTTAAAGTCAGTGGAAATAACTGACCCTTTAGAAAATGGCCTTGGGTTGTTTTCCTTTAGAGCAGTTATAGAAACATCAAGGTTAAGAGTTTATCCCTCACTCTTAACATTGTATTTTCTCTTCATTGTTACTCCATTGAGTAACTGGATAAAGGTGAAGCTTGAGGAGTGAAGAGGAAGGTGATTCTTACAGGAGAAATTGATGTTAGGGTAGAGGTCCCTTCAGTCAGATTAATGACTTGAATCAATGGATCTGAGATGTTCTTCTGTACCCAGAAGTTCCTGCAGTTTCTGGTGTCCTTTTATCTCTATCTTTTGCAGCAAAATTAAAACATATTTTGAGATAACTTTTTTGGGATTTACAAACCAAATAAAGGATAAAGATACCAAACCAGCTGCAGCTTCAGCAAAATAGTTGAAAAAAATCAATTCCAAATGTGTAATATTTTCAAATAAATAAAACTAGATGTTATCATTGCAGTTGTGACTTTAAAGATTTATTATGCAAAGCAGATTCCAGCAATGTTTTTTCACCATATCCTCTACATTTTGACAGCATTTGGTAAGACAGAAAAAAAATCAAATTACTTGCTTTAAAATACATACTGGTAATAATTCACTGATATGAAAACATTGTGATATAGATTGTGAATTATTTTTCCAAATATTCAGTGTCATGGCAATACAAAATTATTCACTGACTATGACAAAGGGTTAATAAATTCTAATATCCTAAGATTTCTTCATAATCTAACTATGAAAAGCAGAAATTGCCTTTAATAATTTCCCACAGCTTTAAGAGTTTAAAAAAAAAAAAGTGAAAGTGAAAGTGAAAGATTTTTAAGAGAGATGTTCACTGGCAGAATAATAAAATGATAATTTGAAAGTACCACAGTATCTGTTAGGATATATGGTCTGATGAAAATATTGATGCATTAATTGTAACATCTAATTAAAAACTACCATTTAAAAAGACTAAATCATGTGAAAAAATCTGAATCATATAAATTGTTCTTCATGAAAAATAAACCTACAAATTTTAGTTTCAGAAATACAAATTATCTAGTCAGAGTCAGTCCTTAATTTACACTTCCAGATTAATAAGAGAATTCTTATACTCGTATGTGACTCATTCTCTTTGTTAATTGTCAAGTTTAACACAAAATGTAACAAATTTAATTCCTGGTTCTCACATTGGACAGGAGACTTACTGCAAAGATATTTTCATTTTATTTCAAGCAGAGTACTGATTACTTTAAAGATATTAAAACTGAAAGGGATAAGAAATGAAAACAAACAGTATGATCAAACAGAGTAGATCTCAAAAGACACTTTCAAATATATGTGTCCTGGTGGAATCTATACCCTTGATACACAATTCAGGAAGACAAGCAAAACTTTTAAGAACAGGATTCACCAAAGCAATTCCCTCATTATCAAAAGCTGCCTTAAGTTGTAAGCAGGAAAATCCTCCCTCTATCTGCTGGCAACATTCTTCCTTATGCAGCCCAGAATATCATTCACCTTCTTTACTTGCAGGGGCACATTGCTGGCTCACGTCAAATTTTGTGCCTATCAGGGCCCCCCAGTCCTATTTTGCCAAGCTAATTTCCAGCTCCATGGTCCCCAGTGTGTTCTGTGCATGCTGCTATTTGTACACAGGTGAAGGAATTTGCACTTCCCTTTGTTGAACTTCAAAACATTTCTGTCAGCCCATTTCTCCAGCCTGACAAGGCAGCATGACCCTCTGGTGTATCAGCCACTCATCCCAGTTCTGTGTCATCACCAGATCTGTTGATCGTGTGCTCTGCCCCATCATCCAGATCATTAATGGAGATGTGGAACAGGACTTGACCCAATTCTGATCTCTAGGATGTATTGCTATACACTCATCTCCAAGCAGAATTCATTCCTCTGATAAGTAGTTTGATGGTTAAGACCCCAGATTATCATCTGGATTATGAACTGAGAGAGTTTCTCTTAAAACCCAGATGTTGAAGAAAATCTCCTCTCTAGTGCAGAGGTAAAATTTGGATTCAGTTTTCTATTTTGCTGCAATTTTTAAATGTGTTTAAATTTTCATAAGGATACTTAAGTCATAGGCATCTATAGTTCCACAACCTTAAAGCCTGTGATTAATCAAGTTTGCAAGCGCTGATTTAAATCCTGATTAAATTGGGAGAAAAAAAGTGGAAGTATATACATTAAGGCAGACTAACTGAGGAAAAGCCTCATGAGGGCTTCAATATCAGCTTGCCAAAATTCTAAAATATAAACAGCTGAAATAGAGGTAACTGGAACTGAACATAGATGAAAAAGTGAATTTTTAGTTTAATAAAAAGGGATCACAAACTGGCATGTTCTATAAAGACAGCTATTATTCTGAACTCACTTTCTGGAAGAGAGGAATAGCACATAAAGGTATTTAAGATGAGAAATCAAATGAAAAAATAAATATTGATGAACTATGACAAAAATTGTAGATTTTGACAAATCGGAGTTACTGTGAGAATGACTGACTGGAATAAGAATTACTGAACACATAAATAGGACTTTGTGTATGTGTCAGTCTCAGATTTCCTGCTATTTTTATTTTATTCTACTGTGCAGAATGTCTTGAATGACCAAAATGATCTGAAGCAATTTAAAGACCTGTTTAGGAAGCAGTTTACAAGGTGGAGTGATGTGGCAGTGTGCAAATTAAGTTTATTAAGTTTATTGTAATAATTAGTTTTATATACCCTGTTCAGCCTCATGGGCATTCCTTTGTCTCCCTCAGTGTTAATGCATGCACCTGCTGCTGTTATTTAGCGGTCCGTTATTTGTCTATCATTTTTCCCGCCGTTGTGAAACTCATCCCAGTTATCCCTAGTTGGTCCAGTTT
The DNA here is from genome assembly GCF_021018805.1 of Prinia subflava. NCBI lineage: Eukaryota > Metazoa > Chordata > Aves > Passeriformes > Cisticolidae > Prinia > Prinia subflava. The sequence goes on along the minus strand of NC_086253.1, from coordinate 21,029,102 downwards.
GATTTTCCTGCCTGTGTAACTGCCCCGAAGACACTTTCCATTGGTTGCTGTAACTTCACCACTCCCTTTCTCCTATCCGGGTAAATCCTGGGTCTCTGAGTTCTCCCGCAGGATTTGGGAGTCAGTGTCCAGGTGCAATAAACCCTGTCACTACCTCAACAGTCTCCTTCCTCCCTGCCTCTGTCTGTGTCACGTTATCCATCGCTACTGAGAAGATTCTCTCAGAAACCAAGAACCCCCTACAAGAATCAGCCCAGCCTGTGCTGCTTGCTGGCTGATCTTCCGTCACTGTACACTGTGTCTGGGCTGGCCGAGGTGCAGAGACGCAGAGGTCTCGAGTGGCACAGTGACAGAGTGAAATCTATGTTATGCAAACTTGAAAGGCTTTGGAGGTTTGATTTAGATACACATACAAAGTGTGAATATTTATTTGAACCTATTTAACTTCTTGTCATTTGTTTCTGTTCTGTATCCAAATGACTCTTTCAAAGCTGTATTGGATGAATATTTGTAATAAGAATGAATATATTAACAGCTTTTAAAGTCTTTGAACTTGAGCTGGAAGGAAATGTTTTCCTTTTGCCAGTGAAGTATTACTCTGTATCTGTAAAACACTGATATGTCACAAAATCACAGAATCACACAATAAACCTAACTGGAAAGGACTCACAAGGATCATCAAGTCCAACTCCTGCACAGCACCATCCCCGAGAGACACACCATGTGCCTGTGAGCACTGTCCAAATGCTCAGGCTTGGTGCTCTGACCAGTGCTCTGGGGAGCCCATTCCAGTGCCCAACCACCTTCTGGGTGAAGAACCTTTCCTTAATATCCAACCTAAACCTCCCCTGACACAACTTCTGGCCACACCATTGTGTCCTGTAACTGGTCACCATGAAGGGAAGATCAGTGTCTGCTTCTCCTCCTGCCCTCACAAGGAAGCTGCAGACTGCAGTGCTGTTTCCCCTCAGTCTCCTCCAGGTTGAACAAACCAAGTGCTCCCAGCCACTCCTCACATGTCTTCCCCTCAAGACCTTCACTGTCTTTGCTGATAGTGAAGGCCTTGAGGGGAAGTCTCCTTTAGACATTCTCTAATAGCTTCATGACCTTACACTGTGGTGCCCAAAAATGCCCCCAGAACTCAAGGTGAAGCCTCCCCAGCTCAGAGCAGAGCAGGACAATCCCCTCCCTTGCCTGGCTGGCCATGCTGTGCCTGATGCACCCCAGGACAGGGTTGTCCCTCCTGGCTGCCAGGGCACTGCTGGCTCATGTTCAACTTGTCATGGACCAGAACCCCCAGGTCCCTTTCCATGTCACTGCTTTCCAGCATCTCATTCCAGTCTGTCTGTACATCCAGATGAATCCACCATCCCACTTGTGGAAAGCAGCATTTTCCCTTGTTGAACTTCACATGGTTGGCCCAGCCCTCTAATTTGTTGAGGTCTCTCTACAGGGCTCTCCTGCCTTGAGGGAGTCAAGAGCTCCTCCCAGTTTTTTATCATCAGTAAATTTGCTCAGTATTCCTTCCAGTCCTGTGCTCAATTCCTTTTTGATGGTGTTGAAGAGCACAGGGCCTAAGATGGAGCTCTATGGAACCTCATTAGTGACAGGTCACCAGCCTGATGTCACCCCATTCACTGTGACCCTTTGTGCCTGATTTGTGATCCAGTTGCTCACCCACCCCATGATGTGTTTATCCAACAGATAGTATAAAAAGTTTTATTGAAATGCAAAAGGATTACATCAACTGGCTTCCCATGACCAGCTAGGTGGGTTGCTCCTGCAGACTGGTAAAAGTAAAATTGATATTACAAAACAAAAGGTCTTATATAATATGGTTTACGCCCTGCTACCCTAGCTGAGCTAGCAGTAGCTTGTAAGTTCTCATGTGAAACAATATTGAGAATGAAAAGTCTGTTAAAACAGCAACCTATTCTTAGGGAGAAAAATAAGTCTGCACCTGCATAAATGATAGATCTGTCCCATGAGAATCCACAAAGAAAATACGTAAAAACCTGAGTGAGAGAGTCTTAGCATGTACACACAAAACACCTTTTAACCAATGAATTATGTGGCAAGAAAACTAGTAGCCAATTAGAGCTGCACACGAGGTCTGTGAAAACTGTATAAATATGAGCTTTGTGAATAAAGGAGGGGCTTTCCTGCATGAAGAAACTGAGTCCTGCCTGCTTATTATTACAACAGGTTGTCTCATCTTAAAACAAAAATCAATTTTGATAAACAGGACTTTCCTGTCATTAAACTTTGCTGGATGTGACCAGTGACTGTGCTGTCTTCCAGGGGCTTTTCAGTACCTTCCAGATTAATTTTTGCTGTAAGTTTACCAGTCACTGAAGTGAGACTGACAGGCCTGTAGCTTCCAGGATTGTCCTTCCTGGCCTTCTTGAATATCAGGACAACGTTTATCAGCTTCCTGTCAGCTGGGACTTCTCTGGATTCCTAAGGCTGCTGAAAAATCAAGAGAGGTTTTGACATGACATCAGCTCACTCCCTGAGGATTCTTGGATGAATGCCTTCAGGCTGCATAGATTTTTAGGGATCCAGCTGGAACAGAAGATCAAACACAGTTTCAGGGTCAACTGGGAGCTGATCATTCTTGCAGTCATGGTCCTGTAGTTCTGGGTACTGAGGTCCCTTCAGTCCATTATCAGTATTGCAGCAGGGGTAAAGAATGCATTAATTATCTCTGCCTTGTCCATGTCCCTGTTTGTGGGGTGATCATTCTCATCCTCTAATGGGCTGATGCTATTTTTACACTGCCTCTTGCCATTAATATACTTGAAAAAACTCCTTTTTATTGTCTGGCAGACCTCTAGCCAACTTCAACTCCAACTGAGCTTTAGATGCATGAATTTTCTCCCTGCAGTGGCAAGCAGCATCTCTGTAATTTTCCCATGTCACCTGACCTTGCTTCCATTGGACATACACCTTCCTATTTTGCCTTATTTCCAAGAGAGGATCTCTGTTCAGCCAGGGCAGCCTTCTGCCTCGTCTGCTTGACTTGTGACATTTGGTCTGGTTCTGTGCCCTAGGATGTGATGTTTAAAAAGTGACCAGCTTTGATGGACTCCAGAACCTACAAAAACGTTTTCTCTGGGGACTTTATTTATCAGTTCCTTGAGCATAAGTCTGCTCTCCTCCAGAGAGGAGGACTCAACTCAACTCAATCCAGAGTTGAGGTTTTTCTTGCAATTTTCCTCCTGTCAATATGGATTATTAACTCGCTCACTTTGAGATCACTGTGGCCAAGATACCTGCCAATCACAAAATCCTCTCTGTTGTCAAGCAGCAGGTTGAGGAGGGCATCTTTCTGAGTGGGCTCCCTTAGGATCTGTTCTATAAAGTTGTCATCCAGGTTTTTTAGGAATCTTCTGGCCTGGGGTTGTACTATCTGTGTGATGCTACCAGTTAAGTTCTGGCAAGCTGAAGTCCCTCATGAGGACAAGGGCAATTGGCTTGGAAGCTTCTCTTAGTTCCTCAAACAATAATTCATTAGTGTCAACGTCCTGGCTAGGAGGTCTACAGCAGATTCCTATGATATCATTCACATTATTTGTTTGCCCTTCATTCTTATCCAGAGGCTCTCAGGTGTGCCATTGCCAATTGGGTCATGAAGATAACAAAAAAATTTAGAAAACAGAATGGAGAGAAAGAGCACAGCATCAAGTACTGAAAAGGGGAGGAGAGTTACCCAGGGTATAAATATGGGCTTAAAGTCTACGTCTTATTTTTTATGGGCTATGTATGTTGCTAATTGACCATGGAGCAAATCCATAATAAAAAGTTATATCTCTCAAAACTAACTTTTGAACAAAAATACACATGAAAAGTAATACTGAAAAAGTTTGAAGAGGAATTTTTGCAGGTATTCATTGATAGGAACGTGTCCTAAGGATTCAAAAAACACCAGTGTATAGAATTAACTGAAGATAAGACTTATGCGAGCACTAGGCTATTTCTGTGTGCTCATTGAACATCAGTTGTGGAAAAAGGCTTAGAAACTATTTTAAGAGATCAAGTGAGAAAATACTTTGAAGGACTCAGGTTGATTAGGAGCAGAAAATACGGGTTTAAGAAAAAAAGAAATTTATGCATTGGTGACTTATTTTTCCCTTCCAAAGAAAACCACTATAGCTTCTGAATTGAAGAGAGAAAACTGAAACTTTACGGTTTTGAATATTTTGGCAAGATTTATATTGCAGGTGTAGAAGTTTTATATTAATAAATAACTGAAACAAGAGAATTATTCCTTGGCTAAAGGATAACTAAGAAAGAAGTTTCTTACTGAAAATTTCAGGAGTCACTAGAAAGCATGGGTTCTTGTCTGGATAGTGCAATAGGGTGTCTTTTGAGCCAGTGTGAGAGCTGCCCCAAAATCTTTTGTCCATGAAATAATTTTAGTGTATTACAAGACTCTGAGAGTAGCTTAACCTCAGCAGGACTGTAGAGAGGCACAAGGGGTAGATATGAGCTATTGAGGTGAGGAAATGAGATGGCTCATTCCATCCTTTCTAGAATGAGTAGACAGAGACTTACTTGAATGTGTTACCAGAAAATTGTATCGACTCTCTTGAACTTCCTTATTTTGAGAATTTTCAGTAGTTTTTGGCATGTGTTTGATTTTCAGGAGTCACCCTTCAGCCTCAGTGACTGAGATGTCACATTGTATTATTTCTGTTTCCTGAATAGATGAGCAAGTGAGCAACGTTTTTGTGGTGCTGCCCAGAAGTGCTGCTACAACTGTTGGCCCAAATGAATATAAATTGACTTTGTGCCAAACAGACTTTGCCTTTCTCACTTCCTTGCAAAGAAGAAAGGACAGAGTTATCACATGGAATCTTGTATTATTTAGATGTGTTAGATGATTTTGTGGAGGTCCACAAATTATTAAAGTTGGATTTCAGTTGTCAAATTAACAAAATTTGAGAACAGGGTTCATGGTCTATTTTTCTTATTTTTCTTAATATGTCTGATGCTTACAAATCCACCATTCTTCTTTTATAAATTCCCCATCATAGGGAACAAGGGAACCAAAAATGGAACAGAGCAGCAGAGCACCAAAACTAAGACAAAACTGTAAACCTGTAGAAACAGAGATTGTAGATATGTTCTGATATATATATATATGAAATAATAGTCCACAGCAGTGAAGAAATGAAACATACAGGCTACAACCTTCCAAGAGTCTCTTAATCTAATGTTAGAATAACATGATTTTTAGTGAATGCAGCTTTATTCCTTGTTCATTTGTCATCTTATTAAGTTCAATGCATATCTAGGTAGTGTATCATCTGGTTTTGTTCATAAAATGGAACTTAGAAATCGTTATTGCCTCTCTAGACAGTGTTAACACTATCTAGTGTGACACATTTACAATTGTATCTTTTAACTTAAAATGTCCTGCTTGCAGCAAAATATAATTGAAGGAATACACATTAGAATGGAATTACTTCTTTTCCAAACAGAGACAAAACCCAATCACTGATGATACAAAATGGTGAAGGCATTGAGATAGGAAACCCACAGCCTCATTTCTCTTCTGAATTATGAACAGCAGAGACATAAGTCAGTGTATCTTTTATCCAGACAGACTTCTGACAATAGGGCTTTTGGCTATCCAGGCTCTATTTACTTCTAACACCACATAGTTTACAAATACTACTCTTTTGTGTCGTTTTCATCTTTTTCCCCATTAATGAACAACATTTTCAGGTTTCAGAAGCAAGGACTTTATTTTATGAAAGAAAACAGTTGCCTTGCCAGTCCTAAACATGCTGACATCATATCATTAAATTAATTATTAGTTTAAGAAAAAAGAGCTCCAGGAGGAACAAGTGGTTCAAGTTTAATACAATAGTAAAACAATTCAGAATGTATTACTGTATCAGTATTAGTTTGCAAAAAAAAAAAAAATTATAACAAAGCTTGCCTTTCCCCCACATTTCACAAGAGTGGTCTCAAGAGAGAGAGAGTCGGCAGCCAACATACTTTAACCCATGTGAAAATAAAAATGGCTTTTGTGTCTGTTTAACACAGAAACATTACAGGGTTGGCTTTTTTTTCTTCTGAAGGATTTTCATTAGGAGTTCAGAATAATAGGTCAATGTTCAAAATATCCAAAAACCGCAGTGCATTTTTCAAAGACCTGGCTTAGAACTGAAATTGTGTAATAGTGGTGTAATTATGTGCTCACTTCAAGTTTCCAGGGTCATCTTTTCTTTTTGCCAGGTCATTTGCAGAACTCATGGGCATGAGTGGTTAATCAGAATATGCTTTGATAATGAAAGGAAAATTCAAGAAAATCAGGAGTTTTACATAAAGATATATTTTTTGGCCAGTTGTTTTGATTGTGTATTTTTGATTGGAGGATTTTTTGGGTTTGTTGTTGTTGTTGTTGTTGTTGTTTTTGTTTTGTTTTGTTTTGTTTTTTGGTTTTTGGGGTTTTTTTGTAATTAGCATCAGAGATTATTTATTATTTCTCTAATAAAAGAATTGGCTATAAATCCCACTTTTGTAATTTTTTTCCCTTTTACCTAATAACTACATTTCTTAAATTTTAGTAAGATATATAGCCCCTTGTTTTAAATTTGTGTTTCTTTCAAGATTGAACAGAATTAGCAGCCAAGTTTTCAGTAACAGAAAAAATAAGATAGCTGGGTGTCACTCCTGTGTTACTGGTATGAAAAACATTTGAATCTGTAGATCTCTTCTAATCAATTTACATGCCAAATAAAAGAAAGGATTGATAGCTACACAGATATTCTACAGATGAATGTTTGAAATTCAACAACTATGCATTTTATTTGGGGTTTCCTTTTTGCTTCTGGTTTCTGTTGTTTTTGTTTTATTATTTTTTTAATCATGAGAATCCATAGCATTGTTGTTAAAGACACTGACATATTTTAATTTTTTAAAATGCCATATAATATGGAGACAGAGAGATGGGCAACAGTATACATATAAGCAATAAGAAATTAACCTTTCTTGATACATCAGCTCCCTAAGGGTGATTGCAGGATGTAAATATTTCTCAGTGTGTTGGCTGTTGTGGTTTAATTTAAGAACATAAACAATTTGTAGAATTGGTATTAAAGAAAATTATTTAAATTTCTATTTGATATTCATAACACACCATTTTAAAAAGTTGTATGAATTAATACTAAGTCAAGAATTTGGCTGTTAATACTTAAATAATGACTAAAAGGCAAGTATTTTTGCAATTATCAGAGCTTCATCTTGTAGAGAAGTATCTGATAGATCCCCCAAAACTCATTTCAAAAGTAGTTTCTGTTTGGAGAGTGGCAGTGTGAACCAGGAATAATGATTGCCCAAAAATTATAATCATAATTAACTCCAGCTCTCAGTTTAAATACACTGAATATAATAAATATATTCAGTTATATAGCCACAAAGTCATGTTACTTTTACCATTATGTAAAAATTGTCACACTGAATATTGTCCTTAAAATTACAGTACTGCTACATTTATTTGTTCATGTCATCAAGAAACAGGTATAAGCAAAAGATTTAATTCCAAATGCAGAAGATAATAATTTTCCAAGCTTATATGACTGTCTTGCACCAGTTCTTTGTTGTGTTGCTTATGTGGCCCAATTTTCATTACAGAGGTGAAAAGCTGCCAAAAGCCTCCCCTGTGCCCAGCACAGCCAATGCCAGACAACTCCTGTATGGACGTGCTGCTGAGCCAGTCAGAAATGGTCATAGCCCCTCCGTGATAATGTTTTTAAACAGAGAAAAAAGTGATCATACAGGTGTAAGTGCAGTCAGAGAAGAGCAGGGTGAGAATATGTGAGAGGAACAACTCTGCAGACACCCAGGTCAGTGCAGAAGGAGGGGAGGAAATGCTCCAGGCACTGGAGCTGAGATTCCCCTGCAGCCCATGGATGAGATGCACACCAGAGCAGGTGGATGCCTGAGACAAAGCTGGGAACCCCTGGGGAGCCTGTGCTGGAGCAGGGTCCTGTCAGGGGCCTGCAGACCCATGGAGAGAGGAGCCCACTCTGGAACAGGTTTGCTGGCAGGACTTGTGACCCCGTGAGAGACCCACTACAGCAGTTTCTTTATTTTACAAAAAAGCTGAAAATTATTATCTCTTCATTTGAATAAATTCTATGGGATAGAATGTGTGTTTTTAAAAGCTGAGATCATTCTAATGATTAGACCATATTCCCCATGTGATTTAACTTCCATTTCATTGAAACTAATAAACTTTATGAAACTATGTAGAAAGACAGAACATGCTTAGTTCTGTTTCTACCTTTCCATCATATTTGGAGGTCTAGAGGCTAGAGTCATCAAAGTGGGGCTTAGTCCCAGCACTCCAGAGCAACTCACGTATTAAAGCTATTGTCGGCTGACTGCAGACAGGCAGGTCACAGTCTAGTGTTACTTTTAAGCTGTTTTTTAAAGATGAAGATTGAGTGAAAAACCTGGTCCTATTCCATTGTACTTGCACTGGGCAAGGGCAACACAGAGTTTTGAAAGCCCCAGAAAATCCAGCCATTTACTTTGTTGAATATTTTCCCATTACAGAAACCATTGACAAAAGATGCAGGCAGGTTCACAAGATAGGTGTCAGGTATATGCCAGGAACAGAAAATACCAGAATTGATGCTGAAGATGAGATGGTTCTCTGAAAGAGGAAACAGTACAAAAGTGCTCTTGAATTTTCATCTACAACAGCAAACACACCAAGAGAGCCTGTGTGTAGTATGCCCCTATCCACAATACTTCATGATCAGAAAGTCTCAGAAGTAACTGAAAGCCAGTGTAGGAATTCTGTGATGTATTGTAAAAATCTCATACATTTGTGTTTTATTATTTGGAAAATGAAGAAAGAAGTTTTGTGGAAATTTGATGCCTCTGGAAGCAGGGGAGACACAAGTTCCTTTACCTTCATTTTACTCTTCTTGAAGATTTTTTCTACATCTTATGGAAGTGATATAGTATTCCTCATGTCACAACTGCCACGAATACTTTTATTCCTAAACACCATAACCTGCATTCCTACACAACTGAGAAGTTCAGCATACTGATATTTGCAAGTGTAAAGAGTGTGGAATCTCCTGGGATAGATGAAAGTTGTGTTCTATCAGATCCTGATGATGAATCATTACCATGTAGGGAAAAAAAAAAAATATTCACTCCATTGGATTTTCACACATACTGAGTTTTTAATTTAATAAACTACTATGTAAGGACATATAAAATATGTTTAATATTTTGGAAGAGAATGAGAACTACTCTTTCAGAAAATAATTTTGTTAGTTTTATAACATTAATCATATTTCACCAGTTTTCTAGAATTTTAGGTGCCATATTTTAAATTACTGACAATGAACCCTGCAAATGATAGTTGTGTTTATGGTGCTGTTTACTCTAATCTCTGTGGCAAATTAAACACTGACAAAAACAGCCACATTTCCATTTTTCATCAAATATGTAGTTGATATTTAGAAGTAGGTGGGCACACTTCACATTTAACAAATGATCAGTTGGGTAATTTTAATGACAAATACATCTCTGTGTGGTCTGCCATTTCCCAGGCAGAGCATTTATCCCTGTCAGCACTGCTGTGTATTTCAGTATATCAGCTAGACAAAACCGAACTCAGTCTTGGGAAATGTTCAACGCATTTCTGATTTTATCCTAAAATGCAGCTAAGTAGGATGCAATGCATATCATATTAACAAGGATTCATCAAAGAATAATTGTGACCACTCTGACCCCATGACTCTTTCCCACTCTGTACACCTAGTCAGCTGTGCTTGCATGCACAATTCCTTTAGAGCATGTCATGCCACAGAGAATCTGTGTGTCTGTGTGTGTGAGACAGGAAAATTCTTATGTTCTGATAGCTGTGGAAGGACACAGGCATCAGAACTTTAATAAAATGAAGCTGTTCAGAAGAATCTCTTGCAATGCTTTCATTTTATGTAATAAATGCGCATTTTTGTAGTCTAGTATACTTTTGTACAAGATTTATTTATATATTTTTCTTTATTTAAATTCTGCTTTGTACAAAATAAAAAGTTAACAGGTGAGTTATGCTGTGAAATATGTTCTCACAGATATACAAAACCACTTTTAGTGGTTTCTGCTCCCATTCACATCAATGCATATTTCATGTATCCTCTGTGTCAGGCCTGGGTATAAACCTAGCACACATTGATACCAGGCTGCAGCTGAGGCCTTGTCTTTTCCATTGGGTTTCTTGTGAACAGCTGAATGCTGTGAGTGGTGTGAGCTACTGTCAGCATTAGAAGTTCCATGCAGGTTAAGAGAAGAAATATAGAGAAAGATCATACAATAAAATTTCTGATAAAATTGAGTTGTGAGTTAAAAGCATGGATCCTTGCTATGTAACTGTTATAGATCGTTCTTCCTAAGGGCAGCAGAAGGTCTTAGCTTGTAGGGATTCTTTGTCCCACATTAGCAGAGTTTAAAGGTTAGGAGCTGGAAAAACCTTGAGATTCATTCCAGTTTTAATTGAATTTGAGTTCAATTTGCTCAGAAATAAGAGCAAATTCTGCCCATGGACATGGATACTGGAAAGGGAGCAGAAGGGTGGAAGTATGTCTGTATCATTGCTTTGATACTGAAGTACCTGAACTTCCACCTTTTGGTTTTGCTTCTGCATAATATAACAAGGTTTCTTTGTGTCCTTCATCACAAATTCTAATATTTTCTTTCCTGACCTATGGGTTGCAAAAAAGAACAGAAAAAAAAGCAATGAATCACATGGGTCCTGCAGAGTTACAGAGCTGCATCAGTTCTTGATTTATCACCTTTCATTAGTTTGGAATTAAAAAAAATACAAATAGGTATGAGAAAATGGGATAAGACAAATGAAGGTGTGGGCAGTAGTAGTTCTTCTCTACATTCTTGGCTTCAGATATTTAGTATTCTGCCCATAGTTCCAGTCTTTTATTCTGCCTGCCTCCTGTTTCTTGTTTTTCTGGCATTCAGCCTTACTTTGGCTGAGCTGATAAGAAGCAGCTGGCACAAAAGCTTATTTACATTTTTCTTCAGCTCTGCAGTGACTCAATGTGGTAGGTAATAGCTATGGAAGTGGAAAACCTTGGGATAATCTAAGATTCTAGAGGAAATGTAAAGGAGATAATAAGTAATTAGATGGAAAGAAAAGTCAGCAGGGGCTACAGAGATCAATGCTTCTGAAAATACACTGTGGGGACAATAACACTCTTAAGACCTCCAGGAAAGGAGACTGATCCTCTGCAAAAATGTTCCAAAGAACACTTAGTTCTGGTACTAGAATATCTAGTCTAGTAGACTAGATGTGGTGAAGGATAAGGGATTTATTTGGGAAAGAATTCATTTGTTGGGGATTTTCTTTAGATTTTTGTAATAATTATTATTCATAAAAGCAACAATACAATGATGGTCTTATTTTTCAGTTTATATTTGTAGATATATATCTGTATGCATATATATTTGTATAAAGTAGTAAATATATTCAATAAATTTGGTAAACCAAATATCTATGATGAGCGGAGGAAAAATAAATTCTCGACATGCATTGCAATTTGCATTTTCCAATCTGCAGTTTAGAATGTATGTTGTTTTCATCTCTGGTTTTGTTGGTTTTTAAATGAAGAAAGATATTTTAATGTTTCAACATTAATGATCTCTCTATCTTTTTGTCTATGGTTTGCCCCTCTCTCTCTAAGGAAATACATCCATAAATGTTATTTAACCTCTTAAAAGGGCAGAATGTCCTAAACAGCCATAATTCCAAAAGTGAAGCTTTCAATAATGAGAAAAAATGCAGCTGCATTTCTTAACATTTCTCATATGATTTCTTCCTGAATTATTTATAGGAAGACTTGAATACCAAGAGCCTTGAAAGATTGTTTCTGTTTGTGATTTTAGTTATCAAATTATTGCATAAGTTAGAAATATCTGATTCTCTGCTGATTGCTAGTGTCCTTAGTTTTTATTGGGGATGCTTCTTTTGCAGATAAATGTCAGAGAAATATCTAAGCAGGAGCTGAAATTGATCCCTTAACATGACCAAAAGCAGTCCTTATCTTAGCATGTTGAAATCTTATGAGAACATAAAAAATGCTTTCCTAGATCAGATCACATGGTCCATTGAGTTCAGTGACAATAAGATAATCCTTAGGGAAGGCACACAAATCAAACCAATACCTGATATTAATTTTTCTCATGTTCTCCACAATCATTGGGTTAATGGTCCTGACTGCTCTCTTCATCATTTAGTTTACACGCCTATTTCTGATTTTTTCAATCCCTTTTCGAAACAGCTGATTCCATCTACCTCCACAATCTCCCCTAGGAAGAGATTCCAGAAAATTTCTGCCCACTGTGCAAAGAAATATATTCTTGCATCTATTTTATATGAGTGTCCTGATTGTCTCAATGGATATTCTATAATTCTAGGGTCAGAGGATTTGGTGAATAACTGTTCCATGTTCATCTAACCCATTTCATTATTGAATTTGAAACCATGATCTCACCTCATTCTTCTTCTCTACAAACAGAAGGGTGCATGGTTGTTTTCATTTCTCTGTTTGAGGGGTGAGAAGCCCTTCATCATATCAGTTGCTATCCTTGTTCTTATTCTGTTGCCAGGAAAGCCTTTTTGAGATACAGAGAGCAGCAGCCCAGGTGCCACTACAAAACCTGCACAATTTAAAGCTTTCCAGAGAAAGGTACTGATGTTCCTTCCTCTCTCAGGAGAGGAAAGAAAGATAGAAAAAAGTTATATTTAATAGTCACTGTACTTAAAGTTAAAATTCGGCAGTCCTAAATGGGATTTGAGGAAGAGAACATATCAGAGCAAAAGTAATTTTTAGTTTGTCATAAAACCTGTACAGAATGTGATTTTGTAATTATTTCAATTGCACATAAGAATAATTTTCCATGGATAGGCAATGTATGATTACTCATATGAGAACTAAAGCTGCAGATTTTGTGGCTGATCTGAATACTCTCTCCTTCTGTGTTTATGACAACTGCCAGTTATTTTGTCACAGAAAATTTTGGGATCAGACAGTCTCACAGTGACAGAAAGTGTATCTTGTACTCTCCACTCCAGAGTAATAGGACTTCAGCAAGAGTGTAAATTTTCAGGATATCAAGAAAGGGTTTTAGAGTTCAGAGTGACTGAGACTGAGATGAGTGTTTCTAAGGCTCCAATGTCTTCAACTGATAAGAGTCAGGAAGAGCTTATACAACCCTCACAGTAATACATGCTGTTATGGAACTGTCATTAGAAAATCGTTGACATTATAACCTTCCCCTAAGTGTGTCTGATAATTTTAATGAGATCCTAAACAAGTACTAGCATGAATAAAATTAAGGGGGGTTCACATTAACACATGAGATTCTATTTCTGCAGTCAGTGTCTAAAAAAGCAAATTACACACACAAATATGTATGTTCTTTTTTCAAAAAAGATGAAAAAATCTAAACACTACCCCTGCCTTTCCCCCTCAAAACCCCAAATCCCCAACCTGACTAGAAAATACACAAAAGAAACATATTTCCTGAAGCATTTAACTTCCTTTGATCCAAGACTGGAAGAAGGAAGCAAAAATGAGGTTTCTGAGGAATTTCAGAAGGCTTTGCTTTTATTGTTTCCTATGTACAAGTATGACATTTTAAAAGTATTTATAAAAGTATACTTCTTGTACATAACATCTTCTCTAGATTTTTCTTATTCATTATAAAATCTTATGGATTGTACTACTCTTTCTTTATGACTAAAATTTTCAGCAAGACTTCTTGCATTGTTGCAATTCTCTCACTACATATCACTATGTTCCTTGCAACATAACTTTTAACACGACTGCTGAGACTCTTGTTAAGTGAAGATGATGTTTAGTCTTGTTATGTATCAGGAACCATTTTTTTTGAGTTTGCTGAATGCATTTTAGCTATTTTGTTTCAGTGGCACGAATCTTTTGTCTTAGGTGATCTTTTGTGCTTACACAGGTTTTGGGTTTTTACATAAACTTCGTGTGGTTATTTTCTGACACTTTTTACTCAGCTTGAAACAGAATTTTGTCACTGTTTTAATTTTCTTTTCATCTTCATCTGTAATAATAGGATAAGTTTTGATTTTCTCCTTTACTGAAGAAAACATGACATAGGACCTTTCTGGGGTTTTTTTAGTTCTTAGAGAAGAGACAATTCTAAATCACACAGGAGGCTGGTAGACAAGGAATGAATTGTTCCACCTCACACAAGTCTAAGGTAAACCTCTTTCAAAGCTATTCAAATATTTGTGATTTTTTGTTCCACTCTTGAAGTTATGGGTTAGGTTTATGTGCTCGATTAAAAAAAATTCTCTTCCAAAGTGAAGTGGACAGGATAAATAAAGAGCTGCTCTTGAGACATGATATCCTTCATGTAAAGATGTTCAAAGCAATAAAAGAATAATTCTTTTTCTTGGTGATTTGTAACATGGTAAAATGTGGGTACACCAAAGATGGAATGCACCCAATTGTTCAGTCAGTAGATTCTTGGTACAAAATATCTCTGGGTATAAGTACCATGGAAAGACATAGAGTGCTCATATTTCATGTGCACTGACAAACCAGTGGCACAATTGCTGCTATTACAAATTATTATGGATCTGGAGAAAAATTGTATGTTTGCAGCAGAGAAGATAAGGGAAAAGAAGATCTGAATGTCTCTTTGTTCCTGCTTTTCTTGTTTTGTTTTGTTTTCCTGTAAATGTACATTTTCCACAATTTTAACTTCTATTTAGTGACCTATAACCTCATCTATTTTCAAGGGCAGCTCTTCAATTTAAGAGCAGCAGTAACTGCAACAGGAATAACAGAAGTAGCAGCAGCAGGGATTCTGCCTGTGTAGCTATGAGAAGTATTTCAGTAATGAAAGGGATAATTTTGGCTCCCTGCCTCTGCTGTAATTGAAAGTCTAAGATAGTGCCTTTTTCATTTAACTTTATTGCTTGAGTTCAAATTGTTATATAGAAGGGAAACCAACACTAGAATAATGTCTTACTAGTGCTTTCCTGTCTATTCACCAGTTTGAAACCTAGCATTAAATTTAAAAGGAAGAGCAATTAGACATATTCAATTATGAAAGAGGGAAAAAACTATAATTATAACTTTCATTAATGAAAAAGGATCGCTTACCAAATATTTACTTACTAGTTCTTACTACCAGATTACCTCCAGTGAGCTGGGAAACAAGTAACATGGTAACACAATTGTCCAGGTAATTTATGATGAATTAAAATAGAAAAATTTTCATTATTAATTGCAATTACTGGTAAATTGATGGCTAAAGTTGTTCCATCCACTGACAAAGCATAACCTTAAATCTGCAAAGTGCTGAAGTATTTCCACTTTTTAATGTCTCAATTGCCAATGAAGATATGTAGTACATTGCACAGTACTCTGATAACTATTCTTACACAATATGTTTTTCAAAATTTCTTAACTTTTCCCTGTTGATCTGATATCTGATACAACAGCATACATATGAAGAGAAATACAATGGAATTAACCATTCTAAATACATCTGAAATATTATGCTCATAATTTTCAGTTATTTGTATTACTCTGGGGAAAAAAAAAACACTTTTGAAAATAGGCACTAATTATGGATTTGACAACTATGTTTACTGTCTCATAAGGAACTGTAGATTCTCAATGCTCAGTCTTCCTCTCATTCTCACATGACATCAGTTGGCTTCTGTTTTTGGAGCAAAACTCATAGCGACATTCTGCAGTGACAAATCTATAAAATATAGTTTTATCCCTATCAATAGTTATATAATTGTATTTCAAGTGAAATTAAAGGAGCTACAATGGATTTTCCTCCTTTGAAATTATAGCAAAAATTATCTTTGTACTTAATTCATGGACATGGAGAGGGCTGCTTAATATTTTACAACAAAATTCAAAATAAGAAATGCAGGAAAAGAATCTTCAAGGACATGAAAAGAAATAAGCTATAAACAATCATACTCATGCTCTCCTGCCTTCAGGAAAAGTAGAAGTACCCTATCTGGTTTTTTGTGTTTGTATATTTTATTAACTGCTCAGGATTGTAAACTGTTTTAAGTGGATATTTCTAGTAGTTGTAAAGGGATGGAGACTCATTTAGACTTTCCATTCCACATCAGTTAAAGATTTTCTGAGTCAATACACATCTAATTCCTGTGCTCTGAAGAGCTGGGCTAGTGTTAGGGAACTGCCACAGAAACACAGAAGTGAAGACAAAAGAGGAGAACAAACTGAGTTTCACTGTGATGTCATGTGATGGAGAGGATCTTTGACCAAGATTGTGGGGATTTCATTGCTAAGTAGTCATTAACTGAATCAAAGCTAGAGATGACTAGCTTTGGTTTGGGTACATGACTTGGTTTGGGTACAAACAGAACAGGGGAGTGACCATTATTAACTAATAACTGTGTGAGTTCAAACTGGTCTGCATAATGTGAGTCCTCAGAAAAGATGTTTATTTATGCTTAATGTCTTGTTTATCTACTACTTATCATGTAATAAAACATTTTATATTCTTACAAGCTATTTTGTTTCTGTTCACAACTTTGTGCAAATAGTTCCAGTTAAATGATCCAGTTCAACTTGGATTATACTTTGAAGCGCATGTGAAAGCATTCCCATGTCACTATTTAACATTAAAGACAATGGCACCCATCCCTGAGCAACTGCTTCCTAACATTACTCAGCAGAGCACAGATTTTCAAATTATTGGACAAATACACACAGTTCAACCCAACTCAAATCTCTTTCCTAATGGTGCTAAAAGATTCAGTAATAGTGAAAAAGATATGTTTGTAGTTGCAATTTATATACTTACTTGGCTCTGTTATGATGAGGAAGTTGTTAAAGGATGGCATCAAAATTAACCTTTATTTCTGTACCAGAGGACTAGCGCTGTGTTGCCAAAAATGGGGTGAGACTTTTGACACATTCTTGTCATTTCTACCCTAAATATTCTAGAAACCTAGTTAACTGAAATTTATGAGGAACTTTACTGCCTATGGCATTGGGGATGGAATCAGATTATCTTTAAGGTCCAACCCAAACCATTCTATGATTCTGTGGTTCTATGGTCTTATGACAATTTTTTCAAGTTCCTTCTAGCAGATCAAATTAAATAATTTCCATTGCCATCAGAAGGTAATATCTTGGCTTTGCTGTGCTGTACAGTAAAGAATATTCCTTGCAGTGTCCTTAAAGATAGATATGAGATAGAAAATCTGAATTTTACTTGCTGCATTTGTTGTTTTGGCTCCAGCACAGTATATATATGTAAGAAAGATTTGTTTTATTCCCACTATATTTTTTTCAGGTAAGATTTAGAGACTCTAAATGTTTTGTCCAATTGAATGACTAATGGGAAAATATAAAATGGAAAAATGTTTAAGAGTTTTTTAAAAAAGATTACGTTTTCCTGGATATTCCCAGTTTCCATTAAATCTGTAAAAACAAAACAAAAACAAAAACAAAAACAGCCAAACCAACAACAACAGCAACAACAACCAAAAGAGGACCTGAAACATGGTTTCATTCCAGGAGAATGAAACTATTTTCAGTTCTGAAAGGCAAGCAGAATTGAGCAAATAGTAGAATTTTTTCCTGAGTAGTCATTAAAATTTGAACTGTTAGGGAACCTTTCCTTCCACAGTGAAATGCTAAATCTCTGTTGATAAGGGAAAAAATGTGAAAGTTAAAATTAGTAATGGAATTACAGAAATCATGCAATTATATAGGAAGAAATTTCTTAATATAGAAAAGTAAGCTTCGTCTATTTACTGAACACAGTATTTCCATATCAAATTTGCTGAGAAGTTTGAGGTTAGGCTATGTGTAAGGTACATAAAGCTTGCACCACCACCACCCCTAACAGGCAAAATAGAAACTGTTGCTGCTATCATAAGTAGCTATTTTTAACTGCAAAGAACATATATTCTGTGTTCTTGATAATATTCTGTGAATGTTTTAGGAAGGGTCATGGAAAAAAAAGTGATGAAATTGTACTCAGTGTAGACTGAAATGATAAGAAAATGTGCTTGATATAAAGGTGGAGAAAATTCTCTTCTAGGACAAACTGGAGAGAATGAAATTGTATTTGGGATTATGATTCTGTGCATACTGCACACTCAAGGCAAGATTGGACATATTCACACACTATACAAAGACTGGATTTATTCCAAGATGTGGGATGAATCTCAGATAGGTTACTCTTTTAAAGGAATGATTTTTTTCTTTCCAATTCTATCAGTTCAACTTCTGGACATGTATTTGCAGCCTTGGTGAGAGCAGCACAGTTGAAATGCACATAATAATAGGTATACTTCCTTTATTCTGCAAGATATAGAGGTCAAAAATGTTGTTTATGCTGGATGGATGCTAACAAACTTATGCTTTTCCTAATGGAACAGTTTTGACAGCTGAGATTGGTTTAGCTTCATGATATTCAGAAATGCATCAGTTCATGTCATATTCTTCACAGCAGGATACTTTATATTGTAAATTACTCTGCAAACACATAGGTATAAAATAATTTTAAAATATTAGGAATGAGGAACCAGAAATGCAGTTAAAGAATATTGTGACCATAAAATACAACAATTTAATATGTAGGATAAAAAAGACTGTAAAAAAGCAACCAAACAAAAAAAGAAATTACAATTCTGCCTCTGTAAATGATTTTATTTGTTCAAATGGAAATCAGTCTTACAAATAAAAATTAGCATTATTTCATCAGGAAACTCACATATACTACTAATTGTGAATACAATTGAAATTTTATTTTGAAAGAAGTACATTGTTAAAGGCTTTTGTCTCTTCTGATATAACCAAGATGAACCTTAGGGATACTCTATCTTCTTTGAGCTTGTAAAGCTTAAGTCTTCAGCTATGTGAAATGTGCAGTGTGTGATGGAATTATTGTACAGTGTTTGTCAGTAAGGAATAGTAGTCTCAGGAATGGCTAATTCTGCCGAGTATCCTCTGAGGTGATTAATTCTTACTTCTTATTTCAGTAAGTGACTAATTTATGTTGCCAGAGATTTACTGCCTGCTGTTTAGCATGTGACAAAGTGATTCCAAACTGTACTAAGTTACTTGAACTGCAGCAAGGCTAGAGTAATTACAGTGTTATATAAGTGGAATTTCAATGGAAACAGTAGAGATAGACCCAAGGAAGATGAGAGTGTTCTTTTTTTTTCTCTGTATTGCTACACCTGAGTGTATCTGCAAAGAAATAATGATTAATTGAGTATAGAAATTTTATTTCTTTATTTATTTTAAGTTCAATAGTTACTTTGCAAGAAAAAATCCTACATTACTTATCAACTTTGTAAAAGGTTGCCAGGAAAAAATGTCTGTTAATTCAGTACAACATGTGCTTAAAAAATGAAAGGAAAACTTATATCCAACAGTTGCTACACATATCTCTTGAAATAGAGACTGGAGCAGAATGTTAGTGTCAGATATAAAGAGACAAATTTCCTTGTCTCAGCCACATGCTCAGCTTAAAACAATGAAAGAGCTTCTTCTGAACAATAGTTTTGGTTCTTTACTTCTGTTTATAAAGTCTACAGCCAATATCCAGTAGATAAACTTGATCATATACCCATGTCTTGGTTTGGAAAGATGGGTATCTGTCAGGGAAAACTAGAGTTTCCCTTGGAATGGAAAATATAAAACCCCCTCCCTCCAAATTATTACAATTTTGCAATTAGAAGCTTTCAGACAAAAATATGGGAATAGGAATAACTGTTCTTTAATATGAATATTAAAAAGTACAAATTCAGTAATACAAAAAAACACCAACCAGCCAACCAACTAAAACAAAGCAAAACAAAACAAAACAAAACAAACAAACAAACAAAAACCAAGCAAGCAAACAAATAAAGGTCCTGGAAAACCCTGACGGAGTCAGGAATACGACCTGACACCCTGTTGGCCAGGGTGTTGGAAGCAATCCAAATAAGTCCTCCTGGAGTGACAGATGTGGTTCTGCTGGAGTAGAGATGATCCTGTAGACAGTTTTAGTGGTGGTGAGATGGGTCTGGTCTTCCTCTGAGAATCCAGTGGAAAAGAGGATGTCTGGGGTCCCTGTGTCCCCATTTTTATCTGGGTAGGGAATGGTTGGCTCCTCCCCACTGGGTGGAGCATCTCACAATGGGATGATGGAATGTGTCATGGCACTGGTGAGCCTTAATGGCCCATTAACAGAAGATATCCCCTGGAGAGTGGATAAAGTTGATGAAAGATATAAGAAACACTGTCCCACCTGGTTTTAACAGACGGTCTATTATCAGAAGGCATCCACCCTGCTCCCTGCTGGAGTTGCAAGAGATAAAAAAAAAAAAAAAAAAAAAGAAACCATCTCCCAGCTGCTTTCTACAGATGAAATAGAATACACTTTTCTTTTTTTTTTTGGTTACACAGCCCAAGAGAACCCACTTTTGTGTTTTACGGCCTTGTCTTGTTCTTTGACTTGATACTTGAGAAAAATACATAGTATGCAAACAGTTCATTCAAGTCACATTTCCAAATTTTTTTTTTCTTTTTCTTTTTTTTAGTTGTTTTTTCTTTTCTGTAGCAATAGGGGACAGAATTTTTTATTTAATGGGTGGAAAAATTTAAAAAGATGCATTGGAGAACATGCATTATCTAAACTATTTTTCATTCCTTTACCTAGAGCAGACAGCGCTGTGAAGTCAACAAAACGGAATGTCAAATCTTGTGCTAAATACTGCAAGATTTGGGACAAAATCGGAAGACCCAGAAACAATTTCTCTTTTTATGGAAATCAATGTTGTGGGAAAAAGAATTCTTCTGGAAATGTGGTATTTTCATTGCTATGGTACTATAAACAGAAAAGAGATACATCCAAAAAAATGAATTGCCGTTCAACATATACTCTTTGAAGTTATTGTGATGAACTAGTAACAGAATTCCTCACAGAGAATATACTTTTGATCAGCAATAGTATATGTCAGAAATTTTTCCTCAAAAATAGATTCTATCATAGAACACCTGTCCAGAACCTTCTGTGAATATATGCAGTTTCTCTATACCAAAGCTAAATCAACAATTTTCACACAAATTTGAAACTAATCCTAAAGTATGCTACTAAAGTAATGTCTCTGACAATGAACTTTCAGTGACTCAAGAGACTTCTTTATTCAACTTTCTAATATATCAACCAACTTTATATAAGGATCAGATTAGGGGGTTTCCTACTGGCAAAAGGTTAAGGAAACCTCCATGTTTTCAGTATTTTTAATTTACATCTTTAGTGAGATGTAACATCATCAGAATTTCTGGTTTGCCTTCCCTCTATTTGACTACAAAGGACTTGGGATTCCTTAGATGTACTTGCAATCATCTCATATATAAAAAAATAGGGAAGAATATGAATTTAGACATCAAAAATAATAAGAATTCCAGCTTAAAACAAAAAAATTTGCACGCAGTTAAGATATTTCCATGGACCATTCTACTGCAAGCATATTATCACCCACCAGAACACTGGAATTCTTTTAATTACAATTTTTTAAATTTAGTAAACTTCATGCCAGCATACTAAAACCTCAAGCTAACCATCTAATATTTCTGTTTACAACCAAAACATATTGAAAGTATTTTGCTTCACTTTTCATAACTCAAACACTGTTTTTTAGGTTACATTAATGATGATGATATGAAAAAGAGATATTTTTGTTTACTTTCTCTGTATGACTATAAGTAGACTCTTCTTAATATAGAAGGCTGTTGTTTTCCTAGATGACAATCAATGCAAATACATATGGGAAAATTTTTCTAAAATCACTGTAAATAAAGGAGAATAATGTTTCATGAAGATGTGAATATTAGCAGGTACAGAGCTTTGATGAAGAATAGCAAATGAGAATATTAAACTAGTAAGAAGGACTGATTCAGCCTTATCAGGACATTTTTGCTTTTTAAATTTGAATCCAGAACTTGTTTTTCTGAGAGACTAAATTTCATTTACTTAATTTGCTTTACAGGGGTTTTTATCTGATTTATTTTAGGGTGGGATTTTGGGGGGGGCGGGCAGGGAGATTTATGGTCCTTTCAAGAAATTAACTTAAGAAAGAGAAAAAAAATAGGAAAAAAGCTGTAATAATGTTAGCTAGAATTTAGTATCATGGAAGACTAGGGGAAACCAGAAAGAAAACTAAAGAATATCAAAACATCTTGTAAAGTTGTAAGATGGTGTCCAACTGTGGATAAGTTGGTGTCTACATAGTTACTTGCACCCTCACAATCTTCAGAAGTGTAAAAGGGGAAAAGGATCTAATTGAAATTCAGCTGTTAACATGACTTTAACCTGCCACTGCTGCAAAGCCACAACATGAGTTCCTGTAGTCCTGCCATGAACCTAACTCCAGCAGAAATAGGGGAATATAATATTAATACAAACATTTTATATCCTAACAAGACATATTTTTTGAAAGAAATCTGTAATCTATTCATTAATAAAGATAGATGTTGATGTCCCATAAGGTATTTTTCTGGCCTTTTTCCTACGTTTGCTATTTCCATTTTCCTAGTGCACAACAATGCATTGCAATAGCTGGAGCTGCACTGAATGTCAGTCAGGGCCCAAAGGAGGAATTCTACCTGCCATTATCTTCACATGTAACATGTTAGCTGACCTAATGACATTCTTAGATCTTACCCAAAATATCAATATTTATCTTCCACACACGCAATATAGGCCACTTGGATTTAATGGGGCAGTGACAATTTTTTTTTTTAAAGTGATTCTGGCCTTTAGTCTTTTATTCAACTGTGTATTCACAAGAATATATCTTTCTAAGAAAGTAAGTAGTATGAAAACAAAAACTTACAGAACAATCACATTTAACACATAGGTGATTGTCATAGTTCTGAATTCTTATTGAAATGTACTGACCAATTCTTTTTATCTTTTAAACTCCATTATTAATATTTGGTATGACTGCCTATAGGAAAAGAGTCATATATATAGGAAAAAAAATTAAATCTTTCACAAACTTTTTTGTTCATTTCTGGGAAGGTATAGGGGTTCTGGCTTAGAAAAATTGAAATTACTAAGCTTTACCTTCAACATCCTCTGAGGACTCAGATGTTTCAGCACTATGAAATGAAGCTGCCAGGAATTCAGATTTATGAAGCTTGTTGTAATGTATGGAGTGAATAAGCTAATATTTTTGCAAGTTATATTTATAAAATTGATCTCAATGTCATTGTTCTTAAAACAAAGGCAAAAGCTAAAAAGGAGCAAAATTAGCTAGTTTGTTTATTTTTATATATCAGTCAGCAAAAATATCCATGTATTCAAAATAGATTAGGTTTGGTAGGACTGAAATTTGTTTTCTTTTGTAGCATCAGCAGCATACAATACTCTGAAAGAGAAAATTAAATAAAGAAAAACTTACTCCAGTAGGGATCTTTTCACAGCTGGCACTGAGATAAGGAGTGAAGGGCATTTAACTCATGATGGCAGCTGACAAAGGGGAGGTAACCCTGGTATGATAACCCTGCTGGCCTCTTCCATGCTGATCAGAGAAAATTGTGTCTACTTGGGACACCCTGGCTGTACTGAGGTCCAGTGCCTGCCCTTCAGAAAACAAGGTCCTTAGCAGGGGACTGCTTTAGAGGCAAAGCCATTAGCTCAGCTTCTGCCAAGTCCTTGGAGAAACCTAACTCCGACTCAAAATCCAAAAATACAGGTGCTCTGGAAAGGTGCACTCTATAACAATGATATCACAAATTCTTCTGCTGAATCTAAGATGCCCTTCAATTTAGGGTGTATCATAAAAATTCGTGTTAATACATAGACTATAATTTAGAATGATCCAGTATATCCTTAACACTAAATGTGGTTATTAATTGTATTCTTAGCATTTCTTTTCACTTAGCAATGTCATTTGCACTATAGTACATGTGCATGTATGTACACATACACAGTGTAATAAATGTGTACTAGGTTCTGCTATATTACTGAATCATACCATGTTTAAGCAACAACTATTAAAAGTAAAAAAGGGTATTAAAAATATGATTGTCAGATCATGATAAACCAAATTTTATTGTTGGAAACAGTATTCATACATAGCAAAATCTGAAATTTCCCACCTTCCTAAGATAACACAGACATACAAGGCAAAGGAGTGGCAGAAGACATTCTCTCAACACAGTACCAAGCTTTGCAAAAGCACTACTGACAGAAATGGGCTCACTGAAATAATGTGAAACTTTATTTAGCAGCGGACTTTATGGGTGATTTCTTCGATCCTGATCCATGCTGGGGGTAGAAGGTAAAAGGGGAGGGGTGACAATTCAAATTGTGGAAAATTTTTTAGATTCCTGTAGAAAAGAAATCGGTACAAATTAGATAGATTTTAGTGGACATTTACTTTCATACCATATGGCCTAGTGCAACAAGTGTAATTGCCTGCTGACTTTGGGCATGGAATCTTTAAAACATGAAATAATAGTGGAGTTTGAGAACTGATAGGCATCAGCACAAGTTTCAGTCAGCGAGCCTCAGATCTTGCTAAAGCCAATCCCAGAAAGGGATTTTAAAACTGCCTGTGGCATTTTCAAATCAATCTATCAGTCTGTAGGTAGCAATGTAAAGAATGCACAGCCAGTACAATACCTGTTCCAAGCAGTGACAAGTCTGCTAGTGCATTCTGAGGAAGCCACAAGCAATTCAAAAGTCCTGCGAGGAAAGAATCAAAATAAATGAATCTCTGTTCCCAAGAGGTTGAAACATGATTACAAGGACAGGAAAAAGCGGTGTCACTTGAATGAGGAATAATATCTTATAAAATTAGATGCATGGAAAAAATGTTGTTGCATATAGACCACCCTAGCTTATTACAATATTCATCTTTCTAGTAACATTTCCTTTTTTTTTTTTTTTTTTAATGGAATCTAAAGCCTATTTTCTTAATTGTTGCAATTTTTAATTTCTTTTTTCCTAATTGTTCAGAGAAAAACTGCAGCATTTCAGGACAAACTTGAATTAATCCTATAAGACTTGACCCATCAATGAAAATGTTCTCTTCTGTGCAGAGCAATGAAACCTGGTGCAGGTGAACAGCAGCGAGTTTCTATTGAAGTTATTATAATGTGCTCTGGAAGAACATGGTAAGACAGACTTTAGAGTCAGATATTAGTGATGGTATTAAAACAACAAGCTCACACTGGTAATGGTGCTTTCCCATGAAATAATGTCTGTGGGTGAACTCTAAAATGGACTTTCATTTCTGGAAGATGATGGTCCATTGGTAGTGAACACCTGCAGGTAGTTAAAGGACAAGACCTGCACAAAAGATTTCCTGAATGTTTGTGGTTGAAAATTACCATAGTTCTCTGTATAGCTGCATTTCCTGGAGTTTTTTGGCAGAGACCAAGTTTATTTCTGTTCTATTTGGGTCCATTTGGTTGACTGCTTTCAGTACTTTGTCTTCCAATCATCAAGTACACAAACATCCAATCCAAAGTAGTATGTTTTCCCCCTAGATAAAATCCAAACAAAATGGAGAATATTTGTTTTGAAAATACCTTTTTTTCATGGAATGGTATTTAACATTCAATGTGGGATTGCATTTTATGGAAATGGTTTGCTCTGGCTCACCCTTGGAAAATGTATGGTTTATCCCAAGTCTGTATCCTCCCTGCAGTATCCTGTATCTGTAACCTCATTGGCTGGAGAATGTTACCGCGCCCCTTTGAACCTCTGTGATAAGAATGCTAAGGCAGAAGGCTCTTCCCCTCTTGCCCCTCTACCCCTGGAGGCCTCCTGATGCTCCCTTTCCCTCTCCTCCCTTCCCCCCCTTTCCCTTCCCCTCTCCCTCAGTGAATAAACCCTCACCTCATCAGCATCCCACCGGCATCTGAGTCTCTTTGCCTGCCAGCGCGGGAACACCACGACCCCAAAAGACCTCGGGGGTCTCCGGGGGGCACTCCCCGGGGACCCCCCCATAAATTTAAACAACAACAGATGACGCACCAACGTCGGGCAACAACATCAGCGACCCTGAGATAAGATGGACCATGGTAACACCGTTTCGGTGCCGTCTCTGGTGGAGCGGCCGTTCTGGGCCATTGCGGCCCGGGGCGGCCCCTCCCCCACCGTGCAGAGACCTCGTGAGCCACCACGCGGCTGTCCCACCACCGCCGACCAGCCCGGCGCGGGCCCGGGTCCCGGCCCTTTGGGGCCCCGGCCCGCCTCGGCACAGCGCGGGCTGCGCAGCCCCGCCGGGCGGCGTGGCGTGGGGCCGGCGCGGCTCCGCCACGACGAGGCTCCAGCGTGAGCCCCGGCGCGGCGGGCCCGCCTCGGCTCGGCGGCGCGGCCCCGGCCCGCCTCGGCTCGGCGGCGCGGGCTGCGCGGCAGCGGCGCGGCACCCTCCGGCCCTGGCGGCGGAGCGGCCCCGGCGGCGGAGCGGCCCCGGCCCAGCGCGGCCGCGGCGCGGGGCAGTCCCGGCGGAGCCGACACGTGGTCCCGGCCCCGCCGTAGCGTGCGCGGACAAGCAGCCCTCCCCCCGCCCGGCAACAGCGGCGAAGCAGCCCTGGACAGCAGCGAAAGGAACTCAGCCAGACGGCCATCAGAGAAGGAAAAAGCAGTCTTCAATTGTGCCCAAGCCCCGCACCTTCCAAAACTCGGTTTTGTAAATTGTGTAACCTCCTTCCTTACCCTTACCCCCTCCTCCCCTCGCTGCTCCTTCTCCCTAACCCCCTTTCCCTTAACAAACCCCCGAGAGTTAACCCCTTCCTGCTAAACCCGGCATGGCATGGCTGACACCACGTGCTGCGCTGTGACCGCATGGCCACCATGGCCACGTGCTCTCAGTCCCATCTTCCGCTTTCCAAGTCCCACAAGGTAAACGCTAAGAAACCAAACCCCAAAGCTAAAGTGAATTTGTAATACCAGTTTTGCAGCCTTGTATAATTGTTAATGCTACTTTGATTCCCTTTCCCTGTTTTTCTGCCCCTGTCCCTTGCTGTTCTGGCCAAACAGCAGGGTGTCCCAAACCCCTCCATTTCCTTCCCATCCCCATGAAGTAGTTTTTACAATCATGCCTTTCTAGCTTTTGTGTGTGTTCATATTGCAGATTCCCCTGTTTTCTAATTTAGAAAGCAGAGGCCTTTTCAGGTCACAAGTGTGGATCCAAGGGAAGCAGTTTTTGGATTGTCTTCTTGTAAAGCGCGAATCAGTAGTAGACTACTGAATCGATAACGCTTTTTGGGTTTATACTGTCCTCAGTTAGCTCTGAGGGTGATTGATAACCTGATAGAGTGTCTGAGAAAGTATTTGACGGTTTTTGTAGTTTTTTTTCTTTTGTTTTTCTTTTGATGACCTAAAACTGGGGGTCTTTTGTTAGGTCTCTGACAGTTCTGGTGCAAGTATGGACGAAAAAAATCCCCAGTGGGTACATATGGACGAATGTAAACAATTGCATGCAGAGTGTAGGTCCTTTCGGTTGAACCAGTTGGAAAGTGAAAGGAGTGATTTGGCTCAGATCCGTGGGTGAGAATCTGAGGCCGTGTGTGGAGCCCGGGGAACTCCACGTGTTTTCCTGTCCCTAGAGTGGGAGCAGAGGTCAGCGCCTCAGCCTAAGCTGGGGGCTGTGGTGGGCTGAAAAGCCAGTTGGAAAAGACTAGACACTATTAGGCCAGTCACGCTGGAAAGGCTCAAACAAATTTGTTAACTTGTTTCAAATCTTGCAATATAAACTCACATAACCCGTCTACTGCAATTACAAGGTCAGATCAACTGTTCACCTTATAACATAATCCTTACTGCAATTGTATTTGGTTTCATGCTGCAAAACTGTGTAATTACTGTTTCTTTTTTAAATTGTTAATTGTCATATGTCATATTTCTCTTCTCACATTTTAAAGAAAAAAAGGGTGACTTGTGGGATTGCATTTTATGGAAATGGTTTGCTCTGGCTCACCCTTGGAAAATGTATGGTTTATCCCAAGTCTGTATCTCCCTGCAGTATCCTGTATCTGTAACCTCATTGGCTGGAGACTGTTACCGCGCCCCTTTGAACCTCTGTGATAAGAATGCTAAGGCAGAAGGCTCTGCCCCTCTTGCCTCTCTACCCCTGGAGGCCTCCTGATGCTCCCTTTCCCTCTCCTCCCTTCCCCCCCTTTCCCTTCCCCTCTCCCTCAGTGAATAAACCCTCACCTCATCAGCATCCCACTGGCATCTGAGTCTCCTTGCCTGCCAGCGCGGGAACACCACGACCCCAAAAGACCCCGGGGGTCTCCGGGGGGCACTCCCCGGGGACCCCCCCATAAATTTAAACAACAACAATTCAACATCTTTTGTTATTGAACAGCAGCTCCTACCTAGGTGTACAATGGTTAGCCCAATGATAAATAGAATTTTAAGCTTAAAAAATTCTTCTAATAAAGAAAATACAAGAACAAATGAAGCGTATTTCTTTACACTAGCCCTATATTAAAACAAATATTTGCAACTAAAATAAAATTTTATGAGACCTTGATAGACATACTCATCAGAATTGTGGTTAATGAGACCTAAATCAAGTCTTACTGCCCATTTTCCATGATTGGCTTGAGTTTGAACTGGCAGTTATCAAGCTACAGAATATTTTTGTTTTATGTACTGCTCTAGATTATTTGCTGGTGTAAGTGTTCAGGCAAATAATTGAATGATGCTAAAGGTAAGAAGTATTTAGATGGAAGAGGAAGAATGTCAATTCATCTGTCCAACCTGAGCATTCCTGAAAATGTTATTTGAAGAAATATCAGAAAATAACAGTGAATCAATTAGCACTAAAAGTGCTAAGGAAAAAAAAAAAAAGACTGGAACTAAATTCTGTATGTTATCTGGTGTAAAACCCACTAACATTAAGAAAAGAATGGATTAATATACCAGAAAATAGAAAAGCATGTTTGTTTTCCCTATTACGCATATATATGTGTATATATATATATATGTATATATGTGTGTGTATATATATATATATATACACACCTAGATTCTTTGCAGTCCGGAGTGCTAGGACTTCATACAACTTTATGCTTAAAAATCGTATTTTGCGTGGTCACATAGTCAGCTTAAGATACAGCTTAAGATAAATTCCCATGAGATTACTGAAACACAAGATATACCATAAATCAAAAATAATAATGAGCAAGTACTTTCTTAGAAAGTAGACTATAAATTTCTCCTAATTTTTTGCCATCTGCAATATGTTGTCACCACGTCCAGTTCCATTATTACCCTCTGTTCCAAAAGCAAATTGTATGTCATGCTGTTACATGAATATAGTTATTGTGACACCCCAGCACGAATTTTTTATACCACAGCAGCATATGAAAGGTAAAAATTAGAAGGCAGTTACAGAAAGAAAGACAGGATATGGAAATATACAGCTTTTGTAAATTCTTTCTGTGATCTTTTCCATAATTCCTTGTTCTACAAATTGCATCATTTTGAAGCGCATAGTATTTATTTTCATAAAATCTAAAATAATAGAAAAAAAGAAAAATGTTTATTTACTTAGATGCTGCCAATGTCCCCTCTAATAGCTCAGTAAAATGTGGCAGCTGTGCTCCAGTGTTTTACAATGGTTAATTACAATCATATTTTTCTACTGGTACATTTTATTTTTCTTTTATTAGGATAAATTGGTTTTGAGTGATAACAATTTTTTTGTCATTTCACTTATGTTTACTACAAATTACTGCTTGTCTAGAAATTTGCATTAAAATAATCTCTCTTCAGGTGTATAAAACATGCATATTTCTAAAAAATCCATTTAGTATTTTTGTAGGATTCAAGTTTATGGAAACAAAGGGGAAAAAAGAGTTTAAGAGAATAAAAGTATAGCAGGGAAAGGAATAGATGATAAAAAGTGTTTCTAAATAATTTTAACTCAAAAAAGGGTGTAGATTAGGATTATGACACAAATTATAGTCCTTTGCTCCCTCTATAAAATGGAATAACAGAAACAAAACTGAAAAACAGAATGATAGTGTCTAAATCAGGTCAGGTTAGCAATTCTAAGCAGAACAAAGAAATCTACAACTTGCAAGAGAAAAGTCAGCCTTCTCAGAATGTTATTGTAGGTGCATTTTGTTCTGTATATAATTGTATTAAAAATGAAGAAAGGAAAACACTAGGAAATTTACAAATTTGCAGTATTTAACATAGAAGATGATGAAGATTTATGGACTGTTGTGGCATCATGTCCAGACTAAACTAAACCCTCTTACTGAAATAAGCTGTTCAATATAGACACATCTCCTGCAGTCATTTTCAAGTGGACTTCTGGGCATCACTTGCTGTTGCCTGCTGTGGTGAGTTGATTGTCATAAGCAATGAAAACGCATCACTTCATGGATGATCAAGTTCTGACTTCTCTGTGGAAAAGCATAACATGAGACTTCAATCGTTCCAAGGTCTTGGGCACCTTAGGCCTGGGTACCAGACTGAATTATTCTCAAGAGCCATGCTCTCAAAGACATAGCTATTTCAATGCTTTTGAAACATTAGTGATGTTCATCATGTGGTTAATGTAGGAGCACATTAAGTACTGTACACAGCCAGGTGTGTGTATGCAAATATACTCCATACAGCAAGAGCCATCCCAGGGCTGGGCTTGACTCTGACTGTGCTAAATTCAGTAATTTGGAAAGCTGGAATGGTACAGCACTGGAGCAAAAAACCTCAGTGTTCTCAAACAAACCATCTCTACATCGCCTCAGAGATCTGTTTAGGAATGGTTAGTGCAAAAAAATACTGTGTAATAGCAGTTAACACTTACTGGCATGTTATCCTTTATCCTTCCCAAAGCACTTTACAAGCCTTGACTAATTAATTAATATGTATAACTTATCATTAGACAACATTGCAAGAACTCGGTATATGATTCTCTAATGGCTGTTACTAAGAAGTCCCTTTGGGAGGCACTCAAAAAGGTTAATGATTAGTGTTGCAGAAGTCATTAGCTCAACCTTTCTAGACCAATTGCTCTTGTATATACCTAAGATACCCCACATACTCATAATTATATATGGATTTATGTCTTTGAAGCATGAGGTTTATATACTTTTTGTTTTTTAGAAAAAAAATCTAAAGGAAGATATATTTTAATATAATTTTTCCTTGTTATTTTGTAGAATTTTATTTGAACTCTACATTGTCCAGCCTGTAAGAAGACAAGCAAAACAAAAAGCAGTAATATAAGGTGTTGTACAGCGTACTTTATGTGATGCTTTTCAGAAATATGTGGTGTGAATCAGAAATGAGAAATATTCAGTTGCAATGTTGTTGCTTTTAGCTTTCTGAAATGTTTTTTAGAAACTCACTTCTTTCAGTTAATGATAAAATCACAAGTTGCTTAGTTATAGCTGTCCAAATCCAGGAAATACTGAGTTTCAGCCCTTTGGTGAGTTACCGTAGGAGATCTTTAAAATCTCTACTTTTAAGATTTTATTAGGGAAAATAACCCCAAACCTCTTTTCTGGGCTTCTGTCTGGGGATTAGGTTAACATAGCTCATTTGCCCTTTAACATGCCACTTAGCAATAGTGTGCTGAAACTGACAGCTGAGGCATGATAACATCTTGTTTAACAATATTTTGCCGGTATTTGAGTAGATTTATGAGAAAGGCTGGAATATTTTGTCAGTAGTGTTTATATTTAAGCTTCTTATAAATAAAAGGGGGAAATGTGTAAAATACACACATGTAAGAGATACACACATCTCTTTTCCCTTCCCTTTCTCTTTCCTTTTTTTTTTTTTTTTTTCTTCTTCACTTTTCCTTTGCCTTCTTGTTTTCTGCAAGGGACAAAGAAGTAGTAGAGGGACTAAAATGATCCCATATTTAATTAGCTAAAAGCAATTAGATTACAATAAAACACATCCAGTGACTACATTTGACTCCCTGAAAGGACTCTTGCTTGGTACTGACCTTGCCATTCTTTTACCACACTTGCTTGTGCAGAAGGTATTATGACATTATGGTAAGAATTCCTTTCTGCTAAATTCTTTGTTTGGAGAGCACCTGGATGATGGCTAACTCAGTTTGCATTCTGCCAGTAGGAATGACAAATACTGAATT
The DNA here is from genome assembly GCF_021018805.1 of Prinia subflava. Lineage (NCBI taxonomy): Eukaryota > Metazoa > Chordata > Aves > Passeriformes > Cisticolidae > Prinia > Prinia subflava. Next base: position 20,996,929 of record NC_086253.1, on the reverse strand, counting down.
TTGGAAACAGACTATTTCACCATGATAGTCTGTGACACTGAAGGATTAACAGATTATTTAATCTATACAACCCATCATTTGGTCAGATATTGGAAAAATAAAAAAGATCTATTCATTAACTCATGGTACTTTTTGTAGTAACATCCATCATAATGTTTCAATTACCTATTAATGTACATGTCACATGTGTTATTAAAAGATTTGCATTGTAACTCATCATTAATTAACTGGGCAATCATTTTAAAGGGCTAAAGGAATTATACAAAGTAGCTGTCATCTGCTTTCAGCTGTGTTTAATTTATGCTCATTACAGTTTCCAAGGATAATTTTTTTGCTGCATATGAAAATGTTATGATGCTCTGTTGTTTAATAAATCCAAATAAATATTTTAACAGTGAAAGATTCAAATGAAAAAAAAAGACACATGCACAAGTAACGTAGTATGTTGTTAGAGAAAAATGTTCCTAATTTCCTGTTAGCTTTTAACAAATAAAAATAATAAAAATAATAATAATAATAATAATAATAAAACAAACAAACAAACAAACAAAAAACTCCTTCACATCTTGAACTGCAGTGCTTGGAGGTATTTAAAACTCCAGTTAAAAACCAATTTAAAAAATACCCAACTGCAGGAATGCATTTCCACACCCGAGCAGGTGTTTCTATATAAGGGAAACAGTTTTAATTTACCTCTGGATATGTAAGGAAGTTAAACTAGAATTTTCTATAGCCTTCTCATTGTAACTGGCTCAGTGGCAACACAGAGGCACTGATTGGGCTTTGCAAGTGTACCTCAAAGTGTGTTGCCAATTTCATTGGGCAAGGTGCCAAATATCCCACCTAGACAATCAGATACTAAAAGGACAGCACAGAGGTGCTCTATGCTTGTTTTGACTGCCTTAGCCAGTGTAAGAGTGTTTTCTACAGTGTGTTTGACTTATATTTCTTTGTTCCATAATGTTTATTTTTGTCAATATTAAAACCTTTTATTTTACAAAGCATGTCCAGAGAAGTTGTCTCACTTTTATTAAGCCATTTTGAGAAGTGATGGACACTCTCAAAGACTTGATAAATCTTCACGTGACTCATTCCACACTGGCCATGTGCAAAAGATTTTATCACTGAAAATATTCTACTGAAAATATTCTTATGAAAAGACAGTTAATCATGATTCATTTACAGAAAATACCCTCATATCCCAAAAAAAAAAAAAGACTTTGGGACACTGATTCATCAAAAATCAAAAACAAAAACAAAAAACCACAAAAAACAAAAACAAAAAACCACTAAATTTACATGTCCCCTAGATGTCAACTGTAGTGAGCGTCATGGTGGTATACACAACACAACATAATTTACTACATTTAAAGGAGCCTAATAATATTTTTTCAAATTATACTCAGACATTTCTATTCCTGTTTATGCTGCTACCTGGGCACTATTTCTTTGAAAGTGTTTGAGGATGTTCTACAAAGGCACCTTGGATCAATGAAATAGGACACGTTACACATCAGAGGGTGCACAGATAGAGGGATAACAAAGAAATTCCCCTGGATATGTTACCATAAAGGTTAAAGAGACTTTTCTTTACTTCAGAGCACAAACTTATTAAAAACAAACAATAATGAACAGTAAGAATTAATGTCTCTGATGCAGATTTGAGTATTGTAAGAACGTCCAAAAAGAGGCGCTTTTGGAGTAAATATTGAGGCATGCCTTAATCTTTAACAATTCAAGACAGAGAGAAAAGTCAAGGTCTTACCTTTCACACTGATGATTTTTTCCTCTCTTTTTATTTTCTTATAATATGATCCCTAACTCGGACTTTGATATTCAAGAAAATTGAGAGTTCATGGCTAGGGGGTAATGGTGTGAAACTAGCATCCAGGTACTGGGCAGAAGATGATCTAGGTTATTAGTAAATATTGAGTGTTGCAATTAATTCTATTATTTCTTTGCAGTGAATTAAATGACTTAATTTATTCTTCTGCACATGAAATAGCCTGGTCTATCCATTAATTGTATTGCTTCCTCTCATTTTTGATGAACATATTTTCATAATGTTTTGTAATTTGAATTCTGCTTACTTTCTCCCTTACACGATGGAATTCCACCCATCAAAAAGAAGATTTTTTTTTCCTTTGTGATGTGGAACCTGTGTTGTCCCAGGAATAGTTTTAGCTACAAGAAAAAAAAAAAATACAAGTTCAGTTTCCTTAACTGCTGCTTAAGACTGTTGCCTGGTTTCAGCTGTAGAAACAGGTGTAATCCTACCATCATCAGAAATTATAATTTTTAATCTTTTGCAAATAGAAAAAAAGTGCTGTTTTTAAAGGATATATTCTTCTGACAGATAATACTTCATTCATTAGGTAGTACTGGTGGAAGACCTAGCGTGAACCTCATAATCTATTAGGAAATGAAAACTTGTAAAATTCTCAGAAGATAAAACGTTCTTTTTAAATGGTTCATTTCATTATTTAGACAAGGAAAGACATTGCATAATGTATGACATTTTGTTCATGAAAGAAGAAAGAAATAGGCTCCAGAGTTTCTGGGGAAAAGCTTAAACTGTATCAAAGTGATTAAAAGAAATGGAAAAAAAGTAACTGGGCAATGTGCATTTAAGCTAATCTTCTAGGAAAGTGTTTTATGATGAGCTAATTCTACTTTTGGGGTTTGGACAGTGACTTAGCTGCATTAAGTCTGATTACTTTGGAATGCTCTTTCAGATAGTTTAAATGGAAAACAAAAAAACCAAGAATGGCTGTAAAAATAACTTACTGCATTTGGACACCAGCTGGTGTTGAACAATTTAAAAAGGAAATCTATGACAAGAACCAAATGAGAAAAAATAATCCAATTGTATGTATATCAGAAAATGAGAGAGATATTTTGTTAATTATTTTATGAAGAAAGCTTAAGAATTGACAATCTAAAAGTACTATATGCAAAGTAAGATTAAACTGAAATAATTACCTTTAGGTATGTTAGTATTACACCAATTTAAGATGACATAGACTTAAAATAAGATCACTTTTTCAATTCATTTATATACTGCAGATAATTAAGTGACTTTAGAAAGAAATACAGACTGTAGTATGGTTATGATTAGCAAAATAACAAATCTAGAACTGTAAAAAAAAGGTGACTGAACATCTGTAGTTATAATTACTCTGTGAATGTTAATATTGCCACAAATTCATGGAATTATCTAAAAGTATAAAATTAAAGAGATTGCATTTTTAAAATTTTGTATAATAGATTCCTGCAGAAAAATTAAATTTTACTCTAGGAGTTGCCTACAAGGCAACTCTCTATGTAATACATGTACATGAGCTTTAAATAAAAAGATGCATTGCTCTGGACCCAGTAAATCATACAATAAAATACTTAGATCACCAAGAGCCATAAAACTCCAACCTTCATCTTGTGAAGACTAAGGACAAAGGATTGAAAGGAAGTTTAAAGGCTAGACAGTGTCATGGCAATGTGTCATGCTGCTTGTGTTTCCCATTATAAGTCAAGATGGTGGCTCAGCAGATCTCGGTGGTTTGCTTCTTCCCACATTGTAATAGTCACACCTGGTATTATATCAGCATAGTGTAAAAGCTTCTTGTTGTGGGATGTGAAGATGAACTGACCCTCTCATGTAATAAGAGATAGAACAAGAGGAAATGTCCTCCACCTGCACCGGGCAAGGTGTAGATTGGATATCAGGATTTTTTTTTTCACTAAAATGGTTGTCAAACACTGGAACAGGTTGGCCAGGGAAGTTGTTGAGTCACCACCCCTGGAGGTATTTAAAAGATGTGTAGTTGTGGCACTTAGGATGGTTTAGTGGTGTATGTGGCAGTGTTGAGTTAGCAGTTGGACTTGATCTTAAAGGTCTTTTCCAACCTAAATTATTCTATGATTCTTATACATGTTTTCAGGAGCCACGTGTTGGCTGCTCCTTCTACTGTTTTTACTTTCATAGGGAAATTTGAAAGCTTTTGATATAAATGTCAGAAAGTATTTGTATCTGATACTCTAAGATTTCAGCAAGTATTCTGCCCAGAAATTTCAAAATAAAATGCATGATTTCTTTTCCTTCCTGTTAATGTTAAAAATTCTCTTATGTGTCCTTAAAAATTTTAGATTTTCCAACATTTAATCTTTTATTCTTCTTTTATTTTTTTCTCTTACTTTTTTTTCCCTTGTTCTATTCAAGGCAGGATCCTAATGAGCTCCTCTGTCTTTTAGTTTACTCAGTAAATGTACTGATCTGCAGCAGAGTAAAGCTTCCACATTCTTTTAATTGTGGAATTACATTCATGCCTTGGAGGTTTCACTTAATATGTACAAAATTATTTTTATATTTCATCTTCCAAAATCCTTAAATATAAGGTGTTTCACTCTCACTTTTCCAAAGCAAAGCTGGTACCCAAAGGAAAATGTTGTGCCTAAATGTTTGTTCTGTTTAGCTGGACTGCTTACTTTACCCAAAAGGAGGGGAAAAGCCTTTGGTTATAGAGTGCTTAAATATGAACCTTTTCATCTAATTTTAAATAAATGAGTTGGCAAAGAGTTGTTACTATTTTAATGACAAAAAAAGAGCAAATTTTCAGATAGTAACTCTGAGGAACTGACTCAGTATTAAAAAAAAAGATACGAAAGAAAAATGCGTTAACTTTTCTTTTATGGTTTACTTATTGCAAACTGGAAATTGCAGTTTTAACTTTTATTACAATGTTTCAAGGCTTTTTTTTTAAATATGCACCCTTATAGCTGTGAATGATTATCCTCCATTTTCTGTTATTAAATTAATTTCTAAGACAATATGTACATATTCTACAGGTATACACTATTAACAAAAGAGAAAGACTTCTGAGTTTAGACTGATGTGCAATAGAGATATAAAATGACAATCTTTTCTTTTATAAAAGATAAGTAATGTTGTTTGTCTCCAGCCTGAGCACTTAAAATGTAAAATAAAAATTGCCCATCCGTGAAAAATATTGACTACTCTAGGTTATTGGATGAAAGTTTTAAATTAATTTTTCATAATGTCTCATGTGAAATAACCTAACTTTATCTGTCAGTTTTCAGTGAAGACACTAATTTACCTCTATATGTAAAGCCCCTCCTGTATTAGTAAGAAGATGACTGCTAGAGATGTGTTCTTTTTAAAGATAATAATACTTCTGAGAGAAAAGAGACACCTCAGGTAACTGTACCTTGAAATGTTTCAGGAGTCTGATCTGTAATCAACAAAGTTTGGATAAAATATGTATAAAAATGGTAACACGCACAGGGAGGAACTTTTTGGGAACTTTACAAATTACATGCTTCTGGGAACATTTGCTTTGTATGGTATCTTTAGCATTTTTTAATTAATTAAAGTTTTTAATATCTGCTAAGAAGTTAGTGTCCAAAACCCTTCACTTAAAACCATTATCCTTTAAATAAGGAAATGACCATATAAATCTAGGTAAAATTTTACTGTGTAATCTACACTATATTCCAATGGGCTCTGAATGCAAAAGAAGAAAACAGAACTTCCTCCAAAGTTTTCAAGATGATAAAGCTTTGACCAGCAATAAATAAATAACCAATACTTTTTGAGACTAAGGCTAATTTCAAGGATATTAGCATGCAATATTTACAACATTTATTGTTTTATCAGAATATAACACTTCTCTCATACAGCTCTAATACTTGCTTTTTTATCCTATATTAAGATGCAAATGAAAAGCAGAATAGTGTGTGATGTCATTATATAATTAGAGCACTCACATACTAATTTTAATATAAATACACATGATATTCTCAACATTTTTCTTGAAAAATGTGAGTAAAGGAAGAAGATCATTTAACTATTTTGTGTAACAGTTTTAACACTATTGGACTTTACCTCTATCTCTAATGCGAAGTTGAGTGTTTGAAAATTTCTGCTAAGCAGGAAGTGTGATTTGAAATATTTGCTAATATATAGGCTGCTTACACCTTTGACATCCTTGGTCCTCAATACTTTCATTCAGCTATCTGATTTTTTTATCACACCTCTCCTCTTTCTTGGTGTAGTACTGTGCCAGTACCAGTTTTGTGGAACATATCCAGAGTTGTAACAAAATAAGACTTTTTCATAGGTAGCAATTGTTAATTTTTTATTGAAGATGACAACTACTCCTGAAATATGCTGAAAGATTGTTAATGCAAATATGTAGGGAACTAAATTATAAGTAACATGTAGGTAGCTGGCTTTAAGTATTATTATGATACTTTCTAAAGGAAATTCTTGAGATATTGCAATTTATATTAAAAAGTGCCCTAGTGTGTAAAATAGAATTCATAGGTATTCAAAAGCACAGTACATAGCATCATTCTCTTCCAGTCACATCAGATTCTCTTAGTGATACAAATACAATAATTTAATTTTGATAATTATAGGCCAGATCTTCTTGGCAGGAAAGTCACAATAAGAAACTAGAGATTTTGCAAACCAATAAATTATAATCCTCCTTTCCATTATAAATTAGTTTATCTGGTTTTGCTTTTAGCTCCAGACTCTGTGTGGACTATTCTTATCAACATAAAATGTGCCTTGAATATCATGTTATCCAAACATTTATTCTCCAACATAACATAGCTGTTTTGAAAAACTTTTCACATGTACAATGCCTATAGTTCAAACAACTGCCAGTGCCTCACATCTTAGGTGAAATTTTCAGGTTATCAGACACTGTAAAATTGTCTAAGAAAAATGATTGCAGAGTATACCATTCTTAGTATAAAGAAATATTAGTATCTTCTCAGTGAAGCTGAAGAAAATATAAGTGACTCAAGTGAGAAATAAACAGACACACCATTGCAGGTTGAGGCATAACTGTGCAAAGCAGCTTTGCAGAGAAGCTGTAGAAGAAAAGTTAATCGTGAGCCAGCAGCGTATCCTTGTGGCAAAGGTGGCCTACAGTGCCGTGGAATACTTTAGGCAGAGACATGCCAGCAACACTTGTGAGATACACCTGGAGTGCTGTGTACGTGTGTAGGTTTTTGGTATGAGAGAGGTGTGGAATGAGTTCAGTGAAGGGGCACAAAACTTATTTTTCATAGAAAGAAAAGCTGAGAGAGCTGGAGAAGACAGAGCAGGTCTCCAGGACATTCTAGTAATTTTTCATTTAATAGACATTAGTGAATATTATCTCTCTTAAGCAGTATAAATGGATCCTTTGTCTTTTCAAAGTAGATGTTTTTCTGTAATGGTGATTTTTACAAAAACCTCTGCACATATCTGCACAAAATTTTGGAAATTGAATCAGGACATTTTTGATTGCAGAGATATTGCTCCTTTCTAACCATCTTAATACAAAAAAAGTTGGTTTTATTGGATATTCTTTAAAGGACAACTGGGGCCCAGAAATTAATGACAGGAGCAACAAAACCAACAGGTTTTCCATGTAGATGCCTGCAGGCAGAGGAGAAAATCTTGGCAAAGATCATATTCAAGTAGTGCTGCTGTCAGGAATTGCCCCTGAAAGTAAATTTTTTTCTCTCATTTGCAGTTGTTTTTTGTCAGTTGCTGGCAAATATCTGTGCCAGGAAGAACACTATGAGAGAAAATGAAGTACTCTGACAAAATTAGAGATGGATAAGTGCCAACATATGTCTGCTTATTGAGGATTGAGGGAACTACTGTGCTGGCACATAACAACGGCATTACACCAAAAACATTTAAAAAGAGAAAAAGCCAAGATAGAAAAAATATTCTAAAGGCAATCCGCCAGTTCTTTTAATATGATTTAATTTGCTAATTGAGAAAAGTGCTGGTGCAATTTACTCAGCTTGCACATGATACTGCATCTTACCAGCCCTGCAGAAAGAGGACTCTCTAGTTGAACCATATGGGTGCTATTAACTTGACAAAAAATTATGATTTCTCATTTTGATACAAACAAAGTTTCAACACCTAATGATCAACATTCAAGATGTGTTACTTATTTAGCTACACTTTATAACATTTTTGCCCCAGGTTATTTCCTGTCATTTTGGCTTCCAATTTACTAGGTGACATCTAGACATTTTGAAATCAGTGAGGAATTAATGTATCATACGCTTCCAAGTTCAGCAAAACAAACTCCTCCTGCATTCACATATGCTAGGAACAACTGGATGCAGAGCATATCTTCAGGAAGAAAAAAGGGCTCAGGGGTTCAGGTTGAGAATGAGTTTAATGTGAGGCAGCAGTGCACCATCATTGTGATGGAAGCTCACCAGGTTTTGGACTGCAATTAGTGACAATTTGCAACAAAGAAAATTTCAGGTAGTAATGAAGAGAAAAGTCTTCACCTTGAAAGTTTCTCAGCCCCGAAACAGGTACCATAGAGAGGCTGTGGTATCGTCATCCTTAGAGATTTCCAAAACTTGACTCCAAAATGCCCTGAGCAACCTGCTTTAACAAGAAGATTAGGGTTGGTCTGGGGAGAAGGTTGCATTAAAATCTGTATTTTTCCATGGTTGTATATAAAATATTATACTACAGATAATTTTATTATCTTTCTCCAATGTGGAAATCTACTGCTGTGTTTTATTTAACTCTAATAATAATTTTCTTACTGATTATTTTGATGATATCGGCCTATTTTTTAAATAGTGTTGTTTTGTAACTTTATTTCCTGATTTGAAGGTTCTTTTTTCTTTACTGAATATATTCAGAATATTTGAATCATAGAATTAAAGAATAAGGCACTTTGTAAAAGGCCTTTTCCACTATCTTTGCCACCAGGTCCCTTGTCCCACTGAGCTCTCAAACTTCTTTCTCATCAAGATTCCCTAAAGACATCTTTCATGTTACTTGTCACCTTCTTTCCCTTCATTAGGCAATGTCTTTGTACTCCTTCCATGCCGCACGTCTCTGCTTCCAATCACCATATATTTCTTTTCATGTCTCTGTTCTGTCAAGAGCTCCACGTTATCCTTGCACAGCTTCTGCCTTGCCTGCTTGATATTTTGTCTGTTGGAATGGACCACTCTTGCTCTCTAGAAAGGTACACTTAAAGGACAGCAAATAAGAGGCCCATGTTATAAGCTACTATATTCTTTTTTTTTTTTTTACACAGTGATTACTCACATTTTCTAACATTTTTTTGGCATTTTAATAATTATTCCACCAATTTAAATGTTTAGTTTTATTATGTTATTTATTAATGGAACTAATTTTTCTTAGAGACTTCAGATTCTTCAGCTAAGTACTTTGAATACAGATAAATTAATGCATTTATAAGCCTTGTGTACTGAATCTTAATAAAGCAAAAGACATGATTGCCTCCAGAATCATGAGTAAATAATTCATGGGGACACCTCAAAATTTACAAATTTATCTGCCCCAGCTTACTGCTTATAAACATAGCAAATGAAACTGGTAGATGCTTGTCTTACTTGTTCTTAATAGTATTCAGTCACTCATATTCCAGTGCTTCCCCTGCCCTACAGCTCATTTAATTTTACTTAAATTTTTAATAGAATCGAGTCACTCATATTGCAGTGCTTCCCCTGCCATACAGATAATTTTTCCTAAATTTTAGCTCATTTCTTTTTGTTCTATACCTCATAAACATGGAAAACATTCATTTTTGTGACAACCCTTATCATATAGTGTTGCTATTGCATATCTTCAAGTTTGCTCCTTTCTAAAGAAATGAAACTCAATTCAGTCTTTTTTATGGAGATATTTTTGGCTTTTGTTTTTCTGGATTGCTTCTCACTATTATTACTTTCTTCTTCTTCATTTGCTACCTGAAGAAGGAGTTATTCTCCTCAGTTTCTGTGACTAGAATTAACAAGTATTTAGTTCTTGAGAATATCATCAAAACTGAGGGTGACCAGAGAGGCTGTGCAGGCCAGGTAGAGAATTGGTATTTCTGTCAAAACAGAAGTGATTGTTCAGTGCTAGTCAGAAAATCTACTTTGATAAAAGTGTCAGGGAATGTGCTTAAATCCTAATGTCTCACAGGGAGTTTAACAATGATTATTGTAGAGAGAAAAAATAGTAAGATGAGCATGATATTCTGCTTAGTGAAATATTAATACAAGGTGACATATTATAGAACCATTAAAAAAAATAAATAGAAGGAATCTCATTATTGCATTCAGTATGGTATTTCCTTCCTGTACGGGAAAAACTTTCAGAATTGCATACAGGTTCTTGGAAAGGCTTTATTTGGACTCAAACATATCATTCTGCTGTTCTGGTAAATAAACTTAGGACATGAGTGCAAGGAAGAGCTATTGAAATAATAAAAGTACTGGTTGTCTTATCGCGCAGCATTAGAGTCTCTGAAAAAAAGACTAGCAATTGTAAACTCTGGAAAAGGTAAAAACAGCTTCCAAATTAAAGGGTGCTAGTGATACAGTTATAAGTGACAAATGAGGATATGCTGATCATTAATATATTTATAATAAAATAAAATTTATAGCCATTTGAGCAGAAAGAGTCTTGAGCGGAGTCTTATAAAGGAAGAATAATGAATGCTAACAAACAATTTTTCTTCTCATATTGAGATTAATAAATATATGGAAATAGGGGAAGATTTGGTGTCTCAGTATCAGGGACTATGCTCAGTGATCCACATAGTCACTCTTATTTTGTGCAGGAGCTTTTCCATGATGCCCTCCCTGCCTTTCTCTTCATAGTATCAGAGAAGAACATTGTCAGGCTTATATTCCTGACACCAAAAAAATTCCTTGTGTGTGTAGGAAGAGCAGTTGAAAGGTGTTCTTCCGGCCAAAGAAGCAGAGGACAAGACTGTTTTCCTGTGCCAGGGAACAGTTCTGATCACACTATATGCAGTCATATACACTATATTTTTAAATTTCTGATATATAATTATTTGTAAGAGAAGGGAATACAGGTGACCTTGCCCCTGGAAAGTAACAGCTGTTTTAATTACCCAACACAGCCTCACCCCCGATGAGTTACAGCTGTAGCCAGTCAAGATCAGTGTGATAAAAGGGAGCGGGTTAGCTGGTGAGGGGAGGATTGTGAAGAAGAGATTCCAAGAGGAAGAAGGATCCTGGGGAGAGAGAATCAGTGCAGTGAGGTCAGTCTGGGTGTGCAGTCAGAGCCTGTTGTTGGAACCTGCAGTCACAGTCTAGCTGGGTAAAAGCCTGCAGTCAGAGTTTAGCAGGAAATAACCAGCAGTCAGAGGCTGCAAGGGAAGCCTTCAGCAGGATCTTGCTGCAGTCAGAGTCAGTGAATAGTTGGGGTCAGGATGGCTGAGCTGTAAGAGGAATAAAGCAGGCTCCTTTTCATGCTGTGATAAACAACAAAACTGTGTCTCAGCTCATTTCTACCCTCTAACAAGAGGGCTGCTGCAGGAATTCTCATGCTATTTATACATATAACAACAGTAATGTGATATATTTAATTATTATTTTTTTGGAGGGGAAAGGTATGTTCCTGAACATCTAGGGAAGATAGTTAACTTAGGACTGCTTAGCATGCTGTGGAGGAGATAGTCAATTATCCATTTGATCCATGGTCCAGGCAAAGTACCTTTAACCAGCTCTAAGTCCAACTGAGGACAGCAACTGCGATAGAATTTCACACTGTAAAGACAGTATGTAAAACATTACCTTACTGAATTTTATGGGGAGTTTATAAAATCTTGGAGCTTGATACATTTACTGACATTTAACATTATTTTATTCTATAGGCTTTTGTATCTGTAATCGTGTTTTAACTAGAGAACAGTAGTCAGTAGCACTGATTTTATAATGCATTTTTCTTCCCCCTTGTTGCCGTACAACAAAGTACAAAGACTCTAAGGAACCTGATCTGGTGTAGAATGGATTCTCTTTCTCTGTATCCATTGTCAGTATTTTTTGTGCTAATTTTAATTTATCCAGATTTTATCATGTAAGGACGTATCATGTCTCAATTTTAAAATTAACTTTAGGAATTTTAATGCTCAGTGTCATCTTGCATTCATCCCAGTTTATACAATTTATGCAAACAAATTTAGGACTTAGCTATATTTTATTATTCATTCCAGCTCTGAAGGTATATCTATATGCTTATACTATTCTTAGTCATATTGTTATGCGCAACAGCATTAAGCATTCATATGCTTTTAGGTGTACCAGGAGCTATCTCATCAAGCTAATAATTAGACACTGGGGATAAATTCCTATCTCCATGGCCTGGAGCTCCAATTTTTTATTTAAAATTATACCAGAGATGGTTTACAGGCATCTGCTCCTTTTGAAAGTGGGAGTAGATTTGCTATAATGTACATATTGGAGAAAAAGCTAGAGTACAAAGTGTTTTCTCTCACTCACTGCAGTTTTTGGCAGTTAAAGATGTTGTCATTGAAAGGAAAAAAGAGATAGGGAGTATTTATGCAGAAATAAGACACTTATGTAAGTAGAAAAACATATTTGATTGGCATGCTGCACAGCATGTATAAGCATGAGTACAATATGTAGAGTTCACATGAAAAGAAACAAGGTATTACTTTTTGCTTGCAATGATGCCTTGAGCAAGACAAATAATAACTGAAATATCTACCATAAATACAATGGTGTTTTAACATGCAAATACAAAACAACAAAAATCTAGTGTTTCTTCTGCTAAAATAAATTATGTAAAACTTATTTTTTATATTTTTATTTTGTTGTGTTATTGCCTTTTGTTATATACCAATTATTTTATTATTAAATTATTTGATTCTTTGTTTCTTAATTTAACTTAGAACACACGTATCACAGTAATTTATATGGTTATAAACTATGTTCTCAATTTTCTTGTGTAATTGTACAAGCACTTGAAAGTACAAAAAGTCAACATATATGTAGTTTTACGTGCACTTTCATACAAGCACATATGTTAGTAAACCATAGCAGTCAGGTGAAGCCCCAGGTGACTGGAAATTTTGTACTCATATTCAAAAGAGCAGAAAGGAGGACTCTGGGAATTACCAATTTGTCCACCTCATCTCTGTGTGTGGATCAGAGAGATCATGTGACCGTTCCTCCTAGTAGCTGTGCTAAAGTACATGGAAAATAATGAGGTGATTCAGGAAAGCCAGCATGCTTGGCTTCACCAAAGGGCAAATTCCTGCTGGAACAACGCACCAGCCTTCTATGTTAGACTGACTTCAGCTTTGGGAAGGGCTGCAGATGTCATTTATCTTCTCTAAAGATGAGTATAAAACTTCTGTAAAGCCCCCTACAACATCCTTATCTCTAAATTGGAGGGAGATGGAATTGAGAAGTGGACTGTCACATGGATAGCAAAGTGGACATCAGTGACAAGTGATATCCCTCAGGGGTTTATATTGGGACCAATGTTATTGAATAACTTCATTAATGACAATGACTGTCGTGGTTGGGGGGGGAGGTGAATTCTTCTAGGGGGATGTGGGCAGTTTAATCAGTGATCAGCTTTTCTGCTGGCACTTGGGTTGGTCACTCGGAGGTTTGGACACGCCTCTGAGGACACAAAGAGTTAAAAGCAGGAGTCTGAGGGGCTCGGCCTCTTTTTCGGATCTTGGTTTTTAGCAGAGAGACGTGTGAGGCCTTCCCCTGCCCGGCCACGAGGCTGGGTGGGGGAGGGGAAACACGTGGTCGGCTCAAGTAAGCCGGAGGCCCTGGGGGGGAGAAGAGAGAGGACAAGACTAGAACTGAGCTGCCCCGTCCAGGATGGAGGGGTAGAAAACTGTGGGAGTGCCTTCTGTGTGTGCTCACCCCCTTCTTTCCCCCCCCAAACTCCGGGAGAAAGTGCTCAGCCACCTGGGGGTTTGCGGAGCCTGGGAGTGCCTCCGTCTGCAGCACCCTGCTGAGAAGAAACTGTTAACCCTTGCTTGGCAGAAAGAAACTTTTCTTAGACATTAATTCTCATGACTGGTGGTTTTCGGAGAGAGGGAAGTGGCCTGGGACCGAAATGATAAAGCATGATTAGAAGGAACTTGATGGAAGAATGAGAGGAGTAGCCTTGGAGCTGGAATTCTCTTGCATAATGTCAGCCATGGACTGAAGTTGAGTCTCTTTTGAACATAAACTGCATTTTTAGGTGGATGCAGCTGCCCCTTGCTTTTGCTACAGTGACTGGCACTTGAAGTGAGTAGCGAGCAGAGAAGAGAGGGGGAGGGTGAGGTGGCACCCTCTGCCCTCAGGGCAGACCTGCTCCTAGAACCCCGGCCCCTGGGTAAAAAGGAGAGAGCTCGGCATGCAGCATCCTTAAAAAGCCCTGTATGTAGTTTTAGCCTATGAGACAGCAGTGAGAGCGCTAGACATAGGAAAAAGAGAGTGTCACCTTAGCAAACTTCTCCGGGCGGTGCTATAGGTGACATAGAAACACATAAGAGGTAAACCCGTGTTTTCTGAGGAACAGTCTGTAGTGCGAGAGAGACTCCTCTCTCCCTTGCTGAATTGAAGATTAGTTTATTTTTTGAGTGGTGATTGTTTGATCTAAAACCCAGGGGTTGGTCTGTGAAGAGTGATGGGTGGGGAGGTAGAAACTAGGAGAAGAAATGTTCTAAGAAGTTTTTATTTCTGTCTCTGTGTGTGTTTAAGAGTATTTCTGTCCCTGTTCTTATGTAATTAATAAAGTTTTAGTAAGTTTTTTTTTGTTTTCAAGATTTAAGCCTGCTCTGCTCTGTTCCTGATCACATCCCACAGGAGTTGTTAGAGAAAAAACATATATTCATGGGTGCACTAACATCTAGCCAGTGCTAACCCATGACATTCATGGTTCCCTGACCGGGAAAGAATCGAAAAGAATGATAGAATAAAAACTGTGAGATAAGATCAAAGAAGAACAAGAGCAAAGCATGAATTAAGTGATGATGTAAATTTATAGATGTAATGTTAGTTGTTACTTTAAGACAGTGTGTCCTCAGAGGCGAGGGGTGGAGACTGTCGTGGTTGGGGGGGGAGGTGAATTCCTCCAGGGGGATGTGGGCAGTCCAATCAGTGATCAGCTTTTCTGCTGGCACTTGGGTTGGTCACTCGGAGGTTTGGACACGCCTCTGAGGACACAAAGAGTTAAAAGCAGGAGTCTGAGGGGCTCGGCCTCTTTTTCGGATCCTGGTTTCAGCAGAGAGAAGTGTGAAGCCTCCTTCCCCTGCCCGGCCACGAGGCTGGGTGGGGGAGGGGAAACACGTGGTCGGCTCAAGTAAGCCGGAGGCCCCGGGGGGGAGAAGAGAGAGGACAAGACTAGAACTGAGCTGCCCCGTCCAGGATGGAGGGGTGGAAAACTGTGGGAGTGCCTTCTGTGTGTGCTCACCCCCCTCTTTCCCCCCCCAGACTCAGCGAGAAAGTGCTCAGCCACCTGGGGGTTTGCGGAGCCTGGGAGTGCCTCCGTCTGCAGCACCCTGCTGAGAAGAAACTGTTAACCCTTGCTTGGCAGAAAGAAACTTTTCTTAGACATTAATTCTCATGACTGGTGGTTTTCGGAGAGAGGGAAGTGGCCTGGGACCGAAATGATAAAGCATGATTAGAAAGAACTTGATGGAAGAATGAGAGGAGTAGCCTTGGAGCTGGACTTTTCTTGCATAATGTCAGCCATAGACTGAACTTGAGTCTCTTTTGAACATAAACTGCATTTTTAAGTAGATGCAGCTGCCCCTTGCTTTTGCTACAGTGACTGGCACTTGAAGTGAGTAGCGAGCAGAGAAGAGAGGGGGAGGGTGAGGTAGCACCCTCTGCCCTCAGGGCAGACCTGCTCCTAGAACCCTGGCCCCTGGGTGAAAAGGGAGAGAGCTCGGCATGCAGCATCCTTAAAAAGCCCTGTATGTAGTTTTAGCCTATGAGACAGCAGTGAGAGCGCTAGACATAGGAAAAAGAGAGTGTCACCTTAGCAAACTTCTCCGGGGGGTGCTATAGGTAACATAGAAACACATAAGAGGTAAACCCGTGTTTTCTGAAGAACAGTCTGTAGTGCGAGAGAGACTCCTCTCTCCCTTGCTGAATTGAAGATTAGTTTATTTTTTGAGTGGTGATTGTTTGATCTAAAACCCAAGGGTTAGTCTGTGAAGAGTGATGGGTGGGGAGGTAGAAACTAGGAGAAGAAATGTTCTAAGAAGTTTTTATTTCTGTCTCTGTGTGTGTTTAAGAGTATTTCTGTCCCTGTTCTTATGTAATTAATAAAGTTTTAGTAAGTTTTTTTTTGTTTTCAAAATTTAAGCCTGCTCTGCTCTCTGTTCCTGATCACATCCCACAAGAGTTGTTAGAGAAAAAACATATATTCATAAGTGCACTAACATCTAGCCAGTGCTAACCCATGACAATGACAAAGGGATCAAGAAAACCCTCAGGGAAATTGCAAATGACACCAAGTTGAGTGATGCAGCTGACACACCTGACAGATGGAATGCCATCCAGAGGGCTCTGGACAAGCTCAAGAGTAGCCCCATAGGAATGTCATGCAGTTTAACTAAACCAAGTGTGAGGTGCTGCATCTGGATCAGGACAACCCCTGATATCAACACAGAGAAGGGGATTAACACATCCAGAACCACCCTACCAAGAAGGACTGACAAATGCTGGTGGGTGAGAGGCTGCACACAACCCAGCCATGGCACTCACAGCCCAGAGAGCCAAACGTGTCCTGGGCTGCATCCAGAGCCCCGTGGGCAGCAGGGCCAGGGAGGGGATTCTGCCCCTCTGCTCTGCTCTGCTGAGCCCCACCTGCAGGGCTGCATCAGCTCTGGGGCCTCAGCACAGGAAGGACAGGGATCTTGGAGTGAGTCCAGAAGAGGAACACCAAGAAGATTAGAGAGATGGAACACTTCTATGAGGAAAGGCTGAGAGAAGTGGGATTATTCAGCCTGCAGAAGAGAAGGCTCTGAGGTGACCTTATTGAAGCCTTCCAATACTGAAGAAGTCCTACAACAAATCTGAAGAAGGACTTTTTTCAAAAACATGTAGTGACTGGACAAGGGTAATTGGATTCAAACTAAAAGGGATTAGATTTAGATGAGCTATTAGGAAAAAATTCTTTACTGTGAGGATAGTGAGACACTGGAACACATTGCTCAGAGGAGTGTGGGTGACCCATCCCTGAAAGTGTTTAAGGTTAGTTTAGATAGATGAGAAATCTGGTCTACTGAAAAATGTCCCTGTTCCAAATTAATTTTACATTGGTGTATTTCAACTCATAAACGTCTTCACAGAGAAAGGTGGCATAATTTGCTTCATTAAGTTCAGATTTTATGGATGGATATGCTTACAAAAATGTGTAGAATGGACTTTGCAATCAATTATATTATTCAATAACCAATTGGAATCTTTTTTGTTTTCAAAGTAAAGGAGGAATCTATCATAAAGAGCAAGGCTCCTGACACTCCAGTAGTTCTCCTGGAAGTTCCTTCATACACAGCCAATTTAAATCCTCTGATTTTTATCTGATTTTGACACTTTTCAGTGCCTACGGACTCTCTATACTGAGATTGAGGATGTTTTATGGAGTGAACAGTCTTTGCATCATTCCTTTAGAACAAATTCTGAACTGGAAAACCATGAAGTTAAACTATGCTTATACCATATTTTTCTTGACAAGTTGCTGAAATAAGTGATTTCTAGCAGATGAATTCTGATCTTAGATATCTATAAATCTGAAGAGAGAAAATCCAGGATTATATTTCTTTTCTTAATGATTCCCCCCATATTAATGAGCATGATGTTTAAAATATTTTGAGTGGCAAGGATACATATTTACTGTAAGATATTCATACTTTTACAGGAATATCAATACAGTCACCAAGAGTATTTTTTCCATCTCATGTGAAAATCACCATTAGGATAATAACATTTTTTTAAAAATGCACTGTCTTCTAAACAAAACCACTGAGTATTTTTAAATATGATAGGTTGGCCTTCAATTTATTATAAAATAATATTGCATTTCATTTTCCTATGGTTAAAAGTTAATACTATTTTAAACACTTATTGGTCATGCAGTTCCAAATTTTCTTTTAAATCTGGTAAGACACCACTTGAGGCAAATTGAACAAATGGGTGTGATTTCTTCTTATATTTATGCACTGCATAATACCTTTCTCTGCCTTTAATCTGAGCAGTTGAATCCCAAATTTAAGAAAAGGAGCAATAAACTGTGAGAAAAACTTCTGAAATGTTAAATTTTTGCAAACGTTTTATTCTCTGTGGAATGTGAAATAAAATTTTGAAGCACATTATGCAGTCAATATTTTACACTCACTTTAAGGCACTTACATCTGGAAGATACTGATGTGATTTATGGGTCAAGTGCAGATTATTTTGGCCATTTGAGGTCTGGTGATAAAATGTCAGAGGTTTTTTTCATCTCTATTCCAAACTTCTTTTAATAACTACAAAGAGATTTAAATCTTTCTGTTTTAGTTCTTCTAATGTACAGAAAACTACCAATTTAATTTCAAATTTTATGGAGTGATGGATAGTTACAACAAACAAACAAAAAATATCAATATTTACTGACCTCTAAATGTGTCACAATTTGTGTTCTCAGGCTTGAGTGGAAGAGTCTTGAATGCAAAGGAAAAAGGACAGAATATAAATCATGTTCAGAAGAGGGCAAGTTATGAGCAAGGTTAATATCAGAGATTCTCAGCTCACTTCCTATAGGCATACGTGTCTTTCTTTCTCATGTGTCCCACAAGGTTAACTGAGGAGATGCAAGTTCTTGGGTAGCAAGTGTGGAACAAAAGAAAAAATGCACAGAAGATTATTATTAATGTTGCTGTAGTGGATTAGAAAAATTAGGAATCTGTAATATACTGTTCTCTCATAATTTTATGTAGAACTTAAAGTAGTGGTTTGTTTTGGGGGTTTTTTTTTTGGGGGGGTGGGCGGGGGGTTTGTTTTGTTTTGGTTTTTTTCCTTTAGTGCAGGCTATATAGAACTGCAACAATTTTCCAGGTCAAGAAACTTTTCATCACTCTACCAACATCCTTTCATGGATCTGTTCTTTTCAATATCCTTGCAGTTATTCAACTTCAAGTAGGATTTTCTTTCCTTCCTGAAGTGATGTGGAGTGGCTCAGTCATTATTCCCCAAGGTCAGAGTTTGCATTTTACACTGATTTTATATACTTTGCCTTGTGCTTTGAATTTTTCTTGTTTGCCTTGTCTAAAGTGACACTTATACCTTCCCTCAACAGTTGTCTGATATTTATTCTGTACAATACACTTCAGTAATCTATTATCCAAGACTACGGCGTGAAACAGTTTTATATGGACTGGTCTCAATCTGTAGGAATTTTTTCATTTGAAAAAAAGATCTTTCTGTAAATTTCAGTGTTACCTTTTTAATAATCATATATTTCTAATTCTAAGAAGTGAATTTCCATTACTTAAATGCTTGTGTATACATAAATAAGTCTATGAAATACTAAAATATTGGTGGCAAATAATGCAATAATGCTCAGAATAAGCAAATGTTTTATAACAAAAGCTTTTCTTAAAAAAATAAAAGTTATGTTATATAATATTACTTTATATAGAAATCGTTGAACTCTGACACATTAAGAAAAAGTGAAAATTCTAAGGTTAATTCTGGAATCAGAAAATACTTTCTGAATACTATCTATACAAGACAATGAAAATGTTTTGACAGTGAAACAATGGAAAAATCAACCTTTCCAGAAACACATCAAAATTACAGACATTAAAGTTGCTCTATGACTTCCAAGAAATAAAATTGTTATTTACCTTTTTGTTTGTTTGTTTTTTGGTTTTAGTGTAACACTTCTTGCAGTTAGACTAGATTATCCTTTATAGGTATTTTTTTTTACTCACAAGATTTGGACACAGGCATTTATATTATGGCATTCAGATGGAACACTCAAATTAGGAAGTACTCTGGCTTCCTTCTATTGTCAGTGCAAAGATATGCATGCTTTTAAGTCCTCATTCTGATCTTGCAAGGATTGTATAATCATTGAATTCTTTCCAAAGTTAGCACATCCATGTATTTTTGAGGCAAAAACATTTTGTCCTCAGAAGACAAACATTTTAGAAGTTAAGATTCATGCACTAAAATCTCATTAAGAACTAGTCTGGGTAAAATGTTTAACTACTTTGTGAGGGAAGAGAAAAGGCACTTCAGGGGTTTTCTTGGATCATCTGTCTTGGTTCCTACTGGCATGTGTACAATTTTCCAATTTGAGTGAATTTGAGAGGTCAGTAACAGTGCAAGTGTGTGTCTGGAAGGAAGAGAAGAGCAATTGTACAGTAAAAAAAGTACAAGGCGGTTTTGTTTTTTGTGGTCTTAACTTTTTCATGAATTAGCTGACAGTTGCATGTCTGGACGCTCATTTCTTTGCTGTTTCCAACACGTGAACCAAAATAGCTGAAAAGTTATTAAAAATAACCAAAGATATGCGGCATGTTCATTCTTTAGCAAGAGAAAAGGAAACCCAGAATCAGAGGATGCTCGGAGGTTAGAGTGTGATTCTTCTGCTTTGAGACATGTATGGCTATATTCTTCACTTCATAACAGTTTGCAGAATTTTGGTCTTTTCTAGGCACAAAAACATTTTGAATTTGAATTTCTGCAACTGTGGTCTCAATCTGTAGATCCTTTGCTGAAGGTTCATGAAAGTGATCCAATTTAGGTGGACATTTTACTTCCAAGAAAGTCTAGGACTTTTGTTCACCTGTGAAACATTAGTTGGCTCTGGCACAACTCTTGTGCTTTTATCTCCACGCTGCAGCAGTAAAGTGAATTTCTGTGCACAGGCTTTGGTCCAGCACTGGTGTAAGGCCTTGGAGGAGGACACTGCACCAGAGCCACAAACTTGGAAATGCTCCAGATTTTACCAGCTGAGATACAGCCTGAGGTGTATGGCTGTGTGCAGCTGTCTCTTTTTACTTTCCATCTGCATGGGGAAGGAAGAAATTAAACACAAAATAAAGAAAAAACCAAACACACTGCAGAAATTAACATAAATATATTGTGTAAAAGACAAAAGTATATATCACAGTAGAGAAAACAAAACCATTAAAATACTTCCCACAATAATGTCAATTTTATTTTGACTGCACTCTTTCAACCTATCATGAGGTGTCAATTGCAAAACAAAAGGGAAATGAGATCTGTGCCATTACCAATTGAAAAGGACAAATATACAGCACAAAATGGACTGTTGATGAGTTTCAGAACTCCTGTTCTGCTCCCTTAACTGCTGAAACCATCAGTTCCAGAGATCTTTGTCTTCTGTATTGGTTTGTGTTGTTTATGAACCATCAATCCTTATGGTTTCAGCAAAACTGCATTAGTTTAGGTTCAGCCATTCTATTTTATTCTTCATACTTTGTCACTCTGAAACCACAAAGTTTTAATGAAACCCCTATGCCATTGTTTAAGACCCAAGAAAGAAAGCCAGCCTTTGTTTATTAGGGATGCGGATGAAGTATTTCATATTTCAGATGGCCATATACAATGTCAATAAACCTGCAGTTTCATATACCTATTCTTAGTCAAGTGGGCAGTGGTTTCCAGGGAGTTTAGCTGTCCTATATACTGAAATAATAAACTCAGTCAGAAAAAGAATATAAAATTCATAAACAATATTAGACAAAGAACAGTCTAGGAAATGGAGTTTCACCTATAAATTTCTTGACTGTAAATGGTGGAACAGCAGAAATCATAAATAATACAGGATTTTATGTTTTGCATTGTGTGTGTTTTATAGAGTTCAAATGGAACATAATAAGGAAACAGCAAAGCTCTCCCTGGGTATTTGATAAGTTGTGGGTTGAATTTTTCTCATTGATGCCAAGTGAGATTTTTTTCCCCCACTGCAATATTCATATAAACAGCAGGGATGCATTTAATTTCAAAAAAGCTATATCTAACAGCTAATTATAAATGACAAGAATTGGTTGATGTATACCTGATCTAGCATAAATTCTGTTAGAAAGGATAACCCTCTGTGGTCCAAAGACTAGGTTTTGAGAAACCCTTTTTATATTGAAATTGCATGTATGTTTTTTAAAATTTAAGTGATAGGTCTTCAAATGCACATTGGATAGAGACTGAGATTATACAGAAAGACAATTAAAGAAGTATTTAGTAAGAAAATAGGATGAACTGCAGTGATGAGCTTAGACCGGCTCCATTTTACAAGTGACCAACCCCTTCCACACCCCTTTCTGTCCATCCTGTCTTTGTTCCTACTTGGTAGCCCTGCCCTGCACATTCCCCATCAGCTTTCCCCAGTGACCTTCTATAATAGCCTGGACCCAAGGGTTTACATCTTAATATCCTGCAAGCTCCTGATCTGTCTGCAGTTTCTTGGTAGCTCATCAGCTCATGTGCTTGACCAGGTTTGTCTCTACATATTGTCATGCTTAGTTTCTCTCTTAGCTCTGTGTCTCTGTATTTTGTTTATTATTTTCCCCTTCTTATCATGACATTTTGACAAAGTCCTTGATTGCATAATCTTACAGGAACAAATGTTCTCACATTCTACATGCCCTCATCAATTAGTAATTGAGTAACTTAGGTTCTTTTTATTTCTTCCTTTACCACATGTTGATTGTGTTTGTGTCTTGGTTTGTTTAGTTTTGACTTCTCTCTTTTCTCCTCCTTTTATATTAAAAAGGTCCTTGACCATACAGGAAGGAGGAAACAGACATTTTCTCCTTCCACATACCCTTACACTTATTCTCAAAAATTTCAATTGACACAATGTCATCCCTTTAGCAGAGAAGAGGTCATGTGTATAAACAATACACACGAATCACAGAAGGGTTGAGGTTGAAATGCACGTTTGGAGATAATCTAGTCCACTCTCTGCTGAAAAAGGTTTGTGTAGGGCAGGGTGAGCACCCTTCCCAGGCAACATGATCCAGTGTCCAGCCACCCTCAAGCTGAGTTTTTTCCACCTGTTCTGATATTTAAATTGAATTTCTTGTATTTTTGTACTTCTTCTTGCTCTCTTACTGGGCACCTCTCTGTCTCCTTCGTCTTTACTACCACGTCATCAGGTAGTTATACACATTCATAAAAGCCCTTTGAATTTCTACATATTAAACACTTTCAGCACCCTCAGCCTCCATCACAGATGCTCCAATCTCTTAAAAACCTTTGCAGCCCATAATAGTGTCCTATTCATTTCACTAAAATAGTGATATTCTATCTCCAAATAGTGTTTTTTTTACACCATCAGAGCAAGGATAGACTAAAGCAGAGGGGTAGGAGGTAGAAACTTCAAGAAAAAGTAGAAGTTTTGGAAATTTTGATTTTAACCTGCAAGTGAGTGAACATACCGAGCCAAGTACTGGTGCTGATATCCCACAGTTAAGTCTCACCCTGCTTGAAAAAAAACCCAGAATACACCAGAGTTCAGTCTGAAAACTCCCCCCAGGGGAGATTGGTTAGAGGCCACAGCAGCTGTGGCTGCCCCTGGGGGCCCTGACAGGGAGTGCAACCAACTGGACTTACCATACACATGAAGCATGTAGGGTTAATAGCTGGGCTTTGTATGACTTCTGAGAAATTACATTGTGATGCTCAGAAAAGTAGTCATTTTCACAGGCTTTTTATATTCTCTGGCATTGCACAGTCCTATGTGGGGCCATCCAAATGTTAGCATATTGCCTACATGGCCAAACATATAGACCAAGAATGGATCAGTAGAGAACCCAGAACTGTCGGCAAGGTCTGTTGATATCTCAGATACAACAGGGCTGGAAGCTGTAACTGTGAAATTCTAGGGTATCCAGCTCAGATTTTTTTCTGCCAGCATGGCTAAGAGTGTCAGTAGACTTTGTTATCATAGTCACTCCAGCATTAAAATCATGCTGAAAATCATGTTTCCGTGTTTCCTTATAGATCTAGTGCTGATGGCGTTTTAAGCATCCGCCTTCAGATTCTCTAAAGATTTAGCAGGTAAATATAAACACATTGTTAATAAACTAAATTTCTTGGCTAAAGGAAAAAAAATAAAATAATGCATGAATATAAGCCTAGTCATCACACATGACCATTAAGTTTATTTATGCAGTCATGCAGAAATGTACATTTTCCTTTGGTTTGGTGAAATTACTTTCCACCAACCTCAACAAAACAGGACCAAATTATCTCTGAAAACCATGTGGACATAAATTGAGTAAATAATTACTTATTATTTAAAGAATGTAAACAATTAGTAAAATTAGCTATATTAACAGTCAAAAAGCCAGACATATCTCATTACATAATGGATAAAAAAATAGGTCTTACCCTTTTCTTTGGCCCACAATTTAAACTAGTCTAGATGAGAAAATAGACTCTAAAATTAGTGTATTTCTAAGAAAATGAAATGTCTATGAAAATATCAAAATTAAGCATTTTTAAGCTACTTTCAAGTATTTCTATAATATACTTTTCACCCCACGATTAGCATTATCTGATTGACACTTTTGATAAACTGAGGGGGGAGTTGTGGTTTTTTTGGTTTTTTGGTTTGTTTTTTTTTTCCCATGGAAAACAGTCCATTGGAGGAATTTCTTGCTTTTTATCTCTTGTGGTTCGGGGTATTTTGTGTTAGATATGTTGAAGCACACTATAATTATCATCTTTTTCTGACCTTTCCACTCATTCCCTCTTCTGTAATGTGTGTTCATTAGCAATACCACTCTAGCCATTTTGGCTAGCTAGTTAGTAATTTTTCTTTATTAGGAACTGGAAAAAATTTTTCCTTCTCTCCGGATGGGGGTTATGTAAAATATAAACTCTACACCTGGGCTCCTTTGTGTATATATGAAAGGTTTACAAAGTCTAAATCTTTTTAGGCCTCAAGGTAAATATGTTTGGTTTTGCTTTTTTTTTAATAAAGGAATGGCAACTAGAAATTTTGAAACAGACTAGGGAAATTTTTGTAAATCAAGCTTAGAGGTACTGTCAGCTTCAAAATATCATTTAATGACTTATCAGAATACTTTTAATTAAAATACAGTCTTGTAGTAGAGGAAAAGTTCTGTGTATGTTTTTTCCCTGAAGCATGCAGTATTTAAATTGTAATATTTGGGCAATCTGGATTTGAAACTGAGGGAAATTAATGGCATTGTTAAGAATCCAGAGGATTTGATGTAACACCTTTATCATATGCAAATGGTCCTCAGAGAGGCTGATCATGTTTAAAATTATGGGTTTACTTTTGACAGACCTCTAAATGAATACGGAAGAACTACCAGAGTAATCACACAATAACAACATATATTTACAAACAGGAACAGATTTATGTAAGCTCTGCCTACTGTCAAAACTTGTGGAAACCAGCCAATTGAAGCAAACATAAAACTTCATCAAACTGCACCTCTTACAAAAAAAAATTGCATCCCTACGATTTATTTTTCCTATTCCATGAAGTTGTATAAACTCAGGATTCAATACTAGAAAATTTTACTTTCAATATCCTTAAACAAGACAGATTTGTTAGATTGACAATCACAATAATGGTAGTGTACAAATTTTTGTTGAGAAATTTATAGTCTTATGTCATGAACAAAGGATATTTCCATTTTATGACCAGCTTCTCAAATTTCTCATAACTGTTAGGAACAATTCTTTTTGTAGCCTGCCTTTCTCATTTTCCGTTGAGATATTGCTGAATTTTCCCCCAGAAGATAGTTCTTTTATCATAAAATTCAATGGTAAATTCCAAGTGTGGAGCAGTGAAAGGCTTAAGGATGTTTTGTGTCCAAATGTGTCCTCAGAAGAGTTAAGAAAGCTTTGGGTGTTTATGGTTTTCAAGTGTAAGTGAAACTGGAAATTCCTCTTGCAAGTCACTCCAAAATTAGATCAATTTGAAGAATTCCAGCCTTGAACAGAAAACAAATGAAATAATCTGGAAATCAAATAGAAAAGCCTCTAATAATTAAATGTTTTTGTTGTTATTATCAAATGTTGTTTGATTGGTAACTTAGTTGTTCTCTGATTTATAGGATGAACATTTAATTACTTACCTGGTATGGCCAGTAAGAATTCTGAGAATGAGGCAGAAAAAGAGACTTCATTCTGAAGCAAATGGCTTTTAGTAGAAAAGAATTGCTGTCAAAACTATGTTTTGTCTCAAGTATTATCGTTTCCTTATATGAGCATTCTAAAGTGATATGAAATTCTCTATTTGAGTGAAGGCAGGTTTTCTATATTACTACTACTACTACTACTACTACAAGCTCTACCTTTGAACAGAATGCATGTAATGAAATACATTTAATTTGAAAACAGATGAAAGAAGATGCAAAACATTAATCCTACAAAAGGAGTATCACAAAAAGGCTTCCTGAAACCCAGATTTTATTCCCTCTTTTAGTTGATCAGACTTTTTAAATAAAACACAAACTGATTCTAAAAATTTTGTCTCTAGAGGAACAAACTTTGCTACTTTTTTCCCAAACAAAGTCTTAGCAGAATTATAAATACAGAGAGAAAGTGAAAAACATATTTTGTGTTTTGTTAGTCATCAGATGAAAACATTTTGTGAAGCAGCAGGTTACTGGTCTTTACTGCCTCTCAGAAGAGATCCTCCTCTTTCAGGTTGTTTGTTCCTTGAGAAAAATTGTCTTGACACCTGGTAAGACCATCTGTCCTTGCAGTTCTGTTTCCTTTGTGCTCTTAAAATGTTTTTGGATGTCAGTTTGTGGAATGTGGAATATTACTTTAAAAACAGTAAAAATATAATAGTTCATATGTCCACAGTCATATGTAGCCTAACAACCCAGCAGATGCAGTACTGTATAAAGCTAACAACAGAGGCCACAAAGCTTATCAGACCTGTTTAAAACTTTGGCCTGTCTGGAGCTGTGTTGGATCTTATTTAGCAGTTACAAAAATTACCTAAGGCCTAGACTTACTGACTATTATTCATCTTGTTTTAGCTGTTGCATAATGCTTATCACTGTAAAGATTTTGGGGGTTTTTTTTAAGTCTTAGATACTATTAACAATTTTTTCTTATGTATAGAAAGAACTATCTATGACCCTTGAGTATAATGCAGTGTAATAGAATATTCTCTGTGGTGTGACAGCAGTAGGTTTCAAAGTACAGGCACGAGAATGATACTGGAACTGTAAAGAGCTGAGCAGTGGTCACTTACTGATCTTGGGAGCTGCAGTTTTAGCTGTAATAAGAAACCCAAAGAACACGTACTCAAAATGTGTAAAACACATGATACAGCAAATTTACATGGAACAAGTGAAGAAAGTACAAGTAATTTCTCTATGTTTGGTAACATGCTACAAGTGGACTTAATAGTGAGGAAAAAGAAACCATGAACACTGTAGTCCTCCTGGAAAAGGATTTTTTCTACACTCTCACAGAGCAAACCCATTTACCTGAATACCCAGAAGGTGGAAAGTTCAGCATAACACAAGAAAAAGGTGTTTAATTTGCAAATTATGAGGGAAGGTACACCTATATTATCCAATAAATGCTCTACTTGGACACTGGTTGCCTGTTGTCAAATAAATAAGAAGGCTGTGACCTCCCACTTCAATCCTTTAGGAGCAATATTTTCATTTACACCTTAACTTCAAATTCCACAGTTTTATGACTTAGTTAAGTTCCCAGGTGCAATCTGAGAGTATCCTAATTATGAACTACTTTAGAAAATTAATAGAACATTCATTATCTACTCCATTATGGGAAGGTCAGAGAACATCAAACAATTCTCTGTACAACTGTGTTGTCTTTTAATGCTAAATTCACATCTTGGCTATACCTTTGAAACTCAGGTAAAAAAAACTGCACAGCATTAGGTCTAGTTTTATATGCTTCACAGAGTATTAAATGAATTAGAATGTTTCAAGTATGGAGGAAGTATTTGATTTTATTTCTCCTCAGCTTTCACCTAATATTTCAAAGATCTATTCCAAAATAAAATTCAGAAAAGAAACCTATTTTTATGGTACTCAAAGCTTGGCTTAAATAATTTGTTCTTTTCCTGATTTATGTATTGCAACATGGGCTATTTTATGTCCTAGGAGTGACATGTCCTTTACAAGTGTGCTCCCTACAGAAACAAAAACAAGCCAAATTTTGCTCAAAGAATTTGTATTGCATATAGGGAAAAAAAAAAAAAAAAAAAAAAAAAAAAAAAAAAAAAAAAGAACCACACCACCTTCCAAACACAAATAAATGCAAAACAGTCTGGAATAAATCTCTTCAGTTCACAGACCAACAATGGTAAATATCCTGCCTTGAAAAAATAAACGTCTTTCTTTTAGAAATGTTTTTTCTAAAGCTAAATTGTGTTTTATTGAAGGAAACCAAATGTTTATATTTCCTGTAATTTAAAGTAAGACCTACAAATCTTACATCTAAATTATTAGAAATTAGAGGGTGACAAGCGGGAAACATGCTTATACTTTTGTGCTGTTTTGTGCAACTGAAGATTGACAAATACTTGTCTCTCCTGCTTTGTAAAGCCAGCTTTCAATATGTGCAATAGGATTTGAATAGAATATGTGAAATAGCCATTAAAACTACTAATATAACTATGCGTGGCAGCTCATAGAAGGTTGAAAAGCCTCTCTAATGTATTCAAGCCAGGAGAGAGACACACAGTTTGAGAAAGTATGTATTAACAAAGATTATAAAGACTTCAGAAAATTTTTTCAATGTAACCTTTTTATCATGTTTTTTTGGAAATGTTTGTCCTAAAGCATAAAATCATTTTATTCTGCCTCTTCCGTAGCCACGGTTTTTCAGTGATAAAATAAATTAGCTCTGTAGGCGTGTCTGCTGCACTCTGACAGTAACTTCTGGGAAGATCAGAAATACCATACCCTTGTCATTGCAGATATTCCTCTGGTGAAAAAAAAATCCTAAATAACTATCAAGAGGGAGCATGATTTTAACTCAGTTTCCACTAAAGCCTTACCCATTCACTCCAGCACAACACAGACTTCAAAACAACAGGTAATTTGTTGAATTACAGTACATGCTGTCTCTCTGTTCTGTGAGAATCTATTAAGCTCAATTAGTACTTCTGTTTCCATAGAGCCTTTAATAACCCTTTTCTCAAAGTATTTTGCAAAGATTAATGCTGTACATTTTTCTGACTCTTACAAATGACTGTTTTGTCATTTTTATACTTCTATTAAATTAGTAACATTCTAAAATTTAAGTTCTGAATTATCCTGGGGCAAATAAATTAGCACATTCATTTAGGATGCTTAATAACATAATAAAGCTCTGGTCAAATGACTTCTTCTTCCTACCAAGATCAAAGGTTCAAGTAGCTAAATTCATCTGGCTAAAATTCTATCAACTGTCTGAGAGGGTGGTGAGAACAAGTGGGCAATTAAATGAATTCATTTAATTTATTTTATTTTTCATATGCATACCTGAGTACCTGGGTATGTTTTGATGGGTTTGCAGTGTGGGCATTTTATTGTTGTTGGAGTTTTTTGTTTATTTTTTTGTTTGGGTTTTTCTTTGTATGTAAGGGTGGGCATGGAACTATAATGATTTAATATTTTTTGAGAGCTTCACTCAATTGTCACACTTGACAAATGCAATGAAAAACCAAAACTTGCTTCACTTTCAGTAGCAGTAAAAAAATCTGTATTCTTGCATTGCTCTCAGTAAATATTCTCTTTCTACAATTTATGTAAATAAGAATTGAAAGACTACTGAAAGAACATTTTGTGTATACAAAATCTCTACATTTCCTTCAAAGCTGATTCTATTGCACCTTTCTGACACTGCCAGTGAATTTGTTTTTTACATGAAAGGTCAAATATTTTATTGCAACACTCAGATAAAAAACCAATTAAATCACACTGTGTATTAGAAAACTTAGATAATATATAAAGAAATACAGAGAGAGAAAGTTTTTAATAGATAATCTCATAGAATATTGTGGTTTATCACACATTTTGTTGGAATTTTGAACACATTCTGATGAATTCGCAAAACCAAAATATAGTAGCACATCTATTTTCCATTTGATCATTGGAGGCACATGATCATAATTAATATGTAGAAAATTTTGTGAAATATTAAACAGGTGTGAAGAACATTCATGTGTCTTCACCCTGCTCATTTGCTTAAAATGGTGGGTGATGACACTTTCCTGCTGTGTATGATGTGCAGAACTACTTCTGCTGGTCTGCCGGGACCAAAACAACTTGTGTGTTCTGTTCAAATTCATAAGCTTTCTTTCTGTTAAAAAAAACCCAAGCCCAAACACACAGAAAACAAACAAAAAAATCAACCAAAACCAAACAACAACCAAACAACTCCCAAACAAACAAACAAGCCCCAAAACACCACCAAAAGCCCCCCAGCTCTATGTATGGAGCTGTACCCACATGAAATTCAATAACTTTACTAAAATTCAGTTATGCTGGTTGTCTCAATTTTAGTTGATTTTATCTTAAAATCAGTAAAGAGAGAACTGATTTTGTAACTTGATGGTGCTGGTCTTGTCTCTGTTCTAAGATTTTAGAGTTACTTTATCCAGATATGCATATTATACAAATTTCTTTACTTTCTGTAAGCTACAAAACTTTTGAAAATAAAACTCACACAGGAATTTCAAGACTAGTCAGTATTGCTCATACGCTTTGCTGTTGTAATGGCTGAATAATTATTGACTCCAAGAGGAACACAGTTTGATAACAAAGCTTTTTCAGCCCTTCTCTCCCAGCTAAATCCTGTATCCTTTTAGGTAGCTATTTCTGTAAAAAGTACAACTGTAAGCTCTGTACCTTAAATTTAAACACATCTGCCATCTGATTTACTCATCTAAAAATCTACTACAATAAGAGAGCCTTCTGATTCATAATTTAAGGAAGTCTTTAGAGGAAACTATTACATTTGTCTCTAAATGATAAGTGATAAAAAGGGGATAGTTATTTTAGCTTGCCTCTGGCAAAGAAAATTGCAATATAAAAGCACTACAATCTTAAAGAAATGCATGTAAAAAGCTAAAATAATGTAGCCATTGCATTACTATTTAATTTTTCATGAAATTTCTGCATGTACTGTAAAAAAATAAGTGAAGACTTTCAGGTAAGTCTATCAAATTGTAAATGATGACAAAGAGAACTGCAAAACCTTTGGGGAACAAACTGAAACACACATCTTTGCACAACTGTGCCTAATCCTAATAATGTTTAAAACATAGTAGTTATATCACAAAGTTTTTTTCTGATGCCTTGGAATTTATGTAATGAGTCTCTTCTAATAGTGTAAGACATTAATATTTTCATTTTCTATGTATTTATATTGCCTACTAAGGTAAAATTTACAAAAGCAGTGGACTGTGGGGTTTATATCTTGCTTCAAAGACCACTCAGTCTTCAATTTGAATGAATAGGAGCTTATCTTGAACCATGTCTTAGAATTCATTTCTGGTTTAAATGAAGAGAAATGGATTCAAATTTTTAAGTGAAATTTTGGTATTTATAAATTAAGTTTTTAGGAGAAGAGAAAGATAAAGGACATGCACCATCTAAATATTATTTTCATATATCATTGTGGAATGAGCTAGTACTGAAATAGTCAATGACAAATGCTACCTAAAAATTGCTTTTGAACTATTTATTCAGTGAGTCTTGAGTCTAAGATGACAAAAGCAAGATACAGTCAGCTGCTTTCAAAAACAAACATAACCGATATTCTTTTTCTTGTTTGACTATCTTTCATGACTTGTCGTTGGCTATATCTTCTTTCTTCTGTGATTTGTCCAGCCTCTCAACTTTATAAGGAATGTAAAATTTTAATTTATTTTAAGTGTAATGAACTAACAAATTTTGGGTAAACCCATTATGATCTAAGTAGTTTGGAATCCTGTTTTATTGCTTTTCATAATCTGTTTAGAGCCCTGTTTGGTGGCAAGAGACATACTTCTCACTCTCAAAATAAGGATTAAGAGCATTATTGTCATCATCTGTATTTAGCTCAGTTTTAAAAAGATTTTTGCTTTATTAAGTAGTCTGAAAATACTTGTTGCCTTAATGAGTGGAGAATCTTAGTATCTGCCTTAGAATTGGTCTTAGCATTTATCTAGACATTTACAGTCTAAATCCACATTTTACTCTGTTCCTTGAATTATCCGTTTACTGTCTGTGCCTTTCTAAGGAACTGCTTCTTGGGGTTTAATTTTTATGATAGCTTTGATGAACTGGAAATACGTTGAAACAAACAATTTTTATTTAAAGTCCAAGTCATTTTAAAAGGCTAGTGAAGGACTAGAATATAGTCATGCTATAGGTATCAGTTATTCACTAGCCTTTGCAATAGATTGTCATCCACTGAAATTCGTGTTCAACCTTTGTTCGATTGCTTTAGCTTACAAACATCCACTTTTCATGCTCTACTTCTGATGCCTTGGGAAAGCTGACCTGCAGCAGAGCTAGAGAATAAAGTAGGTATTTATTGAAAGGCCTCTAGGATACACCTTGGGCAGGACAGGAGCCTGACCAAGGCTACACCCAGGGTGGACTAAGAATGTTCACAAAATGGCTGACTGGGCATGAGATCTTACACTTTTATAAGTTCTGGTCCATGTGCATATTGGGGTTTAATTGTCCAATTGCAGCTTCAGGTTGTGAGGTCTCATCCTTCTTGTTTCTCCCTTCAGTCCACTGTTTATGCTGTTGGGCTGAAAGTTGTCCTTGGTCCCCAGCAGGAAAAGGATTTGTTTTGTCTACATACTCTGTGAAGAGAGCTTACTAGCACTTAATATGAGGCTCAGAACTACACTTAATCAACACAGAATCTAAAAGCTAAAACTTAAGGCATCACTTCCACTCAAAGAAAACTGAAATGAGGTAAAAACACTGCCACTGAGACATGTAGCAGATTCCAGTTCATGCAAAAAGGAGGGCCAACAGCCACTGTTAAGTGTAGATGGTTTCAAGATTGCAGAGGATATAGGGCACCCTCTTACAGCTAAAGCAGAAGGAGGGATCATGGATCTGATCTTCTGCAGGGCATTGCTGCATAACCAAGACTGCATCCCTTGCTCTTCTGTTACTCCAGTTTTACTTCCCTAAAACACCTCTGTATTTTTCCAACAGTACACTGCAGCAAGACAGTACAACATCAAAATGAAAATAGACTCTTATGGGCTGTTTCCAGATGAAAGGGGAAAAAAGTTTATTGATAATACAAATGGCTTTCATGTTTATTTAGAGTGTTTTTGTGTCTGTGTACATTTGTGCATCTAATATTGTATAAATGAATAAATTTCTAACAGCCACAAGAGTACTGTTTTGAATTGCTCAAATTCTATCTCAGCAAAATGTTTCTTTCTATAAATCATGAAATACTTTGAATGTATGAGTTTGTGCAATCTAGAAACTAAAGTGTCAAAAAATCAGTGTGAAAATAATTGAAATAAATCAGCTTTTTTTTCAGCTACTTTTTATCTGCTTCCTATTTGTACACTTCAGCTTCTATCCAAAGACTTAACAGAACTTTAACTTCTATATAATAATTTTCAGTATCCATCTGTAATTATTTCCCTCAGAAGATTAAATAGCTTCACAAATTGCTGCTCTTTCTCTATATATGCACATGCACAGCTGCTAGAGCTACTAGTCCTTAAAAAAACCCTAGTGCCTAAAAATAAAACCTGAAAAATAATTCATAAACTTAAAAGAAACTTATATTAGATAAAATCTTATGTTAACATCATATAATTTTAAAATATTTATATATTTATATGTAAAACTTTAAAAACACATTCAATAATGTCACCTACTAAACTTACCTGCAAGATAAATTATTTTAAATAGAATAACATAT
Organism: Prinia subflava; assembly: GCF_021018805.1. Classification (NCBI taxonomy): domain Eukaryota; kingdom Metazoa; phylum Chordata; class Aves; order Passeriformes; family Cisticolidae; genus Prinia; species Prinia subflava. Next base: position 20,963,197 of record NC_086253.1, on the reverse strand, counting down.
CTTTATTACACAATTTCAAATTTCCTGTTTGCTATCCACTAAACAATGGAATTTGAGTTTCAAAGGGCACAATGTTAAATGCATATGCAGAACTGTTTACTACAGGTCACCTTGCCAACACACATTTCTATTGGTAAAATTTGTATGTTGTGTACAGCACAAGGACAAGTCTCTGAGAGATGACTGGAAATATTGAATTTTGTTGATTGCTACTGTCTCATTTTGTAAACAGTAGGAAATCTTTAATTTCCAGAAAGTATTTGTACTTGGATTTAAGAAGAAACATCCTGTAATGTTTTACATAAAATAACTGGTGGCTTTTTTTTTTTCCTGCTAAGGAAAAAGACTTAAAACATTAAGAGATTTGTACATCTCACTAGGAGACAAATTTTCTTTTGAAGACTGTTTGGAACAATTAATTCTTATAATTTCACAAATATTACAACACAATTTTGAAACTTTTTGAATGCATAGGTTCATGCTACATTTCTAGCAGAAATACACTCCCTCAGAAGAAGTATCCAAAACATCTATTCTTTTTTTTTTAATCTCTACTCTACTCTACTTCTACTCATCATCTCCATACTAATCATGACTCCAAAGCAGACTCTGTTCAAGGTCCTAGACCTACAAGGTCTTCTAAACCAGCCTTTGATACTATAATTTGCATGGGTTTTTGCAGTTGCCAGCACTTGACAGATCAGGCCCTGAAGACTTACCACAAGTTTCTTTTACAAGGAATGAAGAGCATTGTCAGACACAGGCAGGCAAGCTGATGTTTAATAAAATTAATGTTTTCTTCCATGTGACTTGCTAAGAGAAGTGGAATGACACCATTTGTTGAATGTTGTACACAATTCCTCCTTCGTCATACATCCCCCATTAGTGACTGCACCAGCACCCAAAGCAGAATCTGATCTTCTCCCTGTCTAATATGATAACAAACATTTCTGCCTATGACTCCTCATTCTCATTTGGAATAGTTGGCAGCAGGACCACTAGTTCTCAGTAATGCAAGACTTGCCAGGTGTTCAAGTAGTACTTGCCTTCTGGCTTCTTTCAAAATTTTCCTGAGCAGTGGATATTCTGAGGACCTCAAACAGCTTCGTGTTTTCCCACAAAGTTTATTGGCCATTGGTGGTCAGAGTTATTGCTGTTATCTATCTAGCAGATGTCACTGCAACCCAGCCTTTGTGCTTTCTTCAGCTTCTCTCATTGCAGATATCATCAAGACTATCATAAGAGGAAAACAAATAAAATTTAAGACTCAGAGTAACTACAAAAATATGTGTCTTTATAGTCTAGTTGGGATTGTTTGTCCTAAGTATTAATTTCTAGTCACTTAATAATAAAAAATTCTATTTGTCCATCTAACAATGGATCTTGAAGTGATGCCAAAGTTTGTAATCTAACTAAAAATAATTCACCAGTGTTTGAGTATCTGAGACTCCATTTCCCCTCTGGAAGACTCCAGGAGCTAAAAAAAATATCATAGAGTGGGTTTGGGTTTTTTTTTTTTTTCCTTTTCAATTACTTTTTCACATGGATTAAGAAAATAATTGGTAAATTGGACATTACTGATGGGTTTTGCCTCATATGACTTAAATATTAGAAATCTAGTTTTCTGTTACACAAGCTGGCAACTTAAGCAGTTGTTTTGGTGAATTTGCTCTAGAAAAATCCAAATTCAAAAAATGCCAACAGCAATCAATGACTAAAAATAATTAAGCACACAGAGGAATAGACAGCAGGATCTTGGCAATGTTATTCTCCTATTGTTTGTTCTGCCAAGCAAATTCAGGCTTGAGGGGTTTTGGATTTGTATCAAATATCTGGAAAAAATCCTGTCCATTTCCTTGCTGCATCTGATTTTCTGCATGTTACCAAATAGGGCATAACATCTGAGAATTCCTCTCTCACAGTGAAATTTTTTGGGCTTGAAAATTAGAAATGGTGAAAACATGAATGACTTAGTTGCTTCTGAAATCAATATTACCAGGAGATAAAAGAATATTTAAGTATATGTGGCAAAATTAATTTTATTTAAAAAGGTTTAGTGTAAGTAATCAGATTTTCGAAACCTTTTGGAGACCTTGCTACTTAAATGCAGAACTGATAATATGCATTTCTGTATAGAAGCTCATATAAAGGTCATATAAAGGTCATACTCACAAAAATGACGCTAACAAATAGATGTTTTGAGCTTTCTCCTATAAGAAGTGTAGTCCTGAAATACTAGAATTCAAATTTTATCTGCTACTCTGTCAATATTAAAGTGCTGTATAATCAAAGAAATAAATGGAAAAATTGAGGCTAGTACAGAATTTTTCAGTCTCCTGGCTAAACAAGTTGACTTGTCTAGGAGCTGCTATTATCTATTTTAATCTATAGTTTGGGTTTTAAGTAATGCAAAGGCACTGAACAAATGGGGAAGGCACTCATTACTTATTTTATACAAATAAATAAAATATTAATTTAATTAAGAACAAAATTAGAATGTTGAAGAATAATTTCTTACCTCTGTTCTTCCCTAGATGAAATGGATAAAAACTTACCCAGACATATGCTTCCACACTTATATATGAAGCTTTATATGAATATAACTCCAAATATATCTCTCCAGATGAGAATACTTGTCCAAAGGTAAAAGCTGACTTTCTATAATTATACTTAGTTAAAAACAATTCAAAGCTATATGATTTCTGGGTCATTAATTATTTTTAAATTGTCATGGAGCAAGGTACTCAGTATCATGAAGCATGAGAAAAAAAGAAGAACAGAAATTTCAGTTGCTAAAAGCAAATAAAGAGAATCAAATCTTTTCTTGTGTGAATAGGCATACTGCTTGGTAACCTGCAAAGAAGTAAATAATTTTCCATTTCTGTGAAGATGGAAAGATAATAACTGCTGTTGGAGCAAATAAATATTTTCAGTTAAAGGAACGGCTTCACACATTAAAGTGTATTCCTGAAAAGCAGGATAAGGAACATGAAATGATCATAGAGGAGATCAGGGTTTTTTAAATGCTGTGTGCCTCAGCCATTGGTGCCAGGGGTGATTATAAACTCTGTGTTAGAAAGGAAGGTAAGAAGACTTACAAAAGATTTATATTGCTAATAGATAGATTTTTGTCCTAATAATTAAAGCATGTTTTAAAAGATTTTTTAATATTTGTGCCCAACTATTTACTTGTCATATTAAGTTACACCCACAAAGAATGGTTTAAAAGACAATGAAATGAATAAAAACCTGGAGAAGTATAAGGTTTAACCACTTCCACTGTTCCACCACACAGCTAAAATCTACTTGTGCTTCTTAAAACTATTACTGTTCAATACTTTTTACAACAATGAGGAGTTTTGGAAGCAACTCATTGGTATAATATCCAGTTTGAGGGATACCTAAATGTTTATATCTCTGCTGAAATGAGGCCTTTGTGATCTCTTTAACATAGGTAAAATGAAGTAGAAGTAAATAAAGAACCATGCTTCTTCCAGAGTAGGCTTTTGGTCAGGACATTAACAACTCACATCACAATAACCTCTTCTTGTAAAGACTGGTGTGTCTATATATATATATATATGTATATATGTACACACACACACATATACATATATGAAGACACTCAAGGCTATCATAACACAGATAATTTAAAAGCTGTTTAAATTCTCTCCTTTTTTTTTCAAGACCTTTGCTTTCACCATTGAAGAGAAACAAAAATCCTGTAAAAGCATTCTCTCCTATAAAGCTTGGGCAGAGCTAGAAAGAACTGCATGATTTTAAGCAATCTAAGAAACTGTAGCATAGATTCACTTCATCCCATAGCTGTTAGCTTTTGATTTAAGGTTGTTTTATCTTGCCAGAGGTGTAAAACACAAATGAATAATGGTGAATGGGCTATGATATCATACAGAACAAATGGCTATTCAGCTGAAAAGTTTAATTAATATTGCACATAAACAACTTTACCTGTCACTGTTGTTCTGACCTTGCAGTTTTCAGGTATGGGCAAATAAGTTAAGAAATAATAATACACAACCCAGAAGTAAGGGTATTTGTATCCTTGACATGTGACAGGACAGCAATAAAGGTAATGGAAATATATGATGCATTTGGCATTGATGCAGATACCTAATTTTGATAGTGTAGGAGAATGACCGATGTGACATTTTACTCATTTTGTTCAGCTGGAGCTTGTACAATTTCCCAAGAGTAAATGACCTTACAGTATTAGATAATATAGTCTTGACCCTGACTATTGTGGAGTCTCAGAGTGTGAATATGCAGTCAGCATAACAGTCCTACTAAAAGTTAGCCACATTTTACTGTGGGGCAAAATGAATTGAAAGTTTCAATGGTAATGTCTGATGGTCTTGACATGCTCAGTGTCTCCTCAGCTGCTTCTCATTTTCTGTTCCATCTGCTTCTAGCATTTCTGTGTTTCTTAAACACATTTTCACTGAGATGCCACCAGCTTGTCTGAGGGGCTCAGCTGTGCCCTGTGGTGGGTCCCTTGGAGCCAGCTGGAGCCATATGTGTGTGGCACAGAGCAGTCCTGGCCAATCCTCACAGAGGACACCCCTCAACCCCGCTGCCAGTGCCTGGGAAATACTCTCAATTCACTATTTTGGATAGCTAAACACACAATTAAAAGTCTGTCTGCATTTATTTTTACACACGTTTGATCCAATAATAAATCTCAGAGAACACCCACCTTATTAAGCCTTACAGAAAGAACTGGGAAAATGGGGTGAAAATTCCTCCTATATACATCATTCACCCATGAGAAACAGTAATATAGAACAGAAAACCCATGAAATTAATTTCTACCTTTTAACTAAAACTACAGAAACTTTTAATTTATGTAACTCAGGAGAGTTCCTTAACTGAAAGCTTATATCATGTTACAGGTCAGCTGATTTCAACCCGACTTACTGAAGATGACATTTTAATAAAAACTCTGTGTTCCAATATTCTTTTTCATTGTTTTAACTCCACTAAGTAGACTTGCTGTTAATTTTTTCTATTCACTGTGCTATCCTGAGTCTAGAATTAAGACTTTTGTGTCTTTGGATAACTTAAAAATCTAATGTAAATTAAATGGGCACCTTAAAACTTGTCATAACAAAGACAGACTAGAAAGAATGCAACACCAGTACATTATTTTTAATATATATAAATAAATAAATATATATATATATATATATATTTAAGTTTTTGATAAGCCAAAATATTTAAGTTTTTGATAAGCCAAAATATTTAAGTTTTTGATAAGCCAAAACTACAAACATAAGGTGAGAGCACCAGCAAAGACCAGCAGCCACTGTTACTGTCTGTCAGAGTATGGCCTCTAGAATCATGGAGTATACAATACACAATTACTTTTTTTTTTTTTTTTTTTTGAAGTCAGACCTTTAGCATCCAAAATGAACCATTTTGCCTTTCTGGAGGCCTTGTTTTAGTAAAAAGGGTTAATTTTACAGCTGCAATCCTTAAATGACAATGGTTATGTCTAAAAACTGTAAAAATGGTTACTTTAGCTGCAAATATTTTCCCTACAGCAATGTTCTTCTTTAACATATTCCCAATATTTGGACAAGGATTTTTGTGGTGGGTTGACCCTGGCTGGATGTCAGGCATCCATCAAAGCTACTCTGTCAGTTCCCTCCTCAGCTGGTCAGAAGAAAGAAAGTACAATGAAAGGCCCACAAGTCCAGATAATGACAGGGAGAGTGTCGGGGTGCTCACTGAGAGCCGGCGGGCTCTGTCGCTAGCTAGCCCAGATACCGCGACAGACGTCGGCAAGGGTCAGACCGCGAGCAGCGCAGGCAGGGCTGACTCCTGTGGGTTCTTGTCCTGTCAGGGGCTCCTGCGAGCGATGGAGATTCGACAGGCAGTGGAACGAAAGGAGGAAACAATTCCAGACAAACAGAGGGTTTATTACAAACACCTCTCCAGCCCGGGACTGTCCAGGGGGAGGAGAGTACAGGGGGTTTTTGTCAGGGGCCAGTCGGGGGGGGCAAAAGGAGTGGTCAGTCACTGCTGGCCAACCAGGGCAAGTTGCTAAGGGACCCGGGGGTAGGAGAACATAACTTGGACCAATCAGGAGAGAGTAGGAGGGATTTCACCAAGGCGGGAAAGAATAACAGACAGCTAACCGTGTGCCGCATAACAGGTGCAGGTGCAGACAGGAGTCATGTGAGTTAAACAAAGGAACCATCAGGGGGAAGGGTACAGAGAACCAAACGAGTACAAAAATATACAAAGCATAACCGATTAAATTAATACACTGCCGCAGGAGAGATCGCTCACCAATTACTATCTATCTAGACCTTGATTTTTATTTTGAAATTCATGCCCTTTTTTTTAAATAATGAAATCACTTTAAAGGAAGTTAGATATGGTTTTGGGTACTGTGTGTTTCTCTTAACCTGCAACATGGATATGAAGTAAATTAAGATAACTTTTGCAATAAAAAACATGGCCCTCAGTAATGAATTTTTGCAACAAAAGCAAATTTATAAGTGGGAAGAACATTACATAGAATGATATTTTTCCATTTTGTAAATGCAGTAATATGAGTATCTTCAATGTGAAAAAAATAAAGAACTAAATTAATATTATTCATAATATCTACTAAAGGTATAACTATTTTGTATTATATTTTGTATTATTATATAATAATAATTATATATATATGTAATATTATTATTTTGTATTATACTTCTTCGGGGAATTATGCTTTCTGATCCAAATTTTCATTCCTTAATAATTTGCTTTTTAATGATAGTGAAAAAAATATAAGCTGTTTTGAAAACTCCGACAAGTTCCTTAATCCAAGCAGTGGACTTTGTGTATGTGTTTGTACATAAAAAATTGTTTAGTAGTAAAACAAAATAATAAATGAAGTGAAGTAAATGGTAAAAAAAGTTCTTGGCCATCCATGTGAAACTTTCTGTCAAGTTAAACTGACTAAAGATAAGTCAGATCCTGGGCTTATCAAATGGCTCATCCTTATGCTGTGTTATTGGCAAGAAACAGATGAAAGTCACTGTATATAATTATGTGTTGTATCAAGACTTCTCTGGTCCACTATTTCTACTGGACTGTTGTCTCAGTAAAGATTTCTGGTTCTTAGTATCTTGTGCAATTGGTTTGTTTCTTTTTCATTTCATTCCAGAATATAAAACACCAAAGTAATAGTAGTAATACTGTTCTTAATCCATATGCATTCTAGGGTGTTTTAATCTGCCTAAAGATACATCCTACAACATATTTTAGGATCTGTTTTGCTGTAGAAGTAGTTGGTGCCCAAGAGGAAGTCCCATCTTGCTTTGGCTCTGTTATCTATTTCATAATCATCTTTTTCTCATCAATTAACTGTTCAACTGCCTAAATAAATCTACCTAATATCATTTGATTAATGCCAGGTTGGTTCAGGCATCCACTTAAAGCTGATAAATAAAGCAACACAGGCAACTTTTTTTTTTCTTTTTTTTTTCTTTTTTTTTTTTTTTTCCCTCTTCTTTTTTTTTTCTTTTTTCTAATAAGTGTTGTCAGGTGGTGGTAGCAATTACTGCCAAAGTAAAACTAGTAGCTAGTACTTACATTTGGGTAATCAAATCGAACCCAGACTTTAACTTCAGACTTGTCTTTATTGAAGGGTAAGAGTTGGAAATGTAGGTACACAATGGAAAGGAAGAACAAAAAGGAACAGAAACACCTGACTTCTAAACCTTTTCTCTCCATGTTTAGAGCACTTATTTATGTCCCTCTACCAATATGATATACCTGATCTTTCTTTGGTAGTGAAATACTTCCCAGTGAACATAAATTAGAATTATAACTGAAAAACCAATGTCTCTGATCTTGCAATACCAACCATTAGGGTACACAAAAGCTTGATCATGTGTTTTTTCATATTTTTTAAGAACTATGTTTGTTCTTTTGAAAAGGAAATTGGTTTCAAGAACAGTGAGAAGAGAGAGGTGACAGAAGTAGAAGGCAGAAGCTCAGAATGGCATAGTACTGAACTGCTCTAGTTATATTGCAACTACTTTAGCTAGGTGCCTAGGAAGCCTTAATGTCAAATATTAACAGAAAAAAAACAGGCATCTCATGGATATTTAGTATTTTTTAATAATGGTTTAATTATTTAGCATTTTTTAAATGTTAAAAAATGCTAAATAATGCTGATGCGTTAATCTTTAACTTTTATGTTTTTCAGATCCTGTGCTGCCTAAGTGTGTTCTGAGCCTCATATTAAGTGCCAGTCAGCTCTCTCCATTGAGCAGGTAGACAAAACAAATCCTTTTTCTGCTGAGGATCAAGGACAACTTTCAGGCCCAAAAGCATAAACAATGGTGGACTGAAGGGAGAAACAAGAAGGATGAGACCTCACAACCTGAAGCTTTAATTAGACAATTAAACCCCAATATGCACATGGACCAGAACTTATAAAAGAGTAAGACCTGGTGAGCCGTTGTCCATTTTGTGACCATTCTTAGTCTGCCTTGGGTGTAGCCCTGGTCAGAGTCTTGTCCTGCCCAAGGTGTACCCTAAAGGCCTTTCAGTAAATACCAGCTTTGTTCTCTAGCTCTGTCCCATTTCTGTTTCAGGTCAGGCTTCCCAAGACATTGGTGCAAATGAAATAGTTCATGTCATTTTACTTAACTTACCAGACTCAAATCAAATAAATGTTCATGTCATATTAAAAATATTAACCTTCAAATGAGAATGTAAAATCAGCATAGAATTTCAGACATATTTTTTCTTTTTCTGTTTTGCAAAACATTTGTTATCAATTGACTTGTTAAATGTCTTGAGCCATTTGAAATACGATCTGCTCTGCTTAGTGTGCTACCTCTGACATCAGTATTATTTCCATTGCATTTTATCTACAGTAATATTTTTTCTCAGTCCTGCTTTGAATTTCACTTTATATTCCCAGTTAAGTAATATTTTCCTTTTACTCTTCTTTTTTTCTACTTCATCACTCACTTGCACATTCCCTTTTTTTCTGACTCCCTTAATAAATACCTTAGATTTCTTTTACTTGCATTTTTCTTGGAAGAGCAAGCCTGCTAGGGTAGTGGAAGAAAGCTTCAGAGCTGTAATTTTTGTAATGTCTGACTGCTTGAGCTTGCTATAGCACAAACAGCTTACTCTAATTATACCAGATAAATCACTGAGAAAAGGCCACTCTGATTCTTAAATTTTATATCAGCTAAGTTGTCCCCTTTGGTGTCTTAATTTAATGAAAGAAGTTAATTGATGCAGAAATAGTTTGGCAGCACTATTCTTTGAAGAGTCTGAGACAGACTGAACAATGATTTCTCTAACTTCTGAGTCTAACATGAACTTGATTATAAACCTCTATCTACTGAGAGAGGATACAGTCATCACTTTCTTCTAGTGTTCATTATTTTGGTTTTTGTCTTCATTATTTCAGTTTGTGTCTTCTTGAGGCCATCCCAGAAGTGCAGGTCTCTAAATTACAGTCTCAGACTTGACATTCTGATGCATGTTAGCAGAAACTTCTGCTGGCACAGTTGCAGACTTAAGTCAACAGTGGTCTGTAAAGTTTGGAGATGTTTCTATGTGTACTGCTTTATGGTATTAGCAGCCAAAGTCAAAGCAAATGTTTACATTTATTTCAGAAAAAAATGGGTTTACAAAATAACATGGATTTATATCATAAGTCCTCTACTGATCTTTGCCTGCCTGGGGATGTATTAGTCCAGGAGCTGGACTTTGATCCTCCTTGTGCATCCTTTCCAGTTCAGGACATTCTATGATACTCCACTTTATCGTTGTTGTTTTTCTTGGAATGACATGGTCACTCATCTTTTTCATCCGCCTCTTCAGGAATCCTGTGGTTCTCATCCAGCCCTTTGCATAGGTCTGTAACAATAATGCGATTGAATCTGCTCTTCAATGCAGTTTGTTGGACACTTTTAAATTATGAATTACAGGAAAATGAACAAATACAAATACAGTTAGAAGTCTTCCACTGCTCTGTCAGTACTGAAAAAACATCGCTAGTGTGCTATAGTAAGGAAACTGCATTACTTGAATCAGGATGTTCCAGCTCATTGAATATAAACTTATTGTATGCTCAAGTAAACTAAGTCTACTGCATAATTATGGAGAATAATTCTTATACTGCATATATAAGAAAGCCTAAGTAAACCCTATTCTTCCTTCTGCACATTATAATTTTATATTCATTCCTTTTTCATGCCTACTTAGAATATTATTTGAACAATAAGAGCTTTGCTAATGCTTAAATTGTTTCTTTCCCCTTAATAGGAGCTTTTGGGGATTTTTTTAGCAGAAAAATTATTTAACATCTCTTGTACACTGAGGCCATCTGTCTGGCTAGTACTCTACAGGGACATTTCTTTGGCAGTACTACATAAATGATATAGAAAAAATGAAATGTGGAATATATAGTTTGGAAAGCAGACATTGATAACTGAAGAAACATACACATTTATAAGCATTGTTTATCATTGTAATTCCCTTAGATAATTTTTACCGTTGTAATTCCCTTATGTAATGGGTCATGTTCAACAGTCTTTCACATTTAATAGGCTTTCAGGGTAAAGAAAATGCCAACCATGAAGTTCTCAAAAATGCAGAAATGGGATGTTGATAACGTACTAATTTCAGGAGTGATCACTGGCAGGTCTTCTGGAAGGCTGTAGCCATCCTGTGAAGGATAGGGACATATTCCAGAAGGAAAGTGGATGCAACATCAAAGTGAGAGAGGAAGAAAGTGGTACAAAAAAGTCTGTGCCTCCTTCTCAGTTCTCTAAATTAGCATCTCATTTGAAGGAAAGGGAAAGATCCATTGAGATCTTCAGGCATTTAAGTAAAAGACTTCTGTACCTTCCTAGAAACTCTATAAATATTCAGAAAAACACCAAAATTCTCTTTTTAAAAAGGAATTGATTTTAATGCCTCTAATTTTCCTTATCCTTTTTCTGAAATATTAAAATTAATATTGTACATATAGTCACATAAAAATATAATCAATATTATTTTAATGTAGCTTTTACTGCAAATCATTTGCGCTGAAGTATTAGAGATTATTTTGGCATTTAAGAAATGCTTTGACTGAATTCCTTTTGCTTTTCAGAGAAAGAATTAAGGGGGTTTGATTACTGACAAATAACAAGAATATTATTCTGTAGACCAGTATTTGTAGAACTCTCATGTAAAGGAATAGTCCCAATCCAAAAGTTGTAAAAGATCTCTCTCTGCTTTATTTGTTATTAGGAAGCAGTACCATTCAAGAGTTTGCTGTTTGCCCTTGGAAGCAAAGGATCCATGTTATTTCTTTACAGTCCTCAGTAGAAGCCAAGAGCTTCCCTTAGGTGCTTCTGAACAAAGTTCAGTAATGGTTACTTGGGAGGGCAGGAACTCATAACTTCACAAAAATAGAAATATTTTAGACTCCCACATAAAGTAATATTTTCCTAAAAATTAGGATCACTTACACTATGAAACTATGGATATAGGTTGCTTTATATTTGTGTCACAAGCAGCAGATTTTCATGCTTTTTTTGTAACTTCGAAATAAATACAAGAAGTTTTTCTTTTGTCTGGTTTTGATTTCATTTGGGACTTTAGTTGCAGTTTGCTACTGTGTGTAATGTGAGTTCATCAGTCTATGAAAAAATACACACTGAGGAAACTGCTGTCTCAAAATAAATTTCCTTATCAATCACACACTGTGCAAGCTAGTGTAGAGTTAGGAACACTCCAGTAAAGTAAATGCTACGAACTGGAGCATATTTATCCATCAAATGCAAACACAGTTTTAGTATCTCATTGTCAATTTAGAAACGTAACGTCAAAATTTTTCCATAAAGAAATAAAAATAAATATAGATAGAGAGAAAAAATTTAAAAAGGAGTAGCCACATGTTAGGACAGTTGGAACCTTGACTTAAATTTACAAGTGCCTTGTAAATAATTTGAACTGTTTTCTTGTGCAAAAGAATGAAAATATAAAAAAAAAACCTCAGTGAATTTTCTGTAGCACCAAATGTTTTCCCTATCTTTGGGCCATTAGGACATAGGAAGAGATGATTGTATGAACTTCCTTCACGGATGTTGACAGTCATATTTTTCTGAAATACAACTATATTAATGTCTTTTAAAAAGAAATCTTCATAATTTCAAGAGGATGACCTTAATCATGAGTAGTTGCAACTCATTTTAATAAATGAGCTATGTGAATGAATTGGACAAGCAAAAAGTTTTGAATTCATATGTCAAAGTGACATTTCTGTAGCTTGAAAATATGATGGAAATAAGTACAAATTGATTACCATTGATAATGGCTGTCCAAAGCAGTTCATAAGAAATTTAAAGCAATTTGCTATATGAATTATGCGTTAAGTACTGCTAAGTACTTACAAATTATCTTCCTTATCAGAATTAATTATTCATATTGCAATAGGACAAAATAAGTAGTACTTACAGATGTAATTACCAATTAAAAACAAGTAAACATTCCCTTAAGGAGGTACATTCTTAAGGCAATTTACAACCAATTGTTATATAGATTACTGGTTAACAAATAAGTAATAAAACTGAGGTCAAAGTTAAAATTAAATAATACATTTGTGTGGCAGTGTGTTAATTTAATCAGTTATGCTTTGTATAATTTTGTACTCTTTTAGTTCTCTGTACTCCACCCCTGATTGTTCCTTGTTTAACTCACATGACACCTGCACCTGTTATGCGGCACACGGTTAGCTGTCTGTTATTTCTCCCGCCTTGGCAAAATCCCACCCACTCTCTCCTGATTAGTCCAAGTTATGTTCTCCTACCCCCGGGTCCCCTGGCAACCTGCCCCGGTTGGCTGGCAGCGGCTGACCATTCCCTTTGCCCCCCCCTCCGAATCCCTCGGACAAAAACCCCCTGCACCCTCCGCCCCTTTAACAGTTCTGGGCTGGAGAGGTGTTTGCAATAAACCCTCTGTTCGTCTGGAATTTGTTTCCTCCTTTCTTTCCACTGCCTGTCGAATCTCCATCGCTCGCACAAGCCTCTGCCAGGCAAAGAACCCACAGGGTCAGTACTGCCTGCGTTGCTCGCAGACTGACCCCCCTACGACGCCTGTCGCTGCTTTGGACTGGCCGTGACAGAGCCCGTTGGCTCTCAGTGAGCACATCGACACATTTGAAGTTCAAGTAAAAATAATAGCTAATTTGACCTATTTAGAAACTTTTTTCGTTGTAAGGCATTGTAATTAAAGTGTGCAAACATCAGTGTTGGCATATAAGACCAGAAAAACACAGGTAAATTACTCAAGCTGGCAACAGATGCATATAATCTTGGATTCAGAAGACTTTTCCCCTATGAATATTAGGTCAAATATTTACTCCTAAAATCTTATTGCTATGTCCTTCTTCAGTATTTTTTAACCCTCTTCCACAAAACCACATACCCTTTCTGTGAGTTTAATCAACCTAAAAATTAAACCATGCATCTGAGAATATCGTGCAAATGCTTCTTCAATTCTGACAAGCTCATGGCCTTGACTACGTCCCTTGGGGAGTTTTCCAGTGCTTTGCAAAGAACTTTTTTCTAAATTCTAAACTAAACGTCCTCTGATCATTCCCTTACATGCTATCGCTGGACAACAGAGAGAAGTGATCAGCATCTCCCTCTTGGTCTGCCTCATGAGGAAATTGTAAAGAGCAATGAGTTCACCCCTAGGTCTTCTCTTGCCTAAGCTGAACAAACCTCATATCCTCAGCCACTCCTAAGTCACTCCTGCCTGTCCTTCCACCATCTTTGTTTTCATTCTTTGCACGCATGTTTAGAAGTTATAGGAAAGAGAATCTCTGTCAGAAATTTTCAGTTACAATTTTTTCAAAGTGTCAGGAAAAGAAATTCCCAAAATAAGCCAGTGTTTCTAAGGTATCCCTTTAATTTGTGCAGGTAGGAAAGGTATGCAGGCATAACATAGACTTTCATGATCCAATAATTGCTATAGGCACTTCTAATTTATTATTGAGAAGTGAGAGAAATTGAGGCTTCTGGTAACTTCTGCTTAATGCCTCCAGTGTGCACTGGGGGCCAACAAACCTAGAGAAACAGCTTTGCAGAGAAGGACCTTGAGATGTTGGTGGACAAGATGACCATGAGCCAGCAAGGCGCTCTCATGGAAAGGAAAGCAACAGCATGACGGGCTGTGTCAGGCAGTGTTGGTAGCAGACTGGGGGATTGCCTGCTTGTTCAGCACTGATGCTACCATATCTGGAGTGCTGTAAATTCAGACTTTAGTCTCAAGACTATCAGAAATGTCCTCAACAAATTAACAGTAAATAATTCTTTGTTAGGAGGGATCATGAGAACAGTCTGTGCGTTCCCTTATATTATGCGGTGTCTAAATAGTCTCATCCCAAACTTGTGTAAAAACCTGTAACTAACCAAACTCCACTTCTTGTGAAGCTCAAACTACACTCGGACTTTATGCCCTTCATTTCTATGATCAAGGATTAAAAATAAATTCAAACAGTATTTGTTTTCCTTAATGGCGCACAGAAATAAGCAGCAATGTATATTTAAAAATATGTTTAAATGTACATTTAACCTTTCATATTAATAAACTCTCAGAGACAAGGAACTTAAAATCCATGTTTTTAATGTATGTAATTCTGGGTTTGTTTTCTGTTGTTTTTTTGTAGTACTTGTATAGCTAAAAAGGGTTCAATATTCCTTCTAATTCTTCTTGCTTAGGAATTCTTTATTAAGAGCATTTCTTTTCTTTTGTCTTCTTTGTTATTCTTTGAACTTAAGTCTCCTCTGGCTCTTCGATATTTTCTATTGACTCTTCTAACTTTAATTTAATTACTTTTTTCTTTTTCTGAGACTTTGCAGAAACAGAAAGTATATAAGCTGTACTGACTTATATTTCTTACTTGATCTTTAAATATTAAAAGATGAAAAAAAGTATCTTGAAATAGATTCAGACTTTAGAGCTGTGATTTTCTTTGAATGCCATCACAAATGCGTATTCTTTTTTAAGTAGAGTTTCATGCAGGAGCTGTGAATAAAATCAATAGCAAACAGCAGATTTAGTAATAATATAATATGAAAAATGGGAACACTTGTAGTTGTATACAAGCTCTTAAAGTGAAATAAAATGAGGTGGGAGAGGGACAGGGTGTTGCTTAAAAAACCCACTTACAATTAATACATGAATCCTGTAATGAGTATTTCTTCACAAAAGGTCTATACTTCAGCCAAAATTTGATTGTCAAAGGGTCAACAAAGAAAATAGCTTCCTTTTGGTATCTCTTTGCATCGACATGTAGTTAAGACTCATATAAATAAAATTTGTAACTCTTGTAAAACTTTTTTATGAAAGAATAAAACCAGAGAAATCCCCATTTAGAAGGAAAATTTTCTTTTTCTATGATCATTCAGTAAATAGCAATTATACTCTCACACAAGTAAAATTATTTACTTACATGTCTCCTAGTAACTTCATGTAACGGTTTGGGTGTCTGTCTTGGTTTGGAAAGACAGGTATCTGTCAGGGAAAACTAGAGTTTCCCTTGGAATGGAGAATGTAAAAAAAAACCCCTCCCTCCAAATTATTACAATTTTGCAATTAGGAGCTTTCAGGCAAAAATATGGGAATAGGAATAACAGTTGTTTACTAGGAATATTAAAAATACAAATGCAGTAGTACAAAAAAACCAAACAAGCAAACAAACAAAAATCCTAGAAAACTCTGAAAGTATCCATCAGGTATAAGACTATATGCTGAAGATCTTTTGCTGTTATAGCCAGATAACTTTAAGAAGACATTAAAAAAACTTAACCTATTAGCCTGCTTTAATTGCAGTTCCTGACATGTCTTAGTATTGATTAGAGGTGCATAGGGCAGTGTCTTGGTTTGGAAAGACAGGTGTCTGCCAGGCAAAGTTGGAGCTTCCCTTGGTATGCAGAATGTAAACCTCCTCCCTCCAAATTTTTATAATTTAGCAATTAGTGACTTTCAGGCAAAGATATGGGAATAGCAATAACAGTTCTTTACTAGGAATATTAAAAATACAAATGCAGTAGTACAAAAATAAAAAAAAACAAACAAGCAAGCAAACAATAAATCTTACAAACCCTGACAGAGTCAGAATATGATCTGACACTCTGTTGGTCAGGGTGTTGGAAGCAGCCCAAATAAATCCTCCTGGAGTAACAAATGTGGTTCTGTTGAAGTAGAGATGATCCTGTAGAAGGGTGATCCTGTAGAATGGTGACAAGATAGGTCTGATCTTTCTCTGGGAAATCCAGTTGAAACCAGGCTGTCCTGGTGTTTCTGATTCTCAGATTTTTATCTAGGTAGGAATGGTTGGCTCCTCTCACTGGGTGGAGCATCTCACAATGGGATGATGTAATTGTATCAGTCAATGGTGAGCCTTAATGGCCCATTAACAGAAGATATCCCCTGGAGGGAGGATGGGTCATGGAAGAGATGAAGAGCCCTGCCCCACCTGGTTTTAACAGCTGGCCCATTATCAGAAGGTACCCACCCCCTCCCCCCTGGAGGAATGGGTCCTACAAGAGATAAAGAAAAAACACCTCCCCAACTGGTTTCAACAGATGGCAAATAGAATACACGTTTTTGGTGACATATTGTGATCCAGGACCAGCAGCCAAGGCTAAAGGAAGTATAACAATGTCCATTAATTCACTGAGGTAAGCTACATCTAACCAGCAGGGTGCAAGACCCTTTGCAGCTAGGTAAACATATCAGCAATACTCTATAAGGCTGAGATTGCTTACATACTGGTATCTGAAACACCAAATTTATGTGTGCAAACTCTTATGCCTTGATGCTACTAATGTTTCAGGTTTTATTTTTTTTTTTTTTTTTTGGTCTGAAGGTTGCCTACGTGTTTGCAAGAATGCATAGGCATGCATGTTGATGTGAATATGTAGGAGTCTGTTATGTCACAGAGCTTATGCTATAGTCCAGGAACCCAGTGAACCTCTGTGAGATGTTAACTTTTCCTGTACAAATTCCCTTTCATTCATTCCATTCTTCTTAGTGTAAGCAAATACCTTTTAGGGCACTGTTCTGTGCTGGCCCCCATCCTGACATATTCTCCTAGAGAATAACCTTAGACCTTAACTTCAGACACATGAGAAGTCACAACACAGTTTGTTGTAGTAGTGGCTGAACATTGTCTCTTCATTCTCTCCCTCTCTGCTGAAAAAATATATATAATTCTAAAAAAATATACATTACAGCATATAGTATTCTTTTTTGTAAATTTCATGTGATAGTTTATTTCAGTTATGACATTTCCCTAACAATGAAAGTGTGGCAGGGTCTTTTCATATTTGTCAGCAATCACTAAACTCAACAGTAACCTTAATTTTGGAAGTGCTTTGTATAGCTTTTTCTTCATTTTCACTTTTGAAAACTTAGAGGGTCATATTAATATCTTCGCTATACTTTTTTTCAAAACCCAGTGCTTAAAATTGTTCCACCTGTTTTTATTTATGAAATGCATTGTACTTTAGAAATGAAAAGACCAATGTGGAAATATTTCTGTGAAAATGTAGATCATCATTGTTACAATATGATTTTGAGTAGGCACACTGTAGCATGAAAGCATTCAGCTGATCTACTTGAATACGTTTTTAGCAGCCCGCTGTTTAGGAACATTTTGACAAGTCTTTCTAGCTAACACTTTATTTTCATTACCACAGCAAGTATATAATGCAAGGAAGTCTGCTACTTGAAATGGTCACAGCTCAAAACAAGCACAGAAAATCTGGAATAGAGTTCTCAGATTGGAGATTTGAATCAGGCCCTATATACATCTAAACTGTTCTCTGCCATTTGATGATCTTTCAGTTTCCAAGTTAGACTCTATCCTATGAAGCTCTCCCCACAACTAAGAATAAATTATTTCCAGTTTGGCATATTATCTATGATCTCCTCTGATTGTTGCATCACAGATCCATTTTGTGACTCAAAATCTCTGTCAGTCTCTGTTTGTTGAGAACAAAGATGATTATTCTTCAGTTTAAATTATGCCTATACCTTTGTTCACTTTAATTCATTCTAGTTTCTTCTAGTATATGATATTGTCTTCTGAAAATGATATTTTCTTCAGTTCATTTTCAGTTTGTATGTTGCCATTGATTTCTCACATTAGAATTCTAAATGTCTCTGACATAGCTTTACAGAACTGAAAATCAGCTGATTGCAAATTAAATACACCCTTTCAACATATGCACACGCATCCTCACTGTGGGCTATTTAAAATAATCAGGGTGTTTGCATCCTCCAAACATACATTTAAATAAGATGGCCACACTGTTAGGGTATTTTCAAATCAAAGAATACTTTTAAACTCATTAGGAGGGAGTATAACTAGCTGAGAGAGAATGTGAATATATGGGGATTGCCTTCTAGCTGTCTTCTTTCAACTGATGTCCTCAAGTGAATTTGCTAATTGTGTCTGAATATTTACAACTCTCAGATTATCTTTTAGATCAAATACCTTTATTCCTTATATGAAAAAGTTATATGAGAAAATTAGTATACTATGAAATACACTTTGAAGTGTGTAGATTTAAAAAAGGAACACCTTATTTATAGGAGTTTGCTGACATCTTATTTTAGACTTAATTTGGAAAATTCTTTAAAAATGTAATCCAAGGATAAAATTTAAAATGGCAGTCAGTAGTATGGTTATAAAATAAAATTCGAACAGTCTGAATTGAAGAATTCAAATTTATTATTATATTTGGTTTCAAGCAAAAAAAAAGTGGAAATTGTATATGAGCTCATTATTTTAAATTACTCATCTGTAACTGATGACAAAAGCAAGTAAATGTCTTCAGATGAAAAATCATGGTGCTTTGCACTTTTTTAAAAAGGGAAATCAATTCTGATTGAACAATTAGCATGCAGTTTTGTGAATTTAAAATGAGCTAATTTCATGTAATACAATTTCAATAAAATATAGGCAAAGACCTAAAAATCTATCTTGAAGTGGGACAGTTTTGCTCATATCTTGATGATTGCTTATACAAGCTCAGTGAATTCAACTAGCTTTGTAGCTGAAAAAATCGTGTTTATGTATTCATGTTAGCATTTTCTATACCCAGTTCCCAAAGGAGTAATTAATATCTCAACTTAGATCATCTTTGGCAGATGAAACCCTGTTTTTCACATCACATCTTAAGCAATCACTTTGTGCAGGTGTTAGAGGAGCAAAAGGTTCATCAGTTTCAATGCCTGGCACATGTGACTGATGCCCAGGGGACTCAAAAGACAACGTTGAGGAGGCCTGCTCTCACTCACTGGATACACTTCTATGCTGTTAATGGTCTCATTAGCCATACTACACAAAATGTGTGACTTATTAATTGTGGCCTCTTCTACATGCAATTGCCTACATAGATTTGTTACTTTTTGAAACATCAAATAATTTTAAAACCATGGAGTCATTAGTGTTACACTTTCACTATACTGTCACCAGAGAAAATGTTCTAGTTTAAGCCTTGATATTTTTTAATTTTACATTCTGAATTACATCACAAATACACTCTGTAGCATCTAGTTTAAAAATTCTTATTCAAAAGAATGGAACAATTTGCTCATCTTCTAATAAGTTTAAGAATTGAGAGTGAATTTACAAACAATATCCTTGTAGCAAATATCTTGGTCTCAGAAGTTTTGGCTAACAAATGGTTAAATGTGCCCTGATGTCTCAGTATTCCCTGGTAATATGAAAAAAGTTTTATTCAAAATTCTTGAGTAACATCTAGAGTAAGATTCATAGATAATCTACTGTCATTTGTTTTTTATTTCACTGTGCCCATCTGTTCAGGTAAGCACATTTTTAAGATTTGCATGGTTTTAATTAGTGCTGCTACCCAACAGGACCAGATTCATTCTTAGCATTTTAAAAATCTTCTTTAAACAGAAGAGTCAATGCAAGAATCTTCTGCCTCAAACAAAACGTTTGAGAAAAATTATAAGAAACTTACAACTGAAATTTTAAGGGATCTATGTCTGAATTTTTTAAATAGCATTAGCTGTTGCTGCCATTGTGTATATCAGATAAATAAGCATTCATATAAATAAGGATATGGATAAACTCAAAGCATGTTTGCCAAAAGAAAAGAAAGAAAAAGAAAACTAATTGAATTTCAAGAACTATTCAGGTGCATGTAAAACAGAACTTTTTTTTTTTTTCATGTCATTTAAATACTTGGTACAAATGTGTCAAACACTTTTATAGAGTGGGAAGATCATAATTTAAGCTGTCAAAGGGTGAAATTATTTTGAGAGGTTTCATCAGCAGGGGGTTGGAAACAGTTTAATGTAAGAGTGCCTGCAATTAATAGAGTTATATCTAGCCAGAGGGTTGACTTATTGTGCTACGGTTGTCTATCTTTCTTTTTCCCCCCCAACCCCACCTCTGCATTTGGAAAATTCCTTTCATGAATCCTAAGTGTCCTCAATATCATAAATTGGCATGAAGAGTTTACAGCACTCTTAGGTATTCCTTCCCATTTTCTTTCCTCATATTACTAAATTAAGGCTTTCAGGCCAAATAGGTTTAATTTAATCTCAAGAGTGTGCATTTGGCAGTAAATGAAGACCATTTACATTGTATTTCTGATGACTTAAATTATTTCAAAATTGTTTTTGCATATAACATTGAGAATTTGTCTATCAAACAAGGCCATTTTTTTTCCTAGAAGAGGTGGTGTTCAATTTTGTATAGACACAAAGATTTTTTTGCACTGCACAGGTAATAGGTTTTTTATCAAGTTAATCAAACCCAGAGAGACAAAGAAAGAGTCTCAATGGAGTTTTCATTAAGAGATTGTGCCAGTTAAAATTCTTGTATGAGATATTTTTTTCTTATAAATTAGGTTCCCCAAATCTTTTCAGCATATTAGTGTCCTTCCTATTACTTATTAGGTGCAGCTTCATTAGAATAATGAAGTCAGGTGTGTAGCTCTGGAAGAACAAGTATCTGAAAATTTAGATTTCTGAAATGCATGTTTTAAGCCCTTGCTCATTCCATGCTATATTTGTGTCTCCTAGAAACAGTTCCTTTAACATGGCACCAATGATTTAGTTTCCTTGTGTTGAAAACAGGAGTACTAATAGCAAATGTCTGAGTACTGCTGAATTTCCTGCACACTTCACCACTCTCATCTCATTTCTAAAGCACAGTCCAGGATTTTCCTCCTGAGAAAATGCTTTCTATTTTCAATCAGCACATGCAGAGTCGTGTAGAGTTGTCAGCTTTCAGCCACAACACAAGGAATGGATCTATCCTACAAACTGTGTCTACTGGACCTATTGTTTTTTCCTTCTTGTTTTTTGAGGACAGCAATGCATAATGCACATAGAGTGCAATCCAGAAGGAGGAACTAGACACTAAACTGAATATTTCAGCATTTTCTGCTAAGGGCTTAATTGAGGAACTCACTGAGTCTTCCTGCTGTTAAAAGGAACCTTAGCATGTTTATTTTACTTCTTATGCCTTTTATCATTTATAATAAGTAACATTATTAAAAACTATGGCCAATGTTTTTATTTGTCACTTGATTATATTAATCATGATTATTATTTAGATCTGTGAGAGATCTTGGAAAGAATGGACTGTGGAATTAGGGAAAATACATTAAGATCAGAGACAAAAATAATGATTTGATGAATAGGGCCTAAATTTTTTTATGGCTTCACCTACAAGCCTGTAAGATGGCTTGATATTTTGCTGTGCTGCATTTAAACAGATTCTTATTCTGAGTAACAGTTTAGTTAGCTGATCATTTTGCTCACTCGCATGAATAAAACCAGAACTTCAGAAACTCAGGATGTGATAATGGAGCTCATTGTTCCATAGAATTCAACCACCAGCAGCTGGGTTGAACTAGAAATGAGAGACTGACAATGAGATAAAAAATAATAACAATAACAATATTAGCAACAACAAATAATACCTTAGGAAATGATATGAAAGTCATATCATCTAAAAAGACCTACCAAAATTATGTATTTCAAAATATTTATTTTCAGATGAAGACAATTCAGAAACAAATGAGAAGGAAGAAAAGAATAAAAAGACAGAAATTAGTTGAATGAAACACAGCAAAGGCCTTCAAAAAGGAAGAAAAACTGTTCGATGTTGAAAAAATATTAAAACCAGGTATAATCATCATAAAATTTTAGGAATGCATTCCTTTAATGAGGCAGAGGATGTTAGTATGTTTCTATAGTCATAAAATTTTCCTTTTTCAAACACTTATAAGAATTGGGACAAGTCCAATTATTATAGAAAAGGTAAAACCTTGGTGGAAAGTCAGATTGTTTTGTTTCTCAAGCCTTCAGTGAAGACTTTTTTATCACTATACTAGAAAGGCCAGGTAATTTCCTACTGCAGGGCCTTTCTGCTTATGCTTCTTTACTCCACCAGACAGCAACAAAGAACAAAACATCTTTTCAAAGCAAGTGAGGATCAGACAAATGAAAATACATTTATATCCACAATAGCTGAATGAAATATTACAAGTGATATCATCCTATATTTTGTTTGGTTGGTTCTTCTTGGATTTGGATAGCATTTTTAAGAATAAAAAACCAGATCTATCTTTTTGTTTCTTTTTATTCAGTGCCAGATAGTGGTGTAGATGGAGAAAATCTCAAGCAGATTGATAGCATTGATAAAAATATCTTATGAGGACAATCCATTAAATATAATTATAAGAATAAACTAGTTTATTTCTATATACCATGTTCTGCATGCTCTGTTCTATGTTTTACGAAGTGTCTATGTACCCCAGACCCTCAGATAAGTTTGATTCTCAAATGGTTTGTTATCAGCACTGATAGTGTTTTGGGGTTTCTATTTCTCTCCTCCCTCTTCCCAAGTCTCTAATAGACAAGATCTAATTTTCCATTTTGTGTGAAAAACGCCATAGGTTTGAAAGTTTCACTATTCAAAAATAGATAATGAAAATTAAAGTGTTTCAGTTTTTTGCAGCAGTAGTCTCCAACACAACCTTCTTGCAGTTTCCATGAAAAAGCTCAGTCTCAGTATCTCTTACTCAGCCCGGGAATGTAAATGTACACATCTTGTTTATAAGGAATATAAATGAAATTTTCCTCATATTAATATTGTAGTCATTAGTATTGTAACAGTGATTAGTAAACTCCAATCCTCTTATGATACTGTTAGAGACAGCATATGATAATATTTACATAAACAATTATGAAATCCATAAATAAAGATTTTTAATTATTTCAAATATGGCTAATTCTTCTTGAAGTATTGTTTTTAAAATCCTGTGTCTTTTAGTGGAGAAGGTTTTTGGCTTAGTATTTACAATAGCAATAATAAATTATATCTAGTCACACAGTTGGTAATTATATATTTCTAGACACCCATTGTTTAAATAAAAAAGATTTAAGAATAACCCTTTAGAACACTTTCATAAAGACAAAGAATAGGTTATTAATGAAAAAGATTTGAGTTTTAAAAAACTGCATTAACTTAAAATGTTATGTTTTTAGCAACCTTTTGATTAAGGATTATACTTGAGTGATTGATGAATTACAGTCCATTGTATGAGAAATGGAACTTAAGTCTTTGAAAGATGTATATATTTAACCATAATTATATTCTGGATTTTTAATTTTTCATCAATTGTGTCTGTAAATATATTGTCAATTAATGATCATTTTTCAATCTGTCTATATTTTTCTATATTTATCTGTATTTATAGGCAGATTTATTTATCTATATTTGTCTATATTTATTTTTATATATTTATCTATATTTTTGTAGCTTTAGTCCATATTGGTAATATTAATACTTTTAAAGTAGGAAAATTATTATTTTGAAAACAAATTAATATTTTTCATAAGCATAATCTTTTGATAGAAATACTTGTATTTCTATATATTTCTGAAGAAAACTTGTATTGTAAAACTAGTTTTCTTCAAAAATTGTGGATGGCATAAACAAACTTTGCATTATTTGACAGTTCTTACTGAAATTAAAATTTTGCCCAATTGGCTCTATCATTCTAGGTTATATAATACCATCAAAATACTGTAAACTGTTATTTGAGTGCTGCCTGTATCAGCTGCCAATTTTTGTTTAAGCTTCACTGCCTCATAACAGCATCCAACAGCAAGGGGAGCTCTAAGACAAGTTGGAGTAAACAGAGAAAGTTTTGAGAGAAGGTTAGAAATACTGTCAGGAAAAGATAGAGTTTGGAGAAAAGATTTGGAATGGGGGAGGGACATAGCTGTTATTCACCATAAGTAAGGCAGCCAGAGGTGTTTCCAAAGTACAGGAGAAAGATTTAAAAAGTGTGGGAGATTGTAAGAAGCAGCCAAGTGACTAAATAGAAGTGATCCAAACACTTTGAAAAAAAATCAAACTCGCATCTCAAGTGAGATGTACAAAATAGCTAAGAAAACCACCTAGATATGATATAGTGGGCAGAGAGTGATTCAAATAAATAGTAAATCAGATGTAGATTGATCTATGCAGGATATAATAGCACCTATGAATTACAAATATAATTTATCTTCAAGTAAAAGTCTATATCAAGGGATGTTATACTGACTTTCACTAAAAGTCATGAAGATTGTACTGAGTAATTTTGTCTAAAAAGAAATATTCTTTCATAAACAAGCAAGTAAGTAATCTCCTGTTTCAGTAATAAAGCAAGAGAAACTACTGCAATCCAGATAGCCATAACTGAATCCTAACTTTGCTTTACTGATCTTGGAAAATGCTACCTTGGGCCTCTCTGCTTTCCTGAGAGAGGTTCTTCTATAGGAATTCTATTTCCCCCAAATCTTTTCAAGATTATTCTACCTTCTCCTACAATATGCCTTTCCAGCCAGCTCAAGTAATGGATTAAGCCTCTTGTCCTCCTGCAAATTTCCTGCTTGCTAATATATTTCAAGAGACAGTCCTCTGGCCAGGCCAGTTCTCATGGCTGCCAGTTTAGACTCACTGGCTTTTGAGTCTGCTGACTTTGAGCACTCCTTGGAGACTAAACCAGTAGGCTCATTTAACATTCCTGTTAAATGTAGCTTATGTCAAAAGGTCTGTGCTACGAGTCACAATAACAGGGAAACTGAAGACTAATTTTTCCTTAGTCATAGGATCTGTTAGGAAATTG
Source organism: Prinia subflava (assembly GCF_021018805.1). Classification (NCBI taxonomy): domain Eukaryota; kingdom Metazoa; phylum Chordata; class Aves; order Passeriformes; family Cisticolidae; genus Prinia; species Prinia subflava. The sequence goes on along the minus strand of NC_086253.1, from coordinate 20,937,986 downwards.
TTACAAGGTTTGAAAATAGAAATAAATGCAAACAGCAAGTCTGTGTAGGCGAGTAGCTGACAGAAAATATAGAAAACTGGGATGTGCATATATATTATGTGTCCAGGCAGATCTTCCACAGAAGGATAATTCCTTAGAACAGTATTCCAGACTGCAGTTTTCTTCCATGAGGAAGCTGTTTCTCAAAACATTCCTAGCCTGGCATGGAGATGTGCCTCCTTTTGGCCACTGTCTGCACCACTTGCAAAGCCACAAATATTTCATAACATGTAAATACTACCTCTTCCCACTCTCAATGTAGAGTTATTTTTAAACTGAATCAGTGCATTAAATTTATTGATAGAGCAGAGTTCCAAAAAGATATTACATCTTTTTGGAAGTTAAAAAGATGTTACATCTATATGCACAGAGGGCAGTGAAGCTAGAGGTGGAAGTAGAAGTTTTCAGCCTTTTCACTGGGGGTGAAAAGGCTGAAAACTTAAAGAGGGTGAGTCTTTAAAGACAACATATTGATAAATCAACATTCTGAAATACCTCATCTTTATAATTTTTATTCCCTGGAGGCTACTGAATGCAAATGTACTTATGTAGCTTTCCCTCTGCTTTCCTCTGCACAGCTGGAATACAGTGCCTAGTTCTGGGTTCCTCAACACAAAAAAAATATGTATATACTGGAGCAAGTCCAGGACAGGACTACAAAAATGATTAGGGATCTGAAGCATCTTTCATAAAGGGAAAGACTGGAAGAGGTGAAACTGTTCAGCTAAAAAAGAGTGGTCTCAGGGAGAATTCTATCAATGTGTTCAATTCATTAAAGTAAGAAATTTTTCACTACAGCAGTAGGCGAATTTAACCATTGTTTTGTGTGAGAGGAAAAGTAAACCCAAGTACTTTTCTTTATGTGTTTCCTATCTGCAGTAGTAAATGAAGTATGGTGAATTTGGTTTCAGTTTCTAGTAATTTTGATTTTTATTTTTGAATGCTACATATTTATGAAAGTTTCATTATTTTACCCCAAGTTTCAACAGTTTAGTATGTAGCAATGATAGTTTTCTCAGTGTTATGACTGGGAATTTATAAGAATCTTATGCATTCACCACCTGTATGCTGAATTCAAGTGTCTCATGAGGGAATGGTAAATCAATGTGCTTTATCAAGTGGGATGTGTAACCAAATGAGAACAAGCAGTTAAGTGACTATGGTTAAGTGACTAATAGCCTGAATTACTACTGTCTGTTTACTGCAATAATATTGACCTCATATAGTCTGACAGTGTCCTTAACTCTGAGATTGTAAAAAAAAAGAATAATTAGAGTGAAGAAACATGTTTACTTTAATAATGGAATTCACCTCAGATGCATTTGTATGAAACACTTTGCACCTGAATCTAAGCCTTGTTAGCATAAATTTCATTAAGTGCTCTTCTGCTTCATGCCAAAGAGAAGCAAAACGTATTTCAGTTTTAGCAGTAGGTTTGTACTGGCAATTCATAGTAGATAACAGAAATGCTGAAAATAAGAAAGTCTGGAATCAACAACTGGGAAAAGAGTAGAACATCTATGAAAAAATTGAGAACAATGATGACAAGCTTTTTATACACAAGATCATGCTTCCACATTATAAAAGATCAAGAAATATGAAAGAAACAGGGCTTAACATCAGTGGAACAAAAGCAATCAAAAGAATTACTTAGTAAGCTTATATTAGTGGTTGTTTTTGTGTTTGTTTTATAATTACTGTGTTTTTTTTCTCCAGTCTCCTGAAAATTAATGGCAAGTTGATTTCTAAGATACAGTTACTGACTGTGGGGACAGCTAACTGAATCTGACAGTGCTTTGTAGCACTTTCCAGTCACTTGTCAGTGTTGGAATTTTTTGTTTATCTTTTTCTGTAAGTGTTTACTTCCTACTTTCCTAAGGTTTGTCTTATGAATAAAATTTCTCAGGCATTTGAAGAAAACTTCTTGAATTCAAAGGCAGTGGGAGACCTATTTTAACGAGCAAGAAGCTCCTGACTGAACTTAGATGTATGAAGCAAGATACAAGAGTTGAAAGCAGGGGCAGGTGACTCAGGAAAAGTCTAGATATGCTGTGCTATAGGGATGGGGCTAAAAAAGCCAAGACTAATCTGAAGTTAAGTCTTGTGAAAAAGACAAAAAAAACGTTTCTACAAGTTTCAAACTTCCAATTTTATTAAAATAACTAAAAAAGACAGGGGGAAAAAGACCATGATAACAATATTATTCTGAGGGCCTAATCGTAACTTCTTTCCTTCTCTTTTTCTAATTGTGTTAAACAAATTGCCTCTTTGTTCCTGAACTATTTCCTATTCTGCTAAGAGTCTCACAAGAATTGAGTCAGGTTTTCAAAAGTGAAGAAGGAAAGTTATCATACAAAATTACCCCAGCAAGGATAGATGTTTTTTTTTGAAGGATATCATGAGAGGTAGCAGACTGAGAAATTACCATCTATATGACACTGTGTTATATATATATATTGAGAAAAAAAAATAGTCATTTCAAATTTGTAAGACCTGATAATTTAAGAAGAACAAAATGTTATTTGCAGTTGTGATAAACTCAATTTTTATTGAATGTTTTTACAAAGAAAATATCTAGAGAAAAGCTGGAACTAAGGCAAACAGGTAGCCCAAAATTGAGTTATATTATGTTTTTTTAATTGACAGGACTATAAGCAATATGTTTTAAAGGATCTGGGATTTAAGCTCCTCCTCATATTGGATTTATCTGAAACAGGTGCTCAGAATCGTGCCTGGGTGCGTTCTGAACACCTCCAGAAACTGAGGTCCCAAAACGTCACAGGAATTTTTTGAGTAGCCTGTTCTAAGGTTTGGTCACCATTAGAGAGGAAAAGTTTCATCACAGATTTTCTGGTGCCTGTTGACCTTTTCTAATACATTCATGTCCTTGCTTACAACAGTGATGGGAAATCCAGACAGGTTCTAGTGACAGAAGAGGAAACTTGGTCTGATTTGGAGCCTTCTTATAAGTGTGCACTTGTGTAAGCAGAGGAGACAGCAGCAGAAGAGAGTGAAGTCAGTTTAAAAAAAAAAAAAAAAAAAAGTAGAATTTAGCAGGATTCAAATATATTCAGAACATATAATGGCTTATTCCTCTGGTAACCCTATAAAAATGTAACTGTACTTTTGAATAATCACTTTATTATTTCTGGAAACAAGAAATATTTTTATTCTGTTATATTTTTAAAGATCTCAAGAGAGAACTGGGTGTTTCTCTTTGTCCTGTCACTATTAATTATATTATAAGAAGACTCTTCATTCCAGTCAATGCACCAAGAATGCAGCTCTGTAACTTTTGCTCAGTCATGTATACTTCTTCCTGTAAGTCAGTACATTGAAGAATAAGATGTAGAAATGTCCTTTTTTTCAGAGATTCCACTTCAGGAGCAAGCAGTAAAACATATTTAGTGGCATTCCTCAACAGCAATTTGTTGTATAAGAAAACTGGCATTGATTTTTCTGACAAATATGCCTCTCTCTCTCTCCAGTCTTCCATAAAAATCAGTAGCACTAGCAAAAGGGTTGAAGATGCAAAGCAGAGCATACACAAGTGTAAAATAAGGCTAGCCCTTCAGTAGCTATTCCCTTTTGATTAAGGTATGGAACCATTTACTCTCTGTGACAGGTGACAGAATCTGGGGGTTTTACTGGAAAATGTGTACTGTATTAATTTGGAATCTCCATAGTTAAATTGTTACTGGTTTTATTTATTTAATATTTTCAGCATGAAAAGCTTTTTTTTTTCCTGACATATAAACTTTTGATAAAATTAAAATATAAAGTTTAAAGAGAACAATACACTTTAGCTATATTTGCATAATTCTTGAATTTCAAGATTCAAATTTTTAACGACAAGGTTTTAACAGACAAAAATTTTTACTTTTGGGGTCGCAAAATAGTAATAATTTGTTAAGAAACTAAAATAAGAAATATATTTTTGCTCCAAATTGACTTTTTTTTTGTTATAACCATAAAATATTTTTAACCTGTTCAGTAAGGTGTTAGACTGCATTTATCTTTTTACCATATACTTTCAAATATTTCAAGTCTGTTTTCTCATTCTCTGCTGACTTATATTTTCTGGTGAAAAATATTTATAATGACATGATTTCCAGTTTATAAATGTGAGCTATACATCTAGTCATAAATGTGTGTTAGTAAAAATATATTTTAGCCCTGAATGGGGAAATGAAAAGGAATCTAGGGATTAAACTGCAACCAACAAGATTGTCTTATTCTTTTAAGGGTAAATGAGGGTAATATTGAAAATTATTTAATAAATTTTGAGCACTTCAACAAAGGAAAATTAATTAGTTTTGTTAGTAGCACCAAAATATTTTATAATGAAAATTTTCCACAGCAAAATGTTTGCACATTTTTCATGCTACTTCCATGATTGCAACATTTTTTAACCCCTGATTTTAAATGTCTCACCAATTTATATCAATACAAATTCTAAAACATTCTTCATAATTTGATGTACTGTAGGATAACCATATGAAAGTTTTTGTCATGTTCACATACTTGAGTATGTTGAAATAGCATGGCACAAAGGTAATTTTACTTTAACTTCCTATCTGTATGGACAGTGAATTTGAGAGCAACTGAACAAAATTTCACAGCAGTACTTGGAGAAGAATGCCTTGTTTTTTCCATAATAATTTACAGACCACGATTTTGGATGCAGTGCATTCCTGCCTGTAGACCTAAAGCTATTGCCACTTAAGTTGAAGAATCTGCAACCAAAATAATGTGGATTTCTAATTTTTTTAGTACTCTTGAACAAAGGTTCATAGAATCATAGCATAGCATGGTATTGGGTTTAAAAGTGACTTTAAAGATCATGTAGTTCTAACCCCACCTGCCATGGTCAGGCACATTAGAACAGATTTTCCAGCAGATGCAGATGCTGATAGTAATTGTACAGGCAAGGAAATGTGCGAAATAAATTGGCAGGAAACAAACCCCTTAGAACATGCTTAGTCCTTCCATAATAAAGACCTGTAGGCAGAAATACTGCAGTGACATAAGTTGGATTTAACTTTTCCATTAAAGTTAAGAAGATCAAACTTATTAAAGAAGATCAAAACAATCCCAAAGTGGTTTTGTATGACTGTTTAGCAAAATTAAGTTCTATAAAATCCTGTATTTCAGGATTTTCCATTTCTTTCTTTGCCAAGGTTCTTATTCTTTCTTGGTTGTGTAATCATAGAGGTGCTACAGGCACCTTAACGGGTCCTTTCAAAGCTGACTGGAACTCCTGTCTTTCCAAATCCACCACCCCTGCAGACCACCCTGCTATCAATAGCTTTTCACATAAACCAAATATACACATGCATAGAGGACTCAGTTCACTGGGGAAAGTATAAAAATGTGCAACTCTTTCCTATTGCTGCCATTCAAACCTCTCACTCCTACACATATAACCACACACCCTCGGCCTCACCAGCTGTTGGCTCCAAGAATTACAGCCCATGTTATCCCCTTCTCTAGTTGCTTGCAGTTAGACCTTGCAGACCTCATACATATCACCAAGATTACAAAGGAAAATTAGTTAAGAAAATAATTTAAGGATACTTCAGTTATCAAGCATAAGGCTGACTAACATCTGCTTACATGAAGAAAATTTCTTTACATCTTTTCTGCATTTTCACATCATTTTCCCTGCTCAGTCCACCCCAATTCAAGCCCTTCCTCATGTTTAAACCTTTCAGCAAACATCTCATGATAAATTTTATGATGGGATGTCACAATGCCCCTTTTGGTATCCCATAAGGAGTTTCTAGCAGTCCCTCAAGAGTCCTTAACTACCCCATAGTATTGTGATAATCATGTTCCAGTTGTCATCAAGTACTGAGTCAGACTGACCCTTCCAAGGCTGTGTCTGGGTAGTGATTTGTTTAATGGCCCATCCATCAGTGGCTGAAGAGTCCTGGTTTTTGTTACTGCCTCCATTATCACCTGCTCATTAATTTTTGTGTCTTTGTGTTTAATTTCTCTGTTTCCTTGCTTTTTGTTATTTTGTTTATATAAAATAGTCCTTTATCAGGTAACATAGTGTGTTGCAGTGTTCCATATACCCTTACAAAAAATTCAAAGATAAAGGAATATTAACATATAAAAATGGGAAAAATAACTTTTAAAAGAAGAAAATTAAAATAATAGGGTAAGTAGCTTAGCACCAGCTAAATTTTATGAATGAAACCTACTTCCTTCATGATGAGCAACCAACTTTAGTAGTCACTTAAAATTATTCACCACATAACTCATCTGAATAGTTCTTGTCATTTTTGTTAGGAATCAGAAGTTTTTTGAGAGACAAAACTTGTGTTGAAACAGGGAAGAGAAATACAAAAAATCAACAGTTCAACCAAATAGAAGTAGATAATGTAAGTACAAAAAGTAGATAAAAAGCAATGTGTTGAGAAGAGATGAATTCTGCTCTCTATCAGCACTGCAGAACAATGAATACAGCTTTTTGATGTTTTTCTTCACCTTACAATCTTCAGATTTGTGACAGCAAAGACTAGCACCCATGTAATACCATTAAAATTTCATGGGCACCTAAATATAAGAAATCCCATGGGAAAGTCTCTAGATATCAGGAAGACAAAGAAAGGAAGTGAGTGCAGAAGGCCCAGGGTGGCCCTGGTCAGACTCTGCGAGCATTATCTGTACACTGTTGTGATTAGAACTGCTGCTGTTGCTATTTTCTTATCTCATTGCTGTTTCCAGTATTTTTGTTATATTTATATACAGATTTATATATTACATTTATATTTGTATTCATATTTATACAACTTATATATAATTTATATGAAGTTTATTTAATGTTAATTCATGAACCAAAAACTGGCCTATGTCACACACTGAAACAAATGCCATATCTCTATAAAATAATATAATCTTATTTTACAACCTTTCTAGAATGGGACGTGTACTTATAGATCAGATGAAATGGAAAAGGAGCGAATTCAGCTTCTACAACTGGGAGACGAGTTTTACCCTCTGGAGAATATTGTCACTGAAGGACAAAAGTAGAGACAGAAGGCTATACACTCCCCCCATTGCACCTTTCCAGGTTCTTAGAATCTTTGTCTTAACTTCCTCAACAGAGATTATTGCTTTCTATTTGAATAGCCTTGATGGATTTTTTTTTTTTTAAATAAGTGTCTAATTCATGTGAAGGCCATTGATACTTTACGTCTGTGACATCCAACGGCAATTAATTCTGCAGTTTAGTATGAAAAACATATATATGTTGTTTCTTTTTAGACTGTTACTGAAAATTTCATTTAAGGACCATCCTTCTAATTTTCTAAGAAATAAAATTATGTCAGATTCCATAATTATGTATGTGTCCTCATTTAACCCTTTCCTTTTATTTTTCAGGTGAATGCTCATAGATTTTTATCAACATTCTCTACCTGTATCCATTTTTTTATCATTCCTAGCTTCTTTTTTTGAACCATGTCCTTCTTTTGGTGACCAGAATTGCGTGTAATGTGATTATGAATCCACACATTTTACGTATGTTTTTTATTCTACATTCTGTTCCATTCTTGAGCTTTCTTGACATGCAGTTTGCCCTAGAGGCTCCTTCAGCAGAGAGAATTTTTTTTGACATAACTCATAGAGAATGGTGGCTCTATATTTCAAATACTTCTCTCTGAAACAAAACATTTTCTTTTTATGTGGATGATATGAAGGAAAACAAGTATTTTACTGGTTTCAGTATAGTTGTGTATATATACTTATCTATTTATCTATATTTATATATATGTAAAAGATGCATAGCATCTTTTATGCATTTGCATATATAGCACAAAACCCGATAGATATCACAGTACAAAAATCCTGAAAGATTTTATGCTCCTGGACCTTTGACAATGTAACGAAAAGGAAGCGGATTGGCTAAACCATAATTTCCAAAACTTGCAATTCTTACATAAAACTCAGTTCAAAAAATATTAAATATTTGCAATGGATAATAATAATTTTGAAATGGTGTTTAGATACTACATTTCTGTTTAGTGACTAAAGTAATGCATAATGTAAGACAGAAACTTCTGCCTGTGTGACAAAGGTGGTTGTCAGTGTTTCCATTTAGAGTTACTGTTGTAGAATATCTCCTGCTAAAACACTGTTGTAGCTTGCTGATTTTGTGTTGAAATGCTTTAAAGTTAATACTTTGACACAGGAGAAAAAATTAATTCCTCATTATCTAGGTCATCTCCATAATCATTTTTCAGTAGTATAATTATGTTTTATGCTTATACAACACATTTTAAGGGAATCAAGGTTAAATAGCAATTTCTGAGATCTATATTGTAATGTAAAATTGATTTCATCACTTAAGACTCCATTAAGAATTGCAGTTGGGTTTTTAAACATCATCAACCCCTTCCTCTTGTTAGATAATATTACTTATTTTTATTAATATTTTATATATTTTTGAGGAATATTTCTAGCCAAGGGCATAAAATTTATGCATTAAATTGCATGTATACCATCTGTAATTATTCTTCTGTGATGTATTAAGATTGCAGTTCCAGTCTCCTAAACCATAATCAAGTAACTTATGGAACATAATTATATAACCTGTCATATCCTTCAAAGCTCCTGATCTCCTACACTGTAGCTTTGTCTAAATAATTATTAAAAATGTTAGAAATTATGATTGGGCCATTAGATTTTTTTTAATCTTTCTGACACACATAAAATTAATAACTTTTGGATAGATGTATCATATTTAATTTTTGCCTAGTATTCATAGATTAACCAAAATCTAAGGTATCTCTACATAAATTCCTGTGAAATTTTGTCTGAAGATTTGGAAAACCCAAACAGAGAGTAGAAAATTCTGAAATTAGCATCTGTGATTAAAAATGTCGGCTAGTTAGCTAGTATCTAGATACTAGACACTAGCTAGTTAGCTAGTATCATCACGTCAATGATATCTTTTCAGAAGTTTTTTCTGAGAATTCAGTGTTATAAAATGCCTACGACTGTCTAAGAGATTTCCTACAGATTCTTCATGGTTTGGATTATTTTAATTCTTTGTTACAAAAGGCTGTTAGTGTTAAACAATAGTTTCTAGTTACAATATCATTACAATGTTACAAAGTGATTAACTGAGTGTTTAAGTCCAACACATGGTACTTTTTATTGTGCTTCTCTTTTGTCAGAGCAACAAGCCTTTGCTTTGGCCGCAATCACCTGCGGCATGATCTTGGAGAAAACTTTCATACTTGCCTCTTTGCCATAGCAGTCTCTATGTATAATTCACAGGCACAAAATTACAATTTACATAAAATTTCTGGAGCAGGCTGTCAGTCAGAAGTTGCTTGTAGAATCTCTGTTAAAGACATGCAGTCCAAGCATTCCTTATATTTCTGATATTGATATTTATATAGTTATTACATTTTTTAACCTCCTAAAAATCTATTGATTCTGCTGTATGTACTTGACTATTTCATTTTGTTTAATGCTTTCAAAAGATTTTAATCCCCTTCGTGTTGTCCTTTCTGTGGAAATTGAGAATCCATTTCTGCTACCCAATGAGAGGCTCAATTTTATTTCAGTCAAGTATGAAGGACAGAACATGGAAACTTCATGCTTTGCTTATTATTTAGGCTATTTCATACCTAGCCTCATAAAAGTCTTTGATCTCGCTAGTGTAATATACTTGCACTGTACTGGGGATGTGATGAAACAGAATCACCTAATTTAAAATAAGTGGCTCCCATTGCACAGGTAATTGGGTCTAAATAATTTCAGACCCACTTACACCTTGCAGCTACATCTATCAAAACGTCTTGGAAAACTTGCATACAGTACTGAATAAAACTAAAGTCTCCTAGTGCACTGGTTAACAGTACTACCAGAAAAAGATTGCCTGAATCTATCAGTTATGTCTCATCATTGATCAAGGATATGCAGGTTTATGAATTAAAAAGAAGTGAAGTCTGAGCATCATTAAGTAAAAAGTGTACATCATAGAAAAAAAAAAAAAAAAAAAAAGAAGTATACTTTCTTCTAGTTCACCTAATCTGATCTTTCTCAGTCCATAAAATAAAATGGAATGGAGTAACAGAAAATAAAATAAACCAAAATAACTTCTTAGGTCTGTATTTTAGTTTTCATCTAGTTCAAGACTGCTTTTTGCCTTTTGAGTGCTGACACATTCATCTGAGTCAGCAGATGTTTATGCAAGTTCATACTTTTTCATCCTTTTGCTCCATCCTTCTTGTATATATAATAACATTTTTCACCTGGCATATTATGTTATCTTTTGCCCTTTCCATCACCTTCTGCCTATCTCTGTATTGCAGACTTCTAATTACCTCCTTGCCTATCATACTGTCCTAATTTCTTACACCTTACGTCTCCATCCTATTTCTTATTAGGATGGTGCACTCTTCTGTCCTTCAGTTCTGCCTTCATTTGAATATTTGTGTTATTCATTTTTTCACCACTCTGAGTTTGGGATTGAAAATGGGCTGAAAATTTTATAAGGATATAGCCAGTGGAAGTTCTTGCTAAAATGAATCCTTCTGTGGAATCACCATATTTCTAAAGTTTTTCCACTGCATTTATAATAGTAATAGTTTTGAAGGTGTAAAAGAAAACTGTATAGCAAATCCTAACAAGATACAGACTCTCTAGCATGATTCACTTCCCTAGAGGATTATTCCATCAATGCAGCACAATCAGCTTTTTAAACAGGTTATAAAAAATCAATTGCATTTGCTTTTTGTCCATGACATACTTGGTGACCTATACTAAAGAAAATTATATATTTCAAATCTTGAAAACCCCCTTTTTTTTCCTTTTTCTTAAACCTGAAGGGAATCTATGGTTCTGCTGTTCATATAATTAAGATTTTTGGTAATACCATAAGATGATAAAGTGAAAGACAATTTAAACCAGCATAAAATTATTTCAAAGTTAAATACAAGTGTAACTTGTATTACCTCAATGACTTCAAAGTTAAATACAAGTGTAACTAGGTCTACATTAGAAGAAAGAAGTTCATGGAAATTACATGTTGAAACACTAAGCTTAGTTTTCTGAGGAGGCTCTTGATGTATGTAAAGGTTGAAAAGAAAAGCACATCAACATAAAACAATACTTTGATAAATTGCTTTGCTGAAATAGAGGTCATGAGATGACTATCTTTTATTAACTGTGATAGTCAAGGGCAATTTACTTAGGTGGAGACTCAGGGTAACAAAAGATACTCAGTTAATTTCCTTCTGTGGTGGAAGAATGGACGGGGAATATTATCTGCTATAATATCAAATTTTTCTTGAAACCACACTGACTATTTTTTACTGTGTTCCAATGATCTAGCCAATACTGAAAGTTGCTAGCATATAAACAACAAGTCTAATGGTTTTGCAAAGTGAGCAGTAATTTTTTTACTGAAAGGGAAAATCAACTTTTCTGTTGGCATGAGTTCATGTATAGGATATAGAATTGGCCTTGTAGTAGTAACTAGTAAAAGAATATTTTACTGATTTTACTTTGCAAAATTTATCATGACTGTATTCAAACATAGTAGCTAAACTTCTTGGAAAATCACCATACAAAAATTGTTTAGAATACTCTGAGTGACAGAAATACTTGCTTTGAGAGAACTGCCTCTGTGAAGAAGGCTCAGTAGAGGTGCAAATGTCTGTGGACTGATGTGCCTTTCAAACACTAAGAATAGATTTGTCCATTGTTGTAGATTAACAAGTCTTTTGTTATTCCTATGAATTAAAGCATGTGCTGTTTTAATAGAAGAAAATGGAAACTGTACCATAACTGTGTTATATGACAAACTTACTGATAAAATCTAATACAAGTGTTCATAATGTCAGCATGATACACCCTTGCTAAAGTTCTTTCCTTGGCTGGAAAATGCTTCTCTGTGGCAATTACTGCCTCAGGGAATGTGTATAGCAGTTGTATTCATCGATTAAAAGACAAATCTTACTCATTGAAATACAAATCAGGTCTTTTATATCTATCAAAGACACTTAAAATAATAAAATTTCTTCGGGGCACATATTATTTCATGTACTTCTAAACTCTTCACCAAGCTAATAAACTGATCCTCCACAATTTTTCAGGACTACAATAATTCTTTTCAGATTATGTTCAAAACCAGAAAAATCTTCACATGTATATTTAATGAAGAAATAAAATACTTTTCAGGAAAAAAAAAGTATTAAATTCCTTTTTATTCTTTTTATTTTATTTCCTTTTTATGAATAAGGGCAATTACAGTTAATTCTTCTTCCTCTTTCTGCTCTCTATCCCTCCCTATGTGAATCTGGAATGTCTCATTATAAAAGGCTGTAGGATGAAAACTTACATGCTGAATTTCTTGAAAAAAATGAGCAAGGCTATATACATCTAAACTTAATGATCTTTTTAATTCAGATGCTGGAATTGCAGTGTCTTTGCACCTTTCTTCCTATTAGTTGTTAACACCTAAAATTTTGTAATTTTTTTGTTTAAATTCCTATATCAAAGACCTATTTTGTTGTTCCATTTACAGGTAGTATTTTTTGCAATTATAAAAAAAGCTGTTGTTTCTTAAGACAGTTTTAAAATTACAGACAAATATATTCAAATGTTGACTTTAAAGTTGAGAGAGTCTCTGTAGATTTCAAAACTCATCAATTTGAAAGGACGGTAAAAGCACAGTGTGGGATTAATTTCTGTATTATGGGCATTCTACATGCTGTTGACCTTATTAGTTAAAATTTCCATTAAATTATTGATTATTTTTGTTGAGAATGTAAGACTTCCACCAAACTCATGAGTACTTGCAACACTATTGAAGAAGTGATCTATTATTAGACCACTGCTTCTGTGTTGAAGAGTTTGTGATGCAGTTGCTTCTGAACAGGCTAATCTTTTACGTTAATGTTATCTTTCCTGAATTATGGGTACATGAAAGCCTCAGCTTTTCACATTTTAAAAACATTTGTTCAAGTTTTTTACTAAAATAATGTGAACATCTACCAATTCTGTCCTCTTTGCTATCATGATTCTGTTTGGACGTGCTGTTCAGAATATAGATGCTTCTAATATAACTCTGTGATAAAACTCCATAGGCTGCTGAAAGGCTCTAATAAGCCTGTGCTCTAACGTTATGGAGCTAGGGTTTGGGGAAAGCAAGTTAAAAGGCAGAATAGGGAATGATGTGTCTCACAATGGATTGCTACATTTTGATGTCTCTTTTTATGTAGAATAACATAAATATTTTTCCATAAATTTGGATCATTGCTCATTAATTAAATCTAAGGTGTGATTTAACACTACAATGAAAAAATGTAAACTTTATAAATTATGATTGATATACTGAAAACTAATGCAGGAAACTCCCCCTCCAGAAGTGAATGTTATTATTGGAGTAAACAGCTATTTAAAATACCTAAATTGTATTATGTTGGAAAGATACACTAATGATTTAGAGGTTTTGATCAATGAAAATAAAATTCTTCATTATTGAAATATTGATTCTGATAACAAGAGTATTTTCAGTATATTTTTGTATAATTTTAATATTTTTGTGTACCAAAAGACTGGAAATCAAGTGTAGGTTACATTTAGATGACATGTCTCAGTTTCTATCACTGTATGATAGAATACAAAGTTATGATGATCCACTTGGTAAATAGGACACTTGGATGTATTTCTAAGGGAAATACTATGTTTACTTTCTTCTGCCTATGGTTTAAATTGACAAACATAATTTCTGGAAATTTATAGAATGTGAATTCAAGTCCAGAACTTTACTCAGAAATCAACCTTTTAAAACATATCCCTTTATTCAGCTTCCTGACACTTTGCTGTTTGCTCTTCTTTAGATAATTCCTTTCCTTGTCCCTAATGATGCCTTGGGAAGGCTGACCTGAACCAGAGACTGGACACAGCTAGAGAATAAAGCAGGTATTTATTGAAAGGCCTTTAGGGTACACCTTGGGCAGGACAAGACTCTGACCAGGGCTACACCCAGGGTGGACTAAGAATGGGCACAAAATGGGCTGCCAGTCACCAGGTCCTACACTTTTATAAGTTCTGGTCCATTTGCATATTGGAGTTTTATTGTCTAATTACAGCTTCAGGTTGTGAAGTCCCATCCTTCTTGTTTCTCCCTTCAGTCCACTGTTTATTCTTTTGGGCCTGAAAGTTGTTCTTGGTCTTCAGCAGGAAAAGGATTTGTTTTGTCTGCATACCCTGTGAAGAGAGCTTACTAGCACTTAATATGAGGCTCAGAACTACATCCCTAGGCAGCAAAGAATATGAAAATATGAAAACTGAAACTTAAGGCATCACTAGTATAAGTTTTAATGAAGGTTATATATATATGACTATATATATATATATATATATAGTCATTCATATGAAGATTAATTGCCAAATCCTTTTTAGGAAATAGTTCTAGAAATAGTAATAAACCAAGCCTTAATGATAGAAAAGCAAAGTGATTACAAGACAAATAGCAAAACAAAGCAGAAGGGGATAATGGCATGGAAAGAGAAATACTTGGTTTATATTAGTTGATAAAGTGAGCAAATAGAGGAACTTGTGATAAACAGAAGAAAGTAAACATGATAAGAAATATAGAACTTTCTAATAATGAAGCACTCAAGGATGCTTAATGATTTTCGGCAGCTGTTCACAAACACTGTGCACTTTACTGTACTGTTATCTGTTCATGCAAGAGATGGATTTGTGTTTTACACATACATGCTGCTGCATTTGTTACCCTAGGGATGAGAGAGACTGAACCCAGCAGAAAAATCCATCTGTAAATGCATATTCTAGTGATCCATTAGTAATGAACCTGCTCCATTCAATAATTTTAACCAAAGCAATCAATGTCTGAACCATTTTTTTTCTTTAATCATGACATATCTCATGGAAAAGCCTGAGGGTATTCTGTTGTCTGAATTTAGGCCAAGGTTTGTTTTGCCAGTGTCCATTAAGGATTAAATTCATTAATGACCTAGACGTTTCAATATAATTGTTAAAAAGAGTTTTAACCATAGGAATTATGTTTTCTGTTTTTATAGCAGTCTATAAAAGTACTATATAAACACTACAGAATTTTTACCTGTATTCTACTAACACTGTCAGTATTCACCATAGTTCCTAATTCATACATTTATTTTATACTTTCTATTCACATCTAAATGTTCTGTTTTATAAACATATGTCTGTTCTTTCCAGAGAATGTGCCAAGTTCTTAAATAAGTGTGTTTTTAACCATTCTAAGCCTTTGTTTGAGTTAAAATGTCAATACAAGGTGCCCCTGCACCTTTAAGAGATGTGTTAACAAGGACACTATGTTTCACTATTCAGTTTACATTTTAATTTCTAAACAGAATTAATAATAACAATAATAATCTATAGTGCAGGAAAACACTTGCTGAGGTACTAAATTATGTCTTTCCTCTTTCTACTTCTCTTTCATGACCATCATCAAATTCATCCTACTGTTCAGTCCCAGGTGTTTCATCATTTGTAACAGTAGGTTGTAAACCCTTCAGGCCTGTTCCCTGGGCATCTTTCCATGCAGGAACTTCTAAAGCACTCACCATTGCCCTAGATCTGCTTCTGTTGGTAGTGAAAGCTTCATTGACTTCAGAGCAGCAGTGTTAGGTCAGAGCCTTCTGAAATATCCCAGTGAACATTAACTTGGCATGGACCTGGCACAATTTCTCATACAGGTAAATCATGAATAATAGTGAAAAATAAATAATCACTTCTCAATTTAGATCTCGTTCTTCAGCATATATGAAAGGGGAAGAAACTCATATGCCTTGCCCTTAATTTTAACAATAATGGGCCATCAGCTCGTTGATTTGTACCACCTGAAACTGTATTTGTTACATCTTACAAATAGAAGACCTTGGCATACATGATATGTGAAGGCAGCAACCAGATGTGACCATCTCCAAGGCTGCAGCTCCAGCTGAAGAGTCTACACCATCTACCCCAGTAATGGCTAAGCTACTCATCATATCTAACTAGCTGTGGTAGTGCAGTGAATTGTTCACTCACTGGAAAGAGAAAAAATAACCCCCAGTTTTAAAAAGGGGAAAAAAAGGACCTTGGGAACTATAGGCCAATCAGTCTCACCTCTGTACCCAGAAAGTTCATGGAGCAGATCCTCCTGGAAACTGTGACAATGAACATGAAAAACAAGGATTGGTGACAGTCATCAAGGATTCACTAAGGGTAAATCATGCCTCATAAAATTGTGACCTACAACAGGGTTACAGCACTGGTACATAAGGGAAGAGCAGCTGATATAATCTACCTGGTATTGTGTGAATCGTATGACATTTCCCTGCATTTTATCTTTGTCCCTAAATTGGAGAGGCAGAGATGTGGCATTCCTCAGGGATCGGTATGGGTCTGTATTGCAGCTGCTCATGGGTGGCTAGGAGTGTTGTGACCCTCCTCAGAAATGTCCTAAAAAGGACATCCTGGGGGGGGCACAGGCACATCCAGGCTGCTGGAGTGATCTAGCTCTTTTGTGAAAGGCATGGGATTCCAGTGACACAGAAGGAAGGGACAGAGTCTTTTGCTGGAGTTCTCCGGGAGCTTTATTCCTTGAGGGGGTCCAGGGCAGAAGACCAGAGAGCCAGGAAAAGTAGGGTCTTTTATACAGGGGAGGCAGGGGGTGGGGTTGCACAACTTGGGCAGTTGGGTTAGGGATTGAAAATCCCCAGGGTTGGGTTAGGGATTGAAAATAGACCAACCAGGGGAAGGATTGAAATCAGACCAATGAACTGGGGTGATAAGGAGGAAAAAAGGCAAGAACCAATGGGGTAAAACCAATTAATCTGGAACTGATAAGTTTTATGGAGCAATTAACCTAGTACTGATAAGGCTTTATAGGGGAGAAACACACCTTATCACTATGGGAGATAGCAGTCTCCTAAGGTTTCCTCCCTAAGGAGGTGTACCACAGCCCTGAAGCCTAGGGGCTGCTTTCTCTCCAGGGGAGAGTATCCTCACCATGGTCAGGCTCCACAGCCTCCTGAGGCTTGACTACTTCCATAGGTCTGCAGCTCTTTACCATCTTTGTCAGTTCCCTGGATGATGGGATTGAGTGCACTGTTAGCAAACTTGTTGACAACACCAAGCTGTGTGATTAACTCACACTGGAGGGAAGGGATGCTATCCAGAGGGACCTTGACAGGCTTAATGGATGGGCCTGTGTAAATGTCATCAATTTTAACAAGGCCAAGTGTAAAGATTTGCCTGGGTCAGGGCAATCCCATGCACAAATACAGGCTGGCAGAGTGGATTGAAAGCTACCCTGTGGAGAAAGGCTTGGGGGGTTTGGACAAGAACCTTGATAACGACCTGGTAATGTGTGCTTGCAGCCCAGAAAGCCACCGTGTCTTGATCTGCATCAAAAGAAGCATGGCCAGCAGGTTGACAGAGGGGTTCCTCCCCTCCTCTCCACTCTCCTGGGAGCTGACTTGGAGTACCGTGTCCAGCTCTGGGACACCCAAGATGGATGTGGAACTGTTGAAGTGAGTCCAGAGGAGGGCCAGAAATATGATCAGAGCACCTCTCCTGTGAAGGCAGGCTAAGAGACTTGGGGTGGTTCAGCCTGCAGAAGAGAAAGCTCGAGGGAGATATAATAGCAATCTTTCAGTTTGTAAAGGGGGGCTACAAGAAAGCTTGAGAGGGGCTTTTCAAAAGGGCATGTAGTGAGAGGGGGATTAGTTTGGATATTAGGAATAAATTCTTTACTCTGAGGATGGTACTGCACTAGAACAGGTTGCCCATAGAAATTGTGGATTCCTGGAAGTGTTCAATATAGTATCAAGGCCAGGCTGGATAGTCTTTGAGGAACCTGTCCTAGTGGGAGGTTCCCTGCTTATGGCAGTGGGGTTGAAATTAGATCATCTTTAAAGTATTTTCCAACCCCAGCCATTCGGTTTTTCTATGTATCATAGTGCCTTATACAGTAGAAAAATAAAAGGACTATTATTATTACAATATTGACACCATGATTTTAAATACTAATAATGCCAGTATAATTTTGCAGCAGTATTATTAGAAGAGTACTGTGGTTCCTGTGGTTTTGGGAACAACACCTGCCACTCCACGCTGCAGTGGTGTCTGCTACTTCTTTGGTTTCCATCTAGCTCTTCTCCTCACCTCTACTGCTTCAGTCCTTTGAAACAGGTCTTTGGGGACCAGAGATTACTATTTTTCACTTTGAATAATGATAAAAAGTATAAACTCAGGGATGGGGTAACTAGATGAAGTATTTATTACCAGCCTAAATTGATGAGGCTCATGTCAACAATTACTAGTCTTGCAAAAAGTGATATTTTTGAATCAGCTGTGGGAATTGATCAAAAATGCTTACAATACTAATGACTACTTAAAATGATAATATTTACATTATCATTGTCTGTATATTTGATACATTTTCACTGATAATAAAACTTTTTTTTGTGTTTTGACAAACTTCATTGATACATATAAAAATTTCTTTTATTTCTTTTCTATGCTCCATATTGGCTACTTCTGTTGCGAGATAAATCTTGGGTATTATTTTGCAATATTATTTTATAGTTATTTAAGCAGCATTTGGACTTGAACACAACAGTTATAAAATTTAAGGTTAAATGAAAAGAAAGGCAGTTTATAAAGACATATAAATAGTTTTTTGAAATAACAGCATTTATGATGCTTGTCTGTTTTTAATTTTGTCTGTTTTTAATTTTAAATTCATGATACAGTGTTTAAATCACATAACCAAAAGATTCTTTCTACATGGACAAAACCAAATTTATAGCAAATTCAAAGAGAAGATGTTAATATATGGTAAATAAGGCTGTGAAATCTTCTCATGGATGTAAATTAATCCACTGAACTGGATGTTGTATTAGCACTTGTGACACAATTCTTTTGAAATGCTTAGCATATCACATATGACAATAATTTCACAGCTTGCCAATAAATGTGGCTCCTTCTTTAAAACACTGAACTGGTTTTGTAGAATGTATGACTTGATTTGTAAAATCATTGAGTACTTACAATTTTCTCTTGCTGGGGGGTAAGAGCTTAATTCACAGTAGTGTCATAAAGATAAATCAAGTGATGTTTGCAAAACACTAAGATATTGGAAGAATACCTTAGGAAATCCAAAATGAAATTAATAGTTCTCCAAAAAGCTCAAGATTTTGATGACATGCAATCAGTAAAGATCACACACTTAAAGGCAAAAAAAAAAAAACCCCAAAACCACCAAAACAAACTTCTCAAATCCTATTCAGAGTACTAAGAGAGCTATCTTAAAGAATTATAATGAATGAAACAAAAACTGAATCAGAAAACATATTTTGAGGTATATTACAGAAGAGTTAAATCAAATAAAATCAGAAATAACTGTTGTTCCTTTGTGCTAGTAAAATCCTTTCTTTTAATTTTTTTTTTTTTTTTTGGATGCTTCAACTGCATTAGTAAGTACCACACATGGATAAATGAAGATGTATGAGAAAAAGTGTGCGGCACAGCTGTGGCACCAATTTCATCATTAGGTATATAGTTTGAAAGAAGCAATAGATGCTGCTTTGTTTTGTTTTGATCTATCAATTCAGGTTCTCAGGAACATTAGACATGCTTTTACTGATGTGGCCATCAGTACTTTGGAGTAAAAATAGCTACCTAGCATGGGATTTATTTTTAGCCTTTCTAATACTAGAGCTTGCAACACATGCAACGAGAATTTCAATTAGCTAGAGTACTTTTCGATTAAAACATGAGGAACATGCAACATTTGGCATTTCCAGGTTTAAGAGTCAGCTGAGAGTGCACTTAAAGGTTTGAGTCTTACATTTGTGTTGTTACTATATTTAATTTTATTCTTTTTACATGTATCTTTCTCAAAATACATCTAACTACTCTTTAACATGGAAACTTACGTAGGTTAATTATATATAGTGGAATTCATAGGGAAGAAATATGTGGCCTCAAAGAGGAACATTAAGGTAGATCCTGCACACTTCTGCTGGAGAACATTATCTCATAATATTCAGAGGATCAAACCCAGTTATGCAAAGAAATTGTTGTGTGATTGTTATAAATCGGTTTTCAAGTTTCAGCACCTAAGATGTAACCGAAAATTAATATAACAACCAAAATCTGGATCTCATTAATGAAAATCAGGTGAAACCAATCTAGTAATACATTTTTCTGTATGTATTTGAACATTGATATTGATTTTAGAAGTGGTCTGAAACTGTCTGTGGTGGTTTGAAAGCAAAAGCAGTGAGGGACTCCAAGTCAGAAATACAATTTAATAGGAGAGGAAAAAAAGTGTAAAATCAAATCAAAGCAATAGTACAAAAAACCACTGACAGAGTCAGAATACAACCTGACACCCTGTTAGTTAGGGTGGTGGTAGCAGTCCAGATGAAGTGCACTTTTTGAAGCAGTGATCCTGTAGAAAAGGTCTGGTAGCTCTTGTCCTCTGGAAATCCAATGGGGAAGGCCTCCTGTGCTGTCCCAAATCCCAGACTGTATCCAGGTGGGAATGCTCCCTGGGTGGAGCATCTCACAATGGGCTGAAATCATTCCATGAGTCCTGCAGTGGGTCCTTGATTGCCCATTGAACAGAGAGAGCTCCCAGAAGGAGTTACCAATGAGTCATGGGCAAGGCCTTGATGGCCCATGAACAGAAGATAGTCCAGCGGGAGGGGCAAGGGAAACACTGCCTCACCTAGTTTCAACAGCTCTGAAGATGGTGATAGAATACATACTTTGGGCACATCTTACATTGTAACCTAGGACACTGGCTTTGGAGATTTTTTTATGCCAATATTATATGTGAAAAACTTTCAAATTAATAAAAGAAATTACTCTGAATGTTAAGGGATAAAATTAAAACAACAAATATTATGTTAAAAATGTCTGATAGATACAGATACAATTGTCTTACCTCAGACACCAAAATTACAGAAAATTAGTTTAAGGCTTATCCATGTAACAAAAATGGAAGAATTAAATTCTGTTTCCTCATTCTATAAATTATTTATAAAATTAGCTTGGTTTACATTTGATATTTCTCATTTTAGTCACAGATCTGGTAGAGCTACTAGTCTTTTGTAATGTACTACAACATAGAAACAATGCTGTCAGTAGAACATCATATCCTGATATATCTAAACCAATCTACTGTTGGTATCTGTATGTAACTTTAAAATATAGTATAACACACTAGAATATGGTTTATCATTCTCTGAATGTTAATCAATTATTATTACTGCCCTTAGGCTTTTCAAGGATTGCTTTCATTTCTAAGTAATTTTATTCAAAACTTGCATGCCTAGATCAAAACAAACATAAGTAGGAAAAATATACATTTTTGGTTTGGTTTGATATTTTTTCAGGGTCAGACTACGGTAAATTCTGCAGCCTGTCATCAATACAAACACAGAAAGTATTTAGGTGAGTAGAGATAAATGGTGTCTGTCTTCTAAATTCACTGTAGGTCTTGTTTTCTAGATATGTGCTGTCATATATTCTGTCAAATTCAGTATGATTGAGAAAAGTACTGTAGTTTTTAAGAGAAAAAATACATAGTTATTTCACATGTGGAACTTTAGGAAAAAAGGCCACACTACAGTGAAGGCCATGTGGTGTGGAGCATGAAAACTGATAGTGTGCAGCTGTACATGTATTCATGATCTCTGTATCACCCTTTCAAGGAGATAGATGTGAATGGAAGGACTGCCTGTGGGTGCCTCGGCCCAGCACAGGAGCAGCAGGGACACCCCAGCAAAGCAGCAGGATGGGGGCCAGGGTCTGTCCAAGATCCACAGCCAGGAGCTACCTGAGAGCAGCCCCACCGATGTCTTAAGATTTCAGCTTTCATATTTTCATATTCTGTGCTGCCTAGGGATGTAGTTCTGAGCCTCATATTAAGTGCCTCATATTAAGCTTCCTTCACAGGGTAGGTAGATAAAACAAATCTTTTTCCCGTTTGAGGACCAAGGACAACTTTCAGCCCAACAGCATAAACGGTGAACTGAAGAGAAAAAACAAGAAGGAGACCTCACCACATGAAGCTGTAATTGGACCATTAAACCCCAATATGCACATGGACCAAAACTTACAAAAATATAAGATCTCATGACCGGTCAGCCATTTTGTGACCATTCTTAGTCCACCCTGGGTGTAGCCCTGGTCAGGCTCCTGTCCTGCCCAAGGTGTATCCTAAAGACCTTTCACTAAAGATCTACTTTATTCTCTAGCTGTGTCCAGTCTCTGGTTCAGGTCAGCCTTCCCAAGGCATCATTAGGGACAAGGAAAGGAATTTAGGGACAAGGAAAGGAATTTAGGGACAAGGAAAAGAAGAGCAAACAGCAAAGTGTCAGGAAGCTAAATAAAGGGGTATGTTTTAAAGGGTTGATTTCTGAGTAAAGTTCTGGACTTGAATTCACATTCCAGAAATTTCCAGAAATTTCCAGAAATTATGTTTGTCAATTTAAACCATAGGCAGAAGAAAGTAAACATAGTATTTCCCTTAGAAATACATCCAAGTGTCCTATGTACCAAGTGGATCATCATAACTTTGTACTCTATCATACAGTGATAGAAACTGAGACATGTCATCTAAATGTAACCTACACTTGATTTCCAGTCTTTTGTTACACAAAAGTATTAACCTTGAAGAACGTAGTTAAAGATAAAGAAACTTGACAATTCCTCATCAGCAAAGAACCAGGACACAATGCATAATATCTGTAGAGAAACTGTATTCTTCTCTACGCATAGTTCATTGCAATGATTATACTGTATTTTGTTCTTTCAATATATTTTTCTAATCTGATAATATGATTTTTTTACAAATCTTCAAATCAATAAAATTTGTTTAATTCACTTAAGGTTTCTGAGGCTGTGTACTATTTTTGTTTATTTATAACAAGATTAAGTCCTCAGAGAATACAGCTGCTCCTCTGTTGTTATGATTTTCAGATGGCACAGAAATAACAACATGACTCTCTACGATGGTAAAATGAGAGCAAACTTTATTCTTCTGAATTCTGCTTTTATAGAGTAGTTTGGTACAAAGAACATGATTGGTTATTAGAGCCTTTTGCAAACATCTTTTGCCAGTAAACATGTTGGAAAAACACCACCTGTGGATGATTTCTCACTTCCCAACGTTTGTTTGAATTCCTCCTTAAGATTTTCCCAGGCCAGAACAAGAAAGTTCCTCTCCTGCCTTTCACACAGACACTGGCAGAGCCTGAAGCCCAAATTCAGACCAACTGTCAGTACCACACTCCTCTAAAACAAAGATCAAGTGGTCAGACTAAAGACAGATAGATCACTCTTGTTGTAGCTTTCTTTCATTTTGCAGTCCTTATACTTATTTTTGTACGTATTTTCGAGTTTTTCTACTATTATTGAGTCAAAATCTGTTGCATGATCAAGTGTCTTGAGTTTGAAAGGTCTGATTAGACTATTACACCTCATGACAAATGCATTTGGCCACATAATCAAATTAAAGCAATTATCATTGTTTAATGAGATGTAAAAACCATTGAAGATATATTTCCCAGCCATGTGCTAAGACATGAATTTGAGGCTGAGGGAGCAGAGGTTCAGGTCTAACATCTTTTCACAAAAGTTTATGTAACCCAAACTAAATAGTAATCATCCTATAAATCAGAGGTGGGGGGGTTGTGTTGTAGTAAAAATTTAAGATGTTTAAGATGTCACAATATTTAGGGATTTCAATAGAATTATTGTACCAATAACCACATGTTAAAATAAATTTATAGAAGTTGGAGAGTAAAATAATAAATATCTCTCTAGTATGAAATTTATGTGTTATGATAGGACTGAATACTTCAAATTATAAAATAGTTTTTCGCAATCAATGGTATTTTGGAAATTATATACTTCAAATGAACGCTTTATGTTGTGTTTTGCCACTGATTCTAGTCAGATAAAAAAAAATCACTACTACACTAGTCTGTAAAAGTAAAAGAATGAATTTTGTTATCAGATATATTGTCTATAATGCCAGGTAAAATCTTAGAACCTGAGTATCTATCAAGCTTGCCCTATTCTGAATTCTAGTGTAAATAGAAACAAGCCACATAGTAAAAGAAGTTCTAATTGTGGATACTCCAACTTTAAATTAAATAGTTTGGATTATTTATACTATATTAATTTTATTTGGACACAGAATACCACATTTAGCGGTTGGAAAAAACTATATTGTTTATATCTATATTATTAAGATTTCCCTAAAATAATATACTTCTGCAGTTCCAGCAAAAGGGACTGAAAGTGTATTGAGCTATTTTTTAAATTTAATAAACAGCAAATATATAGTGTTTTGCATTATTTCCATGGTAATCCAGCTTTGTAGTTCAGAATTTTTCAACTATGAAAGACAACAGAAAAAAGTAGTGGGCAATAAATAGAATTTCTGACTATCAATAAGCCCCTTTCATTTTAAATGAATATGTAAATAAAATCTAGTGCATTACTTATCTCAAAACAACATCCGTAGCATAGCAAAGGTGTTTGTTTGTCACATATTTTTGTTCCTTAGTCACAGGTAATAGTGTGTAACTCAGCACACAGACCCAGTGAAGAAATTGAGAAGAAACTGTTCTTCCTCGTTGAGCTTTGAATCAGACCTTATATTCGTATCTTGTCAAGTTTTAATTTTTTCCATCTTAGTCTCTGGATGAATGACAGAGCCTATCTTCATACATTTCCAGATATTCCATGGGATAGAACAACTTATTTTTATAAACCATGATTTGTTGTAAAAAACACTTAACATACATGTTTCTGATACAGTGTGCAAGGTTTATTTGTAATGTATTTTAGAATATATTTTCATAAAGGTCCTTAAGGTCATGATATTTTTTCCATTTTTGAGATTCTAATGATAACACTAAGTTTTATTTCTGGCATAACCTGTACAGTCAAATCACATAAGGATGACAATAATTTGATCTCTAGGAAATAAACAAATTTTTATACATAAATTTACAGGAATGGAAATATATTATGATGTCAGCCTCTGTTAGGCTTCAGTTATTTCTTGAGTGTCAACATTAAATATATTTCATCTGGCAGTGTAAATGTGAAACCTGAGATTTGAAACTGAATCGTGCATCCCTTTACAGTTTCTCTTTGTCTATTTATTTCTTTTCTGGGCTTATATAGACTAATTGAAGGGCAAACTGGGAGGAGATAATTTCTAATCCCTTCCATGTTTATTGATATAACAATGGAAATATGTACAAGATTTATCAATTTTGTTCATCTTTAGCAGAATTTTTTTCCTACTTTGAGAGAGGCGTGTTTCTCTTTTTTCAGTTTATCCCAAAGCACTAATTTCCAGCACTCCTATATTAATTAAAATATTCTATCTGGAATCTGAATCAATCGTCTAATTAAAAGATCAATTTAAAAAAGAAGATTAACAGATCAGCTGAAGGAAATGGAAGGCTGCAGTATTATCCTGACATCTCTGCTTTACTCTTCTGAATGCGGCTGTATGGAATTAGAATGCTGCTCTTGCAAGAAAGTGCCCATCTGAAATATTTCTGTAGCTTATACACAAATCTAATGTGAGTACTCTAACAACCCCAGTTGTGTAGTAGAAGTTGAAGTGAATGAACATGGGAGGTCAAAGTTAAAGAGCTAATATACTGTAATGACAAGAATACCATGGAAAACCACAAGACAGAAAACTTTTTGGGCAATGAACATGAGGAAGTTTTCAGTCACATGATATTTCAA
The DNA here is from genome assembly GCF_021018805.1 of Prinia subflava. Classification (NCBI taxonomy): domain Eukaryota; kingdom Metazoa; phylum Chordata; class Aves; order Passeriformes; family Cisticolidae; genus Prinia; species Prinia subflava. The sequence goes on along the minus strand of NC_086253.1, from coordinate 20,912,129 downwards.
TCATTTATTTATGCATATATTTGAGTCTGGATTGGTTTTGAATTTTTTTATTATCCTTTTACTTAATGTTAGTGCTGATATTTTTTAAATAATAAGGTTCTTCTCATCCCATCTCCAGACAATTAACAAATGTCTTAATAAATTCATGCTATGGAGACTAAAACTGGTATCTATATCCATTAGACAAAGTACTTTCCTACCAAGATTTCATTTAAGCATAAGGAAACAGTTTCTTTTGAAATATTTTTTTAATTTAAGAGTAAGAGTAATGTTTGTGTACCTTAACATTCTTTGAAAACATATTTACTGGGCAATTTGTGAAATTACAAAGCACCTCTATATGCTCAATGGTTTAGAGTAACAGATTACAGATCAAGTGTGTAATCTGATAAATTCTAAATTAAAAACCATCATAGAGAAAAAAATGCACAAAACTACAGAAGTTATAGTACTGCGAGTTAAGTATTAAAAATGTTGGCCTGTTTGAGTTTTGTTTTTTCTGTAATTCCAAACCAAACTTCTCAGCCAGTTTCAGACTGGGATTTCCATTCTCTTTAGTGCAGACAAATATTTGTTTAATGCGAGCTGGTCAGGAAAGGGCAGGCAAACCAAGTTCTACCATGTGTTGTGCATTCCATGGTAAGCTAAAGGCCTGAAGGAAGTCTATCCTTCTAAATGACAATTTGTTCTTTGCTCAGCTGCAGGGGAAGTGCCACATACACTGCTCATTACACAAAGATTTTATTGCTTTCACTGGGCACATTGAATCTAATGTTCACTGAGGACATCATGCAGTTCACAAGAGTGAGTCACACAAACTTTAGTCATTCTGGCCTTTTTTTGAGCAAACAAGATAAAAGGAAGAAAAAAGTCTTTAGATATATGCTAGGTCTTAGACTTATATAAAGGGGAACTCAGGAAAAAAAGCAACCAAAAACCCATCCTCTTAGAAAGGAACTTGGAACTGAAAGAAATGCAGTCAAATTCGTGTATTAATGAGAAGAGAACATTCAGTTTCTTGTCACTCAAGTTTTCTATCTGAGTACTATTCCTTATTGTATCAATGGCTATGACCTGAACAATGTGCTGGGAAAATACTGAACTCACTGGGATCCTTCCTTTTGAGCTGCACTTACAGTACTGACTGATGACAGATACTGGTTGAGCACCATGAAAAATTTTCATTTTGAAGGACTAGCAAACTCAGGGAAATTCAATTTATATGGAAGTCTTCTGGTCAGGTATAATTCATGTGTGTCTGACAGGCTGTGTCTGCACATTATTGTGGTACCTCAGGCATTTTTTTCTAAATACTTCTGGGATTTTTAGAAAGGGAAGGTAGCTGATCATGCAGTAAAGAAATATTAAGCAATTGCTCATCAGGCAGTATAACCTTCAGAATGTGATCAAAAGCATTCCTTCTGGTTTGCTCTTTCATGTTCTCTTTTTATTTTAACCTGTGACAAAAAAAGGACAAAATGCAATCCAATAAACGCTCTCTAATTAAGTGCAAATACTTTTCCCCAGTAAGTGTCAGGCATCACTGAACTGTTTAATATTAAATAATACTTTCAATTAAATATTATGCTCTCAAATGTAAAAGAATAAATAACATGAAAAAATTTAAGTTGTCTGACACTCTGAGGTGAAAAATCCAGGATCTCAGGATAGTTTCATGGATATCAGTAGCTCTGCATTAGTGTAAAAAACACAGAGGAGTACTAGGTAATAACATGTGAATATAGTAACAAAGCAAGTGTGAAAATGTGGTAACGATATTTGAATGTCCTTATACTTTTTTTTTTTTTTTTTCAGTTCTAAATGAACTCCATATAAAAAGACAATGCCTTTCTCTCTGGTTCTACTCATGCGTTGAGAAAGTGAAATGTAAGTTCCCTGCTTATCATTTCTTTAGTTTGTCTATATCCAAACACAAACATAAGATTAATATTTCATTTATTAATTTATTTACATTAGTCAATCAACCAAATACTCAAGACAATGAAAAGAAAACTTGACAATTATTATTATTATTTTATTATTATTTATAATAATATCTCCTTTCTCTTTACTTTGTCTGCCCTTATATTTGCGAGACTTTTTACAACTTTGTAGGTCCTTAAGCAGTAAATTTTATCAAAGCATGTTTTATCTGTATTAATATAAATAGGCCTATTGCAAATCTGTGGTTGTTACTTTCCATGCTTGCCCAATGTTTTCTTCATGAAAAAGAGAAATTTGACCACTACAGAGATTCTTCTGATTATTTTGTCATGGGTGTGATATACTCAATGATTAGGTAGGCAATCCAGAATCACAATGTATGAGATTCCAATTCTACAGAAAGCAAATCTACTGCTAGTTCTGTGACTTTCAGCCTTTCCATTTACCAGAGGCTGAAGGGTTTTGTCCTTCCAGAGTCAAAGGCTGGTAGGGTATGAATTATGAGATGTCATCTAGAGATAACAAAAGGATAACATATTTCAAAATAAACCAAAAAACCCCAACAACAACCAACGAAAACACACAAACAAACAAACAAACACACAAACTTTACTGCCCCACTCTCTGCTCCACCACCACCCCCAAAACCTGAAAAAAAAAAAAGTTTGTTAAATTTTTAGCCCAAGTAAGAGGTGGCCAAATAAGAGACGAATGTTTATTTTAAATTTATTTTGTTACAAGAGGAAGATGATGAATATTTAGGAAAGTAGCCTGTGATATGATGTATATTTTACATATATATATTGTAGTTGTTATACTAGTTAATAACTATTAAAAATATAATAATAAAAAGGAAAGTTCTATGACAAGGATTAAATGCATTTATAGTAAATTAATATTTCTTTAAAAGGACACTGGCAGAAATTCTCAGAGATAAAGAATGAGCTGCTCTACCTCCTACTTCTTTCCCCCAGGAAGTCTTAAGAACAAATTTCTTCACTGAAGGAAGCTGAGGAGAAAGAATCAGAAAAGTGTAAAACATGCCCATTGCTCCTAGCAATAATCATAAAATCATGCAAAAAAACATAGGGGGTACACTCCTGAAACTACAAATAAATGTAAAGAGACAAGAAGCTGTGATTCATTTTAAAATAATGTGATGCACATGTTCTCTATAGTCAATGTGGTTTCTTAGATAAGAGATGCATCACTACTATAATGCAATATTAGTATCTAGTATAGGATGTTTCATCATTTCTACATTGTAAAAATGGTAATATAATGGATGATAATTCTTTGGTTCCCCTATTAAGCCTGAGCAATGACATAGTTTCATTTGATTTTAGGCTCTAAATCTATGTCTAGGGTCACTACTTAAATGAACTATATTTTCTATGGAGGAAGGCTAGAGTGATGCAACATAAGACATATTAATGATATGATTAAGATATAATGGAGTTTAGTTAATTAATCTGACCTGAACGATCATCACAACAGAAAAGGTTTAAGTCAAGAACTAAAAGAACTGAATGGACATTTGAATGGAGATAGACATTAGACTAACAGAATACTATCTGTGAATATGTCAAAGAACAGAAAAGGGGTTTGATGTTTTGGATAAAAATATATTGAATAATGTAGGGCCTAAGCATGACGTAAATGGCATGGAAAAAGTAATAGAGATTTAATGAATTCTGTTGGGAGGAAGTTAATTTTCTTCATAGCAGTTTGTATTTAGATTGGCAATTTAATATTTTAGATTGGTGAGCAAAACTTTTAATAGCACATGTCTTGGGTTATGTAAACAAAAAAATGTGTATTCTATTTCATCTTTTGAAAGCAGTTGGGGAGATGTTTATCTCTTGTAGCTCCAGGGGGGAGGGGGCAGATGCTTTCTGATAATGGGCCAGCTGTTAAAACCAGGAGGGGCAGTGTTTCTTATCTCTTCCACCCCTGTCCACCCTTGAGGGGATGTCTTCTGTTAATGGGCCATTAAGGCACACTAATGACATGAAAAAAATTACATCATCCCATTGTGAGATGCTAAAAACTGAGATGTAGCAACACCAAGCAGCCTGTTTTCTACTAGATTTCTCAGAGGAAGTCCAGACCCATCTCACCACCACTGGACCCCACTACAGGACCATCTCTACTCCAGCAGAACCACATCTGTTTCACCAGGAGGATTTATCTGGACTACTTCCAAAACCCTGGAAAACGGGGTTTCAGGTTGTATCTCTGACTCTGTCAGGGTTTCTAGGGTTTTTTTGTTTGTTTTTAGTACTATTACATTTGTATTTTTAAAATTCCTAGCAAAGAACTGTTACTCCATTTCCCAAAACTTTGCCTGAAAGCCCTTTACTGCGAAATTATAACAATTATGGGGGAAGGGGGGTGGGGGGGGTGAGGGTACATTCTTCATTTCCAAGGGAAACTGCAGTTTTCCCTGGCAAACACCTGTCTTCTCAAATTTAGATAATTTTGTTTTTCGGAAGAAGTGAAATGTTTCAGGATTAGTGTCAAGTACCTGAATGCAGAGTAGCAAGTGCCTGCTTCCATTTCATACTGTAGGCTATGTTCCAGTATTCATGGGTTATTTCTTTATATAGAACTGTATTCACAGCAAGTATACAAAAATATTCAAGGAGAATTTTCTATTAATTTCTCTTGGAATAAATCAGCCAAGACTCCATTTTCTTCATGTAGAAACCCCATTCTTTATTCACAAATCTCATATTTATAGGAAATATCAGAAGGCACTGTGTTAAACTTAATTGGTCAGCAATACAGTGAAACTCAGTTCATTGGTTGGTAAGGGCTATTGTATATGTCTATCAATTTTTCTCTCTAGATACGTTTACATTTTTCCTTTGTGGGTTCTCGTGGGACAAATCTCATTGTCTACACAGGTGCATTTGTTTTTCACCCTCAGAATAGATTGTTGTGTTAAATGAACTTCTCATTCTCAAAATAGCTTCACATGGGAACTTGCAAATTGCTTGTTAGCTGCACTTGGAAGAAATGACTGGCCATCTCTGACAATTTTAGTAGAGTGAGGCCTGATTTCATAAGGCTTTTCCTTTATAATTCTTCTACCTGTCTACAATAAATTTAATCTAAATATATAGCTGCCTTTAACTGTAGTTTATTCAGGTAGTGGTGAAAATTCTATTTACATGTAGACAAATACATGCCTACCCAACAAAATCTTCAGCAAGTTATGGTCAGAGTTATATTGCATGTAATTAAGATAGTGTTGCTTAATAGCTACATATAGTCAAATACTTGGAAAAGTTCATTTTGACGAAAGAGGGAAAACCAGTGAGTGTCACAAAGAAGTGCAAGAGACTGTGGATGCATTTTGAGAAATAGTGATACTCATTTTGTGACCCAAAGTCAGGCTAGTTGTCTCTGACGATATCAGTATAGAGTAAGCTAAATCAGAGACCAATAACAGAGTTTTTATAAAGTCTTATTTGTTCATTTGACTGTTGCTATTGAAGCCAGAAAGACTGAACTGGAATAAAATCCAAAACTAAATTAATCTCAATTTTAAAATTCTTAGCAATTTCTAAAGTACATTATATAAGCAACTATTTAGGTTCTTAACTTAGACTCATAGATCTCAAAGTCCTGACTTGATTGCGAATAAGAATCATATTATGATGCATTCTCATAAATTTTTTTGCCTTTTTTATCCTTTTTTATTTCAAAAGAGAATAGAATGTATCATAACTTCAGACCAAAAGAATTAGGTATAACACTAAAAATTATACACTGGTTCTTCTGAAAGAAATTTAACTTTTTTTTTTGTACTTTGAACTTGGTGGATGTGTTTGCTATGTAGAAAAAAGAGAAGATAAAGTAAAATACAGGAGAAAATATTTGAAATGATGAGTAAGCAGAAGAATGAGAGGGGAAAAAAACCAGCTTGAGGAGCAATGGCATTACAAAGGTCAAGAAGCTAATTAACCAAGGAAGAATTAAGAATAAGATTACTTCATTTATTCCTTTGGCATACAGAAGAGTTGTTAATTCATATTTTGTTCAGACAATTGACAGTTGGTTAACAGCCTGAGAGGAAGTAAATCACCCAGCAGTCACAGAAAGTGCTCTCCAGGCTGCAGATTCCCTCTTCTACCACAAAAGTATCCTCTTGATTGAGTAAAGCCCTGTTGCTGACACATGACCACTGGTGTCCTTATGCCACTAATCCATGAACTTCACTGCACAATTGCACGATTGCTGACAGGAGGAAGAGACTGAATCATGGCAGCACAAAGAGCTCCAAGGAAACAAAGGACATAGAGAACTCTGAAGTAATTCAACATGTCATACTCTGTTTTCAGGACAAAGTAAATCTAGTGAAGGCCAAATGGACAAACTAGATTTATAGTTCAGACTTAAATTCAATATGAATAACTCAATATGAATAATGTTATTTAACACCATGCTTGAAATTTGTTATGCTGTATAATATGGTTTATTCTTTAGAGTACAATATCAGAACATCACCAAGTTTGATTCCTTTTTGTTTAAATTGTTTAAATTATCTCTTAAAGTCAATCATATTAAACAACAACAACAACCACAACCACACAAAAAACCTCTGGAAAATCTAGATGAAGCTAATTAGAACAGTAATATCATCTTTATAGTTTTACAGGTAAAAGAAATTAAAAGAAAATAGCAAATGCATTAGTTGTAAATATCAAAAACACTAATCTGGATTGATCTGCTGTTTGTATTTTTATGCAAATCTTGCCATTCATGGTTAATCTTTAGAAAACACAGATAGAGTAAGAGAATTTAGTAGCTTCCAAATGAAATTTGACAGAGATTGACAATTCTACTCTATTCCAAATGTTTCTGAAAAAGCTTTGACAACTTCAAAGAAAAAAACAACCACCAAACAAAAGCAATTAACAGGGATATTAGATGCTGTATTGGAGGGGAAAAGAAGTGTACTTGTCTCCTACATGTCTCATAACTAAATATATAACTTCAAAAACACAGGGTACACATGATACTACCAGTTTATTATGGCAATCAGGAAGTATAAAAGCAACTGTATTTCCTATAAAAAATCTGAAGCTTTTAAAGTTCATCACTATGTTTTTGTAACTGCCACTAGCTCTACAAAAAATTACATCCATTTTTAATAGCTAAGAATGTGACTGCTAATATTAGTTTTTGTATATTCCATTATAAAGAATATTTGGGTTATCTCAACCATTAGCTATGTTAACAGTATGAATAATCATATATGTAAGTTTTAGTTTTATGATTTACATATATTAAAAGCCATTTTCATTAACAGAGTTTTGAAAATACTTTTAATAATCATGCTTAAAGTACAAAAAATAATCCTCTGGAACATTAAAAAGATAAATTAAAAGTAAATACTGCATAACATTTATTTTCATTTCTGATTGCTATTTTGTCACTTGTGTTGCTCTTGTTGAAACAAACAAGAAAACACTGAGTCTAACTGAGGCTGTTAGACTAGGAATTTGACGCTATTATGACATTTCCAGCAAGATTTTAAATCACATGATTTTTACTATATACATATGAACACATTCTGTTACTCTTCTACCAGAGTCCCCAGCTCTGTATGACTTTTCCATTATACTACCCCTAACAGGTTCTTTTAGATAATCCACATGCAGTGTGTAGTTTAATAACAAATTTACTCATGAAAGATACTTGATGTGGCATGAGATTTACAAATTAACAGAGCTATGCAAACTGTATGGCATAGCATAATAAGAATGCAAGTTATATCTGACAGAATACATAGAAATTGCAACACACAGTTCAATGCAATTGTCATTCTCAAAATCGATATCTATAACGCGCTCACCACCACAATGCTGAGCATTCTCAGCCCCCAGAAAGAAATACATGAGTTGAAGCCAGCCAAAGCCTATTACTCCATTCAAAATACTTTTAATTTTCTCTAGTTTCCATAAACTATGAGTCTTGGGTTATGCAACAAAAAATTTGTATTCTGTTTCATCTATTGAAGGCAGTTGGGGAGATGTTTTTCTTTATCTCTTGTAACTCCAAGGGGGGAGGGGGGTGGATGCCTTCTGATAATGGGCCAGTTGTTAAAACCAAGTGGGGCAGTGTTTCTTATCTCTTTCACCACTGTCCACCCTCCAGGGGGAATATCTTCTGTTAATGGGCCATTAAGGCGCACTAATGACATGACACATTACAGCATCCCATTGTGAGATGCACCACCCAGTGAGGGGGGAGCCAGCCGTTCCTACCAAGATGAAAACTGAGATGTAGGAACATCAGGCATCCTGTTTGCCACTGGTATCCCAGAGGAAAACCAGACCCATCTCACCACCACTGGACCCCTTCTACAGGATCATCTCTACTCCAACAGAACCACATCTGTTTCACCAGGAGGATTTATTTGGACTGCTTTCAACACCCTGACCAACAGGATGTTAGGTCGTATCTCTGACTCTGTCAGGGTTTCTAGGGGTTTTGTTTGTTTGTTTTTGTTCTACTACATTTGTATTTTTAAAATTCCTAGTAAAGAACTGTTATTCCATTTCCCAAAACTTTGCTTGAAAACTTTAACTGCATAGTTATAATGATTAGGAGGGAGGGGGATTTACATTCTCCATTCCAAGGGAGACTGCAGTTTTCCCTGGCAGACACCTGTCTTCTCAAACCAAGACACTATGTCGGGCTGAGTCACACATTCATCCCTCCCCACCCCCATGGTCATCTAGCTAAATTAGAGGCACACTTGCACTGTTTTAATGAGCTCAAGGATAAACATTTGCACTACTTGTTGATGCGCTCCAGAGCTCTGTTCCCTGAGATACAATCACCTTCTATAAGGGCTGTGGGCAATCACAAGCCTGCATAACTCCTGCAGTTCATTGCCCTCACCATTATGCTCTGAGCATTCTTTCATTGTAAGGATTTACTGGTGCATCGCACCTTGTTTCTCAAAATATTTTGATGTCAGGAACTGAAATTTTTGTTGAAAGGGCAAAGTTAAAGAAATTTTCTTTGTACTTAAGGAAAAAGTGATGAGGTTTGAAGTTAACTCAGCATGATAGATAAGGATAAAAAAGGAAAAACTGCTTAGTACAGCTATTGTGGGCATTATTATATTATTTTTTAATTAGTATTTATGTGTTGAATACTATAAATAGTATGTGTATTATTTTTATATTCCAATATTAGTACTGAAATATTAAGCACACCTTGAATTTACAACTTTTAAGCTGTCCTGATATCTTTCTATATATGTTTTAACTGAAGAGTCCTTGTTGCTTGGCTAGCATTAGCAGTGTCGGCACTGTTAGCAGGATATAACGTCAAGCATTGCTTTCACACCCAGACCAATTTGAGCTGTTACAGCTAAAGAGAATTTTTACATTATAAAATGTATTCTTCTGAGAAGCAAGATACATGTAGTGTTAGAGAACTCTGTTTCTCATGAGACTGTACACCCCACTATTTACCCAAGTAAATTTCTGAAATATGAAATTATAAATATTTCCAGAAAATTGACTATAAATGCTTTTTTTTCTAGCTAAGAATATTATTAATATTTCCATTTTGAAAATACTTAGAAGACATTCAGATATTTGGGATCGACAGAATTTGTTGCATACTGCTCTATTTCACAGATAAGTTGTCTTTGAAGTATTTTACTCTGCTTTCCTTTTTTAACCCTCTAGCTCACAACCACTGTGTACTCTGTTATCCCTTTGTTGTTTACATTTTCAGTAATTTGAATTTCTATTTAAATGCCTGGAACATAGATACAGTGTGTGGAAGCATAATTTCCCATTTCATTTTTGTGCTTGGCTCATAATTACATAAACAAACAAAGAGAAAAAAAAACAAAACAGAAAAACCCTGACTATTTTTTTATCCTATTTTGTGGATACTTTATCTTGTGGGCTATTATGAGTATTCTTTAGATTCATTTTTTCATGGGAAAATGGCAGCTACGTTCACCATTCTTTGTCTAAATAATGACTAAAACATTCCAACCAAAAAGGCTAATCAACAATTGCATATAAAAATAGAATAGCAAAAACAAAGCATGCTGAGGCTACAGTATGAAATGAATATACAAACTTGATAAATAGATACTGAAACATGGGAGAGTCCATCTGATCATCAGGAAATAGTTTTTTAAAGCATTGACACATGTCGCCCATAGAGGCTGCAGAATATTAGACGGCAGAGGAGTGGAGGTTGTACAGCATGGAGATTGCTGGAAGATACTCAAAAGTCATTTGGACATGGTCCTGGGCAAAATATTGCAACTGACCCTGCCTGAGTAGGGGGACTAGACTAGGTGACCACCACATGTTCCTTCCAGCTCCAACCTTTACTTGATTTTTCAGGTTTCCTTTCAGATTTTATTTATGGCAGGAGTGGGAAGGCAATGAATTTGACATTGCTAGCAAAGTTCTAATGAGCCTCAAAGAAAAGATGATAATCTATTAAATTGATGTAGAAGTAAAAGTGATTTTATTGATAAACAGTGAGCTAACATCTTAATATTAAAATATTTTCTTCTTCTGTCTTACAGCTTTATGCTTCAGGGTCATGTTACCTGTTGTATTCCACTGGGCAGATTTTAAGGTGTTTCAGGTTACACTCTACAGAAGACATTCAAATCCATTTCTTTATCCTCATCTTTATACTGTGATGTGCAGTTCCTTCTTCAGTTCTTAGCTGCAGCTTTCATTTATGGGGAGGAAAGAAGAGCTAAAGATTGACGTAATGCCAGAAGGAGCATTACGAAAAACGACACTTTTCACAGTCAGGAGTTGCATCGCCAAAACCATATGTAAGTCATTCAGTGGATTCAGTGACCCTCTGGATTCTCTCTGACATGAGAAAATAAAAAAAACCAAACCATAACCTGTAGTACATTTTTTGTCTAGACCACTAGTTAATTTGTTGTTGAAACAAAAATCTATTATGCCTTCAATTATCTGAGTCTCCTTTAATTACGTCTGCTGTTGCTCTAGAGTTCTTTGAGAGTTTTACACTGCAAGTAGATAGCAGCTTGTAAGACCTACATTTGCAAATCCTCCGGGAATACCTGGAGTTGTGGTAGTAAATATTTATTTATGGCAGGCAGAGGTAGATTCACCTATAAAGAAAAACACATGATAACTATTTTTATGTGACCTGTCATGCCAGCTTTTTCTAAAGTAATTGAAAGGAATTAAAAGAATATTTTCTTTTCCATGTTATCCAGGAATATGTCACTAAGACAAGACATCTACAGTTTTGAAAATTCTAATAGAGCTTACAGCAAAGTATCTTTCCACAAGATCTGAAAATATTTTAAAATGAGACTGAAATGATTTGGAAACTGTAAATGAAATTTATAGATAACTTTTATTAGCATTAAACTGAATATAAACTCTACCACATTTGGTCTTAAGTATAGAAATTATATTTAGAATCTAACAAACCCTTTTTATGGATCTGAAAGAAAATTCAGATAATTGACTCAAATATATAGCCATGTCTGTGAGCAGAGACCAGTTCATTCAGTTGCTTCCAGTGTTCACAAATTTTTCAAGTGTTCTGAGGAAGCCTAATCAATTTACTGCTACTGAAACGCAACAGTTGTTCAACAAATCACATCAGTCCTGCCTTAGGCCAGTAATAAAGATAAATAACTTCTCCAACAGAAACATCAAGAGATCTTTAAAAGTTCAGAAGGTAGATGACCCAACATGAATTTGGCCAGAAGACTAGAGTTAATAATCTATATTTCAGTATTCTTGTATCTTAAAACAGGTTTCTTGATACATTTGAAAAGTATTACCACCAGCAAGAATTTCTCATATCAGTATCTTTTGTAAAATATTTCATGCTGGATTTGACAGCCTGAGAGAGGCAAGGCTGCTAGAGCTCCTTGCCCCCATGTCCAGCTTGAAGTGAGGCTGAAAATATGTTCCCAGTGGACACATACAGACAGAGAACATTTATATATACACTTGTATATACACTGTATATGAAGGGCTGTCCACACAGATCCTAGAGACACATACAGAGTATTCACATGAACACAGACAGCATCAACAGGCTGATCCTGCTGCCCTTTCTGCTTGAGCCAGAACAGAGTTCATTAGTGGAAATAAACATATTTCATAGGTATCTTTATCACTGCAGCAGCTGGGTTCAGGCACCCAGTGGCTGTGCCTGGATCCCAGCATTCCCAGTTCCTGGCATCTGAATTTACAAGTGCCCGAGGCCACAGTGCTACTCCATTTGTTGGTACAGATCATTTCACTCACACAGTGAGGTGTCCAGGAGTTCCCTGGTCCCACAGCCAACCCACTCTGCTCTTGCCCTTAGACACACATAAATTCTTGCTTTCACACCCAGAGCAAGTCCTTGGTCCCAGGACACTTCACCTATTCACTGGATAATCTGGATTGCCTCATTCGTGTCCCAACAGTCACTTCAATTCCTGTACTAGAGATCCTCATACACAGAATTATAGAACATCCTGAGATGGAAGGGACTAACAAGAATCAAGTCCAACTCCTGACCCTGCAAAGATCCCCTCAAGAATGAGCATGTGTCTGCAAGTGCTGTCCAAAAGCTTCTTGTATTCTGGCAGGCTTGGAGTTGTAACAGCTTCCCTGGGGAGCGTGTTCCAGTGCCCAAGCACCCTCTGTCTGTAGTACTATTTTCTAATATCCAATTTAAAACTCTCCTGACACAAGTTGAGGCCACACCCTCAGGTTCTGTCACCACTGGTCATCACAGAGAAAAACTGCCCCTCCTCTTCCACTTGTTGTTGTTTAAATTTATGGGGGGTCCCCGGGGAGTGCCCCCCGGAGACCCCCGGGGTCTTTTGGGGTCGTGGTGTTCCCGTGCTGGCAGGAAAGGAGACTCAGATGCTGGTGGGGTGCTGATGAGGTGAGGGTTTATTCACTGAGGGAGAGGGGAAGGGAAAGGGGGGGAAGGGAGGAGAGGGAAAGGGAGCATCAGGAGGCCTCCAGGGGTAGAGGGGCAAGAAGGGCAGAGCCTTCTGCCTTAGCATTCTTATCACAGAGGTTCAAAGGGGCGCGGTAACATTGTCCAGCCAATGAGGTTACAGATACAGGATACTGCAGGGAGGGTACAGACTTGGGATAAACCATACATTTTCCAAGGGTGAGCCAGAGCAAACCATTTCCATAAAATGCAATCCCACAAGTCACCCTTTTTTTCTTTAAAATGTGAGAAGAGAAATATGACATATGACAATTAACAATTTAAAAAATGAAACAGTAATTACAGTTTTGCAGCATGAAACCAAATACAATTGCAGTAAGGATTATGTTATACTGTGAACAGTTGATCTGACCTTGTAATTGCAGTAGACGGGTTATGTGAGTTTATATTGCAAGACTTGAAACAAGTTAACAAATTTGTTTGAGCCTTTCCAGCGTGACTGGCCTAATAGTGTCTAGTCTTTTCCAACTGGCTTTTCAGACCACCACAGCCCCCAGCTTAGGCTGAGGCGCTGACCTCTGCTCCCACTCTAGGGACAGGAAAACACGTGGAGTTCCCCGGGCTCCACACATGGCCTCAGATTCTCACCCACGGATCTGAGCCAAATCACTCCTTTCACTTTCCAACTGGTTCAACCGAAAGGATCTACACTCTGCATGCAATTGTTTACATTCGTCCATATGTACCCATTGGGGATTTTTTTTCGTCCATACTTGCACCAGAAATATCAGAGACCTAACAAAAGACCCCCAGTTTTAGGTCATCAAAAGAAAAACAAAAGAAAAAAACTACAAAAACCGTCAAATACTTTCTCAGACACTCTATCAGGTTATCAATCACCCTCAGAACGAACTGAGGACAGTATAAACCCAAAAAGCATTATCGATTCAGTAGTCTACTACTGATTCGCGCTTTACAAGAAGACAATCTAAAAACTGCTTCCCTTGGATCCACACTTGTGACCTGAAAAGGCCTCTGCTTTCTAAATTAGAAAACAGGGGAATCTGCAATATGAACACACACAAAAGCTAGAATGGCATGATTGTAGAAACTACTTCATGGGGATGGGAAGGAAATGGAGGGGTTTGGGACACCCTGCTGTTTGGCCAGAACAGCAAGGGACAGGGGCAGAAAAACAGGGAAAGGGAATCGAAGTAGCATTAACAATTATACAAGGCTGCAAAACTGGTATTACAAATTCACTTTAGCTTTGGGGTTTGGTTTCTTAGCGTTTACCTTGTGGGACTTGGAAAGCGGAAGATAGGACTGAGAGCACGTGGCCATGGTGGCCATGCGGTCACAGCACACATGGCACGAGCCATGCCGTGCCGGGTTTAGCAGGAAGGGGTTAACTCTCGAGGGTTTGTTAAGGGAAAGGGGGTTAGGGAGAAGGAGCAGCGAGGGGAGGAGGGGGTAAGGGTAAGGAAGGAGGTTACACAATTTACAAAACCGAGTTTTGGAAGGTGCGGGGCTTGGGCACAACTGAAGACTGCTTTTTCCTTCTCTGATGGCTGTCTGGCTGAGTTCCTTTCGCTGCTGTCCAGGGCTGCTTGTCCGCGCGGCTTCTCCCAGTGCTGGGGCCCGCGCGCGCTGCGGCGGGGCCGGGGCCACGTGTCGGCTCGCGCCGGGACTGCCCCGCGCCGCGGTCCCGCTGGGCTGGGGCCTCTCCGCCGCCGGGGCCGTGCCGGGCCGGGGCCGCTCCGCCGCCGGTTCGCCGCGGGCCGGAGGGTGCCGCGCCGCTGCCGCACAGCCCGCGCCGCCGAGCCGAGGTGGGCTTCCATAAAATGCAATCCCACACCACTCATGAGGAAGCTGTAGACTTCAATGAGATCTACCCATGGTCTGTTCTGCTCCAGGCCAAACAGAAAAAGTGACCTCAGCTCCTCCTTGTATGGCTTTCCTTCTAAACTCTTCACCATCTTCATGGCCCTTCTTTGAATGCTTTTATATTGTGGCACCCAAAACTGCACACAGGACTCAAGGTGAGGCTTCCCCAGCTCAGAGCAGAGCAGGACAATCCCCTCCCTTGCCTGGCTGGCCATGCTGTGCCTGATGCACCCCAGGACAGGGTTGTCTCTCCTGGCTGCCAGGGCACTGCTGGCTCACATTCCGGTTGACATCAACCAGAATCCCCCTGAATACTTTTCCATGGCATTACACTCCACCTCTTCATTACATTCAGGGTTGCCCTGTCCTGGGTGCAGAATTCAGCTCTTGCCTTTGTTAAACTTCCTACATGCACATGCACAGAATAAAGAGATCCTTACCAGAATATAAGTGATGGTGGAGTTTAGTAAATGATAGGACAGACTACAGTGATTCAGGTACAGGGCATGGCCAAATAAGCCTATTGATCAGCTCCTGCTTACATTAGAATGGACAATTTTATTCTCTTACTCTTCTAATTCCTACATTTCTTCCTCCCCAAATCACAAAAACCCTTTCCCTTTCCCACCTTTGATTTCTCCTCTAAATACCTCATTAAACATCCTGTGGAATCCCAAAATGCTCTTCCTGCACATCCATAGTGTTTCCTCCATTTTTACGCAGTAAATAACCTTAATCTAAAAGGTGGTCACAAGAGCTGGTTCTATTAATGAGTTCCATGTCTCGAGAATGGGGCTGATGACAGGGCCTGGACAGTGTGTGCCATCCTTAATCTTTACTTTGGCCTCCTGTCTGTCACTGTACTCCTGTGTTCCTCTGGTGTTGCAGAGATGGGCCTTTGATGGGCTGATGGCTCTCCTGTGATGTGATGGGAACTGCTCGGCCCGGTATGATTTCCCTGGTCTAACCCAGAGCCTGCCATTGTCTCTTTGTGCTCCCTTTGACCACATATCCTAAAACTGGAGGTATAAGGGAGATTGCTTTCTGCAGGACTCCTGCTTCAATTGTTCTAAATGTTGGAAAGCATTAGGTAAATGAGGCAGAGACCTGCAGGAGTTATGGAGGAAGCAGCTGAAAAATGCCCAGAGAAATGGTCTGGCTTAAGGTCTCTGCTCAGCTTTCCCATGTAAATCTGGATCAGTCACTTAAAGCATATTTTCACAGGTGGACAATGATTATGTATTCATTTTCTGGGTGACCAACTTTATTCCCTACAGTCTGATTTGCAAAACAACTGGATACTCATAACTGCAGCATAAACTAGTTAGAGCTGTGCTTTGAATACATAAATGGTAATATGCAATTAGGTTCTCTAAAAATCAGGTCCAGGTTATGTGAAATTTGGCACATAAAATTAGTGACTCTTTTTGACCTTATTATCTCAATGTCTTTGTTCTCAACCTATGTTTTATTAATTAAATAGGACTAAATTATAACAATATCCTTCCTCATATAATGGTGCTACAAAAATCAGTTTGTGTTGGTGAAGCTACCAGTTACTGTTACTATTAAGTGTTCTATGTTATTGCTACGAAAACCAAAACATTTTGTGATTAAATAAAATACTGTAGGGCCATAGGAGCCTTCTTCATGTATCTTTTCTTATCCTTCATTCTCTAATTCAACAGATATTACTTATGCTACCCCACTTTAGGGATTCCCCTTTCAAAAAAATCTCAGGAAATTGTGTTACTCCCTACAACATCCTGACCTTGTCCCTAAAGCTGTTAGGGTATTTGGCCTGTCACACTTATGTGCCAGTTCTACTTCACTGAGGCTCTTTACTAAGAAAATGGTTGCATGTGATTTTAAATACATTTTTGACCCAAATCAGATGAATGTCTATGTGTAGTAGTGTTGATACATCATATGTTATAAAATGTTGCAATGAATACCATGCTGAAGTTGGTGAACAAAAGTTTTGTACTCAGAGAAGGTTTAAAATATTGTAGAAACATTGTGATAGGGGAGACAGTTGTAAACTCTATGAACACCACACATTTCACATAGTAGAAAAGTATTTACAACGTGATGCTAATGTAATACTGAAGACAGTTTCAATGCATCTGCATAACACAATGAGATTAATCTCACAGTATTATTTCTTTTGGTTATTCAGCTTTGCAAACTTAATAACTTTAAAGCTTTTCTTGTGTTTAATAAATAAAGGTGCATAGGATTCTTATTGACTCACAATTGAATATATTTTAATCTGCTGTTGAAAAGCTGTCAGCTTTCAGAAAAAGAGAAAAATGCTAAGAATATTATCTATACTAGGTTAACACTGATTTAATTATATGAATGAAATGAATAAATATTCAGTTGATTTTTATGTTTTTGAGTTATGATAACAATGAAAACAATGAATCTTATAATAACAAGAAAAAGAAGGATAGAGGGAAATATGATGAAATTAAAATTGAAAATGTGCTTTTACAATTTTGTTTAAGCAGATATTCTTTTGTATACAATCTGTGTAGAATGTGATTTCATTATTTTGTTGAAACTCTATTACAAAATAACTTAGGACAGATTGGTATCGCTTGCTATGATCAGTACTGAAAGATGGAAACAATTTTGGAAGCCAATTTTTAAACTTATAAAATTATTTTATTTGCATGTGATCTTATTTTTTTTTCAAACATATCCAAGGATATTCATACTTTCTTTAATTCATATTATGCTTCCCAGGAATAGGAAAAAAACCTCCAAAGTTTGGTCAGCTATAATCTTCCAGAAATACCAGAAAAAGTGTTTGACCATATAATAGGAGAAAAAAAATGAAATACATATTTAATATACAATAAATGGCAGTTTTTAGGTACTGTGTAGTTCTGTTGATGCTATACAACATACAGAACAGAATCATCCTTTAGCAATAGAGGGATATGTAAGAAGACTCAAAGGGATGTCTCTTGGTCTTGTATTATTTTGACAATGCAGAGTAGTGTCCAAGAGGTGTATATAACTATTGTAACTTTTGGTATCCATATCTATATATTTAGGAGGTATTTTTTATGTATGATGTCATATTTGGAAGCTAGTAAATACTGAAAAATTCTGTAGAAAACATTATCTTTTTTGGAGTGCTACTCAGTGCTTTGTGATGAATTCACGAAAAATCTTTCCTTAGACATGAAAATTCCTCTTCAACTTAATTTCATGCATGAGTCAATCATAACAAAGACCATGTTCATCCTCCCAAAGCATCCCTATATTGTCACCCATAATTCTTGCTTTACTCTGTCCAGCTCTATTAGTCCCATCCTGGTTCTCTTTTAGAAATTGTTTACCCATTAGGTTTTGTAATTTCTACCTCTTTCAGCAAAACCTCCTGTTCCATGGCTTTGCCATTTAATTTATACACTTTTGATAAATAACTCTTGATAAATAAATAGGTATATAATTTTATTAAACAGAGTTTTCATTGTTTGTTGTGCCTGCAATAATATAAGTGAAATTACTTTAATTCACAAGAAAAACATTTAAATTGTCACTTTTACTTAGTTAAGTCATGTTGTCAAGGAAACAGGGATGACCTTCTTCAAGAGAAGAAAAGTATTTTATGTTTATGAGGATTTCAGTAGTTCATCTGTATATTTTTTTCATTAAAAGAGACTAATTCTAATCCCTGCAGCATGCAGCAATACAGATTAAACTTCCATAGTCAATTTGCATCAGATATAAGAAATAAATTTTTAATGTTTTGCAGCTCATTTGATAGTGGTTGTTTTATATGTGATTGTGAGAAGTAAAACCTTTTTGTCATCTACTTTACAAAGCTTTTTTACCCACAAACACCTGTAATACTTGAATTCTACCTCTTCTACTTCACAGAGTTTTTATATTCCTTTAAAGAATATCTGTAAAGAGGTTGTCAGTGTGCTCTGAATCTTATGAGCCATCCTTGTAGCCAGTGAACTTGGAAGCCTTGCTCGTATCTGAAAATTACATACTACTTAATGAGTGATGTGAGCAGACTGTGAAACACATGAAGTTTATGCAACAGCCACAAAATTCTATGTAAGTTCAATATTTTCATGTTTCTGAATTTTTCCCAAAACAGACCTCTTTCCCCTTTTATCTAAGTTTTAAAAAAGATATAAAAACAAAGATGGTGCAAAGACTAGATGTCATGGTCAAGGACACTGGTCAAGGACACAAGGACAATGTCACTTCTGTAGCTGTTCTTCATCAGACTGCAAGGTGGATATTTTTATTTAGTGTTGTGGTAATAATCTTCCCTACTTTGACCTAAATTACTCTAGTATAAAAACTAATAGTGCCAAAACTTGCTTTGAATTTAGCCCTACAAGTTTGCTACAGTAAAAGTTGTGCTGTCATAGTTAGAAAAACTACTTAATAGCTCAGACATCTCTTCAGTCTACATATGACAATTGCAATTATGGTCAGAAGAAATGTCTAATGCTTAGCTCAGTCAATACAGTTAATTCCCAGCTTTTCATCTGGACTCCTCTTAGACCATCTCCAGTTTTGAAGTTTGCTTACGCAGGAAAAAGCCCTGAAAAAGAAACAAGATCTGAACTGTTAAGAGGACAATTCAAAACTCTTTGATTCAATAGAACTCCCAAGAACTCCAGCACATTAAAGGAAAGCTGCTGTTACTATGTTCTTAGCATTAGCAGCTAATGTGCCAAACAGGGTTTTTGAAGACAGAAGTGCCAAATGAAAATAAATAGTGGAAATAGATTTAGATTAACCTATAAAAATGTCGAAGGCTGAAAACTTCAGAATATTTTCTCTCTGTCCTAAGGATACTCTTAAATATTTTGATGTTTTATATCTATGATTTGACAGCATTTTGGGACAAAAACTGTGTGATATTCATTTTCATATTTTCTTTTCCTTTGGAAAAATGGGTGTACAAATTTTTTTTGTTTGAAATAACAATAGAAATGGAAATAGAATAAATTGAAATAAAGGAAATAGATATCAGCTCTTTACTTTCCTAAGTTACCTTAAACATCAGAAATAGCACAAAGCATCAGACATTCCTTTCTTTTCAGTATGAACTCTCTTAGGTTTCATGGCTTGAGAGTCCTAATCTCAGAGTTTGGACACAAATCTCATGTGACATCAATTCCTGATGGAGAGTTGGAAATGGAAAGTTCAGCTCCATTACAAGTCATCCCATAGCTCTGTGAAACTGCTGACTAAGAGCAGAAAATTGGCTGTTGCATTCATTTGACCATTATGAATTTTCTTCTGAGGAAGTGATGGGTAGAAGTTCTAAAAAATCTACTCTCGTTATGAAAAGAAAATTACTTCAGTCCCAGTAATTTACTTTCTGGAAGGGAATATTTCTCAGCTTCTCTTTACAGTATTGAACAGCACCCAAATCATCTATCTACACAGTCTGAACACTGGATAGAGTTAAGATTGAAGAGTATGACAAACTAGTGATGAATAGGCATCATGACATATCAGGTTGATCTGATAAAATATGATAGATTCATTATTTTCATGATTATAGAATCATAGAGTCATTAAGGTTGGAAAAGACCTCCAAGATCATCAAGTCCAACCTCAGACTGAAAACCAGCCTTATTCTTTAAAATAAAATCTTTTGTAACCTGTATGTTAGTCCTGCATGTACCTTTGTTTCTATCTTCTCATAATAATTACTCTACCCTGACTCCTGGTCTGGGTTAGATTTCTTTTCCAATGCACTTTTGTTGCATGTAACTAACTACCTGTGGAACCAGGAGTATGATGATGAATGCCTGTGTGTATTCATACACATTGTATATGCTCACATATGTGGAAATACTACAAATGTCTAAATATTCAAACATCTCTCCGCTTATTAGAATATCAACATTACTGACTTGCTAGACAAAGTATAAACATACTGTCTGGTACTTTAATCAATATGGGTGTTGCTCAGTCTCTTGCAGTTCATTTTTCCTATTCCTTTTCCCTTTACCTTCACCCATCTTATTTTCCTTTCCCTATGTACCTGTCCAGACAAATGTACTACCCCATGCATTTTGCTTTCTCCTAACATTTATCTCCTTTTTTCTTCTTCTTCTTCTATATCATTTTTTGTCATGCTACCTGATTGTCAGACCTACCTGCATGTTTCTTCGATATTGATAGAAATTAGTGCATTCATTAAGACTGCATCTCTTTGTTTCTGCTAATGATTTTCAAGTAATGTCATACAAATACTATGTGGCAAGATTTATTTTGGTTTAAACTTGGAAACAAATACTGTTTGCCTTTGAAAATTATGTTTTATATTTCTGTTTTCATCATTCTGAACCTTCAGTTCAGACAGACATTTCAAATTGATTGGTTTTGAACAATAACAAAAAGAAAATATATATACTAATGATTCATAGTTCGGTAAACTGGCCTTAGAAAGATTGTTTCAGGGTGACCTCGGATTTTTCACACACAATTAGCTACCAAACAGAAAATGTAACGAAAGGACTTACAGGAATTGTAACTTTAAAGCCCATTATTTTTCTCTCTGCTATCACAAGATCATTATTATTTGCAAAACATGCATCAGGAATCAGGTTGGTACTTTTTGATCATAAACATTTTTAATGTATTTGATACATTTCTCTCTTCAGCATCTTTAGCTGAAAACAGTTATTTTTATTGCTCTACTATAAAATAATATTTTTCCTAAACAAATCTCTACATAAGAAGAAGAAAATCTCAGATTTAACTGAGTAATTATGCTAAATAGAACAAGGAATTTTTACACTAATGATAGTCCATTCATAAGAAAGACTTATCTCAGCAATTACACACTTTAGATTAATAGAAATTGCTTTTGTCAGAGACTTGCTTATATGTTTAAACAGCATCTTTTTTCTTAAGCTCTTTCCTTAATTGTGCAGCTACTGTGGACTTTTAGAAATATAGCCTTAATGTTTTACTCCATTAACTTTTATAGAGCTAAAGAGACTAACATTGAGGATCATCTCTTATGTACTTTTGTCTCACAAAGTGCACTTAAAACTGCAATAAACAGGCAACTAAAATTCATCCCAGTTTGGAAGTGTTTGTAATCATCAGTACAAACTTACCCCTATCAATGGGATGTACTTTATTTATTTTACCTCTATATCTCTATACTTTATTTCATTATTAAAAGAAGCCTCAACAGAGGTTTAAAGGAAACTGCCATTTTACATATGCTTGACTAGAGTTACTAATTTTTATCTCAATAAAATATTTTTTATCTCAATTTCTAATAGTATTTGCATTAGGTTAGCATAGCACAGGTACTTTTGGTGAAAAGAAATATACTTTTCATCTCACTGTGTTGACTGTTAGGGAATAAATTAAAAAATAGTCTGTCTATTGATTCTGATTGTATGGTAGTCTTCTTTGTAGTTTGCATGATTTATTCCAATTTAACATCAGTCTAGCAATGTAAAGAAAACAAACATTAAAAATTCAGGGTTTTCAAAAATGTGACTCAGATATTATATACATATCCATAATAAGGCAGGAGGATTAAAATATTGGGGAACATTGATGAATATATTGAAGAATACTGAGGAACTTGTTAGAGGTGTTAGGTAATGATAAATATCAATAAATAATAAGAATTCTAAAAGCATCATTAAATGAGTGTCTTTCAGAGAACGAGCAGTGGAAAGAAATACAATTGCAGTCTTTTTTCATGTCAAGGTCATACTGAAGAAAAGACAAGATGATAGTAGAAAAATTAATTTAATTCTTTGTATTGATGAATACTGTAGAAAACCTAAGATATGTTCCTGCATGAAAACCTTCATAAGACGTCCATCTGAAGTGACAATGTAAAGCTTTGGAACAGTTTGATAGAGTGAGAAATAACAGGATGCTAGAAGTCAGATATAGAGCTCCTGAATGAATTTTTGTGTGTAATATGTTGAGGCTGAATCAGCTTCCTCACCAGAAACAAGAAAAGTGCCAACAGTGGTAACAAAATAAAAAGGAACATGTAAGCAAGTCTGAGATGTGTATGTTGTGCCTCAAAGATCTCTTGCAGTTTTTCAAAGGAGTCTATGAATTGATACAGGTGTACAGGTATCACAGCCTTCTTCAAAGACTTTGGTTAATTTCTTTCAGTTGTTATAGGGTAAAAAGAAAGCCTAATGAATTGCAAATGTCAGTGAAATACAGTAAGTGAAGGGTAACCATATGGATCAGTTTTCTCAACGACTGATGGTCACCAACAGAACCTCTTACAAATCAGTCATGGAATTAGGATTCCAGTAGAAATTCATAAACTCTCTGCAATGGGTGTGAATAGTGAACTTTGCAGTCAATATAAAATATCTGGGCTCTACAAAAATTAAATGAACAGAGGAGAATTAGAGCAAGATCTCACACAGGAATGATTGCTCAGTGAGGCAGTAGACGACATTCAGTGTCCTGAAGTAAAGTGGTGGGGGGGAAAAGCCAGTTCTTGCTGTGTGCATACAGGCAGCTGGTATGAAATTAGATATTTCCTCTCAAGCATAATATTATTAAATCATTGCAGAGAGATCACTGAAATTCTCAAAGTCCAGGGGCAGCCCAACACAAGTAGAATTTAGGAAATTAAAAAGGAAATAATAATAATAATAATAATAATAATAATAATAATAATAATAATAATATTAAATCAGGATAACCTCAAGAGGTTTAAATATACTACTAAGACCAAAACAGCTCTTGGTGAGGTGACTGAGGTAAGTCCAGGGGTGAGGGTGAGGTTGAGCTGTGCAGTGGGGTGCCTGAGCTTAGGGACACCCAAGCAGCAACCCGGAGCCTTGCCTGGACTGGAAGCTCTTGAGAGGTGCTCAGGGGAGGAGCCCAGTGGGTGCAGCCCAGAGTGGGACCAGGGTGGGGGCTGTGAGGGGCTCCAGGGAGCGTGGTGAGCAGGGCAGCACACTGCGTGGTGAGGCATTGCTCGGCCGCTGCCCGCTTGCAGTCTGCAAGCAGGTCCACAGCTCAGGTGAATGCTGAGTGCTCCGGGTCTCTGTCCTAATGGTGGGCACTGTCCTAATGGTGCCTCAGACCCCAAACCAGTGACTCCTGACACAGTCCCTGAGAAGTGTGTTGCTTCCACCCAGATGCTACTGCTTAGGAAGGAGACTTCAGTAGAGGTGGCAGCCCATGGCCATGCTGGAGCAGCTCTTGGTGGGACCTGTGGCCTTATGGAAAGATGAGTCCACACTGGAGTAGGTTTGCTGGCAGGATCTGTGACCCCATGGGAAGCCCACATTGGAGCACTGAAGGACTGCATCCCATGGAAGAAACCCACATTGCAGCAGTTCATGAAGAACTGCAGTTTATGGGAAGCATTCAGACTGAAGAAATTCATGGAAGACTGTCTGCTGTGGGAGGGACCTTGGGCTGGAGCATGAGAAGGGGTCCTTGCCCTGAGGAGGAAGTGGCAGAAACAATGTGTGACAAATCTGATTATAACCCTCATTCCCATCTCTGAGCATCATTGAGGAAAAGGAAGTAGAGAACCATGAATAAATTTAAGCTGGGAAGCAGAGAGGAGTGGGAGAAGGATATTATTAAGATTTGGGTTTACTTTTTATTATCATACTCTGATAAAATTGGCAACAAATTTAAGGAATTTTCCCAAGTGTTTTATCCATGATGATAATTTTTGAGTGTCTCTTCCCCCCCTTATATCAACCCGTGAGAGTTTCATTGTATTTCCTCTCTCCTGTCCAGTTGATGAGGGGAGTTGTAGAGTGGCTTTATTGGGCATCTGGCACCCAGCCAACATCAAATTACAACACAGATTAAAATCTGTCTAATCTGGAAAACTGAACTCATTGTGGTAGTTTCCAGTTTACTAATTTCCATATACAACCCCCTTCTGCAGTTTTCAGGTTAATGCCAAGATACCTCAACTTTTAATATGAAAATTCAGTTTTAAAAAATAAGAAGCTGATTTGTTTGGGGATTTTTTTGGGGGTGAGGGAAATAGCAGAATATTTTCAAGATCTTTTTAATACTTGCCTTATAGAGGAAAAATATATGTAACTTTTGGGGTTTGACTTTTTTTCTTCAGAGAGTCAGAGAGAGGTGATAGCTTCCCAAGCATGCTCAGCTAATTTAGGCATACCTAAGGCAGAAAAGTCCATTTTATATTCTCTGACAAATCAGAATTATTTTCTTACATTCAGTGGATTAAATCATTTATCATGAACAGATAACAGCTGAGAGCTGTAGTTCTTGTGCAGACTCACACCACATAATTATATATGCTGCAGGTTGCTGTTCTGTGTCACAAATATCTTTGCAGTCTGAACTCAATGTTGACTTAACATAATGGATTTCATATATTTCTTTCCTTTCAGAAGAAATGTAAAGAAAAACATGCAAGTGATAAATGTGTCAGACCTGAATATAATTTTTGTCAGTAGTTTCTCACCATATGTAAAGCTGTTCTCAGTCTTTTCCAGTTTTGGACTAGCACAGTCACCAACAGTTCAGTTGTTGTCCCTCCTACATATCATTGCATATGGATCATATGTCACATTGATGTTCATGCCCAGTCCATGGGGAAATTAAAAAAAACCCCAAAATAATAATAATAATAAAAAAAAAACCAAAAAAACCCACCCCTGGTTTTATTTCAGAATTTCTATAATACCCAATTTTTGCCAGTCCATCCAATTTTGCATTGACATAATTGCCTACTCAAAAACGTAAACAATTGCAACAGTTGCATTTCTCAATCTCTGATGCTGGTCTTTTTATGAGGTGTTTAGGGAAAGGCATCTTCGTTATTTCTTAGTTGTATCATTTATTATAATACTCAGATTCTGTTGTAGGTCTTAGGACAGTACTTCACTACAATAATAGCTATCTGCAGTGTGTATCTAATATTCACCAATATGAGGCATAAGGTAGCTTTAACACTAATAGGTAACCAGAACAATTGTGTATAATGGGATGTCTGTTAACTCTTTAGGACTTATGAGATGTCTAAGGATGTCAGTAAAGACAGAAACCCACTGTTAAAATAAACACTATTTATTCTAGTGTGTTATTCTGAAAAAACAAATTTAACCTAGTCAGAAAAGCTTCAAGCATTGTGAGATGTCTACCATCTTAGATAAACTGCCACAGCTATTCTTACATTACTTGGATTTTCTTAGGGAAGAAATTGTAGAAGTATTTTTTTAGAAAAGCTTATCAAGATATACACCATAGGGGAATTAAAATCATGATTATTTAGTATGGAAAATTAATATTTTTAATTTAAATTCATTTACACTTATGATATGATATCCATAACAGACCAAACACTGTTTTACAGTTTTCCCAACACTAGAGTGAAAAGACCTACTTGCATTACTAAGGCATATCTATTTTCATCCTGTTTGTGACTCAGCAAGATCTTTACTGAGGATCTAAATGATCTATAAGTGCATCAAGTAGTTGTTTTAGATGACCTTTCATAGGTATTGAAATCCTGTACTTTGTTCTAATTCTATGGAATCTGTATAGAGCTGGGAGTGTACACATAAAGTCTAACACATGGTTGTAAGGATGTGCAAGAAACCCGTCAGATGTGATATTCAATTGCTCAGTCTATTATCCCATTGAGTCTAAATGCTTTTTTGCAGAAGGTAGCAGGAAAATGACCAATTAAGCTAAAAAAAGTCCTAAAAATCTTTTTTTTTTTTTTAGATATATTATAAGGTTTGTTTATTGTCAGCTATCCTATCCCTAGTCTTTTTTCTTTTAAGTTAATATCCTTCTACATACATACAAAATACGCACTTTTGAAATAACTATAAAACTAAAAAACATTCCTCCTATATGAAAAAAAAAACCCCACAAATTGTAAGAGGCAAATAAGGTCTGTATATGCAAACTTTTACTGCTTAAATTCAAAATTATAACACAAAAAACAGTATTGCTTTTTACCTGTTTATTTCTGGTACCTCCATTTTGGAAATTTCTTCAGCTTATTTTTCTGGGCATGATAGTCACTGACAGATCAGCTGTGCAATAAGATCTTTTGGGATTCAGAAAACACAGTTAATATAATCTATATTCTTAGACTGTATAAAATAACAAAGTGTGTTATAGTCTCCAATAGCATTCAAAGTTAAAGGCATCTTAAACCATAATGTCAGCAGGAGTACCATCCTGTCATTTTAACAGGATATGAGCTGAATAACTTATAGTCATGTACTATAATTTGAAGACCTGTTAAAGTTTGTTTTATGGTTGAATGCCCTAGAAAACACTCAAAAGTAAACAGGAGGGATGATTGTTATTGCATGAAAGGAATAAATTAGTGAATATTTAAATATTTCCACATTTCAAGATACACATTTATTTAGGTCTATT
This sequence comes from Prinia subflava, assembly GCF_021018805.1. Classification (NCBI taxonomy): domain Eukaryota; kingdom Metazoa; phylum Chordata; class Aves; order Passeriformes; family Cisticolidae; genus Prinia; species Prinia subflava. Next base: position 20,884,934 of record NC_086253.1, on the reverse strand, counting down.
ACCAATTTTTTCCTTTCCCCCCCCCTTCTTTTAGGTTGTAGGAATGGAGAAGAATGGAAGAAAGGAAGAGATATATATTTGAGATTAAGTGGATGTGGTTGAATGGAAGAGAGGTTGCTAGTGGTCAAACTGGACACAAATGTCTGGCTTTCAAGTATGAACAAGTTAGAAATATTGCTCTTAGCCCTCTCTGTGGCCTTTAAGTTTTGTTGTTATATCATATCATCATTAAGCTGACTGATCTTCCACTGTGATATACTCTGAACTGTGAAAAGATAATTACAAGTTTATTACAATATACTGTGGTACTACTTTTACAGAGGGATGAAATTAATTTTGGATATGTGTGCAAAAAGAGTCTAAGTTGAGGGTTAATATCATGTGAACTCTGATTATATGCTTGTTTTTACCCTCTGTACCAAGGATGCGTCTTATTGTTATCAAGAAAAAACTCAGCAGATAAAAAATGGACACCAAAGGGCACATTTTCAAGAGTAACAGGGAGAGCAGCACTGAAGTATGAAAAGGGAGAAAAAAACCAAAAAACCAAAGCCAGAAAGTATAATCTGATCTGCAGCCTGTGACTAGCTTAATAAAATTACTTAATTGCTTAATAAAAATCTCAAGAATAGGAAAAGACTCTGTAAAGCGATAATACAATTTGAAGCAGTGGGTAGCAGAGTTTTATCTCCATTTTAATTGTTCTAATATTTGCATGCATACGTATAAAAGATGTTAGCTGAGCGGGGACTTTTGGAATTTAAACCAGACATATATTTTTATCAAGGCTTTTAGCAGGTTATGTGTCTCAATATCTTGACTGTCCTGTCAGATCATCAAGCCTGAGGCAAGCACATACAGCTATCCACTTTCACCAGCTTTAAACCCAGGAATTAAATAAATAAATGCATAAATAAATAAATACATATCAGAAGAACTTTGAAACCTCTTCCATTTTCTTCCAAATCCATTTTTGACCTAATACAGTTCAGAAGAAAATGTCTTTCCAGAGGGCTTTTAGCAATGCCTTGGCAGTAGAAAAGACCTCTCACGCTCCATTGTTCTGCATTTTGGAAAACAGTTAATGTACTGCTTCTATTTGTGCTTGGTTTTTGTTTCTTTCCTGACACTGGGGTAATATACTGAGTGTGCGTTCCCCTTACCCTGTTTTTCTGCCATTTATAAAAGGCCAACTATTGTAAGTAGCTATTACAGATGTCATTCAGTTGTATTGGGCATTGCTAATGAAAACTGTTGCATTACAATGTTTTTGACATTTCTGGCAGACCACGTTGAACAAACAGTGCTTTTAAACAACTAATCAAAATATCTATTTTTTCCCCTCAAATTTGTATAATGACTTTCCATTACCTGTTTTGTTTTGTTGGGTTTTTTTTTGTTGTTTTTTTTTTTGTTTTTTTCTTAAGTAAACAAGGGCTTTAGTAAGATTAAGATTTATTCTATATTTTAGTTCATGGGTTATATTTAACTCCCAACCTTTAAACAGAAAATATTTTTTCTAGCAAGTTTCTAAATCCATTTTTCTGAGACAGTTCTAATTTGTTGGTTCTGTTTGTTGATGTAAAGAAGCTGCTGGCTAGTTCATTTTGTTACTTTTTCTACAGATGGATTATGTAGTCCTTATATTATGTGTATATTGTATCTGTGGCTCACAAAGTCTAGTGTCTACCATGTCATTATTTTGGTTCAGATACAGTATTAATCAGATTTATTATTCTCTTACCATTCATGCAACAGATACAGTGTGTCAAAGCTGCAAAACTGTTGCCAGAATTTCCAGCATTTTCAGGGGTTGGATAATTGTATTTCTGACTGCTCCAGCCCTTACCTGGCGAATAAGCTATACCACTAAAAAGCTAATATAAAACATACTGTAACAAATATATATGTGAATATATAGCTTGAACAAAGATTTTTTAATCCAAAAAGCAAGGAAGTTTGGAATGGGGCTAAAATAGAGCAGGATTTACTATGCAGAGTTTGCTACAAAAAAAGTCAAGTCTTTTGAGAAGTGCTGAGCTGAGTGTAAGGGACAAGCTTTGGGGCATAAAGCCATTTAATCTATTGTGACAAAGCAGGAAAAGAACTTCTTAAGCAACAAAAGGCCAGGCCACAGGTTTGGCATTTCAGGATAAGAAGCTAAGGATAACATTTCCTGCTTCAGAACTTTGCCCTTTTGATTCATAAGGGCTTTTTTTTTTTTTTTTTTTTTTTTTTTTTTTTTTTTTTTTTTTTTTTTTTTTTTTGTTTCACTGCCAGTAAAGTTCAGTGCAAGCCAAGGGGGAGATGTTACCACTTTCCAGGTGCTAAAATAGTCACACACTTGTATTTATGATTAGAAATCCATCAAGGATTTGTTTCAATATAATGCTTTTCTAAGCTTAGTAAAGGCTAATTTAGTTTCTTGATTACTACCTAAATTAATGCTTCTGGCCCAATGAGGATCTCTTATATTGCTTAAAATTACTAGAGAATTTCTTTTCTTTTATGTGTACACATTCAACACTGTGTTATCAACATGCTACTTTACTAAATTAGTACAAAGTTATTTCATGATCCCTATTTTAATTCTAATCTCCACACTTCTATATAATACTTAATCCATATAGACAATGCTACAGGAAAATGTAGAGTTCACATTTTCAAAATCCTATTTCAAGGGATTACAGGTGCCTATGCAGTTTTACATCTTGTTTAACAATACCACAAAAAAAGAGCAACAGCAAAATTCCTTGCCTAAACCTATGTTCTTTCCAGTGCCATTCACACAGAGAAAAAAATCTTTGTTTTCAAAAACACTTGAACATTCAGTCTCTCACTGTCTAACATCTTTGTTGACTCACTTGTTGTATTTTCAGACTTCATGTCTACATTTCTTTTCTTCGTGTTTGCCTAGCAGGCATATGCCCACACCCCCACCTCTCTCACAAGGAGCTAGCTTGTGCCTGGTGTATTCCAGCAGTGGTGGTAGCTTTGGTAATAGCTCTGATAGCTGTGATAAACAGGACTTCTTTTACTACACAAAACTCTTATTCCATCACAATATATTTAGAAAATCTGTCATTTGAAAACCATCTCACTTGCATTTATATATATATTTTAGCTGTGAATAAAAATAGACCTGTTTTTCTGTTAATGTCATGCATGATGACAGTAGGAGAAAAGGCAACCTTGTGAGTTCAAATAGAGACTCTTTGCACTAAAATACATAGCTCAGTAATATGAATCATTGAGTGAAATATAGTACAGACAGGTGTGTTTCTCTGTGTCTAAGGTCTGAAGAGTTAATAGAATAATGGTAAAAAATTTAAAGGCAACATCATTATGCAAGTTGGTCCAGGGCGAATTTAATCTAAAACTTTTTTAAGACAAGAGTTATTGACCTGATTCTTCAATACCCCATAGACTCTTCTCTAAAGCTGAGTTTCTATATTACCTTTTGAAGTTGTTGAAGGATAGGTGAGCAATTTGCACTACCAACAGCCTAATTAGGAAGAATGATGTCCCTTGAGACAAGAAAACCTTCTTCATATTCAATCATCTAGTCCAAAAATATACAGGGTGGGGTAATGAGTCTTAAAAATGCCAATTTAGTGAGTTTCTAATCACAGATACCTCATCAGCTGACAAAATAGAAACCTCAGTAGGTATAGCACTTCAAAATCTTGGACAATTTACATGTAATTTCAAGAATCAGCAGGGATACACAGCTGGATAAAAATAAAAAGCTTGCTGTAATTGAAAATTGCCTTGCAGCTTGTTTGTGATTAAAATGAAGTTTGGTTCCTTGAAATCTTGTTTAGCAATTAAATCTGTTTTACTTAGGCAATGAAATATTGTCTATTGTCCTTGAATGATTAAACCAGTACAGTCATGCTTTAATATTTCATGCTAATTGAACTTGTGTGAATACAGAAAATTTCTAAAGTCCATGTTCAACAACTTGTCTTTTATTAGAACGTATCCAAGAAATTACCTCTCTCAGTGGAAGAGGCTGTGGTCATCTATGTTATTTATAAAGAATCTCAGTGACAGATTCTTCTGATGTGCACAAAAAAAAAAAAAAAAAAAAAAAAAAAAGAAGCACTCTTTACATTTAGTATAGAAGTTCTCTCCAAAAGCCAGGGTGATAACTTTTTGTTTATTTTGATTTTCAATTTTTGTGTGTGTTTGTTTGGTGTCGAATAGATCAAGAAGTGTGAGAGCTGATTCTCTTACAATAAAACACCCTTCAAGAGTCTTCAGGTCTTTTAATTGCTTTTTTGTTTGTTTGTTTTCTTAAATTATTTTATTAGTTTTTGAGTTAAAATAACACTAAGAAACAATTGTAAATAAAACTTGAGATCTTACAATTCTTCAAGCCATTTTTAACATAAGTTTCATCTGTTTTGTTTCTTTGTGCTTTACACTCACATGTAATGAGTGGCCAGTCCTCAGTAGGTTTATGTGGGAGGGGTAAAGCTTGAATTAATAAGGTAAAAAATTAAATAATAATTACAATTATTGAATCAGAAAGAAAATGTTTGTAGCATTAGAAAAACAAAATCCTGCAAAAGCCACAGGGAAATCAGTAATGTAGCTTGTAAACCTCAGCAGACAAATCACCTTCCTTATGCATATCCTATCCTAAAATATGCACATAGACATACCCCACCCCTCATTTTATTGTTTTTCTTATGTGTATTTCTTCAGTATATACTTTCATAATTAGGACTTAGCTAATACAAGAATGTTAATAAGGTATATATTCAGAAGATAGAAATAATATTGAAATGATTTAAAGGATTTAAACTCATAATTGAATTAATAGATAAAACGTTGGATTTTTTCAACCTTTTGTTTGAATCCATTTCTAGGATGTATTTAGCTCCAGAAAGCTGATGTGTCATTCTAATACTTCTTCAGAGTAGATGAACCAAAAGATCAACCCATAAAGGAGAGTTTCTTGGCAAAGAACAGTTGACCTATGATATTGATACACTGACTGAACTAATAAAAATGACCTGAGAGGAAAAGGCAGTGCTTATATTTTAAAGATAGTTTCACTCTAAACTTGGAATTAAGAAAAAAATGTCAAATAAGTGTGGAAATGTTGTTTAAAACAGCCTGATTGAAATGCACTCTACGAGGTGCTGAAACATCGCTTGACAAACTCAAGTAAAAATCAAGGATGCTAAGGGAGACTAAATTAGAAAACAGAAATGACTTAGTTTATCAAAAAATGGGATGAGAAAAAATATTTAAAGAATTATCCAGAAAGGAAGAGACAAAAAAGAGAAAAAAATTCTCTCTAAGGAAAAAGAGGAGGAGCTTAAAAAAAAAAAATGTATATCCACATCCAAAAAGTAATTGGGGAAAAAAGATTCATTTGCTCAAAAACCAAGCATTCATTGCCACCATATTGAAAACAAACAAACAAGCAAAACCCAACCCAAACTAAATCACAAAAAAACCCCAACCACACAAAACAAACAAACAAACAAACCCCCTTGCCAAAAAAACCAAAAAACAAAACAAAAAAAAACCAAAACAAAAAAAAAACCCCAACCCCCCAAAAAAACAAAACAAAACCAAAAACAAACAAACAAGCAACAACAACAACAAAAAAACACCAAAAAAACAAAAAACAAACAAACAAACAAAAAAAGAAACCACAAAATATAAACCATGGTTCTGATTTTTTTTTCTGGGCAATTTCAGAAAAGAAGTCTACAATCTTAAATCTAATTAAGAAGAATGAAAGTACAGATTAGTATGTATTCCTAGCACAAATAAATTGTGAAAATTGATGAGTGAACATGGTAGTTTATACTTTTCTTTATTTCTTTATAGCTGTTCATTCTTAAATTTGAAAAAAGATTGCCCTTTACTAATGAGCTTTGGTATGAATAACAAATGTAACCAGTGGTTCTAGGAATCACACAAAGCAAAAAAAAAAAAAGATAAAGTCTAAAGAATACATCTAAAAAATGCCAAAAGCAGCACAATAGGAAAGACAAAGAGAATCTCAAAGAGGATCTCAGCACTCCTTGACTATGCAGAATTAAATGAGAAGTCAGAGATATGGTCTCTTGAACCTCTTCAAATCATAATCAGAAGGGGAAAAAACACTGGGGAGGTCATAGCATATCATCTGAGCAGGAGGTTTTTGTTTTTTGTGGGTTTTTTTTGGTGATTTAGTTTGGGTTGGGTTTTGCTTGTTTGTTTGTTTTTAATATGGTGGCAATGAATGCTTGCTTTTTCAGCAGGAGGAGGTAGTGCATGAGGTTTTCTAGAAGTAAGTAGCAAAAGGCTTATGCTCAAAGGATTTAATTTTCATGGGATATTTTGTTGTCATGTACTTTTCCTGTGAGGTTAACTGCAATGCAGCTATGGTACTCTAGATAGCATTGGTGTTGATTCCTTAATGCAAATGCTAGTTTGACGAGGGAAAATGGTCTATTTGAGTCTGCTCACAAATAGGGATGAGATGACTGTAAATGTGGCCACAAATGGCTGAGCTACAACAATTGCAAGATGACAAGAGTTCAAGATCAACACAAAGACTGAGAAGGTAATCTGGAGAATAAGACCACTGGACTTGTCAAGTAAAGACTTTAGATTATTCAGGGAATTGCTAGGCAGAATATCCTGCCAAGTCTCGATGAAGATGAAGAAAGCTCAAGCAAGTAGCTTCCTGATAATTTAAAATGCAAAAAATGAAGGACTTTTACAAGGAATAGGGTGAGTAGGCAAGAAAATGTAGTATAAAAGCTGCTCAAGCACCAGGTAACAATATTAGAAAGGTTAGAGTTTTAGTTAAAATTAGCAAAACATAATAAGAATAATTATTTTGCTTTGAACTCTTCTCACGGAAAAAAAATGATCACAGTAACCTGCACTGGTATAACAGTTTGTTAATCATATATTACCCTCACTATGCCAGATTCCTATACATCTTATAGGGTGATTAAGTTTTTTACCCTGTGGTAAAGTATTGCAGCATTACCTTTCTAGATAGATTATTGAACACAAGAAGACAATCAGGAGAAAAAATAGGGTTATGGCAACAATTATGTAGTCTTAATTCCTGTAAAAAAATTAATGAGCCTGCCCATAAGCTTATCCTACTTGATACTGAGCAAAACTAATCTTAAGGATAGATGATCCCATGGACTACATTCCCACTTTTTCTCAGTATCTATTAAGCTAAGCTGAGAGAAAGGGCTCAGCATTGAGAATAGTTGCTGTTATGCCAGAATGATTGTCTGACATTATTAAAAAATGTGAGTTTTAGCCAATCTGCAGTGCATTTTAGGACTTTATTAGACACTCAGCAAATTTTAAGTGCTAGTTTTGAGCTAAAAATAATGCCGCAAGGCAGGTTAAAGCTGAAGATTTAAGTTAGTTGAAAAATATAAGTTTCTGAAAACCAAATCTGCTTGTAACAGACTCAAGAAAATTGCTGTTCTTTGTGGGATTGCATTTTATGGAAATGGTTTGCTCTGGCTCACCCTTGGAAAATGTATGGTTTGTCCTAAGTCTGTATCCTCCCTGCAGTATCCTGTATCTGTAACCTCATTGGCTGGAGAATGTTACCGCGCCCCTTTGAACCTCTGTGATAAGAATGCCAAGGCAGAAGGCTCTGCCCCTCTTGCCCCTCTACCCCTGGAGGTGTCCGGACGCTCCTCTCTCCTCTCCCCCCCTTTCCCCCTCCCCCCTCCCCTTCCCCTCTCCCTCAGTGAATAAACCCTCACCTCATCAGCATCCCACCGGCGTCTGAAGTCTCCTTGCCTGCCAGCACGGGAACACCACGACCCCAAAAGACCCCGGGGGTCTCCGGGGGGCACTCCCCGGGAACCCCCCTAAATTTAAACAACAACAGATGACGCACCAACGTCGGGCAACGGCATCGGCGACCCTGGGGCAAGATGGACCATGGTAACTCCGTTTCTGTGCCGTCTCCGGTGGAGCGGCTGTCCTGGGCCATCGCGGCCCGGGGCGGCCCCTCCCCCACCGCGCAGAGACCTCGTGAGCCACCACGCGGCTGTCCCACCACCGCCGACCAGCCCGGCGCGGGCCCGGGTCCCAGTCCCTTGGGGCCCCGGCCCGCCTCAGCGCTGCGCGGGCTGCGCAGCCCCGCCGGGCGGCGCGGCCCGGGCGGCGCGGCCCCGCCACGGCGAGGCTCCGGCGTGAGCCCTGGCGCGGCGGGACCGCTGCAGCGGCGCGTGGCGGCGGCGCGGCCCCGGCCCGCCTCGGCTCGGCGGCGCGGCCCCGGCCCGGCGCGGCCCCGGCGGCGGAGCGGCCCCGGCCCGGCGCGGCCCCGGCGGCGGAGCGGCCCCGGCCCGGCGCGGCCCCGGCGGCGGAGCGGCCCCGGCCCGGCGCGGCCCCGGCGGCGGAGCGGCCCCGGCCCGGCACGGCCCCGGCGGAGGAGCGGCCCCAGCCCAGCGGGACCGCGGCGCGGGGCAGTCCCGGCGGAGCCAACACGTGGTCCCGGCCCCGCCGCAGCGCGCGCGGGCCCCAGCACCGGGAGAAGCCGCGCGGACAAGCAGCCCTGGACAGCAGTGAAAGGAACTCAGCCAGACAGCCATCAGAGAAGGAAAAAGCAGTCTTCAGTTGTGCCCAAGCCCCGCACCTTCCAAAACTCGGTTTTGTAAATTGTGTAACCTCCTTCCTTACCCCCTCCTCCCCTCGCTGCTCCTTCTCCCTAACCCCCTTTCCCTTAACAAACCCCCGAGAGTTAACCCTTTCCTGCTAAACCCGGCACGGCACAGCTAACACCACGTGCTGCGCTGTGACCGCATGGCCACCATGGCCACGTGCTCTCAGTCCCATCTTCCGCTTTCCAAGTCCCACAAGGTAAACGCTAAGAAACCAAACCCCAAAGCTAAAGTGAATTTGTAATACCAGTTTTACAGCCTTGTATAATTGTTAATGCTACTTTGATTCCCTTTCCCTGTTTTTCTGCCCCTGTCCCTAGCTGTTCTGGCCAAACAGCAGGGTGTCCCAAATCCCTCCATTTCCTTCCCATCCCCATGAAGTAGTTTTACAATTATGCCTTTCTAGTTTTGTGTGTGTAAATATTGCAGATTCCCCTGTTTTCTGTTTTAGAAAGCAGAGGCCTTTTCAGGTCACAAGTGTGGATCCAAGGGAAGCAGTTTTTGAATTGTCTTCTTGTAAGGCGCGATTCAGTAGTGTAGACTATTGAATCTGTAACGCTTTTGGGTTTATGCTGTCCTCAGTTAGTTCTGAGGGTGATTGATAACCTAAATTGGTGTCTGAGAAAGTATTTGACGGTTTTTGTAGTTTTTTTTCTTTTGTTTTTCTTTTGATGACCTAAAACTGGGGGTCTTTTGTTTTGGTTGAACCAGTTGGAAAGTGAAAGGAGTGGTTTGGCTCAGATCCGTGAGTGTCGGTGACTTGCTGTTCAAGCCTTACGGGAATTCCGTGACAGATCAATGGCAGCTTGAGTTGATTTAAATTCCTCACTGCCCCTGCCCGGCCCCAATGGGGGAACTGCAGCAGGCCACCTGGAGAATCTGAAGCCGTGTGTGGAGCCCGGGGAACTCCACGTGTTTTCCTGTCCCTAGAGTGAGAGCATAGTCAGCGCCACAGCCTAAGCTGGGGGCTGTGGTGGGCTGAAAAGCCAGTTGGAAAAGGCTAGACACTATTAGGCCAGTCGCGCTAGAAAGGCTCAAACAAATTTGTTAACTTGTTTCAAATCTTGCAATATAAACTCACATAACCCGTCTACTGCAATTACAAGGTCAGATCAACTGTTCACAGTATAACATAATCCTTACTGCAATTGTATTTGGTTTCATGCTGTAAAACTGTAATTACTGTTTCATTTTTTAAATTGTTAATTGTCATATGTCATACTTCTCTTCTCACATTTTAAAGAAAAAAAGGGTGACTTGTGGGATTGCATTTTATGGAAATGGTTTGCTCTGGCTCACCCTTGGAAAATGTATGGTTTGTCCTAAGTCTGTATCCTCCCTGCAGTATCCTGTATCTGTAACCTCATTGGCTGGAGAATGTTACCACGCCCCTTTGAACCTCTGTGATAAGAATGCCAAGGCAGAAGGCTCTGCCCCTCTTGCCCCTCTACCCCTGGAGGTGTCCGGACGCTCCTCTCTCCTCTCCCCCCCTTTCCCCCTCCCCCCTCCCCTTCCCCTCTCCCTCAGTGAATAAACCCTCACCTCATCAGCATCCCACCGGCGTCTGAAGTCTCCTTGCCTGCCAGCACGGGAACACCACGACCCCAAAAGACCCCGGGGGTCTCCGGGGGGCACTCCCCGGGAACCCCCCTTAAATTTAAACAACAACAGTTCTTGGTTTATAAAATGGAGTACCTGGCTAATGTAAGAGATAGAGCATTTCTCCTTGTAATGCTAGTACACTACCCAGATATGCAAACCCTGATTATTCCTGATTCAGGTAATGAGCTTTATTTCTTGTCTGGTCTCATTAGGGAGCTATCAACTCTGATCTAAAACAGTTCTCCAAGCATTTTCTTTGGATTCACTTTGCATAAATAATGAGTAGATATTTGTTGGGTTGATTTTCTAAGCTGCTACTAAGGTAGTTTGCTCAAAAGGCAAATTAAGAATAAAGCTTCCCACAATAGCATGGCTGACTACAATACAAGGTACTGTGAACTGAAGTACCACTACATAAACTAAGCCAGAAAAAAGAAGAATAATTTTTTACTTAAGTGAGTTTTCTGGCTTTTAGGGCAAATTGTCTTGTTCTTGTGGAATTAAAATTTCTTGAAGACTAAAAAGGTGATTGCAAACTTTTCAGATGTTTATCAATAATCTTCAGTGATAGTTCAAGAATTAGGCTTATGTATATTTACAAGTAGGTCTAAGTGACCAGTAATTTTTAATACTAGAGAGGGAAATAAAGAATGGTGATTTTTCAAATAATGGTAATTTTTCAAAATACTCATTTCCCTAGAGAAATATTTTCTGTGTGTCTTACCTTCAAGTAATTTGAGTAATACTGAGGACAGACACAGACTTGAGTAGTGCTTTTCAAATAATATGTTGAAGTCTAATTTAGTTTGTGCTGTGAACATGTAGTATGGGATAAGAGGACCTAAATAAAAGTCAAAGGAGAGAAATGGTGTTGTTTTTAAAAGATTGACCTCTTCTAGCATGGATATGTGTTTTCTGAATAAAATGGCGAAACATAGCAAAGTCAACATTCTTGTTATTTGCAACATTATATATGTTAAATATAAAATGGATAACCTAAAATGCTTTACAGTGTTGTAACATGACTGGATAAAAAGAAGTTTTTGTATGAATAATTACAAGGATATTTTCATTACCTTTCTGTATCTTTTGCAGATATCCCTTTCTAACTTTGATAGTTTACTGTCATAAATGGATAGAATTCAATCACAATTACACTTAAATACTACATTTAAAACATAACAATCAACCATACACTTTCTCTTAATTCTTAAAAGAATGAGTAGGGCCATTTAAAATTTTTTTTCCTGAAAATAATTTCCCAGCTAATTACAGGTCTTCTGATATTCCCTTTGAAGTAGGAGCAACTCCAGGTACAACAGTGTGTTCATGAAGAGCTTGAGGTTGCTCTGAAACTATTAATAAATCCTATACACTATTCTAGTTTATTGCAGTGTTTTCTATGTGACAACACTATTTTGAAATATCAGAAAATATGCAGGCTCCCTTTCAGGCACCTCTGGATTTTTCTTGTTCCTGTATTCACACATTACAGAAAGGATTCCTCACAGTTGGTGTGACCCGTTGCTTCCTCACTACACTTAGAAGAAACCTGTGCAAGGGATATGACATTCTGCACCTCCTTTGCATATGAGAGATTTAGATACATGCCTTTGCTTTCAAGATTGCGTTATTTAATATTCTGTTTATGTTGATTAGTGTAGTTGTTTTAAATCAGATAGACCAGATCTCTGTTCTGGCCTTCAGCTGGAATAACCTGCCTAACATAAATCAAACCAAGTTATTACTGTTAACTTATATTTGTGTATTTTATCCAGAGAAGATCCCGCCTTTATTTTTTTGCTGCATAATCTTTGATCATACCTTTCTAGAAAGTAAGTCCAAGGTTGATTCTGTAGTGCATTCATTCCATTAAGTGGAAAGATGTTTTGTGTAAAATTTGTAACTATAATATTCTATTATATTCTTATTTAATTTAATCTTAGTTCAGCTTCTATTTTTTTCTTTGAGCAAAATGAAAATTGTGTTTTTCCTCAAAATCTAGAAAGTCCTGATGTGTAACTCTGCTACATCTCCAACTGTATAAATATACTGGAGATAATATTGGTTTGTTGCTTGATTTACTTAATTAGATAATAATGAAATTAATTTTCTTGGAATAAATCCTATCTGTTAATTTAATGTTAATATTTCACAAGAAAAAAATTATGTTTAAAGCATTTTCACAATTATCTAGGGGGTTGACTTGCATGTACATACTTATTTTAAATATTATGAATCAAATTTTGTTACATCCTTTTGTAAGTTTGCTGATGAGTAGTCTCCACACAGATACTACTGTTAGATAATGAGAGATGCTTCTGCAGAACCAGAACGAGTCACATAAAAAGTGAAACCTGTTATCCATTCTGATGGCTGTACCCTCATGTGTATGCTGCTATCTATTGAATTTCCCCACAAGGTCCGATTAAATGTTGTGTCAGACTGTCAGACACAGAAAATGTTGTGACAAAGAAAGTAATCTTTGTCTTTGCTTTTAAATAGCATAATTTTCTTCTTCTTCTTTTTTTTTTTTTTTTTTTTTTTTTTTTTTTTTTTTTTTTTTTTAAGTTTTGTTGGTGAACTATAATTCAGTGTCTTAATTTGAGTTAGTTTTCTCTTAGGAAATTCTGCAATGAGACCACATTAAAAACACAGTCAGAATGAATAATTGAACTGAACAGTTAAATAAGAAAAGTATTCTTAGTTTATGTAAATGATATTTTCTTGAACAGCTTAAGAGCATGGACAGAAGAAGGGCTGACATGGAGTCTTTGGAAAACAGTATTTCCTTTTTAATTTTTTAAGTTTAATTTATTTTTTGTGTGTTCAAATCTATTTTTTGCTATTGATTATATTTTATTCTAATATTGTTCTGTCTATGAGTGAATGAAATCTTTCAAATTTCTATTTGTAAGAAGGCAGTAAGGAATGGGAAATATCCAGGATTGGGAATGGGAAATATCCACAGAAGCAGACAGAAAGATAGATGTGCATTCTGGATGTGTCTGTGTCCATCTGAAAAATTTCTTCTTCTCAGACATTCTAGTTAAATTCACAGTTATCTATATCAGGTTTAAAATCTTCAGCAATTCTAAGAAACCATTTTCTTATGGTAATCATCACTGATGTGCTTCAGTCTCCTGCTTTGAATTTGAAGAACATTAGTTTTGGAGGCAAATTCTTCAACCGCAATGTATAGGCTCTTTCGGGACTTCATTTTTCTCTTCTAAACAGAAGGTTTTCAGTAGACTTTGAAGAAGATACATTTTCATTTCAGTGAAAAGCAATGTAATCACCTGATATTCAAATATTTGCCAAATGATGTTAAATTGCTCAAGACAGGTATGATTTGGGGTCTTTTACTGGAGGAGATTTTCTAAATTTCCAAAGCACCAGCAAAATATGAGAATTTAATGGAAGGCTACACCCTTTGTCTCATATACAGGATAGATCAATCAGACCTCACTTTGCAATCAAGATATTCTGTTGAAAGACTGAGGTGAAAAGTACTAGTAGGTTGTGGTTTTGTTTTTTTTTTTAATCTTGCTGAGAGAACTCTAAACTTATAATAGTTTATTATAGGGTAAAATGCCTAGCTATTTATAATTTTTTTCCAAATAATTCTAATGCCTTCATAGGTCAAAATGATTTATATTCATAAAATTTGAAAACAAGGGTTAGGAAAGACTTTATTTCTTGAACTGACCTGAATTTCAGCCCAATTTAATTAGTAGTAAATTTGACAAGCTTTCTAAACTATGTCACAAAAGCATAAGCAGTACTCTACTTTCTCAAACTTATACTGGGCATTCAAACCTGATTATGGCATATTTTGCACCTGTATGATCTGGAAGTTCTATGACAGCTGTCATACTTGACATTCACAGCTACTACAAAGCTGCACAATTCCGAATCCAAAAATTATGCCCAGGTAGAGTTCTCAGAAATCTATTTATAAACATTTTTTTAAAGATTCTGTACAGATACCAATTGCTTTTTTTAATGCCAACGTAAATGTTGAGAATATTACTAAAAATACTGTAAAGGTTTAGTTTCATAAAATTAGATCAATTAAAAAAAAAAAAAGAGAAAAAGATTTTTTTTTGTTCTTTTCAAACTCAGAGTCAGAATTACTTGGAAATTTCATCCATAGTTCAATCAACTATAAATTATCTTATTGATTCTTATATTTCTCAAATATCAGAATGTCAGGAAAGTACAGCAGAATTGAATGTTATTCATATTGGTTACAAGTGTGGATATAATTAAAGTCACATAGCTAAAAGTATCTCTCTGGGATTTTTCATTTGCTGTGAATACTCAAACTGGAACTTCAGGGAAAACAGTGACTGATGTCAGAATGAAAGGAAATTGGTAGTGGAGAGTTCATGTACTTCAAGGATTCAATAAATGGAAAAGCACTTGTTACACCTGTGGTGATTTCAGCTGTCCAATTGAAATTATTATTTCAGTTGCTAAAGGTGAAATAAAAATTACAATTTATTAACAATTTAATAATAATGATTTGAAATTAATAAATACTGAATTTTCAAAGCAATGCTTTGATATACAATAATTTCAGTTTTAATTTTTTGTTGCATGCTTATGAAAAATATTTATAAGTTAATTTTATGCTTAATTTATTAGCATATGGGATATGGTAGCCCTGTTTTTAAAAGGTGTTGTATGATGTACGACATTTAAATTCCATTTTAGATTTCTTTCTCCTATTTGAAATTTATGGAAAAATATTATTCCAGATCTCCATTTTTCTTTGAGAAAGAAACAGGCTTCTTTTGTGAATTTTAAATAAGTTTTTGATAATGAGGCTTCGTAAATATTTGCAACACTTTAAAACATTTTTACCCTAAAAGGCATATAATTAACAAATTAAAGAGACATTGCAATTTTGCTCTAATGATTGCTAGTAATTGGATATTAATACTATGTAACTAATATTACAAGGGATTAATAAAAATCAATCAAACACCACTTTTTTTTTACTAAACTTTAATCTGGATTTCAAAATGATTGAATTTTATCAAAACAGATAGGTATATTTACCTGTAGATTCTTATGTAGATTCTCTACAAATAATTTAAATTCACAACTGATGAATGAAGACTAATGAAGATTAATCCTAGATGAGTTTTAATTAATATTAATAACTTCATAATCATTGCATCATGGGCACATGAATAAAGAAAAAGAACTTACTCTGTGAGATAGGAAACAAAAAATGCTTGTATTACTACTGTTAAACACAGGGTGTGGAACACAGCATTAAATGCTAGTTAATTTGCCTTAACTTAGTGGTATTATTTTCTGTAATTATCTTGAATGAGTGGAGATATGAGATTGCTTATGTCTGCATGTGTATATTTGTATTTACACACACATTTCTGAGACAGAACTATGAAAAGTATTAACACCTGACTACTGTGATTTTCCATAAGGATGAATTTTTAGATGCATGCACTGCACATATAACTGCATATAACTGCAAGTTTTTTTGAGTTTTAATTAGCTTTTATGCTGAGAATTATAAAATAAAAGGCGAAAGTAATGTCTCACTTTTACTTCTCCTTACACCAAGAAAACACTCTAGAACAATAAAAGGTAATATCTCACAACAGCCCTTTTAAACAGAATTGTTGGAAAATTCATAACATTTCATTTGCTGTCATTAAAAGTCAGCAAAAGCCACTCCAGAGGTTTAAAAAATAAAGAACTTAAAATTAAGAGAGCACTTAACCTGCATTTTTTTGCTGAAGAGAATTGTATAATTGATAAAAAGAACTTTTCCTATTATAAATTCATAATGGCATTTTTTAGATAGAGGATATGAGGTCTCATTGTTCCTACAGTAACTGGCATTGATCTAATCTCACTTCTAATAGAATAGAATTAAAATAAATTTCATCAAAATCCTGTAAGTCATTTGGGTTTCAGTTTCTCTGGATTTTTTTTTCTTTTTCTTTCATCACAGAATCAGTCTTCAGCCTCACTGTAGCTTTTCGATGTCACACACAAAAACATGACTTTCCATGATCACTCAGCTAGAAGGAACCTCAGGAGGGCTCCACTCCTACCTTTGGCTCAAAGCAGGTCAGTTGTGAGATCAGACCAGGGTTTTGTTCAATCAGGTCTCAAAAACTCCCAAGGATGGAGACTTTAACACCTTCCCAAAGCACCTGATTTATTCCTGACTCTCTTCATGAGGAAAAATCCTTCTCCTATATACAGGGAAGATGTCTATTCTTTAAACTTATAGTCACTATATCTTATCTTCCTGCCATACACCATTGTGATGAGATCATTCCATTTTGCTTTCTACTGTTCCCTCAAATTCAGCTCTTCTCCAGGCTGAACCAGCTGCACCCCACCGCCAGCTCAGTAGCTCCCTGCTGAACATACTCCAGACAACCAACATCTTTATTGAGTAGAGAGTCACAAAACTGACAGCCTAATGACCAATAGAGGGGAATAATCATTCCCCTGGATGTCCTGGCCATGCCAGTCCAGCCCTGTTTGCTCTTGGCCTTTTTGCTTCCAGGCCGCAGTGCTGACTGATGCCCAAGCTGCTATGGAGCAGCATCCCCTTAGAGCCTGCTCTGCCAAGCTGCCCCCAGGTGGTGTGGTCCCAGACCATGCCATGCCCAGAGCAAAACTGGCATTTGTTCTTGAATTCCAGGAGGTTTCTGGCAGCCCATCCCTTCCCCATCCTGCCCAGATCCCTCTGGTTTGCAGCTGCAGCAGAAAGTATCAATTGCTCTGTGTCACTTGATGCCATCTGCAAACTCAAGGAAAGTGAATGTTGTTACATTCTCAGCTAATGCTCTTTGTTTAACAGTCATTCAGAGGAAAATGCACACTCTTAGTAAGAATAGAAGTGAAGATTGTATCTGATTATTGTCCTTTCATGTTTATGGAGAATTTATATTTTGATCAGCCTGGGGAATGTTTTTCTGATTATTTTTCTTGGAGAGCATTGCAGCAAAACTGGCTGTATACTAATTATTTTGTTATAAAATTCAATATGTTTGTATATTTGACAGAAGAGTCTTCTAAACATTAATCAGAAAACTATGCAGCAATATTATCTCTGATGAAAAGATGTCTTTTTACCCTGATGAGTCAATATTTAGGTTCATGGATCAAATTTTTAATCATCTACTTCAGCACTTGAGTGGCACAAGTAATTGTGTTGCAGTTAAGTCTGTCTCTCTTTATCTCTATCTCATATCTATATCTATATTGATATTTATCTATATCAGTGATTTAGATGTCAGTGTGATGAGAGTGTTTAGAAGACTGGTAACACTCCAAAGCATTCTTTGCTTTAAAGTGACATTTTACTAATTCCATTCATCAACAACACACTTGGTGATAATGTTTGGTTTTTAGGAAACATGAATCACTATCACTACAAATGCAAAGCTGTCAATTCCTCAAAAAATTTTAAAAATAGCAATTTAGCTGTGAGCTACTGTTGACATATGGTAGTATTGATATCTGTAGTCCTGGCTAATGTTCAGTATTGAGGTCAAGGTGATCAGATTTGACATCCTTTGCCAGAATGATTGGAGCTGAACAGGCTTGTCTTTCTTCTCTATTACATCACGTTTGATATTCTCCTGATGTTTTCCCCCCATCTTGAAAGAAGGAGCTCTGCTGTTCATGATACTTCTTCTCTTGATTCAAGGTCACTTGAATAAATTGAAATAAGAAAATATTTTATGTCAGGCAAGAATCTCTTAATTTTTATTTGAGTAAGTTCCTTATTAAATGATAAATATAGATATTTGTACAGGGCACCTATACTTTGTTATTTGGTCTGAATATATAACTCACAGCCTGTAAAAATGAAAGTACATACAAAAAGAGGAGAAATATTTTTAACACTGTGGTTTGGCACAGGTCACTGTACCTTTCACTATGGATTCATTATCGAGCACCTTTTCTTTCTTGTCATATTTGTGCTTGCTAAGTTTACGAAGGCTGTATGACACTGATGTATTCCTTCAGAGATACTGACAAGTACATGGTTTTTTCAACTACTCAAAAGCTTAAACATCTCACACTGCTGCATCCAGATGTGATATGGTGTCACTGGTTTAAGCTTAGGCCTGTGAGGAGCGGTTTAATAATCTGATTTCTGCTAACCTTTTCTTACCAGCTGCTGTAATAATGCCAAAATCAAAGGTTATTTAAATGGAAAACTTCCAGAATTTAGAGGTAGGCATATATTCCTTCAGTATCCACAATCATTCACAAGTTTTTAATAGGCTTTTCACAGACAAATGTACAAATTTAAAGTTCTGCAGCAAAGCATTTTTCCCCTTTGCTGCTATGCTTAGGGATGTTTTCTACACTCTAAATGTGGGGAAGTGTGTTACAAAGCCAACCATTCTCATCTTTTGTATTTCTTCAATGTAGAAAAGTCAATATTTAAAAACTGAAGCTCTTGTATTCACTACTCTCAAGTCCATTCAGTTTGCATTCTAAATTATTTTCCTTTTTCTTGACTTAAATTTTGGTCCATCATGTGTCTTTACATATATAGATCAATTTTAATCTGATAAAGCATAAAATTTTCTTGTTCTCAAGATAATCATTAATTGGATTATTTTAAGATTAAGAATTATATTTCTGTCAATGTAGATATAAATTAAATTTCACCACTTTATTTGTGAAATATATGTATTGATCAATACATATTGATCATACTGAATTAATACAAAGTGAACTGTAGATAACATTGTTGAATGTATATAAAATAGATTTAGAAATATGAAAAAATAAACATAGTTAATGAGTTTGAAGGTCAAAATCGAGTTAATATATCTCTCAAATGATTTTGGAAGTTTTGTTCTGAAACTTTTTGAGGCATTAGGTGCTACATTAGGTAGCTTCAGTTTAGGCATAAATGGAAATATAGCAATAGGCTTTAAAGTACATTTTTAAGCACTTTAATGTACATTCTCTAATTGTAAGACAGCTTCACTGTCTAAAAATTCCACTGAAAACAATACAAGTTGGAGAGACAGAAAGGTGAAGAACAATAGAAATTTAATTCTAGATATTTAAAATTTTACTTCATTTCTACTGATATATCTTCATTTTTAAGACTACAGACCTGATGAGAGTTTTTAAATATGGGATAAAATATTAGAACACTTACAGAACAACATTTCTTCTAAATATTTTCCATAATAAATCTATATAAGTTTTTTCTGCATTTTTAAGAATATTTATGTCTAGTTCATAAAAAGAGAGTATATCTACTGACTTTTCATACAAAATTATCTGCATGAAAGAGGTCAGATTTTTTAATATTGTCCCAATACTGATTTAAAACAAGCCTTCAGAGCACAACTGTCTTGTTTATTGGCTTGTGCTGTTTATTACATGAAACCAGAAATCAACCAAAGCTCAGTCACTCAAAACTTTATTCATTAGTGGTTGTAAGGTAATGCCTAACTCAGCTCATGAGGCTTTATCACTGTTAATCTACTATTCCTTCAATTCAACTTCAGTATACTGAGAAATTCTACTGTGCTTTAATTAACCTCCTGAGTATTGCAAATTCCAGGTAACAAGATTAATTCACCCAACATACCTACCAGAAGTCTACCATCTACCTTTCAGTGTGATTTTTCTTTTTTTCTTTTAACATTTTAATGGCTTCTAGGATTGTGGAAACATTAGAACTTTGATGATATTATGATATTCATTAAAAATGAGGTGGCTGGGGTTATCTTAGATAATTCATGTTGAATTATGCCAAAGTCAAAAACTAAAAAATTAATGATTTCAATTTAAATAAGAGAAAGTTACAAAAAATTTTTTTCACAATATTTTTCATAAGTTATATGTTTAAAAATAAAACTAAATATGAGATACAGACAAAATTTATTTCAGATTTTGTTTATTTTACAGAATCTAGAAGTTTAGTAATAGAACTAGATTCACATGAAGACAAAAGGCCTTATGTGTTTGTATTTTGTGCAGGGGGAAATAATGACAGAGTTAGTATCAACTAAACACAGGGTAGGATATAATGACTGAAATCACCTTTGAATTAAGCGCTAGGAGACCAAAGGAATTCATAGAACACAATGAAAATAAGGTGCCTGACAGATAATTAAAACATGGATTACAATTCCTCTGTACATATAGAAAAATGCGCCTTGTAAAAATCTTAAACTAGTCATAGATAAGAACTAGACTGTTTAACAAAAAATTGTAATTAAAATAATTGTATAACAAGCCCATAAAACTTCTATATCGTTGCATTCTTACACCATAGCTTTTCAGTATCACAACTTGATTAGAAACATTTTTTTATCATAGGAGTATGGATGACTCCTTTATTAAGATTTTAAGATCTCCTTGAATCCAGGCCCCCAAGATCACATAAACACAGATAAAGTACTGAAGTATTTGAGAGTTTGTGATATCCACATAATTACAGGACTGCTGGTCTTAATAGCAATAATGAAAATGAATGGAAATGTATGTTGTCACCAATTCCTTGATATAATTTTTTTGTGAAAAATTTGAGCCATATTTCAATGTTTCAATCAAAAGATACTTCTTAAAGCAAGTAAACAAGAATTAATTAGCTTATTATACTGTACAAATACTGCATCAAAAATTAGTTAAACTGAGGTGCATTAACAAAATATTGCATCACCTTGCCAAGTCCAGAAAATATCACCAAAGAGATTTGTTCCACTAACAGATACAACATTAATAGATAGTTTAAATGACAAATTATTTGTCATGCAGAATCTCTTTTATACTACTGGGTGCCTCTGCAATTTTTCAAATTGATCAAAAGTTGCCATTTGCAACATTGATTAAGTTCTTAGGTACTAAAATCATTCCTTTTCAACTTTTTCTTCCAGGAATACACTTGCCTAAAGGCAATATTAAATCAATTTGTATTTTCTTAGACAACCCATTTTATCCTCTATCATATAAATCTTAGGATAGGTTATTTCACTGGTGTTCGGAATTTTAGATTGCAGTAATCATAGTTTCTATTCTCATAAGAAATTTCTTTCATAATTAAAACAACAACAACAAAGCACAAGGAAAAAGGCTACTGAGAACATATAAGCATATCCCCGGATAATAAGACATTATTGTTGAGAATGTGAAAACTCTCAACTATAAAGAAGTGCAACATTTAAAAAAAAATCTGTACAGAAATAAGCAAGCATTGATTACAACTGAATTATCCTTTTCTTTAATTTTTATTTTTATATTTCTATTTGTGTTTGTATTAAAATCATGTTTATCTACTGATGACATAAATTTGTTTTGAGGTGCAAGATATATAAACAGGTTTCTTTGAAGGTAGTGTCTTTGCTATTGACAGATTTGTGATATCCCCTGGCATGTGTGTTTAAACAGATAGAAATATCAGAATGCTCTGCTTACACCCAAAATGGCAGGAAAGAGAATATTATTGCTATTTGAGGAAATTATATTTAATCCTGTCACATATTGTTTGTATTGAAAGATTCCACAGTTGCCAATTATTCTCTGTCTTTTACCCTTAAAATTTTTTATTATATATACTGTAGTTACCATCCACAATGTTTCTTGGCACAGATCTGAACATCAACTTCTCCTTACATCAGTGGTACAGTTTTTATGGCCTTCACAAAAGAATCAGAAACTGATGCAAACAGAACCTTTTGCGTTATATGTTTAGTTATTTTCTAAACCATCAGTTTAGCTATACTGTTCACTACTCAGTCATGATAGATAGAAAGGTAACTTCTTGGAAAAAAAGATAAAAAATAACAGACTTGTATTCCTATTGAGTTACTCAGAGTCATACTCTCTTTCTTTGTCTTCCTAGTCAGAAATGTGTATAAATAATTGTTTTCTCTGAAGATTGCAGTATTTCAGTCAGATGTCTCAAGAGCAGGTTTAATTCTTGCCTAAAAATAGGTTAAAGAATCTTTGAAGTCCATGAAAATTTTTCACATTGATTTGAAACAGGACTTCTGTATGAGGAAATTTACACTAAAAATGTTCTCTCTTGGTGGAGTCTGTGTGTGTACATATTTGCTTTTTCTCCCTCTTTACCCAGTAACAAACACAATTACCTGGTGACAACACTATTTGTTTTTGGATGCTTTGTCATGCAAGGTGTTTGTGGTACTAGGAGCTTAATTTATGCTACGTCACACCAATTTCTATTGTGGAAAGTTATTACTTTTTGCATTTTCCTTGATTTTCTTCATATAATTGCTGGTAAATAAAGCTAGTTTATAAGAAACTGCAAATTAAAAAGAAAAAGGCAATATTCATAGTTATTTCAATACAGACAATGTCTCTATTTAAAGTACAAAAAAGGAACCAAATACATAATTTGTTAAACTTGTTTTTCATACTCTACACTTTCTGGATCAGTTAATATCTTCTAAAATTCTCTACATTTGATGCAAACAAAGAAATGCACATATAATAATTGCAAGATATTGGGTCACATGATCTCAATACTCATTTCCTTTTCAACCTCAAGAAATAACTCAGCTTTCCAGTAACTGTAAAACTATAAATACATTGTTATAACTTGCTTTACTATGCCATTAATCACACAGCTATAAATTTCTTTCTCTAGAGTTCTTCAAGATGAATCAGTTTAACTGAAATTTACTGTATCTCGAGTTCCCTTCCTTCTTTTGTGCAATTACTGTATATTGTCTTGCTTTACCTGAACTGGAAAAAAACAAAGTAAGTAAAATAAATGCAAAAATAAGACTAATAATATCACTCCAATCTCAAATGGAAGAGAAATGTACATAGAAGTTACACTGGAGGCATTGTTACGTTCACTTTACAGATTACAAAGTTTGAGTAAAAGGCTACAAGTCAAGAATGCAATTAAGAAATTCTGACTTCTGTTTCTGACAATTTTCTTTTAGTAAATATTGTTTGACAATGTAATTTGCATGATATATAAATATAAGCAGTATACAGTATCATTAAAAAGTCTAAATACTAATAGCAACTTTGCCTCTGCTCAAAGGAAATATTTCTGCTTGTAAAAATGAGGTGGTTTCTCTAATGACAGTTCTAACCTTAGGGACATAGCATTAGGAAGAAAGGTAACCAAGGGCCATTTATTACTGCTTTAGGCTACAGCCAAATGGTCCCTTTTTTAAAACACTCTAGCTTCTTCCTGAAAACCTGTAATATTTCAAGACATGCATTCATGGGCTAGTAACCTGAAAACATTCAAAATGCAAAAATTTTGTTTAATTCAGTTTGGTTTTAGTTTAGGTAATTTTCCCAATTATATCTGAAATAAATGCACTTTCACTTTATGCTCACTTTTCTTCCCACCCCTCAGTTTAAATACTTATTCCCCTCTCAAGAGGAACGAATCCTACAGTAAGCACATCCTTGTTACAGTGTGTGTGCTTTCATTTTATCTTCAGAATTCTAGCTCTTGTAACTATTCTTTGTGTCAAAGCTTGTTCAGATGATGTTTTTCTTCTTTCGTGTGTACTATTGGTGTCATGTGGAATTATCCTTAGTCACAGATTTACATATCCACTGAATATTCTGAGCTGGAAGGGACCCACAAGGATCACGCATTCCAATCATCTTAGAAGATTCTTCTTGCTAAAAGGTGAAACAATAATTTGTTTAGTTTAGGGTCTACATCTTGATTGTTTTGAAACTATACCTTGTATATTTTGCTCTTATTTTCCTCCTTGTCCTCTCCCTGCCCCCATCTTCAGACCTAAAAAGTGTTGTGCAGGTTTTGTTGCTGGTTAGTCCATTTCCCCTTTCTTTGTAAGTTCTCTTCTGATCCCCAATATACTTTCTAATTGTGGCTATTTCTCTATTTTTGTCTGTGAATATTTTTCTCATAGATTAATTCCTCCTCATTTTATTTTAGCACAAATTTTAGAAGATCTTTTTGCTTCTTTTTTTTTTTTCAGATAAAATATTATTTAATTCCTTGAGCAGTGCTTTTCATTTTGCATGTGTGCATTTGGAAAATAAAGTCTTATTTTCAGCAGACTATAACAGTTTAGATTATAGACTTACCTCACTTTGTTGCACCTGTTCCCTTGCATTTAGCTTACATTTATTGTAATATACTGTCTTTTGTTAGCCAAATATCTGTGAAAATTCAAAAATAAAAGATTTTCGCATGTGTCTTTGACTCTATTTTAGTGAACCTATATTTAATTAAGCACTGTTTGAGCCTGGGAGGCAGTCATGAATAGTGATGGGTGATGCTTGAGGACACTAAAGGAGCTGAAAAGCTGCATCATTAGCAGCCTGTATCTACAACCCCAACTACACTCTTGTAATATGCAAAATATGCACACAGTGGTATTCCAAGCTGCATGTATCCTCACTGTACAATAAAATGTTCATATTTTTCTGCAATACTGGCTCACAACTAATTTCTTGAATACAAAAAACTGTGAAAACCAATATAATGTTTGTTCTCTGAATCTCTATTGAGTGTAGGAAGAACTGAATTTTAATCATCCTAGTAGGTTCAGGCACATTGACTTCTTTAATTCTATAGGGTTGAATGTCCCAAAACATGTATTTTGTATCTAGCCTTTAGTCTACTGAAATGCCTTCTCTCCAGGATTGATATACAAAGGTCTAACACATGACAAACATAATTTTTTTATTACATTATAGGTTGTGGGTTAGTTATATCTTACAGACTCCCATTTTTCTTCCCTACTGCTGGGTCAGTTAAATCAAGGCTCTTGTTTTCTTAGATCATTATTAGATGTGGTCATTTTAACTTGAAGCATTTAATATGTTTCTACTTCAAATTTACTGTTTTCTCTATCTAGCTTCATTTTTGTCCAGACAATATTTCCTGACCTTTTCCTAATCTGAAATCTAAACCTTAAATTCCTTCAAGATTTGATGACATAGCTCTGAAATCTTGAGTAACTGTGGTAATACAGCCTAGAAAGCAGAGATCAAACCTGGCAATTTTATTTATCTACCCAGATGCACCCAAAATATGGTTGACTAAATGAGATGAAAACAAATATCTGAGGAGAAAACAAACAGTTTTCTGTTGTTCATTTCCTTTGTGCTTTATGTATTCTAATAAAGTCAGGGATAATTGCTATTAGATTTGTAGGACTAATACTCCAAGCTGCAAAATAATCCCTTTGCCACAGTCTACCAAATGTGTTTTAAAAATCAATAAAAACATTATGTAGTTCCCTTATCTTTATGCTCAATTTCTCAGTTAGTTTTCATAGAGTAAACATCTGCTCGAATCTCCTTGGCACAAACCCCACTTGTAATTCTGCCAGTTGATTCCTGATGTGTGGTTTGAGTCCACATTGTATCACTCTTAGGAATCATTTTGCTGGCACAGCTTAACAGATGCACAGTATTTAATGTTGTGGGTTTTTGTTGTTTTTTTTTAATTAACAGATATTTCACAAAGACATAGAGTTCTCCAGGTTTCACCCGATGTGACATGTATATTTTAATCCTTACAGAACACTGTCTTCTGGGATCTTTTTATTACCAGAGTATTATTTTTAAGAGGAATCAAATTGTATATCCTATTCTATCTTTACAGCTATCTTCTGGGATTTATACTATTGCAGTTGAGAAAATATTTATATTTTATTCTAAAATATTTCTCACCTTGTAAGCTTCTACTTTTCAGATTTTGTTTTACTGATCTTTTCTACAGCAATATCTACATAAGTAAATTTCTTACAGCCATTCTCTATTTACAGAACCACAGAACCAATTATGATGGAAAAGGCCTCTAAGAGCAGACTATGACCAAACACCACTATGTCAACTAGACCATGGCACTAAGTGCTATGTCCAGTCTTTCCTTAAACACCTCCATGGAGGGAGACTCCAACACCTCCCTGGAAAGTCCATTCCAATGTTTAATCACTCTGTCTGTGAAGAATTTCTTCCTAATATACAAACTAAAGCTCCTTTACTGCAGCTTAAGACTACATTCTGTCTTCCTGTCACTTGTTACCTGTGAGGAAAGACCGATCCCCACCTGGCTACATCCTCCTTTCAGGTATTTGTAGAGAGTGAGAAGGTGTCCCCTGAGCCTCCCTTCCTCCAGGCTAAGCAAGCCCAGCTCCCCCAGCTGCTCCTCATAGGACATGTGCTCCAGATCCTTCACCAGCTCTGTTACCCTTCTCTGAACCCACTCCAGCACCTCGATGTCCTTCCTGATGAGGGGCTCAGAACTGGACACAGGATTTGAGGTGTGGTGTCACCAGTGCTGAGTACAGGGAAAGAATCACTTCCCTGTTCTTGCTAGCCACACTATTTCTCACACAGTCCGGGATGCCAGTGACCTTCTTGGCCACCTGGGTACACACTGGCTCATGTTCAGCTGCTGTCAACCAGCTCCAGGTCTTTTTCCACTGGATTGCTTTCCAGCCACTCTTCCTCCAGCCTGTATTCACTCATAATGTTAAAGTCATTGTGTTAAAAAAAATTACTAAATTGAAGTATCAGATGTTTCCCTTAAAGACACAGAAAAAATAGTTTCTTTAATGTGTTTTATCTATGTTTTGTGAAAAACATCTGCTTAGGTACAAGGAAATACAACAACACTCTGCACGCAAAAAATATTCTTAGAAAAAAACAACCAATTTTAGCTCACTATATATGTGCAATATATATGCAAATTTCAGACTATTGGAAATAACAGGTATGTCGACACCCATGGACATCATTAAAGTGCACCTGGGCATAAGCACCTAATGTATAAGGTCCTGTTTTCCTCCATTAGGATGTTTTAAGAAGTTTTGTGAGGAAACCCACAACAATACTAAAAACTACCTTTTCCTCTTCTTATTAGGGCCCCTCTTACTTCAAATTCATATCCTCTCATGAACCAAAGTCAACAGATTTTTGAAAGAGGGACACAATAGCACTCCAGTTTCAAACAGCTTCACTGTCAGAGAAATAGAACTTTCAAAGTAAATACACTGACTGTGATGGAATTTGAACTATGATTACAGGCATCTGCTTTCTTCATCAGACCAATTAGCTTATGTCATTCAAAGAATTACAGTCAACAGACTCTTTAGAGGCAACATGTGTCACTGCATGAAAGAGAATGCATTTATCTTGTTGAAATTGGATAAATTACCAAAGTACTGTTTTTTATTTATTTCTGTGTGCAAATAATTTATGAAGTTTATCTTCCTCAGTTAAAAAGTCTTAGAGTATTATTCAGACTACTAAATCTCACCATCTCAGATTGGAATGGCAGTTTGGGGCAATAACTCATCTGTATGTCCTAAGATCACACTTTTATAATCATGATTCCTCGATCAGTTACTTAACTGGTAAAAACAGACGAACATGAAAACATGCATAACTATAGATTTAAGATTCTGGGCATTATGGTACACGTATCTTGGCTTGGATTACTTTATGTATTTGAGCACAACTGTTCAAAAAATTTGAATGTGTGATGCATCGCTGATTGAGTCAAGAACTTAACAGTTTTGAATCATTACAACTGACACAATGAAAACTAATTACTTTGTAGCTCAAAAGATATACACAGGCGTAATTATAAATAGGAGAATGTTAAATGACGTGAAGCTCCCTACATTGTTACTAATGATCACTTCTAAAAGAAGAAAGTCCTTCATTATATGCATCTTTACTCTTGAAATTAAGTTCGTTCTGATACCATTTCAAATGACAGCGGAGGTGAAAGCTTTAAGTAGTCAATTTAGCTTATTATGCAAGTTAATGAATGTCTCCTGATTTAGTCCAGATTTTTAGTTTCTCATCATGCAAAAAAAGGAAGAGTACCTGCAATAATTGCACAGAGTATATTATTTATCTTGTTGGCCTCAAAAAACCTTCAGGGAGAATGTGTTTCCAAACCACAATATCTGATGCCTGATTCAGAACCACTCACTCCAGAGGAAGTCTTAAAATACTTACAAATTTTCTGAGTACTGTAATTTCTCATATCAAGAGAAAGTGGTCCTATCAAAAAGACTGCGGACATGGAGATATATGCATGCACTTATTCTCACAGGCAGAATATCTTTATAGCTAGAGACATTTCATAGAACGTTTGTTTCTGGACATAATGTCAACAAGTTGTAGGCCTCTCTCAATGCTATTTCTAGTAATGACTCCTGTGGTGGAAACACCATTTCCCAAAGGATTAGTAAGACCAAGTATGAGATTATGCAGAATCAAACAGACTAATTTACTAACTCATTCTGCTTTTAGAATCATCAGGTTTTGTAATTCAGGTTTATGTTCTAAAACCAATGAACTGTTGTCACGGCACTCTTCGATGTTGCTGCTCTTTATGGGGGTG
This sequence comes from Prinia subflava, assembly GCF_021018805.1. Taxonomy (NCBI): domain Eukaryota; kingdom Metazoa; phylum Chordata; class Aves; order Passeriformes; family Cisticolidae; genus Prinia; species Prinia subflava. Next base: position 20,856,299 of record NC_086253.1, on the reverse strand, counting down.
TGACCCATTGCCCAGGCCCTGTGTGTCCCAGGCAGTCACTGGCGGGTCAGTGTAAAGGATGAGAGATGGACCCAGCTTGCAGCTCTGAGATTCCTTTATTATAAAAGCATAATATTAATGGCAAGCTAACTCGAAGACAGGGCAGAGGCTGGGATCTAAAATCTCTAAACAAAAAGTGAAAGAAGAAGCCACTCTCCCAGGGCAGGGCAGGGCAGGGCAGAGGATTTTAAAGAACTGCTTTTGGGGGAGAGGTCAGGATAAGGATCAAATATGGAGAGGGATATGAACAAGGCAGGGATTATAATATTGAATCCAATAAGGGAACACAGCAGGTGGGGCGCAATCTAAACAATTAATAAGGCATTGAAGATTGTGAGATTGATAGGGAACAGTCTGGAAGAAACGGCAGGGTTAGGAAAGGATTGATAGCTACAGGGAAAAAGTGTAGGGGGATACAATTTAGGACTAAACTATTCGCATAGGGGACAACAAAACAACCCATTTAACATAAAAATATATCACAACAAACTGTGTTCTCATGATTTCAGTTGCAACATCACCTTGATATAAAGGTACATTACCTAATTTTATAAAGTCAGTTTTCTTAAATCCCAAAACCTCATACACCTGAAAGTGATTTTTTTCATCTCTCAAAGGATCTCAGTTTCTTATACTTATGCTTGTCAAACGCGAATCTGAAAACAAAATCAATTAGGTTTAGATTAATGACCATTTTCCCTTCCGTATTATTGAATTGTTGGTCAGTACTTCCTTATGGTGGATATTACTGAAATGGTATAACGGTTTTAAAGAATTGCCCAGGCTGTTTTACAGCTTTCCAGAATAAGAATTTTTATCCATCATGTTAATCTTGTAGCCTCTGTTTTGTCAGTTTGCTATTTTTGTTATCTCCAGGAGTATACCATAATAATTTACTATATTGTGCAAACACCCTGAAATAATGTGCAGGCATATATTTGATTTGGTTTTGCAAATCTAGAAGTACTATCAGAGACTAACAATGCTTTTAGAAACAGGAAGAAATTTTGCCAGTCTTTTTTACCTCATCTTGTATTTAATTCATTCTAACATCAATATTCCAAACAAGATTTTATGCCTAGCTACATCATTTAAATTGAGTAGTAAATCAAATAGATTATTTGTACATTGTAGTTATGAAGCTAAATTGTTCATTACCAATCAACTACAAATGCAAGGTAAATTTTCATTGATTTTTTTTGTTGCTGATGATTTTGTTTGGGGTAATAACTTGTTGTGTGTTCTTGTGTAAACAGTGTTATATTTCATTTTAGTTCTTGTTATTCTTTTAATATAAGAACAGGTCTAGATATTATTATGTGTCAAAACAAACAAGCAAACAAAACCCCCTTTAAAGTCAGGAAACAATTCACACCAGCTGCAGAACTCAGAGCAATGTTATTCATGTAGAGTCTTCTGATAAGATTACATACATAGTTTTCAGATTTAATGCTTATTGAAGGATTCAAATATATTCACAATATCAGACACACTAAGTGTAGACAGTTCTGAGTCTGACATTACAGAATCTTTATGAATCACATATTTTCAAACTGTTTGTGAGATGCTTTAGAACCTTCAGGAAACCTAAACAACAGGACTGTGCTGACATCTTGGATTGTCACCTGATGTGCCTATTGGACCAGGTGAGGTAGAGCTAAATTCTTTGGATACACAAATTATTTCTACATGTAGGAATTAAGATATTTAAGACCTTCAGCTATTTTTTTCTTCTTTGTATGGAAATAATTTCAGACTCTGTTATAGATACTTAAAAGACAGCATCACACTTTTTATTGATCTATTTAAAAAAAAAGTGAGTTGAATTCTTGGAGGACTATTTAGAAGAGATTGGATGGATTGTAAAGCAGATGATACTGAAGGGTCAATAAAGAACCTCAGAAGTCTTAAGGGTTTCATGTGGCAAGAGCGAGAAACAGATTCTGGGGGGAAAAATCAACAGCAGTCATTGCTATTGTGTAGTGGTTAAAAGTTCTTGTGTTTAAAGTGTTTAAATTCCAAGCATATATGATTTAACTTTATTCTTTGTGGCACACAGTTTAATCAAAGCACTCTGACCATGAGAAACATAAATGGAAGCATTCACAGTATTCACAATTTATCAATGTATTTAAATATGACATTTCCATTTGCCATTTTCTCTGCTACATAAAAAACATTTTCCAATAGTAAGTGATTTGTGAAAAAAAAAAAACCTCCATCATGACTTTGGGAACATTTTTTTCAAGTTCTGTTCAGACAAAAAACTATGACAAGCACTTGCAACAGCAAATATTAAAGACATGTTTGAATATCCTATCCTTTGTTCTTAGAACATTGCTTCAGGCAGGATAAAGCCTTTCTGTAACTGCATTTTGAACATTTTATGGTGCAACAGATATGCATTCCTAAGATTATGTAGATCTCAAATCAACCTCATAAGGTTATCAGCAATGCCTACCTCTCAATTTTTTTTTTGTAGAGCATGTCTCCTAACAGAAGCTAAGGATAAATATATTCAGTGTATGCTGCTTTTAAAATGTGTATAGACGAATCTCAGAAAAAAATAGTTAAATGTGACATAATTTGAAGAATTTCATTTTTAAAGTCGAGATGTGCATGGGGACAGTGTGGGGTTTTTTCTTGGTGGTTTTTTTGGTTGGTTTTTTTGGGGTTTTTTTGGGTTTTGTTGTTGTTTGGGTGGGGGTTTTTTTTGGGTTTTTTTTGTTTGTTTGTTTGTTTGTTTTTGTGGGGGGTTTTTTTGTTTGTTTTGTTTTGGTTTGGTTTGGTTTGGGTTTTTTTGGTGTTTTTTTAATGTGGCTGGAGCATAACAGGAAATGTATGTTACCAAACAAGAAATATTTATTTTAAAAGAAAGATGTCTGTTGCCATGAATTTTCCTGGTTTGCTGAGCGTTCATATTAAAGGAGAAATGTGCAGTTTCTCACGCTGGTGAATTGTAAACACAGGACCATGTTTTGTAAATATTGGCAATGTTATGAATTCCTTCTCCAAGAGAAGGGGAGGTTGAATGACAGCCTCCTGGACCAATGTGGCAGGAGAGGTGGCAATACCCTTCTCCAATCCATGGTCACCTTGCCACAGATATATAATGGAAAAATAAACTAAGGGGCAGTCTTCTGCCCTGCATGCTCTGTTGCACCCAGATCTGTGTCCCCAGTCTGTTTTCTGGCTAGGCCTCCACGGTGATAGATGTCCATGCAGTGCTGGGGTAGGATATTGGAAAGTTGTTTTAACTTTAGCACAAAGGTTTGATCCTTGCACCTGTGTTTAAGGCTTAGTTTTGTACCATAAAGTGCTTAGTACAAATGCCAGATTAATATAATTTTGTGTTAACTCCCTACATCTATGTCAGTAAGTACTTTCCTGTTTACCTATACCAGTGCCTGTATTAGTTTTAAGAATAAAAATTTTGTGCCAGACCAAATGATGATAAGTATTTAATAACCTGGTGACATATTTGGGACATCCTCAAGGAGAAAAGATTAATTAGAAGATCCAGTAACAAAAAATAAAAAATTGAGGAATAGGAATGTTCCCCCAATTATAACCCTCAAAAGATCCCTACTCATATCCAAAAAAAAAAGTCCACGGAAATTATTAGCATATATGTATGTATCCAGGAAATGTAATGAGTATGTGTTAGTTTCATGAACATAACCTGGTTTTTTAGGCTGCTGGGTGTGCATATCAGGTGGAGCAATTCCCTGTGCACTCAGTGCTGCAATAAGCTAATGTCAGCTTTCTACACTAGCGAACTGGTTAAGGAGTTTATTTCCTGGTTTTCTGCCACAGGTACATGAAGAGACTTTTTTCAGCAGAGAAGAAATGGTTCCTAATATTTATCAACTATGACTAGAAAGAGAAAGATGTCTTGTCTTTCAAGCAGTATTATGACTGTTTTGATGAACTGTTGGTCTACAAGCTGTACCATCATAATGTAGTATGTGATTTATTCTTAAAAAATCTTGAAAGATATTTATGATTTTATTTTTGTGTTTATTGGGAAGAGGGGTTCTACAGAGGGGATGGAAAGCAAGGGAGAGACATGCTGCAGAGCTCTTTCTTGATCCTGATAAGAAAGTTCCAACAATAAATGGTGTCATAAAACACCATCTTTTAATGATTTCATACAATGAAAGGAGGACTGTAGATGGCAAGTAAATATTTCTTCAGATCCCACTTTTGTGCCACTCTGGATGCACCCTAAATAGGTTTTCTGATGACATGTTGTACAGAATGGGTACAGGGAGAAAAGGTCCTTCTTTTTGGTTACTCCAGTTATTATAAAATTTTCTTAAAAGGAAAAAATTCCATTCCTAAATGCTGGTCTTATTTTTATATAAAGGGAAGGCCACACAGATGGCATAATTGCCATTAAGAAGTGGGAGCTGTCTACAGGGTCCTTTTTTCCAACAGTCTGTCTGGGGTTTTCCTGTGGCCAAGTGATCTATGCAGCAAAAGGCCATACTGAATGTGCAGCAGAGCACTGGCCTGGGACTAAACACTGTGGTTAAATGCTGCAGCATCAGCAGCTCTTATGAACAATGATCTCCCAGTCAGGACCAATAAATTACACCCCTTGATCCATGTGCAGCTGACTCTTACCAAAGATATTATAAGTTAGCAATTGTATTAGTAAGTGCAGCCCTAATAGAGTATACATAGACTGATCAAGTTCATTGACTCCTAAAATACAATATCTTCTGCAGGGATCCTAGTGCAGTACCACTGCACTGAAATAGTAAATTAATTTACCATTTCCGACAGATCTGTTCATTGAACATGCTGGGTTTGGCTGTGATAGAGTTAGTTTTCTAGACTGTGGCTGTGTTTTGGATCTGATCACTGAGCATGCCGCTTTGAATAAAGAAATACTCTAAGTTGTTTCATGATTCTGTGATTTCAGTTAAACCGAGGAATCGATACTGACATCAGACAGGAAGTTTATTGACTCAAATTGAAAAACAAGAAACAAATAATACATTGTGTTTTTCCCAGCCCAAACTACAGTTGAGGATCTACTATTACATAACTACTAAGTTCTGATACTAACTGCAAAGTTGTTATGAATTATATTTGATGAAACATGCAGATTCATCCCTATGAATCCCTATACAAAAAATCATATAAAAATAATAATAAAAGTTTTCAGAAAGAACACTGCCCATTAGTTATATAGTAATGTGTATGTATATATATATATATACAGAGAGAGAGAGAGAGAGAGAAAGAATCTATGTAGGCTGGTATAAATTTCTCTTTAATTATTCCCATTAAAGTTCTATTTGATAATTTTTAAACTCAGAGTAGACCATAAGACTTTAGGTTATTCAAAGGTGTTTATTGTGGCCTTATTGTATTTTCACTGCTAACAACGGTAAAATTCCCTTGACTTCAGTGCTGTATCAAAAGTCCCTAAAAAAATCCCTCACTTGATGTTAATAACCAATAAAAACCTCTTATTTCAGTATAGTAAAAATTTCAGCTGATCTCTGCTGGTTATATGTTAAAACTACTAGCACGGATACTAAGTTTTTGAGAATCTCTTGTCTATAGGTCTTCGTTAAAAATTACAAAACTTCCCCAGTTGCTCCACTCTTCTCCACAATGATTAAATGTACCACTCTATAGACATTTTTTTTTTCCCTTATGGATTTCTTTTTTGGTGGTTACTCTTTTGACATTCTACTATTGAGGGACAGTGCAGGAAGAGATTGTGCTACTCTTTCACTTAAGTAACATCATTGCTCTGTGCTGCCTATTTCTCCTGCAGCACTCAATTTGTTTTACATTTCAGGAGGTTTTGGTCCTCTTCAGCTCTCTGCATAAATGTCTCTGTGTCTTGTAATTTCTATTTTTTTATTCGTTGGCCATAAATTTTGCCTGTAAAATTGATATTTAAGGCTAAGAAACCTATTATTTTATCTTATATTCAGATTTTAATAATGCGGCTACACTGATAAAGATCCTTGGGTGACTACACCAATTAATTTTGAGAATATAGCCTTCAGTATATCTACATCTGCTTAGAAGTTCACTTTTTTTTGACAGGTTTCAGGTTTTATAACCTCAAAATCTCTGTGCTGTCTTTGAGTTTTATATTCAATTTCCATTGCTGTCTTTCAAAGTTCAGAAGCAAGCTGTGTGACAGCTGTATTTTTTAAGTGATATTTAAGAGGTTATTTTTCTTCCAGTCTCTTAAGAAATAAAATTATTGGATATAAATTGTCAAAGAAAGATTAATTATTTAATCTTTCTTCTAATTCTTTTTACCACTCAAAACTTCACAATTTCTATTAAATTTCTATTACAACTTGTTGGCAGTAAGTCGACTTTCTCTATGTCTTAATTTTTTACCATAATTTTCCATTGATAAATAGTCTTCAAAAGACTCATTATGGAAGTAACCAGCACCATGAGGCTGAAATGCAATATTCCCTTTTCCCATCATTATATTGCTCCTATGTGGTTCAGAAAGAGGAATGCACTGTCATATGCACTGAATCTTCCCATAAACCAGAGTTCCCCTTTACATTATTTAGACAACATTGTGACTCGGATATTGAAATGATCAAGTAACCTTTTGTTAATTGATTTCATTAATTGTATCCAAACACACTTAGGGAAAACATGTTTTTCAGTTCTACAGCTTAAATATCTAAAGAGGAAAAAAAGCAGACTGCTTTATAAAGTTTAATTAATTTTATCAAAAAAAAGAGAGAAAAATAAACAAGCATATTAAAGCATATTTATTGCATTTTGTTATTAAAAAAAGTAAAAGCTAAACTTTGATATTTGAAAATACCCAGGAAACCGAAAATTAAGATACTGATTTCTCAAAAACTGCTCAATAAATTTTCCCTCTCTACATCCGTATCTGCTACATTTTCAAGGACTTGGTTTGAAGACAAAAGATGAAATGCAACTCTTACAAATAAAAACTGCAAAAATTCTCTGTATTTCACATCAGTAGGTTTCATATTTCCGTGTTTGTTTTTCCTTTGGCATAAATGTCTATGGAAATTAAGACTATTTAGAGAAATTTACTGATACAGAAACAAAAACTGAACACCAAACTTCAGGTGTTAATACATTCAAATGTAAGGATTTTCATAATGTTATAGTATCTTCCAGGCTTCAAAACCCTAACAGAGGAGCTTTTTGCAAAATGTTTGTTTTCTTATGTTTTCATTTCTACATAAACTAGAAAAAATAATGATCCCCATCCTGAAATAAGTTATACAGTATTGCTTAGGAGATAACTGCTGTCTTATTTATGTCTCTTACTATCTATACTTATGCTATCTGTTTTATATCTCCTACTTACTGGAGAGGTGCGCAAAGCATACCAGAGGTAACTCATGTGCCACAGCTTCTTATATACTGTATAATTTATTTTATAGTAATATATGTATTTATTACTATGCCTCAGGAATAATATTGTTAAATATTACTTATTTAAATATCAATTTTTTATTTTTTAAAATAATATTAATTATTTTAATTAATTTAATTAACTATCAAAACAATAATATGGTGTTGTTTTTTGATAACATGTCTCTTATTTAAAAAATTGTATTAGAAATATAGCTCAATGCCATGACAAGGACTTAAATCACACATAGCCTTCAAATTCTACTGACTAGGGTAGATGAATTTGACTTGTAGAAACCATTGCAAAACAATCCAGAAGTAGAAAAATATGTATGCAAATATGTAGGACTTTTTTATAACACTAAGGACTCTGTAATTACACTTGAAAGACCTGAGCCTCATATTCAGTCCATGGAAAGATATTTCCTTTTCTCTTTCTTTACAGGAAGAAGGCAGTTCCAGAACTCAATATTAGGAAATCTCATGATGCAAACATATTTGACAACTAATTTTTAGAGTTACAAGTTCAGGGAAAGATGATCTAAGAATGGCAGAGAAGTTGATGAAGTTAATTTTCTATCATTCAGCAACAGCAATAATTTTGATTTCCCATTCATCTCAAAGCTGCATATAATGCTATGAGCTGCCTCAGGGTGGTTTGGCAGGTCCCAGGTGGTTATAAAAAGGTAGGTAGAAAGCAATTCGTGAGGCTGAGCATGAAAATGGCAAAGAGGGTAGAAAATATCTTAAAGGTGCCAAACACTGTGTTGAACAATATGCATGTTTTGGGGTTTTTAGGGTTTTTTTTCCACTCTTGTTTAAGAAAGGAGCATTTAGTCATTTTCAGGGGCAGGATACTGTTGATGTATGTGATTTCTGGCCTAGGACATTATTGCTGTTGTTATAGATTGTTTCAGCATTTCCAACAAATACCTTTTACATTGCCAGTGCTTAAGGTTTTATTCCCACTGCCACAAACTCTGAATCTCACAGTGCAAGCCATACAAACTCAGAATCCTCTCCCTTTATTATCCTATAAATCTGAAGTGATTATGGAGGGGTAAATACAGATTTCATAGTCTACTCTGTCTTTTTTAAATCACATAATAAAATCCTTGATTAAAATGCTAAATTAAGATACTAAATGTGGCAGCTCAAAATATTTGGAAAAGATGGAAATATAAGAATACAAAAATAATTTTCTATGCCTATGGTTCTGATCCTTCTTTTCATTTTACTCAGTGCTAATAATCTGCAGACTTCAACAGAAGCAGGATCAAACCTCTCAAGAGCAGTGGCATTTTGATGTATTACACTAATACATCACCCTATGCAGCTCCTTGATGATGTATTGCCCTAGTGCTTTATCAAAGTGTCACTGCTCTGATGAAGGCATAGCACCTTCTAGCAAAGCCCTGGATAAGAAGTTATGGTGGAGAAGAGACTGTTATGTTCTGTTATATGCTATGCTATACTAAGGTATTTTTATGCTGGTGTAAGGAACAGTATCAGAAAAAAAGAGATGAGGTTCCAAGATTAAGTGGCAAAGGTGGATATGCCCAGCAATTGACAAAATTCACACAAATATGTTTCGATACTTTGGGCTGCTAATACTATTTGAAAGTGTTGCCCTTTACTTTTTTCAACATTCTGATTTTTTATTTTGATAAAAAAACCTAAAATATGAAAGGCAGTGTTGAATGTTTTCCCACAAAAATGGTGTCTAAGGGAAGGAGAATCTTTACATTTCACTCAATTCCTTATCCCAAACCATCATCAAGACACTTAATGACTGGGAAGACAGGTGAAACTGACTGCACAAAAATAGTTTGATAAAATTATTAAATCCTCATCTCCATTCTCAGCATAGTAAGAATTTTCTCAAATTGTTTTACTCATGTTGTACATAAAAATCTAAAAAAGTTTAAAAGATCCAGTAAGATAAACAGCAAAGACAGCAAAAATCATTCAGTATATCTCTAAGCATGTTTCCATTGCAATGGAGGTACCAAATAAACATCTAAATAATCACATAATGTAAAAAAAAGCACAATCCACTAAAATGAAAATAACATATTTAATGAGAGATGCATTATAAATGTCTAATAGCATCCCTAATGTTGCAATTCAGAGTACATAAGGAGGAAAGATGCCTAATAATTAGCAGTTTTTTCAAAGTTTCAGTCCATCTGGATGATCATTTAAGACCTGATTCTGCCATCAGGATGCACACTGATTTTTGCTTTATTTGAGCTCTATAAATCTATTCATTCATTCATAGGAAAGTAATGCTATTAATGCCTTCAGAAATAATATGGTCTAGTCTAAAAATAGTTGAAAATTAGGTGATGTTTTGCCTCAATTTGGATTAGGTGTTTGTAAGCTCTGTTTGCTTGAGCATAAATAAAATAATCACCTTTTGGGATAAAGATAAATTTTCACTCCTTGTATTTAGGACACCTCAATCATACTGCCTTACATGTAATGAATGTGTTTGGGTCTCTGTATTCAAACTTCTTTTCCTGAGATGTAATGTTCTCTAAAGGAAGCAAGATATAAACTAGACAAACTGTTACTGGACAGATCTTGATTAAATCTTTTCTAAGAATATAGCTTAAAGATCAACATCCAAGGATCTTGCCCATAATTCAGCAATGACAGGGGAAATACATGTTCAAGAAAAGCATGATGTTTTCTCTTATTTATGAAGCTTTTCTTCCAGATTTTCTTGAAAAAATTAGTGTATTCTGTGAAAAAGTATTTGTTACCTCAAAAATTCTACTAATAGACTTGGATTTATTTAACTATTTACACATTACTAAGAAAAAAAATCTAATAAAATGAAATAAGTAATAACTATTTATTAATTATTTATAATAACTATTATTTATTATTAATCATGCTTTTTCTTTTAATATCTATTGTCTTACCTTCTAGAACTTATTGCTCATGTTTTTAAGAAGAGATGTGAAAAGCCAAGAATGAGATTTACAGGAGTACAGAGTAACACTGTGATGTTGCATAAATTCATTCTTTTTTACTGTGCATCCCACAGACATTCATGGAAATATGATGTTTTGAACATTCCTAACTTTCTTTGAAATAGCAGAACTTTAGAGTTGTAATAGTTTTATTACAATGAAATACAAAATACATGATCTGTCAAAATAACAAACTGGGTATCTGTGGGTGGACACATCACATGGTTCCCATTATGTTTCATTACCTCAACCCTACATTTATAAACAGGTGAAAACGATGAAAAAATAAATAAATGACATTCCTTATGGGCTCTGTCAAGTTCAAATATGAACTACCATAGTGCACAGTCATTTCATACTTACAAAAGTAAATTTCCTCTTCTACTGACGAGTACCAAATAAATGCCATTATGATCCAGAATTTGTAGCATTTATTAATTTTTACTTGAAATTTGTAACAAACAATACTACAAAACATTGATATATTTTATAGATATAGTTAACTTTTTCTCCTTTTGCCATAGATCCATTATATTAATTTATGTTGGCTATTATTTCTTAGCAAGGTTCAGTAATAGCCTGAAAGACCTTCCCATATTAACATAGCTACAAAAGATAGTTCACTCAGTATGGCACAGTAATAGGTTAGATTGTAGTGTGTGTAAACTGTTTTGCATGTTATAGAAAAAACAGATCTCAATTTTCAGTTTTTTTAATCAGAGTACTTGTGTAAGAGACATAAAGATCTCAACTGTCTTGAACACCATTAAGACCTTCTAAAGGACTTAGCCCAAAACAGCAAACTCTGTAAAGAAACTGCTCATGTGTGACTACCAAACCCCCTGAAGATGCCTCTGTTGATTCCTGGAATTTGGACTGTAAAATAGGCTACCTGATGGGAACTTGAGATGTGATAAAGGTGGTACTATTTATTGTCCAAATATGTAAGGCCTGAGTAGAGGTAAGCAAGACCAGGGAAGAGTAATGTACCTCTGCAAAGAGTCCACAAGTAAAGCCTTATCAGCAGCAGTGCTGAAAATCAGCTCTGACTGGGTCAGCCAGGGGGAACCGTAATTCACGGACTCAAAAGAAGAGAAATACTGGAATGGGAGTTCAAATGTATAAATAGTGAAAATTTTTGAATTGTTTTGGGACCTGCACCACTGAGAAGTCCAGGGTAAAGAGGACCAAAGTGATGTCATCTGGATCCACGGGTGGTGGTGATACCTCTCTGCTTAACCTCTCTCTCGCTTGCTTCCTCTTCCTCCTCCTTTCTTTTTCCTATCTCTTTCTATCTCTCTGTACTTCATATTTACTGTTACATAAAATCTGCACTATTAACTTTGGCATATGGTCTTGTTTGCACTTTAATTCAGGCAGAGGCATCTCTCAATATTGTATCTTAACAACTGGATAACAGGAAATGTGAGTCAAGTGCTTTTCTTGTCCTCTACCCAAACTACTTCTTTTCTCTAGCTCTTTCATTCTCTGAGTGAAAAAAAGCTCTCCACTGCTATATAATGTCATATATTCTGTTCTACTACATGCCTTTCATTATCACTGCACAGAAATTACAGTTGCATCTTCCTCTCCCTGTCTGTACCATTTGTCTCCTGATTATAAACCTGAGAAGAAAACAAAACAAGACAGTGTCTTTTTTCTAATAAATGTATTTCAACTTACTATGCATTTTTCATTTTAAATGTCATTTTTATAGTAATGATTTTTCTTGGTGGATTTTTTAAAAATTTAGAATATTGTAAAATAAAATAAAATAAAAATCATATTAAACTTAATTATATGGAAACAACCATTTATTTCTGAAAACCTATGCTAGATGTGGCAAGTAAACGGTCATATTTTTGCAAAGATTGTATTGAGTTGGGCTGTTGAGAAATCACTTCATAAAAAAAAGGTTGTTTTGACATTGAAACCAACATAATTGTAGAAATCAGATTCTGCAGTAATTGTATCTCATTTGATAGGCTTATATTCCTGTGTGTATCAAGAAGCCTGTGTCCAGACTGTGACATGGTCAGAGACAGAGTGAAAGGCACTGCACCAGCAGTGAGGGTGCACCAGTCCTGGGTAAGGCTGGTCATGGCTATCAGCACATCGGTGAGCGTAGACAGACATTTCCCAAGTATGTCTCATAAGAAGCAGTACTTTGAAAGTCTGCTTTTATGACAATCTCCTGCTAATGCTCAGTCATCTGCAAAGAGACACCCCATTGCTTTCAGCTACCCAAGGGTGAGATCTGATTTACAAAAATTATCTTGGTAAAGACAAAATTACTTCCTGTAAATGTTTTCTCTACACCTGTAAACTATAATGGATTGACAGTGACCTCCTCTTCCCCACTGAGAAGGTGGCTGTTTGCATATTTTCTTTCCCTCGGCCTACTTGTCACTTGGAAAAAGTAGTTGAGAGAGAAAGTCATTATTTTGAGTTGTCTCTTTTCAGGGTATGAAATGTAAGGGTTGCCTAATATAGGGAAAGAGAAAATATTTTTTAATATATAAAATCACTTGGATTTTATGTACCCAAGATGTCAGACAACAGTGGTTATAGATATTTACATTTGTGTATGTGCACAGATCTCTGTTGTTGTTTAAATTTATGGGGGGTCCCCGGGGAGTGCCCCCCGGAGACCCCCGGGGTCTTTTGGGGTCGTGGTGTTCCCGTGCTGGCAGGCAAGGAGACTCAGATGCCGGTGGGGTGCTGATGAGGTGAGGGTTTATTCACTGAGGGAGAGGGGAAGGGAAGGGGAGAGGGGGAAGGGAGGAGAGGGAAAGGGAGCATCAGGAGGCCTCCAGGGGTAGAGGGGCAAGAGGGGCAGAGCCTTCTGCCTTAGCATTCTTATCACAGAGGTTCAAAGGGGCGCGGTAACATTCTCCAGTCAATGAGGTTACAGATACAGGATACTGCAGGGAGGGTACAGACTTGGGATAAACCATACATTTTCCAGGGGTGAGCCAGAGCAAACCATTTCCATAAAATGCAATCCCACAAGTCACCCTTTTTTTTCTTTAAAATGTGAGAAGAGAAATATGATATATGACAATTAACAATTTAAAAAATGAAACAGTAATTACAGTTTTGCAGCATGAAACCAAATACAATTGCAGTAAGGATTATGTTATACTGTGAACAGTTGATCTGACCTTGTAATTGCAGTAGACGGGTTATGTGAGTTTATATTGCAAGACTTGAAACAAGTTAACAAATTTGTTTGAGCCTTTCCAGCGTGACTGGCCTAATAGTGTCTAGTCTTTTCCAACTGGCTTTTCAGACCACCACAGCCCCCAGCTTAGGCTGAGGCGCTGACCTCTGCTCCCACTCTAGGGACAAGAAAACACGTGGAGTTCCCCGGGCTCCACACACGGCCTCAGATTCTCACCCACGGATCTGAGCCAAATCACTCCTTTCACTTTCCAACTGGTTCAACCGAAAGGACCCACACTCTGCATGCGATTGTTTACATTCGTCCATATGTACCCACTGGGGATTTTTTTCGTCCATACTTGCACCAGAACTGTCAGAGACCTAACAAAAGACCCCCAGTTTTAGGTCATCAAAAGAAAAACAAAAGAAAAAAAACTACAAAAAAAGTCAAATACTTTCTCAGACACTCTATCAGGTTATCAATCACCCTCAGAACGAACTGAGGACAGTATAAACCCAAAAAGCGTTATCGATTCAGTAGTCTACCACTGAATCACGCCTTACAAGAAGACAATCTAAAAACTGCTTCCCTTGGATCCACACTTGTGACCTGAAAAGGCCTCTGCTTTCTAAAACAGAAAACAGGGGAATCTGCAATATGAACACACACAAAACTAGATAGGCATAATTGTAAAAACTACTTCATGGGGATGGGAAGGAAATGGAGGGGTTTGGGACACCCTGCTGTTTGGCCAGAACAGCAAGGGACAGGGGCAGAAAAACAGGGAAAGGGAATCAAAGTAGCATTAACAATTATACAAGGCTGTAAAACTGGTATTACAAATTCACTTTAGCTTTGGGTTTGGTTTCTTAGCGTTTACCTTGTGGGACTTGGAAAGCGGAAGATGGGACTGAGAGCACGTGGCCATGGTGGCCATGCGGTCAGAGCGCAGCACGTGGTGTCAGCCATGCCATGCCGGGTTTAGCAGGAAGGGGTTAACTCTCGGGGGTTTGTTAAGGGAAAGGGGGTTAGGGAGAAGGAGCAGCGAGGGGAGGAGGGGGTAAGGGTAAGGAAGGAGGTTACACAATTTACAAAACCGAGTTTTGGAAGGTGCGGGGCTCAGGCACAGTTGAAGACTGCTTTTTCCTTCTCTGATGGCTGTCTGGCTGAGTTCCTTTCACTGCTGTCCAGGGCTGCTTCGCCGCTGTTGCCGGGCGGGGGGAGGGGCGCCTGTTCGCGCGGCTTCTCCCGGTGCTGGGGCCTGCGCGCGCTGCGGTGGGGCCGGGAACAGGTGTTGGCTCGCGCCGGGACTGCCCCGCGCCGCGGCCGCGCCAGGCCGGGGCCGCTCCGCCGCCGGGGCCGTGCCGGGCCGGGGCCGCTCCGCCGCCGGTTCGCCGCCCGCGCCGCGGCTGCCGCGGGCCAGAGGGTGCCGCGCCGCTGCCGCGCAGCCCGCGCCACCGAGCCGAGGCGGGCCGGGGCCGCGCCGCAGCCACGCGCCGCAGCAGCGGTCCCGCTGCGCCGGGGCTCATGCCGGAGCCTCGCCGTGGCGGAGCCGCGCCGCCCGGGCCGTGCCGCCCAGCGGGGCTGCGCAGCCCGCGCAGCGCCGAGGCGGGCCGGGGCCCCAAGGGGCCGGGACCCGGGCCCGCGCCGGGCTGGTCGGCGGTGGTGGGACAGCCGCGTGGTGGCTCACGAGGTCTCTGCGCGGTGGGGGAGGGGCCGCCCCGGGCCGCGATGGCCCAGAACGGCCGCTCCACCGGAGACGGCACCGAAACGGAGTTACCATGGTCCATCTTGTCTCAGGGTCGCCGATGCCGTTGCCCCACGTTGGTGCGTCATCTGTTGTTGTTTAAATTTATGGGGGGGTCCCCGGGGAGTGCCCCCCGGAGACCCCCGGGGTCTTTTGGGGTCGTGGTTGTTCCCGTGCTGGCAGGCAAGGAGACTCAGATGCCGGTGGGGTGCTGATGAGGTGAGGGTTTATTCACTGAGGGAGAGGGGAAGGGAAGGGGAGAGGGGGAAGGGAGGAGAGGGAAAGGGAGCATCAGGAGGCCTCCAGGGGTAGAGGGGCAAGAGGGGCAGAGCCTTCTGCCTTAGCATTCTTATCACAGAGGTTCAAAGGGGCGCGGTAACATTCTCCAGCCAATGAGGTTACAGATACAGGATACTGCAGGGAGGGTACAGACTTGGGATAAACCATACATTTTCCAGGGGTGAGCCAGAGCAAACCATTTCCATAAAATGCAATCCCACAGATCTCCTTTCTATTAGGGTTGCGTAAGGTAAAATCAGAACAACAATCAGCACGGCAAGTTATTCTAAAATGTCTTCTTATTTATTGTAGATTCAGAAACTATAAAACTATAAACAGTCATAACCATAACTTGAATAATACAGGTGATAATGCTTTCATGAATATATGTCTATGTGACATAGGACTAGATCTTTTAGAAAAGTCTAATTTAACCCCCTCAAAATACATTAATAGCTCAGGGTACTTATCAATTCACTAGAAGTTGTAGCCACTAATAAAGCTATTCATATCAGAAGCTTTTTTTTTTTAGTGTTTGAAACCCTGATTTCTTTGCTTTACGTTTCTATTGTGCTCATTTCTTCCTACTTAGTAGGACTGGTGGAATGTCAGATGCAAATTTATTCTGTTTTGCATGTAGTTCCTTTACATAATATGAATCATGCAACAGAAATATTTTACAAACATGATGCACTTATTTATCAACATATTATTTAACAGTTAAAACCATCATTTAAAAATGTCATACATTCTGGCTTCACAAAAATTTTGAAATATATGTGTCTAGACATGTTTAGAACGCATACAATTTTTGAATTAAATTAGAAAATGATCTTCAGATCCTAAAAAAAATGTAAAATACCATTAGAAATCTTTTTTTCAACCTGATCTGACACTTCCCCTTTTTTTCCTGAGTGTCTACATTCAGCTCT
The DNA here is from genome assembly GCF_021018805.1 of Prinia subflava. Taxonomy (NCBI): domain Eukaryota; kingdom Metazoa; phylum Chordata; class Aves; order Passeriformes; family Cisticolidae; genus Prinia; species Prinia subflava. The sequence goes on along the minus strand of NC_086253.1, from coordinate 20,839,757 downwards.
TATCACTACTGAGCTGCTGTAGAATCATATTTTCTGGTTACTCAGAGCCCAATGTCAACGCAGGTTCTGAGAGAGCATGTCTGTAATAGGACATGCAATTATTATACCTTGATAGTTTTGAAAATAAGTTTTACTTTTGTTTTCTGGAAATTTCTTGGCGTCATCTTTGTAATCCTTCAGAATCCATTCAGGATCCAGAAGACATGGATCACCGCAGGCACAAAATCTCCATGGGCACCCTTACAGATTCATACCATGCTCATCACTACAAGAGAGAATCCATTACTGTTCCTTAAGAAATGAAGTTCCTAAAGATAAAATAAATGAGATAGCAAAATGGTTAATTACTATAATGGTTGCTTTCATCTTCTAGATGGAGATTTGGTTCCAGTATAGGGAGGATGAAGTGAAATGGAGACTCAGATTCCTATCTCTGAATATTCTGTACCCAAGAAAATGAATAGTTTCAAAGGAAGAGGAAACTGTGATTTACATTTTGCAGCTACAGTTTCAAATGCTAAAATACAACATTCAAATATATATCAATCTGCTTTTATCAGTTTTTACCACTTTCTCCTTACTTCCACCATTAGATCCTTCCAAAGCCTTCATATGTTTGCTGGTAGAGTTTCTGCCTTGTATAATAAGGGTCCTTTTCTGCTACAGACCTTGACCAGAATAATGTAATCTTTTTATCAACAAATACCAATACTTTTCTTGATTTACCATTTTTAGAGACAATTTCTAAATTACCATGTTAAAAAGATGACTACATTTATTGTCTGACTGCCCATATACATATTCTGGCCATTTATTTTAGGATGTTTTGCTAACTGTTGTCAAAAATTATTTTACAAATTCATTGTCTAAAGTAGGTCTAAAGATTAAAATCCCACCAAACCCATCCAAATTCCTTAAGAGCAAGTGGATAATTAACACAACAAAACACACAAGAAAATAGTAGGAAATAAGAAAATATTTTTATTACATGCAAAATAGATAAACAACTACTAAATTAATGAAGTGATATATGATCTAAGAGACTGTCTTGCCTCATAATACTTTACTCTTTCTTTTGTGCCTATACCACATTCCCATAGCAATAATTTATGATATTACAAATAAAGATTTATAACTTAAGGAGAAATAAGCCATGCATGAAGATTAACCTGAGAGAGGAATTATACTTTCACACAAATATGCTCACTACACTAACAAAAATAGGAAAGAAAAATTAAAAATATGGGGGACATTGTTATGAATTTTATGTTTTCCTGGGTATTTTTTAATTTTGATTTACAAATACCTGGGGTTTAGAATTTACAGTGCACCTTCAAATTACAAAGAGGTAACTGTGTGTTGTAATAATGAGTATGAAATGGTTGTTTATCTATGGAAAATCTAAGCTCCAAAATTTGCTACTAATTAAAACTCTTAATTCCATGGAGTCTGCTGCTTTACACTTCTAATTGAGAAACATATACCATTCTGGCAATGTCATATAATTTGTTGAAGAATCTTAACCAAGCATAAATATACAACCTTTTTATACTGTGACCTCCTGATGTCTGGTACCCTGAAATGTTATTTTCTGTTGTCATCTCTCAAATTTCATCCTTTCACTGAAAATACTGAACAGAATATACCTATAATGATTCCTTATGACATTTCAGTGTATATGCAGAGGATGAAAAGTCTTAAATATGAGAAACTTGGGAGAAATAATATAATAGCGGAAATAATTATTCAAATTAATTTCCATGTGAAAATATGTTTAAAATATGAACATGTTTGTATCATTTTACCTTGGGTGGAGTTTAGAAATATCTCCCTCAAAATCTGCAAAGTTATTCTAGCTACATGCTTATGATGAACTTCCCAGACTTACTTTTCTATGGACTACAAAAAATTTTTAAGCTAAGTTTATAATTTCATATTTCAGTGACATTGCTTTTAGTATTTCCTATTGAATCATAAGTGGGAAAAATGAAAATAAGACCATCTTGGAAATGTTCTTTAATATTAGTATTTGTAATGTTTAAGTTGATTAGAAACCTGCTGTTTTCTGGAAAGTATCAGTATTTCTAAACAAGATAATTTTGCCTTTCCTAAATTCAGTGTTTGTGGGACTGGTTCCTGATGTATTTCATAAAACAGAATAATCAGGTTTCCAAACCCAAAAATCCTAGATATCAAGCTGTGAAACCAATGGGTTCTTGAACTGCTACAGTGGATGTGCTATTTTTCCTATTTCAGTCCTTGTGCTAGCTTTGGAAGGGAATTGATAGTTTGGGGGACTGCAGTTTACATTTTTATATTACTCTTACTACTTTTTCCTCCTATCCTATTCTAATTTAGTCATTCAGGGGATATTCAGATAAATATTTACTACACAAAATATATCAGTGTCCTTCCATGGAAATATATTTTCCATTATGATCTTACTGAGTTAAGTTAAATCCTCCAAAAAAGTAATGGAGTAAAATTTCCAAAAATCACTAAGATATTACTTGAATTTCTCCCAATATTCTCTCCACTTAATCAGGTCAGAAATAAGCAAGAAATATTCAAAGTTTTCAACAATTCTTGAGAAGTCTTGCAAAAAGAGAAAAAGTATTATAATAATTTCATATCATACATTAATGTCACATCAAAATGTCCATGAGGTGAACTTAACTCTCATGTTATGCTCTGAAATTTGATATAGATCTAGGTAGCACTTAGGGGTTTTGTAACCTGATTTTCTTTAGAGCAGAGGAGTTCTAATTACCCCTTAAATAAGCTAAAAGTAATTTAATGCAATTTAGGTGTATTCAGCTCTGTAGCTACATTTTGATTAAACTTATTGTCGGCCTATGTATAATCACATGTTATTTTTTCCTCTGTATCTCTTTAGTTAAGGATCAGATGCATTATTGTTATCAGCTTCATTTTAGACACCCATCACCAGTTAACATTCTATTTCCTTAGATTTTATTTACATGTCTATGACTCAGAGGGGAAATACACAAAGAAATTCTCCTAATTCTATGAAACATCACTGCATTACAATATAGTAATGAAAGGCTATTATATTTCAGATTGGTCTGTATATTCAAGCTCCTGAAAGAAATGGGTTGCTGAATTGATTATAATTTGTGTAGAATGGACTGTACATGCATGTTAAGCAATTTTCTACAAAATTACACAAAATTGGAACATCACCATAGCAATATTCTATTGTATGCAATTTTAACTAAATATTATAATCTTAGACAGATTTTTTTATGTGTATCATGCTTTGTAAAATTCAGTTTTACTGAAAGGAATTTTTAGAAAGAGTGTAAATGCTTACGCAAAATAAAATTCGTAGAATTTGCTAGGAATACAAAAAAAAAGTCAAATCAAGTTCAAATGAGCGTTTAGTGAAAACACTTAAAGGTAAAGTGTTTAAGGGCAGTAGTAGAGAAGATGAGGTGAATTTTATTGTTCTATTCCAGGAGCATGGTACCTTTTTTCTGGTCTCTGTGGTACCCAGTGGTGCTTTATACAGATGCACTCATACTTTCATGGCCAGCTGCAGGATCTTAGCCACACTTCAAGCAAGAATTATGAAAAGGTTCATTCAGCTTCCTTGATCCTGCATAGTGAAGACTTTTTAAAGTTAGTATTTTTGCTTCTTTCCCTTAAAAAAAAAAATCTTAAATAGGAGCTCTTCCATTATCCCAAAATAGAAAGTCAACAATACTTCAGCTCACTCCAAACCATCTGTTTACACTCATTTCTATTGCAAACTTCTCAGTCATTTGCATTTTGCCCAAGCTGTCAGTTCTTCCTTTGCCAGCATTAAATAACTTCCCACAGTTGTGGTAGTTCTTTTCAGTCATAGTGCTAGAATAAATTTTCATCAACAGAGGGAACATCTTAAGATAGCTGTATGTATATCTGAAAATTATGTAAAAAGCAAGTAGTACAGCAAGGCTATGTTGTTTAATACACTGTTTTTAAAATTTGTGTCATTAACCATATCAAGTTATATAATGCAAATATATATTCCATTATATATATGCAAATATATGCATTTCTTTAGTACAATTTTGCCATGTAAATAATGCTATCTGTTTTCTCCACAGAACATGAATTTATCATCTCTCCTCAATTTGTTAGAAAAAGAGCTCTATTACCATGATAAACTAGATAGGACAGACATAATTAGCATCTAAAACTGGATTAAAATCTCTTACCTTTCCTGGTTTAATTTTTTTCAGTAGTTTCCTTGTTTCTCATGGGGATATATTAAATAAAGTAAAAAAAAATCAAGAAATAAAAACCCTCTCATCAAAAGATATAATATTCTTTCTTTCATGTATTTTCAAAAACATCTTCCCCCTTTTGACTTCAGACACACTCAACTATTTTGTATTACTTTTCAGTGTCATTAGCGTACCCTTATGCATAATGTGCAGTGAAAAGAGGTTTAATACTAAGAAAGATGAAGAAAGATAAATGACCCCATAAAAATGAAAAATACTTTGCTAGTTAATTAACAGCAATAGGTCTCTTGAAGATTGTTAAAAAAAAAGCTGATTTTTGACCAGGTTGTGTTGCAGATCTTTGAAACCTGGGCATGATAATATCAGGGTTTGATGATGATAAATACATGAAGCTGTGCCCAGAAATATTTGTCCTAATAACTAATTTTAAAAATTGACAAACTTGAAAGGATTTTAAATGTAATCAAATATGTTTTCCCATTCATGTCCCATCTACCATCTGTTGTCTACAGTAGTTTAAAGATTACAGAATTAAGTTGACACATTTGGCTGTATTCATTTAAAATCCAAACCACTAAGAAATGAGAGGATTCTTTATTCTTTCCTTTTTCAAAACATGATCTAAAAATAGCACCAAACCCCTCTTCATAACAAGTTCTGAATTGTTGGCTGAAGCAAGTAAATTCATTTCTTACGTAGATAACAGACTGACAGAGACAGCCGCAATGCAGTTTCTTAACGCCGCCTGACTAGCGTGTGTTTGATCTCATAAGCACCTCTTTTGGGAAAAGAGCTCACTCCATTTCTATTAATGATAAATTTTGCCATTCTAAAGGATTTCCTAAAATAGATGTTTTTTACTGTGGTGGTGGTTTAAGGAAAACAAGACAGAAAGCAGATCTATCAGCATGCATCTAGAATAACTTAGATGGTTTCAGTGTTGTGATTTTATGCTTCAACATCAGAATAAAAGATATGGTTAAGAGGTGCATTTTATGAAAACATTGTAAGGGAAGTGAGCCAGAAATGTATAATGATTATAAAGGAGTTTAGCAAAATAATTTAAAAAAAAAAGGGAAAAGAGAGTATAAAAAACAAGAAATACTCAAAAATTGAGAGGTAGGGGAAAATGACTAACCATTATTTGTTTTCGGCTCATTCAGATATTAGTAAAAAATTCCCCTGTACATCTAGTCATGAGCTGTAAACTGTTATTGAAAACAGTCTGGTGGCCTAAGGAGAGGCAATATAAAGATTCTTGGTTATTAGCCTATGTGGCCTGTGCTAGCGGTCTGCTGCATTTCCTCAGGATTAGATACCTAAAAGTTTTAAAGGTTACATGTTTAAGTATCAAAAAACTTCAGCATGTTTAGCTCCACTTTGCACTTTTTCTGTATTCCAAGAAATGGTAGTCTGGGTGAACATTATACCTTTATTCCAGTAGTGATCTGATTGTGATTTATGAAAATTTTATTTCTACTTGCTTGAAAATCAGAGAAGAGAAAATTATTTTTGCAGGTAGTAGATAGTTGTGGAAAACAACTATCTACTGCAGGTTTGGTTCTATGGTCTCTTATCTATATGTTTTTTAATGACAGAATCAAAATACAAAGATTTTTCTTTTTGTTACAAATACCTTTCTCCGTTTAAATCTTAGGAACTAAAAATCAATCTTGAATGTCAAGGTAAAAAAATTGTCTTAAAAATTTAATATTAAAAAAGCTCACCTGAGTTTAGATCATATAATTAATATGCAATTGTCCTATCTGAAATGCTTAATAGAGGCAGTACAGAGCATCTGAACCTTTAAATTGTATTTTCTGAAGTTTGCCATTTTTTAGAGTCATGTGGGTCAGTGGTCTGAACACAGAATTTTACAGTGCACGCTCAATAATCAGTTCATTAAATATGAAAAGTGACTGTGGAAGTTAAAATGCAGGTCACCTGTTTATAAAAAAACCCCATTTTTGTCCTTGAGCTGCTGGTATGGCAGCTCTTCCTACATTTGTGTCTATCACTCATGTAAATAAAGTTTAGTATCATGGCCAATATAGCAGTCAAGGCTTGTCTGCGTACATACATAAAATTGATATATGAAGACCAATTTTATTTTATTTTTTAATTATTTGAATTACTCAAGCTAATGCTTAGCTTGACTAAATTGATAATTTTGAAATCAACTCAGCTCAACAGAGTTCAAAGCAAATATCCACAGTATTTTGGTTTGCAGTTTATCAATTTGATAAAATGTGAGGGATTATAATATGCTCTATCTTACTCTTAATTTACCAGATTTTGAGGAATCTAGCAGTGGTCACAAAAGTGGGGACTTACTACTTTTCTTTACCAACACTCTACTTCACAGAGAAAGAGAAGAGAAAGAAAAAACCCCTTGTCTTTAATATGGCCTATGTAAATGCACAACAAGGGTAAGATACAGCGAAGAAGACCTCTTGAACAACAAGCGAAATAGGAAAGCCATAACCAGTAATCACAGAATGATATTTTTCCGTTTCCTTCATTCAGTTCAGTGAAGTAAAAGCAGTAAGTAAAATCTATACTCAAATCCACATGGTATTTCTAATTTGTCAAGCCAAAGTACAAGACAGCCTTATGTTAAGATCCAATTATTAAAGAGATGCCTCTACCCAAATTGAGGTTGAAATGAGACTACGTGCTGAAGTCAACAGTGCAGATTTAAGTTATAAATGTCAGGTAGAGAGAGAGAAATAGGAAAAGGAGAAGGGGAGCAGAGAGAAAGAGAGTGATGGACAGATAAAGTAGAAAGATAGTCATCACTCCTGTGGATCCAGCTGCATCCTCTTGGTCTTCTTCTTGTGGTCTTCTCAGCGTTGAGAGGTGGTGAGGACCCATGAAACAGAGTTCAGCAGGTTAGTATATGATCAGATACATGTGGGAACACCCAAGCACCTCCCTTGTGGGGATAGGGGAAGCTCCACAGACTCTGGATCTGTCACAACACTTGTGGATCACATGCAGTCCTGTGGTGGAAGGCCTCAGAAAGGAGTCTGGGGGTGCTTTGGGGATCTTTGGTGGTTTATGACTCCTAAGATGTGACAGATGCCTGACAGATGAATGTCCTGTGGGAACGAACTTCTTAGGAGGAGGGGCCTGGATTTACAACTGAGCCAGTTTGTGTGAAGAAAGGCTCTCTGCGGGGTGTGTCCTTTATCTGACTTGTAGCCTCCAGTGCTGGGTATTCACCCCCTCTGGTTTCACCGTCACCCCCAAAAAACTCTCCTCATTCCCCTGAGTTGTGGGGAAGTGTGTGCAAACCTGGCCTCAGCAAATGAGCCTGTGGGCTGGGACCTCCCCCAACAAAAGCCAAGCAGAGCTGATTTTTGGGACAGCTGCTGCGTTTGGCTTTCCTTATGGATACATTCCTCTCCCTCAGCCTTGTTAATGTCACCTTAGACCTGAGGTAATTGGACAACAAGAAAGACACAGACATACTAGAGTGAGTCCAGAGGAAGGACATCCACGGAGATGATGAGAGGGGGATTGGTGTCTCTCCTAGAAAAGAAGCTGAGAGAGCTGGAGTTGTTCTCTATGGAGAACATAAGGCTCAGAGGAGCCTCATTGTGATCTTCCAGTTCTTAAAGGGGGCTTATAAAAAGAGGGAGGCTGACTTTTTAGGCACAGTAGTTAGGCACTGGAAGAGGTTGTCCAGAAAGGTTGTGGATTCCTCATCTCTGGAAGTGTTCAAGACCAGATTGAAATTGGATGTGCCCATGAATAACCTGATCTAGCCCCCCTTCTCTGTGGCAGGGGGGTTAGAACTGCACAACCTTAAGGTCCCTTCCAACCCAAGCCTTTCTATGATACTCTAATTTGCATATGTACATATTTTAAATGTATCTCTAGAAATCTTATGTCTAACCTATACATAGTAATATTTATTCCAGAGATACTTCCTTTATCACAGAATATTCAGAGTGATTTGGATATGAATATCAGAAGCTAAACCCACATAAGCTTAGAAGTGAGAACATAAAATAATAATTGTTAATAATGCTAGTGGAAGACACAATCCAAAGCTGTGAATTATACTGTGAATGCTCCAGAAGATTCACAGCATGTTAAAAGTTTTGAACTGGGTCTTAATTTGTTTTCTGTTGCCTTAGTGAGAAGATATGTCTTCTAACCTTATTCAGTGAAAGAGATATGGCAGGTTTTCAAAACTGTTAGATCTTTTATCTCAACTTCATATTTTGTATATCTAAGCAGGCATTTTTGAGAGGAAGCGCTGGTTTTACAACTTTGTTGTCAGACTGTGTTGCATCTGCCATCTAATCATTAGAATGTTTTTCAAAAAGACTAAAGATAGTTCATCAAATAAGAAAAGAAAATACTAATTTCCTTTAGAAGCAGTTGAAGGAAGAAGGAAAGGACATCATTATTGCAAACACTTTAGTGAATTTTTCCTTGTTCATTTTCTACCAGCTGTGATGTCAATGAATATCTAGTCCTGCAAAATTTCACACACATGAGTAGTTCTCATTGCTTTTAAATTAATTACTGTCATGATAAAACTATCAGCAAGAGACAGGCTATTTGGGATGGAATCTATACCTGTTGTTTAATTTCTTCCAGGAAATGTAACCTCCAGCTGACTATGTGAAATGAAGCTTAAACCTCTTTTTGACTCTAAAAGTTAGCAGAGCATTTTGTGTTTATTTTGAACTTCTTAATTATTATAATTATGTTCTTGTTTGTTTCTGTTCCATCTTAGTCCTCAATGAGTTTTACATCTGTGATATTTCAGATTTTATTCCCAAAAGAAGAGATAAATTGCATAAAATGGTAAGGAAAAAAGACTAACAGCTGAAAAATATTCTGCAGCAATGTTACCAAATTGCGAGGTGGGTAAGAGTAGCCTTGAGTGTCAAATATTTAGGAAGTGAACAACTCTAACCCTATTCTGTCCTTGTACATATGAAGTTAATTTATCTTAGAAACAGAGAAGCAGTTTTCTGCAGGTTTTCCACACTAACTCAGGCTGTCTGCATATCTAAAACTGCCAGTGGGTTGGGGATTTTTTCTGAATACTTCTGACACTATCTCTGCTGTCTGAGGCAGGAAACAATTTAGAAAACAAACTTTTGAAGATTTTTTTTTTTTGAAAGTTCACATCACACAAATTCTGTAGATAGACAAACTGATGATTTCTAGTGTGCTTGATTTCAGTACAGCTATGCAGTTTTACATCAGACAAAGACTTTAAGAGTTTGGTACTCCTGTACTCTTGCTTAGGAAATAACAACTTCTTTTTCTGTAGTAGTCTGAACACCATGCTGTACTTTTGTGAATTGATGGATATATTTTTCAATCTGTGAACCTGATTCTTTGTAAAACCCTCAAAATTAAAATGATGTGCAGTCATGTATGTAACTGCTTGTGTCTTTGAAAAGGATTTTTTTTCATACTATTAAAAGAAGGAGATGAAACTCAAGAAAGTGAACAACAGCCTCTGATCTGATGTCACTTTTCTCAGCACAATTCCAGATCAGTTAGGCTCAGCAGGAGAAAAAGTGCAAGTGAATTGGGGTTTATTTCACTCTGAATTGTAAAAGAGATTAAGGATTGCAAAACTGAATGTTCTGCTGCTGATAAAATTAAAAAAAAAGAAAAATCTCTGGGGAAATTCTTCAAGATTCACTTATGCTGCACCAGGCAGCTCAGAGAACATCAATCCTGGTGTATAAGGGCAACCATTATGTACACTACTGGGGTCAGTGAGGAAAGCTAAAACTGGATTATTAGTGTCAGGGTTAAAAGAAGAGTACTGATTAAAATCTGTACCCCCTATTTATAGAGATTTTCCCAATACAGGGGAATTTAATAGAAAAAACAATAAAAGTAGCTTGGATTTTTTAAGGTTTCTCTGTCACTTTTAATAATGGCATATGCACTATCAGTCCATGGTTATTTTAATCATCCCATAAACTCCAAAAATATGCAAACCTGTGAGTGCCCAGAAATCATTTCACTGTCTGTATCCTTCAGACCTCCATCAGTAAGAAAACAATGATATGATGTGTAGTAGATGCTACACTGGAAAGTAAGAATTCAAATAGGAGCATAGCATTGACAATGTGAAGATTTTTCATCTGTTTGGAAAATTACTGCAGGAGCAGAGTTAAAGAGAGGTGACTCAACCTCTCTTTGAGAGGAGAGATGCTCCTCTGCCTGTATATCTGAAGTAGATATTTTTGTGTTCCTTTTGACATGACAACCTGAGAAAGGTATGTTTAAAGAATGAAACACCTAGAAATGAAAAACAAATCAAATGCTGTTTATAAAGAGAATCTAAATATGGACAGTGGCTACCTGCTCTGTGTTCCAATATCCCTTTTGAAAAAGAATTTTATTTTAGTCTTTAAAAAATATTTTTATAAGTGAGCTCAGAAATTTAATGCAATATATAGATTCAAAGAAAACAAAATATATGACAAAGCACTGATAAAGCCTTCTTTGTTGAGCTGAAAGGAGCTAAGAATTTTTAAAGGGCTAGAGAGAATGCATTTGTTAGCTTCTTTTCTGAGATGTACTAGCACAGCAATTTCAGAAGATGAGGTCAAACATTTCTTCTTTGGCACTGATCTTTCCCCTTCATCTCCATATATAAGTTTAGCTATGTATGTCTTAAGAATTTTCAAAGCTGTCATGATTTGCCTTGCTAACAAAAACAAAACAAGAAACAAGGTAGTTTTTGTTTGCCACATCTCTGTGTAGAAGGCAGCAACAAGGTTCTATTTGATATATTTTACATCTTCATAAAAATTTGGATCTTAAGATAATTATTTGAAAATTGGAGCATTCCAAACTCTGTTTAGACCCCAAACATTCCTAAATCTTATATTAAAATATTATTTATTTTATGAAACAAAAATACTACAACATTAATAATACTTTGTACAAAAAGAAAAAAAAAAGAAAATATAATTCTAGACATGAGAAACATAACTTAGTCCAGGTGCATCTGCCTCTTAGAAGTTACACAGAGTAATAAATAGGAACGGCAAAACAATACAACTGCAAAGAACTAGTCTTAATCAGTTTCCTTTATACCTACAACTTACAGTGTAAAATTCTTCCCTCATAGTATTTTTTATTTGCTTGTGGTTTGTTTCACATGTTCAATGCCATAATAATTATAATATTCTTCTTTCTCAAAGGGATTTTGAAAGTTTTCTTGGACACATCTGCTCCATTACAGACTTTGGAGGACTGGAATGTGAAGTGGATAACTTTTTCTATGTGACTACTGTAGAAGTATGTATCAAAGCTTTTTATCAACATGACTGCATAAGAGATTTCTATTTTTCTAAAGAAATAAAAGAAGGGTAAGACGAAAGAGATTCAACTTCAAATTATGTCACTTTCCATATGCCATTCAGCAAGATTTATGAAGCCAAATAGAGGATCTAGCTGAAATGAAAACTGATGTAAAAAGTACAGATAAATTTAAGATGAGGACATTTGAGAATCACATGTTTACTGCTTACCATTGTTATACAAACATTATTAAATCTAGTGGGTAAAACAGAAGTGTGCCCCTTCCCTTCCCTTCCCTTCCCTTCCCTTCCCTTCCCTTCCCTTCCCTTCCCTTCCCTTCCCTTCCCTTCCCTTCCCTTCCCTTCCCTTCCCTTCCCTTCCCTTCCCTTCCCTTCCCTTCCCTTCCCTTCCCTTCCCTTCCCTTCCCTTCCCTTCCCTTCCCTTCCCTTCCCTTCCCTTCCCTTCCCTTCCCTTCCCTTCCCTTCCCTTCCCTTCCCTTCCCTTCCCTTCCCTTCCCTTCTTCCAGCCTTTGGAAAACTGGTATTTGCAGTGTGACATTTTTTTTTACTGATCATTTTAGGAAGTACATTTCCTGTAGAAAAAAGATGACACACTAGTAAATAAACAGCTGCCAGAAAGGGAATTTGCATTAACTTCTTGCATATCTAGAAATACTTAATTTTTTTACATACCTGTGAGTACCTGAGAGCCTTTCACAGATACCAAGTAACAAAATATGCAGAAATATTTTCAAGATCGGCATCCAAAGGCTACTTCTCCAAAATAAATATATTTTGAATTCAAAAAGTACTGAAAGATAATTTTCAGTTAAAGAAAGAAGCAATGAGATTGTCAGAGAGCAGAAGTGTTATAGTCCTAGTTCTTATACATGCAAAAATAGCACTGCATTTTTTCACAGGCTGGTGTCTGCAGAGTTAAAAGTTGGAAAGGTCACAGAGAAACACTTTTCTAAAAAGCTATGTCTTCTTTCTTAACAGGATATCAGGCTGTCAGTATGCCACCTTACTTCTAGTGTCTACACCACAGTATCCCTCTTTTTTTTTCAGTAGCTTGTAATTACTAGGGAAGGTTAAAAATCTCAGTATAGATGCTATACCTTTTTCTAATGCATTCAGCAACTTTCAAAATACTTTCTTCAGGGTCTGAAATCTCATCAATGTTATTTGTGATTTCAAACTTATTTCCCTTTGGACTCCTGAACCCTTTTTGTTCACAAACATGTTTCTTCCACCTCTCAATTCCTTCTTCTGTGAAAGCTCTCTTCTCTCTTTCTGAAAATAATGTGATTTCTTGTGACTGCTAAACATCTGCAGAGGCAAATCAGCTGCCACAATGTTTCCACAAGGAGAAAGCTAAAAATCCCGTAAACCCCAGAAACTGTCTTGCTTGAATGCACCTACTACCTATATCTTGATTCTTTTTATTTTCTCCCTCCTTGAATTCTCCTTGAAAAAACTGCCTGAGAACTTACCTTGATTTTGATGAAGTAGTCTGCAACAAGGGATTTGCTAATCTGTTCTTTTACAGTTTTCTCACTCTTGTCATTAGTTAATATAGCCCTGCCAGGTCTAGAGCAAGTTTCTGTACTTTTGTTCTGAATAACTTAAAACTGTTCTCAAATTCAGTTCCTCTCTTTCATTTTCTGCAAAAGAAGCAGAATATTAAACCAAGGTGAGCACTGTGCCATAATTAATATGCGGGTGGCATTCACAGGAAGCTGCCAAGCTGGAACATATAAAACTTGATACAGTACATTTTTCCCATTAAGTTATGTAATTGTAATAACTATCAATTAAAGCAGCAGAACTAATTTCCTTTAAAGATACTACCCCTTATTTCCTTTCCTAGGAGTAGAATGTATTATCAAAGCCCAACAGGTTCTGCTCAAGAGACAATCAAGCAGGTTTCAAAGCCAGGAAGTCTCACTGCCATCAAAACTAGAAAGATGTTAATGGACTCTCTAGTGCTGGTGTTCTCATAAAACTAACAACCAGGGAGAGCAAACAAGCAGCAGATATCATGAAGGTTTAACTCTGTGAGTTGAGGTCAAATTTGTCTTGGAAGCACTTTTGGCATCTATTTTTCATGAACTTTAAATGCATGACACATTTGTGAAACATAGTTACAAAAGGTCCTTTGAGTTGGCTATGGTGGTAAAGTAGTCTGGAAAACTATACACTCTGAACAGCTAGTTAAAAAGAAAAAAGGGTTTTGATTCTAAAGGAAACTAATAATCTGGAGGGGAAGGGAAGAAAATTTTCTCTTTTTTTTTCTTTTTTTTTTTTTATTATGTTGGGAAGCAGAAAGATTTGAAAGCTCTTACATCAATGCAGTACTTAGCGTTTTTCAACATTTTGTCAGAACTGTTCTGGAGCCTCAAAAGAATAAACTTATATGGTCATGCTCCTAACTTCCTAATCCTATGTTCATTCTTTGAAATTTACAGTGCATAAATCAAATTACTAATTTTAATAACGATATATCTTTTGTATTGTTTTATTTCATCTAATCAGGTGAACTAGTGCTACAGTAGGGAAAAGAAAAAATATCACTAGGCATGAATCTGCTTATCATAGAGTAGATATTTGAAGTAGATTTGTCTTGGGGTGACTTTTTGATGCTTGTATTGTCTGCCAATTCTCTGTTCTCTTTATGCTGTATGTTAAGTTCTGTACCTTTCAGACTAAGTAACCCCTGCTAAGTAACAGCTGTGTTAATTGACCAATACAGCTTTGCCTCTGATGAGTAACAGCTATATTCAAAAAGGATGAGTGAGATAAAAGAGGGAGTGATATAGTAAGGGGAGGATTATCATGGAGGAGCAATCTTGAGGAGCACGAAGCAGGGACTCATGAAGCAGGATCCTGAAGAGAGAGAGAATCACTGCTGTGAGACTGGTTCTGAGAGTGAAGGGGGCAAAAGAAGATGATGCACAGGGTTTGTTTTAAAAACAGCATTTGCTCCTCTGCATTCCTGCTCCTGGACTGTGCTCGTCTGAGGCACAGACAAGGAGTGGCATGGAGACCTGCTTTGCTCTTAGTTTTAGCTAGCTGAGGCAAAGAAGCTCTGTGGAGGGCTTTTTCTTTTTCTTGGGACTGTTTAAACCTGCTCTGGACTGAAAACCCCAGAGAAGCACCAGGAGCTGGCACCTGCGGCCCACCGGGCCTGGACCTCCAGAGGGACTGATAAGAGCCTGAGCGAGCTGAGCTACCCACAGCAAGGACTCTCTGAATTTACCGTCTCACTTCAGAGCAACAAAAGGTTTTATTGTTTCATATTATTCATTCTTTATGCTTGTGGACACTTTGTTTGTTAAATAAATAGTTTTTTTCCACTTTTCTCTGAGGAAGTTCTTTTCCCGGACCGGTTGCGGGAGGGACCATTTGGGTTTGCCTCCCAGAGGAGCCCCATTCAAGGGTTCTCTTACAAATTATCCCTAAACCAGGACAAGGTTGTATGGATCACTGCCTAAAATTATAGGTCCAATTACTGCATCATTTACAGACCCTTCTGCTCAGAGTTATGTACTTCGATTGAGATTATTTAAATTTCAAATATTTAAGCAGAACAAGTATTAATCTTTAGGAAAACTTGTTGGACTTATGTCATGTCAGTATTTTTATATGCTTTTTCTTATCTAGGTTAATCCAACTGTAATAAACATTTCAGACACTTAAAATATATATTGTTAACATTAGTACAAATGTCTTTATTAGAGAGTGATGGCAGTTTTTTTGGTGTATTTTAATGAAAAGGAATGTATCTTGAAAATGGGTATATTTTTATTATAATATTATTAGGACACGAAGTAAATTTTTTAATGGAATGCTATGCTCTTGCTAGATCTTATTAGGTTCCAGCTTCGTAACAGAAAAATTCCAAAAAAAACCATTTGCATTTAATTTACATTTAATTGCATTTAAAGCTTAGGCAACTAGATATTGTTGAAAGGAATCAGAGTTACAAATATACTAAAAATGAAATTATATTTTGATATATAATACATCGAAGTCCAATTATTTCTGAACATATTATGAAGTCTAGTGAAAACCTCTTAAAGACAGAAATACCAGGTAACTTATTTTTTGTACTCTGAATGCAAAAATCCCCAAATTAATTAAATTAACCTATTTGTGGTTAATATCCTTAAATGGAGTATCCAGAGAGAGATTAAAAAAAACTTTTCAAGAGGTAAGAAATCTTTTCCTTTATACAGCTTTTGGAATTAGATTATTATTTATTTAATCTATATGAGTACAAACTGTCTGTGTGTGGAAGGTCAAAATCCTGAGGACATATTTTGTGCACATCCTTTTTAAGAAGAATATGTTAATGCCTGTGTTCCTTTTTTCTCACCACTTTGTGTAGGAGAAAACAAAAAACCAACCTGCCCCATATACTGCATTTGTAGAGGCTTGTGCTTACATCCAAAGTGACAGGATGCTGCAAGAAGAATTATGTTGAGCAGCTCCAGGTTTTTTTGTCACTTTTATCGTCTATCACCACAGTAGAATTTAGCAGTTTGCCCAAAAGGATAAGGACAACACTACCAGTATAACATCATCACAAAACTGAGGTGTTGGCCTGTACTGCAAGGAGTTTCCTTTACATTAGTGTCATATGTGGAGATTTTGTTTATTTTATTGTCTTTTGCTGGGTTTTGCTGTGTTATTTATAAAGAAAGTTCTTCCGTCTATCTTCCCTGAGCATTGAACACTCACTCTAGGAGGAGAAAAACAGAGGGCAGGAGATGTGGGAGACACAGGGAAAGACATTGTCTGCCATTCATTCAACTAATTGCTTTTACAGGTCACAGTGGTGATAGAAAAGACAAAATAAGTCTGGTAACCTTCTAGGAGATAAAATAGCTAAAAGTTTAACCTACTAGTACCAAAATGATTGTAGGATAATTTAGGTTGCAAGACACCTCAACAGGTTTCTAGTCCAACCTCCTGCCCTAAGATGGGTCAGATTTGAGGACAGATCATGTTATTCAGAGTTTGATCTAGATAGGTCTCAAAAACCTCTAGGAAAATTATAACATCTATTAGGCAATCCAGAAAGAAAAGGATATTCAAAAATTAGTAATGTAACTCCTACCTTTATAATACAGTATTGTAAAATAAAACAGTATTGAACAAGACCATGCAATATTGCGTTAATATTCTGCCATTTACAAGGTCTTTAAATCCTTTATTTTTTAAAAGGACAGAACTTATGTACTTTCCTAAAAGTTTTTTACAAGTGCATATTTTTGCAATGGTTTTAGTATCTTCAGTTATTTGATGTTACTGCAACACTATTACTCAGTATTATTTCTTTGATAATTTTTACCCCAGAGAATCTCAGAGGTGTCTTATAATCAGTGAACAGGATTCTTTTTTACTAGTTATCATTTTCCACAATAGCAGTTTTGGTTCAATATTTATATATTATTGGGTGGATCTATGCATAATTTGGATCTGTGGGGCTTTGGGGGCTTTTTAGCCTTTCATGATTCAGAGACAGAAGTACAGAAGTGTATTTTCAGGGAGGGTTACTGGTTTATTTTTAGTTATGCCATAAGTGTGTTTTCTTTCCATTAGTCAGAAATATGGATGTGCAAAAATACTTAAACCACTGGACAGTCATGTTCTGAGTGTATTGAATCTTGCCATTAGTGATCATGATTAGGATGATTGTTTTTCTTTGGCAGGAAAAATAAGACTAGATTTAGGTATGAAAGAATTAAAGATCCCATTAAAGAATGGAAAAAAAATCTAATTAAAAGGTTTCAAGAAAATTGTTTCCTACACTTATTTTTAAGAATACATCTTTACTTCACTCAACTCTATCCTTTTTAAACATAAATATCAATTTATTATTTAAAAAATTAATTTTTTATATGTATGGAAGTGAAATTTAACAAGAAGCAGATTCTAAATAAGATCAATATTTTACCATATTTATATGGGCTTGTCATACCAGTTCTGAGGGATGAACTTCTTTATTTAAAAAAAAACAAACCTATGTTTTTGTTTGTTTGCTTTCTTTTGTTTGATTTTTTTGTTTATTTTAATAAGAAAAATATAAGTTATTATGGGATACTGAAATATAATGAAACAATAGAAATAGAATAAATTATTCAAAAGATATGCTCATTACATAGTATTCCCAATAGAAATTCTACATGGAACATAGTACATTAAAAAAACAAAAAGAAAACAAAACAAACAAACAAAAACTAAACAAAACCAGAAAAGCACTGCAAAACCCCAACAAATAAACAAAACACCAAAAAGGGCCACAAACACTCCTCCCCCAAAAAATCAATTGAAAAAGAAAAAATTCACCTTGAGAAAATAATCATGGTCAAGTCAATGCTGCAAACCAGTATCTGTTATAGTGTTCACTGTAACTACAATTAAATTGAAATCAAAACAGCAAGGGAGCTCTCTCAAATTCAGTGTGTATTCACATAGAGACTAGGGATAGACACCATGATGAAGTGAATAATCACAAAGTTCTTATTACTGATTTAGGCTGCAAATCACTCTATGGCCTGAAAGCTGTTGTTGTGGTCTTTGTTGTCCTGTTTCTTAGGGAGAGGGATGAAAGGAAATGCAGAGCTGGTGTCCTAGCTATATTTCCTAACTGTGAAAGCACGTAGATAACTAGAATTTTACAAACTTGGAGAGTAGCCTTTGAAATCTGGCAGGCCTTTAAGTACAAAATTTTTGCCACAAAACACCTGCATAAGATGGCTGGATTGTTTGTGCTGCTTATTGTGGGAAAAGCATTGAGTTAACAAAGAGCAGCCAAGTCTCGCTTGGCATCTGGAGGCAGTGGCAGTTTTCTACTCTGCTAAACCAAGCTACTTCAGGAGAAAGAGAAGAATATCCCATTTGCCACGCTTCCTTGAAAACAGAATTGCTGCAGTATTATATACAGGATAGCTAAACATCAGAAATTCTACTGACAATGTTACTAGCTCTACATTTCAAAAGAAAATTCAGCCATGACAGAGCTGTCTTCCTCCAACCCACAACAAGTTTTCATAAAAATCAGGAGGAGACACACATGGGAAGAGATAAATAAACAAGCAGAATGTATGAATTTGAAGGTGAAATGATTTTAATAGGAGGAAGACACAAAAATGTTTTCTTTTGAATGTGTGTGTATATATATATAGGGGTTTTTTTCCATATTTTCATGCCATCACACTTGTGCTGTGCTGCATTGAAGAGTACGAGGGTGACAGAATAGAGGAGAGGGATAGATTCTGGTAATGTATCAGCCACAATACATCAAAATATCATTTCTTGCTACAGACTTTAGATGAAGAAAGTAAAAGTAATACTGAATTTTACTCCCTGTCACAATAGACTCCTTTGCCACAGAATATTTTTCTTGGTTTTCTTACATTTTCCAATAAATCCAGCTCTTATGTTTTTTTAGTATTGCTAATATGCAAAGTCAGAAGCCCCCTAAGTCATCAGAAAAATAAGTTGCTCTCTCTCTTTTTATAAGCCCCCTTTAAGTACTGAGAGGCCACAATGAGGACCGCAGATTTGTATTCAGATCTGGGAAGCTCATGACAGCAGAGCAGAGGAACAGAATCATCACCCTTGACTTGTTGGCCACACCTTTCTTGATGCAACCCAGGGTGCTCTTGACCATCTGGGCTGCAACCACACACTGCTGGCTGATGTCCAACTCTTCATTTACAAGAACCTCCAAGTCCTTTTTCCACAGGGCTGCTCTCAATTAGTTCTTCTCCCAGTCTTTGCTCGTGTCTGGGGTTGCCCCAACTGAGATGCAGCACCTTGCACTTGCACTTGTTGAATTTCATGAGATTCTCATGGAACCACTTCCCAAGTTTGTCCAGGTTTCCCTGGATGACATCTCTTCCTTCTGTTGTATCTACTGCACTGCTCAGATTCTGCCATCTCAAAGTTTCTGAGGGTGCACTTGATATCACTGTGTATGTCACTGATCAAGACATTAAAGAGCTCTGCTCCCAGGATAGTGTTCAGAAGAACACCTTTTACTGACGTCCATTGGGTCACGGAGCCATTGACCACAACTCTGGCAGCATCTAGCCAGCCAGTTCCTTATTCAGTAATTAATAATAAAATCCATGTCTCTCCAATTTGGAGACAAAATAACCAAATCACAGACATACATATATTATTTTCCAAATTAGTCTCTATTTTTAAAAAATAAAAACAGTAATCCACTCTTTGAACAAGTACCCTATCAGAAAGGTTTATGCAAGGCTCAAAAGAAGTCTTGATTAATTCTTGCCACTAATTAAATTGCTAGCAAAGGGGTATGTATATAATCTGTCTGATTTAGTGTAATACACAGAATTTCATCTAGATAGCAGGTGCAAAATTATTCAGATGAGACTGGTGAAGAATAGTGAAAGAATGTGGAATAATAGCATTACAAATTTAAAATTATTGTCCAAAAATATAATTCAATAATGTGGGTTTTATGCTCTTAAAAGGGCAGAATCAGAATATTCTTCTATTTCTATAATATTCATTCATTACAGAATCATCAACAATGCCCTAACATAAGATTCATCAAAGCATAAGTCATTAGCCTCTATGATGCTTTGACAAGGGGGAGACCATTTTCTAGCTGAAAAGGTATACATAGCCTTGAGAAATGGAAGAATCCTTATATGCAAGATTGGAGCCTGAAGTTTTTTTTAGAAGTGTGTTTAGTCTTTGAAACACTGATGTTTGAAAAGCTATGCTAAAGAAACTCCAAAAATCTACAAAATCAATCTAACTAAAACCCACCACAAAACCCCAAACAAAATCACCACCACAAAAACAAACAAACAAACAAACAACAACAACAAAAACCCAAAAAAAAAACCCCAAAAAGCCCCAGCAAAACAAATCTCTCATACAGAAAAACACAAAACATCCCCAGAAAACCCCAATACTGAACACTTGTAAATATATACTTGGTAAAATACAAAAAAGGTGAACATTCACCACAGACTTCAGAGAGCACCAGGAAGGGGCTTCTCCTCCTGAGAAGGTGAGTTAGGAGCTGGGAGCAGCAACAAGCCTGGCAGGGGCAGCCCCAGACTCACTGGCAAGCTGTGCAGCCACAGAACCTAAGCAAGAAGGGCATGTCTGTTGCAGGAATTCTGGTTTGTCAATGAGTTCACACCACCAGAAAAGTCCCCAGCGATGAGGCAGGTCTGAGATCAAGATATCATGCTCCAGGTGTGAAAGGTAAATGTCATAAGACATGACTGCAATAAAGCTCAAGCAGAATCTAGCAAGGAGCATCGTCCCCAATTGACTTTGTGCATGTGCGCAGCTGAAGATTTTAAACAAATTCAGCTCATGCATAGACACTTTTATACATGAAAGATTGTCTAATTACAAAAATGTAATATATATAAAGAGATATGTGGGGAAATCTCAGACATATCAGATGATGGAAATATACAGCAGTAAATATTACAGATTATTTCAGATCCTCCTTTTATCTAATCAGGAAGACAAATGAAATGCATTGTGACTCAAGTTATCTGTTACACTGAACAGGCAACAAATAATTAACAGGTAAGCAAAGCTTCCATTAAAAAGTTGATGGCTGAGCTATAATTTGCTAAAATATACCCACAGACGAATAATTTTGTATAAATAAAAATTAAAATATGAATAGTTAAATTATTTGCTAACAAAAATGGGTAATACTGCTAACAATTTTTTAATAAGGAATTCTTTACCTAGCTGTTACAAAGTATTTCAGAAGAAAATATGGGGGTTTTTTTACAGGGTTTTGTTCTACAGATCTCAGTTCCTAACAAAGCTTTCTGATTTCTTGATGCCTTTAAGCAGTACTTTGTAGAGCCATACTAGTGGCAGGAAAATAAAGAAATTTGCTCTGCACACATACATTGGTTAGAGCAAGTGTTTTCTACATGTAATTTTAAATGTCTGCTTTACCAGACGTGAGAAGGGAGATTGTTCAAACAACTAAACATGATTTCTAGTCTCCAAAACAGGATTACAGATGTTTGAATAATATTCTAATCAGTGATGAAATTAAAGTAACATCATTTTAAAACCATCACTTTATTTGCCAGAAGCTCACTGATTGGCAGGGGACATTTCACTTTGTTTTGTTACATATGGATCATATAAAACATTAATTGGCAGTATGCCATTGCAGCAACAAAACATAAACTTTTTCTGAGCTGCATCAACAAGCAGTACAGTAAGTAGATCAGAGGATATTACCATTCCTACTCTACCTAGTTGTTAATTTACTTATTAAATGTATCAGGCTTTGGTTTTCCCAGTTTAAGCAAGAAGCTGAAAAGCTTGAGTGGATTTTTGAAATGGTGGCAGATAACTGGAGTGTTGGAGAGCTTGATGTATGAAGAAATCTTGAAAGCATTTTGCTTGTTAAACCCACACAGGAGAATCCTATGGGAATCTAATCACAGTCTTCCAATACTTAAAATCCAGCTGACTGTAGAGCTTGTGTTTATAAATACCTCCCCCATTCCTGCTGTTCTACTTCTCAGAAGATGTAGACACACCAACTAAACATGATAGTATCAAGATTGGCTCCCCTCAATTCATGATGTCTTTAAATACAATTTTGCTTTATCCTCACAGCTTCTAAAGGACATGTAGCTCAGTTTTCTATTTCTCACTTCTAATACATGGATGCTTATTCTCAGTAATGAAAAACCTACTTAAATTCAATGTTCCTTTGAATTTTCCTGTCAGTTCTAAAAAAAAAAAAAATCTTATTGATGTTTTGGATTCAAAAAATCCAAGAATCTTAGCATATGATGAATTTCAGTGTTTGTGAGCATAATCTAGGGAAGTACTTCTTCACAAAAAGAAGCATAAAGTCTATTTATTTAGATATATATATGTATGTATATATATATGCATTAATCAAGAGAATCTATGAGGCTACACTTCAGAATTACCTTTGGAACACTGACAGTTAATATTTGCCATTTAGCTGAAATCATATATTTAAGTATTAAAGAACATTCTTTACTATATTTTCTGTTGAATGCTTAAAGCATCAACCAACATGGATTTTAGACATGCAAATTCAAATGCAAAAATGAATTTACAAGAATAATGGAACAGAAATACTGCTGGAGTATTTTAAATAGCTTCTAAATTGTTAATTTAAAATAAATTTTGTTTCAATATGAAACAGTTCATTTCCTGGGAAGAAAGAGTGACTTTTTTTTCAGAAATTAATATTCAGCCAACATTATTCCTTTTATAACCTTTCCAAAATAAGAAAATGCTGATTAATTCACAAGACATAGATCTTGAACTACCCTTCTAAACATAAAGAGCTTTCATTGAAGGCCAACCCGCAGAAGCTTATTCCAAAGAGACAAGCTTTGACTTTCAGATTTTCATGAGGTCTTTCAGTCTTTATTTATGCTTATGCCATATTTAGTTTATCCCATCTGCTTTCAATTATTGTGGCTGCACATGTTTCGGTTTGCGGGTTTTATTCTACTTTGGTGTGGTTCTCTGTTTTTAATAGACCTGTCCTTTCAGATGAAGAAGAACTGATTCCCCTGGACCTAAACATCTTCCAAGGTACAGTAGGAAAACTAAATGCATAATTATTTACATCATGTAAATATGGGTCATATCTAAGGTGGTTTTGTCTATATAGTAAGCTAAACTCTACATGTAGCAAACATTACTAGAGAGTTTACTATGTAAAATAACTAACCAAACTTCCAACATCTGTACAAGACTCAGTTTAAGGCAATAAAATAGTTGTCAATTGTTTTTTGTAAATAACATCTAGGTAAATAAACTTCATATTCTCTTCATTTTTTTCCTGTATAATAGCTATATTAGCAAAGTTACTTTTTGCCTTTATACTGTCATTAAAAACCTATCAGCTCACTGAAGCTAGTTACAAAACGAAATACTTTTATTCAAGAAAAGCTAATATTACCTGAAATAAAATGCTAAGAAAGCCACAAATTTAGGAAGTTATCTGTTTAATAATGTACTTTGCTACACTGGGGCCCCATATTGTTTGTTTACTCAAGCAGGTGGATTTGCTGAAGAAGTGCTGATGATGCAACGTGCTGACCCACATATCAGTTCCCAACGGAGTGCACCAGCTGGTATAGTTTATGCTTAGAGTTTAAACAAAGCCAATTTTTTTACCTTTCCATTGTCTTCTGCTGATGGAATAGGAAACAATATAAATATTGTCAAGTTATCTTATAGAAAATGGTCTATTCTTAAAGTTATTTATGGGTTGGGGTTTTTTTTCTTTCTTATTATGTATTATTTCTTGTGAGAATATAAAATAAAAATTTAGATCTGGAAAACATTGTTTATATACTTATGAAAGTGCTTACCTTATCCCTATATGATAAATACAAACCTTGAGATTATTAATCATTAATAATTGGCATTATTCCTTGGACCTTACTCTACAAAGGAAAAAAAAAATATTGCTCATTTTTTAGTAGTTTTCTTTGGTTTCATTTTCAAAGATGTCTAAAATGGTACAAAAGCAGTATTAAGAGATCTAAAGTTTAACCTCAAAATTAGCATTGTACACCTTAATGGCTGTCTCCTCTGAGGCTTTTGAAAACATTACAAAAAACAATAACAGGGTTAATGAAGTGTAAATGTTTACTTCTGTCATATCTGAGATGCTTTATGTAATTGTGATGTTTTTTTAATTAACAATGGCACTTTGGCTGCTCAGATCTCTGTAAAAAAAAAAACCAAAAGTGTCTCTTTAAGAAGCAAGGTTGTTGAAGTGAGGAAACTTGATTTCAATGTGAGTCAAATATTTCACATGAAAGTGTTCTCAACATCCAGGAATACCAATGGTCAATATTTCTTCATGAGAGATATTGGCCTCATGATTTTTCATTTAAAATTAAAATTAAAATTAAAATTAAAATATTGTCTCTAAGTTCCTAATAACAGAACCTTGTTATGTTATTTGTGTCTCAAGCATAGTTTTTTGCTTTACCAAACTACATCTCCTAAATTCTTTCATATTGTACCAGAAACTAATCATGACTGATCCTCCTGTGTTCAGTTAATGCCCATAAACAAATTTTGTATACATTTATGTACTTGTAGGGAATTCAATATATGAATTAGAAGACATAACTTTTACTGAAGTCGTCATTACTTTATGTAGACCTAGTGGATGTGTCTCAGGTATAGACAGCTGTGGAGTAGTTTTGTAAATTTGCAGGAGGGCTATTAATCTTATGTCGTGAAGGTTCTGGAACCTGCACTCATGTCTGCAAGACTTGTAATCAGATCATTGAGTACTGATAAATGTGATTAATGAGAACACAGATGTGTCTTTGCTACAAATTGTTGTTGATCATGAAATAATACATGGAGAAAGCAAATGGCTGATTTGAGTGAATGGTGATGCACAAGGCTCAGTTTATGAAGAGCCATGACCTAATCTTTGATGCAGAAAGTCAGGTCATCTGTTGGCTAGTTTTCAGGACTGTGGTGAAATAATATTTCTTGATTATAATAAAACTTGAATGGTCATTCTGAACAATGCCTTTGCAAGTTGTGGAGATTTAATGAAATTTCCTCTGTTTTTTCCATGCAACTCCATAATGTCAAAAATTACTTTTAAAAACAAAACAGTATTTGAATTTTCCAAATGGGTCAGAGCTTTTGATTTTTCTTCTTATATTTTTCTCTTTTTTTAATTCACTAGCTTGCTTCATTCTAAGATGCATATAATCCTGGAAATATTATAAGAAATATTAGTCTTTAGAAAAAGCATTTTGGTATGAAATTCACCATGTGGAAGAGGCAATTTAAATTTTGTTAGATAAAATGCCTTTATTTGTCATTTTGCACTGACATATTCTAATGAAAATGTGTACTCTTCTCTTTAATCCTTGAGATAATGTGTATTTTATTGTGCTTAGGAACCATGACAACACAAAGAGATGTTTTGTATTTAAAGCAGATACCACAATAACATAGGAATACGAGTGCTTGCATGGCTTTAGATGGAATAAAATTGAGTCACTGTAATTGTGTTGTAGAATTTATGAAAAAATATTTTTCTCTGTATCTGTAATGGCATCAACATTCTGACATAGCCAAATTCACTTGTGATAAAATCTGAACATAAATCAGGCACTGTAAAACGCCACATATCGAGTCATTAGTCATCAGGTTAAGCAATAACAACAATTTATTCATTCTTACCTATGTTGATGACAGCAAGCTGAGTGGTGCAGTTGACACACCTGAAGGATGGATGCCATCCAGAGGGACCTGGACAAGCTCGAGAAGTGGGCACATGGGAATCTCATGTGGTTCAACAAGGTAAAGTGCAAGGTGCTGCACCTGGGATGGGACAACCCCTGGCTGGGGAGTTAACAGATTGAGAGCAGCCCCACCAAGAAGAATTTGGAGATATTGGTGTATGAAAAGCTGGATGTGAACTGACAATGTGCACTTGCAGTATGAAAGCCAACCACAGCGTGGGCTGCAGAAGAAGATTGAGAGAGGTGATTCTGCTCATTTGCTCAGACCCCGTGTGCAGTACTGTGTCCTGGGGTGGTGTCCTCAGCACAAAAAGAACACAAACTGTTGGAGAGACCAGAGGGCCACAAAAGTGATGAGTGATGAAGCACTTCTTCTTCAAGGAAAGTCTCAGTGATTTGGGATTGTTCCGCCTGGAGAAGAGAAACCTGCAGGGAGACCCTATCAGTACTTACAGATAGCTAAAAGAAACATGGGAACCAACTTTTTAATAGGGCTTGTAGAAATAGAACAAGGAGTTGTGGTTTTAAACTAAAGAGTCAATTCACACTAAGTATGAGGAAAAAATTTTTGTTGTGAGGGTGGTAAGACACAGGTTGCTCATAGAGGTTGTAGATGTCATATCCCTGAAAACATTCACAGTCAGATTGGATTGGGCTTTGAGCACCCTGATCTAGTTGGAGATGTCTATGATCATTGCAGGAGAGTTGGACTGTATGACTTTCGAAGTTCCCTTTCAACCCAGCAGATTTGTGTTTCTATGGTTCTACTTTTTGTCAATCTGGTATCACAGTGGAAAAATGTCATGTGAGTTGAAAAAGGAAAAAACAATTTGTTAATATACATATTTTAAGTCTTCTTATATTTTTTTGGGGGGGAAGGAATGTTACACTTTTAATTTGTTCAGTATTTGGAAATGAAATTTCTTTAAATTTTCACATAAATATCTGAGTGCTCTATCTTTTTATTTCTTTTTTTTGTCTGGAAAGGAAACCAAGAGAACTTTTCCTAGATTAATTATAAAAAGTTAATTCAGTCTTCTTCCTATGCCTTTTTAATTATTAGTGTTTCCAGGTAAAATTACAATGTTATATTTGGAAAGAAAGATTTTTTATATGTCAGTACATTCCAAGCATTTATAAACGGTACTTACAGGGATTTTTTTTTATACTTCTTTTCAGTTGTTGTACCATTCTGTCATTACAACTCCCCTGAAAGGAAAGGAAAACATTTTTCCTCCTGAAGACAAAATTTTAATTAGTGATACCATGAGTTTGAAATAAGAAATTCATTGGGTGTTTTAAAATTCATAGAGTATCTAGAAAACAATCTCCATTACGGCTTTTTTTATGGGTTAAATATATTTTATTAAATATGGAAAAAAAAAAGGATGGTTTCCCTTGTTCAGCTTCAGTGTATTTAGGCAAGATCTCATTAACCTGCAAGACATTTTCTAATTCAGTCACAGATAGTCATGAGTAGTCGGCTGGAAATGAGGTAATTGAGGTATGACAGAATTCTTACTCTGTACATGGGTACAGAGTGACAGTTCTGTCATACCTCAATTCATTCTTCATAATAGAAGAAAATGTGAAGGTGTTCTATCAAAGAAAGTTTTTATGATAAGTTTAGTTTTATAAAAGGTGATTAAAAGAATTGCTCTTCTGGTTTTGATATCAATGTACCATTTTTCAGTATGAAGAAAAAAGGTCATGATTCAGCAATACAAGAATCCAGGGAAATGCAGGCTGGTGAGCCTCACTTGATCCTTCAGAAGGTTATGGATCTAATCCTAATTTCCAGGCACATGAAAGACAAGAAAAACTTCAGGAGTAGTCAACATGAGTTCATAAAGCAGATCAAGCTATCATCAAGTTATCATCAAGCTATGCTTGACCAACTGGATACACTGATCCTATCAAGTTGGGCAGCAGTGTTGATCTGCTTGACAGTAGGAAGGATCTGCAGAGACATCTGCACAGGCTGGGTAAGAGGCCTGAGGCCAATTGTACGAGGTACAAAAAAACCAAATTGCTGTATTCTCCCCTTGAGTCACAACAACCCCATGCCATTCTACAGACTTGGGAAAGAGTGGCTGGAAATCTGCCCAGAGGAAAAGGAGCTGGGGTTGGTAATGGACACCTGGCTGAACATGAGCTAGCATGTGCCCAGGAGACCAAGGCCAAGGGCACCCTGGCCTGTATCAGCACTGGTGAGGCCACACCTCAAATACTGTGTCCAGTTCTGAGCCCCTCACTGCAAGAAAGGTGTTGAGGTCCTGGAGCATGTCCAGAGAAGGGCAACAGAGCTGGGGAAGGGTCTAGAGCACAAATCTTATGAGGATTGCCTGAGGGAGCTGGGGTTGCTTAGCCAGGAGAAAAGGAGGCTCAGGGGAGACCATATCACTCGCTACAACTGAGAGGTGTAGGTATTTTTATCTTCTTCCACATAACAAGTGAGAGGATGAAACGACTTCAAGATGCACCAAGGAGAGGTTTAGATTAGAGATTTGGAAAAATTTTGTCACTGAAAATGTGGTCAGTCATTGAAACAGGCTACCTAGGGGAGTGGTTGACACACCATTGCCTAAGGTCTTGAAAAAATGCATGGGTGCTCCACTTAGGAACATAGTTTATTTGTGGACTTGGCAGTGGTAGGTTGGACTTGACTTTCTCGATGGTCTTTTCCCACCTAAATGATTCTGTGCTGAAATGCCTCAACTTGTAGAGAACAGTGGATTCTTACCACCTAGATTTCAGAAAGGTATTTGACACTGACTTCCACAACATCCTCATAGAAAAGCAGCTGAAATAAGGACTGGATGAGCAGTCAGTGAAATGCATTGAAATCTGGATACCAACTATTTTTGAAAGAATGTAGAATGAGAATGCTACATTTTTGGAAAGCGTGTAGAATTTCTGTCACTTCTACAGAATCTCAAACATTTGGAGGTGCTTAACCTGAATCTTTATTCAGAAAAGAACAGAGTAGAATTAGAAAAGTTCTTTTTTTGTCCTTCAGCATTGGATGCTTCCCAGTGTATTGCCCAGACAGACTCGAAAAGATTCAAGCAGAATGTGCTTCTTTACTTTGAAAAAGGAGCATTTTACTGAAAAATATGTATTATTGTCTCAGGAGTTAATTTTGTTTTGTCTGGCTCTATTCTTACATCCCTGGGTTATTACATTATAAGAATTTTAAAGCCATATTTAAGATTATTCCTTTCTTTCATGTGTTACTTTTCTATTTGGAAGAAGTTAATTCTATTTTTGCCACCAAGGAAAGATCTTTAAACACCTAATGCAGCTTCAGTTTCCTTCATTTATTACAAGTGGAGAAAATTAAAATGTTATCAAATCACTACATACATATACCCTGGATCAGTCTATAACACCCCACTGACAGGTCCTTCTTCATTTTCCATAATATCTATGTTATGACAAACACATTAACAATATTCACACTTCTCAATATATAATAATTAATAGTACTGAAAAGAACTCACTAAAAACCCCCAAATAAATAAATATATAAAAGATGGTACCATAGTAAGGGTTTTCTTAGGTGCAACTGTAAAAGTGTTTTCTTTCTGCCTAATAAACAAGACTCCTTAGCAGGAGAGCTGAGTGGCAGAACTGATAACATAACAGCAAGAGCACAAGAGACCATGGAAGAATTTCAAATAAAATAATTACCTTTACTAGCTCTGCAGAAGTTTCAGTAAATGCTGAAGAGGAGAAAATTGCAGGTGCTGACTTCAGAGAGTTGTAAAAAAATCTCTGTAGAAAATATCCTAAACTATACATTTTAAGTTTCTCATTGTTTTTCTCCTATATTGCCTCCTGCTGCTGGAAGCCCACCTGGTCTCTGTTACATCTCCTATTCAGCATATTCAAAGTTTGCTAGAACTGCTTCAGGGTTGAATATTTTAGAATAATGTTAATATGGCAGATTTTGACATTCTATTGTTCAAATGGCAAGAATCTTTTTTTCTAATTATTTTTTTGCTGGGTTGAAATTCAAATTCCCTTCAGAGCAGAGGATGCTGAACTCCAGACTAAGAGAACCTGCAAAGTAACAATTTATTTTTTTCCCCAGTTGCATCAAGTGGTGGAATAAATGACTTTTGTATTTAAATCAGCAGAGTCACATGAAAGAAAGAGCAACATCTGGCCAAACACCTACAAAAATGGTATTCATGGAATACTGCTACCCTAAAAAGCTGATACACTATAGTGATAACTGCTTAAATTTTAAGAGCTTCATTTCTCAGAGGTGGTCTTATAGACAGCATCTGAACAGTAGAAGTCTCAGAAGTGCTGAACACATCCCAGCCTTCATTGTATCTCATTCTCTATTCAAGATCAAAATACATTTTAGATTGGCTGTAACCTGCATACTCACTTAGAAGTCTGTATTCAGAGATCCATGTCTTAAAATCTTTGTTATGGAAAAGAATTTACTACACAATGCAAAATATTGAAGAGAAACATTTATTCAAGATGATTGATTTTCATAAAGAATTATTAACGTTTTAAATTTATCCAAAGATTTCAGTCAATAACTCTTAGTGGTTTATCCCTTTTTCCCCCCACCTGTCCCAGAAATATAAAGAGAAATGAAATGTATATGGAATGTGGATATTAAAAATCTTCAGAAGTAACTTGCTTTAAAGAAGAATTTTTTATGTAGATAAGTCAACAGATGCAAATTATTTTCAAGATATGTTTTTTGTCTTTGGAAGAACGAGGAATGTAGGTAAGAACACCACAACAATCCTAGATATCTGCTCTGCTGACTTGATATAGTGGTTAGTAGTATCTTCCTCTGTAAAATATAAAAAGCCCATGAAATACACAGACCTTTTGATATAAAACAATGTATTTATCAAGTGTCTAGCTAATTCCTTAAATAGCAGTAGAGTTTAGATTAAAAAAATTAAAATAAAATAATTATAACAATAAAAACTATATTTAATGTCTACCAGGGTTCAGTGTGCAATTTATAAGACTTCCTTCTTCTATTTAAGAACCATTCCCGTTAATGAGCAGTTGTCATCTTATGAAATAAATTAATGGGTCATGACAACCTGAGCTAAGCAGAAAAGTTCTTTAGTAGAGGGCTGAAGCATGACAATAAACTAAAACACAGACAATTGGCATACTTTAGAATGTTAGTGAATGAATTCATAAAAATAGTCACTATTACTGAAAATTGGTCTAATATTAGTAAATCTTCACTAATAAGGCTGTTTTATAGAAGGTAAATCATGCCTTTGTCCCCTTTCTTTTTCTGTAGCTGTAGGATTTGTCATCTGCAAGAAACTTAAATGTTGTTTTCAAATCTGGAAGTGTGAAGGTCATCAAAGATAGATCATCCTGTCCATAAAATTGATAAATTTCTATCCACTCCTCTCTACAGCCTGGGTCTTACCATCTTCTTGATTTAAAATACGTTACTTAGTGATGTGCATGGAAATTTGCATTCATGGAAAATTGCCCTTACATTTGTGACAGCATGGTCAGAGAAATATTACATATGAGTCTATCCCTTCCAAATTAAATTTCAAAACTGCTGAAGACAGTGGAATTTTCTGTTCGTATCTTGAATAGATGTGTAGCTAAAAGGCAAAATACCTGGGGAAAAAAAGGACAAACAGCACTAGCCTATCACCCTCCAATTCCACTTAAGAAAATAAGGGATTTGACAGGAGTTGATATGTGGTACAAGGATTTCTTAGAACCTGGAGAGATCATTTTTAGGGCAAGTCTAAAGAGAGGAAACCAACAGAGTGTGGTCCATGAATCTCAGAAATATTCAAATTTTTGTGAATGATAAGAAGTGTTATTCAGCTTCCCTTTTAATTTGTTTCAAATACCATAGAGAAAGACTTCTCGAGGATACATACATGAAGACCTCATGAGAACTCTGGTCTGCAAACCACTCTGGTGATGAACGTAGATAGTTCTTTTAAAATCACCTTGATATTAAAAGTCTAGTTTATACTTTCTACATTATCCTTCCTTTCTCTTTTTAGGCCAGCTAAAAGTGATAATGAATAAACTGCATAGGATAATTAGTATTAATTAAAACTGAGAAAATATTTAGTAAATATTTAGATAAAACTGACATTATAAATTACATATCTAGATACTGGGTGCAATAGATTGTTTTGTGGCACAAGATGGTGAGTGATCATGAATCTTTTTGATGGGAGACTATTAAGATTAACTCCCTTTTGGATAAGGTATTTTTTGAAAATTTAATCATCAGCTTTGGAAGTGAGTTAATGGGTACTTTTCCTTTCTATAGAGCATATTATATTTGAAATTTCCTTTGCATATACAGAATTGAGAAGTCTGATTAAATATGCATGCAACAGAAGCTAGAAACAAAGAATTCAAAGGACAGCGTGGGGAGATTTGATTGGGTTGAGCACTTCACAAGCATTTCTGTAGGGTACTG
Source organism: Prinia subflava (assembly GCF_021018805.1). Taxonomy (NCBI): domain Eukaryota; kingdom Metazoa; phylum Chordata; class Aves; order Passeriformes; family Cisticolidae; genus Prinia; species Prinia subflava. Next base: position 20,807,419 of record NC_086253.1, on the reverse strand, counting down.
TAGGTACTCTTTCAGATTAGAAAACTTTGTGACTAGGATATAATGACTTTTTATTCCCCATGAAACTCTCGCTCTTTTTGTCTTAGTTACTTTTCTCTTATATGACTAATGATATCATTCAAATGAAAGCCATGAATTTTTCACTCAGTAAGTTACAAAAGGAACAGCATTTCAAGCTTTGAAATACTAACAGACTAAAGAAAAAGAAGGCATAAGAAGAAGAAGGTGACCACTTTTCTCTCTTCAGTGACCAAATAACCACCTCAAAGTTAGTTATTCTAGCTATCTCAAAGTCTTGCTTCAAAGAAGTCTTTTTAAAGCTTGAGAATTTTGTGACTGAGAACAGAATAGATATGTGGAGCCTACAGTCAGGATGAGCAAAGATCAGAAAACAGCTGTCTGGATAGAAGTCTTCTATCAAAAGATTTATAGTTCTTACCTGTTTTTTTATTTCAGAATCTTTTCTTTTTCAGGTTTGAATATAAATAATAGATTTGGAAACTAGGAAAATAGGTGTTTAGCAAATGTTTTGTTTGAGAATCACATCCATCTGCCATAGACCTAACAGAAATAGCAGGCTCATTCCAAAAAACATTGCAGATCATATTAAGACACTTCCGGTCTAGAATAATGTTTCATGCACTAGGTCCTCTTTTTCTCTTTTTTTTGTCATATTTGTACACATATTGCAGAGATCTAGTAATATTGATGTCCCAACTCCTTGAAACCATTAAATTTCAAGTTTTGAGTCTCTTACCCAGATACTTCAGACAATAAATCTGAGTCTATGCTGAAAGTCACTGAATAGAATGCTGATGCTATTCTATCCAAAGAACGGTATTAGGATAATTTATTTAAGGTAGAAAATATTAAAGTAATACTGTGGTCCTCCGTTTTTCAAATACTGATGTAGAAAGAAGGGTTATAGAAGCATAACATCGTTTGGATTGGAAGGGACATTTAAAGACCATCTAGTTCCACGTCCCTGCCTCTGACATTGACATCATCCACTATATTAGGCTCCTCAAAACCCCAACCAACCATATCTTGCAGCTAGATCACTTCCAGGAATGTGGAATCCACAACATCTCTGGGAAATCTGTTCCAGTGCCTCCCCACACTCATAAAGAATTTCTTTCTTTCTTTCTAACTTTCAGTCTAAACCTACTGTCTTTAATTTTAAAACTGTTATTCCTTATATTGTCACTACAGGTCTTGGTAAAAAGCCTCTTATCTTTCTTATAAGCCCCTTTTATACATTGAAAAGCTGCCGTAAGGTCTTCTGAGAGCCTTCTCCAGGCTGAACAACACCAAATTTTTCAGCCTTTTTCACAGGAGAAATAATCCTTATGGCCCTCCTCTGCACTCACCCCATTAGGTCGATGTCCTCTTTATGTTGAGGGGCCCAGAGCTGCATGCAGTACTCCATGTGGGTGTCTCACAAGTGCAGAGGAAAGGAGAGAATCACCTCCATCAACCTGCCAGCCATGGAAGGGCAGTTAAGAAAAAAGTTTTTCCCCCTTGTCTTGAAGAAAGAGAAAATTATTTTAACTTCCATGTTAAGGTCATAAATCTTTTCATATTTCTAGGAATGAAAAAAAATATAATATTTTTATGTTTAATAATGGTCTGCAGCCTGGACTTCACATCATAGTCTTATGGAGATTTAATTACTGGTCTCACTTTCAATGAATGCCGCAGTATGAGTGGAAATAATCCCATGCTTAGACTTCCAGTTGAAATCTTAAGTATCTGATAGTCTCCAACACTAAGAATATGAAAGATTCTATTCTGGAGTGACTGAGCTGTTGCTTTGTTTCACGTTGATAACTTTATAAGTGACAAATCCTTCATAGTCAAATTGTAAATATCTCTTTATTATATATTTGCAGCATTTTCAAGCTAAACAGACTTAGAAATCATCACCCTAGAGGCTTTCTCTATGTCTTATTACTTCACCCACTGAACACTAAAGATTTTGTAAACCTTGAAGGTATTTTTGCATTTCACCTATAGAATGCAACGTTGGTGATATTTTAAAGATTTAATTAAATACTTACCATTGTGTAATTCCATGGGAAGTGCTGGGTGACATAACCCCAGTGTTGTGAAATTAATTGTACCACTAATGTATAGCTGAAACAAGTGGAAAGCTTGAACCCAACAAAACAATTAATTAATCTTCAAACAGCTGTACTGTGCCAGGTGAATCATTTCTGTATTCACATGAATTTATTGGAAAAGAAAAAAAATCCCAAAAACTAAGGTAATATTTAAGCAGGAAAAATTATTTTGCAGCACAGAATATAGATTTTGCAAGATAGAATATAGCATAGACAGGTTTATCAGTAGAAAGCTTTTTCTGAATTAATTCTTTAAAGCCCTTTAAACTTAGTTTTAAAAATACATTGTTTTCCTATGTTAAAAAAATAGAAAGCCTTTCTTTTCTTCCTTTCTTTCTTCAAAAACTATATTTTTAGGAAAGAAAATTTTAGAAAGGAAGAAGGTACAGATGTTATCCTGTGAGCATAGTGATAAGAACTCAAAAAGACTGTGTATTTTGATACCATGTTTTCTTTATGGATTATATGATTTGTACAGTATTCCCTGAAGAAATGCCAAATAAGTTTATTGGCCAGTCTTTTAATGCACTGAGATGATGGCATATTTAGAATATAACCCTATTTGTCTTAATTTCATTATTATTGTGAGTTATAACATATTCTTCAGTAAACAAATAGTAAATTAAGAAAGGTAAAAGCTGATAAAGCTCTGTGGGGTTTCCTTTCTTCTCAAATTTTCTTTATATATCAGTTATGTCGCTAGCTCTTGACCTTGACTACATCATTTAGATATCTCTGTTCAAGATGACACACAAAAAAGTAAAAATGTTGCTAAGAACTCAGATGTTTTTAATGATATGAAAAAAAAAAATCTTGATGTAGCTCAAACATTTAAAACTCAACTCCTACTAACTGCAATTGTAGCTACTATTGGGACCAATTGAATATCATAACATCTTAAGATCTATCCAGGACTGTGTCGCTGTTGCAAAAATCAAGATTTTTAAGAAGACTTTCAAGTTGAAACATCTTAACAGACTTGAATTTCTGAGACTGAAATTAAGATTTTAATCTATACTTTAAAATACCATTTTGACCACCAAAAATGAGAAGCATAAACTCTCTACCATTTGATAATTCCCATTCAGAAAATGAACTCTCAATCTTGTGAAATTCAACTTCTTATTTTAAAGATATTGCACATATATATATGCATATACTTTGCACATATATGTGTGCAGCTACAAGCATAACAAATAAGGGATAGTAAAGAGGGAGAAGACACAACAAATCACATCTGATGACCTCAGATTATCAGGAAAGTTTTGAAAGTTACTAATCAGATAAGAAAGTAACTATGTAGCTTTTTGAGAACTTCTTGGACAAGCAGTTCCTCAAATGCTAAGAGACCTGGAATTTATGTGTGGAAGGAAGATGAGGAGATGTGGCAGATGAAAGGAGAGAGTCTGTGTGTAGGATGGCACTAGTCACAGAGGAATCCTTAAAGCAGGAGTGTTAATTTTAAATCAGCTGTAGAGACTTCTGAATTTAGCTGCTCTGAATGGATGTTTTGGAGCACCAGAAAAGGCATAAGAACAAATGCATAGGCCTTGAAGGGACAGCAAACCTGAAGGAATTGCAGGATCAATCTTTAGTAGGGGTTCCATAACTGAATAATCTGAATAAGAAATATGAGTAAAACAGGACGCTAATAAGAAAGAACAAAGATAATGCAAAGAAAGTGCATCATGGACCTGAAGAACCTCAAGAGTGTTGACCTCGAGCTGACCTGAGGATTTTAAGATTCATCAATATTGTAGGAGAAGGGAATACAGGTGACCTCACCCCTGATAAGTAATAGCTGTGTTAATTACCCAATACAGCCTCACCCTCAATGAGTCACAGCTATATCTAATAGAGATAAGTGGGATAAAATGGATTGGGTTAGCTCGTAAGAAGATAATAATGAAGGAGGAGGAACCTTGAGGAAGAGGGAGGGAGAGGCTCATGAAGAAGAAGGATCCTGGGGAGAGAGAATCACTGCAGTGAGATCAGTCTGGGTCTGCAGTCAGAGCCTGTTGTTGGAACCTGCAGTCACAGTCTAGCTGGGTAAAAGCCTGCAGTCAGAGTCTGCAACCCAATACCTGCAGTCAGAGTTTAGCAGGAAATAACCAGCAGTCAGAGGCTGCAAGGGAAACCTACAGCAGGAGCTTGCTGCAGCCAGAGTCAGTGAATAGTTGGGCTCAAGATGGTTGAGCTGTAAAGAGGAATGAAGCAGGACCCTTTTCATGTTGTGATAAACAAGAAGTCTGTGTCTTGGCTCATTTCTACCCTCTAACAAGAGTTAGAGGGCAGAAATGTGACAACTGTAACTCAAAATGAGGATTAGAATACAAGACTAATAGTTCAGGAATTCTGTCTTACTATGTCCTCTGAACAAACTTGAGATTATATTTTTGAAAGAAAGAATGTTTAATTTCACTAATTACCAATCAAATTAGAATTTACTGTTCAATCAGAACAATTTATTGAAACAGGTCATTGTTTTCCTTCTGCCTTCTTCAGTGGTATGGCTGTTGTGCCTTTACAGTAATCAGTATCTGATTGCTTAACAAATAATTACCAAAGATGCTGACTTAACAGTAATTTTATTTATTTGAAAGTCAATATTGCTTTCATTCCTGCTTTACTCTGGACATTTATACTTGTGCTTTTATACATATTAAGCACACTGCACAGTGCCCCAGTCAATATTCTGTCAAAATATAGGAGTACACAGCCTTTTAATAACATTGGCCAGGCAGTTTCTGGGTACATCTGGGCTTGTCTTGGCCTGAGCTGGTTATAGCTTGTTTTTACAGCAGGCTGGAGGCCAAGTGACCACTGTCCTGCTTTTTTGAACATGAAGGTCTCTGAATGACTGTGTCTGAGTCTGACCACTTGTGGGAGTCATGGCACAGCCAACCATTGTACCTTTTTCTCTGTTGAGGCTGACTCTTCATCAGCTTCCAGACTTAAGCTGGGACAAAACTGGTAACCTATGTAAGAACTCCAGACTAAGGAGAAAGGAGGGAGCTCCCTCCATGAGCACTGACCTTCCTCCCACTACTGAGTCCTGAGTCTGCTGACAACTTGCTGAGTTCTGGTGCCTCATTTTGCTTTGGCTGAGCCACCTCCACTGCCTCAGGTTTATGAGGGCTTCTGGAATATGTAGTTTAAGATGGACTAAGGGTAACTGTTTCTTTTATTTTGATTAGATTGTTTGGATCTTCATTTAGGGTAACAATAAATAATGTTTGACCTCACATTTGAGCAATGGGGACTAGGTTAAAATTAATGAATTTATCAGGACTAAGGGTTTTTTCTATATAATAAGATATTTCAGTAAACTGAATAAAGATATTTCAGGAAGCTAGCTGAGAAATTCTGAAGCAAAAACGTGAATTCCTGTGGTCTTCAAATCAATACTCATGTAGACAAAAGCATGAAGTGCTAATGAAAAAGACAGAAATATAATTGAAATACCTCTTTTCACTGTTTGAGGAGTTAGAAATGAGCTATAGCAAATGATGGAGATGATTTTCAATTCCTGATCACTTCAGAACATTCCCTATTTTTAGTTCAAATGGAAAGCTCAACTCTCTCAAGCACTGTAAAAATGGGAGCAGAGCTGCATTTGACACAGAAAGTAGTAGCTTTCCATACATGGGCACACAGACTGAAGCAGTGGGAGATGGAACATGACAGTGATGGGAAAAAAATCAGTAAGGTAGAAGGTAAGTAGTGAAGCTGAGGGAGGTTTTACCTAATTCACAGGTTTCTTCTAGCTCCCTTCCATTCACTTGATATGCAAGCAAACGCTTATTTTTAGACTTTAATATAGTAGGAAGATTTATTCCTAACAATAAAATAAACTTCAAAGATGATAACATGAAAAACTCACAGATTATAGGGAAAATTAATTGGCCAAAACTGACCTGGGACTAAACTAGTAAGACAATCCAGAGAAAACTATCAGGCTTTATAGACAGTGAAGTGGAATACTTGGGAGAAGGATGTGAAAGATAAGGCATGGTGGAATGCTGCCTTAAGAGGAATTTATGACTAATGCTGGATATAAAATCAGTAAAACAAAGGTCAGTGGACAGAGAATCAGCTTTTTTTGTTAGGACTGGTGGAAGGGAACTTGTAAGATAAAGCAAACCATGTAATTAAAGCTGCTTAGTGCTTCCTCTCAAGCAGTTCTGCTTGTGATCATAGCAGCTTTGAACAGGAAGACATATGTGTGGCTGACCTGATTATTGATGAGGCTAACTTTATTCTGTGACCAGCAGAGAGCTGAGATGTTTACCCTGCCACCAGTGAGAGATCATTAAAGAGAAATAAATAATTTGAGATCCCAACAGAATGCAGACAATTCCATCAAATAAAAATACATATCTATCATGTATAATGCAATGCTAATTGCCAAACACTTTTCCTTTAATGGGTCTATTATTTCTTTTAATCTCTAAATTAAGTTGCTCCCTGTCTGTTGCAAGGAATGTACTTTCTATTAGGTGTTTCTTCTGCATACAAGAGTTTGAACTGAGTCACAATGATTGTGGTGAATCAGTCAAACCATTGCAGAGCAGTATTGGCTGTCAATAGATTTTTTCAGTGTAGAATTCATCCTGATTTAGCAAAAGTGAATGACAGTGCCCCAAATTTTTTTCCTTACACATTTTTTCTAGTGAGGAGATATTGAATTGTTTACAAAAGGGACCTGATTGGTGTTTCATGATTGAACTATTACCTTTTAAAATATGTAATGACTGCAAGTTCACTATTGGCCTTTGAAACTGGGATAAGTAAAAGAATACAAGAAGAAATGAATGGTTCACTATAATGGCTGTAGAGGATTGATCCTGGCTGGATGCCAGGTGGCCACCAAAGCTGTTCTATCACTCCCCTCCTCAACTGGATAAGGGAGAGAAAATATAAGGAAAGATAGGGTAGGGAGAGATTATTTGTCACTTAGTGTCATAGGTAAAAGAGACTTGACTTGAGGAAAGTAATAGAATTTATTACCAATCAAAGAAGTTTATTGAGAAAATAAGCCCAAATCTTAAATTCCCTCTACCCCTCCTTTCTTCATGAGTTCAGTACTCCTCCTGACTTCTTGTGCTGTTTCTCCAGAACAGTGTGAGTGGACTAGGAACAGGGGTTTCATTCTGTTCTTTACCCATTGTTTCTTCTTAGGTGTAGGACTCCTCACACTCTTCCCCTGCTCCAGTGTGGGGTTCCTCTCATGGGAGACAGTTCTTCAGGGAGTTCTCTGGTGTGGGTCCTTCACATGGCTTGCAGTTCTTCACAAACTGCTCCACCATGGACTCTTCCACAGGATGCAGTGCTTCGGGGTGTGGGCTCCCATGGGGTTACACAAATCCTGCCAGAAAACCTGCTCCAAAGGGGCTTTTCTCTCCCTGGGGCCACAGTTCCTGTCAGAAGCCTGCTCCAGCATGGCCTTCCTTTGGAGTGACAGACTCCTTTGGGCATCCACTTGCTCTGGAGTGGGATCCTCCAAGGGCTGCGGGTGGATCTCTGCATTCCTGTGTTCTCCACAGGCTCCAGGGGCACAGCTGCCTCACCATGGTCTGCACCATGGGCTAGAGGGCAATTTCAGCTCCAGTGCCTGGAGCACCTCCTGCCCCTCCTACTCCACTGACCCGAGAGTCTCACATAATCTAACTCCTCTGTGGTTGCAATTATGCAGTAGCTTTTTGCCCTCCTTGTTCTCTCTGCTATCTCAGAAGCATTGCCACAATTGCTGATGTTCTTGGACTTGGCCAGTGACAGATCAGTCATGGATCCAGCTGGCACTGGCTTTGTCAGACGTGGGAAGCTTCTCAGAGAAGCCATCCCTTGTAGCCCCACAATACTTGTCACTCAAACACAATGCAATGGCCCACTCACAGTATATCAAAAATACTGTCTGTCTGAAAGTGAATATTATGTACTCCAAAGGTACAATAGCTATGTATACAATATATAGCTCTATGCACTGGGACAAGTATGCATCCCACAATTTTCCAAACCCTCTTGTGAGAGTAGCAAAAAGAAACCTTGACAGACTGATGTAAAGCTGTGAGAATAACTGAAAGAATAGTTGTGAGTATTCAGTCCTGAACAGGTATTGCCGAGAGACACAGCTATTTACAAGTATTTCATTTCAACAAAAACCTGTTTTTTAAGATGTGTATTCACAAACTGCAGTTATTTATATTTTCTAGCATATTGAAAATCTATGAATACTGTATTTTCCTTGATCCCTAGGTTTTAGGCTTTTTGTTTGTTTGTTTTCCAAAATATTTAATCTTATATATATTATAAACATGAAATATAAGAAATATATAATATAGAGAAAATTTTTCTATGTTATAATGTATTTCAGGTATAATTAAGAAATTATAGATTGAATTAGTCATTGAAATTCAAAAAAGTACTTTGAAAGATACATTTGTATAGCAGCTGTGGTTTAGCGAAAGTATTTTATGGTTAGATTACAATATAGCTGAAACCTTTTGAGGTAAGCAATGTGAAGTTGATAGTGTTTAAGTATATGAAGTTAGTGCATAAGTGCAGAACAATAAGTATCTACAGCATGAAGTGGGAAATTACAGTAATAAGTGGGCATCTCACTTTTTCAGTGATGTCTGTGGTAGTAATGCTCTTCCTAAAAATTTAGTTGCAATCTCCAGAAATTTAATGTACTTTTTCTGGGTGGCTTGTTGATTTTTTTCTTTGTTTATTATTATTATTATTATTATTATTATTATTATTATTATTATTATTATTTAGACTTTGCATGAATAAAAAGGATTTTGCACGGTTTAGTAATTTTCATGCAAATAGCTCTAAGAGGAAATTTGTGTATTGTTCATAGTGACTGCCATATATAAGACAGTATGCAGATAAAGAGGATGGCAAAAATAATTTTAGCATAGTTTTCAGAAATAAAACTGTGCTGTTTTGGCTGAGGTACCATTAATTTTCTTCACAGTGCCTGGTATAGGACAGTGTTTTGGATTTTTGCTGAACATAGTGATGATTATACAGAGATGTTTTTGTTCTTGCTAAGCAGGGCTTACACAGAGCCAAGGTCTTTTCTGCTTTCTGTACAGCCATGCTGGGGGTGCATGGGGGGTTGGGAGGAGACACAGCCAGGACAGGTGACCCAAACTGACCAAAAGGATTTTCCAGACCATGTGGCATCATGCTTTGCATATAAGGCAGGGGGGAAGAAGGAATAAGGGGCAGGCATTTGGAGTGCATGCATTTGTAGTGTCTTTTCTACTCTGGTTTGTCAGTGGGGCTCAGAAAGTCTTTTTCATCTGTATGCATTCTTCATATAAGAAACAGATTTCTGTCATGTGATTAAAGGCAGCAACAAGACAGACTGCAAGGAAATTATATTCCTGGATGTTGTTTGCAGATGCTTACCAGAAATTGTGTGCAAGGAAAACTTCAAAATTTACTAGCAGATTTTAAACCTCATGTGTTTGGGGTTTAAAAATTATTTTAAATATCTTCTATTTTATTTTGTTTATTTTTAATTATTTCTGGTGAGAATATTACTGAAAAATGAAAGACATTAACTGAAGTTATTCGACCCTATCTTCTGTTTGTTATGATATCTTTCAGTGAGCAATATGAACCTATTTCAGAATCTTTAACAAATTGATGTCTGTTCTTTTCTTCCCTGTGTTTTTTTTTACTTCGTGACCTAAAGATACAGTAATTGCACAGCACATATTCACAAAAATAATACAGTTAATTGTTTATAGGCATTGTTTTCTCAGATGGTAATTTCAATTTATTGCAGGATGCAACATTTACTGAGTCATTTTGCAGGTACAAAAATGGTACAGTATGTGATTTGGCGTGACATTTCAGAGCAACTCTTGGACTGGGATCAACATTAGAAACCAGTGGTGATTAAAAATATAACTCCTGTCACCCATTCGTAGTAACATAATTGTGCTGGGTTTTGAACTTGTGACAGAGTTTGAAGTAAAAATAAAGCAATAATTTTTAGTGGTTTGAGGGCTAGCTGACACACAGGAAAAGCACTAGTTCAGCATGTTCATTTTCTTGCAGTCCATTCTTGTTTCCATTACATTCTGAGGAATGTACTCTTCAACTGCAGATCAGCATCACTTCTATGCTTCCAGCACTAATAATTTAAAACCTCACATCTTTGATATTAGTTCCCTGCTAAGCCTCTTTCCTTTCAATTATAATATTGACTTTTCTTTATACTTTCTTGCAATACTTCTTGTTATGGTATGGTATGGTATGAATGTTCATTCGTAAAAAAGATAAAAGGAACACTGCAATGCACTTTTCAGCCTTTATACAAGGGACTGTAAGCTTGTGAAAAGTGATCTTTTTCTTTATTTTTTGTCTTGAAAACAACAAAAGCTCTTAACTCCTAATTTTACCAAGTGTATTGAAAAGATGTACTTCTGCGTATTTATTGGCCAATTATCTGCAAGATGCAACATAACACCTGCAACTGGCAGAAGATGGCCATGAGTGATGTGCATGTGCTTAAGGCAGGTATTTCCAAACTATTGTAACTGTGCAATACTATTACAACTATTATAACTATTGCAACTTTTTCTCTGAAAAAAAAAAAACCTCAACAAAACAACAATTTGTTCTTTGCTAACATTTGAGATAAATCAACCGGGTGATATGTTAATATTGTTTCTCTAGCACATCCCCTGTAGTCCTTACTTCCCCAGAAGCAAATGCTAGCTCCTTGCCCTTGTGGATCAAAGTTTAATGGATGGCATGTAAAAATGAAAGTAGCAGGTTGTGTGCAAGTATTTCTGCAATACTATTGAGAAACAGAAATGCAAAATAATTACACTAAAACTAATATTTTATTTAATGTTTTTAGAGATCAGCAGGAATTTATTACCTATCAAGCAGACCTAATTTCAGGCATAACTGAATACCAACCAGAAAGAATGTGGCCTTCAAGTTTCTCTTCAATTTTTTTACAATGTTTTGAAGATATCAAGGGATGCAGATTAATCTGCTTTTGCACAGAACCAGATGTTACTGTCTGCATCAAGTCATTACATTTCAAAGTGTATTCCAAAAGCAAAAGTACTTTTTCTTTCAACTTTAGCTTCTGTCTTGGTCTTCTTAGAGGTTTAGTTGCTGTTTTCTTGCTTCACCATCTACTTTTAAAGTATCATTTCTTAATTGTTTTCCTGTGTGATTTCATTATTGACTACTTTTCCAAGCACACATGAACCAGCAAATTTCTGGACTAGGCTGGGCTATAACTTTTTAATTTGTCTTACCTACAGCAGGGCAATATGCTTCTCTCAACTGCACAGTATGTCTCATGGCATGGCATCTCCACTGCTGCAGGGAGAACACTAACTTCAGCATGACTGGAGTGGGGACTCCCCTTTCTTCCCTCCTTTGTCAATCTTTTTTGAAGCAAGGGTGCAGAAGCAATATTGCTTCCTTTTGAGAAAAAATAAAGAATAGTACTGGGATTAAATTATTTTACTTAGCCTGTTTTTGTGTCTAACAATTCAGTCTGAACATTACAAACTTGTTATTCATGACAATTTGGTTTTTTGGACAGAGGATGCACATAAGACATTGTTCAGTTAATGTGACTGATTTTCTATCTCAACTTGTACAGCTATGAAGATCACAAAACATTTCACATGCTAACCTATCAATAATTGTCATAAGATAGCACTGATACTTTGGTATTTATGCTGTATATAGTACCTTCAGCTTTTCTGGCATCAGCATTAATGTTTCTGTGTGAACATTAAGAACAACTTTTGGGGGGCTTATGACTTTAACACTTAAATAGTTCAATTTTCAAAGAATCTTTAAAAATATTTCTGTTCTTTATTTTATGCATATTTAGCCTTTAAAACAAATAGGTTGATAAACCAGGGTGCACAGTGCTGCCCTTTGAAAGGGGAGATGAATGAGGCAGTTCAAGGGAGTGCAGGCATAGTATGGTAATAGAAGAGGCAAAGGATGGCATTGGATGGCACTGGGAATATAAACAGCAGTCAGTTAAAGATAACAGGTGTGGACAAAATGATTTTAAGGGGAACAAAGAGCAAATATCTAACATGTAAAATATATGTGTTCAAAATAAATAGTAGCTTAAACTGTGATTTGGACTTGTACACTTATATAGAAAAAGCAAGATGTAAAGTTGTGTTAGAAAATACGCATGAATAGTCCCAAGCGAATCCCAGACTAAGGAAAAGAAAATTACTCTATCAACACCAAATACATATGGTGAAGAATTTGGGATGCTGTCACTTTGTAATATCACTTTCATGTAATACCTCATTCTTCTTGAGGAGTACTAGCATTGTGTATCTGGACTGTAAGTGTAACATGAAAGAAAAACAATACAGTTGGAAAATTTTGTGCAACAGTTATTAATTGCATTAGTATTTATTTTGCTTTGATTGGATATTTTGGATTGTGAATGTCAGTATCACTTTGTCAGACTAGCTGTTATAAATGTCGTGGTTTATTTAGATTTTTAAGATTAAAGTTACACTAAAGTTCTTGAATTCCTGTAAAAGATGTGCATCCCTTTTTCCCTAATTACAAAACATGAAATGAAACATAGCCAGCAGAGTCTGGGATGAAGGCAGCCTTCCAGAACAGCTCATAAAGACTCTACCATTTCCTGCATCTCGGGAGTCGCCTGACTAGGTCAGGAATCGTGGCTTCATTGTGTGCTCAAGGCTGAGTAATGGGAACTTGTGAATTTTTTAATTATGCAGAGTGTGCCATCTGTCATCTGTCAGGGAATGTGCATACAGCACATACAAGGTTGGTTCATAGACCATGTGCTCTACCCCATCCTAAATGTTGGGTTGATCTGGGGCTTGTCTTGTTTCCTGTCATTTACAGTTGCTGGGAATGTTGGGAGCAATAAGAGAGTATATAAGCATGGAGACTAGCACCAGATTTTACACATCATAAGGGTATCTTTTTTGTGTCTAACAAGTTCTGTAAATGTAGCCTTGATTTTTCTGAGATCTGTATGACAGATTTTTATCATGATAAATTGGCAAGACTACATAAAGATTGCTGTATCAGCTCGTACTCTGCCAAGACAAACATTATTTGTTTACTTTCTGTCTGACTGTTATTGCCTACCACACAGTCTGCCTTTTTATCACCAATTTAATGAACTGCAGAACTATCTTTCATTTATGCTTGTTATTCATCTTGGCAGAAAGTTTCTCAACGGATGTGTTAATAGAATTAATGCACAGCAGTAAAAAAGAGTAGAATCCTGAAACAGAATTAACAATCTAATTTACTTTCACCAAACAACTACTGAGTGAACACATATGCCACAGAAACAGATTAGCACAACTGTGGCAGCTAAAACATTAATGAACTGCAGTGGATGTGAGTGCCTGCTCTGGACACTGAAACCTGCACGTGTGTGAATTGCAAGAAGCAGGTTATAAACATCTGCCATTAAAATTTTAGCTAGATTATTTAACATATGTTTTAAATAATTAAATGACATTATTTTATACACGCATTCAAATAAATTAATTTGAAATGCAGTTATTCATATACGACATATGCTTCTGTTTTGCCACACATGCTTCTGGTTAGAAGTAAAGTCCATGAAGAAGCAGAATCTGGCAGGCAAACACAGGGCTTTGTAATTCGTACATTTGACATAAAACATATGGTCTGCAGTCAAGCACAAAAAGCATCATATAAGGTGAAAGCCAGTACAGCAAATTACTAAAACAGAATAGCACATGAAAACTATTTCTGAGAACTATTTTTTGAAAGCTATTGTATCTGTTTGCTTAATTTATTGAGAACATTCTTTATAATTTTCACGCTATGAGCATTGCTCTTCAGTAATAACATTTTAATATCCTTCCAGAAACTAAGCAGCAAAGAAGTAACTGTACTCTTCTAAATATATGAAAGTCAACATTACTTAAGTATCTCTGTTCAGCAGAGACATAGTAAAAAATAAAGAGTGAGTTAAGTACTATTTCCTCAAAATTCATTTCTTCTTCCTTTTTTTTTTTTTTTTTTTTTTTTTTAAGACTTTGCAGTGTGTACTAATTGAATTCAGCATTACTATTGGAATGTCTCAGTGCTGAAGAAGAACATCAGCTAACAGCAGGCCTGGGTCTCACTTTAATAGGTTCAGTCAGTCAGATGAAAAACCTTCCATAATAACCATCTCCTAAATCTGATCTCTTATGTGAAAGATACTAAAGACCTTGCATTTCTTTGTCTGTGATAGAAAATGCCTTATGTGTCTTCACGAATTGTACACAAAAGGAGTTGGATTCTGTTTGTAAAACAAGCATGCCTGCTGGGTTTAATCACCGCAAGCAAAAATCACTTTAAATCTGCTACTAAGAGCACTTTGGCATCTTTTATTAGTGAGTGTATAAAAGCCTCTTTGATTTTTTTAAAACACATTGGAGCTGTTTTCCTTATAAGTGGTGGTACAACAATATTCTAACTGACCTTTGTCCTTGCTATTGCTTTTGTGCTCTGAAGATTCTTTTCTAATATTAAAAAAAATACTCAGGCAAAGAACTGAGATGATTAGTCACTTGCCTTTCATCTCTGGGGATACAGTCAAATGTGCTTTCAACACGAGTATCTTATTATCTTCATATCAGGCGTCTTTAGGTCTACAGTGTAATATATTTTGATGACCTTGGATTCTAGGCCAAAACAACAACAACAACAAAAACCCCAGTGCTTTCTTGTTTCTATTTGAATAATAAAAATTTAATATTTTATATTCTTCTGATTGATTAGAGGATGAAACCTTCTGCTGATTGATAGATAACTAAGAGAAGAGTAGAAAATGAGGAATTGTACCTGCCATCATTTTATCTCACCTCCATTTAAGAAGCAAAACTTCATGTAATCATATATCAAATATACTTTCCATTTAAGTTTTCAATTTACTACAAACCAGTTTTAGCTATAGTTCTAGAAATAAGTAATTAATATCCTTACACTAATTTCAACCAAAAGATGAGACATTGAGTGTGGGAGGTATTCTCTCAGTTCATCTGTCTGCAGAATGGCTTTGTATCACAATTTAAAGGATCCAAGAAACCTATAGCACAACACAGCCATGTAGAGATGACCTTTAACACAAGTTATGAATAGTGCCTGAGCTTGTCTTGATATGGAAAAATTACTAACCTTAAGCTGTAAATAACTTTTACTTCACTTAGAGTTATAATTTTTTTTCTCACAAGTGCATGCCCACATACTTGTCACAGATTCATAGAATGGTTTTGGGTTGGAAGGGACATTAATGGTCATTGAGTTCCACTCCTTATCATGAACAGGGACATCTTCCACTAAACCAGGTTCCTCAGGACTCCATCAAACCTGGCCCTGATAGATTTCACTGCTTCTTTTTCACTGCTTTTTCATTTCTCTTGTGAGAAGAATCTCGCTCAGTATATTAAAATTAGTTTCCAGCTATTGTTTCATGTTATGAATATTTTTGAGCTGAAACCTGGTGATCTCTTCAGAGATAGTAAGTGAATAAAGGTTTTAGTAGAGCTTCAGGGATAGCAGTAAAAGGTTAACTATCTCATTTTAGGGTCTTTAAAACTCTGTATATTAGTCTAATGTATGTCATATAATTTGGATTCAAACAGCATTATTCCCTAAAATCCATCTATGAAAATTTATGCATTATATATATAGCAGCTACTCTTAATTGTAAAGAATTGATCAATTGACTTCTGTTGCCTTATATTAATTTTCAGTTCTGGCAACATAATCAATAAGAAGCCAAAGAAATTCTCTTAAAAAACCCAAAACATCTGTCACTTGATGTATAGATTAATCATTCAAACAGCTGAAGTCCACAAACCTCATTTACTCCACTCAGTTACCTAATTATGGCAGTAATCCAGGAAAAAAATCTAAACAGCTCCAGAACACAGAACCAATTGTACCATGTTTAGTAAGGGTCCACCACTGTCATAGACTGTAACAAGCCACAGAATAAAATCTTTAGCTGTCCATTATTCTCAAAAACAATGTCTGTACAGAACAGTCTTAACTATCCTTGAACTTTGTGTTGTTTTATCTTTATTTTTTTCCCTTCACCTTACCAAAAAGCTGACATCTGTAGCTGATGGTGTTTCCTATGGTGCCTGACTGCAGTGGTGCATCTGGAAGACTCTTGCAGGAGAAGTTTGGGATCCACATACTTGTTTTTATATGCAGGTGCTTGGTGACCACTTACCAACGAGCTCCCAAGGAAAATAAGGAGTGGGGAGCTGTGGTCAGCCTGTGACAGCTCATCCCTTCTGCTGCCCTGATCCATGTGGAGTCCCTTCAATGGGATACAGTCCTTCACCAGCCACTCCAGAGTGGGTCTCTCGCACAGGCTGTAGTTCTCCAAGAACTGCTCTTCCATGAGTCCTAGCAGAGGCTGCCCCACAGCCATTCCCTAAAACTTTTCCTTCTTTAAACCCAAGACATCCTTATTTTGAGTTTTCTCCTTATTCTTGAAGAACATATCTGAAAGCAAAAGCAGATATAAAATTCTATTAAAAGTTATTTTTTCTGTAGCACAGAAGCAATCAGGCATTGATTTTATTTTAATATATAGTGCATTAGAGAATAATTCAGATCTCTCTCCCTGAATTTATAAAAGGTCTGATAAACTGAAAAAATGTGGCATGTAAACTCTATTTCATAGGCACAAATACAGAGCAATGATTCTTTATTTGCATTCTCATTAAAATTATTTTCCTCTGTGTTTAAGCATAAAAGTTTTTACTTCACTTATCCAAACTGAATGCTATAAAATCACACATTGAAAGTGTCTTTAGAGAAAAGGAGTAAGTTGCTACCTAAAATTAAAAATATTTTGCTTGAAATAGAAGCTTATTTAAACACAGAGGTTGCCATACGTTGGATTTAGGACTTACCTATAGGCAAATCAAATAGAATTGCATGACTTGTAGTGAAAGGAACAAAAACAATGTGCTCTAAATACTTTCATAATGGATCAGGTCAAGAGTAAGTTATAAAAGCATCAGAAGATTCAGCTATCAGCTACATTATTGATTCTTTAACATGAATCTTGTATATTGCAAATAGAGTATTAATAATATATTTATTTAACAATAGGTTTTTTAAAAAGATAAATCAATAATAAAATCTTCTTATCAAAGAATCTATATAGTTGCAGTGATGTTACACACACTTCATGATGTGAAATTCAAGATAATGAATTATGATGAGGACCTTGATAAAATATTCAGAGAAGCTGGAACCTGTAGTAGAAATTCTAAAAGGAGTACCACTCCTTGTAGACACATTTCTGGCAGACAACAAATAACAAAGTTACAGGAACCCAGAAGGTGAACCATTTTTTCCTAAGAGAACTGTTTCCTAATACTGGCACACATTATAAGCATATAAAAGAAGTGACTTGTGTTAGCTTACAGAGGATTCCAAAACAGAGCTTTCTTGATGTTACTAGACCTTTTTTAGCCAATACTTTGTCAGTAAAGAAAACATCTCCTAAAGACAGAATATGGTGAAGAGTCAATAAATGAGCATTTTTATTTTGTTGATCATAAAGAAGAACTGATTCCTTTTTCTCCTTTGTGGGTCTTTTTAAAGACAGAATTATCAGAGCTCATAAAATCCATGTATAATGAAGTCATCTGAAAATGTAGCCATTCTTTCATGTGTCATTTGACAAGTGAATTCAATTAGGATCAAAGATGCAACTAGCTGTCAATACATTGTTAGTATTTATCAGCCTTGGCTTTATACTCCATTAATTAAAAAGCTAGAAGAGATGCTTATTTAATATGTTGTTCTGAATACCCTACATCTTTCTGCTTCACTAGACAAATTCCAGATTCTTTTTGAATTAAAGTCTCTTTTAAAAATATGCAATCATAGCTAAAATGTTGCTTTACTAAAGATGAACTTTTTTAAGGTGGCAAAGTAGTCCAAGTTTGATCTTATAGTAAACACACCCTTCAGCTGAACTTACTGATTTCCTAGACACTGAATTTTTTTGCGCTTTTGAAACAAGTAAAAGAAAGTTAAGATTTATTATAACTCTCCCTGTTGCTTAATATAACCTTCACCTATTAGTTCATTAAGAAAAAAATGTTCATTGAGTGTCAGCCTCCAAATAGTTTCAATGTTTTATATTTATACTATTTTTTTCTTGAACAGAGGACATCAGATACAGCCACAAGCTCCAGTGGCAGTGTCTCTTGAACTGAAAAAAGAGGCATTTTTTTCTTAGTTACAGATTGCTCAACAAATATATTTTAGTGCAACTATATACTTTACATGTGATTTTTTAAATATGTTTTTCTAGATGTTGCTATCAAACAGCAATGTATGGCTGTATAAGCTACATTCACTCAGAAAAAAAACCTGCATGTTAATTAAGTATGGCTAAATTTATTTAATGTATATGCTGATTTTGTGTTACACATTTTTAGAGTCTATATAAAATTTTCAACATGACTTTTGGCCACTAAGCCTATTATATCCTTAAAATACAATCATGAAACAAAAACGCCCTAGACAATATATTCTAAGTGGTTTTGTCATCAGGGAACTACCATTTAATGCCTGTTAGAGTACACTGCTGTGTCAACAAGCATGATTTCAATTATATATATGTAATATATAAACAAAAAATTTAAAAATCTTATGAGTAATACCCAAATGAAGTAGTTGATACTTGTAAGCTAATGCAATATGACTGGTATTCTGTAATGTGAGATTAGCACAATGCCATTCATATGTCACAATAAAAGTAATTTTTAGGTGATTTGTCTTTGTGAGTTCTGAAGTTATACTAATCTCTTAAATAATGCCTTTTTATCCTTTCACCAGCGTCTGCAAAATTGGTCAGATTGTTTAAAATTTATTATATGTATGTAATTAGCCCTGACAGTTGGATTAGTTTCAATATGGCTTTCAATACAAAGAAAGGCTTTCCTTATCAATTATCAAGAAATTCCAAGTGGATATTCTTATGAAATGCTTTGTTTCAAATATGTTGGGCAACCAAGACAAGTATTTTTAAATCCAGTCTATATTTTTCTCCTAGATTTTAAAAAAAGTTTTATGATATTTTAAGAGGAAAAGAATACCAATCAATTATTAATTTCCATTCAAAGTTTTTTTTCTGACATCAAAAAATTGTATCAGAAGAAATCAGAATCATTTCACAAACATTATTTTGGAGAGACTAACTATATTCAGTAGCATTTTTGATACCGTATTTTAAGTAATACCAATTTGATTTTTAATGAACAGATGTTAAGCATTCTTAACAATACATATGTCTTGCATGTTAAGTTGACAAATACAAAACCCCCCACCTGTTACTTTTGTAAAGCTATGTCTGTATTCTTAATTGGAATATTCATCTCTTTTTGTTAGTTTCACTGCTTTTATTATCTCATCTTTGACTTTCCTTTACAATTTTTTCCCTGCAGGAAAGAAACACAATAATAGATCAGTTGTATCTGGGATGAATTGGTATGGAAAGCTTCATCCTATGTGATTATGGAAACAAAGTTTTAAGATTTCAAGTGTTATCATAAGTGGTTCCTCTTGACTGTAAGATTCTAGGAGTCATGTGAGAAGATTAACTCCTTCATACTTTCTCAGCCTAGATATAAATTGTTTTTACAGACAACATAAAGTAATGCTATGAAAGAAATCTTGCCTGCTACTCGAGAGAATTAAATATGCTTTCAAGAATAAATTTATTGTAAGTCCTAGGATTGCCACAATATGTAACATTACATTTCTTTTTAACTGAAGGTGTTCTCACACACAGTACCACTTGTTAATGGTCTCTTTCTCTCTTACATTTGTGTATGCATATCTATGTGTAGCTTTTTGTGTGTCCATACACACACAAATGTATAAAAATGCAAGCAAAATCAAATTTCTGATTAAACATAAGACATTCAGGACTCATTTTACAGACCAAACTTATCCATCAATATTTCAGCTAAGGTAAAATGTTTTATTGTGATAAAGGTTTTCTTGGTGATAGATTATAGAGAAAGTTCAGACAGGTGTCAAGGACAACATGAGAACAGAGTACCATGCTGTTTGCCCTTACTATTGTGAGACATGAAAACAAATCATTGTAAATAACAGTGTTGGCTTTAATATACCTTCTATAGATATTAGTCATATCAGTAAAAATATCCCCAAAATCTTCATCTATCTTTTACTAATCTAATTGACAAAGAAATTCCAGGAGTTAAATAGAAGTAGTACTACCTTCTGTCTTCTTCTGCTTTCTTTTCAGCTTGCCTTACTGAGTGAGTGGAATTGATGACAGCATGAATGTGATCACTGAAGGAAGTTAAGTAGTTGAGAAATAGAAATCACATGATACAAGAAATCTTAACACTCAACACTAGTTGAAAAGAATAAAACATAGCTCATAATCCCTGGTTGTTTTGGGGGTTTTTTTCAGCACAGTAGTGCTACTATTTTGATACAGTTCTGACTGTCAAAAAGTTATCTGACTGAGATCAAAACTCAAAAGCATGGTGTACCAGCACTTCAGAGATCAGAGCCACTGTCAGTGGGATTTTGCTACCAGCTATTAGAGATGGCAAAATGGAGAGAAGCAAAGGAGTGAAAGATGATCTTTCTCATGCTGAAATCAATACAAGATTTGCCACTGACTTCAAAAGAAGAAGCAGGGTAAAATACACAACCAAGGAGAAAACAGTCAGAGTATCTAGAAAGAAGAGGAAAGAAGGAATAAAGCAAGAAATTTAAGGAGTGAGGAAAATTATTTGGAAAAAGGCAAAAATGCAACAGGTTAGAAAATAAGGAGAAAAAGTCTTAAATTAGAAATGCTTTTACAAATTCTAGAAGTACCTCCTTATCATGTTTCAAATGCTATTTTGATCTCAGAAAATTAGGTTTTTTATATCCTATCTTTATCCTAGGAATGAGTGAACAGACAGTTCCTAAAGCAACTTAAACAAGTGACTTTATGTGTACACACACATGCATGCATATATTTGAATTACAGGAGTATTTGTGTACTTGCTCATGATTTCGTTAGACTTAAATTCCAGAGAAACAAAGACTGTCTGTATTTTGAGGTCAGGCTGCACCATATTTAACACGGAGAAAAGTAGCAGAAATTTTGAGAGACCTTGGGCTATTTCCCCAGTGCTCTCAAGCTGAAGGCTCTATGACAGGTCTGCATACTATTGTTCTTCCTTCAGTCAGTCTGCCCTGTTTTCAAGCCTCACACATATGCCTTGCAGCATGAGTTGAGCTATGAAATAACAGGGAAAATGAGTAACAAGGAAAACAGTATCTTGATCTGTTTCAGGAAAATAATTTCATCCAGTTGAAAGCTTCTCTTAGGACTCTAATCTGAATTTGTTGGTCAGATTTCTCTACATATTCAATGGAAAAGGAAAGCTTTCTCCAGAGACAGATTTGGCAACATCTGTTTTAGAATTGTGACATTCTTTACTCTAGATTTTTTCCCTCCTTGTGGGAGGATTCTTATTCTTCATTGATGATCTAGCAATCCTTAATGACTCATTCAGAAGAAACAATTTGCTTTTAAGATTACAGTCAAATGACTGAGTCTCTCATAATATCGATTCTAATTGTATACAAAAATTATATATAATTATAGAAAGCCCAGTTAAAGAATATATCACTTGAAATAAGACAATATTTCAAACCTGAGCAAATTCATTTATATTAAAGATACATGGTTTAAAATCCACTCATTTATTTATTGCAGCTGGGATGAATAAACATAATATAATAAAAATATACATATAAATGACATATTGAAGCATTTATAAATTAAGAAAATATTTATTCTAAATAAATTACATTACTAGATGAAAATAAGGTTAATAAATGAATATTTCTGATTTGATAAGTCTTCTTCATTATCTAAGCGACCTTAATATTCAATAAGGACAGTAGTCCATTGAAAAAATACCCATATGAATGTGTGGGGGTTTTATGTGTGCATGCATTGTTTTATTTCCTTTGTGCATTGTTTATTATCTGAAAAGCAAAAGAAGTTGGCTCTGAAGAAAGTCATCATAAAGTGTCAACACACCAGGTGTGTGAATCAATGGTTCTTTAAAGGACTGTACTTTCTGGAGGAAAATATATTTCAGTTTGGGGCCCTAAATTCATTATGCCTCAGTTCATACTGAGTGAAAACACTATCTCTGTCATTATTGTGTTATAAAAGGGTCTAATCTTCAACACCAAAGAGTCAGTTTTCTTCATTGCTATTTTATGTTTTCTTTGGTGTATTGTTCAACAGTAAAAGCTAATGCACACAGCAGTTTTCAAGGACTTCTAATTGATTTTAAAATTTAGGTATTTTTAAACAGGAATTAGCTGGAAATTAGGAATTAGAGAAATTTAGATTCAATAAAAATTATATTTTAAAAAATTCTCCAAGCTTCATAGCTTCAAAAAATCAATTTTAATGATTTAGTTTTTCCATAGTGGTGATCTACTTCTGAAATTTTCAAGCCTTTCTGAGTTTTTGGTTTCTCTCATTTTTATTCACTAAATATTTCTTCCTAGAGGAAAAAACAGAGACAAGACAGTTTAAGTAATTTAAGCCACATAATACAAAAATAAGCAAACAAACCCAGGTCTGTATTCAACAGATTTTTAAAATACCATAAGCCTGTTTTATTGGTCCTCTCTAATGCTGTGAAAAGAAGCATCATGAGAGAAGTTTATCATCTGTAGAAATTTTATTTCCAAAGATTATGTGTTAGCTGCACAAGAATACCAAAGTCATAATAGAAAATGAAACATTATAGAACTGCTAATAGATATAATTTATTTTGCTTATTTTGTCATACATCAAGCTTCATATATTAGTCTGTGTATCTCCCTAATCAAAATGGGAACAAGTGTAAAGTTTTTTGGAGGCAATGTTAAGGTAAGGAAAGCTCTTAGGGACGGAGATTGTATCTTCCATACAGGACATAAATAAAAGAAATAAATAGAACTAAGATTGTTGTGATTCCCTAAGTCACTGTAGGGTGGCACTGGTTCTCTTGGAGCAGGATAGCTCCTTCCCAACTGCCTTCCCAGAGATGTTGAGTGTTGGGGCATTCATCTGACACTCATCAGGGCTAACTACAGTAATTTTGCTCAGCCACCTATCCTGTTCACATTGCTGAAACTTTTTTATGGTCAAGAAGCAGAATTGTTGGGGGTTAGATTTGGATTTATTTTTTTTTCTTTTCTTTTTTTTTTCTTTTCACTTACAGAATTTTTTTCCCATAAGTTTCCAAGAAGCCTTAATGACTACTTAATCAGAACAAAAGGGAGTACTTGAAGGACATGGCAACACAAGGCTACACCTATTGTTTTTAAGTCTCTGGGAGTGTCTCTCAGAGGGGAGAGATGATGAGCTTTGGGAAAGGCAAAAAGACAGATCTGGGGGAGGGGGAGGCACTCTTGCTCTCAGTGCGGAGGAGAACAGTCAAGCTGCCCCTCACTGAAGGAGGAGTTCATGGCCATCACTCTGTCTCGTCCTGGGAAATCTACCGTCATCTGCTGTGTACCCAGGAATCCTGAGCTCGCTTTCTCCAGCCTCCCCCCACCGCCGCTGCTTCTTCGGTGCTGCTTTGAGGTTCCCCTGCTGCTCTGTGTCCCTGTCCTGCCCAGCCCTGCCGGGACACCCCTGCTGCTCCAGCTGCCAGCGCAGAGCTCCTCATCTCATCCACCAGCCCGGGACTTTCCTCCCTTCCAGTTCGGCCTCTCGGAATCCTGCAGGGGCACCCAGATCAAACTGCTCTGGGCTTTTGTAAAAGAAAGCCCTCAAGGTTCTTGATTCTATTTAT
Source organism: Prinia subflava (assembly GCF_021018805.1). Lineage (NCBI taxonomy): Eukaryota > Metazoa > Chordata > Aves > Passeriformes > Cisticolidae > Prinia > Prinia subflava. Next base: position 20,783,385 of record NC_086253.1, on the reverse strand, counting down.
TATTGATGCTGTAGTTGTTGTTTGTTTGTTGTTTTGTCATATATACTAGTAAAGAACTGTTATTCCTATCCCCATACCTCTGTCTGAAAGCTCCTTTAATTTTTAAAATTAGAATAATTTGGAGGGAGGGGATTTGAATTCTCCATCTCTAGGGAGGTCCTGCCCCCTTCCTAGCAGATACTTGTCTTTCAAACCAAGACAAGAATGTAGGCACATTCTTCAATGATTAAGCAAGCAAGTAACCCAGAGCACTCACTGCTCAGCAAACGAATGAACTTACTCAGTGTAACTTAGTGAGAATTACTTGTATTTTTCTCATTCAGTTCAACTCAAAATCCAAATCTTGATTTGCATGAGCTTATGGTATTATTAGCTGGGCTTCCAGTTGCTAGGTAAAGAACTAAAATAAGTTTTTTATTACTCTACTTTTTAGACTAGACTTTTTAGACTGCAAGTGCGAGTAATTTTTTGGGGGGTGGCAAAATATACAGAGAGAACTTGGGTTTTCCTGGAAATATATTTTAATTGAAAGATCTGTATTTATTTCAGGCGAGGAAATATTCATATTGTTTTTCCTTTGTAATTTACTAGAAATACTTGTCTCCTTAGCTAAAAAAAAAAAAAAATGTACTAACAATAAAACTCTTTCACTTAATTGAGATTATTTTAGGGATGCATTTCACTATCCACTAGTAAACAGCAATGTTTAGAATATTCTTATACTACTCTTAGGTGGTCTCCATTTAATAACTCTAATTATAATATCTCATGTAACAGAGTATATCATTACAGAAGTGAATTTTGTGTTGCCATAAACATTCTCTGCCCTATACTTCTAGATATATTTAAGGGATTTGTTAGATATGATGTTGTCATTACTTTCCTGAAAAACTCTTGATCCTTGTTTGTTTGAATTTTGACATAGTTGTATTTCTTTCCTCTCTCTGTGAATAAGGAAACAGAATTAAAATGCATTTTGACAATCTTTGATCTGAGAGCTGCAAAGACTATTACAGAGGTCAAAGAAAGGGAAGTCTATGTTCTTACGTCAACAACAAAAGAGAGAAATAATTGGCAGACATTGACTTCTTTTTTCTTTTTTCTGCAGACAATAATTTCTTATTAATTTTGAAGATATAAGAATTTCATGCTTGTCTTCTTAAAAGCTCTTTTTACAATTTCAGATGAGTCCCTGGAGAATTCATCTTCAGTAAGAATTTTTCAGGGTAGAGGACAGTATTTCTTTCAATTTTTGCTCTTTACAGATACAGGTAATAATATCACTAGATGAAGAGATGAGATCTTCTGCATTCAGAACACTTCCTGATAAAGCCAGGTAATATGTGTGAGGAAAATACATCACTCTAAGTTAAAGGAAAAAGTACTGAACCTGAAGTGATGTCTGGAGCTGAACAGGTGACAGCAGACAGCAGTTTCCAAGTAGGAAGAGTGTATAAAACCAGGAAATCCAGGGTGAGGGCCACCGATCCTAAAAATTAAAACCAAGTATAGGAGAGCAGGACATGAGTGGTCTGCTCCGAGTTCCTCTCTTATTTGAGGACTCTTTGGACAGATCAAGCACATTTTAGCTCTAAAACGAATATTCTGCTAACTTAAATGAAAATATGGACAGCTACAAAAGGGATGAAAGTGCAGTGGTGACTTGGCTTTCCACAGAACATAATTTTGATGTTTGAATCACAGAAGAGGGTTATGCCCTTTTTGCAGATTTTGTGGTAGTAAAGAGTGCAGATATTCAGACAGTTAATTCACTTACTCTAACAGCATGGGAAACTCCAGAAAACCAAAACTTTCTTCAGCAGACCATCACAGCCACATCAGGCAAAGACAGGGGAAGCAGGGCTAAATGGAGCTGAAATTGGTTCTAAGTTTCTCAGTTAAACTGCAGAATATGAGTTTGCATTCACGTGGCTTGAACAATAGGTAGAACTGCAACCCATATGTAAAGAGCTATTTTCATGAGGGGCTGGTAAATTTACATGCAAGGGCTGTTCTCAGGGTACACAAACACATTGAACAAGAACTATGAGAGAAGCATATAAAGCCCAAGCAAAACAAAATAATGTGATTCTTAAGAAAAAAAAAACAAAAAACAAAACAGTGGAAACTGCAACCAGAATACAGAAGCAAAGAAATCAAAACACTGAAGTGCAACTAAGAGAATGTGGGATTTCCAGACAAAATCCTGGTGACCATAGGGAGGTAGTAGGAACAAGACATGAGATAAAAATAAGAAAAAAAGTTCAGGGGAAAAGAAGGATTCTTTTATACAGCTTCTCCAGAGGAAAATAATAATAAATTACTGATCTAGTGATGTCAGTAATAACATCAGTATTAACTATAGCTATATTATTAACTAAAACTTTAATTAATTTTACTTTGTTATATTGGATAAGAAAATACAGAGATATCACTTTTAGCAAAAAAAAATTAGTAGAAGGAGATGCATATACTTCACATATAGTGCAGATGGAATAAAAAATCCCCATTTAGAATTGATGGTTGAAAGGATGCAATTCCTGTTTAAAGGAGAACCATCAAGAAAATAGTAAAAAAACCCCTTCTGACCAGCAGGACAGTAGAGGACTTGAATTAGATTGCATTGTGATACTGGACTGTCCACAATGTGAAGGTAGGATGGAGTGTCTACTGATCTTACAGAATATAAGGATACCTTAGTGATTATCTAGAAGACAAGCTATGGTTACAAACACATCTCTGCTTACAGTGGTGGACTGAATTCTATTAGTCCAGGTGGAAGATGGAGGAAGTAAGCCTGCAGAAAGATTGAACACATTAACACAGCCTCTGAAAGTAGCACAGACTGAATGAAAAGCCAAATTGTGATAAGAAAGCCTTCCAATAAAGGAAATACCTTCTTTGATTGAAAAACCACTTAACGGGACACTGAAGGAAGTCACAGTCTATTGGAACTGACTGAAGACATGCGCACCAGTTTATTCAGCGAAGGGTGCTCACTGTGATGACAACAATGATTTTAGTTGTGTTTGGATAAATATCCTTTCCCTTCATAGTAGTAGTTTTCCACATGAAAGAGACAATTGGAGCTTGAGAGAAAAGATAAGAAAAAACTACTGAACTATGGAATTTCCATTGTTCTCTACAATGTGTATTTTCAATGACCCTTTTTTTTTGTTTGGTTTTACAAATAATTCAAGCATGCTCTCTTCTAAGAGAAATTATAGTAATTTTCACTTGAAACATAAACCCATTTTACAAAAAATTTAATAGTGTCACATGTTAGAATTACCTGGCACATCTAATTACAAGCTTACTTTCTAGAAAATAGCCAATGTTTTCCTGAAAAATACAGTTTGTGCAGTAAAGTATTTCCCTTTGGTTGAGAAGAAGTTATATATATCCTTAAGAAAATAGAGAACAACACAAAGAGAGAGTATGAATCCATGTTAGAAGCTGACTACCATCCTGGGAAACTGACTGTCTGCTAAACCTTTCAACATAGTGATAAATATGAAAATTAAACTGTTGTCGTACATAAATGCACACAAGGTGATATGTTTGAATCTAATTCAGATATGAGTTCAAAGCTGAAAGTATATTGTGTTAATTGCATCTTGTAAAAGGACACTTACCTCTAAATCTGCAACTTCAGATTCTTGATAGCTGAAATTAGTTTCCAAGATAAGTATTCAAACTTATAAACTAGTTTATCATTGCTCCCCTTACATTATTTTATAGTACACTGCATGATGCATTAAGTCAGTAATATTATTAAGAACATTTACATCTAATAAATATATATTATATATTACATATATACGCATGTTGTACAGCATATTTAGTATTATGAAATTATGGTCATTGACAGTTGTCAACCATTTAAATGATGCAGTGATAACTATGGCAGAAGAGTCCATAAAGAGATTGATTTTCCATTCAGGTTTTGATGGATATTGTGCACTAAATGAGGCCAAATTACACACAAGGGAAAATGATGCTTTAGGTGAAAATATACAGATCTCTTTTAAAAGGGCATATTGAATTTATATCATTGTACGGCATGGAATGTATGGGATGATGGGACGGAATTAACTTTCTTCTTAGCAGCCTGTATGGTGCTGTATTTCAGATTTATGAATAAAACAGTTCAGATAACACACCAGTGTTTTGGGTATGACTGACAGTTCTTGCATAGTGTAAAGGGTTTCTCTTTTTTCCACTCTGCCTCTACAATAATTGTGCTGGAGGTGGACAAGAAGTTTGGAAGGGACAAATCTCAGACAGCTGACCCTAACTGTCTAAAAAAAAAGAAAGGAAAGAAGGCTATTCACAGTTACGGCATTTGTCTTCCTAAGGAATCATTATGTGTGGTGAGGCCTTGTTTCCCAGAAAGCAACAAAATATCTACATGCAAATGGAAAACAGTGAATAAATTACTTATTTTATTTTGTTTATGCACAGAACTTTTGATTCACCTATTAAACTTCCTTTATCTTGATCCACATCTACTCACCTTAACTCTACTTTCTTCTCATCCCATGGGAGAGGAGGGTGAAGAAGGAGCTGTGTGGATGCTTGGCTGCTGGCCAGGTTCAGCCCAGAGAAATCATACATGCTGTGCAATAAGCAAAAGAAGATTGATACTGATGCCTGTATAACATAAAAAAAAATCTTTACAGTCAATACATGAATTGAAAAATATGTCTGAAATGAGAAATGAATCAGAGATTTACAGTCTAACAATGGAGTGCTTTCCCTTCACACAGTTTCCAAACCCAAAAGGTTGGTTAAAAATAGCAGTTGATCAAGTCAGTGCAAAACCTACTGTTTGCCAAATGAATGATGAAAAAACTGCAATGTTTGTTTTGCATTGATCATTGTGTGAATATTTTGAATAATGTTGATAATAAGGGTGTCATTGATATCAGTAATTCAGGCAAGATTTTTGTAGAGACAGCGGTAAATGTTAAACAAAACTAAGTGTCAGCATAACTAAAATAAATAAATACCACTTTTCTAAATTTTCAGTGATCGTTAGAGCACCAGCTAAAGTGTTCAAAGAATGAATGCTGAGTGCTGAAAAGAGAGACACATAAAAAGAAGCAAAAAAAAATCTCAGCCTTTACAGACTTATTACAGCAAAGAATATGTCAATTTCCTGAGGAAAAAAGGAACATAGTAAAGACACAGTTTTCAGAAGTAGCAAGGGAAATAAATTCTTCATGAGATTAAAAAAAATGTTTATCACCTGGCTGTATTATAACAAAGGGGAGAAAAACCAAAGTAGTAGGGAGTGAAAAAAAAAAAGCATAGGAAAACCTTCAAGTCCCCAGCTGCACATTCTTAGGAAGCTGTTTTCTCTCAAAGTAGATGCTAAAGCAGGAACTTACTGAATTATATGAAACTAGAGTACTCAAGGCAGGAAGGAAGATACTGTGAATGAAGTTGAAAAAGAGTCTCTGGTTCATTCCAACAGGCAACAGAAAATAGAAAGAGAACACTCTGTCTCGAAATTCAGTAAGTAAACCAGAAAATATGACACTTCCATAGGGACAGACATCTAAAAATGTTTGCTGTGCTTTTTGGATAAGTAAGAATCTGCAGATGTATTAGAAGATGAGGCCCATACCTTGAACAGTGTTTAAAGGAATCTTAATCACAACTACACAGCTGAGTGTATTGGCCCCGCCTTTGCCTATACTAAACTTCCAGAATCCCAGTCAGTGCTGGCTTCAAGCCATAGTAATTACATCAGTACAGAATTACGTCTGACTGAATGAATGTTTATTGTTTTCACTAAACATTTTACAACTAGCTAATTTAGTGGGCATAAATCTAAGTAGTTTCAGGGAATTACAGAGTTTGATATATAACCATTATCATCTGGCATATTAGTGGAAAGTAGTTCAAAATGTTTAAAATATGTTGTTACATTAAACTGTTAAAGGAAGAGAAGCACTTTAAAGCTCTGCAGTTTGAATTGATTTTTCCTTTATTATGCAGGAACATTTAATATGTAATCCTGCTCACATAAAGGCAAAATGAAAGATTAACCTTGATTCTGGAAATTGCTGGCACAGAGTATGATTTGCAAGGAGTATGATGTAGATTTCATTGTGTCTTTTCTTTGTACGGGATGTATATAAAGATTACTAGTCTCAGATCTTAAATGTTTTGGTGCTCTGAGAGAAGTCAGTTGTATAAAATATTACTATCTTTCCTACATTAAAATCCTCACAGGCTGTTTAAGTTTCGTCTGGAGTATCACCATATAAATTTCCTGGACAAGCCAAAGCACATGTCATTTACAATTAAATTATGTGATATAGGAATGAGATAATATAAGCTTGCACTAGTCAAGCAATGTTATGTGTTGTTCCTAATAAGTGTGAGAAATATTTTTATCCAGTAAAACACAAATCTATAAGGAATGGAGAAGTATTTATTTTTTAATGAATAGCAGAAAAATGACAGTATGTATGTTGTGAAAGAAAAATAATAGCAGTAATTATGTTTATTACCACTTTTATTTTGTCGTATATTGCTATTCCTCTTGAGAAAAAATGGGGAGAATATATACTAAGCGTGCATATTTCCAAAACTGATAAATAGAAAGATACGAATTTCCTAAACACCAAGCTGTTGGAGACTGGAAAGATATTCTGAGTATCTGCTGCTAAATCTTCACTCATGTTTTCATATGCTCTCTTCAGCAGCTTAAAATACTGGTCTAAGGGCTTTTGTGTAACTCTTCCAGGATTTTTGACCTTTTCCTGAAGCATATTTGCAAAATATGGTAAAAGTCACAGAACTATGACTTATAATTTAGGTTAGATGTTAGTATAGACAGTCCTCCAAAGTTCTCTTGTGTTTTCTAAATTAATTACTGGGAGGGAAAAAAACCCCACAACAACAACGAAAGATGCAATTTGCCAAAGGTCACTATCAAAGCTAGGAGCAGAACGTAATTTTCACAGGGTGAAAAGTAGTCTTTAGTGATATCAACATAGTTTCTTCTATCACATAGTAATAATAGTAATCACATAGTAATAACATTAACACATACGAAACTCAAGTTGTAATATTTGCATGTACAAAACTTAAGCAATCCATGAGAGTCCATCTAATTAGATACTAAATTACCATGATTGAAGTAATCATCAGTTTTGCTGTTTCTGGGGAAAACTCTCATGTGAGTCTCATCTGATGTTATAAACTTGATTGCACTGTCTTCACTGGAATTGACACTAATAGACAACAGAGAGATTCTCAGGTCTCAGGTTATGAAAATATTTAAGTACTTGAATAACGCTTTTGACTTTGTTATATCATACCTCTACAGGACTTGGGATTGTTGCCGTTATGGATGTTAATATCCTCCTGCACTCTGCACTTAGAAATCTTGGACTTTGTCACTAATATTAAGAGATAGTACAAGCTAGTCCAACTTGGAGCTTGTTGGAAAGCATCCTGAGGGATATGGGTCAGGCAAAGAACAAAGTTAGGACCCAGAATTTTAGGAAAGCAAATTTTAATCTATTCAAAGAATTAGTTAACAGGAAACTGCCCTCAGGGACAAGGGAGCAGAACAGAGATATCAGTCTTTAAGGACACCTTTCATAGAGAAGAAAAGCTCTAAATCCCCAGATGTAAGAAATAAGGAAAGGAAGACAAGAGACCAGCATGACTGAGTCAAGACCTGCTGGTCAAACTAAAGGCTGGGAAGGAAATTCACAGGCAGTGGAAGTAGGGCCAGGTAACTTGGAAAGACTATATGGATATTGCCCAGTTGTGTAGGGATGGGTTCAGGAAGGCCAAAGTACAGCTGGAGCTGAACTTGGCAAGGGATGCAAAGAAGGTCAGAGAAAACTGACAAAATTGGCAAAAGTGCAAGAAGAGAAGACTGACATGTCTCTGCCTCAGCCCTTGATGGAGACTTTTCTTCCCATACCACTTGAGTGGATGGGCTGTAAGACAGGCAGTGTTGGTAGCAAAGTTCTCCCCACTTTAGGAGAAGATCAGGTCTGTGACTGCCTGAAGAACCTGAATATACACAAGTCTATGAGACGTTATAAGAGAGATTCCAAGAGTCCTGAGAGATTGGGTGATGGAGTTGCTAAGCCACTTTGAAAAGTCACGGCAGTAAGATAAAAGCCCTGGTGCTTGGAAAAAGGAAGATACTGCACCCATTTTTAAAACAGATTGAAAGGAGGACCCTCCCTTCTGTGCCTGGGAAGATCATGGAAGAATATGCTAAGGCATAATGGAGGACAGGGAGGTGGTTCAAGACAGCCAGCACAGCCCCACCAAGGCGATTTTGCCTGAACAACCTATTCACTTTCTGTGATGGAGTGACTAAATCAGTGGGAGAGGGAAAAGCCACAGATGTGTCTGGACTTCTGCAAGGCCTTCATGGTGTCCCACCATGTCTTTCTCAATTGGACAGAGACAAAATTGATGAGTAGATTTTTCAGTGGATGAGGAATTTGTTTTGTGGTAACATTCAGAGGATAGTGGTCAATGGCTTGGAATCATGATGGATACCAATGACAAGAGGTGCCCCTCAGAGGTCCATACTGGGACCTGTACTGAACATTATCTTCATCAATATCATAGTGGGATCTAGTGTATACTCAGCAAGTTTGTGGATTACACCAAATTCTGTACCTCTACTCTCCCTTGGTAAAACCCCAACTGGAGCACCATATCCAGCTCTTGAGTTCTCAGAACAGAAAAGATGGACCTGTTGTAGCAGGCCCAAAGGAGGAGAACAAACTGATTAGAGAGATGGAAGATCTCTCTACAAGGAAGGGCTAAGACTCTTGGAATTGTTCAGCCTGAAGAAGAGAAGACTTAGGAGTGGCCTAACTGTTGCCAATACATAAAGAGGGTTTGTAAGGAAGTTGGGTACAAACTTCTTAGTAGGAACTGTAGATATGAAAAGGAAGAATCCCTTTAAACTAGAAGAGAATATATTTTTACTAGATAGACATTTTTGCAGTGAGGCTAGTGAAACAGCTTGCCCAGAGAGGTGTAGGATGCCTCATCTCTGGAAGCATTCACAGTCAGGTTGGATGGGGCTCTGAGCAACCTGATCTAGTTGGAGATGTCCCTGCTCACTGCAGAAGGAGTTGAAATAGATGATCTTTAAAGGTACCTTAAGCACAAACTTGTCTATGATTCTATGTTTCAACGAATTATTGTCTTAAAGCTACTTAGTTTATATTGTACACTTTAAAATGCTTACAGTCAAGATTTGCTGCTCTACAGTATGACAATTATGAGTCAAAAATGTTGGAATCCAGAAAAAACAAAGACTATGTTAATAGTGATGAAGAACATGGGATCACTAAGTAAGGAGATAATAAAGAGTGATAGTGCAGCATGCAGCTGAAGCAAGAGATGAGTGACAAACAAAATGTCATACAGTGTAAGAGCTCACACAAGGAAATGGAAGAATCTGATCTACAGGTTCAGAAACAAATCTGGATATAATCAAGCATCAGAAATCTACAGCTGAAAAAGATAAATGAGCAAGCATTAAAAAATACAAATTGTTCAGATAAGCTGCAGATTGTATTATTATAAAAATGCATGTCAATAATATGCATATGACGTAGGAGAACTTCATTCTGGAGTCATCTGAATTGGTTTGCTGAAGCCACTATCCAATGCAGCCTTAAAAAAAAAAAATCTGCACTGCCCCTCCACTTAGATACTGAAAAATAGTACTGAGAGTAAGCAAAGTTTTAACAGGAAAGTGGAAAAGTCATTATTAAGATTTTCAACAATTTCATCAGGTTTGTGAATCACTTCATTTAGTTCTGATATAACACATGAGAATTGATGGAGACTGAACTTTTACAAATTATCAAATACATTTAAAGTAGAAGCCCTAAGTGTAAATTTAGAGAAAGTCTTAGAATCATGAGTAATTTTAAGGATTATGTGTAGTTTTAGTCTTGTATGTGCTCAGTTATCACTATATATCTTAGGAGTTTGATGTTACAGTGACATAATTTAAACTGCAAGAAATAAAAATGCCAGAAACTAAGCACCAATGTTAAAACAACTAAATGCCTTGAGAGCATTTACTAGAAACATTGAATACATCAATATGTGAAATATTTTCCCCTATGGTATGCAATTATAAGAATCATCTTGGATGTTACTTTTACTGCAGATTGAAGATTTTGATGGTGAATGTCATCAGTCATGTCAACTATGATTTGTGCATATAATTATTTTCACAGAAAATTTTTTTAAAAATCACAGTTACTACTGAAAATATTACAGGATTAATATCCATTTGTGATAGAATACGTGAAAAGACAGTTGTGACATAATGGCTTAGCTTACATGAATAGATTAAATTTCATCAATAAAATGAAAATCTAGTAGGCACATGACCTAAATATTTGAAAATATGGCATTTTTAAGGACTAATAGTATACCTGCTAAATTCCAGGTCAAAGAACCTTACCTTAAAAAAGTGTAAGTACTGCATTTTTTATTAATATATTTTTTAATTGGGTGCTGTTAACTATGGGTATAAAAGTATATTTATCAACACAAATTTATCAGAGAATGTTAAATCAATTTCCCTGTTTTCATCTGCCAGACTTACACATTTATAAGAAGAAACTTTTTCAAAATGAACTTAAAATGAACTCATAAATGAAAACCCTTTTTTTTAGGGTAATGTATAAGCTGGATTTTTATCTGCACTGCTGAGCAAAGGAAAAGAAGTTTGGATTGATTCTTCAGTTTTCATTAATTTTCTTCAATATAAATTACTATAAGAGAAGATTGAAGATAAGAGCAAGAACTTAGCAACAAGAAGTGCATAAAAAGTTTGTATTTCCCATTAACAACAGGTTGTTTCTGTATCCATGCACATATAAGAATAAGCAGTATTACTTTCTAAGTCAGCAGGTCTTAGAAACATAATTTGAGAAAATAAATAAATAAGGCTTCCTCAAGCCAGAATATATATTGCTTACTATTCGTAGAAATTCACCGACCATCTGTGGTCTAATTTTTGTTGACCTCAATACATTATGGATGACAATGCTAAATAAATATTTTTGTTAAGAAATCCATAAGAAAATGCCTTGGGATTTAGCTGCATGGCTCACAAATCTCTTCATGGTTTGTTGGGTTTTTTATCTGTTGGTTTCCAAGCTGCTTTTTACACATTTATGCATATTTTAAAACCAGATACTAATACAAATAGGAAATTAAATATATGTTATCTTTGCTTTTTCCTACAGCTCTAAGATAATGTGTAGTCTGTTCCATTTTCTATCAACCACTCAGTTCTTTTCTATAATGAAAAATTAATCCTGGTGAAATGTTAAAGAACTCACTTTGTTCTTCTTGCTACCATAATCCTTTTAAGAATATTGGGATAGAGGAGATCTCTTATCATGAGACTTCATTGATAAAAGCTAGGCTTTGCTTACCACAAGGTAGTTCAGTCAATTATTTATAATCTTTGCTCATATACTTCCACCTGTCTCACACCTCTACAGAAGTTTATCTTGATTATTAGACAGAAATAAGTCTTAAAGGAAATAATGAACCCTCATTTTGTCTTTAGATTTTTCTAAACTCTATTATATGCAGACTATGTTTTGCAGTGACATTAGAGTTTGGGAGGTGGTTTGTTTATGTTTTTTTTAATGTATGCACATAACCCCTACAAAAGCAAAAGAAACCCTTGCATAAGCAAAGAGAAAAAAAGTTTAGTCTCTATTTCCCATCATCAAGTAATGTTCAACCACTTCCCAAGAAGCAGGGCTTCAGCACGCACAGTTGTTGGTCCAGAAGGCAAACACTGCAAATGACAAATGCCTACTCTCTACTCTACTCTACTCTACTCTACTCTACTCTACTCTACTCTACTCTACTCTACTCTACTCTACTCTACTCTACTCTACTCTATTCCACTCCACTCCACTCCACTCTACTCCACTCCACTCTACTCCACTCTACTCCCCTCCCCCCATTCCCTTAGCTATCTGAACTGATGTCATACGGTATGGAATATCCCCTTTGGGTTTGCTGGTCTGGTTGTGACCCCTCCCAGGACCTTGCCCACCCCCAGCCCTGCAATGAGGGGGAAATGCTGAGAGGCAGCGCTGCTGCTGTGCCCGCCCTGCCCAGCAGGACCCAGAGCACTGCTGTGTTATCAACACCTTTCCACATACCAGTGCACTGCCCTGTGGGGGCTGCTGTGAGAAAATGAATTCCAGCTCAGCAAGACTCAATACAACTCCACATGAGGTTTTCTCAGATATTTTGTTTGTTTAGAGAAGAAGAAAGAATATAAAATTGGTAAATTGATATCATCCAATTACAAAGTGCATACAGTTAATACTGCACTAAATTCACAGTCTCCTTAACAATGTTACATTGACTTCCACAACATTAAAGTTAAGGTGCATCTGTAAATTCGAAAATCTGGTTTTGGTACGATTGATCTTTAGATATACTCTTAAAATAGAAATATTCCTTGCATTGGATTATTCATTCCCCTGAGAGTCTTCAAGATACTGAACACTCTGGCCTTCATCCAACAAAGCACTTAATCACATAATTTTCTATTCATTTCAGTCTTATGCTTTGGAGGCTTAATTTAAGCTTTAGTGCTCGTTGGACTTGGGTCAAACTGTTCAACAGCAAGCAGGAATGATCCTGCATTAAGTTACTGAGGAGAAAAAGTCATAGTGATATTTGGATATAAATTATAAAATTAAGCAAAAGGTGTTTTCTGTAGGAGAAGTGAAACAGGCAGATCAGTAAAGAAAATACATTTCAACTGGTTCAAAGAAAAAAATTATATTCAAATAATTAATTTCTTGTTACTTGTAAAGATTGTATATAAAGAAGAAATACTATCCCTTAGGTTTTAATTTTTCCAGTTTCCTTGCTATTACTTAATTAGCTCTTTCTTTCCCTGAGAAAGTTTTTCATCTCACTTTAAAAGACACAACAATATATGATAATGAAAATTCTGTTGCAGTTGTGCACCATTAAGTACAAACTTGTACAATTTAAAATACAAAACTTTGAACTCAAGTATATAATTGCTATTTCTCTGACACATATATATATTTTTTTACTTAACATAATGTTGAAACACAAGTTTTCCCCATTAACATGCAATGTGTGTGTATATATATATGGTCTTATAACCTGCACTGAGACAAACACGTGAAGAAAGAAGATGAAACTATATGATTGTACCTGCAAGTACTTATCAAATCCACTAATTTCATGGTATTTGTGAAATATAAATATACCAGTTGTCCTTACGTTGAATCATAGAATGATTTGTGTGAGAAAAAACAGATCACCAAGTCCAAGCGCCAACTTTGCACTACCACCATGTCCTCAAGTGCCACATCCAAAAGTTTTTTGAACACTTCCAGAGATGAAGACTTTACCACTTCTCTGGAGAGCCTGTTCCAATACCTGACACCAATTTATGTGAAGAAATTTTTCCTTATTCAAGTTCAAGTACTTATTCCTTATTTTCTTGTTCAAGTAAGCCCAGCACCAAGAAGTCCACATTTAAATTCTGATGCCATGATAAACAAGTCAACAGATAATAAACATTAAAACCTTGGCAGCAATAAATGTATGCTTAGCTTTTCTTTTGAGCTTCCTAATGATGGTGTCATTAGAAACACCTGCTTAGGCCTGCAGATAAGGAGCAGTTGTTAGGGAGAGACCTTCCTTAAGGGAAAAGAAAGCACAAGATCCTAACTGATGATTTGCTGAGCCTTGAAACAAAGCTGTCAGTAAGAGACAACGTTAATAAAAATGCAGTTCTTTAGCATGACACAGTACACTCAGCACCCTAACTTTATGCATTAAAACTAAAGAAGATAAAAGATGATCAGACTTTGGTGACAAAAATACACAAATCTGATCTTTTCTGGTATTGGTGTATTGGTGATTAGTGCAAATATACTGAAGAGACTATGACCAAGAAAGCACCAAGCTTAATGTTCTTTTCCATCAAATGATGCCAAGTTCTGCAGAGACGAACATATGGTCTTTCCAGCTCTAAGGTCATTTTACCAACTGTATTTATCAGGTCATTCAGAGTTTATTTTAAAGGTCTTTCACTACCTGATTGCTTGTTATAGCACTGAAAAGGGCTTCCCACAGAGTTTTTGGAAATAAGTTACATTTACTAGGAACTGTGAGGTATGCACCTCCTAAAAGGTAATTACTGGGGAGGACAACATGATGGAAGTGGAATAGTGCAGAAAGTAGTAATTTCTTTTATTAGTATAAATAAAATACAATGTGTGGACTAAATAAGCAAGAGGTTTACGTTTAAGTAGCAGCCATGTTCTGCCACAAATGTTCCTTATTAGGAGTGTATAGGTGTATATATACACATCTCTATATATTTAGTGGGGGGTGTATATATAATATACAATTATTATATACAATTTCTATTGTATTTAATATAAATATAAATATATATATAGATAATGCTATTCCAGGGAAACTTACAGGTTTTTGAGTAATTTTCTACATAAGTATTATTTTAAATAAACCACAAAACTTATGCAATTTATTTATTGTCTTTAAAGTTTGCCCTACATGAAAGCATAATTCAGTTAATACTGAAAATGAGAGTTATTACGTTAAATGGGAATTTTCAATAAAATATATAAGTGCCGTGAACAATAGACTAATGAAAAAATCCATGTTTACATTGTCTCAAAGAAGATATAGAAGAACAAGCCTCTGAATTTTCTAAATGACTTATGAAGAAGTGTGAAAAGAAGACAATGTACCATACCTTAAAATTTCATTACATCCCACTAATTTCATTTGTGTCTTAAATCAGAAATTATCAAATGCTATCAAGAAGTGAAAAAGTCAAAATTCTTTCCTCATCTATGAATTTGAAATGAATATTAGCCTCTGGATAATTGCTTTGGTTTTGTTTTCCCAGATGATGTGCTTAATTCTATTTTATGTCAAACAAAGCTTAAGGTCTTGTTCCTCATATACCAGAGTATTAAACATACAGAAATTTTTCCTACAGTTCAAAAAGGTTTTTCCCACCGTTTTGTCATTTAATTCATTTCCCCCATTTCCTAAACAATTTAGATGTTTTAAATTAGTGCTTTCTAGTGGAAATAAATGTTTCCTAGATTGATCAGCCCAACAAGCTATTTAAATTCCAGACCTGATTCTCCAAATGCCTATATAACTGTTACTTGCTGTAACTGTTCATCTTCCAGATGCATTTGACTTCAAAGGGATGAAACATGAAAGTAAAATTAATCAACTGCGGTAATATTTGCCGAATTGGGCCCTTAGAGAACATGTTATTCAGGCTAGAAATGCATAAAACACTAAAGAGACAATATTGTAAATAATAGTATTCCTTTATGTGCTGTATTTTGAGAAAATGTAAACATGAGTTCTTCTCAGTCTAGAGGATACTCTGAGGTACAGTGTGTTTCTTGAAAGTCTGTCCTCTTTGCACAGAATATTCAAACTACCAAAATGCAACAGTCCTTTCTTCTCCCAGGGATATTTAATTGTATGTATGAAGTATTGGTATTTCAAACATTATTGACAAGTTACCTGCTTCTAACACAACACCTGGATGGGTAGAAGACATCTAGACAATGAGAAATGTAACTGATTTTGTAAATGTAAAAAATCTATTCAGATTTTTCCATAACTTGAGTAAACACCTCCTGCTTTAGGGTAAACACCTCTCAGTTTAGGGAAAGATGAAATATCCTTCCTGTTCCATCTCCCTATGTGATTAATTGTCCCTTTGGTTTCTTTGCTGTTACAACAAAGCTGTTCTTATATTGATACTGGAAGAATTTTCTTTAAAAATTACATTTAATGAAAAGGTTGATCCAAATTATTATTATTGGAGTTTTTTTCCTGTTTCAGTTTGCCTCTGATAAATAGATTTACACCTCTGTCAGATGTAAAAATTAAGAATTTCATATATCTTACCTTTTTCCAAGTTTTTCTCATAATCTTCGTTTTACACTTAGCACATTACATTTCCTTCGGGTTTGTTTTATTCTTTTTAAAATATATATATTATTATAATCTTAAAAATATATTTTATTGATTCATGCATTATCTGAAAGGGCTGCATGAGCTGGCCATCAGGGGGCACTAACAAAGCATCCAGCTTCTTATCTCACCCTATTCAGGATATAACATGTCACCTGTGTGGCCATCCTAGTTTCAGATCCCCTTAAGTGTCTTATGCTTGAAGCTACAAATCAATCTTGTAAGCACTGAGGGTGTGCACAGATCCCTGAAGGTAGCTTTTCAGAGATACAGTCAATGCCTACTTCAGCAACTTGGATTTACAGTAAATTTAAGCCTAAAGGCAGCCAGTGCAGAAGTAAACAGAGTGACATAAACCAGTAACACACCACAAAAATAACACTAAAATAATTTTGGCATTTTTTAGATAGCACTATATATTAGAAAAAAATATTTTAGATTATACCCCTTATTTCTTATTTGTACTTTTCTTGGTATTCTTTCTGCTTTTCATGTCTTTCATCTCTTAATCAAACATTTTAAGGTGAATTAACTTGAACTTCATTCAGCTGACACTGGTGAATTTTTCTGAGCTCTCAAATAATGTAAACTACATCAGAGTTATCTCATAAGATACCATGTTTACTGGGAGAGATATTAGATAATATATCTTCACCTAGCAACATGTTTTTGAATAATGGATGCAATTTTAACTCAAAGTATTGTAAACCTCTGTTTTATATTTCATATAGAAGGCCCCATAAAATGCAGGAGCTTTAAGGCAATGAAAGAAATTTAATGAAAAGTAGAACTCTCACACGTATAAAGTACTTTACAAGAGAGTTGATTTTATTAAGTGTACTTCGCTAATTTCATGGCTGGCATTGTTGTTCGAACTCTTCATGTGATGAATATTCTCTGCTTCTTTTAAGAAAGGGTAGTAAAAACAAAAAATATACCAAAAAAATTGAGTTTAACCATTAAATAAAACTCTAAGAAGAAAAAAAATTCTGACTTCTGAAATAATGTAGGAAAGTTTATTTTGAAATGAATATCCAGTACTTGTGAGCATGCTTTTTGAAGCTCTTCAAAATAACATTTTAATTTGGTTTTCAGAGATAGTACATATCATGTTAGCAATTGGTTTAAAAAAAAGGAAATTTACAACATAGACCCTAAGAAAACAAATCTGAGAAAAGGCATAGGTTTTACAAACAAACCTGAATGATTTTTTTTCAAGTAGTAGTATGCTTTTTTGAGATTGCTAAAAACCGGCCTATCATCCACAAGGAGACTCAGTCCATTATTGGACTGTCATAAGAAAAATATATTTATCTTGTGATCTTCCCTTTTGAAACTATGATAATGAACACAGTGGCTGAATCTCTTCACTTGCCTAAAGACATGCACAACTTGATAGTTCATTATTTTCAATCACCTTTTTTTCCTGGCTGTAGTCTTGGATGTAAATGAGAACACTGCAGTTAAAATTGTAGTTGATATAAAAATTCCTAATATGAAAAATTGAATCCATAATATATTTCTAATAATAAATTTTGCTTGCTTGTTTTTTCTCTTAATTTTTTTCTTGGAATGCATTATTAAGATTATTAAAATGTGTATTGCCAAGAAAAGAAACTGGAGTTGATACTTCTTTTTCTAACATTCACGCCTATGAAAAGACAGTATTTACTTTGTGCCCAAATTCACAGTATTACATATGTATTAAGCTGCTATACTGTCTCAAAGGACATTTTATTGTGAATGAATGAAAAAGAATGAAGAAGAAATATGTAAAAAGAATGAAACACATCTGATTTCTGGAGGTGTTAACCTTCCTTTACCTTTAGCAATGAGCAAGATTTTTGTGGTAATTATCTGTATGAAGCAAAGACAATATATAACTACTTCATTTGTAAAATCATAAAATCTTACAAAGGTTTTCCAGAATAAAACGTAGTCTTTTAATAGCTACAAAATGTTTTGAAAAACTATGGGCAACCTTTCAGATGCATGAAAAAAATTCTAACTCTGAATTCCTCTTTCTGTAAGGATTAAGTATCAATATACAGAAAAAATTTGGTTCTCTACTTGTGACTTTAATAAAGCCATGGGATACAAAAATGTTTTTCCATCACATATGCACATAGTTGCACTTGATTGGCATGAATAATTTTTGAAGGCATTCATCTCTTTATTAACTATGAATGGAGTAGTGATCCATACAAATAGTTTTGTTAGTTTAAAATTAAGGAGAAAATTAAATATATTTATGCCGATGTGTTGGTTTTGGCTGCAGCAGAGTTGATTTTCTTCACAGTAGCCAGTATGGGGCTATGAGTTGGGTCTGTGCTGAAAACAGTGTTGGTTACACAGGGATGTATTCATTACTGCTGATCAGTTCTTATAAAAGGTCAGTGGATTTTCTGCTCCTCACCTCACCAGCAAGCTGGCTGAGGGTGAACAAGAAGCTGGGAAGGGACACAGCTGGGAGAGCTGATCCCAACTGATCCAAGGAATAGTCTGTATCTTTTGGTATCATGCTCAGCATATAGAGCCGGGGAAAAAAGAAGGTAGAAGGACAAGGGTCATTTGTAGTGATGGTGTTTGTTGCCACCACTACATGTGACGGAGCCCTGCTTTCCTGAGAACAGCTGAACACCTTCCTGCTCTGAAGTGCTGAATGAATTCCTTGTTTTGCTTTGCTTGTGTTCAGAGCTTTTCCTTTACCTATTAAACTGTCTTTGTCTCAACCCACGCGTGCTCATTTTTACCCTTCGGATTCTCTCCCCCTTCCCACTGAGACAAAGCGAGCAAGTGGCTGTGGGGCTTAATGGCCAGCTGGTGTTAAACCATGGCAGCTGGTTTTCTCCTGTTGTCTCCGTTGAGATTATTCATGTCACCTGTTTTAGATACACTCCTGAGTAGACATGATTGTCTATTTTTATTAGGCAGTTCTGTGCAGGGATCCTAGAGAAAAATGTATTAGCAACTGAAGTAAAGCACATCAGGTAAGAGACCAGTCGCCTGACATCCAGTGTTTTATATCTGGTGTGATCTAGTTTTCTATATTTTCTCCACAGGTAACAGGCAAAACTAGTTAACTTCATCCAGTCTTTCACAAGCTCTTTTGAGCTTGGATTTGTTATCTCTAATCTATTGTTTGTTGCTAACAAACATAACCAATCAATTAACTTTAGGCACATAGCTAGAATTATGTGAGATGGTTAAAAATAAAACCAAATAAACAGACAATTAAACCAAATAAACCAGAAGTCTATCAATTTTCACCATTTTTTTCAAAGTTTACAGATTAATCCCATTTCTATGTGCAATTGAATTTAAAGCTTTACATCTTAACAAACAACCTTGTTGATGATCCTTCTGCATTTCTATATTCAAAATTGGTGTATTCTAATAATATAGTTGGATTTTATGTATTCTTGCACCTGTTACAATCCTATTAAAAATTGTTGGTATTTGATTGCATTAAAACCAGAGGGAAAAAAAGACACCTTTTTACTTACTATAATGTAAAAATCCTACTATTTTAATTTTGCACATTATTATGCCTGACTTTGAATAAATCAATGAACTTTAATGCACTACAATACAGGCTAATCTGCAAACATCTGGAAGCAAACTGTAACACATCATTAAATATACAGGTTAGTTAAAACATTGTGGCAGTGTGTTAATTTAATCAGTTATGCTTTGTATAATTTTGTACTCGTTGGGTTCTCTGTTCCCTACCCCTCGATTGTTCCTTTGTTTAACTCACATGACTCCTGCACCTGTTATGCGGCACACGGTTAGCTGTCTGTTATTTCTCCCGCCTTTGTAAAACCCCTCCCACTCTCTCCTGATTAGCCCAAAATATGTTCTCCTACCCCTGGATCCCCTAGCAACTTGCCCTGGTTGGCTGGCAGCGACTGACCACCCCCTTTGCCCCCCCTCCGACTCGCCCTTGACAAAAACCCCCTGTACTCTCCTCCCCCCGGACAGTCCCGGGCTGAGGAGGTGTTTGTAATAAACCCTCTGTTCGTCTGGAATTGTTTCCTCCTTTCGTTCCACTGCCTGTTGAATTACCATCGCTCACCCAAGCCCCTGAAAAGACAAGAACCCACAGGGTCAGTACTGCTTGCGCGGCTCGCAGGCTGACCCTCGCGAACTCTGTCGCGGCATCTGGGCTGGTCGTAATAGAGCCGTTGGCTCTGAGTGAGCACCCCGGCAGAGTGTGGCGTCCACCGCAGGGCCTTTGAAAGGGGCTTTCAGTGCCTTTACGGACCCCCCGGACAGGATTGGTGGGCACTGGCGAAGAGCCGAGCCCATCTGAATTAATCCCTGGCCGCCGCACCGCCCCGGGTTCGAGCAGCCTCCGCGGAAGAGCGCTCCCCGGGGAAGAGGAGGGCAGCCGTCTCCGCCGCGTCCCGAAGACGGTCCTCCTCCGGCAGTGGATTTTCTGGAGCAGTTTTGGAGCACCCACGCCAGGGGTTCGTAATTAAGCAGACCCCCCTAGACCGCGGGGCGGGTTGGTGGGACGGCGTTCCCCTTGTGGCAGCCTGTGGGGGACAGCACCCCCCCAAGGTCGCACGACCCCTGGGGATCGGGTTTTTCGGCCCCCTGCTCCAGGTCCGTCTCCCCTGGTGGCTTTTCGTTCCCTCGGTTGATTTAAGGCTTTTATTTTTGTGCGCGAACGCGGGCTCGCGCGCGGCTGCCGGCAGGCGCGGGTTTTCGCCGGCCAGCCAGTTTTGGTTTCGCTGTGTGCGCTGGCTTTTTGCAGAGCGGTCGGGCGCATGGTACATTGGTTTTAAAAGACGTGCGGTGGCGGAGGTTTTTTTTCGTTGCGCTTTTCGTTCGCTGGCTCCAGAAATTACGCAGGCAGAATGGGTGCGTCTCTGTCGGCTTCCCAGAAAGGAGTGTTTTACAGTTGCATTGCGTTGTTAGAAGCTAATAATGTTAAGTTCTCTAAGGATTGTTTAAAAAAGATGATCAGATGGGTTTTCCTGCACTACCCGACGGCATCCCCGCCGATGGTACACACCTCCCAATTTTGGGAGATGGTGGAAAAGAAACTATTACAATTAGGTAACGCTGGGGAAAAGGACACACAGAAATTAGCCTTTTTAATTTTGCAATTAAAAACGGCAGCGACGAAAAAGGTAGTGCAGAAAAGCTCTCAGGAACCCCAGCTAGCCCCGGTTTCCCTTCAACCCAGTCCCAGCCCCTCTGCACCGAGAAGGGGAATTTTAGGGAAAGCATCGACTCAGAGAGTTGTCAGCCCAGGCTCTCCGAAAAATTCCCGGCCCCCCAGCCCCAGTAGCCTGGGACAGACTGCTGGGGACTCCTCGGAAAGCCCTGGCCAAGCTGACCAAGGACCTTCCCTTCCCCCTGCTTCCCCGAGTTGCAAACTCAAAGTTCAGTTTAATTTAAGTGCGTCACACCGACCACCAAATGGCGGCGGTGACCCACCTAATGGCGTCCACTCCTCCACGTGGCCGCCACCCTTTCCCCATCTCCTGAACCCCTTTCTTTCCTCCAACCCCTTCCTTCCCTCAGTTCCTCCCCCAGTCCCTCCCATAGCCCCTCCCCAGACCCCTCCTGCCTCCCCAAAGGTCCCGCCCACTCGCCCTGCCCCTCAACACGCCCCTGAGGCGGGGCCGAGTCCCTCTCCCCGCCCCGGAAGGACGCCATCTTGCCAGCAATTTTCCCACGCCCTCATTTCCGGTTCCCACAGTTGGGAGCCGGAAGAAATGAGCGAGGGTGAACCGGAGGTCACTCTCTCTGCTGCGCCTGTCACCTACCGCAGAACACGTGGTGGTGACACACCAAAACCCAATTGGCATGCTTTTTCCCAAAGCATCATTCGAGATTTATGCAAGGCGCACAAGGAATATGGCAGGGAGAGTCCCTACTTCCGTGGCCTCCTCACTGCTGATCTCACAGGTTTCCATGTCGTTCTAGCAGACCTCCGGCAGCTTTTCTCTTGCCTGATGAATGGTACAGAGTTTAAGCTCTGGGACACAGCATTCAAACAGGCCCTGCAAGAGGCAATGCCTCAGTTGCCCTTTCCAGCCATCGATGAACAGGGCAATCCCCTCTCCCTTGAGTTGCTTGCTGGTGAAGGTTCCTATGTTTCCCCTGAGTCCCAGGCAGCCCTAATACCTTCGGCAGTCCTTTCAATTATAAAAGATATAGCCTGCAAGGCTTTCTTTTGTTTGCAGCCAGACGCACCATCACCACCCTATACCACCATTAGGCAGGGACATTCTGAATCCTTTGTTGCCTTTGTAGAGCGGCTCACCAGAGCAGTGGAGGTTCAGGTTAAAACAGAAAGTGCACGGGAAGGTATTATAGGGGAGCTTGTTTTCGTTAATGCTAACGACCTGTGTAAACAGGCAATTTTGAGTCTTCCCCTAGATCCGCCCCGCACTCTCCAGTCCATGCTCCAGGTGTGCCAGATGAAGGTGCCCTTCCTTGCCCAGAGGAACCCACAACCACCCTCCCAGGCAACTTTTCCGCCCAAGGCTGTGCGTGCTGCGGACTCATCCCAACAGCCTCGACATCGTCCGCCTCAGCGGCGACCCTCCTTCGGCAACCGCCCTGGTCGCTGCTTCTTCTGTAAAGAGGAAGGACACTGGACTGCCAACTGCCCTAAGAAGCCTTCAAAACAGCGTTCTCCATCTACACCTCTGGGAACGCGGGTGCCTTCCCAGGCACAGCAAAAAAACTGAAAGGGGAGCGCGGGTCCACCCAGCGCTCGGGTGGACCGGGCAGGGAACTCCAAAGGGGGTCAATTGGATGGACAATTTACACCGGACTCGACATCACCTGAACATGACATAGCAAAATCTATTCTCACCACCTCTTCCTTTTTTGAACCCTACAGGTTGCATCTCACCAAACCATTGTACCTGACGGATAGGGACTTTCATTTTGTCACCATAGACCCAAGGAAGTTACATCGGTGGCCAATGACCAGCAAAGGTAAGTTCATCGTCGTCGGTGATTGCAAATATACTCCGCAGGAGATTGAGGTAGTCCCGGGGACACTTCACAACAACCCCAGGGCCCTCATTCTCTGGCTGCGCTGCACTCATCCGCCCACATTTTTACCCAAGGGCCAGGTCATTGCACAAGCAATTCCTTATGGTGACCCAGAACATCTTACCTTTACTGTAAACGCTGTACATCACATAAGCCCTTGGTATGATGTACACTTACTGTGGGAGATGAGTCAGTAGATAAAGATCTTCTTTTTGACACAGGAGCAGATGTTACGATTATTCCGACCACGGAATGGCCGTCACATTGGGCCCTGGAAGATGTGGACGGACAGATCCGAGGTGTAGGAGGGTTCCAATCCGCAAAACAGTCAAAAAACGTGGTAAAAATTACGGGGCCAAAAGGACAATTGGCTGCCATCCGTCCTTTTGTTTTAGATTACCAGGAACCCCTGCTTGGAAGAGACCTCATGGCCCAGTGGGGGGTCACAATTGAAATTCCCGACCCCTCCCAAAATTGTTGGGCAGCGGCTGCTGGGAAGCACCCGACCCTGAAACTGAACTGGACGACAGATAAACCAGTCTGGGTTGTGCAGTGGCCGCTAACAAAAGAGAAATTACAGGTGCTTGAGGAGCTCGTGGAGGAGCAATTAGCTAAAGGTCACATCATGGAGACCAATTCTCCATGGAACTCGCCCGTTTTTGTCATTCGAAAGAATCACAAAAAACGATGGCACCTCCTCCACAACCTCTGCCAAATTAACGAGGTAATTGAAGATATGGGGTCTCTCCAACCTGGGATGCCTTCCCCAACCATGCTGCCACGAAATTGGAATCTGGCTGTAATTGACATAAAAGATTGCTTTTTCCAAATTCCTCTACACCCGGACGATGCCCCGCGTTTCGCCTTCTCGGTTCCTTCCATCAACCGAGCGGCCCCGAGGAAGAGGTATCACTGGAGGGTGCTCCTGCAAGGGTTGAAAGCCTCCCCAGTGATGTGTCAGCAGTACGTCTCTTCCTTGCTGTCCCCTGTGCGCGCAGCCACGGAGGGGGTTGTCATCCACCACTATATGGATGACATCCTCGTTTGCGCGCCGACCGAAGATGAACTTACGCGAGCGCTTGACCTTGTAACCAATTCGTTAGTTGCTGCAGGGTTCGAGCTGCAAAAGGATAAGATCCAAAGGATGCCACCCTGGAAGTACCTGGGCCTGGAGATTGGTAAGAGGACCATTGTGCCTCAAAAATTGGAAATTCGGACAAATGTCCGTACCCTTGCGGACGCCCATCAACTTTGCGGTGCCTTGAATTGGGTAAGGCCCTGGCTAGGTCTGACCACCGAGGATCTAGCCCCTCTTTTGAATTTGTTGAAAGGGGGAGGGGAGCTCAGTTCTCCTAGGGTGCTTACCGCAGAGGCAAAAGCAGTGTTGGAGAAGGTCCAGCAGGCAATGACATCGCGACAGGCACACAGATGCGATCCCGAGCTTCCCTTTCGGTTCATCATTCTGGGTAATCTGCCACATCTACATGGGATCATTTTTCAATGGGACACGGGTGCAAAAACATCAGCACAGAACACCAAGGGCCAAGGCAGAAAGGACCCTCTTCTTATTATAGAGTGGGTCTTTCTCAGCCACCATCGGCCCAAAAGAATGACACAGCCACAAGAGCTTATGGCTGAGCTCATCCGCAAAGCAAGAACGCAGATGAAAGATTTGGCAGGGTGCAACTTCGAATGTATTCACATGCCAATTGGATTGTCAACAGGCTAAATGACCAAACCCATGTTGGAGCACCTGCTTCAAGAGAATGAAGCACTTCAATTCGCTCTAGATTCCTTTACGGGCCAAATTTCAATTCATCGGCCGGCCCACAAACTATTTAATTCGGATGTAACATTTAAATTGGCTTTAAGGAGTGTCCAGAGCAGGAGACCTCTCGATGCGATGACAGTTTTTACTGACGTGTCCGGGAGTTCTCACAAGTCAGTAATGACTTGGGAGGACCCTGAAACTCGGCAGTGGGAGGCAGATATTAAAGTAGTTGAGGGTTCGCCTCAAATAGCCGAGTTGGCCGCTGTCGTCAGGGCACTTGAGAGATTCTCTGGACCTCTCAATATTGTAACTGACTCCGCATATGTAGCGGGGGTGGTATCTAGAGCAGATCAGGCAATTTTACAAGAGGTGTCCAACACAGCTCTGTATGAGCAGCTCTCGAAATTGGTCAAACTTGTCTCCCACCGAGAGCAACCGTTTTATGTGATGCATACCAGGTCGCATACCGAATTGCGTGGGTTTATTGCTGAGGGTAACAGGAGGGCTGACGCTCTTGCTGCCCCTGTAGCGATAGCCCCATTGCCTGACGTTTTTGAGCAGGCCAAGCTCAGTCATCAGCTGTTCCATCAGAACGCGCCTAGCTTAGCTAGACGTTTTAACCTCACACGTCAACAAGCTAAGGCGATTGTTGGCTCGTGTCCTTCCTGTCAGTCCCACGCTGTGCCTACCCTGCATGCCGGAGTCAACCCTCGCGGGTTGGAGAGCTGTGAACTCTGGCAGATGGATGTCACCCACATTCCATCATTTGGGAGACTGAAGTACGTTTACGTCTCTGTCGATACCTTCTCTGGCGCTGTCTATGCCTCTGCGCATGCAGGCGAGAGGGCCCAACATGTTATCCAACACTTTGTTCAGGCCTTCTCATTCATGGGCATCCCCAAGGGGACCAAAAGAGACAACGGCCCTGCGTACAAATCCAAGGAATTTGCTGGCTTCCTGCAGCAATGGGGAGTGGAGCACAAAACAGGCATCCCCCACTCCCCCACAGACCAAGCAATCGTAGAGAGGACACACCAAGAGATCAAGAGGGTCCTTAAACAACAGCAGCAGGTGTTAAAAGGTAGAGCTGCCGACAGTTAGATTGGCCCGAGCCCTTTATGTCATCAATTTTCTAAATTGTTCCTTCGAAAGTCCCAATCCGCCCATTACCATACACTTTGGGTGCAACAAGGAGTGGGAGTTCGATCCCAAGCCCCCGGTGCTGGTGAGATCGCCTGAGTCAGGGAAGGTGGAGGGTCCATTTGACCTGGTGACATGGGGGCGTGGGTACGCCTGTGTCCTCACGCCTACCGGGATCAAATGGATACCTGCCAAATGGGTAAAACCATTCATTAAAAGGAAGAGGGAGCGTGACGACAGCGTCCCGCAGGTGGCTTCGGCGGCATTCCGCCGTCGAAGGCAAGTCTCCTCCAGACCCTCTCTTCCCATCCTGTGGGAATGGGACCATGACCTGTCCTTTACCTATTTCTGTGACCCAAATTAATAATCTTTTGCCCCCCAGTTTTGTTTTTCAGACCCAGACCCAGGATGCTAAGCCTCCCGACCGTGCTCTTCCTGAAAGGTTGGGGCCTATCAGGATGGGCCGGGTCCATTTTAAAAACATGTCTGTTGATTTTGTTTATTATTTTAGTTGTTTGTCTTGCTTTTGGACTAATCAGGAGATTGTTAATTAAGTTAGTTTTAAGTTCCACATCTGCCCCCTCTCCGGCTGCTGCTCGGGTCACCAAGGCCACGGCTCCTGAAGACGAGTTGAAGGAGCTTGAGAAGGAGCTTGAGGAAGAAGGTGACAGTGAAAGCCTCGCAGACGATTAGTGGCCAACCCAACAACCTTGATTCGCCAAATGTTACCTGGACTCTGAGCATCTGCCGGACCCCCCTCAGTTTCGTTCTTTTTAGTAAAAAGAAAAGGGGGAGATGTGGCAGTGTGTTAATTTAATCAGTTATGCTTTGTATAATTTTGTACTCGTTGGGTTCTCTGTACCCCACCCCTCAACTGTTCCTTTGTTTAACTCACATGACTCCTGCACCTGTTATGCGGCACACGGTTAGATGTCTGTTATTTCTCCCGCCTTTGTAAAACCCCTCCCACTCTCTCCTGATTAGCCCAAAATATGTTCTCCTACCCCTGGATCCCCTAGCAACTTGCCCTGGTTGGCTGGCAGCGGCTGACCACCCCCTTTGCCCCCCCTCCGACTCGCCCTTGACAAAAACCCCCTGCACCCTCCTCCCCCCGGACAGTCCCGGGCTGGAGAGGTGTTTGTAATAAACCCTCTGTTCGTCTGGAATTGTTTCCTCCTTTCGTTCCACTGCCTGTTGAATTACCATCGCTCACACGAGCCCCTGATAGGACAAGAACCCACAGGAGTCAGCCTTGCCTGCGCGGCTCGCAGGCTGACCCTCGCAAACTCTGTCACAGCATCTGGGCTGGTCGTAATAGAGCCGTTGGCTCTGAGTGAGCACCCCGACAAAACATAACAGAGGAGCTGCCTTAGTAAGTTAGTGAATTCCTTCATTTGCTCCAACCTCTTGTTTCTAGATATCGCTAGTCAATGTTTCTTAGCTGTGTGAAAAAAACATCATCTCTACTCTTATAGCAGGGAGACGTAAAGACTGATTTAGGCTCATCCCTCCTGCTGTGGAGAAGTGATGAATAGTCGTGTAGCAGGCTAGCCAGTGCTAGAAGCAGATAAGGAAAAGTCTAGAATCACAATTATATCATAAAATGGGAGAACATAAAACTCGCAAACCCCATATTATATTCACAATTAACATGCATTTTTTTAGTTCTGATGATTAAATCCTTTCTCAGCTCGCCTTCAGTTTATACAGAAAAAAATATACTTTTTTTAATGTGAAATGCACTCTCCAAATATATTACTCAGATTTCCTTGGTATTCCCTTTTCTCTCTTTTGGGTATTTTTTTATCCCCTTTTTGGATCATGAATTTTAGTGTCAGGAATACTTATGTGAATTACAAGAGGTTATCTGAGCAGTTAACCTCTTATTAGGATACAAAATCTATATGCAGTGTCACTCATAGGCTACTGTTTGAATTTTAAACATTCATAGTAATTTATTTCATCATACAGTTTAGTGTTTAAAAGTTTAACTTGTGGAAGTTAAAAAATAAAAAAAGAGAAGTCTTTCAAAAGAATGAGGGATAATCTCACCATCTCATTTAGATATTTTTAGATGTACAGATTAGATAAACCAAAGGAATAGTAGTTTGAAGACTAGCTTTCTTACACACCCACTCAAATAAAGAATATAAGCAGAAAAATATTGGGGAAGTTTGGTAAGAGGGGTCTTTCACAACCTCTAAATAGGAACATAATATAAATACATTTCCATATGCCAGAAGGTCTCTATGTGAAAAGCCCGAAAGAAAGGGTTCTGTATTGCCTTAGATTTTCTGGGTTTTCTGGGGGTTTGTTTGTTGGCTGGTCGGTTGGTTTTTGTTTGTTTGTTTGTTGTTGTTGCTGTTGTTGTTTTGGTTGCAAAACTGTCCTAGTTACAGGGACACGAGGTAGAGTTTAGCATTATGTGGAGGTGACCAAAATCGTGTGTTTTACACTTCTCTAAGTCATCGTTAGTGGACTATATTTTTAAGGCAGCAGGGGAAGCAGAAATGTTGCCATTTCTTCTCTGTCGCTGTGTTAGAGCGGGAAAGGGGCTGCCTGGGCCACATCATCATCACCACAGGTTCCCTGTTCATCATTCGTCTGTCCCCATGGAGCCCAAACCTTGAAAAGCTCCTGGAAATAGAGGGCGAGAGTCACTACCCGACCAGCCGAGCCCCCTGTGCCCAGAGCCTGCCCCCAACCCAGCCACAAACTGCATGCTGACTTGGGTTTCCTTCTGCTGGGAAAGGCACCCTGTGCCCTGCACGGCTGCTGCCTGGGCCCCCAGAGCCGCCCTCCTCAGGCTGGGGCTGCTGCCTCTTCCCTGAGAGAGACACCCCGCACCCCGCACGGCCGCTGCCCGGGCCCAGAGCCGCCCATCCTGGCAGAGGCTCCGGGCAGGGGCGGCCACCATGGGCGGGGAGCGCGCCCAGCACCACCCTGCCCGGCAGAACCGGTCCTGGTCCAAACCAGCTCTCCGGGGGTTGTTCTGTCCCTGGTTTTGCACTCTTCCTGGGTTTGGAGGAGAAGGTTGCACTGCAAAAAGAACTTTTCCGGCGTGCTATCCTTTGCTGTCAGGAGCAGCACAGGGCAGACAGCATGGGGCAGCCCCCACTTTGGTTTTGGCCTGGGCGGGAGGGGGATGTGATACCCTGCCTTTGTTGGTTGAACCAGTCTCTTTTTGTGGAGTCATTTAATATTATTGCTGTGTTTATTACAAGCCTCTTGGGTTCTTATCTTCGAGATTCGGTGGTAAATGTCTTTTGCTCTCTGAAACACTTTGCGTTAGAAGCAGAAGAGTCAGGAGTTGCCATCTCAGGTTTTCCAAGGTTGTTTATTCTCTCTTATCTCACAGTTCTGTCTGTGCTCTGCCAAGGTTCCTGCTGTGGCAGAGAACTCGTGGTGACTCTCCCCTGGTCAGGTGGTCTCAACCTTTTTGTACCATTCTTCTGGCCCAACCTTGGTCCATAACGTATTCTCTATTAACAATTAATTGCAAATACCTATCACTTATGCTAACCATGTTATCTCTACTCTAAACGAATCTCTTGTGACCCAGAACTGCAGAAGATGGAGGGCAAGAACAAGAAGGAAGAAGAACAGGTCCATGCCCTGATTCCTCCATCTTGGCTCTTCAGCCACCATTCTAAAAAACCCCAAATTCTACTTTTTCACCCTGTGATAAACTAACTACTACTCATTTCACACTCTTGAAACTTGTAATTTCTCCTGGGCTCTCTGCTAAGGTTTCCAACCCCCCTGTACATATTCCAAACCCCATTGTACAGGTTCTAAACCTCCTGCTCAGGTCTCAGACCCCTTTGACATGGTCTCCTGACCCTCCAGGGCAACCGGAGGGAAGCTCTGATCTCCAACACAAACCTCTTTAGAAAATTGTGGTCCCAACTTCAGTCTCCCTTAGCATTACCTTCTCCATTATAGAAAAAGGGATGGCTTGAGTGGTGTTAATTTCCCCACTGAGTTTTTAAACCTAGGAAGGAAAAAAATCTAAATTAAAAAGTGAAAGTAATCCGTTTCCACTTGTCCTTCATAAGTTACTCAACTTCACACAGTATTCTCTTTTCCTATTACTTTGTCACTGTAACCTCTCATATGTAAATCTTACCTTATCATTAATCGTTTTTGTCGCCTTTGCATGAATCTCATTAATCTCTGGTACATCTTTACTGAGATGAAGCAACTGAACTGAAAATAAGGTCATATGAGAATTTTCTAAAACATAATATTCTCTATATATGTTTGCATTTCTATTTATCTGATTTATTTTATCTTGCTTTAAGAGACTTCTTTGGAATTGTTTGTTGATTTTTTTGTAAGAAAAATGTTAATTTTTCTGTTTCTTCTGAATTTGCTTGAGTAAAGAAGCAAAAAACTACCCTTCCAATAACCTTTACTGATAACCAACAAAGTAGTTATTGATGTATGATACACTTCAACATCTGCAAGCTCAAACTATAAATAATGCATTATAATGAATAATAATTTTTGTGGTGTGGTATCATTCAACACAGCACTACATGGGGTATTGTACAACCACACATAGTGGTGTAATTTTAAGTTAGGCATTTTCTTTTTCTGGAAGAATTTAGCAGTTCAGAAATTATATAGTCAAAAAAAGGTAGATAACAGAACCAAACTGTTGAAAAAGTTTATATTCTGTTTAAACATCTGAAGTGATGGCACCAAGTTCTTAATTGTAGATTTTATGTTACTACACAAATCAAAGTAATCTGACTTTTTATTGTCTAGAAGCAACATCTTAGATCAATTTTTACAGTAAATAATGCATTACAATTCATTGGACTAAAACTTGTTTCTCCATTGAGCTCACTGCCCCAATAATATTTGAGTCACTTGGAAAATAAACCACCTGTTGATGTCAAACCAGTTTATTTTTAACAGTAAGAGTATTTTCCATTAAGTAGTACTGCAATACAAATGTAAGATCCATGGTTCTTTTTATTCCACATAATGACAGAATCATTTAAGTTGGAAAGTACCTCTGTATTTGAGTCCAATCTTTTACTAATCAATACCTTGTCAAATAGACCAGAGCATTAAATGCTATGTCCACTTCTTCCTTGAGCACCTCCAAGGATAGGGACCCCACCACCTCCCTAGGCAGCCTATTCCAATGCCTAACAACTCTTTACATAAAGAAATTCTTCCTGTTGTCCAACCTGAACCTTCCCTGGCTCTGCTTAAGCTCTGTTCTCTTGTCACTAGTTACCTGGGAGAAAAGACCTGACATTCACCTTTCTATAACTTCCTTTCAGGCAGTTGTAGAGAGTGATATTTTTTCCTTGAGCATCCTTTTCTCCAGGCTAAGCAACCCCAGATCTCTCAGCTGCTCCTCATATGGCTTACCCTCTAGATCCCTCCCCAGTTCCTTTGCGCTTGTCTGGACTGTCTGCAGCACCTCAATGTCCTTCTTGTAGTGAGGGCCCAGAACTGGACTCAGGATCTGAGGTGCAGCTTCACCAGTGCTGGGTACAGGGGACAGTCACTGCCCTGCTCCTGCTGGCTACACCATTGCTGACACAGGCCAGGATGCCACTGGCCTTTTTGGCCTCACCCTGGTTTATGCTCAGCAGCTGTTGGCCAGCATCCCCCATTCTGCTGGGCAGCCTTCCCACCACTGTTCCTCCAATCTGTAGCACTGCAGGGGCTTGCAGAGACGGAAGCACTAGGCCTTGGTGAACCTGGTACAGTTGGCCTCAGCCCATCGTTCCAGCCTGAACACTTGTATTGACAAAATTGACACATAAATGTGTTTTTTTCCTTTTGACTTTTACCTTCATGTAAGATGTTGCATTGACTCCTTTTGTTTCCTTCATGAACCTTACATTTTTTTCCATTACTTAATTAACTTTTTTCCCTGTGACAGTTGCTTTGTTTTCTTTTTATTTTGTTACTGCTGAGATCTGAGCTGTAAAATACAGGTTTTAATTTCCCTAAACAATTGTCAATTGTATTAGTTTAAGAAATACAGTGTTTCTCACTTTAAATTACTTTAAATTATTTCTCAGCTATTTTAGAATTTATATATGGTAATATAAAGTGAATGCCAAGAGTAATATATAATGGAACATCAAGACTGAGTGCCTGTGCACAAGCATAGGACCATATTGGTTTTTTCTGAATGCATATCTATTTGTTATTATTTTACCTCTTCCCATAGTTTTCTACGCTAACAAACTAATATTATTTTCTATGAAGATTATTTTGCCATTTTTTACTCTGCATTGGACTCTGAGTTGTGTACCTGATGATAATGAAGATATGAAAAAAGTTCTAGAACTAAGATGGTAAAACTAGTATCACTAAGTGTATTCTAATAGAGTCCCCTTTGCAGGTTGTGTTATCTGTAGGTAGGAAGTTAACCACTTTATAAAGCGTAAGAAGTGATTGTGTTAGCAAGATTTAAGATTTGCAGATATAATTAAATCCAACAAATTATAAATTACTTCTAGAAGTATACTTTTAGTACAGTATGATGAAATAATTTCAAAAGTATTTCAAAATAGTTCTTGAGGGTTATAATCACAGCTCTTCTGATGAACTTTTACAGAAATCTATCTGATAATAATGATAGCTTTTGTGACTGAAAAATTGCCAGAATAAACTAATGGTGATTTGGTCAATCAATGGCTATCATAGTCACAGATAAATCCAGCATGCTTTGCATAAGTAGAATCCCTGGCGAAATTTACTGAAGACAATGGCAAATATTTCTTTTCTTGCTTTTTAACATGTTCACAAATTCTATAATTTTACCATGTTCACAAATTCTATTCAATTCAGTTCATTGAAACTGAAACATTCGGTGAGCAGGAGCTAGGGTTGATCACTGCAACGAGAAAAACAAAGTACTTCCCCCATTAGGTTGCACATAGTTGGCCTCAGATATCAAGACAGAAGTCAAATGGATCCTGTCAAATGATTTTGTGTTGTATGGATCCCAACACAAGGTCAAAGGAGACCTTTTTATATGGTTGAATAAACTCAATTATAATTTAGAGATAAATTGCTTTTAACTGTATGACCTCATCACAGGAAAGAAAGGGGAAGAAAAACACCATTTATATTTGTACAGGGTAAACTTGCTTTTTTTGATCTGTGTCATACACAATAATGGGAAATTTCCACCAGAACTGTGAAGGAATGCAGAGAGGTGGACAATGAAAGTTTCCAAACTACTCTGGCCCTTTGTATCTAGTTATATCCTCACTTGACCAGTTTCTTTCTCACATAGTTAACAACTTCTACTTTAAGAAGTTTAAATAAGCAGTTGTTTTTTTGTTTTTTTTTGTGTTTGTTTTTTTAATAGAGTAATACTTTTTGTGTTTGAACCACATTCTTCTTCAAATTAATTCAATCTGATGCAGAATACACTTAAATTTGCTCTGTACCTTTTGCTCTGATATGTGATATATTTTTTATCTTCTAGTACTCTATGATTTTAACTTTATAAGTGCCATAAATTCTTAAAAGTGTGAGGTATAATATAAGTGTATGTCCAGTCAAAACCATGTTTTGAAAATAGAAGTTTATGGGCTTTTCCTCTGAAAATGAAGAAAACCTGATAGCCAGAGAAGTTTTGCCTCCATGTACAGCAGAAAACATGGAAAGTATGGAAAAGACAGAAAAAGTCTGACTCATTATGACATAAGCAATTATTTTGACAGTTCACTAGATGAAGAGAAAGTGGGGAAAAATAATTTCAAATTATATATGGTTTCTATTTATTTAAATTTTCATGTTATGATTTAAATTGCAAAGGGAAAATGAGTATAATAATAATTTTTCTTCATAAGATTTTATTGTTTATCTGGTTAATTGAAGACTTCACAGTACAAAGAGAGTCTGTATTCATATGCTGAAGGGAAAATCAGCAGAATACAGGAAACAGACATTAAAAAAATGTATTCTAGCTACTTTAAATTGGTAAATTATTCCCTGAGAATAGAATGGCTCACTTATATTCTGAAGTATTTTGAAGGAGAGGACATTGTGAACAGTGTTGGCAAAATAAAAAGATACAATTGTGACTCTCGAAAGTCTTCTGCTGTCTGATGTACAATCCAAAAACCACAAGAATTACGTTTCTAGTGCCTTTTTAAGAAACTCCTAAGATTATAAAAGAAATATCAGAAATCTCCCTCCAAAAAAAAAAAAAAAAAAGGAATATAATGAAGGTGAAAAATCAAGCTGCTGTCGCTACTCAGTCAGGATGAAAAATAGTTGGCACTGTTACTGGCTAGGTATAAGGTATTCCTGTAGCATTTTCTAAATCTTCTGAGTCACTGGATGGATCTTCAAATGTTTTAGAGGAATGTTAATATAATGATCTTATCTCTTCTCTTGTATTCTGTATCAGCTGTGAATTGTATGTATGGAGACTGAAAGTGACTTCAACTGGAGACAGAACCATTAGAACACTGGTCCATGCTGGTACAGTGCAACAAAACTACTACAAAAGGAAGAGGAAGTAAGCCCTAATACTTTATTGCTGTGGCTCCTTTAAATACTGAACTGAATGTATAGTATCTTTGTTTTGAAAATATTTAGCCACCTTTCCTATAAACACTTCCTTAATTTTCTTACATCAGGATGGACTATATATCCATACTATTTATCTCCCCAGTAAGAACTGACAAATATGAGAAATTTAGCACATGAAAGTGAAAATAGCTATGTCTTATCTCAGTTTATTGTTATTTTTGTATGTTTTTCCTTTTGAAATTAATAATTTTCATTTTCCTTTTACAATTACAGACCAAAAACAAGACCAAATGTAAAAATCAAAATTCTCTGCCATCTCTTTTGACTTGATGTTCACTTCAGAAAGTTGGACTCTAATTTGTCTTAGCACATTCCACGCATCCTCCTTTTCTCTCTGGGAGTTGTGCAAATGACAGACAGCAACAGCCAGAGGGGAATGAATCTGTTGGGACACATGGGTCTGACACTGCAATGAAACACTTGTAGATATTAACAACAGAATAACTGATTTATTACCTGTTTGACCTTAAAATAGGATGTGGGACTTTGTTGGTGTCGTTTGGCTTTTTCAATTGTTGTTTTTAATTTGATAGTCATACTGGTACTTCATATTGGCAGGCAGCCACATTTGAGAAAACTTACACTTTATTTTAAGCATGGCTGTTGCAATTGCATTAACTCATGCCCTCTAGAGATATCGTGAGTAGCAGATCACTGTAACATGCCATATTAATTTCATAACAATGAACTTTATTTTTATATAAAATTTATATATATATATTAATATATATAAATATATATATATATATATAAATATATATAAATATAAATATATATATATATATTTTTATATATATATATACACACTATATACTGATTCATGGAGAGCCTTAACTCTTGTCTGTGCTGAAGAGACTTCTAATGGGACTTGGTCCATTATTTTTTGTTCTGATCCAAAGGGAAAATTCTTTTACCAAGGCTAAAATACTGATTACCATAATTTCTCTGTCACAGCAGTGAGTTTCCAATTATATATAGTCCATACATAAAAGCAAGTATTTAATGGGAAATAATATCAATTACTCAGAAATGTTGGAGATAAAACAGAATTCATAAGAGTAAGAATTAATAAGAAATATACTTTAAAACTTACTGCATAGAAGGAGAATTCATCTATCTGCAAATCTGAATGTTTAGACTGGCACCATGCAGCATGAGTTCAAAGAGCTCTGAACACTTCTAGACATTGTGACACTCCTTTCCCAAACTTTCAAATATCTTAAAAAATTTGAAGTGGATTCTTTTTAAAACAGACAGATGAAACCAAAAATGTTGTACTTGCCAACATAGGAAAAGAGTTTGAACTTTATTCTTGCGTCTACTAATAAATTTTCTACTAAAAAAATCATTTTTTCTCATGATCACTATAAATTGATTTTACCTTTTGCAGGTTTGGTTTTCTCAAACAAAAGGGAACAAATGGACTAACTTCCATTGTATCTTGCTATTATTCTTATATCAATTTTTTAAAAAATTATTTTTTAAGAAATATTGCACATTTCAAAAATGGAATACGGCATATATAGATGGAACCAGTAGAGTTAAGTCTGCCTTACAAATATTAAAATTACAAACAGACCTTAGCCACTAGACACTAAGAGATATCATTTTCACACTAAGATTTGCCTTCCCTCTTTCCTTGTTGTAGACATTTCAAGATACAATGGTGCATATCACTTTCTCATTCAGCCTAACAGTGCATTTACTTATATGTGCAAGAAAATAAGATTATTACCATTAAAATAATGGTAATTATTTTTTTAAAAAGAGGCTGCTTAGGAAGGGAGGGTATCAAGAAGATGGAGTCAGGCTCTTGTCAGTAAGGCCAAGCAATAACACAACAGCAAACAGAAGCTGATGCACCACCTCATGATAAAGAAGATCTTCTTTACTGTTCAGGTGACCAAGCACCGGAACTCATTGGCTAGGCAGGTTGTGGAGTCTCCCCCACTTGATATATTCAAGAACCTTCTGGACACAATCCTGTGCCCTGTGCTCTGGAATGACCCTGTTTGAGCAGGGAGCCTGGACCAGATGATCCACTGTGGGTCTGTAACAACTCGACCCATTTGGTGACTCTGTGATTGTGAATTTATTTAAGGTGAAGTAGGACTCTTACCAAATTGATGTGCAGACTTGCCAAGAAGTTAAAGTTGCAGTTGATAAACTTTTCCATATTTAAATTGATAAGTAAGGACTGAAGAGAAACCTGTAGGTAGTAGATTGTATAAAAATCTTATATATTCCATTCTTAAGCTATTTCTAGTATGAATAAAAAGACTGCCATGCCCAGAAACAGCTGAAATGCATTTTCTGTCACACGTGTAGTGCTGGAGGTAGGCTCAGGGAGCAATGGTATTTTTTTAATAGATTTTTTTTTAATATTTTGACAGTGAGTAGTCCATTGGAACATCCTGCTAGTCAAAACCAATTCATTTTGACAAAAATGTTGATAGAGAGAGATGGGTTTGCTTCCTTCTATTATAATTTTTTATATTTGATAAATACAGTTTACCTCACTCATTTGAAATATTCACAGTGGAAATGACCTTTACTTATAATTTTTATATTGTCTTTTACCTTTTTAATACTGTATTTGTGTATGCTAATTTTCTGGAAAATAACGATTTAAATATTTCCTTCATTATAAATATATGTAAATGCAGAATTTTCCTCAGGAAAATTCTGATCCTTTCTGCCTACTCTGTAGGTATGTGTGCAGAGGTCTGAGTGACGATAATGGGAGAGGAGAACACGTATCACAAGGGCCTTCAGGCCTGGGTTTTCACAACAGCAGAGGCCAGGGTATCTGTTTCCCTAGAAAACTGCAGTTTTCTTCAAATTTAGATACTCAACAGTATAATGTCAGCATATGGAATCAGCCAGCATTCTCACTGGACTATGATCTTTTGTCCAGCCTGACACAGAACGTGTCAGATCTTTTTCCCCTCACAGCCTAATTTCCTTTGTACTACATTGGATTTGTGACTGGCAGCAGTGGGATGTTTGTTAAATCTTTCTAACATGAAGTTTGGCACATTTACACACACAGACATATGCTTACATATTTAGGTATGTAGAAGCAGCAATCATAGCTTTTTTCTCATTTTACTCTTTGATCACAGTCATCAAATGAACTTTTGTTAATATGCTTGTTCTCCTCTCCCTATTAAATACAAAGAAATAATGCTGTAAAATGTAGCAAATATCATAGTTTATCATATTAAAAATAAAAATAAAAATAATTTTAAAAAATCACAGAGGAATTGTGTTTTATATATTATGGCTTTCTCTTGCCTGGAGAAAAGGAAACCAGAAGACCTTATCACTTGCTACAGCTACCTGAGAGGAGGTTGTTGCAAGGTGGGGGTCATCCTCTTCTTCCAGGCAACCCGCGACAGGATGAGAGAACACAGCTCCAGCTGTGCCAGAGCAGGTTCAGGTTGGTCATCAGAATTTCTTCACAGAAAGTTTTGTTAAACATTGGGGTGAACTGCCTGAGACCCTTCCTGGAAGTGTTCAGATAACGACTGGATGTGGCACTTCGGGCCATGGTCTAGTTGACAAGGGGGTGATCAGCCAAAGAAGATCTTAGAGGTCGTTTCCAGCCTATAGGATTCTGTGATTATGTGAATATCTAGAAATCCTAATGCTGCCTTGCCAAATCATTTTGGTAGTTCTGAATAGTACATACAAAGTTGTGGTGGTGTGGAATTAAGTTCATAATAAGTTTGTTAGGTTTGTGCAGGTTGATTGTACAATGCTATGTTCCTTGTAGCCCCTTTTTTCCCTGTTAGTATTATCCTGTAATTCCCCAAAGTCATATAGCTATTCAGTTATTTGTCAATCTTTTCTCATAGTCTGTGTAAGCCCCTCCCTGTTGTCCCTGATTGGTTTCTGTTATGTCACCCCATGTTTGTACCACCTCTTTGGTTGAAGCTCATTGGTTGTAACCTCCTTACCACGCCCATTTCACTGCTGTATAAAATGGCAGGGCAGAAGCGCCCCGGGGGCAGTGTGATCATGGGGCAGGTGGTAAGGAGGTCTATGGGACCCCCAAATTAATCTGTCATTTTACTGGACTGGCTCCTCCCTTCGTTTCTCTCCGTCGTTGCCAGCATTCTCCACGGCCTCACACAGCCTCTCAGGACAGGAACTCTCAGGGATCAGCCGGCTGGTGTGACCTGCCTGGCTGTGCCCTTCAGCCTGCTGCGGTGTCTGAGCCAGCCGGGCAGGCAGAGACTGAGTTCTCTTAGAGGCACCACGACTCAAGGTGATTTGTGTTCGCTGGAGAAGAAATCATAAGTTGTGAAAATACTGTGATTTGACTTAACTTCATGACTCTTAGTCATATGGTTTTAAATTAGTTTTTAGGCTTTAGTTTAGTTATTATTTGCTTAGAAATTACATGCTTGCAGATGTTTATGTGGGGTCTGTTACATTGCATAGTGTGAAATACATATATACTACACATTCAGCTGTGATAATTAAGCAGCTATAGCTTTTTTAACCTCTTTTAAATTCTTGCCCTTTACTACTTGATTAAGAAAACGTTTCTTTCAAATATATTTTGTAAGTTAATAGACGGAGATGTCATGGATTTGCTCAAAATACAGTTTCCTTTAGAAGAGTGACTGTCTAAAAGAATACTTTCTTACCATGTAGTCCAGTTCTCTGTGCATTAAATTCATATACCTACACTATTGTCTTCTAATTGATTTAATCATAATAATTTTGTTTGTCTTCTTTAAACCAAGAGCTGCTGTTGGCTTCCAGTAGTGATGTGTATTGTGATAAGCAAATGGTAAAGAAAAAATGTGCTCCAAATATTTTACAAGCTAAAATTACTAATTAACATTAGTTATTGTATTCTTCATTGAATTAAAGGAAATGGATTGTCCCTTACCAGTGACAATATTTAAGTAAGATGCATTTTTCTTTTGCCAGCAAACAAAGGAAGTCTAGTACATTTAGAGCTCAGATTTGTCTTTTCTCCTGCAGTTGAAGAGAGCATTGAAGTACATACCTTAACTAGCTTTTAATCAAATCCATGTAAAATTCACAAGTTCCTCACTATGAGGAGAATAGAGGATTTATCATTTTACTATTTCCAGTTTCTGCCATTTCTTGCACCACAATTTGCCATCTTCTGCGTCTCTGTCCAAGGAATGCTTTTCTTCTCAGTGCCATTTACTATGTACAAGATTCTACCAAAATTCCTCAAAATTATTACAAGATATTTATGTAAAAAATCATCATAATTATGCCATCAATAAGCAGAGTTAGAATTGCACCAACTACTCTTCAATGTTAATGTGCTGATACCTTTTGTCAAGCAAGAATCCTGCAAAGTCCTTAGCACATGTACTATGCTGCATACAAATAATGACACGTTTATCCAGAACGCTTCCCAAGAAACCTCAAAGCTGATCTGCAAACAGGAATTAAACTTTTCTTTGAAGTTCAATAGCTATATATATATTTATAAAGTGACTTTTTACCTCTCATAAAGAAATTACTGGAGACAATTACAAAAAGAACATATCTCAGCTAGGATCCACATTTTTAGGTACTTTAGATTGTGAGAGACTGAAATGTTAAATGTTAATGCCTCAAAAGATTGGCCATTTGCAAAAACAGTGGGTGATTTGCTGAGGCCAGGTTTCCACCCTGCAGCCGAAAGGGAAGTGGGAGAGTCTTTGACAGTGTGGGGATGAAACCTCTGATTTTTGTAAGAATAGCCCAGGTGCAGGGACTGAGCATTCACGACTGGACGATGACCACAACAAACTAAATTTTGTTTAGATAAAACAGTTTAGCCTTGCAAGTAATTGTGTTCTTGACAACTTGAGACTGACTGATGAATAAGCCTGAAAGTATTCATCCCTTCTTATAAGGCATAACTGTCTCAACTATTCTGGTGTGAGAAACAGCTATCATGCATTAGAAGGTGTTATAAACCAGCTGTCATATCCTGGAAGGTGTTATAAACTATCAAACACCCCTAATGCACCCTCATTTCACCCTCTGGTGAAAGGCTCATTTTTTGAGCCTTTCACCAGAGAACTGCTGAACCATGTGTTACATCAGACAGTTAAAACTCCCTCACAGGTGAGGTACTTGGGTGTTCCCACCTGAAACCATTGAACTTTTGTTTTCAAGAGTTCCCCTCACCCCTGATGGATCAAGTCTGCAACCATCACTTGGACGAACGAACACTGAAATTTGAACGAGTCCCATTGCTGGATCCATGGGTGGTGACATCTTTCCTCTTCACTATCTACTTGTATCTTTTCTTTCTCTTTCTTTTCCTTATGTATTTTCTTACTTGGTAATCTTATACTTTTGTATTGTTATATTTCTATAGATAATACCCAAAATGGCTACATACCTCCTTTCCAAATTGCAACCGATTAGTTCTAAAATAAACCTGCCATATATACCCTGGTCATTCAGTGTCATTTCACTCTAAACTGCCACAGGGGATCTATTATCAAGAACCTCAGTTACACCCCCCTTCAGGGGCAGGTTGTGACAAGGATAGATAAAAGGAAATTACCCAGTGGACCTGTACCCAAAGGACTGTTATTATGATTCTTTTTGGCAGAGAGCCTTGATTTTTTTATCTCTTTGTGAATCTACAAAATTTCATTTTCCAGGGAAAATGATGCTTTTGATTGTTTTTATGATTCAGTCAGTGATTTTCAGTCATAGGTTTGCTGTTTAGGAAGAAGGGTGTCAGATTCACTGCTATCATAATTGTAATGTGTTACCTCTTTTTGGTATTTGATTGTTAAATTGCCCTTGGAAAAAAGTAGTTTCTTGATAGCAGATACATACATGCCTGTTCTAGAATTCTCCTTAGAGTTCCACATACCACAACAAAAAAACCCAAATCTTTGTGGGAGAAAGAACAAAAGCTCTTAATTGCCGAGCCTCTTGGAAGCATCAGGATTAAAATATTTTGTGATTTTGTTTTGCTTCTCACTTGTAAATAAACTAATTTGCAGATTGAAAAAAATGGAAAGAGGAAGTGTCAGAATACAAAAATTGATCTTGAACAGTAGATGGAAAAAATTTAAGAACTGAAAGCAACTGAAAGTACAAATATATATATCTCTTTACATTTATTAAAAAGAATAAAAAAGTAATAAAAAAAGGAATCTTTTATTTTCTAACATTCACTCCAGAGATTTGTAAACTCATGCATATTATATGATAACACAGATTTTATGCAAATGTTTTCTCTGCAATCTGAACAATAACAATAAATATTTTCTGGGCCAGTGTGAAATACCTGATGCTTGTGTAAGCACTTGCTCTATTCAGTTTTCTTTCTTACTCACAAGATTGGATCTGGTTTCTATTACATCTCAATTTGCATAATACACCTCAAATCCCTGATCACAAATATTTCTGCAAACAACACAGTATGCAGTGTGTGGTATGAATTTTAGTGAATTGAAATTCAGGCATTATTTTCTTCCATAGTAAGATCACAACTAAAAGGACTTAATTTCCCAAGGAAAACAAATCGTCAGGGAAATATTTGCATTTTACAGTTTATGTAAACTACTTTATGCCCCAGAGAAAACAGAGTACTCTTCTTCCCCACAAGTCTTTAAAATTCCAACATATAACCCTGTAATTTGAGAAAGAATAGATCATTGCCAATGATGATTCATAAGTGTATGCATCATTCAGCATTATAGCTCATCAAAATTCATTTCCCAATTTTACATGGAGCTGAAACTCATTCACAGTCCTATATTTCCATGCTTATTTTTTTATCATGTGTTTTTCATTAATATTATAAAGGGGGAAAATATTAACATCACTTTACACTATAGAAAACTTGCATAAAAAAATATTGATGGAATTGAAGTACATAATTGTTCTCATTTGACCAAAAGAAAACAAAAACTTTGAAAAGAAAGTAATACTTACTGTGTACTGGGAAAAAAAAAAGAGTAAACAATAATAGTATATGCTTACTGTTAAAGTTACTTGCTGCATTTATTAGGGAAAGCTATGGACTTTTGTATTTTCTCTTTTTTCCTTCAGGTCAGGTAGTAACTTGATTTCTGCACTACATGAAAGCTTCTCCATATATAGGCATATATATGGTCTAATAAGAAAAAGGTATAATAAGATCATACTAAACCCACATACAAAAAATGGGGAAGAAAAATGGCAAAGGTTGATGAACTACATGATTGATGTAATACATATTTCTATTTCTGTGGGTAATCTATTGATTTGAAACAGGTTAAAATTTCTGCCATACTTTAAAAAATACAAAGTTTCGAAAGATATAAAATACCTCATTGTTTTTAAGTTATTAGTATTTGCATTAATACCTATTTTACAAACAGCATTTTAAAATACAGAATCAGACACCATCTACACATTTGCTCTTTAAGAACTTGCTATACATATAGTAATGTTTCCCTCTATCCTTAAATTCTTTTTGTTTAGCCTTCTAAGCTGAGGCAGGAGAAATTACTGCAACAATAATTTCAAAAATATTTCAATAAAAAGATTTTGTTTTCATTTGTTTGTAATCATAAATTTTATCATTTAGATTGTATGTCTCTTGACGGTAAAACTTTTTTTTTTTTTTTTCCTACAGAGAAATGAAACTGCTATTCCCCAGAAAAATCTGTTGTTTTGACAGTGCTAAAAATAGCTATGAAGCCAGGCTATTGGCAGATGTCTATATGGCAGTCTAGACTGGAGCCAGTTATGGAAATAGAGAAGTATTTGGCACTTGTATTCCTGAGCCTGATTGATGTTCACAAACATCCAAGTATTGGGTAAATTCTTAAGTGTAGGGCAACAGTTAAAAGGTCACTGA
Source organism: Prinia subflava (assembly GCF_021018805.1). NCBI lineage: Eukaryota > Metazoa > Chordata > Aves > Passeriformes > Cisticolidae > Prinia > Prinia subflava. The sequence goes on along the minus strand of NC_086253.1, from coordinate 20,739,919 downwards.
ACCTGAGTCAGCCCAGGTGGTAACAAATGTTTTCACAGTACTGTTCCTCCCAGGAGAGCAGCGTCTTGGGGGGCACAAGGATGTCGCGAGCAGTTCTGGTGGCGGCACTGCCAAGCACCCGCGCACAGCCGGTGTTCACGTTAATGGATCAGCCTCTGAAGCAGCTCCTGAAATGGAAACAGATTCAATATAAAAGAGAAGCGAAGACAGGTCGTAAAAGACAAGAGAAACAAAGTCAAGGGATAACTTGAATGATGGCGGAAAATTAGAGATAAGACAAAAAATAACCCAATACCTCAACAAAGATAAACAGATTTTGCCAGCAAGTGTGCTGTGCGACGTTTCAAAAGCTCTGCATCCTGATGATCTACACAAGACACTTACCCAAAGCATGAGGTGGCTTCTTGGGGGTTACCTACCCATAGAAACCAGAATTCAGAAAATATGGTTTATACCTATCATTGATCCTAACACAAAGTCAAGATAAATGAAGGGTGCACTTTGAAATCCCTCCATGTAATAGCTACAGACAAATTGATACCTTCAGTCCATTCAACATGAAAAGATCAGTTGTGACTAAAAAGAAAATAATTTTATAGGAAATATTCAGCTAGACCCACTCAGAATCTGTTCTTTTGCTGTCAACAGATATTCACAGAGCCCTCTCAGAAGAAATTAATGTCATCTTTTACCCATACTTTAGCCTAGTTTTTCAGAGTTATTTTTGCTATGTAAATAATTTACATAGTGTTTAAAACTTGTCAACACAACAAACCCATTGTTTTTACTTGATATTAATTTGCACATGTTGTCTAACAGAGCTGACATGCTTTCCTGGGATCTGAAGGAATCACTTTGAGGTTTATCTAACTTGGAACACTTGTTCTCAATTCTGTCAGTACAAAAATAAAGCAATATCAAAATAGCTGTCATGTTTGTTACTCAAATTATGTAAGTCAACTGACAATTGCTGAAACCATCATTTACATCAATAACTACAAGATGCTGTGGTAATAAGTGGTTAGAAACCACTGGTATTGTTAAATATTAAGAATCCATTAGGCAGCTATTGCAGAATGTTGAAATAATTAACTAAAGTGAATGCTAATAGTCTGTGTCTATCTAAACAACTATTTTAAGTATTTTAAAAAAAATTAATTTGGTATCTTAGTTACAGCATCTTTTATAGCTGTACATTGGATTTGGATTTAAATCCCAATTCATATTTTCATACTTTCTTTTGCTAGATGGAAAACTTTTGGAGTGTTTGCTAGTGGCTTTCTCATTTCTTTTGACCAGGAAGCAATCAAGAAAGATGACAGTCAGCTTGTTTTCTCTGTGGCAGCTGCTCCTAAAATCTTTAGCTCTGTACTTTCATCATAAGAAAGAACAAGCAACAACGTAACAGAAAGAGTAGGAAGAGTTTAGTAATGAAGAATTTTGATAAATAAACTACATTAAAGCTTTTAATTTGCTGAATCTTTCAGAAGAACTGATTTTTCATAAAGAGAAAATGTCATTGATCTGTTGGATTAAGGCCTCAGCTCACCAAAACAATCTGATTTCAAGCTGTGGCCCTTAGCCTGACAAGGAAGGTCATCATATGGGGGTTAAGGAAGTAGAAAGAAAATAAAAGCATGAAAAATATCCTATAAAATCTAAAATAAGTCTGTAAGATACTAGATAAAAGGAAAATATGAAAAGGAAGTGAAAACGGTCATGCTCATAAAGGGAGAAAATCAAAATATAAACATTATTTCCTCTTTGAAAAAAAATATTGTTAATTGTTTCTTTTGAGTGAATTTTCTGTGACAATTGTCAATAACATAAAAAAGTGTTAAGAAAAGGACTATAGCACTGATTTGAACCCTCACTACTGCTTATTTATATTGGTATAGAACAGAAGATTAAACTAGAACAAGCACTTTATTTCTTCTCCCTTTACAAAATGATTATTTTTCTACTTTGCCTCTCAGGTTTATCTTAAAATCTTTGAACCTTCACAAATTAATGTAACAGTCTGCACATGAAGCTATGTGTTGCATGAGAAAGAGTCACAATGGAGAACAAAGTGGTGTAGTAGATCTGGGAATAGGTTTTCCATGTATAAGATCCCTAAGGAGTAGTACATTGTTTTGTTGGTTGTAGTTAGAGAGAAATACAATCACATGACCAGCCTCAGAACACTATTTTTGCCACTGCCTAATGAGAAGTAACAAAATTTAAATTTTCCTACACTTTCTTATACAATTGATGTGTATAATTGAAGATTTAGATTTTGTTGACACTTTACAATTTTGTCTTTCACAGATACTAAAGATTACTTTTAATTTTCCTTTTTTAATATTACATAGTCTTACTGGGATGGAGCATTTTTGTCCTAAAGCAACTAAAAATACAAAGATTGATAGTTTTGTATTTTGAAAAGTAGATGCAATCTTTCATTTCTTTAAATTATTTTAATGACAGTAAATTAACAGAGAACATTGCAAAAGGGGTCAAAATCCTTTTCATATCAGATTATATAAATAAATATCCTAGGATATTTATTCCAGTCCACCTACAAATTATCACAACTTGATCTAGCTTTCAGCGAAATCCAGGACAGTGTGAGCATGTGTTAGAATGGGTTTTAGCTATTTTATTTTATTTTATTTTATTTTATTTTATTTTATTTTATTTTATTTTATTTTATTTTATTTTATTTTATTTTATTTTATTTTATTTATTTTATTTTATTTTATTTTATTTTATTTTGTTTTGTTTTGTTTTGTTTTGTTTTATTTTATTTATTTTCATTCCACAAGTGGTTTTTTTGTTTGTTTGTTTGTTGTTTTTTTTTAAGGTGTCACAGTAGAAATTTAAAATGAAAATGACAGAGTAAAAAACCCTTTATTTTTGGATGCAGTGTCAAAAAGCTTATGCCCTGCCTTACCTTGCCCGTCTTCCCCTTTTACCTTCCCCTTCCCCTTTTTAAAGCTTTCCAGGAACATATTTCAGGATACTTTTCAAAAAAATTGCATTGTTTTTTATCTAATCTTTGGAGTTTGACTTTGTTCCTGAGTGACCAAATATGTTTTGGTCATGATTAGGTCTAATTTTATAAAATATCAGGAATGTTCATAATAGAGCTGTTTGCAGAAAGATAGATCTACAGATATCGAATGCATATTTACACTGCTAACACAACATAATTATTTAGGAATAGAAAACCAAATATCTAATTTGTTTGTGTTTATTAAATATCAATAGCATTCTTTAGAGTAGGCCTGTAATTGACTGAAATGTAAGACATTATTGGAACAAATATTTTACTTCAGCTTTTAGTCCCAGAATCCCAAGATGGAGTACAGTTTTGGAATATATTATTCAGGCCCTTTCTGAGCCTTCAGAGAAATTTTGTCATGTATTATAAGATGTCATATCTTGTCATGTCTATAAATTCATCCAAAGTACCTTTGGTTCTATAATGCTTGTGTAAACATTGCTTTACATAACATGCCATCTTAGCACTGAGGGAATAGAATTTATCCATTTGAAATTATTTTTCAATATATACTGATAGAATCATTTCACTTCCTTTTCTTACTTTGCAGGGTTTGTTTTTGGTTTTGTTTGGGGTTTTTTTGTTTTGGTTTTTTGGTGATTTTTTTTGTTTTTTTTGGGGGGGGGGTTTAGGTTTTTTAGGGGTTTTTTTTAGGGTTTGTTTGTTTGTTGGTTTGGTTTTGGAACCATTATTTTTGCTTTATCATTTTGAACTACAGAAACAGATTCTGAAGTTCCTACCTGGCTTGGGAAATACAATTTTATCAGAAGTTTGATGGATCTTGTTACTGCTCAAGAACACTCATCTAGAAGGGAAAAAAAAGGCTAAAAGATAAATGAGAAACCAATCCAGAGAAAGCATGGAATAGGATTAAAGTGGGGATTGAAGGGAAAAGATGATATGACTTTGAAAAACTGGTATCTAAATGAAAATAATATAATGGCATACTGTTAATTGTCAAAGAATATACTTGACTGAAATACAGTTCTAAACTTGGTAAACTGACTGTGTTATGGGTTAATGAACTGCCATAAAACCACATTTCAATAATTCACTTAAACTTTACAGATTCCAGATATTTCAATTATCAGGGATTTTCTACTAGGCATGTGTCATATCTGGTAAACAACTGCTTTAGAACTGATTTCTTGCACCTTTTACCAAAGAAACCAAAAAACTCTACTCTCCTTTTTTTTTCTAACTGTAATAATGGAGAATAAACTCCCCTATGTCTGTCTCAAATTTACCTTTGTTCTCCAGAATGATAGAGCTTGTTTCAAATAGATGTAAAAAACAAACCAGTAAAAAACAAAGCAAAACACTGCAAAGAATGTCCATTTTCAAATTCAGAGTAACTCAAATGCATTTGCCTCCTGAACAGCTCCTTATCCTCAAACTTGAACTCCCTTTTGAACAGAAATACTTTCTAGCATGACCCATTTTGCCACTGACATGTCACTTAGCCTCTTTGAAATGACAGTTTCTATATGCCCTTCATACTGCAGTTATTGCAGAGCGCTTTTATTTTATTCAGAGCTCCCATCATGGTTTTGATTCATTTTTATCACTACTGGCCATCCCTATCAAAATTTCCAAGGCCTAAAAGTAATCTTAAGAGGGCTGGCAGAAGTAAGATTAAAGTCTCATATCATTTTGTTCTTCACATTACAGTATTTGGTCATTCACTTAGGATGCATCATTACCTAATTCTTTATGCAAATAAAGACTGCATTCACAGAGTAACAGGCATTTTCAAATTTATTGGTAAGATATTTTTACCGAGAACATACAGAAATGGATGAAAAAGCATAAAAAATATTTTGTAAAATTTTAATTCTGTTGAGGACACTTCTATGTCACGTAACAGATAAAACATTCAAGTGTTGAATGGATTGGATATGGATGTGTATGCAAATACTCTCCTTTTACATACTTAAAGATTTTTAACTGTCTCGATATGAGTGTTAGAGTACATATTGTATCAGGAATATCTCTGTACTTTAAAACTTCCTAGCCTGAAGCAAAAGTTTCAGAGAACACCTGCTACTGTATTCAACCAAGAAGATCAAGCCCATTTCCATAATATAAGTTTGGATAGTAATCCTTAATAGGAACAAAATCAGTTGAAAGTGCAGGATGTTCACAGTCCATGAGTTTGGACACAAGGTCACATGTTAACAATACAAAAAAACAAAAAAAGGAAAAGTGTACTCAATAAGTTTTAATTTTGCTAATGATTATAGAATGATAGAATGCTTTGGGTGGGAATGTACCATAAGGATCATTCAGTTCCAATCACCGTGCCACAGATAAGGACACCTTTTACTGGACCAGATTGCTCAAAGCCCTGTCCAGCCTGGCCTTGGACACTTCCAGTGATTTTACTGCATCTCTCCGTATACATACATACACACAAAAGAAAAAAAAAAGAAGTTCCACTCAAAAAGCCATTGAGCACTTGATCAATTTTAAGTATATGTGTAATTCAAGGTTGGATCCTTGCCCAAATGTGTGAATAAATATAAACTATGTTCTTTAACAGGAAATGCTTTTTAAATGTAAAGAACTCAGGTAAATGAAACAAGCCAGAGAATTTTAGTGCATTTTAGTACATTCTCATTTAGATATGAAACACTAGATGTACTAGGAAATACCACTTACAGTGGTTAATACTTTATTAAAACATATTACATCTTTCCAGTAAAATATTATGAAGAAGTTGGATACTGTGTCTAACTTTTAATGAGACAACAGGTCTTTCATCTTACTGCCTGTAAAAGTTGCAGGCTTGTAAGTAGCATTTTTCATTTCTAACTTTCTTTCCCCTTACAATTACTCATAGATTTCTTACCTTCTGCTATCATCAAGTTAGAACAAAGATGTGAAGAAAAAAAAAAGAAATTGAATGTGACGTCTCTTCATCTGTTTGGAACTAATAATGCCTTCACAGCAAACAGTTGTTTTGGTACATGCTGGATACTGATGTAAAATAACAGTGGATGAAAACATATGGAATAGTTACCTAATTTGTGTGTGCATTTCCTGACATAATTGGGTCATTCTTGCAAGTTTTCCAGAATAAATTAATTCAGAGGGAAACTATCAGATTATTTTAAAATAAGAATATTTGCTCCATAAACCAGGAAATAAAAATAGAATATTTAGTTTCTTTCAATAAAATCGTCACAGTTGAATTATACTTTAGTCTTTTTATTACTGTCATTTTATTAACTTTCTATGTTCTAGAAATATATTCGGTTCCCAGTAGAAAGCAGTACAACATATTCCAGAAAAACTAGCCAAAACCCCTTATCCAGCTCCTGAATAGGAAATATTATAGATTAGGACTGCAAACCTTCACCTAGGCAGGGAGACCCCCACCACCTCCATTGCTGTGCTGCCTCACAGGTTTCTCTGGCCCGTCCATACAAGCTGCCCCTTTAACAACTGAAGTCCACTTGTTGTGCTCCTGCTCACCAGCTTTACAGATGTGACCACCACAGCAGATATCTAATAACCCTACCTGCCTTAATCAGCAGTCCAAAAAATAGAACTACTCACCTACTGGGGAAGAAACACTGCAGGTTTTCCCTTCAAGGCACTGTTTACACAGACCTGTATCCACGAGGTGGGAACAAATGCACAAACACTGCTGTGCTGATGACACCACTCAGCAATGTGAACATGTGAACCAAGACAAAAGGCTTGTGCACAAGTATGTCCACAGGTTCCTAATGCTGTCAGGATTCAGGTGGCTGTGTATAACTAAAAGACTTTGGGAGACTCTAAAAACTTTGGTTTGCATTAAGCAATGTAATACTCTGCTTTGAAGCCAAGGAGGGTAACGGTAAACTTTCCCCAAAGGGAAGTCACATCTTCCAGTAACATAGGCAAATATTAACTATGTGTTCTTAAGGGTGAGAACAACATTTTATCGAACATAAAATTATTCTGTACTCCACATTTATGCAAATTAAAACATTTGCAAAATGAATAGACAAATATCATAGGTTTCTTAATTGCTAAAGGTATAAAATTAATTTACAGTTCTAGCTAGCAAAAAAAAAGGTTAAACACCTGATTCTTTTCTATGCTTATTTTTCATTTTATTTGTTAAACATGATAACAGATGCAATAATTTAAAAAGATATTATTAGTAACTACTAGAGATTTGAAAGAAATAGCCCAGTCTTAAAACCTGAGATAATTTTTTAAAGGAAAAAAATAAAATAGCTTTGAATACCTTGAAATGTCAAAATGAAGCATAAGATATTTTGATTACTGTCTTTGCTATTTATGACCAGTGAAATAGGGAATGCATAAAGACAAATTAGGAAATGCATTAAGACCCATTATTTTCTGAAGTTATCTGTGTTGTCTTCTGCATTTTTTTCTGAAGTTAGCAAATCTTGTGTCTTGTGTCACTTAGTTTGGGATTTCATAACCATGTTGTTATAAAATGAGGGCAAGTAATGTCCAGGGCCAAAGAAAAAGTGTCATCATTCTACTCTTTGAAAAAAAAAAAAAAATATATATATATATATGCGCGCATTTATCAGTTAGAGAATTCTAAATCTGTGATGGAAGTGTTCAGAAGACTGATAATTAATGTCCAGTTTTACATTTTTAAAATTGTCTTCAGTAAATTTTTTTATTATTTACACTTTCCATGCTAGTCATTCTCTTACACATTTTTAATTATTGTCACTATGTGGTTAAAACTATTAATTGTCAACAACCATATCTCAAATATACTCAATTAGTACTATCATTATAATGCCCTCAGCCCACTGTACTATAGACAAACTGAAACAAGCCCTTGTGTGACAAATAAATCATCCTGAGCATCAGACATTTTGCAGAAAGTGCTGCTTTCCAATGTTTGAATCAATTTTTCTCCCTTTTAAGAAATAATTTCCTGAAAAGTTTGAGAATAAGTGTCCAGTTTCTGATATAATCTGAGGGAGAAAAAAAATGGAGAGTATTCATAATATTTTGCTGTGAGATAAAGATCTTTTTATCTCTGCAGGCATGTCAGACCAAAAGAAACCCGATAAATAAACATAGAGGGAAAGCAAAAAACCCTGAAAAAGCTCAAAACAACACACCAGAGATAGGAATAGTTCAGTACCAACTCTTGTACTTTTGACTGGAGTAAGATTCCACTTATTGTGGTAACTAGGCTGCAAAATATAGAGCAGAAACTGTGCTATCATTTTCACTATATCTTCTTTCCTACACGGCAAAGTTCCCGAGCACTTCATTAAAGGTGTCACTGAACACTTCATTAACAGTAACGCATTGCACGTTCTTTAAGAAAAGTTTTTTTCAGTTACTGTGTTGGGTGAAAGACCTGTTTGGTTCAGGTGGGACTGCCAAGGGACCTCCCCTGTGGGGCAGTTTTAGGAGTGTGGATCATGCACAGCCCACTGGTGGAAGGCCCAGAAATGGGTCTGGGGTGCTCAGTGGCCTCTGGTGGGTGGTATCTTTGTGTGACTGCTGATAGCTGAGCCAGGCAACTGTGCCCTTTAAGAACTTACAGAGACAGTGACCATGGACATGAATGTGAAAGTCACAGAATAGTAAATTCCATCCTAGGTATACATCAAACAACACATCATTCAACAACAGAATTACAAGGATACTTATTTTTTACCTCAAGAAGATCAGGATACACAGATAAGAGAAAGTCCATAACTGCATTTTTTAAATACAGTGTGCACAGAATAAAGCCAGTGTGAATATATTTGATTTTTTCAGAATTGGAATATGCTTCTTCATGGGCTCAGTTTGATCTATGGATTTTTTGAATGTCTAATGCTTTCTGGACACTTCTGATGAGTGTGTGTGTATGAAGAAAAAATAGATATATATATGAAAAGCTGTCTTACCATGACTACATTTCACCTAAATACTTACAAGTTTTATTTCTTCAATCCTTGATGAAAAATATAAAATGACATAAAACTTCCAAAGCGTAATGAATTAAAAATAGCATATACAGGTTCGTTGTGACACAAAGGGAGAAATACAGAATTGAAACATGAAGGACAACAGACATTTTGTAAGTATTTTCAAGGAATTAGTCTCTCTAGGGTTGGAAGATATTGGCAAACTGTATAAGTGAAGTACCTCAGTGGTTATTTGAACCTTTTATTTCATATATGATAGGAAGGGTTATGATATACTGAAAGTGTTGAATTTAGAAGGGAAGTTAAAATTAGCCCTAGGCTATGCCTAGAGCTTGTAATATCGCAGAAACACCTTTAGAGCAACCACAAAGTTTCTAGACCTCAGAACTGTGAAGAAAGTTTTCTAAGTGTTAAATGACTGCAATACAACATTATAGTGGGTCAGCTGCAGACTGAAAGCCTGAGGCTCGGTTTATATTACAAAGTTTTGCTGCCAGATCTATATCAGCCTGTGCTACAACAGCAACAACAAAGAAAAGAGCAGAAACCCTCCGTGACACCTGTAGGCTGGCAAGGCCTCCACGTAAACCTATCCACAGAAGAGAATTTATGGCTGCCCACAGCAATGCATTGCAAGGCATGTAAGAAGGTAGAAGTGATATAGTTTAGTGACAGGAATGTAGTGATGATTGTTAAATTGTAAACATGTAGAAAAACCTAGATTGGTGTGGACGCAGGGGACCTGGCCCCCCAGGACCCAACTAAGCTTCGCTGCCCATGGAGTTTGCCAAGTTCACTCTGAAAACACTTTCTAGTTGGAAAGTGCAGTTTTTCCCAGCTGCTGTCTATGCAAGTCCAGACACCTGCCCAAAGCAGCCCTTTCCAAAGTGGAGCCTCTATCCTTGGCAAATGCTGCCAGGCCAAAGAGGGCGTCTGCTCAGGTGCCCTGACCTAAAGGGACGGCGCCTCCCGACTGCCCTGCAATTCCAGTTCGGAGCACGCCAACAAGCACTGAGGAGACAATAACCATTTTGGGGCACAGATAGATGTGGAACACAATAACATTTGTGTTACCCAGGACACCCTGAGGTCTGGTTTGCCCCTAAAATAGCACTTATTTCTAAAATGAATTTTGCTAAATCCATCTCAGTTGACTCAAGCTATTATCTAAAATTTGTATTTCCCAATATTTGATAAATTTGGAGATAATTATAGGCAAAACCCACGTATTTATTTTTTATGAAACTTTAATGTATTTTTCAGTACACCCTGAGCTGAATTACACACTTCATTTTAGCTACTTTACAGTAATTGAGCTATAAGCTAAGCAAAGTCTCTTACACTGTGAATACTTCCATATGGCAAATATTAAAATACATTCTGTTAAACTTTTGGAATAAACAACTGATAAGAAAAAAAAAAGGGGGAGATAAAAATTTTCAATTACATTCATACCTTACTTTGATTGCTAAGAAGTCAAACCATCATTTGCTATTATCATACAAACTATATATGAAATAAAAGCCATAGCTACAATGAAAGAAATTAAGAAATTAATATGACTGATGCTTTGAAAAGTATACTAGTGAGACTTTTTGAAAAACAATTGTGATTTCATGTCTTTGGGCTTGAGGGGAGTGGGACTAGGGCAGGAAATTCTGTGGAGAAGTCACAAGTTTCATTAGATCTTTTAAAATTATTCCTTCCCTATAAAGTTGCAGTGACCCTAATCAGAGTATTGTTGTACATGAGGAGTTAATGATCCACACAGTGGTGGGCCTGAGTAGGCACAGGCCTGTGCTCTGTACATGTATGTCTTGGCCATCATACGTGTAGCTCTTTACTTCAAGATAACCTCAGCCAGCAAATGCTGGTGAAGCCCATACCAGTGATTATGTCACTGTGTACACATCTTAAAGCAAAGCAGCATTTTCTCATGTGGACACTTTTACATGACAGTAAAAATTATTGATAAAATTGGTGTTTACTAAGAAAGTCCTAGAAGAGTTTCAAAGTACCAAAATGCTGGTGGACTTCTCTGTAGAGAGGATCAGGGTTGCCTTGCTCTGATCAGAGGTGCCTTGCCACTTGATGCTGTCCCCTTCAGCGTTCCCAGAATATGAACAATATAAGATTATCTATGCTATTTCTCTTTTCCATTCTAATGTTAACTATCATAGAAGTTATCAATATCTTTTGGAATCTACATTCTGTTATTTTTACCCATAACAGATACTAGCCATTGTGTATTTCAATAATCATATAGAATTAATTCACCTATAACATACTTTTCTCCAACCAAAAAAAAAAAAAAAAAAAAAAAAAGAGAAAATGTGGTCAGTACATTTTATTGTACAAGTAAGATTAATTTGTCTTATGATAAATGATTTAAAGCACACTGATAGTGATCATTCTTATTTCCTCAATAATTCAAGGTGGGTGGAAGGGAAAGCCCAATTCTTGGTTTAGCAGCTATGGGAAAAACTCCCATCCTCAAAAATACTTTTTCTGTTCATACTCACTTTCTGAAGAGCTCCATTTCAGTATCACTTCAAGGATGTAAAAATTATATTTTTCTTGCTGTCTTCTAGTTTCCAGTCAGAAGACTTTTTTTCAGCCTTATTTTTCATTGTATAAGAAACATGAAAAAGTTATCTCAGATACAGTTTAGTTTTCAAGCAGCTCATCATGTGAACTTGCTTGTCAGGTAAGCATTTTAGTTTTAATCTGCACATAGCAAAATTAGTAACATCAATTAAATCTATACTTGGTTAAAACCCCCACAAATATAACCTTAACGCAAATAAAAATTAGAAATATTTATTAGTGGGAAAGATGATTATTAATTACCATCAGGTGAACTTTGAAGGTTGTGTCTTGAATAAAAACAGTCAAAATCAGACAAGGTTATTCAGTGTAAATTCAATAAGTGAGATATCTAGAAAAGGCAAAATGCAAATAAAACATGACACCCTTCTTCCCCATTAGTTAGCATGGATGTTTTCTTCTTTATCTCTAGTTAATAGTTTGGCAAAAATAAAAACTATAATTAATTTATAATGCTTGCCTAGGAAATTTAAAAAGATCCCACACTACACGAATGCATTTCACCTGTCAAATTATCACTACTTCTCTGGAAAACGAGTAAGAAACTCAGCAAATCATGCCTTGTTTGAGGAGAAGCATTATTGTTTCATTTCATTTTCCTTCTCTGCAACAGTGTACAAATACATATCTGGAGTCCTGAGCATCTGTAATGCAATAATGAGACCTCTTCAAACACATACAAAATTAAAGCCCAAAGTCAATCTGAGATCTAATGAAATATCACTAAGACAATATAGTCAGAATATTGAACAATTTGATAATATTATTACTTGAAAATTTTCCTAAATAATGCCAATTTACATAAGTGGATAATTTGTTCTATTTTGCAGTTCCAGGCTGGACAGACTGGTCCAGGAGCCTTATAATTTATTGGAATTATATTCTGCCAATATTACTTTGCTTACTGAGTTATAATAGAGTTAAATATAAACCCATCTCTGTCTGCAAAACCAACAAGAATCTTCACCCTGGAAGACATGCCAAAATACATTCTAGGTCAGATGGAGTGAGTGGGTCTGCCTTGTACCTACACATCATATAATTATATTAGTAATTGGAACAAATGACAGTATAAATGTTACAATTGTAATATAAAAGTCTCTGCAAAGAATGTCAGGAGGAGTAATAATAACTGTTGTTATTATTATTATTATTAATAATAATAATTTTACCATATTTATATGTAAAATCATAAAATAATTAAATTTAAAAATAGAATATCACTCTTAGTTCTTTCTAATGTCATATAGGAGAAATGAAATTTTTACTAAGATTTAGCCTACCTGGTTTCTAGTCTCCATATTTTTGAAAATGGGACATGAGATATAAGACAACAACATGGAGAAGAGCTCTGGTTTGCAGAGATGTCAGACAGACTTTCTGATAGAGAGGATAAAAGTGAAGTTGATGCCTACAGGGGAAACTAGAGACAGGGAAGAAAACAAGACTTAGCTTTAAAAAAATTAGATAGTAGAATTGTGATTTCCGTCTGAATTAAAATAATAATGAAAGTTTAGAACTGTGTTCAGAGAAACAGAAAAAATAGCTGCAGCCCAGAGCATAACAGTGAATCATTAAATATTCTATTGTATGAGTTTTTGAGAAAAAATGCCTAACTATACCTTTGGTCATATGGTACTTGTTCAGGGAATGCAGGAGATTTAGAAAACAGTGGGTTTTTTACCTTCTTCATCATGAATTTGGTTGAATTATCTCCAATTTAAGAATGCTGTAAGTAGGGGTGCACAATGCACAGCACATTTATATGAATATAGATACATCTATATGAACATGCACTTCTGCTTGCTGATATTCTCTCAATAAATTAGATGTCTAGCTTTAATCTACATGTCTAATAACATTCTAATTTGAAAGTTTATAGATAAAAGTACAATGACTGAGGGGAAATCTAGAATTATTTCTCTAATTGTTTCATGAGCATGTTCCCCTTTTTTTTTTGTAATGACTACTATATTGAGACTAATTGATCAAGAACATCATGTACATATCAGAACAGACAGACTAAGACACATTTTACTCACAACAACAGTGTGTCTAAGAACAGTAGACATTTATTTATTAAGGTATTCTGTAAACCATGACAAACCCCAAAAATTCTGATAAAATGAAAGACTTTCCTGTGTAAGGAGAAATGAATAAATAAGTGATTTTTAATTTGCAGGAGGCTTTAACATTGTCTTTAAATATGTCCCAGGTGAAACCATTCCATATTTTCAATCATTTTTCAAAAAAAAAAAAAAAAAAGCAGAAGAAGATACATGAAATATAAGGGAACATAAAATGAGATATCTTTGTAAGGCTACTCATATTTTATGATGAGTAGTATCATATATGAGATATAGGAGGTAAATAAACTGTTATGGTCTCTAGTGTTGATTAAAAAAAATCAAGGTTTTTCTCCAATATAAAACTTCTTCAAAAGATGATGAAATTAGACTGATGACTGAAACGACTGAAAAAAAATAGAAATTATGATGCATGATGAAAAGTTAAAGAAGATTTTGACCTGGGGAAAGAAACACCAGGGTGAAATATTTTGGAAATGTAAAGAGTTAAGTAAAGAAAGTAATAAATCATTTGTCATACCCACTGTGTGGATAGCACATGAGGAAATTTTTTAATTTTCAAACCCATAAAGTTCATGTTAGAAACTCTAAGGAATATAAGGAAAGTTTAGTGATCTAGGGAGGCTGGGATATTATTCCCCATGTGAGATATTTTAAAAAACATGACAGACAAACATCAACCATTGAATTTTTTATATAAAGTACTGAAAGAGTTCCCATAGGACACTTTTCATCAGAAAATATATAAACATTAAGATCTCTATGTTTGTGTAGTTGTAGTTTGTTTCACATCAAGGAGGATGGGTATTCATCACTTCCATATCCTTTGGCAGTGAGAAGAATTTCTTGGAAATGTGTTATGAAAATATACTGGCTTCATGCTGATCTCTTGTTTCCAGTGGAAGTTGCCTACCCAATTAATTATTTGTAAAATATGTTCTTCCCCTTGAGTGTGCTTAAAAATACAATGATCATACAGTCTTTCATATAGAAAGAGTTTTGAAGAGTCACTGCCCATGTATACAGTCTGGTGATAAAGCCTTGAAAAGAAATTCAAGCCAGATGAACAGTCACAAACCTCCAAAAGTCAAAAATGGCAAAGCCATGTGTCATTTTGGCAACTCCATGTTGAGACTTCAAATGAGTTTGATGTCAAATGAAGATAGGAAGTCATAAAATTTCACAAAAAATCTCTAGAAACTGTAGGCTAGTTTTGAAACCCTACAGCAATGGACAGAGCAATGTAGTATTTGTCCTGGTTAAGGGCAAATTTGGGAAGAAACCTCCAAAAAGATTCCTCTAGAAAGCAGATTCAAGTGGCCCCTTCCCCCATCTGGTTCGGGAAAAGATTTGAAGTATCCCCAGGATTAGAATGTTAAGTGAAGAGACCCTGTAAACAACTAATATTTGAAGATGTTCAAGCAGAAGCTGTATTAGGGTGTAAGATTAAATATCATCTTGGTGATTGCTAAGAAGATGAAAATATAACCTCAGATGATTATACAAAAAATCCCACAAACCCAAAAACCCACAAAGGATAATTTGTACATATATGTATGCTAAAATAATGAACTGGACCATGATCAGCACCTGTGCATTAGGAATTTTGTCATAGGCATGATAAAGTATGAGTGACCAATCACCTTTGTTAGTATGATTCTTTCCTTGTTGCCTTTTTGTGTAAAAGAATGTGCTTGCTTCCTAGGAGGTGAGCCAGCTGTATTAGATGCTTGGCATCCTATTTTGAGGAATTATAATAAAATATTTTTTCTTGACTAGTTGATCAACTCTTGCAAGCCAGGTGAAAGAATCCTGCTTTAGGAGTAACAAGTTGAAAACAGATCATAAATTTGGCAGGGGCACCTCCCCTTTGGCTGATATCTGTCAGTCTCTAGCCTCTTGTGCCCTTATTTTCATGCCTTGCAGCACAGCACCTTGGCTGCAGAAGGTTTATCACTGCCTTCCCTACTGGGTTCAGGGAAGTCTTGGTCAACTGCCAGTCCCCTCTGTGTGTAGGGATGAAGGGCTGAGAGTGAGTAAAGAACTCTCTGTACTGGAAGCTGGAGTGGGTCTGCAGCAGATTATAAATGCAAGTGGTACTGACTGGGAGGCCTTGGCATTCAAGGGCAGCTCCTGGGCAGATGAGTTACTGGGGTGTCTGAGTCCAGCTACTGGAGTGATATATATTTGTGTGTGTGTGTGTATATATATATATATATATATATATATATATATACTTTTTTTTTTTAAAGACTGAAATCATGTGTCATAAAGCAGAGATTCACACACTCCCTAGACATCTTAGATAAATCAACAGAGTAGGAATACATTCTATACCATAAAATGATCTAAACTTGAAAATTCTTATGATCAAATTCTGTGTATCATTGTAGAGAATACGTTAATTTCTAAACTGCTTAGTATGCCATAGTTTTTTTCATGAAATTGAAAGACTGTGATGTTTATCAACATGCAATGGTGTTTGTTCATTATGTTGATTTTTATTACAGGATCCCACAATTTGAAATAATTATGAAAGAAACAACAGAAACAGATTTTTGATTGTTCATTGTTTGTGGCATCTGTAGGAAATATGTCGGCTTGACATCAACTGTTAACAAGCTTTATTTAAAATTTGGGGAAAAACAGTTGTAAATTATAAACATTGTCTATAATAGAGCTTTGTAGTTTACATAATTATATTCTGTGAAAGCAGGGAGGCAAGCTTGGTCTGACTTCATTTTTCCATTAGAAAAAATTCAACTGTCTTCATCCCATGATACCAGCTGCACTGTGCTTTGTATGAGATCACTGTGCTTAATTTCAATAGCCTGCAGAAAGAGTTTATTTTTTAAGTCGTGTCTTTTGCAGATGTGCCAAGGGAAAGATAATTTTGGTTTCTCTAATCATATGCAGAAAGCTAGCCCTGTTCTTAAGCTTTACTTTGCATGGTGCTTCCAGAATAGCCCATATGGAAATCATAGTTTCAAATTGAAGTACATTTTAAGTCAGTCTGTTTCCCAAAAGGATTCTCCTAAAGTACTTAGAATTTGTACTAAATATGAATATATTTTTTACTCACGGGTATATTAAATGCTATTTGAAAAGAACATGTGTGTAAAGATTTTGCAAATATAAGACCAATATGTAAAGAAAATGTATGAAAGGATGATGACAGGAACATAAAATTTGACTCAACAAAACTTTTGGATATAACACTTGCACTTTCATCAAGAACTTTCATTGGAGCACTGAATGCAGGTTTATACTGAATACAACAAAACAAATTTTTCTTTGTCAAGATAAATTTTCATTTTGCTGTTCTAATTTAGGCTAAATGCTTATGAAAAAAAACAAACTATGAATTTGAAAACTTAACTCCCTTTAATTATCTGAAGGTATAGTGTGTGTATTTCCCTCTTGATAAATCCTTAAAAATAAGCCCACTGTTTTATTTCATGTTTCCATTAGACAAGGGATAGTATTTAAAGTAATGTCTCTTGGAATTGCAATTCTGTCCTGTGAATGTTAAATGAAGGTTTTAAACTTCTGTCTTGGCAATACAGATGCTCAATTAAGTAATTTTTTTGCTCACACACTTTACTAATTTTAAATGAAAATCAACTTTGGATGAGTTATTTCCTAAATTTGGGGGAAAATGGGCAGTGTTAATTAATTAACTAAATTGCCCAATTGTCAAAGCATTTAAGATATTAAAAATGTAAAACTATCACATCTCATTTGAATAAATTAATATTCAGGAACAATGTTAAATGTACTAACATTAAAATAATCTCTGTGTTTTTTTCTGTATGGCAAATAAATATTTCTGGTTGTAGATTTCTTTTTATTGAAGGCAAATTCAACAAATTATTGTTTTTATTAACAACAATCAAAATTTGAGTGCATATGCATGTGCTTGGAAATAATTTGAAATTATATGCTTAAAATAAGGAGAACAGATTAGATTAAAGAAAGGGAGAGCAATGGAACATCCAGTCAGTTTTATTGTGTGGATCGGACAGCAAGACAGACCTGCACCTAGTGGCAAAAAACTCCAAAGAATTCACAACAAATGTGAATAGCAGCAGTAAATGCAGCTATATATAAAATACACTACAATCATAAAATTATTAAGTGAAAATACTACATTAGCTTGTGCAACATCAGTAACAAAGTAAGCTTTCTAATCTTCAAATATTATTTTTGCCTTGAAACTAAGGAGCAGAGAAATAATGAGACTACTTTTTAATGTTAATCCCTTCTTAGAAGATTAGAAAGTGAAACTTGCCTAGCAGATCCTGACTATTTCTTAGAGCAAGCCTTTAATCACATATAATGTAGCTGAACACAGCTTGGTTGGGTGCTTATTTAATTATAATTAAATGCTTGCAACACATGTGTCAGTGACAATATCCCTATTGCTAGACATCAACACTAGGATATATGTCTAATCATGATTCTACACTGAAGCTGTTGGGAAGTGTCTTGAGTATAGTCTCCAATGAGAAAAGAGATTGCAAAAAAATCCCCTCAAAACAACCCTAGTATTGTATTACCAGTGATTGGAAAAAGTGCTGGAGAAACAGCCTGAGACACCTACAGACTTTATTGGTACATGGCTCTATCACTGAGGAAATTTCTGAAGTGTTCTCTGCATTTTAGATGATTACTCTCAAAAGTTCAAAGCCCTAGTCTAGTTGAGGTAGAATAGGTATTCCACTCTGAATCCTAGAGAGATGCCACATTTACTGTTAAATTTTCTACCATCTTATGATATAGCTCCTTTCATTTTTATTCAAAACAAAAAAATATCTTTGTTTAATCCAAATTTTAAATATGAATATTTGAAGTTCTGCATATGATTCTCTTCCAGCTGCAATAATAACCTAGAGGTGTTTTTATAAAATCATTTTACTTCCCCGAGGACTAAACTGTTGCTGTGTCACAAGGAGATCTTTGATTTCAGTGCGCTTAATAGTGACATAGAGTTAGTGAAACAGCAAAGATATGGCATAAAATCTGGCAGATTACACAAATGTATAAGTAGACTATATATCATCTGTAATCAATATACAGAGCTATTTGAATCAGCTGTCTGTTCACCACTGGTCAATGCACCTAAGACATAGTCCACGCCAAATTGTCTAATGGTGTAGACAGCTCTTTCAGAAAAGTCTGTGCAGAGCTTCCTGCAGGCTAGCAGATGTATTAAAGGCTTACTCTGAAGGGTGACATCTGGAATTCACTGGTCTACAGCAGTTCAACACCGACTGCTGAATTCTGTCCCCTAATAATCATGTGACTGACACTGTAAATATGTGTGCCTTCTTCAGATAAACAAGGAAGAGGAAGGCTTCATTCCAAGGACGGTAAAGTTTCTTTTTCATATTCCTGAATTGCCTCACTGCAGCATCATTTAACCCTACTTAGAACAGTATAAACAGGTGGTAGTCTGCAATCTTTACCAGGCTTGGCACCTTCTGTGACATCACATATGGAAGTTCTCGGAAGGCTTTAATTTTCTCTAGAGGTATTTTCTGGACAACAGATAGGCTCTTTGGTGCCTCTTAGCAAGGAGTCTCCAGTTGGAGAGCTACTAACATGCTGTTTTGGTGACAGTAGTTGTAAAGCAGGTGGTTGTTAAACCAGTTTTATATAGCTGGTCTTCCCTGGTTCTAGCCTGATGCTAACTCTCGTTCTGCAACCCCAAGGCATCTTAGACCTGTTATGTAGTGGCATTTCAGGAGGAGGGGGAGGATTCCTCCTCCTATGAGGAGAGACAAGAGTTCAGTCTCCTTTGTCTTGTGAATGGTTGAGTCTTTGACCTCAGGTTTAGAAGCAATTTTACCATCCCTTTGCAAAGTCTGAAGTCAGAGTTCTCACTCAGGTTCTGACACTTGTGAATGTGACAGGTGGATCACTTGGTGGATAAGGAAATGACAGTATGGTTGCACTCAAAAGAGTTGCAGTCTGTGGTTTGATATCTGGGAGGATGCAAGTGACAAGTGGTGTTCCTCAGAAGTCTGATTGGGACAAGAATTGTTTAAATTTGCGTCAGGAGCATGGACAGTGGGTTTCAGTGCACTCCTCAGGAAGTTTATGGATTGTGGGATTGCATTTTATGGAAATGGTTTGCTCTGGCTCACCCCTGGAAAATGTATGGTTTATCCTAAGTCTGTATCCTCCCTGCAGTATCAAGTTATCTGTAACCTCATTGGCTGGAGAATGTTACCATGCCCCTTTGAACCTCTGTGATGCTAAGGCAGAAGGCTCTGCTCTCTTTGCCCCTCTCCCCCTGGAGGCCTCCTGATGCTCCCTTTCCCTCTCCTCCCTTCCCCCCCCTTCCCTTCCCCTCTCCCTCAGTGAATAAACCCTCACCTCATCAGCACCCCACTGGCATCTGAAGTCTCTTTGCCTGCCAGCATGGGAACAACCACGACCCCAAAACACACCCCGGGGGTCTCCCGGGGCACACTCCCCGGGAGCCCCCCATAAATTTAAACAACAACAGATAACGCACCAAAGTCGGGCAACAGCACCAACGACCCTGAGACAAGATGGACCATGGTAACATGGTTTAGGTGCCGTCTCCGGTGCAGCAGCCGTTCCGGGCCACCGCGGCCCGGGGCGGCCCCTCCCCCACCGCGCAGAGACCTTGTGAGCCACCACGCCGCTGTTCCACCACCGCCGACCAGCCCGGCGCGGGCCCGGGTCCCGGCCCCTTGGGGCCCCGGCCCGCCTCGGCGCTGCGCGGGCTGCGCCGCCCCCCTGGGCGACGCGGCGCGGGCGGCGCGGCTCCGCCGCGGTGAAAGCTCCAGCGTGAGCCCCAGCACAGCGGGACCGCTGCTGCGGTGCGTGCCCGCGGCGTGGCCCCGGCCCACCTCGGCTCGGTGGCGCGGGCAGCGCGGCAGCGGTGGGGCACCCTCCGGCCCGCGGCGGCCACGGCGCGGGTGGCAAAGCGGCAGCGCAGCCCCGGCCTTGTGCGGGCCCGGGTGCCGGCGCGGCGCAGCTCCAACGGCGGAGCAGCCCCGGCGGAGGAGCGGCTGCAGCCCAGCGGGACCGCGGCGCGGGGCAGTCCCGGCGCGAGCAGACACGTGGCCCCAGCCCCGCCGCAGTGCGCGAGGGACCCAGCACCGGGAGAAACCGCGCGGAGAACAGGCGCCCCTCTCCCCACCCGGCAACAGCGGTGAAAAGAGCCCTGCACACCGTCGAGCAAGCCCGAGCAGCCAACGCCCCTGGACAGCAGCGAAAGGAACTCAGCGAGACAGCCATCAGAGAAGGAAAAAGCAGTCTTCAGTTGTGCCCAAGCCCCGCACCTTCCAAAACTCAGTTTTGTAAATTGTGTAACCTCCTTCCTCACCCTTATCCCCTCCTCCCCTCGCTGCTCCTTCTCCCTAACCCTATTTCCCTTAACAAACCCCCGAGAGTTAACCCCTTCCTGCTAAACCCAGCACGGCATGGCTAGTGCCATGTGTGCTGTGACCGCATGGCCACCATGGCCACGTGCCCTCAGTCCCATCTTCCGCTTTCCAAGTCCCACAAGGTAAACGCTAAGAAACCAAACCCAAAGCTAAAGTGAATTTATAATACCAGTTTTACAGCCTTGTATAATTGTTAATGCTACTTTGATTCCCTTTCCCTGTTTTTCTGCCCCTTTCCCTTGCTGTTCTGGCCAAACAGCAGGGTGTCCCAAACCCCTCCATTTCCTTCCCATCCCCATGAAGTAGTTTTACAATTATGCCTTTCTAGCTTTTGTGTGTGTTCATATTGCAGATTCCCTTGTTTTCTATTTTAGAAAGCAGAGGCCTTTTCAGGTCACAAGTGTAGATCCAAGGGAAGCAGTTTTTGGATTGTCTTCTTGTAAAGCGCGAATCAGTAGTAGACTACTGAATCAGTAACGCTTTTTGGGTTTATAATGTCCTCAGTTAGTTCTGAGGGTGATTGATAACCTAAATTGGTGTCTGAGAAAGTATTTGACAGTTTTTGTAGATTTTTTTCTTTTGTTTTTCTTTTGATGACCTAAAACTGGGGATCTTTTGTTAGGTCTCTGACACTTCTGGTGCAAGTATGGACGAAAAAAATCCCCAATGGGTACATATGGACGAATGTAAACAATTGCTTGCAGAGTGTAGGTCCTTTCGGTTGAACCAGTTGGAAAGTGAAAGGAGTGATTTGGCTCAGATCCGTGGGTGAGAATCTGAGGCCGTGTGTGGAGCCCGGGGAACTCCACGTGTTTTCCTGTCCCTAGAGTGGGAGCAGAGGTCAGCGCCTCAGCCTAAACTGGGGGCTGTGGTGGGCTGAAAAGCCAGTTGGAAAAAACTAGACACTATTAGGCCAGTCACGCTGGAAAGGCTCAAACAAATTTGTTAACTTGTTTCAAATCTTGCAATATAAACTCACATAACCCGTCTACTGCAATTACAAGGTCAGATAAAGGTTCACAGTATAACATAATCCTTACTGCAATTGTATTTGTTTTTATGCTGTAAAACTGTGTAATTACTGTTTCATTTTTAAATTGTTAATTATCATATGTCATATTTCTCTTCTCAGATTTTAAAGAAAAAAAGGGTGACTTGTGGGATTGCATTTTATGGAAATGGTTTGTTCTAGCTCACCCCTGGAAAATGTATGGTTTATCCCAAGTCTGTACCCTCCCTGCAGTATCCTGTATCTGTAACCTCATTGGCTGGAGACTGTTACCGCGCCCCTTTGAACCTCTGTGATAAGAATGCTAAGGCAGAAGGCTCTGCCCTCTTTGCCCCTCTCCCCCTGGAGGCCTCCTGATGCTCCCTTTCCCTCTCCTCCCTTCCCCCCCTTCCCTTCCCCTCTCCCTCAGTGAATAAACCCTCACCTCATCAGCACCCCACCGGCGTCTGAAGACTATTTGCCTGCCAGCATGGGAACAACCATGACCCCAAGGACCTGGGGGTCTCCCGGGGGACCACCCCCGGGAGCCCCCCATAAATTTAAACAACAACAATGGATGACACCAGTTTGTGTGGTGAGGTTGATATTCTACAGGGAAGTGGGGGAAGTGATACCACCCAGAGGTATATTGATAGGCTAGATAGGTGGGCTCATGCAAACCTCATGAAGTTAGCAAGGACAAGTGCAAGATCCTGCATCTGAGCTGGGACATGCCCAAGCACAAGTACAGACAGGACAATGAGGGGGTTGAGAGCAGCCCTGCAGAGAACTTGGGAGTATTAGTGGTTAAAAATTGTATATGGGCTGGCAATATGTGCTTGCAGCTCAGAAGCCCAGCTGTATCCTGAGCTGCTTCGAAAGAAGTATGGCCAGAAGGTCGAGGGAGGGGATTTTCCCCCTCTGCTCCCCTCTGATGACTCCGCCTGGAATATTTGATGTAGCTCTGAGGTCTGTAACATAAGAAGGATTTGAACTTTTGGAAAAAGTCCAGAAGAAAGCCACTAGACAGCAGAACACTTGCATACCTCTCTTATCAAACCTCTAGGTTTTGTTCAGCCTAAAGAGAGGGTCTGGGGACACTCTCTAGAACCTTCCAGTACCTAAAGGGAGCCTAGAGGAAAGCTGGAGAGAGACCTTTTACAAGGGCAGGTAGTGGTGAGAAATTGCCTTAAACTGAAAGAGGGGAGGTTTTGATTGGATATTAGGAAGAAATTCCTCACTTAGAGGATGGTGAGGCACTGAAACAGTTTGCCCAGAGAAGCTGTGGAGGCCCCATTCCTTGAAATGTGCCTAAGCCTAAGTCTCAAGGAACATCTTCATTTGTGCATGTCCTGGCTCTCAGAAGAGTCTCCACACTGCTCTGATTACACAGCAAGGAGGTGGAGCTTCAGTGTTAAATATTTAATACAAATTTATTAAGGAATGGTGAGCTTAGCAGTGTTGGGGGCTGAGGAGGTGCAGTTTGTGACAGGGAATACCAAAACACAGGAAGTGGAACTTCTTGTGGTTTGCCCATTTGTAGAAGGGGAGTGGTGGTGTGTCCTTTAAAAACAGAGCAGAAACTCAGGGACCTATTCTTGCTCTTCCTGGTTGCAAGGCCCCAAAAAGCTTTCTTGATGAGACTATTAGAAGAATTTATGGTTTTTGATGTGGTCTGAGTTAGACACATGGAAGAAATATTCTCAAGAGGTCAAAACAATATCTTGCTTTTTTTCCAAGGGGAGAACATGAGGTTACTCAGGAACAGCAGCCATGTTGGTTTGTTTGTGCCTTTTTTGGTTAAACGATGCCCTCTTTTTTTACAATTTTCTCTTTATTGCTGTGTTTATTGCTATCTCCTTTAGTATATTGTGATTCTGATATTTTTAACTTCTTGTAGTTTTTCTTTGTTTTTCTCCTTCACAGTTATGGAGGAGGGAGGAGGGCATTCAAGGAGTCCTAACCTTTTCCCCACTGAAGTTTTTATTCCTTTAAAACACTACACACACAATATCTTCTTGAGGGAAATCTCAGCCAAATATAAGCAGGCCAGGAAGTTGCTGAAATGTATGGATGATAAATTTCTCCTCCAGTCACTCAGTTTTGTATTTTCAGCAAACTTGATGGGAAACCCTCCTGTTGCAATGTCCAGACCACTACTGAAGAACTGAACAGTACTGGACCCAGTACTCACTCTTGGGATACACCACTATTTACTTGTCTCCAACTGGGCTGTATGCAACTGTTCACAACACTGGAGGTGCTGCCAAACAGTTGAAGCAAATGCTAAGATTTTCCGTTCACCTCACTGTCCACTTACCTGAGCAGTATTTTCTCAGCATAGCTGAAGTTCATAGTTACAAAAAGAAGAAATAGAACACTGACATGGTTATCTTCATTTGTTCTGAAACGGTTACAGAATTTGGATTTCTTATTTAGAAGAGCTTTCTTTTCCCTTTTTCTTGACTAAATAATTCTCTTCAGTAAGTTTTTTTCCTCAGATAGTTTCAGTTTCAGAGTCAATCCATAAGGAGTTGTCAATGATTTGATTTGACAGTCCCACACGTAAAAGAAAATAAAGAGGACCCAGTATTATCTACGTGAGTCTAAATATAATAACCTAGGCTGTTATTCTCTACTTATAAATCAAGAGCTATAGTATAACCTTGGAACAAGCATGAATAATGTTTTAGCCCTTTTTTTTCTACCCCACATTTACAGCAGTGCAGTCCCTTGTCCCCTGGTTTGTTGTTTAGTTAAAGGACGAAGACAAGTAACTGAAGTCATAAAGCTATTGCACATTGATCTCATAGCAGAAGAACAATCTTTCCAAAAGTCTGCAGCATTTTTGGGTGTAAATAGACTTTCTTCTTTGATGCTTTTCAGCTAGTTACATTTTCACACATTTCAAGACTTGTCACATGTTTACATTTTCATTTTTATTCTAATGAGTGTTATATAAATGATTAACCTGTGTGAAAAAAAAAAAGAAAAACAGGTTTACTTGGGGTAAATTATAGTCTAGAGCATTTTCAAAGGGTTGTCTGAATCCTCATTCTGCAGATCTATTATGACAGACTGATGTCAGTACCTCACATTTGGCTCAGAGGTACTTGTAAGCAAAAAAAGCAAACCAATCTGGCTTCAGACTGACTGTTTCAATCACCAGCTGGCTAGGAATACTAAACTATACATTTCCCAGGGAAAGATTATAGAGTAGAAAGCCCTAATCCCCATACCACCTCCAGATTCTCATGAATTAATGCATTAGTTCATAAATAAATTACATACTCAAACCTCTGCCTAAACTATGTTCAGTCATTTCCTTGCATCCCTATGGGTAGCTGAGTGTTCACTCAGATTTCTTTAATTGCTAGTTGACATCACAAGGAACATTGAACTTCCTCTCTTCCCTTCCCCCATATGTGTTCTACACACTGATACATTTTAGTAAAACCAAAAGAATGGATGAATGGTAATGGGTGGGCTACATTTTTACTATTTCCTGAAATAACACTTATTAATTATTTAGATATAACTGTTAAAGGTCATATTCTTATGGGAAATAGATAATGATTCTTAGGGTATTACATAATGATTCTTAGGATATTACAAGTTTTAATTTTTCTCTAACTTTTTAGAGGTCAGTAGTGCAATATTTTCTACTATTTTTCATACTTAACCTGCTGATTAAGGACAAATCTGTTGGTATTCAGCTACTGAGTTCTCTGGAAGAGTTAATAGAATAGGCAGCCTATGATATTGGTAGGCATCATTTCATTCAGCGAATGTCATAAGAAAGAATAGCAAGACTAATTTTTTGTACCCATTTGTATTGTCAAGGGCTGGAAGAGATTTGATGATTCAAACAACAGTTTTACTGTGGCTCTCAGACTGAGAAAGAAATTTCAGGTTCAGTGGAGATGTACAGTTTCATGTGTTTTCCTTTTATTAACATCTACTATGTGACTTAGGCACCTCTACATTGTCGGTGTTTTTTCCAGGCATCAAATTCTTATGCATTTACCAGGTAGCATGAACAAAAAAAATTAACTAAATGAAGGTTCTTTTCTCTTTCCAAGAAATCTCAAGAAATGCTTGTTTTTTGGGGTTTTTTTTAGTAGAATATATTAGTAGAGAAATACTACTAGAAACTTAATATAATGTCTTAGATTATCCAGCCAGTTTCATTATGAACCACAAATAACTATATTCTATTGGATGAGTCTGAAGAAAATAAGTCATGGATACTTAAAGAGATGGGAATATTTTTCAGAAAGAAAAGTAAAATAGGAGACATTAATACCTGCATTCAGGCTTTCAATCTACAAAATTAAGATGATCTCAGGACTGAATGACCTGCCCAGTGAAGACAGACTGAGAGAATTGGGGTTATTCAAGGTGGAGGAGAGAAGCCCCTATGACCTTACAGAAGACTTCCAGTGCTACCTAGAGAGGACTTTAGGAATGAGGCCTACAGCCATAAGATATGCCATGAAATGCATGGCAAAGGGAATTCCGTGGGCATGCTGGCCTGTTGCTAGGTTTTCAGACAGAGGCCAGATGGTCATTACTGCAATCAGCCAACTGGATGATGGAGCAATGCTAAGATGTCACAGTTCTGTTCTGCCCTTGCACAAGACCCACAGTCTTTATAATACCTCTATAGCTCTCAATGTCTCTCATTCACCTATAAAGTGGCTGACCCACTACCATTTATGGCAGCAATAACAGGTTATTTGACTACAGTTTCACCTCCACTTCTCCAAAAAGTATAAATTGGGATTTGAAGTCCTCCATGGTAACACAAGTACCTTGCAAACAAGTTGACATGCTTGTACTTGTCTCCTCCTCAAAGTGAGGACAAACAACCCTTTGGTTATATTTTAGTTCTGACTGTATTGTAGTATACCTGGGAGCACTCATACCTAGCACTGTGCACAACTGACTGCACCCATGACCTTTAAAACGACCCCTTCCAACCCAAACCATTCTATGATTTTATGATCTGGAAGTCCTAGACAAAGAACTGCTGACTAAATAATGATTCATCCAAAGGCTCTGAGCAGCAAGGAGGCAGTCAATAAGAACCTGAACTTCTATTACTAGGATGATGCAGATGTAGAGAGATTTTGTACAAATCTCTACTTGAAGAATCTCCCTATCTTCCTCCAAGACTACCTGCCATTCCTTACACCCTCTGTAGACTTCCCTTTTCTGCTTGAGTTTATCCAGGAACTGCTTGTTCATTCATTCAGACTTCTTGGCATTTTTACCTGACTTCCTCTTTGCTGGGATGCATCACTCCTGAGCACAGAGGAGGCAATCTTGAATATCAGCCTGTGTTCTTGGGCCCCTCCTCCCTCTAGGGCTGTCTTATGGCACTCTACAAAGCAGATCCCTGTAGAGGCCAAACTCTGCTCTCCTGAAATCCAGGACAGCAAGCTTGCTGTGTCTTCTCCTTGCTGCCCTAAAGATCTTGAACTCTTCCATTCCATGCTCACTGCAGCCAAGGCTGCCCTCAGGTAATAGACTTTAAACAATTTTTCACATTTGCATTGCAGATGAACATCAACAGCTGTGACACAAAAAAAAACCCCAATAGTGGCAAAATACTAAATGCCATATGTTTTCTAGAAATTTATTCATTAAAATTCTACAGAGACTGTGTAATTAATGAGATTCAGCTTTTAGATATAAATTCACAAATTCAGTCAGATATTGTGCTAAACAGATCCCCATTTGTTATATGTGTCTCTGCTAAAGATCCTGCAGATCAAATTTAAGCCCTAAGCTTATCTGGCTTTTGCCAGTAGTGATGTAGCAACATTAATAGTAACATCAAAAAAACTCAAGCTTTTTGAAATTTGCCTTGTCAGATCATGATTCAATACAAAAAAAACATATCCACAACTCTGTCTTATTAAGCCTTTTAGCAGAGTTCAACTGATATTGCAACATAGGTAGACTGACAGATATTAGCTGATTACCTAAAATTTTGCAAAATTAATTCCAAATTTATTATTTTAATTTACATTTGATTACATGAACATTAAAAAGGACATTAATAGAACTTATATTTTTAGTTATTTTAAGGTAGCATGTATGTGCATTGATTAAAATAAATATAAATATTTATTTATATATTTTCTAATATATATTTTCCTAACGACTAAATATATTTTCCTAACATCACTGAAATTTAGGTTTCACATAGATTGAAGTTACTTACTGTGTATGATAGTGGATACTGAATAGCAATTGTATTGAATTTCATTGTATTATTCCAGCCTTACTGTCATGTAAATGGAATTACAGATGGACCCACAATTTATGATGTTTAAATCTAGTTTATATAATGAGAATTCTTATTTTTCAGAAAGAATACTAGTGCATTTTAAATCCCTGAACCATGGGTATTGTACTTTTATTTCCTTTAATTTTCCAATTAAATAAATTAAATCAAATTCTTAGTCCCCATGGGAATACACTTGTTAGCTATAGTACTGCATATTTTTTTGTGTCTCTTATGAGGTAAAAATTTTGAGCTATCTTCATTAATATTCACAAAATTCAGTAGCTTCCTGGATCCATATCATAAAAAACACTTAAGGTCTAACAGAGAGGTGAAGCAGAGAAAATTAATTTCTCGTGAAGAAAGGTAAAAAGAAACACTGCTTCTGCATCCTGTCTTCAAAGTCATATCTAGAAAATACTTAGTTTTACATTGAACAAATGAGTTCACAAGTAATTTTATAAAAGTATTAATGTTTATTATTAAATAGCCAGGGAAATATACTTCCTAAATGTTTTGCATTTTCTTAGTTTATTAGATTTCATACAGAAAAATATAATTAATCTGTGGAACAATTTTATAGAATTTTAAAAATATGAAGTAGAACTAACACAAAAATAATGACATATATGACTTACTGATATGGCCAGCATATAAATAATGAAATGTGGTAGGCTGACCTTGGCTGGCTGCCATACGCCCACCCACCCTACTCCTCAACAAGAGAATGGAAGATAGAAAGGCTCACAGGTAATGATAAAGACTGGGAAATCACTTACAAACTACTCTTACAGGAAACCAGAATTAATGCAAAGAAAATTATTTTCATTTATTGGCAATAAAAATTAAATTTGGATGGTGAGGAAAAAATAATAAAAAAAAAACTTGACGCCTTCACCCACCACTCCCTTTTCCCCAGTCTCAATTTCAATCTTTCATTTTCAACTCCTCTGGGAGTGAGGAGTTGTGGTCAGCTTATAAGAGTAGCTTTCTGCCACTCCTTCTGTCATGTCTTCTCTGACATGGGTCATTCCCATGGACTGCAGTCCTTCAGGATAGATTTGCTCAAGTGTGAGCATGGGCAGCAGTTTATCAGGGAATACTTGCCTGCACTGGTCCCCCACAAGCTGCAGCTTGAACATTAGCTTCACATCCTCCTCTCCACCATATGATGGAAAACAATTTTTGCGAGTAGATTAACATAATTACATGTTTATGTTGTGTGTCATTTTTTTGATAGAGTTGGATGGCTAGTCTAACGTTACTTTTGTACTCAAAAGCATCTCCAAGAGTAAGTACTGAACTACTGCTATTGTAGATGTAGGGGTCAGATAGCAAGGTTTTAGCAAAGTGCTACATCTGACCACAGAGAATTGGAGATGTTAGTGAATGTTAGTATTTTTCACCTACAAACATAACTTTTATGGAGCTAAATTCAGGTAAAGCTAATAAATAATTGCATTAGAATAAACAGGAAGATGTTCACTGTATTTTATGGACTGTATCACTTGCTAACATGCTAGCATGTTATAAGGTTTTTTTGAAACTATTAAGTGGTAGCTTATTTCTCAGTTATTTTGGAGTCTACTTTTAAACTTGATAGATGCTTAGTGAGCAATAAATATTATGGACTGATGATAAACAAAACCCAAAATTAAAACCCACATTAATTTTTACTGTAAAGTACAAATACTGTCCATTCATACTATAAAGGAAAATGCTTTAGACAATTTCCTTAGACAATTTCCTCATCATTACTACCTCAAAAATACATTATGATAATACATTCAACAAAAGTTACATCTAGTTTAAGTAGTTTTTGGTTTGGTCCTCTCAAGTGGATAATAATGTCATCTGCCATTATTGCATTTGTAATTCATTATGTACAGTGTGTATAGAATTTGTAAGAAAGTATAAAAAAATATAATTGCCATAAAATAATAAACTTTGCACATAACACAAAATAAGCAGATAACTGTACAAATATCATAAAATAATTTTTGTCTGTGTTTTCCTGTCTTAAATTGTAATGACTTATTTATAACATAAGAAATAAAAATTATATGCCAATAAATATATGAATCAATAAAACATTAAGATCTATACATGTATAAATTCTGCTGAAAAATTATTTCCTATTAAAAAAAATTAAAATGGAGATAACTGTGTATTGATTATGAAAAGACTCATCTGCTATTATTTAATTACATTAAGGTAAATAGAAAAAAATCTTTGTGAGGTCAAGGGTATTAGAGACTCTTTTGCTAGAGAAAAATGACTAGATATATTTCTTGTAGTGAATTACAAAAATACTTACCCTTAAATGTAGCAACTTTCCTGTGGCAAGAATCCTTCCCCAATCCATATGTTGTGCTATTTGACCACTGAGAAAAGCTTCTTATTTGTTATAGCTGAAAGCATTTTAAATGGACAGAAAATGAGTTGGTCAGAACTCCTTGGAGGAGGAACAGCTATATCTTGAGCCTACAGTTGTCTGTAGCAAAGTGCCTATAAGCTACCATGAAAACTGTAAATTACTAATCTTCAGAAAGGTGAAGCCCTTGGCTCCGATAATTTTACCTGGTTAGTGAAATTTTATAAAGCAAAAAATTAATTTATAATCTTATTTTCTCTCTGTTAAACTCCTTCACTTTTTTTAAAGTGATTGAGTGATGAGTTTTCATGTAAACATCTTTGTCAAAATAATAGATTAGAGATGGCACATCCCCTCAACCATAGGTTGATAACCTTAGGACAGGCAGATGTTTGGGTGATTTCTAATGGGACTCATGCTCTCAGTAAATACATATGATGTTCATTCATGGTTTTGATTTCCACACACTCTACCATCTGTTAAAATGACACCTTGCCTGTTAACAAGCTAGTTATATTGTTCTCAATATATATGGAGATCAAGTAAAAATAGCAGGAGGTGGAATACCTCAATAAAGATGAAAAATGGCTGCTTCCACTAAAAGTCTCTCCATTTAAACTATATTGTGTCATATTCATCTGTAACTCTAAACCCCTTAAAAATAGTAATTGAATAAAACACCCATGTTTGCAGTCTTTGTTTCATTGAAAAATATTTTATCATATCCCTTATTTTATATATATATATCCTGTGATTTTGAACAGCATTTACAATTTACAATTTCTTTGATCAATATCAATAGCTTTCTTATACGCATTGCTGTCTTAACAGAATTTGTGCATTTGACACCAGATAAGTGTTATATTTAAAATATTGTTTTTATTTTGACTTAAGGAAATCTTATCAACCTCTACATATCAAAATTCAAATCACATAATTCTCTAGAATTTTTAATATTACAGAAAGAAAGGACAAAATCAATAACATAAGACTTTACACCTTTTTTCACCATTTGCTGACAAGACATTGATTGCTCTTGTGAGGTTCATGTCTCACCATGTTAAAATGCAGTCATGATCTAGAGACTTGACCACTGACATTCTTCAAAGCTAAATATGGAAATGCAAACCCATAAAAAATTGTGGAGGGTTTAGAATGTGGTAGTTTATGTATCTGAGTACACTCATTAGGTTATCTTATGATCTGGAAATTTTCAAACTTGATTAGACAAGCCCTTTTTGATATGGTTTTCCTTAGAAGTTATTTCTAAAAGGCATCCAGAGGCCCTTTTCTACTTGAATTTTTCTGTGATGAATATTTGTGAGAAGATAACGTTAGAATAACCTTGATAACCTGAAGTTTACTTTTCTGTTACTATTGCTACTGGTTGTATTTGAATAATTTTTGTTATGTGGGAGATATGCACCTTAATAACTACATTACACTAATTATTAACGATTAGCACTTCACCTGAGAAACTTGTTTGCTGAGGGTGTCAGAATCAACCAATAATTACACAATATGTGTGTACTTTGGACACCTTTAGCCAACGGTTTTCAAACAGCTCTAAACATTAAAGTGCAAGAAAGCAGTAAACTACATAGAATTTCACTTTTTTCAGTATACTGAACATTTCATGAGCAAAAAATGTAATGAAATTCATCTTCAAGAAGCTTGCTATGAGAAGAAAAAATGTGAATATGTGAGGATAGATAAACAATCTTCTGCTTGGAAGGAAGGGGACTGACTAGATAAAAATTTTCAGTTGTGTGGAAACAATAAGAGGGAAAGTGAAAAAAATATATGTAAAGGCATAAGTAGCTTCAAGATAAATAAACAGTATAAACACAATTTTCAAATTATTACCTGGGCTACACATCAATAGCTGAGATCCACTTTCAGATTTATATTCTACTTCATTCTCTGGAAATAAAATAGGCATTTAATATATCTCTTGTATTTCTGAAATCTACTCATTCTTGGTCTCAAATGTATTTCTTTAAAAATATACTATTATGGAGAGAACTCACTTAACATGGTACCAACCTGAAAATTTTGTGAGGTGATAATGACTGTGAACTCCTTTTGGATTAAAAAAATCTACATTAGAAAGGTATGAAATCAGAAATTCAGAGAAGATAAAAGTTTAAAGGACAGGAATATTCCTTTAGCTAACAGTTTTATTTAACAATTTCTCTTAACCAATTGTGTGTTTGGTGCAAGAATATTAATACTTAAGCAGATGATGAAATTCTAGATTCATCATCATACTTTTTACTAAAATTATGATTCATCATACCTTTTACTAAAACTAGTGAAATATTTATGTCTATTAACACCTATTTGCATCCTGCGTATATATTTTTATAGTATTTAATATATTTCCCTAGTAATTTCCATTCTTCACAAAATGTGAGAACTGTATTTTTAACATTTTGCTAAAGAAAACAGAATAAAAAATATCCATATGGCAACTTGTGTTTTTCAGATATATAAATTTCAGGAATTTTTGATGTCTTTCACATGAAAAAAAAGTATTTTACATTCTGAATATAATCTATTTTACCAATAAATGTGTCACTGTAGTACTACTAACTCATTTCTCATCTTGCAAACCTTTTGTCTTATTTTGACAACAGTCTGACCTAGAAAACATTTTATTGAAAAGGAGTAGGATTGACACAATTATTTGTTCTGCATTTTATTATTTTTGAGTCAGTAATAACCCATAACAAAATGCTTTTGAATATATTTGTCACTTATATTTCAATGTAAATGTTTTTAAACTATCTATTTTGCTTGCATTTGTGATATATAACATCACATTGATTTTCAAAGTCATTTGATACCGTCTCCTCTCCCAGAGTGTGTAAGAACTTTCATATTAAATGACTCTTGTCAAAGGAAATATTACGCATTCCAAAAACTAGAAATTCTTGCAAATTCTTAACAATGTTATTTAGAAATAGCTTTCAATAGTTTCCAATGGAGAACATTAACAGTAAAATATATATTTAAACATAGAGTATGTAGAGTTATCTTGCAGATTAGATCACCTCCTTTTTTATTTTTCAATCCTCACATCTTTCACATCACCACATCATTTTCTTTTAGGACTAGTTTTGAAATATATTTATCCTAATATAATAATTAAAAGATGGCTCTATAAGATGCAATTTTTCTATAATGTGGTATTAGTTTATTTTAAAGTTTTTGTTATTAAATATTATTATACTAAAAATACTGGATTATACTTTAAAAGTGTTATTTCTAGAATTAGAAAATCAGCAAACAGAAAGAAGCATACAGCATATTTGCATCAGTATTCATTATTGTGTCTTTTTTCTCATATTTGCTATACGCACAGCTTTTTCTAGCAGAGATCCCTCTTTCCCCATGTCAGTTCTGTATGCAAAATAATGGAGTCTTAATCCCTGCCTAGACTTCCTAAGAAAGACTTAAATTAAGATTAATCACAATGCTAATATAAACTCATTAATATGATTAATATTATGATTATTATTTTTATTGTTTATATTTTTTAAAATAATGACTTTTGGTAAATATTGAACACAATGGAAATGAAACTAAATAGAAGCCACTAAAAAGAACAGGCGTTCCAATGAAATGCCATCAACAGTCAAGTCCTGTTATTGCTGCTTATTAACTTAATGACAAGCAACATCAGCAAAACCAACACTGAAATAGGAAACATACTACTTGACTTTCTGTGAAATAGTCGGGTTTGGACCAAATTATTTCTTATTTTAGGTAAATTTTTAGAAGTTTTCAAGTCCAAAGTTCCTACCATTCAAAAATAATAGCCACTGAACAGTAGTTCTACAGTGATTAAAACCAAAGAAAAGGCAGATACTTATTTTTTGGCACTTTTTGTGTTCAAATAAACACATTTTCTATCTGGAAGTCCATTAGGTTAAAGCACAGCAGGAAGCAGAAAAGTTTCCCCCATACAGGGAGAATAAAACCTCTTCTGTTTAAGATATTTAAAACAGATGAAAGAGAATCAAAACAAAACTTAAAGCCATATGATGAAGGTGATCTGTTTTCATTTTCTCAATGAGATGAAATATCATACAATTTTACATATAAATCATTAACAAACTGAGACATTCATTCATTTTAGGATAAACTAAATCAAATTACAGTAAAATTAGCACAACATATTTCCTTCAAATTATTTTCAGATTACAGTTTTGTGTAACCTGACAACTGTAGCTGAAAGATGAAACTAAATTACTACAATAGTTACATTTTTCTTATCTAGGAAAAAAATATCTGATTATAAATCTTCTAATGTCTTCATTAGACATTAGAAAAATAGCAACATAGAGAAACATAAGCAGAAACAAAACCAAGTTCAACAATAGAAGTACCCTTGAAAATATGCATACTTCAATGTCAGAGAAAAAGTCAACATATAAATTAAACATTTACAGAGAACATTCTGGAAAACAAAACAGTTTTATGAAAACTAAGTGACAGATGTCTACAGCTAAACAGTTTGATATATATAACATTTGCATGTTATGATTTTAAAAGATTATTCATTTCACCTTTTTATTATTACTATTATTATTTATACAGGCAACTCAATTGATATATTAATTTATCTGACACTGCAAGGATTCCTCTTGCTGATTTAATTCTGCAAAAAGGGAATTCCTGAGAGTGATAACAATTATGGATGTTTTTTGTCTTTAAGATGCTGATTATTGCTCTCCCCTTTCTTTCCTGTCTCATCTCTTTCCATTTCGTGTGCCAAGGAATTTATCCTACTGCTCTAGATTTGTCAGGCTAATGTTAGGGAGAGAGTCAAAGTCTATTACTTGGTATTAAATTGAGATAATTGCCCTGTTGTCCTGTACTAAACTGTAATGAGTGTCCTGTCTCCTCCAATACTGGGAAGCAAATCTTTAGCCTGATAAACTAAGAAAAAGCACATTGTGCCCTACCTTTACACACACATTTGTCTGTTTCCCTGTCTTGTGAGGATTGATAGAACCTGAAAGAGCAGCTTTGTGGCTTCAGTCTTTCTGCAAAATGGAGTTATGGCAGGTAAAATAAATGTTGGTCCTGCTGATGAGAGTGAAGAGAAAAAGAGCAGTGAAAAGAAGAATGCAGAAGAAAGGACTCAGGAATGTAGGCTAAACAGATTGGGCCACTCAGTACAATGAATATATGCCCAAATTGCAGTTCAGCTGGTATAAAAGGAACTGGTTAAATAATACTCGGAAATTTAGTCAGAATTATAGAGCCATTGGACTATATGAATTGTTTGTTTATCTAGAGAGGAAGCTTTCCTATCTTCAAAGAACCAGAGAAGAACTACGTATGGCTATTCTTATCAGTTAAAGGAAAGTCAGAGAAGAATAATTATTAATTTGAGGGAAGAAGGACAGAGTTCTATTCAAGGTTACTGCTTATCTCTGTGGCAAGCTGAACTGTTATTTTCAAAAGATTGTGACTGCCTTCTCTGTATCTAACAAAACTTGTAACGAGACAGCTGCTTGGAGATCCTTCTTTTCTGGCCCTTTTTCTCCTTTTCTTTTCTTTTCTTTTCTTTTTTCTTTTTCCTTTCCTTTCCTTTCCTTTCCTTTTTTCTTTTCTTTTCTTTTCTTTTCTTTTCTTTTCTTTATACTCTCTTCAAAGAGACCTAGGTTAATATTAATATTGTTATCACTATCTCAGTTAATTAGAGCATGATGCTAATAACACCAAGAGAGAGGGTTTGATCCCTTTATGGCCCATTCACCTTAGAGTTCGACTCTTGGTGGATTTTTTATCATCACACAAGAAACTGCAAGGACTAGTTCAGCTCAGGTTTTTTCTCTTAGCATTGTTGTTCTGAATGTGAGCTCATTACCCAGTGTGCAGCATCAATTCTCATACCAAGGTGAAGCATTTCTATTTTTTAATCTAGTTTGCACAAAGTAGGAAATATGTGATAACCTAAAAAAGGCTGGCTCCCTGATCATCAAAAATTTATACTACTTATATGCCGCAGTGCCTGCCTCTGTGCCCCGGCTGGCTCTGCACCACGGACACCACTTTACAGTCAAGGGGCAAGCTGGTAGCGAGATGAACCAGGCTTGCTCCCCGTGAGTTCTTGGCCCTGGGGATCGTGAGGGCCGCAGGACAGTTGTTAGCCACGGCAAAGACGAAGGAAGAAAAGGAGGACTCAGTCCAGGTGCAGCAGGAGACATTTATTGCCACCTCCTGAGCCCTGAAGAGACAGAGCCCCGAGGAGGGTTTGACAAGGGGTTTTATGTGACTCTCTAGGGGAGGAGAAATGGGGGTGGCTAGACACAGCCAGCCAATCCAGACTTGTAACTGTGGGCAGACAGAGGGGTGGATACAGAACCTAGACCTATCAGGATAATAGGGGAGGAGAACAGAACTGGCAGGAAGAATGATTGACATACAACTGTCAGGACTAAAAATAGACCTTTGTGAGGGACTGAGGGAAGACAAAGGAATATTAATTAGGTGGGTGAGGGTAGAAAAACTCCATTGGGGTACACAGAACTGGCTTATACATAGAACAAATGAACACACATAGAATTGATAAAAACATGCACCCCAACACTTATACACTTTAACAAACAAAAGCATCAGCATTCAGTGGTTACAGAGTATATAATAAGTCAGCAGTCATGATCTCTCACACCAGTTACTTTTTCACCAGTTACTGCTCAGTTCTGATCACTTCATTCCTGGTGGCTAT
Source organism: Prinia subflava (assembly GCF_021018805.1). NCBI lineage: Eukaryota > Metazoa > Chordata > Aves > Passeriformes > Cisticolidae > Prinia > Prinia subflava. The sequence goes on along the minus strand of NC_086253.1, from coordinate 20,702,441 downwards.
TGTTCAAACAGCTCATTCATCTTGGGATTACCTTCCTTGTCCCTTAAAAGACTAGCAAAGCATGAAACATTCACAATTCAATTTCTTAATCATAACTGTCCAGCTACAGCTACTGATTAACAATTAAAAAAATTTGAAAAGTTTGATTCAAATCTTGAAGGACTCAAATTTTGAGAGGCCCAATATAAGTGTGACAGGTAAAAGCCATGATACTACATGTAAATTACTGTGCTTCATAAAGCTAGAAATCAGCCAGAATGAGGCAATGGTTTGTAAGTCTTGAGCTAATGAGGAGATAAAAGAAATAGCCAAACCAAGACATGGAACAAATAGTAATTTTGTAGAATAGGTATGTGACCCATAACTTACTAAGCAAAAACACACTCCCTTACAATTACTATTGAATTTGTCATTTAGTATAATAGAAACATTCTGTGTAGCATATAAGTGTATATTTAACATTAAATTTTCCCTTGATTATGGATTGACATGAATAAATGGTTTTCTTGCATGGTTCCCCTAGGCCTACAAACCAAACTGTGCAGGATATTTTAGGAAATTCAGTATGTTGGAATGCATTAAAATATTGCATAACATTTTCCTGCACCTTTGTAGAAGAATATTCTCTGAATAGGGCTCTTGATATAAATCAGTGTATCTTTTACTAATGCACCAATATTTAATTCATATTTACATGAAAAATTGGGTGAGGGACTGACATGCTGGAGAGAATTATTGTAGCTGTTTGTTTGAATATGTGCCATCAGTAAGAAAACCTAGAAAAAACAATGTATGTATTATATACCTGATTATATTATGGCTGATAAGCTTATATATTAGGGTTTATTTCAATTTTATGATGAAGTCACTACATCATTTTTTTCATAAGGTGCACACTGCTTCCATGCTCAGTGAAAGCTTATTATACACATACAGTGAATACCTATAACCCCTTCTATATAAAAATATAAAATGCTTATAAAACTTCAATTTTGTTGCATTTTAACAATATAAATTAGATACAATAAATAAAACAAATATTTTTGTTTCCTCTTTTATTTTTTTACAAATTTCTCAAAACTTTTCAATATATGCAGACAAAATTTGTGATTGTTCTTTCCAATTTCTTTTTTAAAGCTATGTCTATGAAAGGTGATTGATGAATCCATTGGAAGAACTTCTGAGATTTTTGCTCCAGTCTACTTCAGTAGATTACCCTGATTGCAAAGGGTAAGGAAGTAAATGCTGCTGTAAGGAAGTAAAAATGCATTTTGCACTCCAAAAACCTTTTCAAATCACAGAAGAACTAATCAATGATAACCTTTTAGAGGCTTTATTAGTTTCACTCTTTAAAAATCTAAATTTTCACCCACTTTCCTTATTTAAGAAATATTGAGAGGAGGGAGATAGGGAATCAAACAGCATTTTGAAAGTTGTTTGCATCATAATAACAGATTCTCAACAGTAATCTCATATTCTCTCATTGCTTTCTAATTACTACTTAGCAAGCAGATTAAGTTCCATTGTGTTCCAAAGTAGCTTTAACTTGCTGTATTGCTTATCAGTATAACCAGCTGTTCAGTGGTAGATTCGGTGATGACGGCATTTTTAATTGCTTTTTTCGTTTGGCTAAGTAAGTTCAGATGGTCACTAATTAGTTCTGTCATGCTGAGGTAGTTTTGTTATGAACAATGCAATCAGTGTTTCATTGAAAAGACAATTTTCCTGAGATCAAAACTGCTTAATTATCCCTAGGAATCTGTCCTCAGTTTCTTTTTTTTTTTGTTATCACTGTCATGAGTAAGGTGATATGAATTAAACTGAACTGCCACTTAAAAGAAAGCTTCTACTAGTGCCCATAATGGTTTCTCATTTTCCTCTGCTCAAAAGCAATCAACTGAAACAGTCAAAAAGACTTATTCTTTATTAAGGTCTATGCCTTGCTTTAGGGCAGCCCAAGTTATTTCAAAATTATAAGGCATTGAAGCAGTTTATGATATTCACACTTGTGTCTGTGTATCTCTTACATAAAGCATCATGAAATGACTGGCTTTTTCTAAGGTATTTTCATCTTATTTTATGTAAGAAAATAGTCTTCCTGAAATACCAGAAGAAAGTAGTAATGGGTCTTTTCTTCAAGATAAATAAAAAGAAGTTATAAATTCAACTAATGCTATTGATAATAATGAATATGGGTTTTTTCCAATGTTGCTTTTATTAAAAATCTAGTGTTGATTTTTTTTTAAATCATATGGTAGTAAGTTTGTATCTTATAGTACAAAAAACTCAATTGGATACTAAAGGGTCAATGGAACTCCTAGCAGAAGTTTTACTTGCAGCTTTTTAAATACCTGTCTTTTGTTTTTCTATTCTTTATTAGAGATCGTCTTTCACAGATGTTTTATAATGCCTGTTGGTTGTGAAAGAAAATGCATATTGATTGAATTGTTACTAAATATTTACTTTGAAATGTATCATTTCTGCGGCCAAGGTATGTAAAACTTTTTGGTAAACTCTGAAACACCAAGTATCTAAAATTGACAGTATAGAGGGCAGCATTTGTGTAGTAGGATTTTTTAAAATTCGTTTTTTAATTCCTTATCAGTTTGTGTAACTTTAACATGGAACAGTGTCTCTTGACACTCTCACAAAGCTCTGTCTCTTTCAGTTTTATGTTTATAAATATATGGAAATGGTCTATGGTATTTTGATAAGACAATTTATGTGCTTGGGCTAACATCTGTTACTGTGGGATCAAATTACTAGAGGATTATTGATGAAAAATGTGAAAAAATTGAGCTAAAATTATATCTTGCAAAAAAATAGGTTGTAAGGAATCTGGGAAAAATAAACTGTCATAATTTGCTTGGGGAATATTCAGCTGCATTTAGTCATTTTGGGTTCACTATGTCATGGAAGCTCCATAACAACAATTTCCATCTGAAGAGTCAGATGTGGAGGTAGGACAGAAAACACGGTAATGATTAAGCAGCACTGAAGAATGACTACACCAGTAGCACATAAAAATGGGTTTATACCTGCTCATTGAGAGGAAAACAGAAAAATGTAGTTGTACAGGTAGTGACTCCATCTATTCCAAAGCATTATTCTAATATTAGTCGCTGAATCAGAATTTCTTGTTTTCCATCAACTCCTATTTGTAGCTCAAGAATACTGGAATCCAATTTATTAAGTATATAATGCATTTATGGTTGTGAAAGCAATCAAAAAACCTCTTAACATTTTTTCTATATAAATATTTAATTACTCTACATTTTTCTGATTGTGCAATAATTGTTTCCTGTAAACAAAAATGATAGAAGTATAAATCAGGAGTCCCAATAACAAACAAATAGCAGGAATAGAAACATGTTAAGGTACCTGAACACAGATGTTATCAAAATATCCTTTATATATATTATATATATATATATCATATTTACCTATATAAAAAAATCGAGAAAGTGAGTTTCAAATTAATTATTTATAAATTCAGATCACAAAATAAGTGTACTTCAAATGACACAACTACTTCAGAATTACTAAGCCTTGACTTTGACTTAGAAGAATGTTGAAACTTGGAACACGTCTTTGAGTACTATAAAACTGTGGTGTTTTGTCTTTGTGAAGATATGTAAGTTGTAAAATTAAACTTCTTCTAAATAAGGTTAAATTTTCAGTCAACATTAACCCTGTTAGGTATGCAGCTTCTTTGTGGTCCTGAATTTGCTATAGGATGAGTAAAAGGTGATTTTTCTAAAATAATAAACCACAGGATCATAGTATGTTAAGGGGTTGGAATGGACCTTAAAGATCATGTAGTTCCAATGCCCTCTGCCATAGGTAGGGACATTTACCACTAGATCAGGTTGCTCAAGGTGTTATCCAACCTTGCCTTGAGCACTCCCAGGGTTCGGATGTCCACAGCCTCCCTGGCCAATGTGTCTAACCACCTGCATAATAAAGAATTTCTTCTGGATATCTGACTTAAGTTTCCCATCTTTCAATTTGCACCCATTACTCCTTGTCCTACTACCGTAGTTCCTGACAAAGAGTCCCTCTCCAGTCTTCCTGCAGGTCCCTTCAGATACTGGGAGGCTGCTGTGAGATCTCCACTCAACCTGCTCTTCTACAGCCTAAAGCACCTCAGCTTTCTCAGGCTGCCTTCCTAGGTGGGGTGCTCCAGTCCTCTTAGCAACTACATGTCTCTTTTCTGAACTTGCTTCAACAGTTCCATGTCTTGACATGAAACCAGACCTTATTTTTTGTGTTTTAGTTTGTTTTGTTGGGTTTTTTTGTTGTTGTTGTTTTTGTTTTTGTGGGTTTCTGTTTTGTTTTTGGTTTTGTTTTGTTTTGTTTGTTTTGTTTTTCCAGGGAATTTTTTTCTCATCTGAAGGGAAGGTGCTGTGAGGGGAGGGGGTTGTCTGGGAGATGAACACAGGTAATTAAAACTATATATATATATATCTCTATATATCTCCAAGAACTCTCACATACCACTGTAATGGCTTTCTTTTGTCCAGCTCCATATGTCCATTTCATCAAGTGCACACTGGGGAGGGGTTTTAGTCATGAGTCTCTGGTATGTGCTTGTGCCTAATCTCTCATTATCTCATGCCTGTGGTCCAGAACACTGCGTTCTCCATCATCATTTCTTAATGTCTCTACTGTCATACCATGGGGTGATCACTGTATTTGCTTGATTAATGTCATGTACTGTGTCATTACTGTCTAGTCCAAATCACCTTATTCTACACCTAACAACTACTTCTTGCTATTAATTATATACTTTTAAAAGACAGTCTTACCATAGTAAAGTAAATAAATGGAATTAGCCATAACCACCTGGTCATTTGGCAAATTGTCCTTACAGATAAACCAAGTGAAAACATAGCTCCAGCCAGGTCACAAGAAGTTCAAATTGAGCAAATCTGTCTCTATTGTAAGACTGCAAAATCTGCACAAAGCCTGGGGCTTCATACTGTCTGCAGCAAAACTGTATTACTGGGCTACAGGACTATATTTATGAGATGTAAAAGGCACAGATGGGGTCAATGGCAGTCCTCTATAATCCCATGAATTTGTATCATTGTGGAGAAAGTAATCCAAGATGCACTGTGACAGTAGGAATAGAATTTTTAGCTGCTTATAGCAAGAAAAATATCTGCAGGGTAATTAAATCTTTTTCCTGTCCCAGAATTATTTCTGCTGGTTCTTTCTTACAGGATGAATAGTTATACCATCTTCTCAAGGGGTAGGAGATATGGGATTGAAATCCTTGCCTATGTTCAGAAGTACCTTGATGTCTTTAGGACTTCTGATGATAATACCTTCATGCCTCTGGAATTTGCTTTCAGTCAGGTGGGGATCCTCTGCATCATGACTTTAAAAGCTGCATCTGTCCTACTTTGAGGAAAAAACCCCATGAATATAAGACACCACTTTCTATACATTTCATGACAGAAATCCAACACACCAGGCTAATTCCAGGTATGAGGAAACACATCAATGAGCGCACAAAGGCAACCATTTACGTCTTTTAGAACACAGTAGTTTTAAGAAAGACTGTACTGTTTTGTTTCTGGAGAATAAACTGTATCTGCAAATCTGTAATTTGTTTTCAGAAGTGATTTGCTTATATGTTGGAAGTGAGCTTGTCAAATTATCATTATACATACTGGTATGACCCAGATTGCTGTCTGTTTATGCAATCTACATCAGTAAGAAACCTTTGTTCATTATATCTGCATATTAACAATTAAGTGATTTGTAAAAAGTATCAAATTTTATTTTCAGAATGTATTAAATAATAATATGAAACTGTTTAAAAATTTTAAGGTTTTTTTTTACATCAATCTCTGTAATGCTTTGATGTACAACTTTTTCTGAGCTGTAACAATGTATGGTGCAGTACAGGAGCTAAGAATTGACACCAGCCACTGGGAAAACATGCACAGACTACTATGAGTAACTTAAGGATGGAAACCAAACTGGCTGCTCAATAACAAAACCTCCCAAATATATTTAATCAGTTTCTATCACCTCACCTAGCAAAAAGAGTTGATATTTCAATAAGTGTTGTGATAGATTAAGAAAATGGCTTTAATATATCTCATTGATGAAATATCTTTTGAATTGTGTAGGAAAATATGCTATGATGATGAACCTCTAAGCTGTAGATGGAAAGACAACTCAATAATCTCTGCACTACCCACTGCAAGCTTGACAGTACTACTTTTTAATGCATATTATTTTCTGGCTAGTTCAAAAAAACAGCACATGACAAACCATGATAAATGAATATCTTTTAAAGTTCTTTCTTGAACCCCAAGAACTGATTGTTGCTGTAACTGGAATTGGATTATTGCTGTTGTAGGAACTGAAGGGTAACAGTCACCTCAGAGGCTTGTTCCGTGTTTACCTCTGTGAACAGCGAATCAGCAAAATTTGACACCTTAAAGACAAACTCATGTGTTACACTTTCTACAATTACAATTTTCTGAGCTCGGATAGAGGTGCCCTGCACAGACACCGTGTTGCTTTCACACCTTGGTGTTTATTTCAAGCCTGCGGTGGGGCAGCCACAGGCTGTGCCAGGACCAGGGGTGCTGAGGGGCCCAGGGCCCGGGCTGGTGGGGGGCCAGCCCCCCGTGAGGAAGGCCACAGGGTGATGGCCAGGGACAGGCAGCCCTGCTGGTGCTCCCAGGGACTGTCAGCTACTGTCCCTCACCTGCCTCACCTGCTTTGGCCAGAAATGTATAAATCCCTCCAGTAAGAAAGTTATTGTGCAGCAGCCATTCCTTCTGTCAGCTGAAACCGGGGGAGGATCACGTGTTGTTTCTGAACCTCAGCTGTGAAATAGTGAGATGAAAGCATTTTGTCCATAAGAAAATATGTTTTAAAAACACTAAGCAAACATGAAGACTCAAGAAAAAGACATGAGGCCTGTTGATGACTTTTTGCAAAACCCTTTCTCTTTCCTTCCATGAAGACTGCAGGACCCAGAGGGACTCTGGAAGGAAAAGAAAAATTCTAGAAGGAAGTGACCTATACCAAAAAGTTTGTATACTAGTTTTAACCCAATTATAAAAATTCTTTATTAATTGGGTAGTTTGAACAATACTGTTAGTATTGTAACCTGGTTAATTAAAGGTGAAGTTTTGTCTTTTTTAGTTTAACTGCAAAAAATATTAGCCAATCTAAGAATAAATTCTTGGCTTAAGAAAAATTCAAGAGGAAAATCCAGAAAAAAAATCTAATTTTTATTTCAGATGTTATAGATACCCAGAATCTGTTGCAAAACATCTTTCTATGACATAAACAGCAACAAATGCTGCAATACACATAGAGAAAGAGAAAATACCTTGGCTAAATTGAACTTCCATGAAGACAAGAATTATATAGTGCACCTATAAAGAGAAACTGGGAAGGAAGAAGCGTTGCTCTTCAGGGTGTGTATCATCAGTCTCAGCTAAAACAAAGATCCTAGATCTTCAGGATTCCACTACAAGTTATTCCATTATTTGGTCTGGTTTATGATATTCAATGCTTTAAAAATTACAAACAAGCTTCAAATTATATTTTTGGCTAAGAATACACTACTAGTAGTGATATTTCCTAGAAATTACTTGAGTCTGAACAACTGAACATCTTTTTCAAATTACTTAGAATCAATTTATGTCCACACCAATAATATCCAAAGATGGCAAAAAGTTTTGGGGTTTGATTGAAAAAACAAGATACAGGTGCAAATTCATCTGGGTGTTGATACACTTATGCATGTTAATAATATTCTTTGTAATATGAGTAAAATCAGGACCTGGACACATAAACACATTCTTGTCAGGTGACCTGTGGCAGCTTGTATATATGCTTTTCCTGCGTGGTAATCTCTGTATAAGTAAAAAGTAGTCTGAAATACAATATTCTTCTATATTTGAAAGTGAGCTAGTTTGTGCCTACAAATAAGTATCAATATAGTTCCATGGAAAGTTATCACTCAGTGGATGAATACATGGTAACTTCTAATACATGGCAAATTTCTATTTTACTTTGTTTAGATACTAATAAGTAAGAATATAGGTCATACTTGGAAGATAATTTTGTATTTTGACAAAACAGGACATTCCTTATCTACAAAGAATAAGTTATGAGTTAATGAACATAAAACTGGAGGTGTTTTACCACAAGCTAAGAGAAACCAATATAAAAACATTGCAATAGACAAATGGCATAATTTACACTGCACAGTTAGGTTCTGTGACACTTTCTATTGTTATTCAATCAACAGTCAAAGAGCAAATGTTGAGAATGATAGAAAAATGCAGGAAGGTCTTTTACTGAGAGCCACGATGAACAAATTTCTTTACTTAAGAAATTTTTGCACAGAATTTAGCTACCATTTACATATTGATGTGGACAAACAGGAATTTTACACACAAGATAGCATGTGGCAGGCAAAAGTACGACTCGGTAGTGCTTGCTGTCGAAGAAATTCTGATTGCACAAGGTATTTATCATGTGAGGAGCAGGCAGATGTACTTGATGATCCCTTTCAACTTGAGACATTCTGTGATTCTATGATATATTGCTGGGATTATTTTCCCTAGAAAATCTCAAAGATTTTATGGGAATTAGGAACTTTAAATTACTTAAGTTCTAAGTAACTTGTGATGTTTGGAGGAGGTCAAAGTAGATCATCACAGTGATTCTTCCTGTCCTTATAATTTACAAATATATAAGGAATAAATATTAATTGGTGTAATATTAAAATCAGGCTTCAAAAATTTTAGCGCTCTTAGAAATCATAAAACATTCATAGGTCTAGCTATGGAAATAGCTGTTAATGTCTGAAAATAGCCATTAGTTTCTGAAGCATGCAGAAACCCTAGACTGGTGCTTCTTAAAGCATGTAAATTCTTGGTCTTAGATTTGTGTTCCCTATCCCAGATGAACGAGGAACAGAATTGTTTAAATGTTGGTCTTTCACACTTTCCAATATTTAGCTGCTTTGACATTGTATTAGAATGATGGAAAAAGAGCCACAGTACTTAATGCAGACTTTGTTAAGTGAAATTTACTGTAGAGAGCTTTGCAGAAAAATGCACTGGGCAGAGAGGTAGTTTACTTGTCTTAACCTCTAAATTTCATATTCTGTGTTGGAAAGTGTTGCTCAGATTACTGAGCAGTGTGATGTGCTATTATGTCCTACATTTAATCTTGGTATGACATAAAATATCAATGATGATACTTAAAGTGTACCACAAAACCTGCATAAAAAATTCCAGACCCTTGTACTTTTTCTGACATTTGTCTTAACACTATTCTGCTAATAGGGTTGTACTGGCATTTTAACACAATCACTTCAAACCAAATTAAGTTATAAATGAGTGTTTGGTTATTTTCCAAGGAAAATGTATTCAAGAGAGCATGGGAAGTATACTTATGCATGCTCTTGTTCTCAAAGGCACACACATTTAAGAGTCTGGAACTTACAAACTACAGACTATAAATGTGCTGTGAGCTGTTATTTTATATATTGTTATTTTATACAGTTGTATTTAATGCACCAGTTGTCAACAATAATTACTGCATGAGGAAATGTGAAATACTTTGAGAAATGGCTGAAATCTAGGAGCTTAATTGTAGTGTAAAAGATTTTACAGCATGGTGATAAAGTTAGTAGTAAATAGTAAAGTTAGTTAGTAGTAGTATAGGAAAAATGTTTTGTAATTGTATATTAATTCTTACCTTGACAGAACATCTGATGCCGTTGATAGAGTCAGCTCATATTTGCTTTATAGACTGTAATACAAATTTTGTCTTATGTATAAATAAGACACATTAGGACTGTGGTGGGTCAGCACTGTCTGGCCTTCAGGTGTCAAGTAAAATATCCTCCCACTCCCCTCACCAGCAGGACAGGGGAAGATAATAAGATGAAAAACTTGCGGGTCGAGATGAAGGCATTTCAATAAAGAGAATCAAAGGCCGCACACAGAAGCAAATCATAACAAAAATATTTATTCTATACTTCTTAGCAAGTTATGTCCAGCCACTTCCTTGGGGGTAGGACCTCAGCAGGCATAACAGTTACTGGAGAGACAATCTGCATGCTGTAAAAACACTGCTAAGCCATAGTCAAGACATAGGTGTGCACCATTGGAGCTATACAGCACCTTTCTGTAAGGACTTCTAATAAATATGAATATGGGATGCAATTGAAACAATATGTCTTGCATAGATTCTAAGTCACAACTACAATGAAAACAGGTATTTTATCATATTCAGTGGTGCCATTCCAGTGACTAACTATAGTCCTCCTCCAACATTCTTCTAATTATCTATCTGCATCATCATTTATTTTGAGAAGTTCTCTTGGCAGGTAAACTCTGTCTGAAAATCACTGATTGTGAAAATAAATCAGCTAGGACAGCAAGATACAGACCCCCTCATTACCAGGATATTGATTTCCAGTGAACATTTGTCTTGTTAGTGTTCTTTTAATTGGAATTAGCATCATTACAATCCCGATCAATTACTGTATTGTAATTTCAAATTCTGTTCTCTCCATCTGCCCAATTAACATGAAAGTGCACTTTGTTTTGTTTTTCTAATCTTAGAGGCTAAGTTGAAACAGATGCTTAGTTTCTAGAAATTAATACATCAGACACAAACATTTTCAATGTGGGTTATTTCAAATATTAAAATCAGTTCTATTGCACTGCAATTACATTTTGTCATGGCTTTACCTTCAGTAGGAATAATTGAAAATAATTTTTAGAGATGTTCAATTCCAAGATTTCTGTAGTATCTAATTTATTATTTTTATTTAGTTGTATGTTCTGGATGGTCACTCCAAGCACTACACAGGATTCTGGAACATTAAAAAAGACAATCAGGGAACAGAACAGGAGGTATTGTGGAGAATCTTTGTTGATGCTTTCACCATTTGAGAAATCATGCATTAAACAGATCCTCAGGAAACGGCTGATTCTTTAGAGTTCTAAGTCACACTGCATGCAGTTTTGAGTTCAAGGATGTTTTCCATACAGTGAGAAATATTTATTGTTAAACACTACACATTTCAAATTATAGGGCTATAGTAGGTTCATGACATCCTGACACATTTTCAAGATTGATTTTCCTGCTTTTCTTCACTTTTTTTTTTCACTTGTTTCATCAGTACATAGTAAGTGTTGATTCAAATATTTGATGCTTCCATTCAGATAAATGTAACTTTTAGATGAAATTACATTCCCCAAATGATCTTTTTTCCTGAGGGTCTGAAAACCATATTTTCGCTTTTTTGATCTCAAAGTGCATCCACTGCAAGAAGGGCAGAGTACAATGGAAGTCTTAGTGCCTTGCAAGGAAGGCTCCAAAAAACTATGCTGGGAACAGCAGAAACAGAGTGACACTGGCTTTCAGCTCAAGAAGACAAAATAGCATCCAGTTGAGGAAAATGTTGGAATCCTTGTTGGAATTCCTGAAAAATCACTGTGATTTTAGTCAAGCAAAATCTCTTTGCAGAGTTTTTGGCCATCTTATGGGATTCCTTTTCCTTTTTAAAACCAATGTTGCGTTTAGTAGACAGAAAATGTCACTTTCACAATTGTTAATGATTGCTATGATCTGCCCCTGAAGGTTAGGGTAACTCAGGTTTTTGTTAATAGATCCCTTGGGTCAGATAAGAGTGAAATAGCACGGAATTATTTGTGTTTGTAAAACCATATACATATATATAGATATGTAGGGTTGCTTTTAGAACAATTTGATTACAGTGGAAAGGAAGTATGGATCACTATTAATAAAAATTAATTTATTAATAAAAATTAATTTATTATATTAAAAATAAAATTATTAATAGTAATATATAATAATAATATAAGAGCATGAAAATAACACTTAAGAAAATGTATAAGGAAAAGAAAGAGAAAGAACGAATAAGAGTAGAAAGATATCACTACATGTGGGTCCCATGATGAGACTTGACTGTTGCAATTTAGATGTCCATTGGTCGAAATGATGGTCACAGTCTTGATTGGCTGGGGGTTGGGGAAGCCCAGGGAACACAAAGTTCAGTGGTTTGATGTATGTTTAGATTGACATGGGAACGTTGGGGTACCTCCCCTGGAGGGGTGTTTTACACTGTCTGTTGCAACACTGTAGACTATGCTGGTGGAAGGACCCAGAAATAAGTGTTGTGGACACTTAAGTCGTCTTTGGTGGTTTTAGGACACATTTTAAGACATGACAGCTGCCTCTCCATTCAGTGTAATTGAGACAGTTATGCCCCATCAGAAGGGATGAGTAATATGAATGTTCCCATACCTTCCCCTCAGGAGGAAGTAAGCCAATTGTGTAAGGGAAGACATTGGCATGATAAGAACTATCTCACTTCACAGCATCTGCCTCTTATCGACCTCTTTCCTTATCTGGCTCAGACCTCAGCTTGTTGCCAAATAAGTGTTTTGTTGTGGTCATCCTCAGGTGCCCATGCCTTCTGCACCTGAGCTGTTACTTTGCACATCGCTGGCAAAGCTCATTGCCCATTTTTTGAGTCATTACCCATTAACTTCACAGTCTCTCAATGATTCCAGCCAGAATGTTATTTTCTCCAGTCATTCAGTGCATATCAAGGCACTGAGTTTTAGTCCTATGGACTACAATGGAAACTCTGTCTATCCTAGCAAAGGTGTCATAATTTCAAAAACTAGAGACATGGCATCTGGGCTTGTTTCTAAGGGAAATGGGAGAAAAGTTATTTTATGTTCATATCGAGAATCCCTTTTCTTTAAAGTATTGGCTTATTTTTATGTGTTGCAGGTCGACAAAATATTCTAAGATCCCAATTGAACAGCCTGTTAATTGGCTAAATAGGTTGAAAATGTTTAAAATAAACTAAATATGTATCTGAAAATGCATAGAATACAGACCATATATGAAAATATCTCTATCTAGGAGCAAAACATTAAATAATATTGTGAATAAGACCTTAAATACTCTCACATTACCTGCATTTTCTGTCCTCCACCAAGTCTATCTTAATTCCATTGTGTACACGGTTTGGTTTTAGTTACTAATACTGGATGAGAAACTAGAGGTTATAGACCAAACATTTTTACAAATATGCCATCTTTGCATGTTGCTATCTGTTCACCTTATATTGTTTTTTACTTTGCTTTATCTTTTATTACTGTAATCTTTTATAATCATGAACTATGCTTCACTTAAACTTTTGAAAATCCAAATCTGGCAATATGGATATTTCCATACTTTAAATAATAGTTTTGGAGGTGTTTTAAAAAATAAAGTTTTATAAACATAACAATAAAATATATCTGGAAAAAGATACAACTTATGCACTGTGGTGGTGTGGGTTGTTAGGTTTTCCCCTTTTACTGTATGTTTCTCCCTTTGAACCCCCCAGAGAGAGCTGGACTGTAAGAGAAGGCAAGGCAAGTGATTTGAAGGACTGTGACAAGGAAAAGAAGGACAGACGAGGGAGAAGATTTAAAGGGAGATTTAAGAAAGAAGGAGAGGGTGCTGAAAGAAGGATATAAGAGAGAGAGTTTTGAGGCAGAGAAAAGATGAAAGACATAAGGGTGGTTTACCAAGTGGTGTGGATTCAGAAGTGTAATAGCTGGGTAAAGATTTTAAAATGATGGGTCCTATATTGTATGTTCTTTGTACCCCCTCCCCTAATTGTTATGCATAAGTTGATACATCCTCCCTACAAGTCCCTATTTTTAGCTCCACTTTGTTACATGTAACTTTACCCCCTTTTCCCGCCGTTGTGTTACCCCTCCCCTCGTTCCCAATTGGCCCGAAGGTTGCAACTCCTCCCCTTGCCTCCCTAGTGATACTTTCTGATTTGATGCCACAAAGAAGGAACTCCCATTTCTCCTCCCCTTCCCTAGGGTTTATAAGATGTTGCACTCCTTTGTTCTGGGCTCAGCTCGGTCTGGCCCCAGTTGCTGTGGGTGAAGTAAAGCTCCTGTTCAACTGCTGACTGACTGAGTCCTCCTTTCTAATACTCCGCTCCGTCGCTTGGGACATCTTGCTGGTGTTTAGGCTTCTCCCAGGGCAAAAGAACCTGCGGGGTTGACCCCTCCAACCGCTGCAAGGGGCAACTCTTCTTACACTTGCTCCGGTGCCTGGGCTGGCTCGGGGCGAAGCCGGGGGGCTTCCAAAATCAGCACCGCGACAAGTGGCTGGCGCCCAACGTGGGGCCCTGAAGTGAAGCCTCAAGTCTCCGTGGAGGCTTGGGTCTTCCTTCTTTGTGGCCCCCGGAAGGATTGGCGGTACCCGCACCAGGCGTGGGTACCGGGACGCACAGATCCAGGGCAGTCCCACCGCCGCGAGTCGAGCAGCCTCTTCGGAGGAGCGCTCCTCGCGGACTCAGGAGGCAGCTTCACCGACCGCACTCACGGTGGAGTCTCTTGGAAGCGGAGTAATCCCCGAGACCGTTGGTAAGCACCCTCCGTCAGGGGCACGCGCATAGGATCCTCTCCTTTGGCCACGGGGGGGAGGCTCCAATTGGGATCCCGTACGGGGACCGGGGGGTGGACGGTTTTGTCCTCGCCTTCGGGGTGGTCGTGCCTGGGCGGTTTTTAGTTTCTTTAGTTTGAGTTTGGTTTCTTTTAGTGCTCCCGTCGGCTCTCGAGAGGTGCTCGGAGCGGGGAGAGAGAGAGTGTCGTTTTTGGGGACGCTAGACGTGCCGCGCGCCGGTGGGGAAGTGGCTTTAGGGAGTGCAAGTTTGCCGGTTTTTAAGTTGCGGCATTTTCTGAGTTTCGTTCGAGTTTTGTTGTACCGGTCTCGGGTGAGGGTGGTTTTATTACATCTGCGAGATGGGTGCCTCGCTCTCTACCACCCAGAAAGGAGTGTTTTATGTTTTGGTTCATACATTGGAGGAGAACAAAGTTTCGTTCTCCCGAGGCTCGTTGAAAAGGCTGGTCCGCTGGCTTTTTGTGCAGTTTGGAAACACCTCAGAGGAGCTAGTTAAGAACCCCCGTTATTGGGAGGCAATTGAAGTTAAAGCAGCAAATTTGGCCAAATGTCCCCAGGATTTTATGTTTTTGATTGTCAAAATTAAGATGATTGTTAGTAGCTCCCATCTGCACAAGAAGCCACCGCGACCACCTGCCCCGGTTTCCCGATCCCCTTCTCCTTCCCCTTGTGTTCCTCAGAAAGGGATTCTGCGGAGAGCTGCAGACCATCGGTCTGCCAGCCCAAGCTCTCAGCAGAATTCCCGATCCCCCAGCCTCAGCAGTCTTGTCCGGACTGCTGAGGAATCCTCGAGTCGCCCTGGACAAGCGGCTCGGGGACCCTCTCCTTCCCCCAATTCTCCCAGTTGTAGACCCAAAGTTAGATTTAATTTAAGTGCGTCACAGGAGCCACAAAATGGCGCCTGTGGCTCACAAGATGGCGCCCGTTCGCGCCATTCCCCTACCCCTCCTCCCCGCCCTCCTCCCCCGAAACCCAACCCCTTCCTTGACCCAACCCCTTCATACCCGCCCAACCCATTTTACCAGCCCAACCCCTTTTACCCCATGGCCCCTCCTACACCCGCCCCCTTTCTCCCCTCCCCTGCTACGCCCATAGTCCCTCCTCCGACCCCTCCCTCTTACCCTTTAGCTCCTCCCTCTGTGGCAGCCCAAACCCCTCCCTCTTCCCACGCCGACGCTCCACCCACCTCTGCCTCTCGCCCCGCCCCAAGGGCGGAACCAAGCACCTCTCCCCGCCCAGGAAGGAGGCCATTTTGTGATGAAATTTCCCACGCTGCCTCTTCCGGTTCCCACGGTCAGGGGCCGGAAGACACCAGTGTGGGAAACCCGGAAGTATGTCTCTCAGCTGCACCAGTCACCTACCGTAGGACTCGCGGGGGTGGCGACCCAAAACCCAATTGGCAACCCTTTTCCCAAAGTGTGATTCGAGATCTATGCAAGGTGCACAAGGAGTTTGGAAGAGAGAGTCCCTACTTCCGCGGCCTTCTCCAGGCAGATTTGGCGGCTGCGATCGTTCTCCCCGCGGATTTAAAACAGTTGTTTTCGTGTCTCATGACACCAGCAGAATTCGAATTATGGCTTGCCGCTTTTAGGCAAGCCCTGCGGGAAGAACTGCCACACCTGCCTTTCCCAGCAATCGACGAGGAGGGTAACCCCCTCTCTGTTGAATTGCTGGGGGGAGAGGGCGCTTTTGAGCCCCCTGCAATACAGGCGCACCTCATACCATCTACGGTGCTGCCAAAGATTCGGGACCTGGCCTGCAAGGCATTTTTCACCATGCAGCCTCGTGCACCCCTTCCCCCTTTTACTCAAATCAGACAGGGGGAAGCCGAATCCTTTGTTGATTTTGTGGATAAGATGTCCAAGGCGCTTGAAGTACAAATTGCTGATAGTATGGCAAGGAAGGGAATTCTGGAGGAGATTGTCTTCACCAACGCTAACAACCTGTGCAAGCAGGCCATTCTTAGTCTCCCTCCAGAACCGCCCCGGACCCTCCAAAGGATGCTGCAAGTCTGCCAGCAGAAAGTTCCCTTTCTAGCGCAGCAGACAACCACCACCAAACAGGGAACCAAGCAAGTGCACGCGGCAGAGGACGTGACACCTCGTCGTCCGCAGCCTCGCAAGCCAACACCATCGAAGCCCGCGCCAGCACGTGGCGAATGCTACCTGTGCCACAAAAAAGGACACTTCGTCAGCCAGTGCCCTTACAACCGGCTGGCAAACCCACAACCTCAGCAGGGGGGTTCCGACCCTTCGCAAAAAAACTAGGGGGGGAGTGCGGGCCCACCCGGCATGACGACCCCAACAGGGTGGGCAGTGCAGGGGAAAAGGCACATAGTGCCTATGGGGGTCACCGGAACAGGACATTTTCACCGAACTGGACTTTCTCTCAGCCCTCAGAAGAGGGTAACTTCCCGGATGTGACATTTTCCCCTTTCTGTAAACCTTACAGGTTACAGCTCGCGCACAGTATCCATCTATGGGACTCAAGTTGGTATCCAGTCCGCGTTGACTGTACAGCATTTCAGGACTGGCCTTTTCACAAGAAAGGTAAGTTCGTTGTTGTCGGGGATTGCAAACTCACTCCACAGGACATTGAGGTGTACCCAGGAACCTATAAGGGTGACCCCAGGTACCTCAATGTCTGGCTGCGTTCGGCTCATCCCCCAACATTCCATCCCAAGGGACAAGTGGTGGCTCAGGCCATCCCACATACCTCACCAGATCAATATCAGGTGTATCCAGATGCGAGACCTCTTTCCATCAATACAGTGCACGTCATAACAGAGGAAAAGCCTATCATACAGTGCACTATGTCCATTGGGGATGAGTCCATCAATAAGGGTTTGCTTTTTGACACGGGAGCAGATGTGACGATCATTCCCACCCGAGAGTGGCCGTCGCATTGGGCCTTGGAAGACGCGCCTGCGAATATTTCTGGAGTAGGAGGGTTTCAATTGGCAAAGAGATCAGCGCACATGGTAAAATTCACGGGGCCGAAAGGACAATTGGCCTTTACACGTCCTTTTGTGTGCAAATACGAACAGCCCCTGCTTGGAAGGGAGCTCATGTCCCAATGGGGGGTCACAATTAGTATTCCGGACCCCCCACAGGGTTTTTGCCTGGCGGTCACTGAGGAGCGCCCAATCCTCAAACTGAATTGGAAAACTGATAGTCCAGTATGGATTGATCAGTGGCCGCTATCGAAAGAGAAATTAAAGGCGCTCGAGGAGCTCGTAGAAGAGCAGTTGCAGAAGGGGAACATCGTGGAAACGAATTCCCCCTGGAACTCGCCCATCTTTGTCATTCGCAAGAGTGACGGAAGGCGTTGGCGCCTCCTCCACGACCTCCGCCAAATTAATAATGTGATTGAGGACATGGGATCTCTCCAACCGGGAATGCCGTCCCCAGCCATGTTGCCCCGAAATTGGAATCTGGCTGTCATCGATCTGAAAGACTGCTTTTTCCAAATTCCCCTACATCCAGATGACGCACCGCGTTTTGCCTTCTCGGTACCCACCATCAACCGAGCGGCCCCAAGGAAGAGATATCACTGGAGGGTCCTTCCTCAAGGCATGAAGAACTCCCCAGTGATGTGCCAGTTGTACATCTCTTCCTTGCTGCGTCCCGTGCGCGCAGCCGTGGGGGAGGCTATCGTCCACCATTATATGGATGATATCCTCGTTTGCGCCCCAACAACAACTGAACTGGAGAAGACCCTCACCCGTGTGACAGATTTGTTAGTTGCTGCAGGGTTCGAACTCCAGGCAGAGAAGATTCAGCAGATGCCACCCTGGAAATACCTAGGGCTTGAAATTGGACGGCGGACCATTGTTCCGCAGAAATTGGACGTCCGGACGTCGGTCCGAACCCTTGCGGATGCCCATCAACTCTGCGGTGAGTTGAATTGGCTGAGGCCCTGGCTGGGTCTTTCCACCGAAGACCTAGCGCCCCTTTTCAATTTATTGAAAGGGGGAGAAGAGCTCTGTTCTCCCAGGGTGCTCACCGCGGAGGCAAAGATGGCATTGGAGAAGGTGCAACAGGCGTTATCATCACGCCAAGCGCACAGGTGTGACCCCAAGCTGCCCTTCAGCTTTGTGGTGTTGGGTAAGCTCCCACACCTTTATGGGGTCATCTTTCAGTGGGATTCGGCCATTACATCAGGTAAGCCGAAGCATGACACGCAGGGCCAAGGCAGGGGAGATCCATTGCTGATTATAGAATGGGTCTTTCTCAGCCATCATCGGCCCAAGAGACTGACGAAGCCACAAGAGATCATGGCTGAGCTGATCCGCAAAGCGCGTACGCGCATTTGCGAGTTGGCCGGATGTGATTTTGAGTGCATCCATCTCCCCATCAAATTGTCGTCGGGCCAAATTACGAAACCCATGTTGGAAACACTGCTCCAAAACAATGAAGCATTACAATTTGCTCTGGATTCTTTTACGGGTCAAATTTCAATTCACCGGCCGGCCCACAAATTATTCAATTCGAACCTAGATTTTAAATTGGCATTAAGAGGTGTCCAAAGTCGGAAACCACTCCAGGCTTTGACAGTTTTTACAGACGCGTCCGGGGCTTCTCACAGGTCAGTAATGACCTGGGAGGATCCCGAAACTCAGCAGTGGGACAGCGATGTTGAGATAGTTGAGGGTTCGCCTCAAGTCGCTGAGTTGGCCGCAGTCGTCAGGGCATTAGAGAGGTTTCCCGGACCGCTAAACATTGTTACCGACTCCGCTTATGTCGCGGGGGTAGTGTCCAGAGCTGATCAGGCCGTGTTGCAGCAAGTTTCCAACGACGCACTTTATGTGCAGCTCTCGAAGCTGATAAAGCTGGTGTCCCACCGAGAGCATCCCTTTTACGTGATGCACACAAGATCACATACTGATTTGCCAGGGTTTGTCGCGGAGGGCAACAGGAAGGCAGATGCTCTTGCTGCCCCTGTGACAAAGACCCCTTTGCCTGACATCTTCCAACAGGCACAGCTCAGTCACGCTCTGTTCCATCAAAATGCACCAGCGCTGGTCCGCCGATTTCACATCACTCGGCAGCAGGCCAGGGCGATTGTGGCTTCGTGTCCATCATGCCAATCCCACTCTGTGCCGACCATGCACGCTGGAGTCAATCCCAGGGGACTGGGAAGCTGCGAAATCTGGCAAACCGATGTCACCCATGTGGCGGCATTCGGTAGACTCCGATACGTGCATGTGTCGGTTGACACCTTCTCCGGTGCAGTCTACGCCTCTGCACATGCAGGGGAGAAGGCCTCGCATGTCATCCATCACCTTATCCAGGCCTTCTCATTCATGGGCATCCCCAAAGGTATTAAAACGGATAACGGCCCTGCGTATGCTTCCAGGGAGCTTGCGGAGTTCCTGCAGCAATGGGGAGTTGAGCATAAGACAGGCATCCCTCACTCCCCCACGGGTCAGGCAATCGTTGAGAGGACCCATCAGAATATCAAACGGGTCCTCCAACAACAAAGACCGGTTCTGAAAGCCGAAATTCCTTCAATTAGATTGGCACGAGCACTTTATGTGCTAAATTTTCTAAATTGTAGCTATGAAAAGCCAGACCCGCCCGTTGTGCGGCATTTTAACAGCAACCGCGACTGGAACCTGAGCGAGCAGCATCCACCAGTAACCGTAAGGTTTCCAGAAACGGGAAAGGTGGAGGGTCCTCTTACCCTTTTGACGTGGGGACGTGGGTATGCCTGTGTCTCCACTGATGCGGGGCCAAGGTGGATACCCTCCAGATGGGTAAAACCTTACATCGAGAAGAGAACCAAATCCCGGGGAGAAGAGAAGCCACAAGTTGCCTCTGCGGCCCTCCGCCGTAAAAGGCGCAGTTCCGGTAACCCAGGGGAGGGAAGCCCGTCAGAACATCGGAAAGACCCCTTTATTGATGATTTCCCCCTTTGTAATGATTTGTTTTTATAAGCTTTTGTTTAGATCCATCCACCCGTGAACGGCGCGATGATCAGCCACGCAGCCATCCTCCTTGCCAGTCTCCTGCTCGTCGCCCAGGCGTGGATCGTCCCGCAACCGCAGGAAAACGTCTGGGCCGTCCTGGCTAAGTCACTCGGCCAGGACCACATCTGCTTGAGTCAAGCGGGTGCCGCGAACCCGATGGCCTCCTGCCTGGTGGGGATCCCGTTTGGGGAGGCCGAAATGCCGGCTTCTCTCAAACACTTTGCCTATAGGATCAGACACTGGAAAAGAGACAAACTGGCAGCATGGTTTAATTATTTTAACATCCTAGAAAAATTAGATGCAGAGCCACAGGAATTGGAGCTCTTAGGTTCGGCACGGGCAAGCTTCTGTTTTCACATCGTTAAGGGTGAGCCTAAGCCCCATGATAAGTATTTTAAGCAGCACAAGCCTCATTATCGGGAGACGAGTTGGTGTAGAGTCTACACTCGAGACTACTACCCCGAGCCCGTGAAAGATTTTGAGGCAGTCCTGGCCCGGCCGAGGAAGCTCCCTAAGGGCATGTTTTTAATCTGTGGCGACCATGCTTGGGCAGGCATCCCCTCTCACCTTGCCGGAGGCCCGTGCACCTTCGGGAGCCTCGGGTTGTTTTCCCCCAACA
Organism: Prinia subflava; assembly: GCF_021018805.1. Classification (NCBI taxonomy): domain Eukaryota; kingdom Metazoa; phylum Chordata; class Aves; order Passeriformes; family Cisticolidae; genus Prinia; species Prinia subflava. Next base: position 20,681,340 of record NC_086253.1, on the reverse strand, counting down.
AATCGCAAATTCTGGATTGGATCAAGGAAAACAGGACAAATGGTGCACAACATTTGGCCCCCCGAAAAAAGAGGGAAGATTATACCCTCAAGAAATTGGCCGATGATTGCGATGAAGAGATTATCCATTGGAGCAAGTCTAAAGGCATCGCAATCACAGTATTTGCGCCGTGGGTTGCCATTGCCAAAACCCTCGGAGAATTGGGACACCTCGAGTGTTGGGTGGCGAAACAATCGCGTTTAACTTCAAAGGCCCTGAGTAACCTCCTGGAAGATGAGCAAATAACCAGGCAGGCCACTTTGCAGAACAGAGCTGCAATTGACTACCTCTTACTCCTCCACGGTCATTCGTGTGAGGAGTTTGAGGGGCTCTGCTGCTTCAACTTGACATCTAAGGCCAAGGGAACTCGCGAGGCGCTCAAGCAGATGGAGGACATGATAGGAGACATCAAACAGGAGTATGGGGACTGGCTCAGCAACCTATTCAAGGGATGGGGGATTTCCGGGTGGACGGGATCAATTTTAAAAACCATTATGTTAATTGTGTTTGTTCTGTTAGTAGCAGTTGCAAGCCTCGGGCTAATGAAAAGGATGTTAATGAATTTGATTTCATCCTCCACACCCACATCAAAGAAGGTCGAAGTCCACCGAGTAGCTGTGGAAGGGGCCCCTGAGGAATTCAAAGAAGCTGAAAGCCTCGCGGATGAGGATGAGCAGGCGGAACGGCTCGAGCTGACCGCAGACGAAGTACACAGCCTTCCTCAGGAACAGTGGCCCACGCAGCAGCAATGGTTCGCGGACGCGTACCCAAACTCCGAACACTTGGTGGACCCCCCTCAATTTGGACACTTGAAATAGGACTTCTACCGTCAAAAATAAAAGAAAAGGGGGAGATGTGGTGGTGTGGGTTGTTAGGTTTTCCCCTTTTACTGTATGTTTCTCCCTTTGAACCCCCCAGAGAGAGCTGGACTGTAAGAGAAGGCAAGGCAAGTGATTTGAAGGACTGTGACAAGGAAAAGAAGGACAGACGAGGGAGAAGATTTAAAGGGAGATTTAAGAAAGAAGGAGAGGGTGCTGAAAGAAGGATATAAGAGAGAGAGTTTTGAGGCAGAGAAAAGATGAAAGACATAAGGGTGGTTTACCAAGTGGTGTGGATTCAGAAGTGTAATAGCTGGGTAAAGATTTTAAAATGATGGGTCCTATATTGTATGTTCTTTGTACCCCCTCCCCTAATTGTTATGCATAAGTTGATACATCCTCCCTACAAGTCCCTATTTTTAGCTCCACTTTGTTACATGTAACTTTACCCCCTTTTCCCGCCGTTGTGTTACCCCTCCCCTCGTTCCCAATTGGCCCGAAGGTTGCAACTCCTCCCCTTGCCTCCCTAGTGATACTTTCTGATTTGATGCCACAAAGAAGGAACTCCCATTTCTCCTCCCCTTCCCTAGGGTTTATAAGATGTTGCACTCCTTTGTTCTGGGCTCAGCTCGGTCTGGCCCCAGTTGCTGTGGGTGAAGTAAAGCTCCTGTTCAACTGCTGACTGACTGAGTCCTCCTTTCTAATACTCCGCTCCGTCGCTTGGGACATCTTGCTGGTGTTTAGGCTTCTCCCAGGGCAAAAGAACCTGCGGGGTTGACCCCTCCAACCGCTGCAAGGGGCAACTCTTCTTACACTTGCTCCGGTGCCTGGGCTGGCTCGGGGCGAAGCCGGGGGGCTTCCAAAATCAGCACCGCGACAATGCACCAGTAAAATCACTTCCCCTTAACTGCAAAAGAAAATGCTTTACAAAACAAATATACATACATCATAAAATATATACCAGAAACATTGCTCATTCTCAACTTATAGAGTTATATTTAAGATTATCCAATTGGAAATGTCAATCAAATCACATTTTAGCAAATGTGAAAATACAGAAATTTTCTTTTATATTTGAGAAGATGGAGATGATTTTCAAGACTTTCAGTTGTTTATGAAACATTGTGTCAAAACATTTTAATTTCATTAGTCATAAAGGTATTGTGTTCAAGAATCAGCAGTGAGGATTATTTTCAAAAAATAACACATATGTTTCAAAAATTAAATTCAATCATTGTTTTAATTAATATTTTTCAAACATTAGGTTCAGTCATTTGTTCTCCATTTAAAAAAATCCCCTTCATCAGTAGATATTTTAAATCAAATCTTAGCATATTTAAAATATGCTGTTCCCTCTGTGGTTTAAAAACTAATAGATATGTAAGCATGTACTTAGATGTATATAATATATAAGCAAATAGATTTAATTAACTTTAATATCTCTATATAGCTGTATTTAGAACAAAATCTAAAAACACAATGACAACTTAGATGTGTATGAATTTAGTCTGAATTTTATGAATGTAGGAGCTAAAGTTTTATGCAAATGATTAAATTGTTACTTAGAAGACAATTCTGCACACCAGTGTTTGTTTGGAAAGTTACAGATTTCAATCAGCAATTTTTTTTTCTTACCTTCATCTTATTCCATCACAACTCCATGACTTATACAGGATTTGCCAGAGTGCAACAAAAGCAATGAGATGGTTTTGGATTTTTTATATGAGACAATTTGACTGGTAGTTCATAGAAGAGACACAGAAGGATCTGTGTGAGCTGCTTAATATAAAATACTTTTTCTTTATTTTCTGAAATATTTTTTCCACTTTTTAAGTTTATAAGTTGAAGCACAGTCATTAAACAATAAAATATTTTAGAATTCACAGAACCACATTTGAAGCTATACTTTCAAATTTGCACAGTCTTTTGGAAGAGATTTTGTAACCTGTTTTCATTCCATGAACATTTTTTCTTTATCAGCTAGACATCAAAGCATTTGAACTATGCTACAAAACAAGTTTTTTCTTCGCTCTTCACTTTTCTTCCCAATCTGTCATTTGCATTTTGAGTCTACTTCAGATATCCTAGTTTTGGCAAATATACCCTCAGAACTAATGAAACTGACAAAAGTAGTGTACATAATGTGAAATTTCATGTCCTCTTGAATTCATTTTTGTGAAAGTTCAGGCGTTTCTCAAATATAGATCTTGAAGTGAAAATTGGTTATTTCAGGCAATTTTTTTAACACAACAAAATAACACATCTAAACCACATTTGACTTCAAGAGGGAAATGTTTATTAATATCATCCTAGAATTTCCCCTGACATAATTAAAGTTCTAGAATGTTGAAGGCTAAATAAGTCTCAGTGGTATTTGAGGATGTGCATATTTTTCTTTGTTTTTACTAATGGTTCTCTTAAAGAAGTGTATAATAGAAAAAAACTAGCTCTAACAATTTTAAGTTGTGCTAAAAAGCACAAATTAATCAATATGGAAACACATGTGGAACTTTTGTAAATTGATAAAGATGTATGTTACAAAGAGGAACAAAAAGTATATATATACATCATTATGAGGCAAATTCAAACAACATATTTTCTCTTGGCAATTATGCCAGATCTCTGAAATCAGAAAAATAAATATACAATGGGGCATGTTTGTCTTTTTTTTTTTCCTTTTTATTGCCTCTGCATGCAGGTGTCAAAAATTACTGGCACTATTTGTCATGGTGAAGGTGGTATTTATGTTTGCAGCTCACTTACATGGAGATGTATAAGGTCTCTAAAAGGGTCTTAGCATTATTGCGTAATAATTCTAATAGGCTCAAGAATCAAGTTTGGAGCCTTAAGATATCCTATATTTGGTACGACACAGATCTGGAAATATTTTTAACCTTCAAATGAAGTCTAGTTCAATATTTTTTGCGGCATGTAGCCACATGCCTATAGCCAAGGAATGGCCACTGAGCTTTAAAAGAATTGTTTTAGAGATACTAAAGTATTAACTGTACCAAATAAGCCATAGAGTGTTTTCAAGTGAAAAAAAATATCCCCCATTCTGAGGAAAATGGGAAAAAATAATATATTTGTTTCTCAGTTTGTTTCATTCCATCACTTAAAAAACCCCAGAATGTTAAAAAACAACCAACGCCATTCCCATTTGAAAGATACTTAATCAAATACTCAGATATCCTGATAATAAATGAAGTATTTTTTTTGAATCTCCTCCTAGTGCAGAGAAACAGCACTCACAATTTAATGTTTCCACTAAGAAGCAAAAATCTGCTATGGTTTGAGTCTGTGCTTTTGATATTGTTTGCATGCAAAGCCAACAGAGTAATTTGTAGTTTCATATCTTGTTGTTGTTAAGATCTTTTTACTTCTTTTCTTATCTCCCTAGTATGCACAGTAAAATGTCATCACACTTTATCATCCCTTGGTTATTGCCAGAACAAAGTTAATATCCTAGAGGGAAAATCTCACAACATTCATATTTCTTGGTCAAAATATACAATTATTTTGGTTCTGTCTAAGGGTAAGGAGATATTTGCATACTTGTAAACTCACTGATAGAATAAAATCCTGAATTAGCATCAGTATAAATGAAATTTTTAAATTGATTTGCAAAATGCTGTTTGCCTATGTCCTGTATTGAATGTTGAATATATACTATTCAACTTGCTTTAGGCTGAACTGGTGAGGGAAGACAAGATACTCCACAGTCCAAGAATTATTTTCAGTACAGTGTATGGGCAAGGTCAAGCCAGTTTGGTGTTCTACTTCTGTCATAGTCTGCTAGTGCTGTCTTTGAATATTCATGATCTGTCCTAGTTGTGCCTTATACTACAAAAACTCTGTTCTAGAGGATGATTGGGGAAGGATTTCTACAAGGAGATCATCTTATTATTACCCAGGAGCCTCAATCCCAAAGGCTGGGTTGACAAAGAGGAGTTAACTGAGTCACTTAGGAAGTCATATCACTCATTAAAGACTGCAATGAACTTTAGAAGCAGATTATCTTCACTCCGATCTCCACTGCTACCACGGCCTACTCTAGTCCCAGAACTGATACTTTATTTCTAATTGAGGAGCAATTAAAAAGATAGACAGGAAGAATTATCTTATTACTTGACATTCAGCAGGGAAAAAAATAGTATTAACTCTGTATTACTGTTATGGATGAAGGACACAAAAATGTAATGCAAAAAGAAAATTACTAATAATATAAAAAACAATCATTAAGTAGATTTCATAAGTTTGCATGAAAAAATTACGAGATGGTAACTTGGTCTCCTCATATTATTTTTCTTATACAAGATAGACAAATTTAGTCAGATATTTGTATTAAAAATACAAACAGGGTAACGACATTTCCTTCAAACAGAGCTAAAGGATAAGATTATTGAAGACAGTGATGTAGCCCCTCAACAGTTATATTTTTATTTAATAGAAATAAAAATAGCACATTATTTTTACACCCCTTACATTTTTAACCTAATACTAATTAATTCTTTATTGCAACAAAGATTTGCCCCAAAAGCATGAGATGGTGTAAGCATAAAATGCATTTATTATTTACACATAACGGAATGTGTGTAAATAATTTGTCTTGTTCAAACTCAAGCCCAGTACTCCACATACCATTTAGAATATGTCACTTTTTAAAATTGGTTGATGTTAATATTTATTTAAAGTCAATTTAGGAATAAGAATAGTTTTGTGACTATGGAAATGCTTAAAATGCTGAGAGTGTGTAGAAATTTTTTTTTCCTCCGTTTTATAATGAATTTAAAAGTACTAGTCTGTTTAAAAATTGTCCATGTCCATAAATGTTTAGCATGCCTACTAGTCCAGAAATCTCTCTATAAAAGGCTTTTCATTGACTTTTGTTATTTTCAAATATTTCTTTTCTTTTTTAAGGAGATAGCTATAACCAAAAAACAGGGCTTGTAAAACATCTGTTGAATCCAATTATCAGACAAACATCAGGCTTAAGGATATATTTAGCAATGTAAATTTGTTTATTTATTTATTATTTATTTATTTATTATTGGTTTAAGAGAAGATAAATTTAGAATAGATCATGATTATATATTATTTTAGTTGTGTAGCATTTCAAAAACAAATTTTACAAGACTAAGATATCAGAAATGGCAAATGAGCACATACATTTCCTTAATTATCTTCTGTAAGATTTAAATTACATGCAGTAATGGGAATAATCTCTATTATGTTCTTATATATATATTATATCCTGAGACATTATTTTGTTAGGAAAATATCTCAAAACATTAAATGGATTTGAAAGTATTTGAATGTATTTAGATTAAAAAAATGAATTTTGTAGTATCCTTAATGTATTGCAATTATGTATTATATTTTAGAGAGGAACAAAAAATCTGAGTAGTGGTCATATTTTATCCCTATCCAGAGAATAATAGTTTTGGTTTTGCCAGAACTTCCAATAAGTCATGACCTATTTTATTCCTGAAAATATTTTAAATCACAGAATTGTTACAGTTGAAAAAGACCTCCAAGATCATCAAACTCAACTGCTAATGTAGCACCATCATGTCCACCACTTGTGAACGTGTGCCCCATGTGCACAATTGTGCCTCCAAGTGCCACACCCACAAGCCTTTTGAACACTTCCAGAGCTGGTGATTCCACTGTTTCCCTAGGCAGCCTGTTCCAAGTAATATGTCAAAAATGTTTCCCCTTTGTTTCATAACATAACACTAATTTAAATATCCCAAACTAGTGAACAGTTTAAGTAACAAACAAGATATTAAAATGGTTTCAGATTCACATTAGTTGTTAATACCTTGGTTCATTATTATACTTCAAAGTTATAATAAAATGTTTTATAAAATTACTAAAAGGCTAGTTAGCAAAGATTTCAAAATTACACCTACCCTGAAGACTACTGAATGGAGTATTTTGAGTGAACAGATTAACAGTGTTCTGGTATGTAGTGCCAAGACAGGGGGATCTAAACTTAGTAAGAGAATGGGACTAGCATTTGCTAAACTTACTTAAATCAATGGAGAGATAGATGTCAATGCCAATGACTGTTGAATAATCCTACTGAGTCATCAAGGTGATTTTTTTGTCATTGAATGTCTGCTAAAATAATTGAAAGTGTTCAAATTTAGCTATCTTCATAGGATTTTGAGTCAATATATAATTTTCAGAAGTAATAAGATTTGGGTGTCTGATGTTGATGTAAGCAAAACCAAAGCTAAAAACATTTTTTGTAACCACAATTTCTAGTTATTAATTCAGGTTATTTATATAATGACTTGCTCTAAATTGTCTCTAGTGTTTCTAACAGTTGGGGTTTTTTAAAATTTAAATAGTGCTGATCTAAGTTAAAAATATGTAACTATATATGCTTGATTTCTAATTTTATATTTTCAGATCACATAAATTTAAAAATAACTAGTACATGAGATAAAAAGTAGTGCATAATTATTCTTTGCTGATAGATTGTTGGGGTTTTTTTTCACAAACTACAGGTTTTTTAGAAACTTGATATCAAAAGATAGAGAAGGGAAAAATGTAAAACTTATGATTTTTCAGTGTTTCTTAAGAAGAATAATTTTTTCTAATTTTGGTTGTCTAGTTTGTGGTTCACTCATATTAAGTCTTATTAATTTCTTTTCATAAGTTGTCACATTTCTGTCATTCTAGGGAAGGTTATGTTGGTGGAGGTTAAGGAGTTGGCATCCTGTTTTCTATTTAACACTTTTTCCCCGACATAATGAACATCTTTTCTCCACTTTTGCTATAGTCAGCACTGACCAGGATCTCATAAAGCAAGGTCTTTAGCAGCTCAGAATTGCTCCTGACATTGTCTTGTCAGTTGTATTAGACCTTGAATGGTACAGACTATGAAAATCTTTCAAAGATATTTTGACAGAGGGGCAGGATGTTTATAAAACTAGCAAAATTTTATCACTTTAAGATACAGAAACTATCATGAAAACTACTTGCCAGACTATTGGATCATATGTTCTACAATATTTATTTACAAGGTTAATGCTTGATGACTTTGCAGTATAATGTGCACTGACAGTGTAGGTTCATTGCCATACAAAAGCTTAAAGAATATCACATAGCAGTTTTAGATATGCTTTTTCTATGCTTCCTGAGTAATAAATTGTATTCTTATATTCATGAGCACAGTATTTGTCAGCTGAGTTCTGTAAAAGCTAAGGACCTGTATAAATTTAAAAGCACTGACATGAGATTTTTTTAATGTGCCATAGGAAAAGTATAGAAAATATATTTTTGGACTCTTTATGTGTGCATTGTTTGTGCAAGAATGCAATTAAAGTTAAACATTTAACAAATTTTCAACAGAAAATATTACATTGAGAATCATGGGAGAAAAGGCAGATTTTCCACACTTATTAATAAAATTTCAAATTAATATCAGTGTGAAACAGTCATGAACAAGTTACTCATGTTGTAAAAACATGATATCAGTTTCTGTAAATTAAACACTGAATTCAATAATATCAAGTCAATTTGCTACATCAGTGGATATTCATGATTTCAATTTTTTTACTTTGTATAAATGTTGATTCGAACATTTGTCAGAGACAGAAATCCACTCAGATTTTATTCTGTAGTAATAATTTCTTTGTTTATTGAAAACAAAGTCTACCATACAAGACAAAAGAAAAGCAGTTTCAAACTTTAATTTTAATTTCTTAAGAAAAGGGAAGGTGAAAAATATGTATCTCAGCTTGCTTTGCATTTTTGCAGGAATATTATATGAAGAAGGGAAGAGATGCAGTTATCAATAATAAAATGGAAATAATTTGTTTGAAGGAAACCAAGTGACAGTGCCTAATAAAAACAAACATACCAATCATCTCCATCATCATCATCACTATGAAAGTTGGGAAAGAAAATATTTCTGATCCTTCATTCTAGAAGGCTACATAAACTTTTATGCAGGTAAATTTTGCCCTTACTTAGTTAAAAAAACATTTTCAAAGGAGCATATTTTCAGTTAAAATAGTATTTTCAAAGTAGAATATTTTCTTAAAGTCTAAACAAGGTTATAAAATATTTAGATGTGTCCAGACTATTAAGGTATGGGTCCAAAGAAGGTATTAAACCAGAAAATATTATGGCATTTTGTGTCCAGTGATATGATACTTTTTCATTCCTTGTCACTAACTATACTTAAAAATATAATGGAACCAGGCATCACAACCAAAATCCCACAGAAAGGCATGCTGGGATTTTTTTTTTTTTTTCAATATTTACATGTAGTGGGAATCTAAAAGAGCAGAATTTCTTATGCATTTATTAAAGGCCACCATCATTTCCATCAATTCCATTTAACATGGCAGTTCATCCCATGGGAGTACACAAAATTTTTGGTAAATTGTATTGGGTATACCTTAAGTTTTCTTTTTTGTTGCCTAAAAATTAACCTTTCATTTCTATACAAGAGAACATACTGTTAAATAAGAAATGCTAAAATGTATATAAAAATATGTAAAAAAAGATGGTTTCCTTCATCAATCATGAAGTAATTTTGTTAATTTTAGGGATTTTATCTAGTCAAAAGTGGGATTAAGAATGGTGTATTCCAATAGCTGCATTTCTATAACCTCAGGACAGATAACCATCTGGTACTTCCTGGCTAAACTTGTGCCCTTCACAAACACAGTTTGCGATTATAGATGGTCTCTTAGATATTTGTACTTGTGTCCATCTGTTCATATGGCAGTTTGCCTACATGCAAGTCAGTCTTTTCACTAATTCACTGGTGCCGGACATCAGCGAGTTTAGATTGGCCATCTGGATAAAATTGCAGTTGCCATATTTTTTAGCTGCACATACAATTCTGCCTCAGTGTCATTAGTTTCATGATGTACTGACACACTGCTGGACATATAATTACAGAGTGATGAAATAACACCTTTGAATCAGGCAATCAATACTCATGAAATTCTTAAAAGGAGTAATAAATCCCTCTAAATCAGAGTAATCTGGTGATAAAAAACCAAAAAACCCCCAAAAAACCCAAACACCCACCCCCCCCCAAAAAAACCAGCTTCCTCCAATAATCTACTCAGCACCATGAGAAGTTATTATAGGCTGAATGAGAAGTGTTTTGAAAGAATGCTTGTACTTGGCCTGGCTGGGATGAAGTGATGAAGTTTCTTAAGAGCAGTCATAGAGTGCAGCATTTTGCATTTGCTGCTCAGTGTCAGTAACCATCATTTTTTTGGTTACTAGTGTGCCTGCAGAGCATCAAGACCCTCTCTCTCTTCCTCCCTCAAGATGGGTATGCTGGGTAAGAGTCTGGGAGGGAGCACAACTGGGACAGATGAACTGAACTGACTAGAGGGGTAAGTATGAGCACGTACTATGCTCAGCAATAAAAACTCAAGGAAAGGAGGAAGAGATTTTTTTATTGTCATGGTGGTTGTGACTGTTATGTTGTGCTTCCTAGGACATGGCATAACTTTCTGCCTATGGGAAGGAGTGAATTAATTTCTAGTCTTGCTTTGCTTGCACATCCAGCTTTTGCTTTTCTAATTAAACTGTCTCTATCATGATTTATCTGTGTTTTTACTTCCCTTCTATATTTTCTTTCCATCGACTAGGAGAAAGGAATGAGTGCAAAGCAAGATGATTTTCTGGCTGCTGGCTGGGGTCAACCTAGCACAATTCTGAAACAGTATTTATAAGTAGAAATTTTCTTTGGAAAACTTGAAATTTAAGACTATTAAAATCCACACATGTCAGTAGATCATGTCTGATTCTAATATAACACTGTATTTTTTCAGAAAACAACTGATTTTTGACTTGCAAGGAGTCATCTTAAGATGTGGACCTTTGGTTTTCAGCAGCAGAACAGAAATAATTAATACAAAATATGAAAACTGCTGATGCAGAATTTCTGTAATTTTTAACTACCTGAGTGAAGAATAAATATATTTGTGCCTTCCACCACAAGTGACTGACATTTTACGTTCTTGGGGTTGTGATTGAATACATATACTTATAAAAACATTGTTTCTCCTTCTCTCCAGTGCATTTTTTCCTATTATTTTGTGATAAGTTGAGAGATGAGGTATATACATTATCCAGAAGAGACTTTTTGAATGAGATAAATAAGTTATAATTAATTATCAATAATACAACAAGAAAACATTTAAAAAATCAAACATGGGAGTGAGCTTGATAAGTCAATGAATCCTGGAAATTAAAAGAAAAAAAAAAGGAAAAAACAAAATCATTTAAATAAATGGTCATTGTGATTGCAATGAAATCTCTGCATTCTGAATTTTAATTTAATATATTTACACTTCAGATCTACATAGCAAGGCTATTTTCTTCATGGATTTATCTTTTAATAGGAATAATTAAATTCATCTTATGTTTCTTAAGTTTTTGTATAAAGGTTCAGAAGATTAGAGAAAAATGGATCAATCTTTTTTTTTGTTTATATGTAATCATGATAAGCAAACGAACTAAAGTTTTTCCTCATTGCTTCTAGTTATAGTATAAATGAAACAATGGTGTGATCATCTCTCAAAGCTCAAACATGACAGGAAAAATATTAAGAAAAAAATTGCACTAAATTGTCCAACTAAGTCTCAAGCTGATTATGCACAGTGAAATATCACAACATTATATGTATGAGAAACCTGAAAAATAAAGCTATATAATTTGTATGTAAGGCACATAGAGAGCCTTGCAATATCAATTCATTCAGAAATCTACATCTACCTTTCACTCATAAATATGTACATTAAATACGTGGCATTAATGCCCACTTGTACTATATTTTTGACTTCAATATGTTAACTCAGTCAGTGCAGCCCTCATAAACAATATCTGGATGAACTTTAGTTATCTTGCAGTATTACTGCATGCTTGCAACATCTACTACACATTTCCTCTTGCTGTTATTAGGGTCTTTGGGTTTACGAACTATTTAAACATTTGTGACATTTATGTCCTTCATGCATTTGTAGTAGAATTCTAAAGTGACATTTCAGAGTTTAACTACAAATGGATGAAGGCAATTATTTCTAATGTGACATTCATTGCAAATGTTTAAGTGGAATTACATAAACTATAGCAGAAAGAAATTTGAAGTACGTGGAAGAAGAAAGGAAGGAAGACATTATAATTGAGTTTTTGCTACTCTATAAATAGCTTTTACAAGAAACTGCTGAAATGTATTTTTTCCATTTTTAAATCAGTTAACTCCAAATATAAAAACAATGATTTCAATGACAGAGATGCATCTGAATTTACATAGAGAATGAGTTGTGGGTAAGAGAGATTGTGATTGGTATTAAATATTCAGCAAAAAACCATTTAGAAAATGCATTGTTAGAGTAAGGGTTAAAGGATATTAGCTTGCATAAAAATATAACGCATAAAAGTTTTGTCATGTTCTGAATAAAAAGGTATATCCAGGCTGAAACATGCTTAATATTATTAAGAGTAGAGCATGTTAAGGCAGGAATAAACCTCCACTAAAAAAGTGCATCAAAAATATCTGTCTATTCAAGTATTCAGAGGACTCCATTAACCTTCAAAGTTGCAGATACCTTCAGGTGTCTTTAAATTAATTTATTTTTCTGGCAAAGATGAAAAATGGAAACACATCCAAGGTTCTACTGTATGGAAATTGCAAAGTGTTGTCAAGTTATTATTTCAGTGACAGGTGATTTTTTTTGGCAAAAAATACCTTTCTTCCACAAGAATTCTGCAAGCCTATAAATGATTGTCAAAATTTGCTTGGTGTCCAAGATGATGGGTCAGCAAATAGACTTTCTAGCTACAGAAGCAATTAAACATAGGTTTATTAAAGGATGGTAATGGAAGGCCAGAAGTACATGATGAAATGGTACTAAAGGAGAAAATACACATAAGTGAAGGTTACAAGGGGATTTTGACATGACTGCTTAGCAGAGTATGTGCTGAAAGACTTGCCTGGATTGTCTATTTACTAATGGACAGAATTTGGATACCAAACAGCAATTGCTAGTGCAGAGCCATGACATTGTTAGAGAAACAAAAATTTTGTGAAATAATCCATAATTGAGGAATTGTCATAGGTAATTAAATGTGATTAAGGCAAAAATCAGGATAATTCTAATTTAAAGTTTTCTGTAGATTATAAAATACATTAAAGGTCTTATCTGCACAGTCCTAGAATGTAACAGCAGATTTGCAAAATATGGGTGGAACAGTGATGTGTTTAGTTTGCAAAAAATCTGCTATATAAAACGCTGCTTTGAATAATTTATTTTTCATGCATTCAATTCTTGGGCACATTTTTCCTAGTTCTAGAATATCTGTTAAAATATTATGGTCTAAAATGTTCGTATTGATACAAAAGATTTAAAACCTTTGGTCTAAGAGAAGAATGATGGAAAAATGCAAATGTGGCTAGCAATAAAATGCTATGTTTCTTGAGTTCTATTAAAAATGCTAAATTTATCTAGAAATTTTAATTATTTACAAACATTTAAAAATAGATATTAGCTTGCACTTTATATTTCTATGAAATTATGCACCCTTTTCAAAGAGATGGAATTCCAGAAGATTAATGTCCCAGAAAGGAGTAAAACAGTTGAAATTTAAATAAATTCTGCTTTTTGTACCCAAGTAACTACATTGATTTCAATATATTTTATATCTGCAAAACATAAGAGAGGGTTTTCCTACATTTTTATTGAATTATAAAAGGTAATTTAAGGATGATAATAAAAATTCTCATGTTCTATTTCTTTTTTCTTCCTTTCCAAAATTCTTTCTGAAGCATAAATTCTTTTATCATTTTACAGAAGATAAACATTTTTGACAAAAATCAGTGATCTAAACACAATAGTAATTTCCATAAATATTCACCTGTGAGGTTCTTACACACTTCAGTTTTGGCGTATTACATAGGAAAGATAGAGTTGGAAATACTGTACTTAGCTGCAACTGGATACTTTTCTTACACATCCCTTTTGTGTATATCAAACTTTTCTCAGATTCAGTGATATGACTACAGAAGTTGTCTGATCATAGTTTTTGCTTTCCTGTAATACTTTTCTTTCTCAACACAACCATCATGAGAAGGCTACAAAGGGGGCTTTGAGGCAGATAGGAGGCAAATCTTGGGAGGTGAGGATGTTTTGCTACTTTTAATCACACAGGTTTTCCCTCAGATTACTGATCTTTCCAGTAAAATTTAATATAGCAGTGTCATTTTCACTGATATGAAGGGAACTTCTGATATGTACTTGCTATTTATCATCTAAACTTACAATGCCTTAGTAATGAAGATTTCTATATAGAAAATAATTGCCATCCTATATTCCATACATAAACAATCATGTTGCATTTACAGCTTTAAAGACATATTCATATTGCTTTTAACAATTTTATACATTTATTGAAATCAATTACTTAAGTCAAAGAGATAAGCTTAGTAAAAACGTATAGCACAGATTTCCTCATACTCTGAGGAAATATTACCCTTTTATTTTTCAAGAAAAATCAAAATTTCAAATCAACTTGTGATAAAAAATTATTTACTTTATTCATGTGGTGCTCCATGAAAACAGGAAAGTAAGAATATAAAAAACATGAACTGCATTTCAGTTTTAACTTTGATCAATTCTATCATGCTCTGAGTGGAAAGAGGAAGTCTCAGCATAGAATTTACCTTTAGTCCAAAGAATGTTTAAGTGATCCAAACTATTAATACAGAAAAATATTAATAATAATGCTGTTATAATGCTTCTATAAAAGGTTTCTTGTATCTTTGCTTTATACATGCTTTCAGTGTTTCTCTGGGCTCACCCCCAAGCATTCCTTATGAAGATTAGGGTGGGGACAAGTTGCCAATCAGCCTTTAGTGTCCTGGGATCTTTGCTAGAAGACAGAGGAGGGATCCTTCCTGCACAGTGGTAGAAATTGAGTCATGAGAAAATTGATTTTGCTATATCAGGTTAACTGTCAGCAGGACAGCCGACCCACAGTGCTTGGCCTATGACTTTAGATGGGATCTGTTCAAAATGTAACTTGTATTACCACATATCTGGCATATTACTAACTCATGATTTTTGTAATCATATGTTCTTGACAAATACCTTGGAAGATCAAATATTTTCATCTGCCTTGTTTAGAATAATAAACTTGGAGAGAATACTCATACATAGAAGTCTTAATGGAAGAAATGCACAAGTATTGAAAAGAGACATTAGCTGTGTTTTAGAATTAATAAACATATGTTTATTATGAAGAGCTAGTATGCTAATATTAAAACATTTCACCAAAAATGGAAATGGTTCCATTTCAGGTGAAATAAAGCAGTGTGTACTGATACAATTTCAACCTTCTTTTTATTGGCCCAGCATATTTTTTTAAATAAATGTTTCTTTGTTTTGTTTATTCTTTATGTGTCATATCTTTTTGTATCTCATCACTTGAATAGAATAAGTATTTAAAGATATAATAGTCAAAATTCTTCATTGATTTTTCACTTAATTTTTACATAAGGCTACACCTCAGATGCTGCAGATGATTTGCAAGATTCCCTGTGTTAGGCCCCGCCTAAAGTCATTGCTGGAGATGCTTGTCCTTACAATATAAAGTGAGAAAATGAAAGCAAGACTATGAAGAATTAAGTTTACTGACTATGGTCACTGAAGAACTTGCCTGGGTCAATAAACAGAGCTAGATTTCTTGTTGCCCAACTTAATGTTTTATTATTGAATCACAATGCCATTGCTTATTACAGTTTTTCTTGCAATATGGTATAAATAATTTTGTTTACAAGAGCAGAATTCTCACCCTCTCACAACATCAATGTGAAGACAATTTCAGACTCTGTACACTGATATTTTCTTGAAAATGCATAAATCTTTGGAAGAACTTTCCCTAATGCAGTTACATAGCTGTAACACCTTTCCCTTCTCCTAGAGAAAGCTCCTTTCTTTAACCCTTGGCTGTTGTTGGAGCATTTTAGAATGATGTCAGTGTCCCAGCTGAGTATATCATATCTTTCTTTGATAATTGAAAGCAAACTAATCATTGAGTCAACCATTCTGAGAAACCTCAGGAATAATGTCTTTTTAAGACTCAGTTATCAGTCTTGAGTAGAATGGTCAGTACAGAGTACAACAAAGTACAGCAAAACACATATTCATTTAGGTAGCCATATTATCTTGTATTTTCTTTTCTTTGAATTTGAAGGTTGGTGCAAGCACACCTGGAAGCATCCTAAAAATATATTTTTAATGTTTAGATCACATTTTCTGATCTTTACCCTGCTTTGCTTTGAAAACCAAAGTTTCTAGGAGACAATCTAAACTGCTGAAGTGGATATATTTGGAAATCTTTTCAGGTTTCTCAGCTTCTATTTTTAATTTTCATTCTGTTTTTTAGACTTATATTCACAAGTTCATTCCCTTTTAATAACACAATTGTCATTGCTAATTGTGAAAGAAGAAAACACTCCTTACTCCAGTCATTTCCATGTTTAAAAAGATGGATTAAGCATCAGAGTAACTGATGGGCAGGAACTCTAATACCTACTAAAATATGTTTGGTTTTGATTTTAATTTCAGATATTCATGTGCATATCCAGTGATTGATCCAAAGACACCAAAACAAACTAAAAGAAAAAAGGTTGTTTTTCATAGTTACTAATAGCTAGATACCACTATTAATAACTGGAAATTGTTTGCAGGGCTGGGTTATGAAGGTGTCTACTATTTTATTTGTTTATAGACATATGCTTGTGGAGAGTGAAAACTCATGGAAAAAACCTACTAATTGAAATCAATAAAGAAAGAAAATAACAAGCTGGAAAAGATGGCAAACAAGGAAATTTAGAAACATTGATAAAGTGTCAACACCAATCAGCATCAAGATCAAGTCTTCACAAAGTTATAGTGTCCTTGTTTTGGTTGATTTACGTTAACTCCATTTGGGATTAACTTAAAGACATTTTGGCTCAATTGACTTAAATTGACTCAAAGACAAACACTGAATGAAGTTTTAATCTGATACCTCTAACTCCATAAAAAGCTGTGGTAGCATTTGAGTAAAAAAAGAAAGTTTTCATAATTTTAATGCACTCTTTTCAAAGGATTTTATAAATAGATTCTAATACCTAGTAGTTTTCAATATTATCAAAAACCTCAAGTTCTTTAAATAATGTCTTGATTATCCTTCAACTAGCTTGCATTTAAAACAAACAAACAGAAAACAAAAACAAAAATAAAAACCCCAACAACAACCACCAAAAAAAGAGAAATCAAATGTATATCTAGCAATTCCTACCATTTTTTCACTAAGCTACTAAAGTTTCACTGAACCTTTGACAATAGATATTTCCCTCACCAATTTTTTGGTCATTCTTTTGAGAAGGAAGATAATTGTCCACTAGAACACAAAATCATTTTCCCAGGAGTCATCCCAGTTAATCCCTTGTCCCATACCTGTCAGCTGTCTGCAGCCAGTGATTGATGTGGTGCTGGAGTCACGGCTAGCTCACGGAACCACGCTGGGAGTGGGCTGTTCCCCAAAGGGAATCAGGGATATGGCTTAGAGTGAATGCTCTATGCCAGGGATGTGACAGGAAGCAACCCTCTTTACTCACCTGCAGTCAGGTAAAACAGATAGATGAAGAGTCGTATCTATGCTTTCACACAAGTATAAATAGAATTCAGACATTTTCCCTTACTGTAGCATAATGCTCTCTTGGTTTGACCAGAGTGCCATTCTCAGCCTGCCATCTAAAGAGCAACTGATTTAATTATACTCTTTGAATGTAAGTTCAGAATTGAAAACAAAGTCGACTAGCTAAGTTTCATCTAGATACATATGCCATTTTTAATGTCTTTGAAAACAGTTTATGCAGATATTGTTTCCTTCTCTATTTTTTGAGACTCTGAAGTGCTGGTCTCTTTTGTTAAGGGTTAATTAAACAGACCATGTGGGAAATGACTGAACTAGAGATCCATTAAAACTGTTAATTGTGTAGCCGACAATTCTTTAAAGTTAGGACTTTGTTTTGACATCAAATTTTCAACATTTTACAGTAGGTGAAATTACTACCACCTGCCTCATGGGACTTGCTATTTATGGTATTCTTTTGTGGTTGAAAAGAAACCTGGTGGCAGAAAGAAAATAACTTTACATTCAGAGTGTGAATTTAGATTTTTTTTTCTTTTTATGTGGGTCAAGGATAACTTTACACAACCTGGGAAAATACTTAAGGAACTTATAACTGTCTTAGTGGGATTTTTCCTCTTCTCAGATTATAGAAAAGTGAGAGGGTTTGGCAAAATACAGAAGGTAACAAATGGTTGAAAAACAAAGCTACTTGTTTTCTCCCCTCATGTAGTTATCCTGAAGACATTATTTTTACCAAATACTGAACTCCAAGTGCGTAGATAGAAGAAATATCCTCAGTAATCAATCTAGGTGATAAAAATAAAAACAACAACAAAAAACCCACATCACAAAACAAAAACAAAACCCAAGGAAATATAGTCATAGATGAAGAGACAGTAGGATTTTAAGGGAAAAGACTGAAAATGATATATACAAATAAATAAGCCATTTCATCCAGCAAATTGGGAATGTGAGATTAGAAACAACTACGATGTCTCTGTCCTAGTTTGAGAAATAAAATGGAGAATTAGAAATCATGACCAAAGATATAACAGCAACTACAGTTGGACCAGAGGTGTTGAAGGCTCAACTCTTTAGAAAGAAGAGAAATACGGGGAAAATAATATACAGGAAAGAACTGTACTGTCTCAGTGTTAAAGAGAAAAAAAGGTAACAAGAATAGAATCAAAACTATGTGACACATCTATTATGTCACAGTAAAAACTTAAAATTTCCAAGACAGAAATCTGCTCTAGGTCTCCAGTATTGACTATAAACAATAATATCTATGGGAGGAAGAAGTAAAAAATAAAAAATAAGTGAAAATATATGAAAATTTTTATTTCCTACAGAAAGCACTATCTAATTGATAGATAGTTCTGAAAAACAATCTTTAACAGCTTTTTCTCTAAAACAACCAGCAGACTAATTGCAAGGCTTGCTATTTTTATCTTAGCGGTGAGTATTTGCTGAAAGCACTACTCACTTGTACCCAAGCTGAAAAACATGGTGATTGTGATGACAATGAAATTCTCATTTTAGTCTAAAATAAATATATAATTTATTTCTTCTACTGCCAGTGTTGTAGAAGGAAAACTTAAATTACTGTAGGAAATGAATAGCAAGGCTGGCAGAAATTGAGAATGATTAACATGATTCCTTTTGAAGGTAGAACAGGGCAAATTAAGCTTCAAAAATTGTTTCTCTTTCTAAAGTTAAAGGAGAATTGGTCTTTGAGGGTATTATATCTTCATCATAATTTTTTATCTGTTAAATCATTTAAATTATTTTTTCTGTCTTAATTCTTGCAAAATGCATGCATTTCAGCATTAAGGAAGGAGGTTAATTGTTCTTTGGTATCACTAAAGTTGTGTTTCTGAAATTGGTGATAAATCTTCATTTGATTTTCATCAGTCACAGACATCTGAAATAACTATGACATTGATGACAATGTCATCAACCTTAGATTAAATTGCTATAGATAAATAAAAATAAAAAAGGTATGTATTGAAAAAATATAGAAAAGATGATTTCTTACTTTCTAGCATGCTCCAGATATAGTTTTATGAAACTAGGATTATGACATAGGAAAATATCAGTAGCTGGTTTTTTTTAAATCTTTTATTTTTAAAAATCTCCTTGTTGCTTATAGTTCTGGATGGTGATGGTCTCTTATATAGGTTAAAAATTATTAGTTATTTCCTTGTGATTCAAAAAAATTTGGTTTTATAACTCAGATGGCGTATCTTAATCTTATGTTCTCCATTAAAAAAAGGTATTCTGCTAAAACACAAAAATCACACTCCTCAAAATAATACACTATGAAAATGTTGCACTTTGTTTGACAGTAATCTATAGGTCACAATAAAAAATCCTGAATTTAGGTAATTTGAAGAGCTATATGAAATTAATATAAGAAGGAGGAGCCTGTGCTTTAATTCAGGTGGTACTTCTTGTTATTTTGTAAATATTATTTTTCAATTATTTGACAGAAAGAACAGGAAAGCTTCCTGTCTCAGATGAACCAGGAAGAGCAAATGCTGCAAAGTAATTGCTCATACAATATCAAAATGTAGCTAACATTCAAGGGTGAATCTTATGAAAATGCAGAACAATTTTATTTTAGAACTTAAAAAGAGTGCCAGGCATGCATAAACCATGATTCTTATAAAGTATTTAAATATTAAAAAGTAAAAATCCTTCATTTGACAGTGTCTGACCTTTAAGCTTATCTGCTTTTAAAATACATCTTACCAATCTACCAAAACTTTAATCACCTTCTCATTTCAGATATTGAAAGAAAGATTCCATTTAAATCAAGCAAAGGTCATCCTTCTTTGAAATATAGATTACTTACCTGCAGGTTTTAAAAAAGAGAAGACTGGAGGACAAACTCAGGAGAAACAGTTTTCTCTCCACACTGAGATAGTAGAGTCAGCATTGGAAAGGATTAAACATAATTATATGTAACTCCCAGAGACCATAAGGTTCAGACAAGAAATAAAATGCAATTCAGTTGCAAAATGTATGAACTTCATATACTTACAAAAAAAAGTTAAGAAATGAGATGTTGTTATCTACTCTTTTTGAGCTACTTAAACAGTGGTTAGGTTAAAATGGCACCAGAATCATCAAGAGATAAGACCAACTGGGTAATCTGTCTGAGACCATTGAGATTAATATGAAGTTTTCCACCTCTGTCTGATTATTTACACGCTAAGTAAATTATCAGTTTCTTTTGCCTGATAATATATAATTTCTTTACTAAAATATTGCATTGTATTCTAATGCTTGTCCTCAAGTAGCAGCAAAATTTGAATATTTAAGATATAATCGCAACATGATTTCTAGGTCTCCTAATGACAGAACATTTCATAGAGAAAAACAACTTCTGCTAACTGGTATTCTAAAACAAAATACAGCGGAAGAGCTACCTCCAGGATTTATCCACACATGAGAATCTGAGTTTGCAGTTATCTGATCTCATATACGTGAGCATGAAATTGTTTTGAACACACATGTGTAACATTAACCTATTTAGAATTATAATATATTTGAAATAACAATTGGCTTTTGGTTTAATTTTACATTATAAAATATAACCTTTTTGTAGAAAAGGTCTTCTGTTCAGAGTCACAGATTCAATTAGATCGGAAAAAAAATCTCTGAAATCATTGAGTCCAACCTATGACCCAACACCACCTTGTCAACCAGAGCATGACACTCAGTACTTTATCCATTCTTTCCTTAAACACCAGGGATGGTGACTCCATAATCTCCCTGGGAGGCCAATTCCAATATCTAATCAGCCTTTCTGTGAAGAATTTCTCCTTAATGTCCAGCCTAAACTTCCCCTTGTGCAGCTTACGACTGTGTCCTCATCCTATTACTAATCGCCTGGGAGAAGCAGTGATCGCCCCCGATTACAATCTCCTTTCAGGCACCTGTAGAGAGTGATAAGGTCACTCCTGAACCTCCTCCTCTCCAGGCTTAAGGGTCCCAGCTCCCCAGTCACTTCACATAAGATATATGCTCCAGGCTCTTCACCAGTGTTTTTGCCCTTCTCTAGACCTGCTCCAGCACCCCAGTGTCCTTTCTGAATTGAGGTGCCCAGAGCAGGATGCAGTACTCAAGGTGTAGCCTCAGCAGTTCTGCTACAGAAGAATCACTTCCCTATTCCTGTTGGCCACAGAATTCTTGATATAGGCCAGGATGCCACTGGCCTTCTTGGCCACCTTCTGGCTCATGTTCAGCAGCTCCCAGCCAGCACCCCCACACGCTTCTCTGCTGGGCAGCCACTCTGCCCCAAGCCTGCAGCACTGCATGGGGTTATTTTGGCCAAAGTCTGGGACCTGACACAATCTTGTTTAGCCTCAAGCTGTTGGTCTAGTCCCATCTATGTAGCCTGGCCAGATGTCTTTGATTTTCTCATAGAGTTTACAACTCTGATAACTTTTAGTACTTTTTAAATAAAATTGATTAGATTTTTTGTAATGCTGGGGCATCTAAAATTGCACATTACATCTTCAAATGTGTAGGTTTTGGTATTATAATTGCAGGTTAAAAAAATCAGTGCAGAAATGTCTGTAAAATTAATAAAGTCATCAGTAATAGACTGTTAATGGACATTTTTAGACAAGAATGGCACGTTTAACAGGTATTTTTGCACTGGTTTTAAAGTTTCTCAAATCATGACCCATACAAAGCAATATATCATTAATCTAACTTTCATAGACCAAATCAGTGACCACAAAAACATTCTCAGTTTTCAAGATTTTAACTGAAAAAAGAGAAAATCATTAAAACTGTCTTTCAGAGAAAAGTTTATCTTTTCAACTGTGATTAACAGTTTACTGCCATTGCCCTCTGGTAAGTATGACTTAAAATATATGCTCTGTATTTTTTAGAGTTAACCTGTTTCAATATAACTATATTGGCATTGTATTTTATTGCTATTCAATGTTTATGAGATCAAATATCAGTTAAGACCATAAATTAATCTCTGTACAATTCAGTGTTAAGCATGGTCTAGGCACTGATTATACATACATACATATATATGTATGTATGCATACATATATATATGTATGTATATATACATACATACATATGCATGTATGTATGTATGTACCCTAATAAATAAATCTGAACATTCTAAAATTTCCCAGACTCAGAACAAGTTAGTTGATCAACATATTAATACTGGAGATTGGTCAAATGCTGCTTTGCACTCAGTGATCAGATGTGATTATGCACACAAAGTTTTGGTAATAAGGACTGAATATTATGTCCTATTATGTGAATATCAGTAGATTGTAATTTAATTATAGGCCAGTCATGAAGTCAATGACTCATATGCCTAACCTTTATTTTGCCATTTTATGACTTGAATGTAAAGCTATAGAAGCTTATTGCTTTTTTCTTAGCATATTGTTTTAATAACATACGTAAATAAGAAAAAATGTAAGTATTTGATGCATTAAATATTTTCAGCTTGCAAATTGTTCAATGTTTTGTCATCCAAAATGCATAAGAAATACAAAAATATTTAGTAAATAGAGCCATTAACTTAACAGAAAACAAATCTTTATCACACCATAGAGCTCATGACGTTCTCAGTATGTAGAAAGCCTCTGTTAACACAGATGCATTTTAGACTACTAATACATCTGGTTAAATGGGGATTTTAGTCAATCACAGTAACTGAATCAAAAAGTATTTTGCAATTACTTTGGTTTAAGTCTTTTTCTTATGTATTCTTCAGTACATTTTTCTTTTCTTTTACCTTGAGGAATAATTTATAAAAAATGATGTGTTTTTGCCTTTCTCAGCAAAACATGAAATTTGTCATACTTTTGAAGAGCTTTCTACAGTACTCTGATTTTAAAAATATATGAACTATGAGCTACTTTAAAAATGTAATTTTATAATTATCTAACTAGGTAAAGAAAAAAGGTAACAATATAGTCTGATGTAGATCTAGATGTCACTCATAAAATGCTCAATTAAAAGCACAGCTAATAAATATGAAAGTAGACATCACAGGGAAAGTATAAACCATGTGTTGCTGATGTATTGAAAGCGTGACACAATCTCTCCTTCAGTGACTACATAGCTGTTATTGTTACCCAAAGGGCTAAAAACAATCAATACTTTTACACTGGCTGAGTTGGGTTGACCCTAACCAACAGCCAAACATCCATTCATGTCCTCCCTCCCTACCTCCCTCCCTTGTCTTGCAGGTTGAGAAAAAACTGTATGGGGAAGCCAAGAAGACTCCTAGATCAGGATAAAGTTTAACAGCAAAAACTGTGTGCAGAAGTAAAGCAAAACAAGGACATCTTCTGACACTTCCCATTAGCAGGCAGATAAGCCACCTACTGGAAGGCAGAGCCATAACATAGGTAACAGTTGCTTGGGAGGACAAACACCATAACCATGAATGTCTTCTCTTCCTCCCTCTTTCCCTGAGGTTTTATTGCTGAGCTTGTTGTCATGTAGTATGGAACAACCTTTTGAGTCAGTTTGAGTCAGTTATTCTGGAGACATTTCCTCACAACCTCTAGTCTGACCTCAGCCTACATGTCTGAAAAGAGTGGTGGTGGAGGAAAGCCAGGGCTGTTCAATAAATAGTCTAAACACTGGGGTATTATCAACACTATCTTAGACACAGATCCAAAGTGCAGCATCCCAAGGGCTGCTATAAAGAAAATCAAATCCATCCCAGGCAGAACTAGTACACTCGTGAGTGAGGTGGGAAAGGGCAGAGACATTTTTCCCTATATGCTTCAAGCCAATGTTCTATGTCATTTCAAGGGAGTTTAACTAAGAAGGATGACTCTTTTGACCATCTTTGTCTGTTTAATTTCAGTCTAAATCAGAGCTAATAAGCAAATTACTTCCACAGGGCTCTAGCTGCTTCAATCTGTCAGTCAGCACTGGTTATCAAGTGAGTAATGCTGAGCACACCACATTCCAGTCATGGCCTAGTGCCCCAAATGTAAAGAATGATAAAGTAGTTGGCTTCATAAATTTTTTACCAGGCAGAGATAGAGAATTTCAGCAAAATGTTTTATATAGGCATCTCAAATTATCTAAAAGAGTAAGCAATCTATTTCCAGGATAAATAAGAAATTGTAATATGCTTAAGAGCCAAGAAATCTGAGTTCTGATTATAATAATGTTAACTTTCTTAGACTGATTTTTTGTATTGTTGGTCAAAATTTTCTGTTCTGTCAGAATTTAGATTACTGGAAAGTCTCATTAAATATTTAACCTCATGGTAAGAAAATTATTACTTAAGGAAGTCAAAGTTATAATTACCCAAGGTAAACACCTTTTTTATTATACAAATGTTTTTGGTATAATATTAAAATCTTGCTATCTTGGATAAATATTTTATACATATATTATATATCAGATATAATATATATATGCTATATAATAAATAATAATATATAGGTTACTTATTAATATATACATTTAACACAATTTACTCAAATATAACTAATTATATATCTGTAAGTTTTATATATATATATATATATATATATGATCTGTGCTTGATAAGATTATTACTGAATTCAGTCAGTCTTGCTCTCCAAGCACTTTCTACCTCCCAAGGTATCCTACAAAGAAAATAAGTATCAGCACGTACCTTACATATGTATATATACCAGAACTTATCTATGTAGTGAAGATTATCAAGTTATTTTCAGGACCTGAATAGTTCTGAAATACCCATCATTTTTCTCTTTTTCCACTTGCACACAAGTATCTAAGTTTTATCACAATTTCATATTTACAATTTTTTTTATCTCTGATTTGCCTGTATTTTGGGTTTTCTTTCATTTTTATTAGTATTTCAATGTAACATGAAAATATTTATGTACTAAATGATGACAAAAATTTTCCAATAAATTGTTTCTATATTTTTATATTAGTCTATATAAATATTTTTTTGTCATTTTAGATGTAAATAGGATATATCTATAAAAGAGATCAGAAGCTTCTTAGACTGTATGTTTCTCTGACGGTAAAAAAAAAGAAAAGTTGTAAGAAAAAAAAAGTATTTTATTGATCATACAATTACTGTGAATTCTTTAACAAGAATAGAGGAAAATAGAAGAGAACTGAAGTTTTCCTCAGTGATTACATTTATGCAACATGTCTGCCTCCTTACTTTTCCCCCCCTGTGAAACCTAGTGTGAAATTAGACTTAATTCAGTTAAATTAATTTATTGCAAATTAGCAAAGTATTAATTTATGATTTGGGTATTGAAGTGAAATAGAAGTCATTTAAATTAACAGGTAAGGAGACACTTTTCTGCCCTACCCCATTTTCAGCTCAGTGCAACCCATCTCCTCACCTGTTCCTGGTGTGAACTCTGCTTGTTTTCATCACACCTTATGCTCAGTTCCTCCAAGATACTTTAGCAAACAACGGGAGATGCAGGGGGCTGATATTGAGCTCTAGTTTCTTTCTGCTGCTTCCCACTTCTTGCTTCTTTTCTTCAACCACTTCTTACTGCTCCTCTGTTCTGGCATAAACCACTCATGGCTGTAGTTCCTCACCATGAAGAAAAAATACCTGAGGCCTTCTTCATGCAAGGAAAAGGTGTCATGTTCTCAGGCTCTGGTCTTCAAGAGGGATATCTGCTGAAACGACAACATAACAGTGTACAAACAATCATGGAAATTTATGGACTGGTCTAGCAACTTCCTGACAGAGGTGACTGTGGAAGAACTGGACATGGATATGAAAGTAGTGGGAAAATTTGGGTGCAGTGACCACGGAATTTGAAACCTTGAGAGCAGGGTGCAGGACAAAATGCAAGATTTCAGCAGTCTTTAACCATTACAGAGACCTATTTGGAAGATTCTGTGGGGAATTTTTCAAAAGTTTAAGAAATGGAAATTCTGGATCTGGGAGGAATAATCTCAGATAATGGTACACACTTGAGGGCAAACTGTCTGTAAAGCTGCTTTTCTTGGAAAGACCTGTGCATCCTGGTGGACACAAAATTTGATATGAGCAAATACAGTCTTGTCAAAAAGCATTATCATGAAAGCAGTGCCAACACCAGAGGGAAGGCAATACTTGCCCTGTATTCAGCATGGTGAGGCCATATCAGGAGTACTATGTCCAGTTTTGGGCCCTTCATTAAAGGAAAAAGTATAAACTTCCTGGAACAAGGCCAGAAGGATAATGACAGGAATGGAGTACTCACATATGAGGAAAGGCTGAGAGAATTTGGATTGTTTAGCCTGGAGAAGGCTCAAGGTTCCCCTTCTCATCAATGTATGCATATATCTGAAAAGGTAAAAATATCTTGTGCTTTGGTCCTTTAAAGTCTGAGCCATAAAGTCATTAATTGAAATATGTATTAAATAAGTTTGGAAAAGAAATATATTTCCAGTTGTGTAGTAAAGTAATATTTTCAAAGCTATAATTTATAAAGAAGACTATTTTCTTCAGAAATTATGTCTCTTTCTGAAGGATTGATTGTAAACTCTTACTGCCCTGCTTTTCTTCATCATTTTTCTGAGATACAGAACTTCTGAACTGGTAATGTATCTTAACAGTAAGTGGCCTTGAGACGTGAGAAAAATGGGATATATTAGGTGACTGCTCATTACAATACCACTACAAGTAGCTTGTAACAGAGCTTTTGAAGGAGAGAATTGCACTAATCCCAATAAAAGGAACAGGAGAAAAAGAGTAATAACATCACATATCAGTAGGCTAGCATCATATTCAAGTGATACCCTGTGTGAAGAATGCAAAATGATAAACAGTATTTTCTTCAAGTAGCAGGTATCTCAGCCACATTCTTCCTTCTTGTGTATAAAAAATACTCTTCAATTTTCTGTAATAGTTGTAATTATAGTGTAATTTCATAGGTGTTGGTTAGGATACACATAATTTTCCATTTTATAAAGTGATAGTGTAAAACTTGCCTTGTAATGCAAGGCAAAAATATAAACGCAAAAATATAAATGGGCACCTATGTCAGGACTCTATTGAATTGAGGGTGGAACGTAAAGAACTCTCCAGAGAATCAAAAGTTCCTAATTTCAAAATCAAAAAGCAAATCAAAAACAAAATCATCGAAAACAGCCAGGTGTGAGGTGAATGAAAAGTTCCATTAAATATCAGAATTTTAATCCATTCCTGAACGTGTCTGAGCAACGTGCAAGCATTTAAAAAATACTATAAGAAAACTCTGAGAATCATGACAGAACTGCTACTGAATAAGACTGAAATCTTAACCAAAGACATTTACCACAGCCACTGCAGAATTCTACTTTATTCCCCTGTCTTAGCAATATATGACTGCACAGCTAGTCAATAAAAGTTCCAGAATACAGACTGAAAAACAGTCCAACTAAAAGTGAAATAAATTTACTCTGCTAGAAAATAGGTCTTTATTGGCGATTGATGAGAGACGGGAAGACTGATTCGGTGATCAGAATTCGATTTTACTCAGGTTTTCCAAAAGCTTATATACTATTTCAGACAGGTTAATCATTTCTACTACAATAATCAGGTTAAAAATCACACAGAAAACTCATGCATTTTACAACAACTCTTTGCTTGCAGAAGTTGATTGAATCTTCTCTCTTCCCGTAAGCAGGTGTAATCCCATCTCCTGTAATTTTCACAGTTCTGTTTATTCCTGCCATGGCATCTTGGTTATCAAACCAGATATGCTAATCAAGTCTGTTTGACTCTCTGTCTTGTGTATTCCCAGATCTCCCCCTTCTGTATTAACCAAGAATACCCCCTTGATGGCTTTATTAACTAATCTCTGCACACATTGAAGCAAGCAAGGTATCATAACTAATACAATTATTATTAAAATCATTACATGCATTCCTATCCTAAGAAAATCTTTTAGCCAGGGTGTCAAACCCCAGCCACTAAACAAGTTATCTAGCCAAGATCCAGATTCTACCTTTAATTTAAATACACTATCTTTTAGCTGCTGAATGCTTTTATGGATAGATTCTGAGTGATCAGAAAGATTCATACAACACATTCCATCGAAATCTTCACATCCACGGCCCTGAGCAAGGAGGATGAAGTCAATGGCTGCACGGTTTTGAAGGGTAGCATGTCTTATACTGTCAACATCTGTTAATAAATTTGATAAAGCTGAGCTGGTGGCATTTGTCTGCTTTGCCAGCCAGCAGGCTACCTTATTTAATTAAGGCCTTTTTTGCAGCCATTCCTGGCAAAAGCGAAGAAGCCAAATTCATCTGGGTCTCAGACCACAAAGACAATTCATCATCGCAGTATTCATCAAATGCATGCAGAGTGCGCCTTATTCTGTGGGGATACTTGTGCTGTAAAATCATGGACATATTAGGTGTTAGCACAGTCAGTCGTCCCAAACTACAGGGACCTCCCTTTATGTGTGAGGGGATAGCAGCCCAGGCCCGATCCCCACAAATCAGAAACATTCCTGATGGCAGCCACAGTGGGGCATTACTGGATTTAGAAGGGCTGCCAGAAGTGTAATTGCACCAAGAGGTCTGATTTTTATATGCAGGGTGATAGGGAGAAACATCCCAGCCTTTTGACTGGTTTTTTCCTGTGTAATCAAAATTAACACAAAAATCCATTTTTACAGAACCCAGGAGTTCTAATTCTTGTGGCTCCAAGGGTGTTATTGGAAGGTAAGGAGTCCACTGATCCCATGTATCAACAGGATTTCAGCTCTGTACTATGCTTTTGGTAATTTCTGGTATTGGCCAGCCATCTAATGGCAAACCGACTAAACAGGTTGAAAATGGATTTTCTGGGGATGCAGTGGCCAGGCATAAGGTATCTTGTTTGGTTGCATTAGCCAGAGTTATCCAAACATTTGTTTTGGGTTGATTAATAGGCCAGGCTGTGCTACAAAAGGCAAGCAATGCTAACAAGTATAGCATTCGATTTAACTCCATGGTGCCTTTGTTTGTTTGTTTAGAACTATGTTGTGGTAAAAGGAAAAAAAAGAAAACAAAACCTTTTTTAGCTTATCTCCTTTTGGTCCTCGTTCAAGGCCTACCCTTTTGGTGGTCAGTTATAACAAAAAATTCAATGGATTTATACCTGTTTTACATTACGCTTTTGCCAAAAAGGGCTCTGTGATATCACCAATTCCCACACCCTTCACACAGACATCAAACCCAAAAGTTCACAGTTTCCTTTCTCGATAGAACAAAGGATGTCATCAACTGCAGTCTGAGTGGGGTTCCTCCTCCTCCTCCTCTCTCGGGGGCTCGGTGGCGGTGGCGTCTTGGCCCCCGTCAGCTGTCGGTAGAGGTTCTCGGAACGGCTTCACGTTTTTTGCCGGAATCCAGCGGGGTCCTTTTTCTGAAGAGATACAAGCATAGCCCCTTCCCCAGGTGATCAAAGGGTAAGGGCCAAGGATTTTACCAGATTCTGGGTCACGGATTAGTACTGGTGCTTTCTCTTTGCAGGAAAGCGATGTGGATGATGTAAAATGCCTAGTCATAGGGGGATTTAAGTCTGTCATTGAACAATTCAAGAAATTAAAGACATACAAGGCTTTGCATAATCTTTCCGCAGGAGTATCCTCGGCTCCCCCTTTTTGTTGTAACAGAAGACGTTTGAGAGAGCAATGGGCTCGTTCTATAATTGATTGTCCTGTGGGTGAGTGAGCTATGCCCCTTTTGTGGGTGATACCCCATAATGAGAAGAAGTTTGCAACTCTACGGGAAATATATGCGGGTCCATTATCTGTCTTAATCTGTTGCGGAATTCCTAAGGTGGCAAAGGCAGCAGCGAAATGACGGCAGGCGTCTTTCCCTGTCTCTCCCGTGTGAGCTGAGGCAAACAGAGCACCTGAAAAGGTATCAATAGAAGCATGCACGAATTTCAAGCGGCCGAATTCAGGAATGTGTGTCACATCTGTCTGCCAAATTTGTAGGCTCTGTAGACCTCTTGGGTTGACCCCTGTGTTCACATTAGGAAGTGTGCAACGCTGACAGTCAGGGCATATAGAAATGATATTAGAGGCTTGTGCTGGAGTTAATTTAAAAAGTCTTACCAAAGCCCCAGCATTTTGGTGAAAAAAGGAGTGACTCAGTTTAGCTTGCTCTATTTTGTTAGGCAAAACATGCTGCACTGATAAGGTTAACAGGTCTGCTTGGGCATTACCTTCAGTGAGAAAACCCGGTAGATTGGAATGTGACCTGATATGCATCACAAAGTAAGGAGCCGTCCTCTGGTCTAACAGAGAGACCAGCAGTTTTAACCAGGAAAAAAGAATGTCATTTTTAACATTTTTCAAAACAGAATTCTCTGCTCTCTGTACAATACCTGAAACATATGCGGAGTCAGTAATCAGATTAAAAGGTGTGCTGAATTTCTGAAACACTCTGACAACAGCAGCTAATTCCACTATTTGTGGAGACCCTTCAACCACAGCAATATCAGATTGCCAAGTTCCAGTTTCAGGGTCCCTCCATACAATCACTGATTTACGGGTTTTCCCAGACCCATCTGTGAATATTGTCATAGCTTGCAAGGGAGTCTCACTTCTCTTTGGCTTGGGGATTAAATTAAAAGACGAATTTAATAATTTGTGTTTAGGCGGATGGATAGATATCTGCCCTGGGTAATTTGTTAAAGCAATTTGCAATTTTTCAGACATCTGTAGCAACCAATTCAAATAAAACATTGTGAGAGGTAGATAGATAATATCAAAATCTTTCCCAGCCAAAGAGGTCAGTCTTTGCCGAGCCTCGACAATCAACATGGCCATAAGTTCATCTTGCATGGAAATAGTCTTGGGCATATTGTTAGGCAAAAAGACCCATTCGATAATTAGAAGAGGATCTGGTTTTTCTGAGTCCCACTGAAATATTAATGCATAAGGCTGTTTATTAGGATTCAGAATAATTAGCCACAAAGGCAACTCTGGAGCCCACCTAGCTGATTGCCTTTGAGAGATAGCATCAGCTACTTTTTGAAGCGCAATTTGTGCTTCTTTGTTTAAGTGTCTGGGTGATAAGAGGTTAGGCTCTCCTCCCAGGAGGGCAAACAATGGCTCTAAATCTGCATTTGAAATCCCAAGCAAGGGACGGACCCAATTTATTGTTCCTAGCAACTTCTGTGCATCATGTAAAGTTTTGATTTCAGTTGAGATTTGCAAGGGTTGTGCAGAAATAGAATGCATGCTTATTCGCCAGCCCAAATATTTCCAGGGAGATGTCTTTTGAACCTTTTCAGAAGCAATGGTGAGGCCTGCTGAGGTAACAGCTTGGCAGACAGCCTGCACTGCTTCCTCCATATGACCCACGGTTTCTGCAGAAATAAGAATGTCATCCATATAATGATAAAAGAGAACATCAGGCATTTGTTCCCGTATCGGGCTCAGGGTTTTTGCCACGTACCACTGACACAAAATTGGGCTATTTCGCATTCCTTGGGGAAGTGATAACCAATGATATCGATTTAGAGGTGCCTGCATATTAATGCTCGGCACAGAAAAGCTAAATTTGGGTGCATCATCTCGATGCAGAGGAATGTCAAAAAAACAATCCTTTAAATCAATTACTGTTAAATGCCAATTTCTAGGAATCATAGAAGGGGAAGGGAGGCCTGGCTGTAGGGGCCCCATTCCCTCAATTACCTCGTTTATTTTCCTCAAGTCATGCAATAGCCTCCACCCTCCAGACCGCTTTTTGATTACAAACACCGGTGAATTCCAAGGGCTATTAGATGGGACTATGTGTCCCTTTTCCAGCTGTACCTTTACAAGTTCTTGTAAAATGCGCAGTTTTTCTAATGACATGGGCCATTGGTCTACCCAAACTGGATCAGAGGATTTCCAAGTCAGTTTGGGGGTCTCGCGCGCCCTAATGACCCTTATACAAAATTTGACTGCATGAAAATTCCCCATTGAGACAAAACATCTCTCCCCCATAAAATCAGCGGCGCAGACAACACATAAGGCCTGACAGTTGCTACCCTGCCTTCAGGCCCTGTGATCTGTACCAGGTGTTGGCTTTGATAGCTTTGACTGTTTCCACCCACCCCTGAGAGGACCTGGGGGACAGGCATTAATGGCCAATCATTAGGCCATTGATTTTGGGAGATAAGACTGATATCTGCGCCCGTGTCAATCAATCTGGTTAAAATTAACTCTTTACCTCTCAGAGACACCTTACACCTGCACGTAGGATGTTCAGGAGTTATGCGCTGGGTCCAAAAAATTTGTGGTACCCCCGTTGAACCAAACCCGCCTCCCCTCTGATTAGCTATCGGGGGTGTGGATAAGGGGGCTGCTGGAAAAGGTACAAGCTGGGCTATTTTGGTCCCTGCTGGGACCACGCAGGGGGGCTGTGGGGTCCAAGCCATGATTTTTATTTCCCCAACCGTGTCAGAATCAATAACTCCTGGCAAAACAAATAATCCTGTTACTGAGGTAGAAGATCTACCTAAAAGCAAAGCATGGTGACCTGGTAGCAAAGGTCCGTAAATTCCTGTGGGGAGACGAAACACTGAGGAATTGGTCAACGTTACTGTATCACGGGTTGAAATGTCCAATCCGGCGCTCCCTGGGGTTGCTGGCCGTAGGTCGGAGATGGTCTGGCGGGCAGGGCCTGCGCTGGCTGGAAGCTGAAGGTTGCTCCTGGTTACTGCGTCTGCTGTGGGACTTGTGTCTGCACTCGTTGCTGTCCCATGCTGTGAGATGATTTGCTGTAAAAGCTGGCCATTTGGTGAAACTTGAAGAGGCATTGATCAGCGAAATAAAGGCAAGGTCTCTGTCTTTAAGGGCTTTCTTTTTTATCTGTAACCAATTGTTATGCCTATTTGAAGCGAGTCAGTCCGGATCATTTTCGGGGCCGGGGTCGAATGGCTTTCTGTCACTGTTAAAGTCAGAGTCCCCATAAGCGATCAGTGTTCGGCAGCTCTGTGGTCGCTGGTGGGATCCCGGTGGGGGTGCAGCTGGCGGCTGGGCTTTATCTTTGGCGTTCGTCGGGGAGGGGGTGCGGACGGGGGACGGGGAGCGGGACCTGGGCAGGTTTCAGTCTGGCACGGCCTCCGGGGCCGTCTCCGCGGTAGCCTCGCAGGCTGCCTCGCTCCCCCCCTCTTTTTTAACCGCTTCCATGACCGCCCTCCATGCAGGAAGCAGGCGCAGCTCTGGCTCGTGGCCAGGCAGCGTAGCCAGGTCGTAGAGCTTTACGCCGACCTTGTCCCAGTAGCGGAGAGTAAGAACAGAGGAAGGGGTGGTATCGGGGAACATGCGTGACACCCATCGTAGGAGCGACTTAAGGTCCTGCTTAAGAATGGGGGATCCATGCTTGCTCAGCAAGCGCTGGATGGTTTTCTTAACGTCTCTTCCGTCGGACATGACCTGTCCCATACCTTGAGTTCCCCTGGCTCACCTGTCACGTCCGGCGTACAGATGATTGTAGGCCCAAACACGGTTCTTTCACCGCCACGATCAGTTCCAGGGGCGTCGCCAATTGCCAGCAGACCGCCGGTTCTTCTCCTCACACGGAGCACCAATTATTGGCGATTGATGAGAGACGGGAAGACTGATTCGGTGATCAGAATTCGATTTTACTCAGGTTTTCCAAAAGCTTATATACTATTTCAGACAGGTTAATCATTTCTACTACAATAATCAGGTTAAAAATCACACAGAAAACTCATGCATTTTACAACAACTCTTTGCTTGCAGAAGTTGATTGAATCTTCTCTCTTCCCGTAAGCAGGTGTAATCCCATCTCCTGTAATTTTCACAGTTCTGTTTATTCCTGCCATGGCATCTTGGTTATCAAACCAGATATGCTAATCAAGTCTGTTTGACTCTCTGTCTTGTGTATTCCCAGAGGTCTTTACCAATGAGTATGTGCACGGTGAAAAAGGTTTACCCTTCCAAACCAAGCTTGTCATCTAAGATCTGAAAAAACCCCCAAATTAATTACAAGCAGAGCTACATAATCCTAGTTTTCTTGGTCTAGAATCAAGATAAAAAATGAACATATTTGGTGGTACTGGGGGAGAGTGGAGGAGTTGTTTTCTTTTACATTTGTTAATATTCCATCTGAATTCTTTGCTTTGGGTAACACGTTAGCTTGTCACAAGACTTTTTCTCTTCCCTGTATCTTCTCACCCTGTTTCCAAAATAAAAAGTTTCTTAGTTATTCAAATTTCTAGGGATGCAACTCTCTATTTTACAAATCATGTACTTTAATATTTATCGCTAAACCAGCTAAGAGACTCAGAAAAACATAATTGGAAGCAAATTAACTCCTGCAGCCAAGTTTCTAGAGGACTACAAATTGAAGGGCAGACCCATCAAAATATTTGAGGGACCAGAGGGACCTAACTAGGCCAAAGGAATGAGCCACAAGGATTTCAAGTGGATCAAAAGCTGGGTGTGAGCCAGCAGTGTAACCCAGCACTAAGGAAGGTCAAGAGCAACCCAAGCTGCATAACAGGAACATAGGCAGTAGATCAAGGCAAGTTCCACAGCACTTGTGAGACCACATTTAGATTCCTGCATCCAGTTTTTGGCAGCCCTAACAGAGAAAATACACTTACAAACATGGGTGAATTTGGTGGAAAGATACCGTGCTGGTCAGGGACTGGAGAATCTGTCCTTTGAGAAGAAGCTTCTGAAGTGGGCTTGTTCAGCCTGGAGGAAGGACAACAGCAGGATCTAATAGCAGCCCTCCAGCTAGGGAAAATGCTATTAAGAAGACCTTACCAAGACAGAGAGTCTCTTTCCCATTTTCTAACCATGCACCAGCAGAGGCTTCCAGAGTGGAAGTGCAATCTTTATCTTTGAAGGCTTTTTGAGACCTAAAGAGCTCAAACCCTAAGCAGCCTGATTGTGACCTCACAGGTGACTGTGTTTTGGGAATAAGGCCCTGTTTAACGTGAATTTTCCCATGAATTTATGCTATTTCCCTGGAATGGAACGCATTCCCTGGAATGCATTAAAGGAATAGATCCTTCTAGTGATTGTTTGCATCATCTCAGTGAAATGAATTGCAATATCATTGCAGAATAAAATGTAGCCATTCATCATATTGCTGAGGTTGTGTGTGAGAACATTCTTCCTTCTGACTGATGGAATGAAATTAGGGGTTAAATTAACATCACAGAGCCTGGATAAAATTCTATGACCTGGAAATAAAATTCAAAATTCCCCATTGGCTTCAATGGAATATTCTTTTATTTTTCATATTTAAATTATTGTAATTCAGGTAGAGTCCAACTGAGAAACCTAAATATGAGAACTATTCTAATCTGTATTTCCCTACAGTTTATGTATGCACGATGTTCATTTCAAATGACCTTTTAAAACATGAAGATGGAAAAACTTCAGAAAAGCAACTATTTAAATAGTGGAGAGTTTTGTTGTGCAAATAGGTTACTTCCTTCATTCCTGTATTTTTGTAAAATTATGTAACTGTTCTCCATTCTATATTTGTAAAAATACCACAATAAATACACACAGAATATATTCTACTTTATGTCTCATTCTTGAAACAAACTGATTTGACAAAACCTGTGTAAGATTTTAGGTACTATTTCTAAATATCAAATCTTCCAAAAAAATACTTTAGTACTTTCATAACTTTGGAGCTTACACAGTTATTTTAGGATATAAAACATTTTGCATGATGGTCATGACAAAGCTATCTATGTCAGATTTAATGCTCATTTTCACCTTCTAAATATAGTTTGTAACACAATCACAACAAACGGATAACAACAGTCACAGAACAAATAGCAAGCATAATTTACTTTCTTCTCAAAGCTTTATAGTGATTATTCAATCATTGCAAAAAATATGTGATATTTCTCTTTACTTTACAATTACATCATTATGCAAACAAGAAAGTTTCCATACTAAAATAAGTCTTACTATTAATAGTTCTATTACTCAGTCCATTTATAACAGACTTAGCATGAAGTGAAATATTTTTTGACAAAATATTTGTTTTCAGAATTTTTTTTGAGATCATAGATTGGCTGAACTGTCAGCAGCAGTTCCAGATTTCCATTCATACCTTCAAGCTCTGACCTGTCTTTACAAGAGATAGGATGATTTAAATTGTGGTGGTGTTTTTGACTAGTACTGGATATCTAATAGAATACTTAAAAGCCTATGCTATGAATAAATCTAAATACTGATGATATTATTTTTCTCTTGTTTTTGCCATGTTTTGATTAAAAATAATGATAAGAAACATTAAAAAAAATTATATTAAAAATAATGAAAAACAACTAAACCCCAGGTCACCAGCACCTGGAAATCTAAAACCAATTAAGAAGATTAAAAGATGTAAGATTGCCAAGAACATTATCATCACTGCTGTTTAAAGATAAGAGTATCATGCCATGGGATAGGGTAAGTAATTCAGATAACTCTAAACATCAAGAGAAATTCTTCCTCAAAGATAAAAGGACATATTGTGCAAATATACATGTATATATAAATACTTTTAACATAAAGATTAGTTCTGTAAAAATATGTAATTTCAAAGAATTTCATATAATATGGTGTAATACTGTTGAACACAAAACCACTGAGATTTTCTCTGTTCTCTTTCACGCCTTCCCAGCTCACCCAACAGTCTCTATTACCACATTGCCCTTCCTTGTTTACTCATTTACAGAAAAATCAAGTCCAAACCCTCCAAATCATTTGTATATGGTAGAAGAGAGAGGCTGAGAGTTGAGGTTGTCTAGCCTGGGAAAAAAAGGGTTCTGGGAAGACATGATTGGGACCTTTCAATAATTCAAGGTGGCTTATAAGAAACATGTGGATGCACTATATAGTTGGACCTATGGTGATGGAGTAATGGTTTTAAAAGCTGAAAATATCAATAATGAGGGTGATGAAACACTAAAGCTATTTCTTCACTTATTATACTATTTCTTCAACTTTTACACAACTTAACTTGAAAATTCTGAATAAAGTCAAAATAAGATAATTTCCAGATTCTTTGCAAAACTGGGGTTTTTTTGGAGAAAAAAAGAACTAAAGTTCACCTAAGAAAAAAAATAACAGAATTTATGCATTATCTATCTCCTTACCCTCTCCCTGTACATATTTACGCTTTTATTTGATGTCTAGTATTTTCATTAGGACTCAAAGATCTGATTCCAGATATCAGCCAAAAAAAGGCATACAAAACCCTAATTCTCCTTTTATGTCCATTGGTGCAGTGAATGTTCTTATATTACATGAGGCATTTGCTACCTATGCAGCACCTCCATTCCCCATTTAGATAAATGTTGTATTTGTCCATAGATGCAACAGATTGAATTATTCTTGCTTTACATAATTTTGCAACATGTGCATAGTCAAAATCTTTCCTCTTACTAGCAATTCTCCCAGATATTGATACAAATACTGTGCAATACAAATACACATCATCACAGTTCACTGAAGCCACATTAAATATTCCTGTGAATTTACAGTGCAAAGATATTGTAAAAGAGAAAAAGATAAATACATGTCCCCACACCCCCACCCCCTTCCTGGAAATGCAAAGGAAAAAGGCTATTTGACTTTGGTAGTTCTTACCCTGAAAAGCAGCAGGGTATGCTTCAACACTTTATTTTTTATTAATCTTTTGCCCAGCATTCTACCAGGTAATTATGACTCCAGAGAATTCATGTTATTTTAGTACTCAGTTCTTAAGAAAGTATCATAAGAATCTATGGATCTTTAAACAGCACTAGAGTATAGAAAAGATACCTGATTCAGAAAGAAGTAGAGTACAAACTCAACCAAATGCTTTCAAACTCTTGGAAAGACCTTCACCAGTTAAATCTGAGAACAGGAAAAAAAACAAACCAAGCCTCCCCTTGTTTATTAGTACAAAAGGTTTAGACCATCACTATCAAGAATTACACATATTTATATTCATGTGAAAGATGAATTATAGAAAATATGCACAAATTTTCTGGATTTTAAACACTTCTGTATTCCACAGCAATTCATAAGCCTTAAATTCATAATAGTAAATGTCTATAAAAAAAAAAGAAAAACTTACACCAAGGTACAATTTCCCTTACATTAAGGAATGATTCACTTTAGCAGTCTAACATACAATTTAATCAAGCCTGTGAATGAAAGTCTTTGACCAACCTGTGGGTGTCATTGATGAAAGAAAGGAGTAAAGAGAGAATGTGTTCTCAAAGAGACATCCCAGCTTCCTGAGATGTATATCTTCATACATGATGAATGATGTAAAAATTGTAACTTTTATCCTGATGGAATGCATATATATATGTGTCTTGGTTTGAAGGGAAGTAAGTTTTTCAAGAGGCTGTGGTCAAACCAATCAGTGGTCAGATTTTATGCTGGCACTTGGAGTAACCACTGGGAGGTTTGGACACGCCTCTGAGGACACAAGGGGTTAAAAGCGAGGCCTCCCAGAGGGATTTTCTCTTTTCTGGCTCAGCTTTCAGGAGAGGAGCATCTTTTCTCCATTCCCCTACCCAGGCTGGGAGGGGGAGGGGAACCAGGTGGTCAGGCTGAGGTTGGCCCGGGGTCCCAGGGGGGAGAAAGAGAGAGAACGGGACTGGAGCTGAGCCAGCCCCATCCAGGATGGAGCGGTGGAGAACTTTGGAGGTGCCTTCCGTCGTCCCCCCACCCCAATAAGCCTCCCACAATAAATCTTATACAATCCCAGGATGGCCTTTCCTTTCACCTCATATAATTTTCCACTCTGCCAGGAAATGACCACCCTCACTTTGAAAAGAGACCCTGAGAGCTCCTCCTTTTGATTCACCCTCTGGGTCTCATTTCCAGCCCATGGAGATCTTGGCTCCAATGTGACTGACACACCAATTCCTGTGATTAGGTTTTTGGGTTTCTTTGGCCTGCTATTGTTCTTTTGCATATTTGTAGGGTTTGGGGTTTAGGGGTTTTGTTTGGGTATTTTTTGATATTGTTGTTTATGTGTACAAGTCATTAATCACATAAGCAAACAAATATTTTATTTTATAAACATTTTGAATAGGCAAATTGAGGTGGTTTCCTTTGTAAGCCATTAAATTTGATCACAAGTCTCATACATTGAAAATATTCAAAATAAGTACACGAATTTGAGTTAATGACACAAAACCTCTTTGGAAATGTATTATGGTTTCTTTGTTCTTAATTTTCATTGTTGAAAGAAAAATCCCAAAAAACCAAACATTTTAGATATTGAGTCATTGGATAACACTCTTGCATAAACTACAACGTTAAAATACTTACAATACACAAAGAATTTAAGCATTCAAATAATCACACAGATTCTAGTAGTACTATATTAAAATATATTAAACTATATTAAAATACATTAAAATTAATTTATTATTATATAATTGATATGTTAAAATTAGGTGCCTGTATCTTCTACTAGATTTTTCTATTGCATTATTAAATATTTTTCCAGTGTGTGATATCACATACAACTTTTTACTGTTGCTCTAGATTATTAACTCTCTGAAAGAATTACATGCTATTTCTGTAGAAGATAAAGTCCTTTAAAATCACCTCTATGGACCAATAGCATCTGCTAAAAACCTTAGCTATTAACTAAGAAGGCTGTTGATGTCAAAAGACAATTCCAATGACAGCTATTTCTTAAAAGATGTTAATCTGAGTCATCCTTTCATAAATGCAAGGCTTAAAACCTGAATTTTTGCAAATATGTTTTCCTCTTCTTTTTTCCTAGTCATCTTCAAAGAACAAATAGCAACTCTAAAACAAATAACAGTGCAGAAACAGAAAAATATTGACAACACACAAAGGCAGCAAAGGTCGCTGTGCTGAATACAACATTAGCTAAATTTAACAGAAATTGGCAAGCCAACTTTAAACCAGTAAGGAGCAAACTGGTACATTTCATATTGATGATTCCTTTTTTTATTCCATATTGAGTCATACTAATTTGAAAACCCCCTTTTCATTTGAACTCTTTGGATAATAGTCTAGTTTTTAATTCCTACTTGATCATTTTTCCCAGCATTAACATGAAGCTACTGGTCTTCAGGGTATGTGGCTTGTTCTCATACCCCAGGAAATGTGATTTTTGCTGCTTCTTGTGAAAGAGACAAGGCTTTACAGTGACTTAACAGTGCCTGCAGAAAGACTGGAGCACCCAGAGGGACATTCCTATGGAATATTCCAAAACAAATAGTAAGAAGCTGTAGCATAACCATTTTGATGGCAGTAATGATAGTCTTCTACAACACCATTAGAGCATTGTCTAGACTGAGTATATTCTTTGCTCTCTACATGTGGTGTGTTCTCTTCTCCCATACATGTTGTTTGAATGCAATACCAGTTACAATGTAAGGTTCCTAAATAATATAAGAATTCTCAAGCTTAGAAGAAGGAAAGGATTGATGAATAAAAGATACTGTTTAAAAAGACCCCGTTATTTTTACTGTGTGGGGCAGGAAAATACAGGAATGAAATAAAAATTCGAACCCAAAGACTTCAAGAAATTGCTTCTCATACATTTCACCTTGATAAAAAACATTAACTAAGGACCTTTCTGTGAGATTATGCTGGTGTTTCAGCACAGCAATAAAATCTCTAATTGGCAGAAGAAAGGTCTATCAGCATAGTGCTATTTAAAAAAGTCTAGTCTCAGAAATGAACACACTTCTAGAAAACAGGTTTTTTCCTGGTTAAAAAATTGCAATTATTATGGTTATTTGTTTTTTCTAAAGACCACATTTCACAGAGAATTCCAACTTATTACAAAATAGTATGCAAAGACCAAAATGGTAAAATTATTTGAAAGGTTGCATACAAAATAAAAATATATGTATGCATCTCTCAAAATGCTTTCCTTTCCAATCTACCTCATTTGTTAGGTATAATACCAGGTGAAATTACTATTTTTAGAAAGGTGTTTTTTTGTTTTCTAGCTAAAGAGTTGTAAATTTTCTACTAGCTTTTATCATCTTTATTAACTTTTTACTGCAACATATTATGCATTTTTTCCTTCAGCAGATCTACCAACAATGTCTGTGTCAGAGAACTGCAAAAATTTACCTGTAAGCCTGCTTTTTAGAAACAGGCAGTAAAGGGTCAAATCACAGCTTTTGAGAAGGAAACAGCTTAAAAAGAGCACTG
The DNA here is from genome assembly GCF_021018805.1 of Prinia subflava. NCBI lineage: Eukaryota > Metazoa > Chordata > Aves > Passeriformes > Cisticolidae > Prinia > Prinia subflava. Next base: position 20,639,684 of record NC_086253.1, on the reverse strand, counting down.
AGACCCAATTTTCCTACAACAACACGTACTTCAGAATCTCTTTTATAGAACACTGCTCAGAACAGAAAATTTTTTCTTTTCTTATTGATCAGAATGCCACATGCAGTATTCATTTCAAATGCTGGGGACCTCAGTGGTTCAGAAACCCTGAAGCTGGTATTAAATGGTTGAATTCAGTTCAAGACCAGATCCCTTCACTATTGACCTCAGTCACTGGACTATGCAAAACTGAAGTATTTCAGCTTTCCAGGGGGAACATTTGTGAGTGCTTTTATATCCCGAAGGAAGAAATGTAAAATCTAATTGACTACAAAATCAAGTTGCAAAATAAGTCAGCAAAAAGATTTAGAACGTTAATATGATATCCTGTTCAAAGTGTAGTTTTATTTTTATTTCCACATGGTTTTATTTTGTTGCTTGTAGAAGACATAAAAAGTACAGATGTTTTTAGGTTGGTGTGCTATTTCTGTAAATAAGCAACTTCAGCACAGCACCAGTATGTTTCAAAAACTGAAATATAGGATAAAAAGGAACATTAGCAGACATTACAGTCTACCAAAAAAAAAAAGCTTATACCTTATTTATACCTTGAAATCTATTTCCTTAGCAAGACTCTCTGCCAGGAACTATTATGCTATGTTTTGAATGATTGAAGTGATATGATAAGGTGACACAGTTTTGTCAATACGGCTGTTACTTTGTTTCTTTCATTTGTACAACTATTGGGATTTCTCCCGATAACTCCGAGGGTCCAGCCAGCGGAGTCATGGCTTAATAAAATAGTGAGACGGCTTCCCAGGATATGCTTTGTAAAATAAAAGTTTTAATAACAGCAAAAATAATAAACGTTACAAAATGAAAAGAGATAAGCCGAGCACAGTGTACCAAGCACAGCTACACAGGCTAAGGCACTCCCAAAAAGCCTCGTGTACCCTTATGCAGGCCCTTTAGTACTCGATGGTCTAGGTGGGATTATTTGGCCCCTTGCCCAATGAGATGGACACTGGGCTTTGAGGTGCACTTCCAAAGCCCTATCACTGTGTCTGTGCTGGGACTGAGCCAATTGCAGCGAGCAGGCTATAGAAAATTCTAGCTTCACTTCCTTATATGGAAACACCTGCTCGGGTACAGAAATGCACAACTACATCTCACCCTGTAAAATCATATTAAAAAAAGAAAAAAAAGAGAAATAGTTACCTTGAAACAATTCTCACTTTTGTTCATAATTGTGATTGTGTCAATAACTTATTGTTATTTAACAATTTGGTTTATAGTTAAGCTGTAGTTTTAGGGATTACAAAATTTTAAATTTGGTACTTTCTTTTTATTAGCCAATCTTTTAAAATTAATATTTAGTCTCAAATTACATATGAATCTTATTTTACTTTTTGTTTGGGGAGATTTTTTCAAGTGAACTATATTTTCTTTTTCTTCCGCATAAAGATTTGATAATAACTTTTAACATACAACTACGAACAATTTTGACATGACAATAATAACTTCAAAAATTTTAACAGTGCAACTTTTATAAAACTTAAGTCTCTGCTTCAAACGTATTTCAGTGTCTATAGTGCTGGGTTGTGTCAGAATGCAGAAGTCCTCTTGAAGCTACCATCTGCGGTCATCTAGCATCTTTGGTGTGTTCTTCTTCAGGTGTGCTCTGCTCTTCTTTCCTCTTTTGTAGTTGTGACTCAACTTCTTTTGCAGGAACTTTCTTAGAGTCTGTACCTGTGGAGACAAACAAAACCTCTCTCCCTGCCATAAAGGACAGGCTCTAAAATTTGTCTTGTTTTCAGAATTTTTATGAATATGAGAGATTAAAAAACATATATATAACTTTGTTCAACCTTTCTATAATAGAAAGCACTACACCCTCTCCCATTTTTATCTTTTAAAGAGCATTTTTAGCTATTTGTGTGCTTTTTAACAATAGATTGGCTTTTGAATGAATTAGTTATAATATGTGGTAGATTTGATATGTTGAAAAACTTCTGTAATTTTAAGAACTGTACATTTAGGAATGAGAAATGTTTACAAGAGATGTTTTAATTGTCTTTTTTGTTTTTTTTCTCCTTTATGTGTTGAGGTAGAACATACTTTAAAAAATGTGTGGTTAGACAAGTGAATTTGTTTGAATTGTTTAAATGGTTGATATTGCATGATACTTGTTTTTAATTTTGAGGGTTAACTTTTGCTGCTATTGATGGCGTAGTTAGTGTTTGGTAGTTTGGGCATGGTTGCACAATTGTCTTAATTTGACTTTGAGATATATGAGACTTTTTACAAGAGCTGATGTATTTTGATGTATGGTTAAAAGTTTGCTGTTACATTGCTATTTGCTATAAAACTTAGGAGTTTAGTGTTTGCTTTAACATGTGACACAATACAGTTGCTGTTGAGAAAAAACGAAAAAGATTAGTATTTTAATGTGAATTTTACAATTGATTAGAACTTTTTCTTGAGAGGTCTTTGCTTTTTCTATTAAACTTGTAACATAAATTTGTAAAAATAAAATATGAACTTTGAAAAACATGTAGACAGTTGTTCTTTTTTGGTTTTGAGATATAGTTTTTAGACTTTCTTAAAATCTGATTTTTATTTTTTGGTGTTAGGATTTTACTACATGGTTATGAGATTTTAGATTTTCTTGACTTATTTATAAAACGAATTGTTTTTAGAGGAGTATGAATTTTGAAAGGTTTTCAATTTAATTATAGAGATGAATTTAATAATTAGAGATTTTTTTTTTTGTAATATTTATACGGGCCATTTTTTAAAAACTTCTGAATTTTGAATTAACTATTTCAATTAAAGATACGAGCAAGCAAAATATTTTTGCAGAATCTTTTCCTGTAAAGGAAAAATTATTTAGGAATTAGCTTTTATAATTAGTTTGGAATATAAATTTTTGGGCAAGTTATTACCATCTTCTTGTTTAATTGACAAAACAGAAAAGAAAAACTTTTTGTTTTGGAATTACTTGGTAGTCCTTTTCAGATCTTAATGAAAAAATTAACTTATAAAGTTCTGGGTTTCTTGTTAAAACTGCAAAATAAAAGAATAGGTCAGGGTTTTAAGGTATTTTGAGCCTGCTGCTTTGGTGGATTCTTGTGGTGGTTTTCATGACAGTCTTCTTTTGGACGAAGTCTACTTTGTATCTTGGCTGCTGGAATTGAACTGTTAGCTGTCTCTGTTCTGTTTTCTTGGAGGGTTTTAGACGATGATAAACTTTCACTGCTTCAGTCTTGCTCTGTCCTTGTTTTTGTTTTGTTTTGCTCTCTTGTCGCCAGAGCCGGGCTGGCTCTGGGGTGCTGGTTTCTTTCCTTATCTTGTGCCAGGGATCTATGCTGGCTGTTGAATCCTCTGAATCATCAGAGAAACTGCAGGACGTGTGGGAAACCTTCTGATTTTTCATCGGAGTTTGTTTACATTTCTCCGGCATGGGCGCCGCCATCTTAGGGAGGGCAAGTTCCGGGGTGTCACATCCGGTTCCCACGCTCCTCACGGCCAGGGCGTGTCTGTCCCGGCTGTGGATGCCAACCCGGGGCAATGCCTGAGGCTGGGGACTGCCCATGGAGGGGGAGCCTCCCGTGCTGGAGTGGGAGGAGCTGAGCGACACATCGGATGGGGCGTGCCACAGCGTCGGGCTGTACTGAGCCCGCCCACGTGGAGCTACAGTTTCTGCCTCAGAGATGGGGAGAATTCCACGTTTTAAATTGTTCTGTGAGCCCGCGCTTTCAGGGCTTTGTTCAAAACTCGCGCGCTCAAAATTAACGGACCGGGATCGCCCGAATCTCGTACTGGGTGACTGAGGGGGTGGGGGAGCTGTTTGGAATGGAACCTTAGCCCGCGTGGCCAAGGCTGGCACAGGTCCCACTCCGGGAGACTGAGGAGGGCTCGGGGGGAAGGTCCTTCCCTGCCTGCTTCTCGGGAGTAAATCAAACCGGTTTTTTCTGGGACTTGGGGGATCAGAACTTGGATTTTTATCTTCATGTCTAAGGTGAGCAGGAGCCTTTTTGCATTTTACTTTCTGGGCTCCTTTTTTATGGTTGCTCTTAGAGGCTTTTCCCAAGGTTTCTCTATCTGCAGTTTCAAGTGTTTTTTCACTGCTGAGCCTTTCACCTTCTTCTGTTACAAAGTCTAACACAGTTTTAAAGATGGGTCTTAATTTTAACACAGATTTTTTCTTTGAATTATACAACTTCAATCCTATTTTGTCCCAAAATTCCACTGTTACTGTTTCAGCTGTATTAGTGTCCGGAAACTTTTTATAGATCCATTTCACAAGTTTTTTAAGTTCTTTCCTCTCAAACTTATAGTCTTGAATAGTCAGTTTATAATTAAAATAACAAAAGGTGTCTCGCTGTTCTACGGATTGCCGGGTCCCCATTGTCACTCACCAGAATGGCTCTTGTGATCCCCCGGCAGCTCTTGGTTGTCTCCGACTCTCTCAGGTCACTCGGTGATTAGCTGTTCTGCCTTCAGCTCTGCTAGACTGCAGCTTCTCTCTTTGAAGAGTAATCCACCTGGTACCAGAATCGGTGTCCGGCAAAGACCCCCTCTCACCGGTACAGGGGTTCAGTCAAAAGGCTCCCTCTCAGCCTTTTTGACCCAAAAATGTGGTTTTATTTTCACGACCAAAAAACCCACCACGAGCTCGCTTTTAAAAAAACGAAAACCAAGAGCAAAATGGCCTAGCTGAACGTGAGGGCTTGTCAGCAAAACTTCGATTCAGTTACCCTAATGTAGGGTCCGTGTTCGAAGGCGCCATTTATCGGGATTTCTCCCGATAACTCCGAGGGTCCAGCCAGCGGAGTCATGGCTTAATAAAATAGCGAGACGGCTTCCCAGGATATGCTTTGTAAAATAAAAGTTTTAATAACAGCAAAAATAATAAACGTTACAAAATGAAAAGAGATAAGCCGAGCACAGTGTACCAAGCACAGCTACACAGGCTAAGGCATGCCCAAAAAGCCTCGTGTACCCTTATGCAGGCCCTTTAGTACTCGATGGTCTAGGTGGGCTTATTTGGCTCTTGGCCCAATGAGATGGACACTGGGCTTTGAGGTGCACTTCCAAAGCCCTATCACTGTGTCTGTGCTGGGACTGAGCCAATTGCAGCGAGCAGGCTATAGAAAATTCTAGCTTCACTTCCTTATATGGAAACACCTGCTCGGGTACAGAAATGCACGACTACATACAACTATTAGGATTGTAAGGAAAAAGAAAAAACTAACCTAGAACCAACTAATTTTTTTTAATAGAATGTTACTTGTAAGCATAAATAACTTCAGTTGATCAGTGTCAAATAATGTTTTCTTATAAAAAGTAGGGTATAAAGTGAAGACAGATGTGATATGATTGGAAAAGCAAAACAAAACCACCCCAAAAGAAGAACAGAAAATTAAAGGAAAAATATTTGAGCTGTACTCTGAGATATAAACTGGCACACTGGGACCTGGAATTGCAGACCATACTTTTCTAATCTCAAGCACTATGTTTATCATATCCATATACTACACTAAAAGGATAATTACCATTAGTCAGTGTATTAATAGTCTACAAAAATAGAGAACAGCATGACTACTGAAAGTGCTTAATGAATAGTGATCACTTTGATGTAGGTTTTACATATCTCGGTACAGGTGACTTGGAAGGACCTGTTATCAAAAGAAATGAGGACACTTTTTTGATGTTTAACTCATTAGCAAAAAATGAGGCATTTGGAAATATTGATCATTATGAGTACTTCAGAAAATACAATATCAGTTAATTTGGGAGAACAGAAATAGATTTAATTTTTTTTTTCATATCCTAAATGTAACACAGACATCGCAACATTGTTCCAACCCATATGTCTTTCAAGGATTTTTATATAGCTTCTCTGTAATTCTTGCTTGTGTTTTCTCTGTCCTAAATTAGCAGCCTTTTTCCCACTTATTTGTAAGAGGTCTGTTATGCTTACAGTTTCTCCTCCAGTGTTTGTCTTTTATTAAAATAATATATATTCTACACTTCAATTTTTATCTTTTTTTTTATTTGTGTTTTGTGTTTGTTTATTTGTGTTTATTTGTGTTTTATTTGTGCTCTGTGTTCTGTATTTGTTAGTAAAAATGTTGACAATGAATGCTTTTTTCTTTTCTTGCTGTGTTTGCCCTCTCATCCAATAATTAGGGTGAGAGTGAACAAGAAGGCAGCCAAGAGGACAGCCAGGAGGACAGTGAGGAGGACAGCCAGTGCTCCTTAACTGACCAAGGAGTATTTAATATCATATGTTATGCTCAGCAAAAGCTTGAGTAAGAGTGGATATTCATGGTTAACTGTTATGTGTATGGAAAGCCTGGATTTCCAGGATGTAGCTCTCATCTGTCTACTGATGCAAATGAGGAATAAATTCCTTCTTCGCTTTGCTTGCACCTGTAGTTTTTGTTTCGCCTTTTAAAATGGTGTGTGTTTTTTTGGTCAATCATTTAACCTTCTTGTCTTTTTTTTCTAATTTCTCTTCAACTCACAGGAGAGGGCCGTGGATGAGTCATTCGGTGGATGTTCAGCTGCTGGTGAGAGCAATCTACCACAGCACCTTAGTAAGAAAAGTAGCAATTTTTAAAAAATATAAGAAGATGGCATTTTGTTAATTACATTTTCTGGTATAGAGACACCTGCAAAATGAGGGGTTTTGCATTTATTCATGAAAAAGTCCACTTAAATATTAGTGAACATTAGTCTTTGCAAGCACCTAATGAACACAGTTAACTCCACTTTTCACTTCTACACCACTGATGATGCTAAATCAATCAAATAGAACTTTTGTCTAGAGCCCCTGACACAGTTCTAGGACAAGGCGGGATAGGAAGTTACCTCAGGCAAAATTTTAATGAGTCAGATTTTGTAATTGTCTTCTATTTTCAAGAAAACTGGATGCTTTTTGCATTATTATTTTTTAAGGTTGATTAAGTTTTCTATTAGAAAATAACATTTAGAGGCACATTTTTATTTTCAGGTTTCTAATAATAGACTGGATAAGACAGGAATGTACTATCCTAGTGAAGGACTAATCTTGTAAAAAATCTGCTCTAGCAATCCTGAAGAACAGTGAGACCCATGTAAGAGAAAGGAGGCCTTCCTGTCCTCTGATTATTTTTTTCCACATATTAATTTAAATAAGCAATGTGTCATTTTGCGACCAGTAATATTACATGATCTGGTCATGTTTTGGTCTTGTAGTACAAAACTGAAGGAGAAGTTGACACACTGATCAGAAAACTAGTTTTCTTATTATATTTTGAAACTCACAGACCCTTCTTTTCTGACTCTAGCTGGTTTGGGGGCAAGCACTGAAACCTTTGTTTATATTTTTATATAGTTATATATATAAACCTCAGTAGGAGTAGGTAAGACAAAACTTCAAACACAAAAACAAGAGAAACAAAAGTTTAACTAAACACATCAACATTTCCACAACTATCAGATATGGTGTTTAGTAGTGTTTTCATGTTTTGCACTGGAATTGTAAATATAATGAAGTTTAAAATACTGAAATTATACCCACCATACAATGGTTTTATGTTTTGGGGGTTTTTGATGTGAACACTTATATGTAGCAATATAATGTAAATCTGTTTTATTTTTTCTCTGAAATCAGTGAGAGCAATCGTAAAGAACTGGAAAACGAAATTCAAAATGCAGATAAAACTTACAAGAATAAGTATCCAGACATTCTTCTTTAAGTTTAGTGCTCGTGGGCATAGAGGAAAACAGCAGTTGCTTACAGGAGGCACATTTATTCTTCTTATCAGCTCAAATAAATGATAAAAAATATTAGCAAAGCTCAGACATACAGAATTTTACAAATCACATATAAAGTTAATTAATTTGATGAACTTTACGTGAGGTCTCTGCACTATAACATAAATTTGTACGAAATTCAGAATTTAAACACTATTTCACAAAATGACTCCTTTAAATTAGTATTTCCTATAATTTTGAAGTTCCTTTTGAAAACATTTTGAAATTAAGTAAAATTTTCATTTGTACTCATTGCATTAATGTTCCTTTATGCTCAGGCATTAGTGATCACTTTCCAGAGAAGTGGAATGCTTTTAGGCTTGGTCTGTTCAAGATGAAGTTGCCCACAAAATGTCTAATATATGCTAGTTAGAAGATCAAGAAATTAAAGAAATTCTTTATAAGGACACAGAACACAAATTTTCTTCATGAGGCACGTCCACATGAAAAAAACAGAATGAAAAATAAATATTGCATGTCCCTCTCAAGTAGACAATATTTGACCCTCTGCTTGAAGAGGAATTACAAGCACTTGAGTGTCCAGTGGAGGACTCCCATGGCGTTCCCAAGGGCCTTGATCTATTCATCCCAGTGCAAAGAGTTAGAGTTCAAGAGCTGCTCTGAAGCAACGACCACAGTGAACGTGGGAGAAACATTTGTCAGGGCCAAAACCAGCAAACGAGAAAAGGAACAAAAAATGTCAAAGTCACACCTGAATGATCAGGGGCTTTCAGCCATCACTTAGAACTAGAGACTGAGCCTGCCGGCCTTGATCAACTTCTGATTTTTCTGCTTCTTCCCTACAGAAGGGCTCAGAGGGGCAGAGACTGGTGGTTGTGGTCAGTCCATCACACTGTCTTGTACTGCTGCTCCTTCCTCACATTCTTCACCTGCTCCAGAGTAGGTGTCCTCTCACAAGAGGGAGTCCTCCACGAATTTCTCCAACGTGAGTCCCTCCCACAGGAGACAAACTCTTTACAAGCTGCTCCAGCATGGATTCAACCCACAGAGTACAGTCCTTCGGGAACAGACTGCTGCAGCATGACTTCCCTGCAAGGTCTCAAGTCCTGCCAGAAAATCTGCTCCTCTCTCTATGGTGCCCACAGGTCCTGCCAGGACACTGCTCCAGTGTGGACTTCCCACAAGGTCACCATCTCCTTGGGGTTTCCACAGTCTCTCGCACAGGGTCCTTCACAGCAAGCAGAGGGATGTCTGCTTCACTGTGGTCCTCTGTGGGCTGCAGGGACACATGTGCCTCACCATGGTCTTCTTCCTGGGCAGAGGGGGAATCTTGGCTCCAGTGCCTGGAGCATCTCCTCCCCGCCCTTTTCCACTGACTTGGGTGTCTGCAGAGCTTTTCCTCTCACATAACCTCACTCTGCTCTCTGGCTGATGATGGACAGACAGCTCTTTTTCCCCTTCAATTTGTTATCCCAGAGGCACTACCATCATTTCTGATGGGCTCAACCTTGGCCAGCATCAGGTTCATCATAGAGCTGGCTGGAATTGGCTTTGACAGACACAGGGGAAGCTTCTGGATGCTTCTCACAGAAGCCACCCCTGTAGCCTGCCCTGCACCAAAACCTGTCCACACAGCATAGTATGAACAAAGACAATAATCTAAACATAGAAAGACAAAGTCATAGAAAACTTATACACACATAAGCATTCTGGAAACTGTCTTTATCATCCTAATTTCATTGGTTTTATGGTTGTTAGGGATCCACAGAACTCCAGTGGGGAACTTACACACTAATGGCGAGTTAACATTGTTTTAGTAAGAGTGACCTGATGAAATATATCTGTATCCTAAAATTCTGTAGTACAGAGGCACCACTGCCTCAGAATTCAGGTTTCCCTTTGTAGATAATTGTATTTAGTTGCTCCTGTGGTTCTGAGTAATGCCAAAAGAATCTGAAATGAAATAAACTCTGAAATGACGGTAAACAAACATTTTATTTGATCTTGCAAAATTACAATTCTTAGTAATAGCTTTCTTATGAAAAGGAGGGAAAAAATGCAAATAGAGCAAATCAAATGACATCATGTTAGAGTTCTGCGGTTTCTTTATTTTCCACAGTATCTTAGTATTTAGCATTAATATTAGCTAAAAGTAATATTTTCTTTATTTTTAATTTGAAGAATTTATGTTCCATTTTGCATATTTATAGAATTCCTAAGATCATTTAAGAAAATATGAAGCTATTACTTCCAATATGGAAGAGCAGCAGTTCATGAGCCTGAGAGTTTCTTAACCTTCTTTGCAAATATGAAGCTACAATAAAATCTAAAATAGAATCTTCCCTGAGTCCATAGGACTAAGGAGTATCCTCATTGCAAATGAGATTCAGAATATCATGCTCCACTCATTGCTGCAGGAAATTTCTACTTTTAGAAATCCCAGACTTTAGGGGAGTAATTTTAGAGAAGTTTTTAAGAGAAAAAATATCTCTGAAAACGAACAAATATTTCCCCTTATCTTTTTACACATGAAACTCTGAATCAACTCATTGCTTTTTCTTTTCTATTTTTTTCCTACCATTTTCTCTCAACTCTTTTCTATTAATCAATAAATATTTTAGCAGAATCAACTCTGTAAGGAGTGTAATCATTCTTGATAAAAGCATCATTTACTGTGCCAGTATCTAATAAAAACAAGCAGACATTCCAGTACTGCTATTCAAAACAATGTCTGAATTATGATGTCCTTTTATTTTTGAGGGTTTTCAGCAAACTTTTAATGATTATTAAGCTAGTAGTATGCTGTGTAGCACTTTGAAATGTCATGTTAAACTTTTTTGAACTGATGTATAATGCTGTAAAAATTCTACAGCCATCAGATTTTCATTTGACATGCATATATCATATTTCAATGCAACAACAGAATGAAATTAGGTTTGCTGCAGAATGCTAACTCTCATGATCTATTATAAGAACAGCAATTGATAACAAATTAGGAACTTGATGACTAGAAATAGGAAAAATCTAGAAAATTAAGACCTCTACAAAATGTAAAGTTTTCTCAGAAACAGTGGGATCCTTTTACATATTATTATATCCAAGAAATCCCTACTTATATTTAATGATTGTCTGTGACTTTTTATATAATCCTTGTACAATTCCTAATCCCTTAAATGTAACTGTTATGATTTTTTCTCCACCTTCTTTCATAATACTCACTTTACTGTGTTACAGTTGCCATTAAAAAAATTGTCGGCTTTTGCAGACAATTATATATATATGTAAAAGATATATGTAAATATATGTAAAGTATTATATATATGCAAGATCTTATGGACATGAAGAAACAGACAATTTTTTATGTGTATCTGTTGAATTGCTTTACCAAATAAGCAAATACTGCTGATATGAGTTTTTCTTCTTTCAATTCTTATAGAGGCAGACTTGTCTTAAAACAAAACAAACAAAAAATTCAAATAAAGACAGAAAGCGAGTATTCCAGACCTCTATTTTTGTGACATAGAGCCTAAATATTGCAACTGTTTGGGTGGGTCACTTACAGCTCCCTTACCTGTAGAAACACAGAATGATTTGGGTTGGATGGTACCTTAGCTATCATCTAGTTCCAGCTGTCCCACCATGGGCAAGGATAACACCCACAAGAACAGGTTCCTCCAAGCCCCATCCAACCTGGACTTCAACACTTCCAGGGATAGGGCATCCACAATGTCTCTGGGCAACCTGTGCCAGTGCCTCACCTCCTTCACAATACAGAATTTCTTCTTAAGCTCCAATCTAAATTTTTCCTCTTACAGTTTAAAATCATATCCTCTTCTCTTATCACTATCTGCCCATGTAATAAAACATCCTCTCTCTTTTTTATAAGCTCCCTTTAAGTACTAGAAGTCTACAAGTTTTCCCCAGAGCCTTCTCTTCTCCAGGCTGAACAACCAGAGCTACCTCAGCCTGCCTCTGTGGGAGAGATGCTCTGATACTCTGGTCATCTTCATGGCCCTCCTCTGGACTTGTTCCAACAAGTCCATGTCTTTCTCATGCTGAAGACACAGATCTGGGTGTAATACTCAGATGGGATCTCACAAGTAGAGGGGAGAATCACCTCTTAATCTACTGGCCATTCATCTCTTGATGGATTCCAGGACAAAGTTGACTTTCTGGGATGTGAGTTGGCATGCTTTCGGCTCATGTTCAGCTTTTCACCCATGAGAACCCCTAAATCCTTCTTCACAGAGGTGCTACCAATGAGTTCTTTCCCCAGCCTGTGCTCATATCTGGGCTTGCCCTGAAACAGGTGCAGCACAACACATTTGGGCTTCTTGAACACAAGGTTGCCGTAAGCCCACTTCTCAAGTTTGCCCAGGTCCCTCTGCATGGCATCCTTTCCCTCTACTGTGTCAAGTGCACCATTCAGCTTTGGGTCACCTGCAAACCTGCTGAATGTGCACTTGATCTTGCTGTCTGTGTTGTTGATAATGATATTAAAGAGCACCAGCCCAAAGACCAGCCCAGGGGAACACTGCTTGTCACCAGCCTCCCCTAGATACAGAGCCATTGACCACAACTCCCTGGCTGTGTCCATCCAGCCAAGTTCTTATCCACCAAATAGTCCACCTTACCAACGAGTGTCTCTCCAACCTGGAGATAAGAAAGTGAAATGGGACCATGTCAGAGGCCTTACAGAATTTTAGGCTGGTCTCCTCTTGTCCAGCATTGCAGTCATTCCATCATGGAAGGCACCAGACTGGTCAGCACAGTTTTCCCTTGATAAAGCCATGCTGGCTGTCTCAGATCAGCTCCTTGTCTTGGATGTGCTTTAATGTTGTTTCGATGGGGATCTGCTTCATGATCTTAACACACACAGAGGTGAGGCTCACTGGTCTGTAGTTCCCTGGATCTTCCTTTCTCCGTTTTAAAAATAGGAGGTATGTTACCCTTTGTCCAGTCCTTGGGAATGTCATCTTACTTCCATGACTTTTCAAATACAATTTTTGTCAACAACATCAGCCAGTTCCATCAGAACCCTTGGCTACAGGCATGCCATAAGGCCCCATAGACTTGTGGTTGTTCAATTTCATTAGTCTCAAACCTGTTCTTCACTTTCAGTGGTATATAGTACCAGTTTGTGAGGCAAAAGTTTAACTAAACACCAACATTTGCACAACTATCAGATGTGGTGTTAGTAGTGTTTTCATGTTTTGCACTAGAATTCTAAATCAGAAGACAGCAGCTACAGAAAGTCAGAGACAATTTCAATACCATGTATCCAAGCAGCATAATTGTTCAGGGCTATATACAAAATTTGCTAGTAAAATAGAGTTTAGATGTTTTAGGGTAATGATATCACAATAAAGATAGACTGTTTTATCTATAAAAGAGATGCTGCCTAGTTATTTTTTTATTGGATTGTAAAATATGATTGTATTTCCTATCATTGCCTGAAAATATTCCATAAATTTTAAGCTCTTTGATATCATGACTTGATAATGTTATCTTGCAGGGGAAAAAAAGTAAATTTATTGTATGCTTTATGAGCTCATACAGGCAGAGAATAACAATTATAAATAAGCTTTCTACAACTGCAGAACATCTGCTAATTTCTTCAAGGATAAAAGAAACATTCACGGCTAAAGGTGTGATATATATGTCAGTTAATGAAAAAATAAATGTTTACACATTTTTTCTGCTATGCTAGTGTTATCTAATTCAAATATACTTGAATATTAATAGAAACTAAAATTATTTCTGCTTGCACAAAGCCTTCAGTTCTACATGAAATTTTCACTGTTTGTGCTAATTCCAGTGAAATATTTAGGACGTGATCTCACTTCCCTCCTAAATCATGGGAAGAAGCCCTACAAGATCAAATAGATTTGAGGTGAGTCTTCTTTTACTGAAACAGAGGTATTCCACTCAGATAAGAAGGTTTTTGACAACTCTGATGCACATAAAATTTATCCTGATTAACTTTGTGAAAAGAAACTTTGGGAAAGTGGATTTTTTCTGAGTAAGGAACAGAACAATGCAAAATATTCAATTAAAAAGAAAAAATTATATTTAAAAAGCTTTTTTCTCCCTCACAATTTAGCTTGTAATATTTCATTTTACCTTAACCCATGGAAAGAACAAAAAAATTATTTTGTAATATACTAACGACACCCGCAGACACTTCCTGAAGCTGTGCATTCCCTGCAGATGGAGATTTAAACAGCTGCATGTTTGTGTGCGTTCTCTCTGGGGTGCCACATTCCTTCTGAGGACAGCTTTTCACCAGGTGAGAACAATGCTGGGTCTGTTCTAGCTGGGTAGGTAATGCCCACTGGCTGAGCTCCCCTCTGGGGCTGGGAGGATGCCTGTCCCCTCCTGGGAGAACTGCCACGCCACACCTCGTTTGCCTGCCCTGTTCACAGTGCTCCCAGGAGCCACTTAAATCTCATTTAAATCTCACGCAGCTGCTCCTGGCAATGTCTTCACCACATCAGCCTCACTTGCCAGCACTGCTGACTCTTGGTGGGCTCCCCACTAAGGCTCCCCGAGTTCCAGGAACCCCGTGCCCAACCCATTCTAGTGTTCAGTCCCCAGAACTTACTGCAGCTGCTTCTGCTCACCTCACCAACCTTTTATACAGTCCATTCATCACTTAGTGTGATAGCTTCAAAGGGTGCTTTTTTGTGGTAATCTAGTGATTTTTTTCCCACATGTATATTTTCACAATTGATTTATCTATAGGAATTTCATTATAAAATATTAATTACAATTTTTGGCGTGTTATTAATTCCTTTAATGATCTTCCTTTTCCATGAAACCTGAATTCTGTCTATACAAAGACATTACTGAATCTATTAAAAATGTATTTTTACTTAACTTTAAATTTTGAAGTATGAGCAGCAGGAGAGACAGTGATGTCTATTGCTGAATACAGAATCTGAAGTCTTGACTCCAAGTAAACCACTTTCATGAATAAAAAACATGAAGAAAACAAGCCTCCTCACTCTTCCTCCCAAGTACTTTGGAGCATTTTCAATAGGTAATCAATGTATATGCCAAAGGTAGATAAAGGTTGTTTAATTACTGTGGTTTTTCTCCCTTAAATTGTCAATGATTTCACAATTACTTTGGTTTATTTACACTAAAGGTAACCTTTATCACTTTATGCTGTATCTGGTGAAGCATGAAAACTCCAGGCACCCTCTCATTGTCTCATTTATTCTTCAAATTCAAGATTATTAAATTGACCTTTTGTTTTCATTAAAAATAGACTCTTGAAATAATTTAGAATAAAGTTCAAACCATTAAATTACAATTATTTCTAGGTAGGACTGAATTTTTTTAAAACCACCACTAAAATTAATCCTGTATATCTGGTCCAAAACCAGTAAAATTTCAATATTTATCTCATTTAAAATAGATGAAGATTTGACTAGACAGGTTGCTTTCCTTACTGTATCTCTAGAATAGCTAATTAGGCATTTTATAGTTTGTGTGGTGTTTATTCTTCATTTTGATTGTTCCCTACAGGCACCCAAACAAAAACGTCTTCATTACTCTTTTTTCTTTCTAACTTTACGCAGCATATTTAATTAATTTATTTTTCAATTCTGCCACAGTTATATGATAGGTAATTTCATGAATATCAGTTTCTAAGGAATATCAGTTTCTAGGCAATTTCATGAATATCAGTTTCTAAGGAAAACAGCAGCACTTTATAAAGTGTTTCTATCATGGGCACACAATTCTAGGACTCTGTAAATAATTTGGCCTTTGTTGTTTTTTTTTTACTACATCAAAATATGATGACAGATCAATAAGAAATCTGCACCAAAAGACATTTGTGAAGGCTCAAGGCTGTTTTACTTTGAATGAAATTTGACTTCCAAAGAGCTTTCACTTCAATCTCGTTCTCTTATTACAACATCAAACAAAATGACTAAATCAAGAGTCTGGAATGAGAGCACATATAGCACCTGTAATTCAGGCATTGAGAGGATGTGGAATCTCCATCTGGAGAGATATTGAAAACCCAATTGAACTTGGTCCTTACCAGCTTGTGCTAGCTGACCTTTCTTTGAGCTGGCATTCTGAACTCTCAGGTTTAGCTTTCTGTCTCAAAGTAAGTTCCTTTCCAAGGTCCTCATCTAGCTCAAAAATTCTGTTATCTTGGTTCTATGATCCTGTAATATGATCTATCATGATCATAATTAATTTTGATAGGTCAAAGCAATTTTCTATTGAATTTAACAAAACTGATTCTAAAATCTAATTTTATCCTTAATAGCTATGATACTCTTTGAAGTGTTGAAACTTTGCATAAATTTTCAAGGATTTAAGTACACCTAATAAATTTAACAGAACTTCTGTTGAA
Source organism: Prinia subflava (assembly GCF_021018805.1). Lineage (NCBI taxonomy): Eukaryota > Metazoa > Chordata > Aves > Passeriformes > Cisticolidae > Prinia > Prinia subflava. Next base: position 20,623,561 of record NC_086253.1, on the reverse strand, counting down.
CCTTCTTCCTTGAGAAAAAAAAATCTCAAAATACATAAATGCTTTTAATAATTCTGTATGGTTTTAAACAGTAACATGTACACATGCCATGCTTTTCAGTACTGATGTAAGTTGAAATTGAGTAATTTGGATCAAGCTTCTACATATAATTTCCTAAGCAGGCATGTCTTTCCCCCCCATTTTTTCTGCAATACACTTTGAGCTTAAGGTAGGGCTCATCTGTCATCCTAGAATCCCACAGGATTCCTGAATGTCTACAATACTAACAGACTCTCTTTATAGTTCTAAAATCTTTCTAGTGTCATTATGATACAAACTTTCCTCTGATATAATTTCATCTATCAAAGTGAATGAAAATCAAAGAGAACCACACTTGGATAGTTTGGACCCACCTCCATATAGCACCTAAAACTTTCTATACAACGTATATATGTAGGACACTAACCTGATTCCCATGCTATCACAGCTGATCTGGATATTTCCTGTATCAATGCTGTACAACACACTCACTTTGTTGTCTGCTGTTTATTAATTGATGTACATCTGAAATTGTAGATGTGACCCAAGAGCTGCATCCAAGTAAGCAAAGGATGCAAAACCCTAGTATTTTCTGCTACTTTAAAAATCTGCAAAAAAATGTCTTTAACTATTACCTCCAAATCATGAAAGGAAAATATTCTGCTAGGAAAATATTCTCCCAAAAAAGCCACTTCCACAGTTTTGTAAAATATCCTTAAAAAACATACAAGGACAGGCTTTCAGGAACATACCCACCTAATCCATAATTCTAATTGTGGCAAAACTTCTATTGGCAGTCCTTTAAAAAGTCGTTAAAATTAAGTTGGTTTTGGATTTGGAGATACAGTATTTTCAAAATTTTTACTTAGTTATTCTACTCTCCAACCTAACATAGTTATGCAAATAAATCTGTTCCTCTTTGCAATATATTTATATATTCATTTCTCATTTAACTCGGGATTTCTCACAGTGTTAATAAGTATTACTTTATAATTTCCATGTTCCCTAACACAGGCAATTGAGCTGTTAAGATGATTTGTGCTTATCCTAGCAAAAAACCAAAACAAACCAAAAAACAAACAAACAAACAAACAAACAAAAAAAAACCCACAACAAAACAAAAAATCACTGAGTGGCTTTGAATCTTTCGGTAATGCTGCAGGAAGAATTCCAGCCCAGCATTTGCCCTCTTCCTCTTTCTTGTCCCCTGTTATTTTGTGTCATAATGCATCATTACAGACTGATGTTTGCTTCTGTACAAGTCAGCAAAAAAGAAATTGCATAGCTCACTGTGGCTTCTTTTCTTTGCATTAACTATGTCAGTTTTGATTTGTTATTTTTCAAAATGTTTCAAGCACTGTCAACTTGAAGTATTTTATCCTTATAGTTGTTTTTTTAAATTTTTGAAAGGCATGTTAAAATTTTTCTATTGCTTCTGCACAAGTGAAAAAACAGATTAATATTGCAATATTTATATTTATTGAGAATATTTTACACAAGATACTGTGAAAAATAATATTTTTGATTGGGGTTTTTCATGAGCCTATACTTAGCTTTTCTTATTAACAGATCAGTTGAAGACAGTTTGTTTACAAAATAATGTTTCAATTTAATGACATGGAATGTTAGCTGACAGAAATGCATATAATAAAAAAATCCTTAAAATGTATTGTACTCATATATGACTTAGTCATGCTAATAAAACGATGTGTGAGAAATTTCTTTGTAGTAGATTGTGTAGGTTTGTGGTTTTCTTAATTACTTGTACTTCAAATAGTGTTGGTAACGCAATGTTGTATAAAGTTTCTTGTAACTTTATACAAGGTGTACTACCTGAACTTACCTCAAGACACTTTTTCAAGGTTTTATCCTATCTACATTGAAAATCATCACTTAGAGAACCTTTTCTCTGCATTTTGGAATTGCTAAATGATGAGAAAAAAATTGGTGAGAGAAGCATCTTCCAACTGCAGATAGAAGTGATTGAAACTCCTGATTGTATCTGTAAGTTGATCTAGATGTCTACTTGTTCTTTGATTTTGGGGCACTATAACAGTATTTGAGTAAGTTGTTCAATAAACTTGCTCAGTAAATTTTACTCAGTTTCTCTGACAATCCTGTCTTTTGATATAGATAGGAATGGTACCTTTATAACTGTATAAGTCTTTTCAGTCTTGCAATTTGGTGGCTTACATCAAAAGAAATTCGATCACTTTATTATTCATAGCAGAAGTTGAATGGAAAATTTTATTTCTTGATGTCAGTTCACTCATTTCATGCTTGAAGTACTCTACACTTTTATCTTCGAAATGAAGGTGGCAGACTTGGAGGAAACACAAGCTGAGTGGTTTAAGACTTGTTTATGCATATACTTAAAACTGTTAGTTCTTATCTAATGCAGTACAAGAGAAGTCCATCTGGATGTAAATCAGATATAAACGATGTTACAAGGTTTACTTTGCGTTTACAGCCAGATGGACAGGCTTACACAGTCACTTTTCAGCAACTGCTTCTGCTAAGCTCATTTTGAGACTGTCTGTTCATTCAAATGAACAATTTTGTCAGATAATAAGTTTGAACTGAGACTGTATGTTTCCTGTATAAGGCCATTGACCTATAGGTGAACAGAGAACAAGCAAGTTCCTGTGTATGTTAGAAAGGGAGTAGCAAGTGTAATTGTAACCATGCTTTTCTTACCTTTGTAATGATTAACCTAGTAAGCAAGAATCACTGCCAAAGGGATACAATGATTTGTGTCAAATTGCCAAGAAAAAGTGAAATTCATTAGAAATAAAAGAAAAATCGGTTGGATCTCACACAAGTTAATCATTTTAATGATAGTGATACTCCACTGTGCATTCTGTAACTGCCAGCAAAAAAGACAGAGACAGTCTGAAAATCAATGCCTACCGCCCAGCACAGATACAGAATAGATACTGCTGTTATTTGCTTTACTCCCTCACCTTTTTGGGATTTGAAAGAAATAGTCTAGGGACCTTAGAGGATTATAGATAAAATGCTGAAAATGCTGATCACTTGGCCACCAGCCACCAATGCAACCAAAACCAGCTGAAACCAAGGCAAGCCCAGACAACCCTAACAAACTGCACTGCCAGGTCAGTAAAATGAGAGAGGTCTCCTTTGTTTCCATTTACAGCTAAGTTGTCCATCTGTAGCTTTTGTTTTGTTTTAGTTTTGATTTCCTTCACAGAATCACAGCAGTACTGTTTGGAAGAAATCTCTGGAAGTTGTTTGATGCATAAGACGTAACATCTTATCACTGTGACTTTGGCTAGCTGAGCCTTAAAAACCTTGAAGAATGCAAATTCTACACTCCCCTGTGTCACGTGCTACCACCCCATTAAAAATGCATATTTTCTTTTGAGGTAACCTAAGCTCCCAAACTTTAACCAGTGGCACAACCATGTTGTGCTTGTAATTTCTCCTCACATAGCTGTAAGTAGTGTATTCCTTAACTTGATCTCCTTCTGGCTGATCAAGGCCCACAGGCTCAGTCTCCAGTTCTAAATGAGGGCCTGAAAGCCCTGACCATAGATGACCTTTACATCTTTTTTTTTTTTTTTTTTTTTTTTTTTTTTTTTTTTTTTTTTTGGTTCCTTTTGTGGCCCTGACAAATGTTTCTCTCACGTATTGCTGTCACAGTTTCAAGCAGCTCTAGAACTCTTAACACTTTGAATGAGACCCGAGTGCTAGTGAGGAGTTTCTTCCCTCAGGGGCCCTCTAGCATATCTCACTTGAAGTTATGGCACCCAGAACTGTAGTCTTTGTATTTTTCTCCAGGATATCTGTCCAGTCTGATATATTGTCTATAAGTTTAGAGATTTTAGACAAAGTAATGAAACAAAATGTTATTTATTAAGTGCCTTAATAATTAAAAATATTCAAAATAGATCTCAGACTACAGGTATTCCTATTCTTGATTTTCTAAGTGGAATTTAACACTGAGGCTTTGAATGTTTGTACTTAATTCCCCATTTCACTGTGGTGAATGGAGCGTAACCTCACAATGGTTGTTCACATCATTAAGAATCAAATTATACAAGCTGTAGGAGAGTGTACCTTTTAGAAATAAAAGCCAGTTTGCTTCACAAACATCAATTTTCTGCCTTTCAGAACAATTTCAAATGGTTTTTTTCCTTTGAGTAGGCTACTTACACTGCATACCATTTCTGACCAAATTTAAGAAATTTTGCAATTTGAAAATATGTAATTTTTCTAATCTTTTAAACTGGAAAAAATTATCTGTTTTTTAAAGATAATGCATATTGAAAAAAATCCAGTAAAATTCAAATTTTTTCAAACATATGCCCAAGTATCATAGTAATTGTTTTGACATGTGACAGACAAAATATTTTCAGATATATTGTCTTTGTTGTAATGCAAATGGAAAATTTAATTTTGTGTAAGTCCTGTTAAAATAGCTTTTCTTACCTTGCTGTTATAACAGTATAGTTGTCAAAATAAATTACATATCAAAGCCTTTCACTTTTGAGTAGAGCTTTTTTTTTCCTGTCTACACAAAAGCCAAAATGGAATAACATACTTTAATGAACTCTATCTTAAATGAATGCCCTAGGCAAAATGCAATTTAAGTACAAAGAATAAAATGAAACTCTAATATGTGTCACTAATCGAAAATGTACAAATGAATCCCGATTTTTGACAAGAGTTGGTACAAACAGCCTGTTGCCTCAGGAAGATAGCACTCTAACCTAAATTATTATAGATCATTCTAGTATCAGCAGCATGTGTATTTTATTTCATATGTGTTTTCATTCTGAACACTAGAGGCTCAGTTCAGTAATTATACTCTTGTACTCTATTTCCCTCCCTAGACTATAGGAGGAAAAAAAAAAAAAAAGGAAACCTTATACTCAAGTAGACTTGCATGTGTTTATTACTTAAATTCAATTACCTATTTGAAGATTTTCTCAGAATTACTCTCCATGTAAATTCATGACCCCCAAAACTGGCCATGGATACAGCTATGTATTCATTCATTGCCTTCATGTTAGAATAGAGGTATATTTTGAAGTGAGGTGATGGCTTTATGCTTAATTCCCTTTTTTCTCAATGAGTTGTCATAGAATCACAGAATAGTTGCAGTAGGAAGGGATCTCCGGAGAGGTCCAAGTGAGTTCAAATCTGCCACACAAAGGAAGATCAGCCAAACCAGGCTGCTAAAGACGAAGTTCAACTGGGTTTTGAAAATCAGGACAGATAGAGACCCCATAGCCTCTCTGGAATACCCGTTCCGGTGTTTGACCATTCCTAGAGTTAAAATACTCTCGTGTTGCTTACCAGTGTAATATAAATGATATAGAACATGAATAGCAAAATATAACCTTGAGAACGCTATGTACTTATTTTATGATTATTAATTTTTTTTCCTGCAGAAGATTCGTGTCTGCTTTTACAGAATATTAGATAACATATTTTAAGTATCTTTCTTCTTCACCTTAATTTCTATATGTGTAAGAGCTCTTTTAATTTCTTATTCTTGTAGTGGGCTGGTGTACATTATTGGAGAGCATTAAAAATGTAAATAGCTAAAGCCTACTCAGTCATGAACAGGCAATAGACTAACTACTATTTTGGATTATGGGGAAGTGTACTTGCAATTTCAGCTACTAACTTTTACTTATTTTATATACATTCTAGACCCAAAAGATTTTTAAGGCATTCTTTTACTCATAATTCTGTAACTTACTAATAATTCTGTAGCAGTACTTACATAGCTCAGCTGTTGGTAAGAAAAGAGATGCACTTATCTGACCTAAATGAACAGGCCTAAGTATCATAATTTCTTGAAAAATTTGAACAAAATTTCTTAAATTAACTATAGCTTGTATTGGAAGAGGAACAAACTTTATGATAGAGTTTAGATTGATATTTAATCCTAAAAAAGACTGGTATCTGCTTTCATTCTATGCATACAGTTCTGTTTGATGCCAATGAGAGTTCTGCTACAGTCTGGAGTCAGGTAATATGTCAAAAGCATTTGGACTGATAACTACAACATACATTAAATGAGCTGTCATTTTCTTTAAACTGGATAACAGAGTTAAAACAAAAGTATCTAGAAGCTGGTGATATAGGGTTTGCCCAAGATTTATCCAAATATATAAGCATAAGTTTTTGAACAGGCTGGTTTTAAAACAGTTGAAGACTAAAGGGAGATACCACAGGGAAAGATCAAAAAGCTTGGTGAGGGTAATAAGATCATTGGATTCAGAAAAGAATGTTTATATTCTCTGAAAAAAAAAAGGAAGTGAGAGTAATGAGGTCTGAGAAGCCTGAACTGGATTCTCTTCCAAGAGCCCTGTCTCTGCAGAAAAAGACTTTAAAGAACTGCAATCTTAGCTAACATCAAGATGAAAAGCCCAGCACTTAGTAATATTGTTTCTGGATTTTGTCTAAGAAAAGCTATTTGAAGACATTGATGGCTGGCATTTGAAAACAAATCAGGGCTTTGGTGTTGAGAGAATATTGTTAATTTCATAGATTCCACCTTACTGCTAAGAAAATAAAAAGGAGGGAGAGGGAGAGAGGAAGGGAGGAAGAATGTAATTATTTCCCTAAGAGCACAGCAGACACTGAGATGCATAACTGTATGCAGCCATGTTAATTGAAGAGATAATGTCACTACATTATAGTAGCAAAAACAATATTGGGGTTTTTTTGTTTACAATCTTCATGATCCTCTTTAAACATCTCCTTGACACTACAGATTAGTTCGAATCTTGAATAAATACCCAAAAGGTCACAAATAATATGACCATCTTATGCTTAATTAAAATTCTGAAAACCCAATAAAATTGTGTTGACACACACCAAATACATCATGTAACATGTCAACAAGGCCTACCAGTTAATTTTGTTTAAAAATTTTTTCTGCTAGTTCATCTAATGATTATTTCTCTCATGCTTGTTCACAGGGAGAAATCATCTAGAAGTAAGAATGAACATTTTTCCATTTCTACAAATAATATTTCTCAATCACCATTTTTGGTTAAGAATATCAGTACGGGAAATTGCTGTCACATATTTAACTTTGGAACAGGAAGATCTTGCAGGAATACCACAAAAAATTATTATTTTCAACATAATCCCTTTAAAATACTTGCTTCCACACTTCAGTTTGATTGTTTTAAAGAGTAGAAAGATACAATACTACAAAGAGTTCTACAAAATGTAGTTCAGAATCCCTGTTCCAGAGAGAATATATCATTCTATGGGAGTAATATATAGGAGACACTGCCTACATTCTGATAATGAATACACAGATCTCCACAAAGGTACACAAACAAATCTGGAATGGACTAATCCTTTGAAAGAGTATAGACATGTAGCTGAAAACCTAGAAAGCATTTGAAGAGAAATGTCTGAATATTGTTGTGAATGTATTGAAGACAAAACATCAGTATGCCCCTACAGACAGAAAGATCAAACACATAATCTGTTTTTCAAAGAGTGTGTTAATCTCCTGATTCATATGCAGCATGCTGCGTCCAGTATCAATCTCCCCACTATAAGAAAGCCACAAACATCCTTGAGTGACTTCACTGAAGGACCATCAGAATCATCTTAGAACATGAGAAAAACTGGGTCAATAAAAATATTTATTTTGGTAATGGTCAGACATGGGGGGATGTTTCCTCAAGTGGTTGTGAATCTCCAGCCTTGGAGATTTCCAGAACTCAACATTGCTGTGAGTAATGAATCTGCTGTATGTCAAAGGAAACTGCTTGTTCCTAGCAGCTAGTTACTGCTAGGCAGCTGCTGGTTTTCCTTTCTAAAGGACATGAAGCAGTGGTTCTATATGGCAAGATTTAAACCTGGAAGGTCAGATTTATCCCTGTTGTTAATCCACTTACAAAATCACTGAAGTTAACCTGAGAAGTATTTCCACATATTCAGGCTTACATTAATTTTAAGTGCTAGCTAGACACAACCTCCAAATGTGGTCTTACCAGTTAAGACTCCCCCACCTCATGGGGACTTTAATTTCTTATGTTACTTACTTTATTGGTTCTTTTGCTTTCTTTAGAAGAGACACAATAAGGGAAAAGTGTTTTGTAGGTATTGCATTTGTTAGTTTGGTACGTTTAAAGAAATCCTGTGGAAACTGAAAGAATTTAATAGTTAATTTACATAATTTGTGGTAGGCAAAATGGATGAGAAAATCCTTATGGTAAAATGAAATAGTTTTCAGTATGCTGCAGGTAACATGCAAAAAAAATCTCCCAGCAGAACGATGTACTCTTACATCTAAAAAGAATAACATTTGAAGATCTTACTGGCCTTAGGCACTGCAAAACTTAATCACCAGTTAGACTTCAAATTGATTTTCCTTAATACTTCACACAATAATTATCGTCACTATTTTTTCACAAATATCTGTTTTGTCGGAGGTTAGGTTTTGTGATGGTCCTATCAGAAGCATGAAGAAATAAGTTCAGTCAGCCAGGTCATGCTGTGGACCAGTGCTCAGGTACAGCAAAGACTCATTAAATCACAAAATATGCTGAGATGAAGGGACCCACAAGGACAATTTGAGTCCAACTCCTGGCCATGCACAGGACCATCCCCAAGAATCACACCATGTGTGGTAGAATATTACTAAAATATTTCACACAAGTCCCCAAAACATTAGGTCCTACTCTCCAGCAGCCAAAATCCATCTTGTAGGGCTTTTACAGTTGCCATCAGCCAGTATCCTCAATATATAATGTTCGTAATGTTTCAGAGAGTGTAATTCACCTTGAAAAATAATGTATTTGTGGTGTCTCTTGAATTACATAAGGAAAAGAAAAAAAAAAGAATTCATCTGAAATTTCAGTTTGTCTCAGCTTATTGAACCTACTCAAAAGCAAGACACTGAGTGATATTGGCCAGAGACTCTTGAAGTTATTGTCTTAAACTTACAAGGCTAATGACCCAAACGAATACACTCAATGCATCTATTTAGGTGAAAACCAATTAAAAGTTTCTAATTAGAACCAGTTAGAGCTCTTATTTTCCTTCAGTACCAGCATGAAGAAAAGGAAATTAGTCACTTTGTGGGCATATCCAGTGTATTTTCACTTGCTTTTCTACCCTTTTGGAAATTAGAAATGTCTTTATACTGGAATGCAAAATTACTGTGTTATGTACTACAATTGCTGAAGATATAAAAATTACATTTAAATACTCTTTTTAACCAATTGAATTTAAGGACAGGACGAGAAAGTACCATGTCATTTTAATTCAGGAAGATTGTAATTAATTGTTTATTAGAACAAAATAGATAAAAATTACAGTTTCAACAATATATATTGTAAAAACAATTTTTTCTATAATGTACCTAGTATGTAATTCTGAAAGTAGTTTTACAGGCTAAATAATTTCTCTGCCAGAAGAACAGCTGTAAGTACCATAATATACTTAAGATCCAGTTATGATTTTAGGAGTGAAGGGAGAATAGAGCAGATACATGCTGCAGGAAATAAGTGAGAAAAGAAAAAAAAGGATAATAGAAGGAATGTAGGACTTAGAAGAAGATAAAATGTCACTTGAATAATTGTTTACTAATTTAAAGTAATACCACATGTTTTAATTTCAGAAAAGCTATTATGAGATACTACTTAAAAGAATTATATGCACACTTTATTAGAATCCCAAAAACGTAAAGACATGCAAGAAAAAAACCAGTTTTCCTCTTGTCACCTATGTGGGTCATTTCTCTTTAGGAAAGCAGAGTCAGTAATTTCCCTTCATGAATAATCATAGGCATAAAGAGATAGTTTTCATGTATTTTCATAATATTCAAGGATGTTCTTCTGGTCTAAATGTTATGTTATTCATGGTTTATAGCTCCTCATATTTTTAGCTGTATTTATGGATTTGAAAATAGCTTTTCTATATTAGAGATAAATTTTGAAATTGTACCTGTGTGTGGCAGAAAACTATATTTCATACTACAAATGTCTGTTAATCTCTCAGTACTTTTATTATACATTTCCCTACATGATCGGAAAATGAATTTCTAGACACATTCCTTTATCAGGTTGCATGTTGTTAAAGCTAGACAAAATATTTGTGTACAATTATGGTGCATTCTTCACTGCTGTTAAAAAGATAATGTATTTAAACAGCTTTTTCAATAAGCAGTGCATCTAAGCTTAAAATGTACATAGACTAGTCAATATATCAATATGAAAAAAGTGATGAACCTGTTTCAACAAGTGTAATTTATAATTTGATAAGAAATTACTTTGGTTTACTACTTGATACATGTGTCTGCCTCAATATGAAATCTTCCTCATTTGCAAGTTTGAGTAGATGATGTATGTATAAAGTGTGATAATCAGCATATAGGTTTCAATAGGAAATATAACTGATTCAAATACAACATATCTGATTCAAGAGGAAGACCATCTCAGGGATGAATAATTTATAAGTGTCTTTCAAAAGACCCATCTACAGCCTGTATCAAATTTCCCGAGCATTGCTTTTTTTTCGGAGTGTGGTTTGTAAGATTTCTTGATGACAGTAATTCAAGACTTATATTCCTGCTGATATTCAAACATATCCCTATCACTTGTACTTTTGCAAGAGAACAAAAAATAGATGTCAAAAAAAGCAAAATCACACATTACATCTGCAATAAATTCAATCTCAACTACATTTCCAAATCAAATGTGATACTCCAATTTGTCAATTAACGCCACAACATTGTATTACTTGAGTAAAAGCCCTAATTATATCTTTTCATGTTAAAGATTTTTTCAAAATTTTGACTAGATATTTAAGGTAACGTTTACATTAAATACTTCCTTTGAAAAAACAAGGGAAATAACGTTACTAAAAAAATATACACATGAAACCTACTCAATTCAACACATTTTTGGTCATATTTTCAAAACAGCCTTAGGTAACCTTAATCTTTCTTCTACATGACACTTGAACTCTCACAAGGTTATCATCTATTTGATTTTTTTTGAGGTTGCAAAATTAAAATTAATTATTCCCTCTCTTTTACATGTTTACATATCTACAGTATTACTTCTCTCTTTTCTATCATTTGTTTTTCAGGAAAGCTTATCTGAGTTTGTGTTAATAAATTCTCATTTTCATATCACTTTTAACTGATGTATTGCAAACAATTAGAACAGTAGGTTTGTGGGGTTTTTTTAGAAACTTCAATTTTCTTTTTCTTTGTGTAATAATGATATAAACACATTAGTAATTCTTTTAATTTATGCTTTTAATATTTTAATTTGAAAAGAAACACATAGAGTAACATTATGTAAAAGTGACTTCTCACTGTTATTCGAGTAAGGGTATGTGATATGTCCTATTCACATTATTAAAAAGACTTCAGCTATTGCAATGAGATAAGAATTGTAAAGTATGGTTTCATGGATTTGTAAGCAATGGCTTGTTGTTTAATAAGCTCTGAAACACTTTAGCCAATTTAGTTTACAGGTCAGCTCATTGATTGCATTACAGTCTGCAGGATTTTCATTTGTAGTCATATAGCATGAGAAGACCCATGCAAAAAATTGGAAAGCTACCATAATGTCTCAAATAGGTTGTATTTCTTGCCTGTTATTCTGCCTATGATGGTAGCAGACACTTTTTAGGAAGAACATGCCATCCTGTTCCCCAAGAAGTCTGTTACCCTCATTACCACTCCCTTTCCAGACAGTACACAATAGCTGAATTAGAGAAAATTCCCTTTCCTTCTTCTTTCTTTTCCCATCTTTTGTCTATGAATTGTTTCAAATCCCTTTCTACCCTTGCAGAATGCTATCTACTTTCATAGTCTCCTGCAACAAAGGATTCAAAAAATTCACCAACAACTGTGTAAAATAGTGGTACCTTAACTATTTCAAGCAGATCTCGTACTACTTTAATTTACTACCTCTTAGTATTATAAGATTTTGTTCTAAACTCAGCTTATCTTTGATTCCATCCACTTTAATCGTATCCTCACCTTACCTGTCCCCTCCATTGAGTAGTCAGTCACAAGCTCTTTACAGAGGAGCTACCACATTCACTTTTTCAATTGTCTTTCTCTGTACAGTTTCAAATGCTACTACTTCTTTCGGATACAAAGAGTAAATTTTTTTATAGTCATTGAGAATGTGAGTCCGCCAAGGTTTTCTACAGAAAAATATGCTTTTTCTTTTTCTCAGTTCCTTTCACAGCGATGCTCAGTAATTTTTTTTTTTTCCTGTTTCTTTTCAGGGACAGAACTGGTGTTTTTAGACATATGCCAACAATTACACAAAAATGTATTTCCTAATCTGTTTCTGCCAGTTCCCAGTTCACTATCATACATAAGGGGATTTCATTACTTTTTCTGGATGCATTAAATTACATGTATGCCTTGTCTTTTTTTTTACTGTCTCATTTTTCTGAGACTAACAATATAGATAATTTTACTGCATTACAAATGATGGAATTACAACTTCTAATCCAAATTTTCTTTGTATTTTGGAAGCTTGTTTTAATATCAGGAAGAGGTTTTTCTGAAAATGCAACTCAAGTGAAACTCTTCATCAGCACTTTAGAAGTCACATCTGTTCAAAGTTATGCCCATGTAAGACTTTTAAATCTTATCTTCTTTCATTATTATTCAGTTTATTGATTCAGTTCTATGAGAACAGTTGAGGCCAAATTTCTACTCATTTAGTGGTAAATGAGTATTAAAAGATGAATGGTTTAAAAGGTAGTTTTGATGGTTAAAGAAATGAGTATTTAAAGAAATTTATTTTCTAAAGGAAATTATTTGTGACCAGGGTAAAAATACAAAATTGCAGGAGCATACAAATGAAAAGCAATTATTCAGATCATTTAAGCAAGCAAAACATAGTATTTTCCTGGAAATGTAGGAAGGAAGAAAAAACACAATCAGAATGAACCAAAAATAAAAGAATAAAACTCAGTATGAAATGGATGTTATTATTGCAAAAGTTCTCATTTGTAAATGAATATCTAATGATTAGCAAGGAGGAAATAAATTATGCCCTCCCCAAATGTTCTGCAACTGTGATTTTTAACACTTTATCTCAGCTAACGAATAAAACCAAAACAAAACACTAGAAATAACACAATTATGACATGTAATTTACAAATGCTTATACATTAGACAAAGCTATGCCACTGAACCTGAATGTAACATATAATAAGTGTCATTGAGATATGATTTTTTTTATCAATTATAATCAGGAACAATCAGATGGTTTTCATGGAGCTCAAAGCATTAATTGACATGATAGAAACTAGGTAAAAAATTACTGAAAGAAAAAAGTAGAAAATAACTTATTAGCCAAGGCCCTCTTTGACACACATAGATTCACAGCACACATATCTGCAGCAAGCTAATCTTGCTGGAGATTGTGGAAAATAATTGAAGAGTCTTCTCCAAAGCACTAAATAATTTGTGTTCTGGGAAGAAAATTATTTTTCCTTTGAAAAGTATCCACCCTATCTGAAATAATTCATAGACTTATAGAATGGTTTGGGTTGGATAGGACTGTAAAAATAATTTCCTTCCAACCTCCCCACCATGTGCAGGGAACTGTTGCAGCAGCCCTCTTGTTAGAGGGTAGAAGTGAGCTGAGACTTCTTGTTCATCACAGCATGAAAAGGGTCCTGGTTTATTCCTCTCTGTAGCTCAGCCATCCTGACCCCAACTATTCACTGACTCTGGCTGCAGCAAGATCCTGCTGTAGGCTTCCCTTGCAGCCTCTGACTGCTGGTTATTTCCTGCTAAACTCTGACTGCAGGCTTTTACCCAGCTAGACTGTGACTGCAGGTTCCAACAACAGGCTCTGACTGCACACCCAGACTGACCTCACTGCAGCGATTCTCTCTCCTCAGGACCCTTCTTCTTCATTATTTCCTCTCCTTCTCTCTTCCTCAAGGTCCCTCCTCCTCCCCAGCTAACCCACTCCCTTTTATCCCACTTATCTTTACTGGATATAGCTGTGACTCATCAGGAGTGAGGGTCTATTGGGTAATTAACACAGCTTATCAGGGAAAAGGTCATCTGTATTCCCTTCTACAGGGAACCTTCCACTAGTCCTGTTCACTAGAAGTTCCATCCAACCTTACCTTGAACACTTCCAGGTAGGGGGCAGCCACAACTTCTCTGGGAAACTTGTTCCAGTGTAGCACCACTACCAGAGTGAAAAAATTCTTCCTAATGAATTCTAAAATATCCAATCTAAACATAAACTTCTCTCAGTTTAAGCCATTCCCCCTTGTCCCATCACTCTATACTCTTGTGAAAAGTTCCTCCCCATCTTTCTTGTTGCCGCCTTCAGGTACTGGAAGGCTGGTCCAAAGTCTCCCCAGAGTCTTCTCTTTTCCAGATTTAACAACCTCAATTCTCTCAGCCTGTCTTTGTAAGAAAGGTGCTTCACTCCTAGGATCCTCTTCATGGCCCTCCCCTGGACTTGCCCCATCAGGTCCACACTCCCCTCATGCTGGGGATTCAGACCAGAAGACTCTACTCCAGGTGGGTTCTCACCAGAGCAGAGTAGAGGGGCAGAATCACCTCCCTTGGCCTGCTGGCCATGCTGTCTTTGATGCAGCATGATGTTGACCCAAATGGTCAACATTTGGGGCTGCAAGGACACGTTGCTGGGTTATGTTGAGCTTCTCATCAAGCAAGACTTGAAAGTCCTGCTTCTCTGGGCTGCCCTCAATCTGTTCTTCACCCAGTCTGTATTTCTGCTTGGGGTTTCCCCTATCCACGTGCAAGACCTTACACTTGGCTTCAACAAGTACTCAACAGCACATGGGAAGAAACAAGGAAGCAAACGTGGCAAAATTAACATAGACATCATTTATCAATTACCACCACAGGCTAAACAGACTCAGATTGGGGAAAGTAAGTTTAATTCATTGCCAATTAAAAACAACCTAGAATGGTGAGATACAAAGGCAAAAACTTCAACACCTTTTCCCTAGCAACCTGTAACATGGGCATGATGTGTTGTGGAATGAAGTTTGAGCTATCCCAAACTAGGCCTAGGGTTTGGGCCTGCTGGGCCTCAGTCTTGGACCTGTGTGAAAGTAGATAAGCCTGTGGCACAGTTAGAATTTAGGTTAAGGTGTGTGCATGCATTAGATAGGATAGTTAGAGCAGAAGTATGGTAGCTACCTTAAGCTGAGATTGTTTACATTTTTGTTCAAGCTGAATGCCAATTAGAATGCACCTGCAATTGTAAATTATTTCACACTGTATATAACCAGCCATTTTGGGAATAAAGACAAGAAAGTATGATCTGACCATATTGGTTGTACTCTGCGTTGCTCGGTCCAGCCTCCATTAATAGAGCCCTGGCAATAGCAACCCTTCATCAAACTCCACATCTTCATTCCTAACTCTTCCACCTCCTCCCCCTGCCTCAAGCAGCTCAAAGGAGAGGACACTGATTGGTTGAAATCAATACAGAACAGTGGAAGCCAAATATTTCTCTGCCCAGTTTCTAAGGCTGAAAAATGGGTGAGGTGGATAACACGGTGCTGTAGCGCCCTGAAGGTGCAGTGACGTCTGATCCTCCTGTCATAGACTACAGCAGCAACATTTGCCATACACACACTGTGTCTGAGTGCTTGTGCATCATAAAACTGCTGTGCTTTGTAGGCAGCTACAACATGATGTGAGTGATATCAGGAAAAAAAGAAAAAACATCCTATTATGAGTATCATCAGTATTCAGTACCAGGAAGTGTGTGAGGAAGAAATAATCACAATTATAAAATAAAACAAAGAGGATTCAAATGCAGAGATGTCCATTTCTATTCTATTTCTATGCCTTTTCTCAATGTATTCTAAACTGGGAACTATACTAAATAAATAGTCTAGACTTCTTGAGACTAAATATAGACTCTGCCCTAAAAGACAAAAAATAATTTTGATATAGGAAAAAAGAAAAAAAGAAAAATAAATAATGCCAAATAATTTTGCATAAAATAGCCACTAAAAACCAGAAATCCTGCTATTTCTGTACTTACTACATAAGAAATCCTAACCATGGACAATCTGAGGTTTTAAATCAGATTTCATAATTCTTCTTGTGTCAGCAAGACCTTACCAGCCAAGGGGGAAAAACGACAATTTGAAGAAGTAATGGCTTTTCTACAACATATCCTTCATAAAGCAAAAGAGAGAAAATTGATGAAGGTGTATTCTTTGTTCATCTAGACTTCTTCCTTTTTTTTTTTTTTTTTTGATTGTTCAATTCTGTTTGAACAAAACAAGATGTTGTTTTGTTTCTGAAAAATTGCCCATCCTGTACCTTAACAGCTAAAATGAACATATTTTGGGTTTTTAAATCAAGCAGCTTGTTTCTTGTCACCTAAATCACTTTTACAAAACTTCTCTACATTAACTGCATTTATTTAAGGCATTTCTGCCAGCACTGCTACATCAATGGAAAATGCAGATATTTAAAATCACTATCACCAGAGGTATGCTGCAGAGTAAACCCGAGTGTATGTTCACTGTGTCACCTTTGATGAATGGGATTACAATTGTTATGATAGATTGAGCTAACTACTTGTTTGTGCATGTACACAAAACCTGTCTTGCATTTTTTCCCATAAATTATGCAGGATTATCCTCTTGAAATGACTTTGCCTGTCTGACTTACCGAAACTTTAATCTTCCTCAAATGCATGGAATTGACTCACACTTCATAGGTCTGGAGTAAAAGGATAACACTACTTTTCCACTCAGGATTCCAATTTCTTGTAATAGTAAACAGTGTACTGCTCAAAAAACCCCCTCTCCCCCCCTAAAAAACCCCAAAAAAACAACCAAACAACAACAGAAAAAAAACCAAAACAAAACACACACAAAAAAACCCCAAAAAACCCAGACCATAACAGGAAATAGAATGCATGGCTCCAAGCAACAGAATTTATACTTCTCTAAAAACACTGTAAGAGAGTGGAAATACTCAATTTTGGTCTGTAAAGTCCTAAAAATATCCCAAATGTTCTGAAGTGACAAAAATGTTCTGAAGTGCAATCGTTTTTTCAGTTTCTGTAAAAGACGGTTTATGTGACCTTTAGTTCTTGCCAAAGTATTAAAAAAATCTAGGGAGTCAAGTTACAAAAGATTAACTTTTTCAAAAATTAATTATCTACTCTGTAGTCTTCATAAACAGCAAGTTACATCAATGAAACAAAGGCAGCTACCTGGTCTATACATAAGAATTTCGAAAAAAGTAAAAAATTCCAAACCAACTATTAAACACTTGCAAAAAACAGAAAGATTGTAAATGGACACATATGACCAATGATGTTTCAGTGTGCAATCTGAACACATTTCAAGGGGTACATTTTTCTTTGAATAATTTTTTAATGTACAATCCAAATTAAAGAAAAAACATTGCAATGTATGTAGTTGTAGTTCTCTTGGAAGGAAATTCAGATTAAAACAAAAAAAGGCTCAATTACAACAAAAGCCCCGTGAAAATATATTTCAATATCTTTTCCTGGCAAGTCCTTTAGACTTACTTTTCAGAAGAATTTTTTTCTCTTTCCAGTCAGGTTAAGAATTAGGAAAGCACAAAGTTAATGTGCTTTCATGCTCCAGTCTGTATACATTTTAATGCAGATCAATAGCAAAAGAAGGAAAGAAGGAAAGAAGAAGAAAGAGAGAGAGAGAGAGAAAGAGAGAAAGAGAGAAAGAGAGAAAGAGAAGAGAGAAAGAGGAAGCAGTTTCCATTTTGTGGTTTTTTGTTTTGTTTTGTTTTTGTTTTTTTGTTTGTTTGTTTTTGTTTGTTTTGTTTTGTTTTTTGGTTGGTTTGTTGCATTTTTGCTTAGTTGGTTTTGGTTTTTGTTTTTGGGTTTTTTGTTTTGGTTTTTTTTTATTCTTTGTCTTGAGGGTGGAGAAGCATTGATTGTTAGTTTATTTTGCTTAGAAAATTTACGTAACTAACATGCCATTCAAAACACTACATATTACAAAGTGACATCCTTTCAAAATGGAGATTCGATAGCATTGATTTAAAGAAATGCTTAAAAGTTATGGCTCCAACCAATGGTTTTCAGATAAAAGCTTTGCAAATTTTTACTCAAAATTCATGCAAAATTTATGCTTCAGTAAATCAAACTCTTAACTGAAGCCTAACAAGGAAGCATGAAAATGAAGACTACACTGTTAAAAATGTCTAGAATGATTTGACTAACATCAATGAGTTTTTGTAAAAACTTCCAGAATAAATCTAATCTTTCAGGTATAAAGGGAAAGAAATAGTACAATAAAGACAATTAGAACAAGGCTGAAAACTGCTTTCACTTGACAATACCTTTTTTTCCCCTTGACGTTGTGATCCTGATTATGATGCACTTGTAATGAATTTGACTATGTCATCGAAATCAAGTCTGTAACACTTAGTCTCATTCTCCTTTTCACAGAGCTAGTTTCATAGATTTAATTAACAGTAAGCAATTAAACACATTAAACACAATTAAAAATATTTTTACCAGTGAAAAATATTAGAATAATTTCTCATTCAAGAGAATCAGAGTTAATATTATATAGATGAGATCAATAACTTGACAGGAGTGGTTTCCAAAACAAATTGATGTTTGAAAGTCACATTGTCCAGACAATATACAACCTCTATCCTAAGATGCCTATTATATATAGTTTGAAAATGTTTTAAACCATAAAGCAATAGCATTTGAATACAAAACATTTCTGAACCATTTCACTGTTTAAAGTACATCCTCTTCCCCTGGTATACAGTATCCTAAGGTTTTGCTGTTTACTTGTGGGTTTTTTGTTGTTGTTGTTTTAATCATAAGAAAATTAAATGTATGCTACAATAACAAAGCGTGTATGCGGTACCAATATCAGAAGACTGAAAGAATCTAAATCTTTCACCCTTTTTTCAAGTAAAATAAAATTAACAGGACTCTTACATATGGCAAAAAATTAGATCATAATATTATATATAATTAATTCTATATTTCCCATTCTTATTTTACATTGCTTCTAGCTTTGAAGGTCAGGTATTTCTGTCTATAATGCCAACATGATTCTTGCAGAGATATTTTAGTAAATATCAGCCATTGAGAAGTGTTCTATCTCTTTGTTCACTGAACCTCTCAAAGAAATAAATGTATATGGAAAATACTTTAAGTTTGTATCTATTTTGTCTATTTTACTACAGTCAGTGAAGTTTCACATATCTATGTGTATGAAAGCTTTAAGCTGTTTTGCTTTGTGTGCTTTCCATTTTTCTGAAAACCAGTAATAAAAAATTATGGCATCTTTATGCTTGACTGTTTTGTTTGCCTTTTCTTTGCATTGTATTTTTTGTGCATCTGTTATGGGTGTCTATTGACTGCAACAGTTTTCTGATATTCTGCTAAAGCTATTGGGAAGTAAGTTTAAATTAGTGGAATAAATAGGTTTATGCATCCCTTTCTTATTATCAGTTGCTGACATTCTTCTACCCTTTACTCACAGTAGAATCTCACATTTTAAATTTCTGCAAAGATGAAGAAAAACAAAACAGAATCAACACAGTTTGCTCCTATGAGACTAGCAGCAAACACTGAATCTTTTTTTTTTTTTGACTTTCATACGAATTTTGGCCTGAATAAAGAAGAAACCCTACACAAAGCTTGGACCACTCAGAACTCTGCAATAGTCCTGTGTTTAGCTCCAATGAAAATAAATGCAGCTCACTGCTCTTGAGTGTGTCCTTCCAGATAGACTCCAAGATCAGACAATGAGCATCATTACAGCAAAATAACTGATAATTTGAGAGTGAAACTGACTCTTTGATTCTTAATAATGCTTAAATGGAAAGTAATTTTTAATAAGTCTCAGCTGATCTCATGTCAGGTTAATTAATGCTTCTTGCAAGACAAAGAGAGTACTAAACTCATATTAAATATATTATACTTTTAAGGATGGGAAATAGACACCCTTTAGCTGTGTTTATTCTGTGATAGATTTTTGTCTGAAGTAGAACACACAATAAATACTATTTCATATGTGATTGTATTTTTTTGGAAAACTTGTTACCTGCTACAGTGAGAATGGAAGGCAGATGTTAGAGAATAACTCTGTGCAACAATGAAGTCAGTGCTTTCTAATGTTAAACATTTGTTTTTATCTTAAATAAATAGTGTGAATTAACAAAAAACTTTCTTCACTGAGGTTAGAGAAGTGTTCCGGTTTTGACTGGTGTAGAGTTGATTTCCTTCACAGTGTCGCGTATGGGGCTGTTTTGGATTTGTGCTGAACACAGGGCTGATAATACAGAGATTTTTTTTATTACTGTTGAACAAGGCTTACACACAGCCAAGGCCTTTTCTGCTTTTCACACTGCCAGGCTGGTGAGGATATTAGGGGTCCATGGGAGGTTGGGAGGAGACACAGCCAGGACAGGTGACCCAAACTGAACCAAGGGATAGCCCAGACCAGTGACATCATGCTCAGTGTATGGGGGGAAGAAGGAGGAAGGGAGAGACATTTGGAATGATGGTGTTTGTCTTCCCAAGTCACCATCATATGGGATGGGGATCTGCTCTCCTGGAGATGGCTGAACACCCGCCTGCCCATGGGAAGCAGTCAATGGATTCCTTGGTTTACTTTGCTTGTGCAAACATTTGATTTCTCTATTAAACTTTCTTCATCTTTATCCACAAATTTTCTGGTTTCAACGTGCTTATTTAAAGTATGTCCCTTCAGGTTCTCTCAGAGCTCACCATTTTGACAATGAAATGATAACATTTTTGTTTTGCTAGGGCTATCATAGGGTCATCCAGCATAGTGTAGGCCACTGCTGTGTCCATCTTGTGTATTTTATAAAACTCCTAATCTACCTGTCAAAAGAAAGATCAGAAAGGTAACAACTGCTGGTTAAACCAAATCACTTACACAACTTGGGCAAATTTGGTTCGCAAGTGGTACAACTTAGCCCAGATCCATGCCAGCAAGAATGTGTTCCATCAAGGCTAAACTCATGGGTGAACAAAATACAGTCCAAGAATACCACAGAACATGCTGTCTGCTAGGATATCTTTATATGGACAAAAGGATATTACTCAGACTAGATACAGATATGGCTGGAAACAAATGCTAAGATTTTCATGATAATCAGTCTTAAAGAAGAGTCTAAACCTAATAAATTAAAATAAATTCATGGTTATTTTAGGGATGAATTTCAGTTTTTCATTACGTCCAGCTTTAATTTATATTTCCAAGATATTTTAATTATCTTTGAAAATAAGCTGTAATAGCAGCAGGAATGCCTATTGCAGCAGGATCTAGGAATCAAAGGTCAGTTGTTTTTAATACAGACTTTCAGTAAAAAACATCGCCTTACCAGTAATTCTAATTTTATGATTATTTATGAGTATATTATAATTCTTGTAACTAGATGATATATTGCCCACACTGAAAGAAGATGTCCCACTCTGAGACGTGATCTGTTTAACAGACTAGTCATGATTCACATTATTTTCCTATGGATTTTGGACAGAAATAAATGTAATAAATTTAACTCATATTATTAGGAAAAAAATATATTTAAGTTTATCTGGTTTAATAATTTCAATATAAATTCAATTCAGACTGTTTTTTAGACTAAGGTCTTAAGTTTATATATATCATTTATTTATAAACTGAATATTAGTACTTAAAAACCCCTCAAAAACAAAACAAAGCAAAGCAAAACAAAAAACAAAACAAAACAAAGCAAAACAAAACAAAAAACAAAACAAAACAAAGCAAAACAAAACATTAATCTGACATTTTAAAGTCATCACCCATGATGAATAATCTAATTTTTGTTATCATCTTTCTTTCAGTCTGGGCCTTAACCCAGCTCTGTTCTGTCTTGCTTTTCTGCTATGAGAGTACACAACCTTACGACAAGGCTCATTTATTATGTTTAGTGAGACACAAGTCCTCCTATACAAGATAAATACGAATGCTAGAAGTCAGAAATACAGTTTTAATGCTAAAAAGTTAACATTTTCATCCGTGCAGTATGATTAGCATTGCGAGCTTCACAGCCTAGGATCAACTAATATGGAAATATATTCCAGCTGAATGTTAGAAGGACCAAGATTTACAAGAGATACATTTAATCTTTCCATCTTATTCATCTATGGAAACCTTCATGAGGTAATGTTACCAAAAAAGTTTATAAATTAACAGATAAGGAAAGGATCATACATTTTCCACACCAAACAAGAGTGCTAATGAGTAGGTTGCAGCAAGTATTTGCCACACCTAAGGTTTGAAGATTTAATACTCTTGTAGGGTTAATACTCTTGTTAGAAGCCAAGAAAGAAATAAACTTTACCAGATCCTTTACCATTCCTAAAATCCTACAGCATTTCTAACACTATTGAACTTTTTCCCTACTTTCTAATGGGGAAGCTTCTCACCTAAATTAATAGTGCCTGTAAGTGTCTTTTCTCCAAGACTGCAGTTCAGTTACCTTCTAGATTATTGTTCTAACAGAAAGGTGGCAGCTACCTGGCAATTTTTGTAAGATCACAATTTTGGTATCTATGTGGGTTAGGAAGAATACAATCTTTCCCTGTGACCTAATATATATCTTGGAAAAAAGGTAATGAACATTTGGAAGTGTGTAGAAGACAGACACTGTTTAAACCAGCAGCTACAGATAATGTATGGGAAAGTCTAATACCTAAAGAACCAAGAATCTTATATAATGTCACAAAACAACTGCAGTAGCAATTATAGAAAACCGGCCTAGTTTTAATTTAGAGAGTATGAAATTGTGTATTGGGTGTCCATGGCAGTGGGGGCTGCAGGTCAGCCTCTGAGGAGAGGCTGGGCTTGCCCTGTGCCTGCACAGCTGGTTCCAGTTGGTTCCAACTGGCCTCAAGAAACTCACAACAGGACACAGACAAGCCCCTCAACCAGGCTGGTGGTGGCTCTGTGAAAACATGCTACTAAGAAATCAAATATTTATTAATAAATCAAAAATTCATTATAAACAAAGTTTTAAGAATTGCCTGATTGGCAATTCTGGAGCAATCAATCAATCAAGACTATGTTTTATTTTTAACTTGCTGTCCTATTGTGGAACTTTCAACACAGAGGAAGCAGAGACATTCCTCAGATGTCTTCAGAGAACCTAGATTGTATAGGATAGGTCTGTGACATGCTGGATATTTTCTATTAACTGCTTGAGGAAACTGGTTACTTCTGAAACCCTTGTCTCTCTAGTTATACTTCCTTCTCCTGTTCCATTCTTTTGAAGAAATTAGATGCAGAAAACGTATGTAATGGCCAGTTCACTTGATATTTTTTGTTGATAATGAATAATAAATAAAGTATCTATGCTAGAAAAAACCAAACACTTGTTAAGTTGGAGAAAAAGAAATAGAAACTGGCCCTTAAGTGAATACATCCACATAAACTTGGCATAAAAAAAGAATAAAAATGACATGCTGACCTTTGGAGAGATTTTTATTATATTTTTAAACCAGCTGCAACCTTTCAAAGAAAAGAAACATTCATATTAATATTTAAAGAATATAAATAGGTTAGAAGTTTTCCAGTATTAAAAAATAATATTTCTTGAATTGGTGATGGAGCAGCTAACACATATATCATTGTAAAAATTATGATTTTGCCAATTCCTGAACATTGAGGAAGCTGTGTATATAGTTGATGTTATTTCAAATTATATTTTCAGATGTACACTCAGCTATTCAAGTAAGATCATATCAAAATGACATTGATATTTGTCCACCAGCTTTGATCTTGGAGAGCCTTTTATTTATTTCCTCTTTAGTACAAATGATGGGGATTAATAAGACAGAAATAAAATACTTCTATATAAAGCCAATTCATTCTGCTACACCCAAAGAATATAGAATCAAAATAATCTGAAACTTAGTGTTTTCTTCCCATGTAGTTTTCTCCAGGGTTCAAGGGGAATGTCTTGTCACATATTATAGACAAAACTAACTTGGGCTAAAAAGCACCATGACCTCCAAAGAAGATATCAGGTAAGCTACTATTTCCATACAACATTTTTCAAAGAGTCAATTTCTCATAGAAAATATCTGTGCCTTTTAAAAACTATGTTTTTTGTTTTAAAATTTATGATGATGAGTTAAGAATATGCTCTTGATGAGGGCTATAATACCTGTATATCTTCTTAGTATGTACTCTAACAAAATTCATAAACTGCTTTATATTTTATGAGATGAAACAGAGAATAATTCCTTGCTGATGTCATACTAAGAGCAAAGCACAATATAAAAACATTTAGAAGTACAGTTGAAAGAAAAAAAATACAAAGACATTCTGCTAGGCTTTAGATATCAAATAAACCCTGCATTTTATACCATTTTAGATTATATACAATATACAAAGGATAAAACTAAAACTTTACATCTTTACATAAAGAATTATATTTACCACTTAGCCTTGCATAAACCAATAAGCCAAACAGAACCATAAAATCCCCACAAATTTTATACCAAGAGTGTTCTAGGGATTATTCAATACATAAGTTAAATGAGCCTATTTTTAAGGGTGTTGCAAACATATCCAATTTATTTTCCAAAAACTGTAACTTGGGAATAGTTGAAAAATGTGCGGAAAAAGCCCATATATATTTTCTATGTCTTTCATTGAAAATCTTCCTTATTTTGTTTTGCTGCAGTATTGAGATCTTAATGCTTTCCAGATATCTAGCATTGTTTGAGGCAAATGTTAGTATAACTCAAGCACTTCAATTTAATATGAAAAACAATTATCAAGATCTATTTTAGGCTATAATTTCAAATATAAGAAAAGTTGTTCCCTTTCTACTGCATCTGTTTTAATTTCATTGTTTTTCCTTAAGTTTTTGTTATCTTTTTACTCAGTGATGTAGCTCTCTTTTGCCATATCTAAAACTATTTTTCTTCTCTATCTGTTTAACAATAAAATAGTGCTATAAAAAGCAAGAAATTTTTCACATAAGGACACACTGCCATCTAACAAAAAGGTAGTCAGCTCTTTCCTTTTAAAAATATCTGAGGGCAAATTGATCAAAACAACCTGATAAATGCTAACAATTACTTTGTAGACGTTCTCAGGAGACAATTCTATGCTATGAATTCTAAATGGAGAGGAGTTTGCTGCCTTGGTGCTTCGGGGTGCTTCAGCACAATATAACTGTGGTCAGTGCAACTCGAAGCTCACAATAACAAGCCCTACTGAGAGACAGTGTAATTGCACAGACTTACTACCAGCTTTATATGCAGACACAGTTTGCTTTGGAAGTTTAGACAAAACTTTCTTCTGCCAGCAAAATAACTCACAGAGCTACCTTAAATGGAGAAAACCCAGTCTTAAGAAGCTGCCTTGACTTTACACAACTTATTGTGTTGGCAGCACAGGCTGCCCATTGTGATGTGTACCGGATGCTTTGTGTTTCTGTCATGAATTGGTCAACTCTCCCCAAATCTGGTCCAAACAATCCAGACACCTTTCTCACATTCATTCAGCATTTTAAACACCATATACCTTCATAGAATAGAATACTACCTCAAAAGTGTGGAAACTAGGTGGGGGCAGAGCAGAAGGGAGCCCTCTTCATAAGACTGAGGGTGAAAACAAAAAGACCTCAGAAGAAATAAAATATGTAAATAAATAAAATAAATTATGGAAATAAATATTATTATAAATAATAAGTAAATAAATAATAATTTTAAACCACCAAAACCTAGATCTACCTTTAACAATTTTCATTAAAAATTAGTCTTGTTATTTTACCTTGTTTCTTGTGTACAGCATTCAGAGTGTATAGCATTATGGTTCTTGTGCTAAACCCATGTAATGATAAATCTTATTTTAAAAATAGGTTTGGATTAATGTTTTCTCTATTAATAGAATTATTTATGATGACACATTTTTAATGTTACCAAGTTGATCCGCTGACTTATTAACTAAATTACTTATAGCTTCTCAGCACAGTATTGATTACATCAAGGAGACAAAAATGTGTATAAATTCAAATACCTGTTTCTTGTACAAATATGGAAACTCTCTTACATTTTGTGTCATTAGAACTTACCGTCTTTTTTCCATCTTTTTTTTTTCCTCCCCCAAAGCCATCTCTGCATTGTCAGTTTATGAATACTGAAACACAACACTGAAGGAAGAAAACACAATTTAGCAAATGCTCCCTAACCACAGAGCCTGTCAAACATTTCTGATCACAGTTCTTGCTAGCAGTAAGCCTTCATCTGTTTTAAGGAAGCGTGACACACAATTTTCCACTCTTCTTTGTAAAATCACATCACTTTTTAAGGTTAAGTTTGTAAGAGAACTATAAAAATTATTTGAAGATGATCCAGTTTGTTTCATGTAACTAGACCCCCATCGTCTTGCAAGACCAAAGCCTAAGAACAGTGCTCTCTAAAGATGAAATAACTGCTATACATGTTCCAAAGGAAATTTCAGAAGATGCTGTCTCTTTTTAAGTAGATGTGGTCACAGTTCTTTCTGATGAATAAATTAGTCAGGTTCTTTTCTTCAGTATAATGTTTAAATTATAGACTTTTTCTTCAGTGGAAAAATGAGAGTTTCAAATCACATTTGATAATAAAAGTCAATGTCTTCATTTAATTGCATCCTAAAAGAAGGAAAAAACCCTAGGTATGTTAAAAAAACCCAAAATACTTGGATTTCTCAGTTATTATTTTAAAGTTTGCTTAAGTTAATAAATATTAACCACCTTCAGAAAATCAGTGATTTACCAATCACATAAAAGGAGTATTTTTAAAGCATGCAAATTCCTTTAAAAGTCATGTCTTTTAATATTAAAATATTTTTTAAATGTGCTTCCTGCCCTTTTGTGTTTCCTCTCTGAATATTCAATGATTAAATTTTATTGAAATGTTCTTAAATATTTTTCTTATTTCCAGTTTGACAGGCTGAGGAAGAATTGTTTCATACTTTCAGGCTTATAACTTTTTTTTTCAAATAATGACTTTATTGTTAAGAAATTAAACAGCAGTGACCATGAGAATTTTATTCCTTGTTGATTTTTCCTTTTTTTTTTTTTTTAAAAAAGGCTTTGCTTAAAACAAGGGATATCTAATTACAGTCAAATTTGAATTAGCACTTCTTAATTACAATGTTTTATTTTTCCCCGACTACCTTTAATATAGAAATTATTTACATTGGTTTAAAAACTAATGTAAAACTATAGAAACAAAATACATGTTTGTAATACGAGTGTCGAATCATTTTGTAGTATTTTTTTCTCATAGTAGTGTACAAGCGTAGAAAAATTTGTCCTGTATGTGTTTTATTCTTTATATCCAATTACAGTTTTCTCCTTTTTGTACATATTTCCTTAGACAAATACGAGTTGAGATGTTTGGGTTTTTTCTGTACCCATATTACCAGATCTGAATATCAAAGAGGGGCTTTAAGAGCAAAAAAAACAAATTTGATGAGCTAGTGAGCATTTATGCAGGACCTGAGAGGGAATATTTAATCACAGAACAACATACACTGGAAACAGGCCTTTAAGACCATTGAGTCCAACCAGTAACCTCACATCATCAAGTCCACCACTAAACCATGTCCCTATAGTCACATCTACACACCTTTTAAATATCTCCAGGGATGGTAACTGAACCACTCCCCAGTCACTATGTTCCAATGCTTTATAAACCTCTGGTGATGCAATTTTTTCCACAATCTAATCTGATATTGAGAAGCCCATATTTTAGCGTGAGTAACTGATATTTATGTCCTTGTGCAAACCTCTGGAACTTGCTGGAGTACACTGATGCCTAAAGATTTAAAGCCTTTTTCATATTTGTAGCTTTATAGATTCTTAATATACAGTAATATAACCTCCAGTACCTTTCCTACCCTTTTCCATAGTTTAGCTAATTCCTTACTAACACATTTCTGAAATTCTCTTTAGTCTTATTTTCAAGAAGAGAACCTCTAATAAGGACATTTTGGTTTCCAACCAGAATCTGAGAGGATATAACAAGAAATAAGGCAAAGAAGCTCCTGGAACTATTCCAAGGGACAGACACAAGGGGGCAACTGAATCTCCTCTTGGATGTACGTACTAGATATAACAATTAATTAACCTTATAAAAATTGTATTAATCTGATTTTGTGCATGTGCCATATGCCATGTTTTGTGCACCTGAAAGCTCTCATTAAAGACTTGCTTTTTTATCCTAACCCTTTAATTCTGTTGTAAGGTTTTTCCTTTTGTTACTAGGCAACAACCCCATAGTGGATGGGCTGCACTGCACTCTAGTGGATAGCATGAGAGAGAGAGAGAGAGAGAGAGAGAGAGAGAGAGAGAGAGAGAGAGAGAGAGAGAGAGAGAGAGAGCATTCCTACCTGTCAGTAGAGCACACATGGTTTGGTTTGTTCCACAAGATCTCAGCACAGGAGAGACAAAGGACCTTTCCATGGATGGGCTAAGTAGAGTGTATCATGGGAATTCATTTGGATTCTGTGCGATGCAGAAACATTGGGGCTCTCAGCAATTGATGGCATGTGATTTACTCATTATCTATACTTTTCTTTCAGCTTCCAATTCTACTTCATGATTTACCACCCAGTTTTTCTGACTGCAGTCTGAAAAAAAACCTACACTCTGCCCAACTCCCTGATGCAGCAGAAATATCCACAGTCAGAAATCATTTCACCCATTTATTAGATCGATCATTAGAATGGGAACTCCCTCCCCAAAATACTGGGATTTTAAACATTCAAGGTGCCCAAATCTATCAGAAATAGATAATTAAGCAGTGAGTAATACAGTGTATTAACATATTCCTGAACATGATAATTGCTCACAAAATTTCTTAACAACTGAAGTAGGAGAATAAGAAAATTTGAATTATAATTTCATTTTGGAACTGGAATTTAAAAACATATATTTTTTTTAATGTGAGTCATTCAGAGAAAAATGCAAAATTGCTAACATATGCCTTTAAATGTAGCAATGTAGATGGGTATAAAAATTAGGTTCAATGTATTTTTCAATGCCATCTTGTATTCCTTGCATCAAAGTATAATATTAGTTACCTTTTACTATTGCTGGAAATGCATTTTTGAAAAAACATGTGTGTGGAATATCCAATAGTACTGTAAATAATATTTTCATCTTAAAATATATCGGTATGGGTGTATTTAAATGTATTTACATTTTAAAATGTTGAATTAGACTTGTTGATAAAAAGAAAAAAGTGAGGTTTGAGATGTTTAATACGTGTAGTCTTTGAACAATTTGTCAGTCTAGGGTACTGCTATCTTTCATCAGTATCAGGTGCTCAATATTTCGGCAATACCCTTGCAGGCTCAGCTCTGTTGCTCTGGACATCTGGTACATATGATGAACAACAGGAATGCCTTAAGCCTTTTCTTTATGCCCATTAAATGCATGGTGAATGGCTGACAGGTAGGCCACTGAAGTCTTGTAAGGACATGCTCAGGGCAAATCCTCCACTGTGGTACCAGCTCCACAAAGTGCAAAGCTACAGCTAAAGACCATCTGTTATAAACAAGGACTGTGCACCATCGCCTTGAGAGTCTTTGCGAAAACCTGGAACAACACCGACTCTGTGCTGTACTACTGCTCTGTATAAATAAAGGCACAGTGCACTTAGGAAACAAAAAACCTGGTATGTGTGACTGCTAGCATACTGTGGCAATCTGACTGATTTTTCATCAACCAAGATACAAAACAGGGAAATTTCAGCTATTAAAAAAAATATTCATTATATATTTTTACAAATATTTTCTCATTCAAAGCAGAATTAATTACCATCCTCTATGTTTAAATAGAATACTGAATAGCAATTTTGCAAGCCTAACTCTTAGGATTTCAAGTGAGTTCTACTAATCAACCACCCTGAATACAAACTGAAAGAGCTGAGGTTTAAATAACAGTGGGTTAAATAACAAGTATTAGGCTAAAGACCTTCAGCTAGCAAGGATGTACAGTGCTTTATGTTTGCACTGGAATTCCATGGCAGTTTATACTTTAGAGTGTACTTTCAGATAGCATTATTATTTTTACTATTG
Source organism: Prinia subflava (assembly GCF_021018805.1). Taxonomy (NCBI): domain Eukaryota; kingdom Metazoa; phylum Chordata; class Aves; order Passeriformes; family Cisticolidae; genus Prinia; species Prinia subflava. Next base: position 20,593,438 of record NC_086253.1, on the reverse strand, counting down.
ATTTCACATATATAATTTGCATTTCAAATAACTGAATATTTATTGAAACTACTTTAAAAATGTTTAAAATTTTGAACATCTTAAAACTAGATTTTATCTAAAGGAAGAGGGGCTGATTGATTTTCTATGATTTCTGTTGCTCTCCCCTACATTAAATATTTTTCAGCAAAATCCAGAAGAGTGAGTAACCATGGCAAGAACAGTATTTTCTTTACATTTAGGTTTAAATTTTCAGTCTTTTAGATCCCAGTGAGTAAAATAGATGAAATTTCCTTCTCATGAAGTCAATCACTGTAGTATGAAACAAGAGAGATGGAGGGAAGATGGTAATTACTACCACTTAAAAAGGGATGTAAGTATATGGTAGAAAACTAATCCTTGAGCCTTGATTTTAATGTGATTCCTTTTCAGAAAAAAATGTGAGGCTAGTTGAGAAAAGACTGAATATCTTGGTGTGAAATCCCAGTAACCCTTTTTAACAATGGTCCATTTTCAGTCAGAAAGTTTCCAAAAAATATCTTTCACACCTTATTTATATCTCTTACCTAAACATGGCCAAGATTCTCATTTGAGAAGTAGGCTAAGTTCCTGGAATCTATTTCATTAGATTATTAACACTGATTCTCAGACTCTAAATGCGTGGATTTGATTGAAGTATTTTATGACAATCAGATATTAACCATTAGATGGATACCTTGCATACAAACAATGATTCCCAGGGGCATTTTGGCAGCTGAGGGCATACATATAAATTTTGAAAGAAATTAATAGAATTAAATTGCTTGTTTAAGTAATTGAAAGGTAGTGTTTAGATTTCAAAAAGTTGATTTTCCTGTGAAAAGTGACATATTTCCACCCCCTTACCGACCCAATAAGAATTAAACATTGTCTCACTAATGGTAATGAGCTCAGTAATAGCTGAGGATGTAAAGAGGCAACAAGTAAGATTTTACAGAAAATATTTACAAGAGAGTAGTTGGGCCCTGGAACACGCCCCCAGGTCACACCATCAGTCTGACAGAGTCCAAGAAGGGTTTGGACAATTCTCTCAAGCACATGCTGTAACTTGGGGAGGGCATTGTGCAGGGCCAGGATATGGAGTTGATGATCCCTGTGGGCCTCTTCCAGTTCAGCATATCTGGTGATTCTGGGAATGCAGCACCCTTTACATTGGGCCTGCATGGCCACTTTTTGTCAGAGGGGGGCTGCAGACATGGCTGCTTTGAGAAGCTTCCCCCATGTCTGGCAGAGGCAGTGCTAGCTGGCTCCAAGACAGGTGTGCTGTTGGCCAGGGCTGAGCCAAATAAAAATTGTGGTAATGACTATGTGATAACATGATTCAGAAGGAAAAAAAGAGAGTTATTGTGCACATGTAATTGCTGCCAGAGAAGCGCAGGGTGAGTACATGGGAGAGGAACAACTCTGCAAGTACCAAGGTCAGTGGAGAAGGAGCGGCAGGAGGTGCTCCAGGTGATAAAGCTGAGATTCCCCTGCAACCCATGATGCAGACCATGGTGAGGCAGCTGTAGTGCTGCAGCCTGTGGAGGATCACAGGAATGCAGAAATCCAGCCTACAGATGAGAGCCATGCCAGAGCAGCTGTGACCCCATGGGAAGCCGATGCTAGAGCAAAGTCCACAGAGAGGGGAGCCCACATTGGATCAGGTTTCCTGGTAGGACTTGTGACCCTGTGGGAGACCCACGCTGGAACAGTCTGTCCTTGAAGGACTGCACCTATTAAAAATTGTCCCACACTGCAGCAGTTTATGGAGAACTGTTGTCCATGGGATGGACTCACACTGGAGATATTCATGAAGACCAGTCTCCCATGGGAGGGACCCCAGGCTGGAGCAGGGGAAGGACTCCTCTCCCTGAGCAGTGATAGAAACATGAGATGAATTGACCATAACCCCCATTACCTGTCTTCCTTCCTATGCCACTGGAGGGAGAGGAGGTAGAGCTGTGAAGGAGGGAAGAGTGAGGGGAAGGTGTTTCAAAGTTGTTGTTTTACTTCTCATTATCCTGCTCTGATTTTCTTAGTACAAAAATCAATTAATATCTCATAATTTGAGCATGCTTTGCCCATGATAGCACTTGGTGAGTGATGTCTCCTGGTCCTTATCTCAACCCATGAACCATTTATTATATTTTTACTTCCCTGTCCAGCTGGGTATGGGAGTGAGAGAGGCTTTTATGGGTGCCTGGAATCCAGTCAGGGTCAACTCAGTACAGCATCTGTGATGTACCATGGAACAGTTCACCAAGGAATATAATTTGGAGATGTTTTGGAGTGTTTTTTCTATTTTTTTTAATTTCCCTTTTGATTTTTATTGCACAAAGAAGGAAGCTTACCACTGCTTACAAAACCACAGCTGCTCTGGGTATGCCTATTTATTCCAAGTCAGTGTTAGACCAGGTAATTTCCACAGCACTTAACTTCTTTCAGTTTGTTTGTCACTATTCTCAAATTAGATTGATTCTTCTTTTAGAAAGCAAAGCTTTTTAACATTGCAGATCTCATCCCTTGAGTTAAATCTCAATTGTTTTCTACAGAAACAAAATGCTTTTGGTAGGTTCCTCCCCATAGAGAATCAGTGTGCTCCAAGACTAGCATTCCAGACAAGTAATTTACTTATATAAACCTTATAAATAAAGCAGAAATAGAGGAAAATAGATTAAAAAACCCACAAAAAGCCCTACAAAATGTCTTCCTTTATAGCACCCAGGTTGGTTTATTTTATTTCTTGCAGAAGGTCTACAAGCTGTTGCAGTTGGCCATCTATGGAAAGCCCTCAAGCTGTTTACAAAAAATTTAGGTAACTAAAATTACAACTTTTTTCCTCCCCTTCTCAGTGGTAGAGGTAGAAGTTAAGTAAATCCAATGATTTACTTAACCACCCCTGCATATTTTTAAAATAATTTTTGGTGGGTTTAGCTATTTATTAAGTGGTCTTCCACACAAGAACACAAAAAAGTTGTGTTTTGGATTCACCTATCTATCCATTAAATCATATTCATGTATATATATATGTTTTCAGAAAAAGTAACATACAAGTTTATATGAATAAATATGAATTTTGTTTATATTATAAGAATAAACAAAATACTCTTAAGTACATAATTCTAATAGCAGTCAGAATAATTTCATACTGTTGCAATTTGCTTGGTGTCAGTTATACATCCAGATCCCATATGGTAGAAGAGGAGACATTTTTCTTTATTTCCAAATTAAGTTCATGGGAGAAATTACAAAAGTTTGGGAAAAAAATGAATAAATTATTACAATTACTTGGATAAGAGACTGAAACAAAATTAATTTGATCAAAGCTTACATTCCATATACAGTCAATGTTGGAAATGGTAACTATAGATAGACTAAAGATGAACTTGTGATAATCCTCAACAGATTCATTGAAATCTGTTCTCTTTAATGATTTGAAAAAAATATATAAACCACATTAATAGCAGGTTGACATACTTACATTTAAGATAGTGATTAATATGGAATCACATCTAAATAGGATGCTTCAAGTAGAGTTCTGAGTAAGTCAATAGTTAAGAAATATCTAGGAAAAATGTTTTTGATGTAGTCCTACTTTATAATAGCATTTTGAATGTCAGACCCTTAAAGACCCACAAATACTGACTTATCAGCTGTAAAAAAAAAGTATAAGTAGTTCAAAAAAAATATCATGAGGTAATGTAATTGATAATTGATAAGAAATCAATTAATGCACTAAAATAACCATACATTGGATATAACCAGGGTCTTTAAATACCTTTTGCTTCTTAAAGCATGTCAACCATTATATGGAGGGAGGATCCAAACTAATTTTTACATAAAATGTGTCACAGATTTTAAATACTGAACAATGGAAATAAAATTAAATGAAACATTAATACAGTCATATCTTAATTGCTCCATATATTCAAAGAATTGTGAGCATTTTTCTAGAGCTTCACTGTCACAAAATATACTTTACTGAGCTCAGTACCAATTGGAGTAATGCAATATCTTGTGATATGAACTCTTCATATTGTGTGACCCAGTGCAATATTGTAGCTTTAAATTTTTAATGAAAATAATGACTTGGATATAGAAGAACAGGTAATGCATGATATTTTAAAAATGACAAAAACCAACCAACCAAATAAAAAATGAAAAAACAAACCCCACAACAAAGAAACCAAACCAAGCCCCTTAAGAAGAAGGATAATAAACATTGACAGTTAAGAATGTTGTTCACCATGCATGTAGTGACATTATTTTTCAGTTGTTAGTTTTCTTGACTGTTAGATATTCAGATTTGTCCAAGGTAGAGCAATACCATTAATTAGTTTACTTTCCTCTGAATGAAAGTAATGACAATACGTATCTCCATAAATATACCAAATAATTAAATATAAAATATTGTTCTTTAAATATAAATAGGACAATCATTTAATTTTTAAGAAAAGGAGCAAATTCATGAACTCAATTTGCACATGACCCTTAAACCTTAGAAATGTGCAAATAATCCTTTTGGACAAAGAATCTGATAAAGAAATCTCTCTCAAACATCTGGTGCAAAATCAATATTTATCAATGTGCTAATAAAGAATTGATGTTACTAACAGATTTAGTATTGTAAGTAATACTGTAGAATTGGGTTTTTAATTTGCAATAGTTTCTTTGTCATAGAAAAGATGCAGAGCATTTCTGCATTTTTGAATTGCTGAAGACATGTTGCTGATATCTTAGGAAAAAGCTAATTTTTAATTAAAAGAAAAATACAAAGCTTATTTTTTAAATCTTTAATAGTTTAGTAAGTTTGTATATCAGTGTCATTGGCTATAAAACGTTAGCCATATATTGGACCATGCGCACTGTATCACTCAGTTCCCATTTAACATTCAAGTTAGATGCTGTTGATTGAAATCTTGCCAATACCACTCCAGTCATGCATTTATGAAGTCTGTGGAGAGAGATAATAAGGGCAGAATTGCGCCTCCAGAATCCTGCCATTTTCCAGAGTGAGACGAAAAAGAGATTTTTATAAAACTTTTTGATAGAAATACAGAAAAAAATAATCTGAAGTACCTATTAGTTACAGCTACCTAAATGTTACAGGTATTTTTGATGTAGAGTAGAAATATAGCTGATTTGCAGTTTGGCTTTCTTCTTCTGCTCAATATTTCAGCATTAATAATATTTACTTGTTTAGGAACCATGACAAAATGTTCATCAGACTATAGAAATTAACTTTGTGAGTTTTGTCATGGGTTTTTTTCGTTGGTTGGTTGGTTGGTTCACTGGTTTGTTTGGTTTTAGTGCTTTGTTGTCTTTTTTTGGTTTGGTTTTGTGGGTTTTTGTTTGTTTGTTTGTTTTTGTGGTTCTTGTTTTGTTTTGTTTTTTAATGGATTTGGATGTCCAAAGATCATTCTAAGCAGACTGAATTTACTTGCCAAGTGGTTCAGAGATGATCACAGATACTTTACCTGCATTAGATGCTAATATTTTGAGTGGTTTTTCATTCTCTCTCCTGATCAACCTGATGGAAAACCTAATTCAAAATTTTCCAGAAACATGCCTCAAAGATCAAGTAATTTCTGCTTCAACAAGTGCACTGTATAATAGCTACCATGTTGTCCAAAGTTAAGAATACCTTACAGTCACAGAGATTTTAGACTGGTTTCAGCAAGGGAGTTACATTATCAAGTCAATATATTATCTATTTTGTACTAATTTGTTTCCAGTCTCCCTTTCCCCTCCTCCCAGATTCCATTTGCCTTTTATTTCTACATATTTCCCTAGACAACTTTCTGTTGCTAATACAGCAATACGTCTGCAATGGAGGGACTAAAATACAGATCAATCTCTTTAAAAAGTGAATCCTTCATATCACCCATTAAGTCAGGAGAAAAACTGTGCCGAGCACAAGCACTTGAACTGAAAAGGATTATGTTAGATGGCATCAACACAGTCAACATTCAGCAAAATGCAGTAGGTAGTTGTAGGATTAGCTGTGCTTGACAGGGAATCAGCTGATGTATTCTGAGGCTGCTCTTGAAATGATCTTTGAAAGATCATTCAAGTGTGAGATGTGCCCGAGAACTGGGTATATTGAGTTTGTGTCCAAGGCCTTTTTAGTGGAGGGTGGGGGAGCTACAGAGGTGGCCTCTGTGTGAAGGTGCCAGAAGCTTCCTCTGAGTCCAAAAAAGCCAATGCCAGACAGCAAGTGTAGAGTGTGATTGGAAGTAGAGAAGCTGGAAGTGTAGCTGAACCCAGGAAGTCAAGATGTTTTAAAATGTCTTTCTTTCATGACAAAGTATCTTAGTCTGACTTTCAAATGGCAGTAAATTAAATGAATATCCTCCAAGTTGAGCCTGTTTTACCCATTACAGCAACTGGTGAGTGATCTCTTCCTATCCTTATCTTGAACCAGGAGCCTTTCATTATGCTTTCTCTTCCCTGTCCAGCTGCGAAGGGGGAGTGTTGGACTGGCTCAGCAGACACCTGGTGGCCAGCCAAGGTTAACCACAACCTGGAGGAATGCAAAGGCCTCATCTTTTATATCTTCAGGAGGGGCAAGAAGAAAGACCCGGGGAAAACACAGATCAATCAGCCTCACCTCAGTCCCTGTGAAAGTGACGTATTAGCTAATCCTGGAAAACAATTCCTTTCTGGTGAAGAAGAAAAAAAGATGATAGTAGTCAACATGGATACAAAAAGGGTCGTGCTTGACCACCCTGGTAACATACAATGGAAAAATAGATGAGAGAGATGAGAGAGACCAAAGGATATTGTTTACCTTGATTTCAGTAAAGCTTTCAGCACTGCATTTCATAATATTTTCATAGAGAAACTGATAAAAGATGGGTGAGTAAACAAGTGAGGTGTATTAAAGACTGGCTGAATGGCCACATCCAGAGGGTGGGGATCAGTGATATGAAGTCTAGTTGGAGGCCAGAAACTATTAGCTTACATCAGAGTTAAACACTGGATCCAATCCCATTCAAAATGTCTTCATTGATGGTCTGGATAATGAAGCAGAGTGTATCCTGATAAGTTTCCTAAAGACAAAAATTGTGCTAAGTGGCTGAAACACTAGAGGGTCATGTTACCATCCAGAGGCCGGCTGGGGAAATGGGTTGGCAGGAACCTCATGAAGTTATTGTGCATGGGAAGTTAAGCCCTGCTCTTGTGGAGGAAAAACACTATGCACTAATATATGGTGGGGATGGATTGGCTGGAAAGCAGCTTTTTAGGGAAGGATAGGGAGATTCTAGGGAACACAAAGTTGAACACAGGCTAGCAGAGTGCCCTTGCTGTTGGTACACTGAGCTGCATTAAGATGAGTGTTGCCAGCAGGTCAAGCGAGATAATGTTTCCCCTCTACTCAGCACTAGTAAGCACCTGGAGTGCTGTGCTCAGTTCTGAGCTCCCCAGAACAGGAGACACACGGCCACACTGGAGTCCAGCAAAAGGCCACTGAGGCGATGCAGGAGCTGGAGTGTCTGTCAAATGAAGAGAGGCTGTGAGAGCTGGGATTTGAGCATCAGGAGACATCTTTTACCACGAGATTTACTGACCACTAGCATGCTTCCAGAGAGGTTTTGGAGTCTTCTGAGGCCACTATAAAATTGAAGGGACTTAATTATATTCATTCAAGTTACTAATTTCTACTTCCTTGGATTAGTTCACATATTTGAAGGAAAGTATTTAAGGACAAAATACAAACGTATCTATAACTTTTAGCAGTAATTATAGATGACTTTTCTAGACTTCTACATAAAATATATTGAATAGTTTCTTTACCTGAGAATAAGTAGTTTACTTTCATTGTTTTAAGCTTATTACTTACTTTCTGTTCTTTACTTCTCTAGAAAGTACTTTCAACTCTTATCTTGCTGATTTATTAGAGGTTTGCTTTAGAGGCTTGCAGCAAACCTTGACAGAACATTCAATTTAAGCTCACTTGAACCCTGTCATACTTCCATAGCTTTCGATATTTCATCATTGTCAATGAATATGTGATTTATTTCAGAAAAGTAGTTTTTCTGTATTAGAAATTTTAAATGCTTTTCTTAAAAAATATTTTCTTTCAATACTTGGAAATGAAGGCTTGAACTCAATATAACATAGCCAAAACAGGTAGCAAGTGACTTTTTTATGATTTAAAATTTTTTGAAAAGTAACAAAACGAAGTAACAAACCTGAAAACTATTACAAAAGGAAAAGAAAATAGAATGAAACCAAATGAGAAATTTTTAAATCAACTAAATTTAATAGGGAAAATAGTTACTGAATAGCACTTTTTGTGGCCATTCTCCATATTTATTCTCAGTGTCAGGCAAGAGCTAACAATGAGCTATTCAGACTAGTTGTTAGGGTTTTTTGGTGGTTTGGGAAGCCCTGGATTTCCTCTCATTCTAACCTTTCACTCTCCTCGACGTGTCATTTGAATATATTTATAAAGCAGGTAAATTAATTCTACAGTTATTGGACATTGCTGAAGGTAATACATTGTAATAGCTTTTCAACCGGCTTTCTAAAATAATTATTACCTCTGTCTTGTTTTCATTTCTAAATTATCCTGGTAATGCCTTCTTATGAAGTCTCATTCTTGTTTTAATTTTATTTTTCATTTAGAATCTTTCATCTAATGGCAAAAAGAAGAAAAACTTGTATTCCTCTGTAAAAGGTTTTGACCTTTATTATTCTGTCTTGTCATCTAAGGATAAAGACCACTTCTTCTGTAACAGCTCAAAACTTCCAGGTGCTGTTATGGACTATTTTGTCAATGATTCACAAATTAAAGCTCTGTTAGAAATCTTTGACATTATAGGATATAACAGGTATAACAGAGATATTATGGGAAATCATGTCAGTTAACAGCAGTGCTCCACTGGGATTCCACTGGGTAAAAATCCAGGAGTGAGTCAAATGAAATCTTATATTTGATAAGGAGCAAATAAAATAAGTAGAACTCATTTCTAGCTTCACAGGGAGGATTTGCTTGTCCTGATATTCTACAACTAAATAAAAAATACCTGAAATTTCATCATATAACTTTGTAATTTCTGCTCAAGATATGAATAGGTTTTGGGACTGGCTATGCAAAATCCCTCTGTAAAGAGTAAGTGCAGTTAGTAATGAATACTCTGGAACTGTATCCCAAATTATTTATTTATAAACCTGAACTTTTGCCCTTCATTTATATGTTCTTATACATAATCAGTTCACCCCAAAGTGAATTCTCTCCTGCTTGAAGAAGAGAACAAACAGATAAAACTAAACCAACACTTTCTTCTTGTTTGTAACTGAAATGCACAGCTCTTTTCCACAGGGATGAGCAGCTTTTATTGAAGGGCATAAGTACTGGCTCTTTAGAATTACTTACTCCATAAAACTGTTCTCTGCAACCTAGCCTAGGACATACAAGCCAGTGTGCAAGCAGCACCATTCTGCTTGCTTTTGTCACATTCCTCTTTGTAATCACCATATTCCAACAATGTGGTCACATGTGCAGCTGGTCTTTGAAGTGTTAAATATTTGATCAATCTTTTAAGATATTTTTATTTGACACACACACACACAAATGTCTCCTTCTACACATGTAGGCAGAGGCTTGTGCTTATATACACACATTCATCATTATATACACACCACCAATAATTGTTGTCTTGCATATGTGGGAATTTTGAAAGCAAAGTGTTTTCTTGATTTGTGGCAGGGAGGACTAAAAGAGACTGAGGAGGAAGCGAAAAGATGTACTTGAATAAACAGTTTACCAACATATGTTTGTCACATTAAATACTTGATTTTAAAAGGTCCCAGAAACAGCCAAGAATTTTATCACCTGCTGACTGTATTTGTAAGCATGTGTGAAGAGTCAGGATACTGAAGGATGGCTTCAAGAAAGAGTTTTGAATTTCACAATTTTTCTGAAGCTTTTCGCTATTTCTTGGATGCAGGCTTTTTTCAGTGGTGCCCAGAAACACAACTTCTTTTTATTCTATAGAAAGAATTGTCTGTTCCCAGAAAAGAAAAATTCAGAGTTTTTCTCATAATTCCATGGGAAAGTTGAAAACAGAATGTGTTTTCTTTAGAAGGATTCATTAAGTAAATAATTTAGTCTGTTGTATTGACAACTTTCAATTGTTAGATCCTACAGGATATTAGATATTAGATGTATATTAAAGTTTCTGTATGGCATTTTCAAATTGCACCCATTTTTTAGATAAATACTGTAAGTACCTTTTTTTGACAACTGTGACAATTTTTTGTTTAATCAAGCTTGTGAAACACCTGACAATCCCTTTACTTTCTTTACTATCTACCATCTATATTAATATTGTATTGGGTCCAATGCAATAGCAATGAGTCCTGCTTTATCCATTTTTGTCTAATGTGCATCCTAACATCACAAAGCAAGAAGGTTCTTTGGGATTAAACCTTTCAAATAATACACACAGATGTTCAAATTGCCTCCTACGATAACATCAGGTTGCATATGCTACAAAATACTAATTACAGCCCAGAGGAATAATTCTTTAAAAATTGACCTCATAAATTTTTCTTAAGGGTTCAAAACTAACAATCCTTTGTAGTTTATGATTAACTGTATGCATAAATGAATAGTAATAAAATGGTTACACATTTTCTGAGGCCTACTAACATTGTCACATGAAGAATAATGCATTATTCATCACTTCTATTCTGAAAACACAGGGACACTTAGGATAAAAAGTTTTACTGCAGTACCTGTATTTTAAAGGAATAAAATGTATTGTTTAGAATTCTACAATGCACATAGAAAAATTTTGAGATTTTGCTTTTATTCCTTTTGGAATAAATACATATTAGCAGAAAGAAGATGATATGAGCATTATATTCAAGTTTTACACACGTTTCTGTTTTAAATTCCTGGTATTGAGAGAAATGCAAATTTGCAGCAATATATTTTGTTATAGCATTTACAGTTTTAAAAAAATCTCAACCATGAAGTAAAGCCTTTCTGGTAAGAAATATTTTTTTCCTAAAAGACTGAAAGATGTCATTTCTGGAGTGAAAATTCTGCTAAGGAAATTATTCTTCTGCAAAACTTGCAAGAAGTAATGGTGTTATATTGAAAACAGAAAATTGATTTAACTAAATTCAGAAAAAACATAGCTAAATCCCCATGATATCTTGAATGAGCTTGGATCATAGATGTCCACTTTTGAAAAGAGGTAGTTTTTTCTATAGTACTCTGTGAATCAACAAGAGCTCTTTCCAGCAATAAGAAAAGTTAACTTTTATTATACTTAACTAATAAAATAAAACTGCATTTTATAGTTTTGAATAGCTATTAATCATTATTTATTTTTTTAATTCAAAATATCTATTATATTACATAGGGGATATGTAAAGGAGCTAAATTAACTTCAAGTTGGGCAGGCTAAGTTGCAAAGTAACATTTTCTGTTGTCTTCATTGGTAATACAGTAAGATGACTATTCTAACAGGTAAAATCATCACAGAAATATCTATTTAAATATAAAAATAATTTTTAAATTAATTCTAGAACAACATTCTGACACCATAGACATCCAAACCCTGCACATTTGGATTCTATATGCTTTGTAAGAATAAGCAAAAATTTCTCAGTGTATAAGTGTTTGTAAAAATAAATCAGGTAATATTAAAAGAGTGACTTCTTTATTGCACTTTCTAAACTTGAATATGTCAAATTCAGCCATGAAAGTTTGGTTGTCAAAGTGCTACATCTCTTTAAATATCATCTCTTTAGACTTAGAGATCTCATTTCTAGGCACTAATAAATTTGAGCCATTTTTTGGTTTAATTATATTGAATGTCATGGGAAAAAAAATCCCTTTAGTTTTCCAGTTCCATTTTGATTACGCTTTGTCTGACCTCAAGTCCCTGAAATTCACAACTGTACAGTCAGGCCAAGTTTGGTGACACAATTTTAGATAAAGAGATGGCACAATAAAATAAGGAATGCAAAGATAGGTTATATCAGCATTTGGATATAAGAGAAAATAATCTAAATATATATTCTGTATTTCAAAAATCCTGAGGAGAAAGGAGACCTTTAAGTCTATACATCCCAAACAAACAACTTCAGATCATAACACAATTGTTATAGCATATCTGTGGGATGTCATCCACGTATTGAGACTCATTTTCTCTGCCATTCAGTTTCTTGTAATTTGAAGTAGGAGCAATACTCTTTTAACCTTAAACCATCTGATAATTATTTTCTCTTTTCTCTCCTTCCACTAGCTTGAAGTTATTGTCATTCATGTATTTCAAAATATATTTCATTGTGTTTTACCCTTCAGATAATGAGGATTCCACATTGTCCGCAGAAAACTTTGGCTGTGAAATTCATCGAATCTCAGAATCATTTGGGTTTTAAATCACTTTAAAGATCCTCTAGTTCCTACCCCACTGCCATAGGGAGGGACACCTTCCACTGGACCACTTTGCTCAGAGCCCCATACAACCTGACCTTCCAGGAACCAGGCATCCACAACTTCTCTGGGCAACCTGTTCCGAAGTCTCACCACCCTCATAGTTGGGAATCTCCTCCTTAAAGCTAATCTAAACCTTCCCCCTTTCAGTTCAAAGCTACTCCTTGTTGTATCACTGCCTGACCTTCATAAGGTCCAGTTTAGATACTGGATAAAAATGATAAAAATAATATTCATTAAAATGCAGTTAAGGAAAAAGGTAAAAAGGCTGTGAATGATCAAGACTGATAACTTCAATGATATAATTTGTGTAGTAGGCTAATTTATTCAGGAGTGCTTAGGTATACAACAGTGAGGGAGAAGGAGAGAGAGGGAGAGAGACATTATTAAGAATGCTTAAGTTCCTGCTTTGTTCAAATTATTAAAATGGGCTTGTTTGCAAACTTTTCTCCTAACTCAGGCATATAATTTAGGCGTCTGGAATTATGTGGTATAAATATTCATTAATATATTCATCATTGTTGGGGGTTAGATTTGGTTTTGTTTTTTTTTTCCCTCTTCTCACAGAATTTTTTCCCATAAGTTTCCAAGAAGCCTTAATGACTACTTAGTCAGGACAAAAAGAGTGCTTGAGGGATATAGCAGCACGAAGCTACACCTATTGTTTTTGAGTCCCTGGGAGTGTCCCTCAGAGGGGAGAGATGATGAGCTTTGGGGAAAGGCAAAAAGACAGATCTGGGGGAGGGGGAAGCACTCTTGCTCTCAGCGCCGAGGAGGACGGTCAGGCTGCCCTCTGCCTCTGCCTCGTCCTGGAAAAATCTATCGTCATCTGCTGTGTACCCGGGAATCCTGAACTCGCTTTCTCCAGCCTCTCCCCCCACCGCCGCTGCTTCTTCGGACCTTTGAGGTTCCCCTGCTACTCTGTGTCCCTGCACTGCCCAGCCCTGCCGGGACACCCCTGCCTCCAGCTGCCAGCGCAGAGCTCCTCATCTCATCCACCAGCCCGGGACTTTTTCCTTCCTTCCAGTTCGGCCTCTCGGAGTCCTGCAGGGGCACCCAGATCAAACTGCTCTGGGCTTTTGTAAAAGAAAGCCCTCGAGGTTCTTGGTTCTGTTTATTATTGATGCTGTAGTTGTTGTTTGTTTGTCGTTTTGTCATATATACTAGTAAAGAACTGTTATTCCTACCCCCATACCTCTGCCTGAAAGCTCCTTTAATTTTCCTTTTAATTGGAATAATTTGGAGGGAGGGGATTTGAATTCTCCATCTCTAGGGAGGTCCTGCCCCTTCCTAGCAGATATCTGTCTTTCAAACCAAGACAGACTATTGGCGCCCACTGTGGGGCTTGAGAGCATTGAGAGGAAAAGGAATAACAGTTCTTAAGTGACCTTGTGCACTGGGTATAGAAACCTCCCTAAATAGCATCATGTGGTCTAGCTTACCTTGGTTTGGGTGGCATGTGGTTGTGGCTGTGTTTCTCCCATTTGCAGGCCCTTATTTAAACATGGGCCCTATAACTAAGGCTACTGTGGCTGTTATCCAGTTTGCACTATGGGTTAATAAGGTGAGGAATTCATGGATTTTTAACTTCCTCTGGAAGGCAGGCACATGGATACATGGCTATCACACTCTAAGTGTTTGTTTGTGGGGTTACTTTAAAAATGGTACCTATTGTGAGGAAATGACACCAGGGGAAATTTTTTCCCAACCCTTTACTCAGCTCTTTGGGTCTATTCCACCAGTTTTTGAAGGGTTTAAATTCTCTCTGAATGCTAATGATATCATACAATGGCTAGTATTGCTCACAGGCCTATTCTATTTAATATTCCGAGATAAGGGGAGATTGGCCTGGATAACCACCCTGATACCTACCCCAGAGAATAAAGATACTACCCTAGAGACTGAGAGTGCTGCCATGGAGCCTGACACTGCCCTAGAGACTGGGGATGCTGCCCCACCACCTGACCCTGACATAAAGCCCACCTCAGGAATGAACCACCCAGATTGGGTGGGAGTTCTGGTGAAGGAGATGGGCAAGATGCTGAAGGAGCACACTTCCCTAGTGGTGGCCTCATTAGCCCCAGCTGCTGGCAAACCCTCCCCCTGCCCTGAAGAGGAAGAGTCTGAAGGTGCAGCAGTGGAACCCACAGACGTTACAACTGTCCAGGTTCCAGCTGAACCACAGGGGCAGTCACAGCCAGCAGCAGTTGCCCCTGTGGAAAGGAAGAAATATAAGGTGAAATCAGAGCACCCAAGTGATAAGGATAAAAAAGGAAGGCCCTCACAACCCACAGGGGAGCCAGAAGTTGAGATCATCACCGAGTCCCTGTCATATGAAAATCTCCGTACCCTGCAAAAAGATGTTGCACGACGGGGACGTGAGCCTTATACAGCCTAGTTACTTAGGGTCTGGGACCTTATGGGTAGAGGTGTGCAACTGGATGGTGGTGAGGCAAGGAATATGGGACCCTTGACCCAAGACTCAGGTGTGAATCAGGTATTTGTAAAAGAGCAAGGACCCCTTCACCTTTGGGACTGGCTTTTAATGAGTGTAAGGGAGAGGTTTGTCCACAGAGACAGAATGCAGGAGCACCACCTTAGCATGCGCTGGAAGACTGTTGAGGAAGGGATCCAACAGCTGAGAGAAGTGGCAATACTGGAGGTAGTTTTTGGGAGGGATGGACAGCATAACAATGACCCCGACAACGTCAGGTGCACAGGGCAAATGTTGTGGAATCTAGCAACTAAAGGGCCATCTGAATATAAAACATTCATGTCAATGATTAATGCTGATACCAGCCGAGTGACTGTAGGTTCTGTAGCCAGCAAGCTTAGAAATTTTGACAGTATGATCAGTGGCCCAATGCAGACTCAGGTCTCTGCCGTGGTTAAAGAACTCCAAGAGGAGATAAGGGAGGTGAGGGAGGAGATGAGGAGGAACAGTTCCCATGTGGCACCGGTGCGAGCCACAGGCCCCAGAGTCAGAACCCAACGTCCTTCAGCTAGAGAGAGAGAGTACATCCCAAGAGCTGACCTGTGGTCTTTCCTGCGTGACCATGGGGAAGACATGGGAAGGTGGGATGGGAAACCCACTTCTGCCCTAGCAGCACGGGTGCGTGAGCTCAAAGAGAGAAACACTAACCGAGGGGGTTCCACTAGAATGAAGGTAGCCTCAGCCTCCCATGACCAGGCTGTCAGGTATTACAGAAATGAGGATGTCCTGTCAGACCCCCTTGAAGGAACCTCTACTATGTATACACAGGAAGAGAGTAGTAACCGGTGCTAGAGGGGCCCTGCCTCTAGCCAGGAAGAGGCACGGGAAAACCGAGTCTTTTGGACTGTGTGGGTTCTATGGCCTGGCACATCAGAGCCACAGAAATATAAATCTTTGGTTGACACCGGTTCTCAGTGTACCCTAATGCCGTCAGAACATGAGGGAGCAGAACCTATTTCCATTGCCGGGGTGACAGGGGGATCACAAGAATTGACTCAGTTAGAAGCCGAGGTGAGCCTGACCGGGAAGGAGTGGCAGAAACATCCGGTTGTGACTGGCCCAGAGGCTCCGTGTATTCTGGGCATAGACTATCTCAGGAATGGCTATTACAAAGACCCTAAGGGGTTCAGATGGGCTTTTGGAATAGCTGCCGTGGAGGCAGAGGGCATTAAGAAATTGAACACCTTGCCTGGATTATCAGAGAACCCATCTGCAGTAGGACTCCTGAAGGTAGAAGAGCAACGAGTACCTGTTGCCACCTCGACAGTGCATCGCCGGCAGTATCGGATGAATCGAGATGCTGTGATCCCCATTCACAAGATGATCCGAGAGCTGGAGAGCCAAGGGGTGGTCAGTAAAACCCACTCACCCTTCAACAGCCCCATTTGGCCTGTGCGCAAGTCTGACGGGGAATGGAGACTGACTGTGGACTATCGTGGCTTGAATGAAGTGACTCCACCGCTGAGCGCCGCTGTGCCGGACATGCTGGAACTTCAGTACGAGCTGGAGTCCAAAGCAGCGAAGTGGTACGCCACAATCGACATTGCTAATGCGTTTTTCTCCATTCCTCTGGCTGCAGAATGTAGGCCTCAGTTTGCTTTCACCTGGAGGGGCGTGCAGTACACCTGGAACCGACTGCCCCAGGGGTGGAAGCACAGTCCCACCATCTGCCATGGACTGATCCAGGCTGCACTGGAAAAGGGTGAAGCTCCAGAACACCTACAGTACATTGATGACATCATTGTGTGGGGGAACACGGCAAGGGAAGTGTTTGAGAAAGGAGAGAAGATCATCCAGATTCTCCTGGAAGCTGGTTTTGCCATCAAAAAGAGCAAAGTCAAGGGACCTGCCAAGGAGATCCAGTTCCTGGGAGTAAAGTGGGAAGATGGGCGGCGTCAGATTCCCATTGAGGTCATCAATAAGATCACTGCGATGTCTCCACCGACCAGCAAGAAGGAAACGCAAGCTTTCCTAGGCGCCATAGGCTTTTGGAGAATGCACATTCCCGAGTACAGCCAGATTGTGAGCCCTCTCTACCGGGTTACCCGCAAGAAGAACGATTTCCACTGGGGCCCTGAACAGCAACAAGCCTTTGCCCAGATCAAGCAGGAGATCGCTCATGCAGTGGCCCTTGGCCCAGTCAGGACAGGACCAGAAGTGAAGAACGTGCTCTACTCTGCAGCCGGGAACCATGGCCTGTCCTGGAGCCTTTGGCAGAAGGTGCCTGGTGAGACTCGGGGTCGACCACTGGGATTCTGGAGTCGGAGCTACAGAGGGTCTGAAGCCAACTACACCCCAACAGAGAAAGAAATCTTGGCTGCCTATGAAGGAGTCCAGGCTGCCTCAGAAGTGATTGGCACAGAAGCCCAACTCCTCCTGGCACCCCGACTACCTGTGCTGGGGTGGATGTTCAAAGGAAAGGTTCCCTCTACCCACCATGCCACCGATGCCACATGGAGCAAATGGACTGCCCTCATCACTCAGTGCGCCCGTATCGGAAACCCAAATCGCCCTGGGATTTTGGAGATAATCACAAACTGGCCAGAAAGTGAAAACTTTGATCTCACAGATGGAGAGGAACAAGAGCAAGTGACACGTGCCGAAGAAGCTCCACCGTATAATCAGCTGCCAGCAGAAGAAACGTGCTGCGCTCTTTTCACTGACGGTTCCTGTCGCATCGTAGGGATGAACCGCAAGTGGAAAGCAGCCGTATAGAGCCCCACATGACAGGTTGCACAAGCCACTGAAGGAGAAGGTGGATCAAGTCAACTTGCAGAACTCAAGGCTGTTCAGTTGGCCCTGGACATTGCTGAAAGAGAGAAGTGGCCAAAGCTCTACCTCTACACTGATTCATGGATGGTAGCCAATGCTCTGTGGGGTTGGCTGGAAAGGTGGAAAAAGGCCAACTGGCAGCGTGGGGGAAAACCAATCTGGGCTGCTGATGAGTGGAAAGACATTGCTGCTCGGGTAGTCAAGCTACCTGTAAAAGTCCGCCATGTAGACGCCCATGTCCCCAAGAGTCGGGCTAATGAGGAGCACCGAAACAACGAGCAAGTAGATCAAGCCGCCAAGATAGAAGTGTCAAAGATAGACCTAGATTGGCAACACAAGGGAGAGTTGTTCCTAGCTCGATGGGCCCACGACGCCTCAGGTCATCAGGGCAGAGATGCCACCTATAAGTGGGCACGAGACCGAGGGGTGGATCTAACCATGGACAGCATTTCTCAGGTTATCCATGACTGTGAGACGTGTGCTGCAATCAAGCAGGCTAAGTGAGTGAAGCCCCTATGGTATGGCGGGCGATGGTCCAAATACAGGTATGGGGAAGCCTGGCAGATTGACTACATCACCCTTCCCCAAACCCGCCAAGGCAAGCGCTACGTGCTGACCATGGTGGAAGCCACCACTGGATGGCTGGAAACCTACCCTGTGCCTCACGCTACTGCCAGGAACACCATCCTGGGCCTGGAAAAGCAAGTCCTGTGGAGACATGGCACCCCTGAGAGAATCGAGTCAGACAATGGGACCCATTTCAAGAACAGCCTTATAGCAGCCTGGGCTAGGGAACATGGCGTTGAGTGGGTGTACCACATTCCTTATCACGCACCAGCAGCCGGGAAAGTTGAACGGTGCAATGGCCTGCTTAAAACCACCTTGAAGGCACTGGGTGGGGGGACTTTCAAAAACTGGGAGATTAATTTAGCAAAGGCCACATGGTTAGTGAACACTCGAGGTTCCACCAACCGAGCAGGCCCTGCCCAATCTGAGCCCCTGAGAACAACAGATGGAGATAAGGTTCCAGTAGTACACATGAGAGGTATGCTGGGAAAAACTGTTTGGATTAATTCTGCCTCCAGCAAAGACAATCCCACCCGTGGGGTTGTCTTCGCTCAGGGACCAGGATGCACCTGGTGGGTGATGCAAAGGGATGGAGAGACCCGATGCATACCTCAAGGAGACCTTGTTTTAGGATGAACTACCCACATCATGTGTCTGTACCCATATCTGTATGTATAGATGTATATAATTTAGGACATGCATGTGTATATATATATATATACATTTTGAAGGTTTAAATTCAATGTAATAGGTTGGTATGGAAAAAAATTCGGGGTGGATGATGTTGGGGGTTAGATTTGGTTTTGTTTTTTTTTTCCCTCTTCTCACAGAATTTTTTCCCATAAGTTTCCAAGAAGCCTTAATGACTACTTAGTCAGGACAAAAAGAGTGCTTGAGGGATATAGCAGCACGAAGCTACACCTATTGTTTCTGAGTCCCTGGGAGTGTCCCTCAGAGGGGAGAGATGATTAGCTTTGGGGAAAGGCAAAAAGACAGATCTGGGGGAGGGGGAAGCACTCTTGCTCTCAGCGCCGAGGAGGACGGTCAGGCTGCCCTCTGCCTCTGCCTCGTCCTGGAAAAATCTATCGTCATCTGCTGTGTACCCAGGAATCCTGAACTCGCTTTCTCCAGCCTCTCCCCCCACCGCCGCTGCTTCTTCGGACCTTTGAGGTTCCCCTGCTACTCTGTGTCCCTGCACTGCCCAGCCCTGCCGGGACACCCCTGCCTCCAGCTGCCAGCGCAGAGCTCCTCATCTCATCCACCAGCCCGGGACTTTTTCCTTCCTTCCAGTTCGGCCTCTCGGAGTCCTGCAGGGGCACCCAGATCAAACTGCTCTGGGCTTTTGTAAAAGAAAGCCCTCGAGGTTCTTGGTTCTGTTTATTATTGATGCTGTAGTTGTTGTTTGTTTGTCGTTTTGTCATATATACTAGTAAAGAACTGTTATTCCTACCCCCATACCTCTGCCTGAAAGCTCCTTTAATTTTCCTTTTAATTGGAATAATTTGGAGGGAGGGGATTTGAATTCTCCATCTCTAGGGAGGTCCTGCCCCTTCCTAGCAGATATCTGTCTTTCAAACCAAGACAATCATCTAAATATGTCATCCTGCATATTTGTATTTTTGGAATCAATTATTCATAAACATTAAAGAAAACAAAATGGGTAATGTATTACTGTAATAGAAGTCTCAAAAACCACCCTGAGTTTTGTAATTTAGAGATACTACATGCCCACTCATGAAAATGGTAATAGATCAGTGGCTTGATCAAGGGGTAAAAATACAGCAAAAAAAACCCCCAACCATCTCTTCAAGAAGGAATGCAAATCAGAGTAAAGAAATATGCTAAAGAAACATACTAAATATTAAGTATATATCAAGAAATATACAAAAGTGTAGAATAGTGGAAAAGAATGAATACTTTTCTTTCTTCTTTTTCCTTGTACTCAGAAAAAAATCCTGTTTCTTTTAGTGCTTTACTGGCACAGGAATGATCTTATTTTGGCTTGTATTTTAGAGAAAGGGGCAACATCACTCTTTGTGTGTTCAACGAACTGTACTATTTTTGTACTTGCTTTTCCTGTACTCTTCATACATATTTTCAATGAAACTTTTGTTACTACCTCTTTCTTATCTCATATTTTTTTAATATATGCAGGAAAACTTTTTACAGTGAAAGAAGCACTTGGTGTTTCAGATTAAAACATCAAAGAAGATGTGCTGATAAACATCTTTCTTTCCTCCAGGAAATTAGCTTTTATACTTGACCTAGCAACAGGACACCAAATTAATTGTTTTCCATAAGGGCTATTAATCACAATTGTGACAAATTCCCATAATATGCTTACCACAGTAATTGAATATTGCCATTCACTTTGAATGCAATTTCAGTCACAGAGCAAAGTTAAATGCTGTAGACAGAAAAGTGTGTACATTTTTGAAGATGATCCATGCACTAATTGCTAGGCTATGATGGCATTTTCATTTATAATAGGCTGCTCAACCATTAATTGTGTCTGGTGATACAGATCACTGGTTTTTCTCATTGAGTAAGTTACAAAGGTTAACTGAACCTGAGTTTAAAAAAACAATCAAGAATAAATACATTACACAATAATATGATTTTAACTCATTGACAAAATGTATTTTCAATTAAAAAATTACTAAGAATGTAATTGGTTCAATTTTCTAAAATAAAGGTTTAGTATATCAGGCCACAAACAGGGAATAAATAAGGCTGATCCTTTGTATATGATATACTTAAAAAATTTGGTGTCAAAAAGGATTTCTTTCATAAGTTAGTGCTCAGAGCAAAGTGACAGCTAGTCTTGAGATTTCTCTTAGTGAGCTACTGAACTCAAATGTACTACCATGCTATATGCAGTATGTTTTCCTGGTTAATATTTGTTATTAAACATAAAAGCATAAAAAAATCATATCCAGCTCTTGAATTTCAGATACTTGAGTTACCCCAATACAGTGGTATACTTTGACACATTGAGCATCCTGTGACAGGCCCAGCATTCTAGTTTTAAGAATGATTAGAGACAGCTGCTTTTCAAATAATTTAATCTGTTTAATATGGGACAACTTTTAATGCCAACATATGCAAATGTTTGAAATTCTTGATGTTGTAGACTACAGAGTGAAACAAAATTTTGATAGCATAACCATTGATTTTATTTATGAACAGTTGAGTAAATACAATTTTGAGGAAATAAAATTCCATAAGTGACCAGAAGTACTGGAATATTACTCTTTTACTAAATGCAGTTATATAGATTTTTTTTTGGTGAAAAAAAAAAAAAAAATTTCAGAAGCTTCTTAAAACACCATCTTGATTATATTTTATTCTGAAAGAAAATAAGTACATTTTTTAAAAAACTCTAAGGTGATTATCTTCAAACCCATTGATTTTAAAGAAACACACGCATATAGAGAATTTATAAATACAGAAAGCAAAACTGAAAATAAATTGTATGATCAAGTGAATGCCTGTATCTGAAATTTAGACCAAAACTGACAATGTGAAGATAAACATGACTGAAGCATTAGAAAGATCTCAATATTATTTCAATTTCAGTCTCAGCTTTGCAAATATTTCTTTAACCTATTGACTCTACAAGTTTTACTCTTCCTTCCCATATTTATATAACCAGGTCATAACCAGAGTCTGAACGATTTTTTTAAAAATCTTTTAGTAGCAAACAATATGTTTGGATTTTAATATGTGATATGTACCTACATCCTATATATTTCATAGTTTTCCCTGTTATCCACAATAGTCTACTATATTGAACCTGTCTCTTGAATCCACTAACCTGAGCCATTGTGTCTCTGCTGCCTTGTCATTGAAGCTGCTCTCTGCTCCCCCTCATTTCAGTCCTAGTGGTTGTTATCTGAAAGTTCTGTGTAAAGCCTGCAGTGTACAACAGTATACCAGCTCACTCCACCAGCCAAAGAAAAATCACAGAACGCCAGAAGCCACGGCTATGAAAACATGATCTCAGGAAAATCACAAAACTCAGGAATCCGGTGACAGCTGCTGTGACAGGTTCATCCTGTTTGATGAAGTTCTTTCTCACCTTTTTTTTTTTTTTTTTTAATGCTATTTTCACATGGATAGCTTTGAGTCTGTTATATACCTGTCTGTCATGAATTTTTGTCTGATAGGAATAAAATTAATTCTCGTCACCCTATACATAGCACTGTGGTTGATATTTAAACCTAATGGGTTCTTCACCAGTTGATTATGGGCTGTTTAATGTCCAGTAGTCACTTGTATAAGATGCCTGGTTGATACTTTAGCCCTGCTTATCCTAGCAACCTTAAAACCTGGATTACCTGCTTGCTGAGCAAAGTATTTTGAAGGTATTGCCCATTACAGCAAGACTTTCAAAAGGAGGCTGTAACTGCATAAAATTTATCATCACAGAAATGTCAGGTACTAAGTATGTGAAGAAATGGGTGTACATCTGGCAAATCTGTATTCAAAAAAGAAATAACATCCCTCTTTTAATTCAATTTTGTATTACATATTATCATCTGTTACTGTAAACCTGCCTATGATTTGCAGGAGGTCAGATTCCTAAATCATAACAAATCTTCAGATTTTATCAAATAAGCTATAAAACATACATATTTAGACACACCATTGTGAGGAATCTATTTTCATTGAGGAAAATCAAATAACAAATGAAGCCAATAAAAAACTGACTGTAATCTGTAGGCACATAACATTTATTATCAGTTTATTCCTAACCTCACAGAAATAGTTTTACTTCATAACCTTCAAAGAATGCTTTGTGAGTTGTCATACAGTGAAGCCACTTTATTGTTACAAAAAAGCAAGATACTGTACAGACCTTTGCAACTCATGTTGAGTTATGTGACTAATCCTAATAAAATTTGCCTTTTCTATGTGTAATTTTTTTTTTCATTTTTGTTACATTGTTCCACAGGGTCTACTTTTGTCAGATCAAGTATTTCTATAGAAATGAATGGGAGTGGGGAGAGTTGTGTTGTGCTTTCACAGAAATGCTTCATAACGGAATAAAACAAAAGCATTCCAGCATTTCAACCCAGTGAAATCAAAGGAAGACATCCAGTTAAGTTCAGCATGAATAATATTTCATTAGAAAATCCTTAGCAATAGTGGAATTATAGAATAATCCAGTTGAAAGGTAGCTGAGTTTGGAAGAGAATTCAGGACATCTTTTTTCCCAGCTTCTACCAAAAGGCAGGACCAAGACTGAGATAACACAAGACTGGTCAGTACTTGATCCAGTTAGCTCACAAACATCCCCCAAGGGTGTAGACTGAACGACCTCTTTGAGCAGTATGGTCAGCTGCTTGATTGTTCTCTTGAGAACAGTGTATTTCCTTCTATCCAGCTGGACCATTTCCTTGTTTCAATTCATGATAATTTCTCACATCCTCTTGCCACCACTGTGAAAGAGCCTGGTTCTGTCTTTTGGATGGTCCTTCCATAGGTGCTGTCAGGTTTCTGTAGGGATCCTTCAGAGCTTTCTCTTTTCCAGTCTAAACAATCCCATCTTTCTCAGCCTCTCCTGAAAACCTTCTACTGCATTCACTCAGTCTATAAATATCATTATTGACTAGGGTGCCCAAAAACTGGGAACAGGACTTTAAATGCAGCCTAAGGTTCTATGAGAAAAGTGGGCAATCACTCCTCAGCCTCCTGTCTGGGTTCCTAGTGACAGCCCAGGACCTTTCTGGGCTTTGATGCCAGAGCATACCAGGTCCTTCTCAACAGAGCTGCTGCCCAGCCAATCAAGACCCAGCTTGTGATGCTGCAAGGGAATTTCTGCCTACCTAGCATCAGGATTTAGTATCAGTCTGTGTGAATTTCATCACCTTGCTTCCTGGCAGCCCATTCTTTCAGCCTCTCAAGGTTCCCCTACATGGCAGCCTTGCCATAGAGAGCATTAACTGGTTCCCCTCCTTCTCTTTGCCCCTTGCCTGCCAATTTGGTGTCATCTGGAAACAATAATTTCACACTGTTACCTTTTCCAAGTCATTGATAAAGACAGACCTCTCCAGTTTTTTTGTGACTAGGTCGAAAAAGACTTAGTAACCATTATCCTACAAGACAAGTCCTCAGAACTGTTTTATCTGTTTAGCTGTCTGCTTATCCAGACCATAATTTTTGAACTTGGATTCAAAATTATCCATAATATAATAATAGTAACTTCTTTAAGCTAAATACTTATCAGCTGAAGCTAGCTAAAACTGCAGAAAAGATTAGCACAACATAATCATGACAGGGAAGGAATGCTAGGAAGAAAAGATTAATTTCCTATCTGAAAATCTAGAATTATATTATCCTAACAACTACCTAAAATCAGACCTAATGGCTCCAAAGTGTTTCAGGTTATTAGTAAAATTATATATATTGCATTATTATCTATGGATGTGTATTTTATAGAGAAGTTTCTTGTTAGTAAACCATGGCTTGTAATATATTAAAACTTAACATTTATCAGGCCAAGGGAAGTGTTCATTAATGAGGTACAGAGTAAGGAAGATGGTCACTTTCCTGTGTTTCCTGTACTCCAGTGTGTATCTAAATCATACTGGGTTTTAGAGTTCAGCAGAAAATTGCACAGGAACCTGAAACATTTTTTCCATGTTTTGGAAAGAACAGAATATAACTGTTACTGCTCTAAGATCAATGACATTCTAGCATCTCCTCTTTCTCCTGGTATTGCATATACAACTGACACCACATTCATTAGATGCTTTTTTTTGCAGACGTTTAATTACAAAAATCACTTTGCTGAATGTTTATTACACATTTTCTGAATCTATGTCATTCTTACAGGGTTAATTTTTGAAGGACATGTTTGTGGTCTTTAAAGTGCCACTGCAAACATACAGAAATGCAAATATTTGGAAACATAGCCTTAGATCAGTTTGCAGTATATGTAATTTGAATTTGAATACTTAGGGATTTACTGAAACTCATTGATACTTAACATGTAGTTGCTTCCAGTTTTAAAATTGAGATGATCTGAGTTTGCAGAAAAACACCATGCAAGCACAGTTTTGCCATGCAACCAAATGAAACTCGATTTTGATAGATTTTCATTTTGCATTTTTTACTTTTCTCTGAACCAGAAACTCAAAGTGACCCTTGAAGAAATAATGGGTCAGGAGATGCCAACTGACATGGATCAGACCTGAAGAAAATATTCACACCAACATTGTGAAAGAAAATTGTGAATTTTCACATACAGCAGTCTGCAGAATACATTTTGTCAGGGCACGGAAGCAATAATTTTTTTTTTTGTGGACCACATTTACCATCTCTGTATCATCTTTGCATGTTTCATGTTATCTGCTGCAGCAAGTTAGGCAGACTCAGAGGATCCTTGATGTAGTTTTCATAACACTCTTTCATGAAAAGCAAAATAATTACATCTGATCAAGTTCACTCTACATCTTTTAATGAAAACTTGGCTAAAACCTAGCAACTATGATATATTTTTGAAATTCAGATGACCAAATTGTATTTTTCATTCAGTAGATCCTTTACCTAATACAGAAATATTGAAAAATCTCAAGTAATTAATATATAGCATGATCGTGTTTTCAAAAAGGCATACTTTTCTGAAGACTGTTGGAAGGTTGCAATTGTGTGCATCATATGAATAATATATTGCTTAAACAAGGATATTCTCATACCAAAGCTAGTAGGGGTATTTACAGATACTGCAGATAAAGCCAATCGTAGTGGTAGGGTGTGGGGAAAGGCAAAATAAACCTTTCACAGATTGAGTTCAGATGTAAGAAAGAAAGGATGTGAACTAGAAATCACAGAACTTTTGTAATCAAGGAGCTATAGAAATCTTACCTGCAAAAAAATCTTGTCATCTTAAAAAAAGATTTGATTTCAAAAAATAAAAGAAGAAAAATCAAAGAAAACTAGTTTTGTCAAACAATAACTGAGATAATAGAACATAAGTTAATTGCCTACCATTTGATAATTATGAGCTTTAATTGACTGCTGAACAAAGCCTCCAGTATGAGTAATCTCTTACTTTTTGTCACTTGCTATTTGATTTGATCTCTTCAATAAAATTTTACTTAGAGAATTTGTGATTGAAACAAAATGCAAGATTCTTGAATTGAGAATAATTCTGCATTCTGTAAGTGAATAAAGCATAAAGTTTTCTGTTTAGGAGTAAATTGAAATTGTTTTATTCCTTGTCCTTACTAATGCTATAATCTATGCATTTTTTTGTCATTATATTGCTTCCATTTTATTTATCAAAATATCAGAACATACATACACTTAAAAATGATAAATAAGAAAAAAATGAAGCTTTAATTGTTCCAATGTTACTGTTCTTCATACATAACAGAAACGTGGTGAGTTTCACCACAGGTTTTGCACCTTGTTGCAGACATTTACAGTAAATATTTTGAACAGTCTATTTTGTTCTTTCTCCTGTTTTAGGAGCTGATTACATGCATATATATATACATACATATATATATACATACATATATATACATACATATACATACCTACCTATATAAATATTTTCTTAACAAATACTATATGCAGGAACCAAATAAGCTCACAATATGCTCTTGGCAATAGTCTGCAAGTTTAGAACACCTCTTTATGGGGCTCAGACTTCTTATTAAATTAGTTGGATTTTCTTTTTCTAATTGTTCAAATCCAACCAAAAAGGAGATTCATGTGTCGTAATCCTGAGCCCTGAAATGTTTATCTTTTAGAACAGTACACAGATTTGAGTAAAGCCTTTAACAAGGCCCCATCAAAGCCTAGTGCCAAAGTTTGGGCTTCAGAAACAAACAAGATAAAACCCAACAAACACTAAGACAAGAGCCATAGAAGCTCTCTTCATGTAAAAAGTAATCCTGTAAATAATTAGTTGTCCAAGTCTTCACTAGGAAGGCAATGTGAAATGCTGTGGGTTAGATCTTTCTTCTACCCTTGTTCTAACCTGTCTGTATGGGAAAGTTGCCACCATTTATTCATTATCATCAGAAGTTAAAGATGGAGTCTCTCAGGAAGGCTAGACATGTGTTGCTTTCTTTCTGAAAAGATTATATCCACTTTTCATCTGCAAATTGTTGACTTAAAAAGAACTCTGGGCTAATTTGTTGAGATAAGTAAGCCTGAGACAAAATCATCTTCAGGATTAGTAACTGGATCTTTGGTCTGCAGCATGAGGACAACAGTATTTTAATCCATACACTACTCTGCATTTTACTTTAAAATAGCATTAAATTAATTGAACACAGGTATTCAGAACTGGAATCGTCATCATTATCTTCTCTTTCAGAGTAATTGTAAAAGAATTTGACAGCTATCATTGCATTTTTAATAGGTTCACCTCATTAGGTTACCCTGAACACTCATCACATCAAATGTTTTAGAAAATAGAGAACTGCTTGTTTCAAGAATTCAAGGGATATTTTACATGAATAAAGCACTATGTTTGCCGAAGTGTCTGTCAGAAAAGCATAAAAGAGCCCCTAGGCTCGATGTCTGTTTCTGTGAATAAGGCAATCACCATTTAAAAGTGGTAGTTCCTGACTTGAGTCTACCAAGGACTGTAAAGAAAGAAAATCATTCAAGTTTGAAATCTACAAAGGTCACTAAATAAATTAAACCTAGGTTTCTCTCTTTGAGTAAACTAAGAGAGGAGCATTCAGATCACAGCTCCCTCCTAAAGCTAATGCTAATTTAGGTGAATTATCCCTGAGAGATTCAAAGGAAAGTGATTTCACAAACTTTAGAACTAATGGGATGAATTCTTAATACTGATATAAATGTACCATCTTCCTGGTTCAGCTTTGTACTTTTGAAATAGAAAGGTCCTTTTATCACCTTTTGGTCTCATAATCCCAAATCATGCTGAACACTTAAACTATTCCACTAATTCTTGCTGTCCTTTAAAAAACCTAAAATTGCTGATTCCTAGTGTCCTTCAAACTCTTTACTAAAAAAGTAAAAGGGAACTAGGATGATTTGCCATTTTAAATGTTGGGTGGTTTGTGTGTGGGATTTTTTGCTTTGTTTTGGTTGCTGTTGTTGTGGTTTTTTGGTTGGCTATATTGTTTACTTAAATTGTCTGACTGACAAGGGGTAGATCTCCCTTGATTTCGTCAATTAAAAATACAGCTTCTAAAAAAGTATTATTGACTATTCTGCCAATAAAAAGTAAAAGGTAAATTTATAAGACATTTTCACAGCAAAATAAGAATTAATAAAAATTAGGAGATCTAAAAGTTATAGCAATTCCTCGGTGAAAAAAAAAATAACTGTGTAAAATCCAGTATTTCTCCACTGGATTAAAAGAAAAGCTGACTCAGATTCTGTATCAAACCTAGTTAAATTACCACTCATTAAATATATGGTTGACATAAACTTCTCTTATCCAATCTTCAC
Organism: Prinia subflava; assembly: GCF_021018805.1. NCBI lineage: Eukaryota > Metazoa > Chordata > Aves > Passeriformes > Cisticolidae > Prinia > Prinia subflava. The sequence continues at coordinate 20,564,699 of NC_086253.1, read as the reverse complement.
AATTTTTTGCAAAATCAGTGTTTTCTAAATGAAATATTTCATTATCTATCCCTAGAAAATGGGATGCAAGGGGTTTTTTTTAAATTTCAGAATTATTTATCTTTAATGATTGAAATTTTATCAAAATCAGTGAATGCATGATCATACAGAGGCTGAAACACTGTGGTAAATTTCAGTAAGTTGGAATTTTTTTTTAAATATTAAAAATCCTCTCATGATAGAGTCTCATAATGGGAGTACTGTCAGATCCTGAATTATTGTGATGCTGTTTGGCTCATAATTAATGCATTCTGGAAACTAAGTAATGACAAATACACCAGGTAATGGAAGTTTCTGTGGATACAATATCCATAAAACATGTAATGAATAGCTTTACAAAGAAACTTCAATTACAAAATATACTTAATCACCCTTCCTTACACTGAAATATCATTGACCTGTGACCTCCTAAACAAAGCTAATAACAAATCCATAAAAAAAAAAAAAAAAGCAAAAATCCCAACTACATACGATACTAATGCAGTTTTTGGAGTTTTCCATATTATTAGCCAATAATTTAATGGTGAATGGAAATGTGAATGGAATGGAAATGTGATGGAAACTGTGACCCAGTTTCAGTGCTACTAGTTTATGGCAGGGAAGGATGAGTAGGGAATTAAAACAATGGCTTTTTTTCCCTCTATCTCTGAGGCTGTTCAACTGTGTAAAGAAAGATATGGAGAAGTTCACCATAAAAACCACAGACCCCAGAAGATGACCACAAAGAGAGTAAAGGTTTAAAACACTTGAACTGAGGTAACTCACTTATCATCTTTCCTAAAGAGTGCTTAAAGAGTGTGGTGACAGAGTAGGTCAGATGTGCTTTAAAGAGTTTGGGAGTGAATGCTTGAAAGTGTCTCTGAATTGGTCTTAACTTTTTTTCTCATGGGGTTGTAAAATTGAAGACACCTGTAAGGTAATGAGACAAAAACTGGTTTTCACTATGCATCCAGTTAGTTAACAGCAAACATGAAGTTCTTTGCACCAGACTGATGTATTCCTGAAACTCAGTCATAAACTTTCAGTATTATTTATTTATTCATTTATTTTATTAAGGGAAGTATGTTAGTACTTGCTTACCATTAAATTTATCCTAAATTTGTTTAAAGAAGGATAAGAAGAACAGATGTATAAAATGGAATGGATTCTTCATGAACCTGTGAACTACTGGGAAAACATTCAAGGGAGTATATATGGCCTGATATCCCATTTATATAAGCTAAGAAATGTTATTCAGAAATACAATGTCTGTATGGTAGTCTTTATGATAATACAGCTTGTCCAAAATACTTCAAGTTCCCACATGAGAAAAATGGAGCGTAGTTTTTAAAAAAGTCTTAGCAACCAACCACAGAACTGAGCACATAAAATATATGACATACTTCTGCAGAGATAAAATCTGAGAGTACTGTAGCCAGTGACCTAGGGATTTTCTGAGCTTAAGGTTTCACAGCTGCTAAGTGAGATATTGTCATTGATGTTTTCATAATTATCTATGACAAGCGTTCCCAATTCAGAATATTTCCTTATTTTAAAATTTATTTCTAACCTAATTTCTGGTAATTTCACTGAACTGAAATGTTTTTTAACTAGTTCTGGAGAGATAATTTTTTATTCACCTCCTTTGCATAGTTTTATGATCACCTGGTATATTTGGTTTTATTTATCCTCTTCACAATGTGAAGTGTTCAAATTTACTTAGTTTCACTTTATCTGGAAGCCATTCCTGTGGGAATACTTTATAGAAATATGTATTCTTAGTTGCATTGTTATTTGTTATTATTATTTCAGAGTTTGCCAACTAAATCACACGTAAAAAAGTAAAAACTATCATGGATATACATTTTTCCCTCCCACTCTTCTTAATAATGTTGTTTTTCAGATAATCATTTAAAAGCGTTCATTTTTTTCATTCACCATATCATCATCATCATTTTTTCATTCCTCTTTGCCCTTCGGTTAATTTTTTGCATATCTCTTGCAGCGTCAGTGAGTATACAATAAGCTCCACTTTTCACACCCCATCCCCTAACACATTTCAGAATGGGAATTGAAAAGACAAAGAGAGTACCTAATCCACTGAGGACGCTAAATTAGAACGGAAACTTTATTTACAATGAAACTCTTCCTGAGATGATCAAAAATACGGAAATGGTAATTTTGTTTTATTAAAAATATCAGTGCATTAAATGAATGAAAAGAATGCTAGAAAGATCATACAAGCTGTTCAAACACAAACAAAAATCAAACAAAAAAAGAAAAAATATAGTTAAATGTATCACGCTTCTTTCTATATTCTCCTTTTTGATGGGCAGTTTACAAAGATGTGGTCATAATGCAAAGAGGATAATTATTTTTAGTTTAAATATACTTTCTGGAAACATTTTTTAAAAAAATAATAAACTTAAATTGAAACAGAACAGATGCCAGAATGTTGCAATTAAATTAATAACTTTAAATTATATTCATTAATCCACAGCCTTGATTTAGACTGGGATAATCCCAGGTTTTGTACTTAAACCCAAAGAGGCTTTGGAGATTCATATTAACCTTCTGAAGGGCATTTCACAAGGTCAGAGATCTGTCTCAAAATGAATATTAATGTAAGCGGAAGCTGTGGAACGAAATATTGCTGCCCATCGATTTCTTGAGAGCACCATTTAAAGGAAGACTTATGGGAAAAGGTGGCAAATAGTTGTCAGCACACAGCAGGAGCCACAGGCTCCCTGGGAGCTATGGGGGATGCTCATGAGTGTAATACTGTGAGATAATTTGTGTTATAAAGTTATAAAATGGGATGGTTTGTGTTATAAGGTTACATGTATATAAAAATAAATGTTACAAAACAAACCCAGGCTTGTGGCAATGAAACCAGTAAGCCCGGGCCTGTAGCAATTACGTTTCAGGGTGAACAAAAGCCGGTGACAGGAAATTCAAGGTGGAGCTGGAGAAGTGAGAAGCACCACCATTAACCACAAGAAAGGAGGGTGGACTGATCCTTTCTAGGCAAGGGAACTGTAAAACACCTAACAATCAAGAAAGATACCAATCTTGGCAGCAATCTCGGCAGCAATATTGGAGAGGACCCACCTCTAGTGACCCTTTGACTCTATTCAGACACTCTGAATAACCAATATTATTATTCATCTCTCCCCGGAAAGTCTATTCTGCAGATGGGATGGCCGAATGAGAACCCCAAGTTATTATCCATCTTTCCCTGGAAAGCCTATTCAGAAGACAGGGTGGCAGAATAGAACAAAGAACTTTGGGGGCCGCAGGCAAAATAAAGTGTATTTAAGGGGGACCCCAGGACAGGCTGAATTTGTGAACAGGGGAGGGACTCAGTGCACTAGAGGCTGTGTCCAAGGTTCACCCAGTGCCAATCCCAGGTCATCGACACTGCACTTTTGATTGCCAGTTTGCCTAAATTTGTTCTGTAATTTCTTTAATTAATAAAAATTATTTTATTAATTAAAATTGACTTAAATGTTATGAGGATGAGGATGGCAGGGCATCACCACCCAGGGCTGGTCCCACAGTCTCAGCCAGGAGCAGCCTGGCCTTCATGGGCAGGGCTTTAGTCCTGACCACAGCCTAACACTCTGGGCACTGGGGAGCCTCTCCCCTCAGCAATCAGCAGAACTGGACTCTCCATGGACATGCTGGTACTGAGCTGGCTGCAGAAGAGGAGCTCTCAAGACCCTTACAAAAATAAATGCTTACACAAACTGCCTCATCCTATGTTATGGATGATGCCATCCTACGTCATGGATGATGCACAGGAAAATTTGTCACAGAGACTAAAGAAGAGCTTACTGTCCTCTCTACAGCTCCATGGATGTTAGTGGTTCTTTCATAGAACACTCTGCATATCAGAAGCACAATCAAAACATCAAGAACAGATCTCTGGCAAAAGTAAAAGATACCTCTGTAATCATTATTCTGGCACTATTCTAGTATATGCAAGATCCCCTTAGATAAATGCTGCTGTTATTCTATCACTGGAAGTTTCCTGTGAAAAACTTATCAAAAAAAATTGAGTTATGTAATTTAAGTCAATGGTCAAACATTCAGAAAAACTGCTTATAAACTTGGGTATTTAAAACATCCTGTTCAAAGATCTACAGAGAACCTTTGTACAGTCTTTGTGTCATGAGGTCTCTGTTATCTGGCACGCATTTGACAAAATACTTGTAAATATCTAGGAACTTGCAGAAAACTGTTGTGGAAATTCAGCAAGTTTAACAGTACTCTTAAAACTTGAAAGCAGTGTTAATACACCCAAAAGTGAAATTCAGAGAATGCATGTATTTTAAGATGTGTTGCATTGCTAGATTTCTTACAGAAAAAAAGAAAAAGTACACTGAACAAAGTACACTGAAGGAAAAGTAAAACAACAACAAAGTACATTTTACTACTAGTAGCTTGTTAAACCTCAATAATGTTAAACGAGCTGGGAACCTCAGTACTTTTTAAGACTTTTTATCTTAACTTCTTTTCCAGTGTCCCGTCCTGCTGTAAAAGGGGAGTTGGAGAGGATTCTTTTTTCGAACAAAACCAAAGCGCAAATGCAGCAATAGTTTACCTGAGAACTGTTTATTGATAAAGGAAAATAAGTGTTCCTACCAAAGAGGGATAGAAAAGGGAGCAAAGAGGAGAGAGGCGAGGTGGAGAGAAATTCTCCTGAAAATAAATGAGAGTACCAGGAAACATGAACAGGCTCTATCAGTTCTTTGCTTTTATTCGTCACTACAGTAGAAAATCAAATACTCTTATGCTATCAGTTCCATTTCCTTTTACTTTTAAGTGGGTGAATCACTGGATATTTTGCCATAACCTTCCACTTAATTTGTGTCCCAAAGGAAAACATTAATACCAGTGATTACAAGCCCAGTAACCTGTCCTTCATGTGGAAGCCTATATCAGTGTTTCATGAAAATAGTGAATATAGAGCCATTAAAAACCTCATTAATCTGCCAAATAAATATATTAAAGGAAGTTTTTTATTTCACTTTATTAATTACAAGAAATATTTTGTGAATCCATTTTGAGACAACCTGCATGTTTTCAAGTGGCAACATTTCATAGGTTCTGTCTCTTAAAAAGTTCAGTGGCTTTTTCCTTTAAACAGCAATTTCATACAGCATCACCAAATGTCTTTTGATGCATCATTAGCTTGGATGAAATGTTGAGAGTGATGACAGAGGTGCAGTAGTAAGCACTCCTAGCTACAAAAAAAGCATAGTTGCCATATCAGATAAAGGTTTGACTTCTTTAACAGGTAATTGGTGTTGCTAAGTTAATACAGAGAAAAGCATTAGCATCTCTGTAATTTTTTTAATAGTCTCACAAATGCTGAGGAAAAATACATATTACGATAATAATTCATAACAGATAAATGTTTTTTATACTATACTAAATCTGTTTTGAAAATGAAAACTCAGATTTATAATATGTGCAAGATGACTTGTGAAATAGCAGGAAAAGAACTTTGGTTTGAGCAAGTTTTTGCAATCTTGCCAATAGATTTTTTCAATATTTTCACTCTGCATTCTGTATCAAAGCTCCAAAATAACAGGGGAGATGCTAGTTATCACTATATTTCTAGAGCATGAACCCTTAAAGACACCCAAATATGGTAGCTTTATATATTTGATATTTTTAGTGCTTGCTACATAATGCATTATTATTATTTCAGTCCCCAGGGAAAAAAAACAAACCAAACCAAAACACCCCAAAAACCCTAAAAAAACCCCACCAAAAAACCTACATTACAGTAAGGGAAAAATCCTTAAAAATTAGGCATATAGAATGATTGCTTTAAATCCATGTATAATGTCCCTTTTTGTTATTTACTTTCCTTTTATTCTTTCTTATTCTTTTATTCTATATTTTGATATTTTCCTTTTTTGGACTTCAGGACATTAAGTCAAAGGCATTCTTTTTCGTCTTCACAAGTAAATGACCTTGTTTTATGGGTTTAATTTCTTCCTTCCATTGATTCCTTATCCAAGTCTATAAGCCTAGATTAAAAAAAAAAAAAAAAAAAAAAAAAAAAAAAATCCATCAAAGGTTTCATTGTGATTTTTTATTTTAAGTCACATTTAAAAATTGGCAACAATCCTGCGGAACTGCCTGTGCACCTGGAGTCTATAGGCATAAGAGTTTTTGACTGTAAAGTGACTTTAGCATTGAAAGTGCTGTCATTTTTTGAAGTAATTTTGTTAGAGTAAGGCACCTTTAGATCTATATTGCATCTAAAGCCAACTAAGATTCATTGGTTTAAATAAAAATGAGGTCATGTCATGCCAAATGCCTTCTGCAAAATACATACCTCTTTGCTTCCAAGGTGTGAATAGAAAGGACAGAAACTGTCTAAATCTGGCTATGCTAAATCAGTAGCTATTTAGTCAACATCTTGAACTTTGAGATTCTTTTTGGTCTGAAATTATATCAGTGCACATCTCTAAGAAAGCAGTTAGTCACACATGGGCAAGGCTGAAGAAAAAAACATTCTTTATCATTCTTGTTGAAGTTGTTTCACTATGCATGTAAAAAATTGTAAGATTTCTATGACAGGTGAAAATGTAAGTGTCCATAACTGGCTTTGAGAATTTTCCAAGCCAGGCAGAGAATTAATCATTTTGAGACTGATCATCTTCATGCCTGAGAGTCTTTGTGAACCTCATCTTGTAAGCTTTCATAAAATTACTTCCTTATCTTTATGTAGTCAAGTCTGTCTTTTTGAAGAAAAAAAAATTTGTGCACTGCACAAGTTTGGAAAGATTGTGTGCACTAAGTTCGGAAGAAAAAGCGCAAATCTATTTAGAAGAGTGTTCTGTACTGAGTCAGCTCCAAATACTGTAGTTAAAGCATCAGGCAATTACTTAATTCAACCCATGCTAGAGTAGGATATTTGTTGTTTTGGGAAGATTGATTTTTTTAAAGTTTTAATTTAGAGTCTGTGTGGGCATTGATTAAAATCATGGTTTTTTTGGGCTTTGTATTTCAGCCTTGTTGACTCCTCCCTTAAATAATTTTGTGCTTGAACTTTCATCTTCTAGAGACTATAGACATCGTAAGGAAACCGATTCCAAAAGTCCTTGGTAAGCATACACTGTGTACAGCTTATTCAGCTCTGTGCTGTGATAGTCACAATATTTTATAGGAGGAAGCTCACCAGTCATTTCAGATATATCCATAGAGACCTTTGTAGAACAGTCCTCTGAAACTATCCTTGGGGAGAAAGAAAATATATTTCCACAGTGTCATTATCTTTACAGTTTGATTATAATGACTACAGCTATAGTTCTATTATTACTGACACTACTATTACAAGTGTAATATACCACAGCAGAGTGTGACATTTCCTAGGCTATTGTAAAGCCTCTAGAAGCCATCAAGGATTTGCTTAGTGTACTACAGAACATGTCTGAGCAATTAATTTTATGAGACAAGGCACCACTGTGAATAAAACCATCTCCAGCTCTCAAAGTGAGTGCTTTGTACCCAACGTGGTAAAGCAAGAATTTAGCTTAAGCCAAAAGATTATCTGGAACAGTTTCTTTTCCCACATTTTATCACAATAGACAAGTACAAACCAAATAAACTGATAATAAAAATTACCAGTATGTATTATGGCTATGCCAAGATTTTATGGAGAGAAGATTTGAGACAGGAAAAGAAACTGTTATGACATCCAGTTTTGTGCATGCATCTGCTGAAATCACACTGGAGTTTTATTAGTACTTGGTTCACGTTTCTTTCACAAGTATGTAAAAATACATATTCATTTAGAAGAATTTCTAGAAAAATTATGTAAAAAATGTATTAAATAAAATTATCAAAAAACAGATAAATAGGAAAAAAAGTTCATAATAGAAAAATTGAGTCAAGGACAGAGAAACAGTGACATAATCCACCTCAAATCTAGGCACACTTGCAGTTCTATATAGTTTCTGGGTATTGTCTTTATACTTGCATGTTTAAATTACGATTGCAATAGCATTATGACATTTTGGTCTGATTTTCTGTATTATGTGGGGTAACAAATTTCATTGAAAAACATACTTCACAGTGCTTTAAGAAATATCACTTTATTTCCAAGAGGATTTAGAAACAAAGAAAGCAGTTCTTAACAAAATAACTGCAATACATACCTTTTTTTCCACATTAAATTTTACAATAAATGTGATATTTGAAAGCCTGTTTCCATCTCGTGCAAAATGAACTGGAACAGAGTTACTTACCTAATTAGAATTTTGTTCTAATTTTCTCAAGAAAAAGTAACTTTTAATCCTTAATGAAAAGTATATAAATTCCTCTAGCTACAGAAATTCTGGAAAGTGAAAATAAGGTCTCTTGTCATCCGCAGAAAGGAGATTCACAATCAAAGAGTACATTTTTTTGCCTATGAAAAAGTTGCAAATTCTGTGAATGGATCATAGTTTATTAAAAACACCCTAAAACCTTGTAATTGCTGAGAACAAAGATGATTAGTTTTCTGTAGAGCATGCTCACATGACACCACACCGGGGTCCACTGGCCAGCTATACAGAACATACCAACACAAATCAAGATAACAATCTTAAAACACAACGCTGCACTCACACCAAAATGTAATGCAATTCTGTAATTATGCAAAAGTATTACTGTAGTTAGACATTGTTGAGCTTGGGGTTTTGGGGGCAGTTGTTTGTTTGTTTGTGTTGTTTTCACTTGTTTATTCATTTGGTTTCTGTCTAGCATGGTTCCACATATGTGCAAAGGAAGAACCAGTCTGGGCTACTCACATGCTATGCTTTCCCTTAGGGCTCTTCAGATGAAAGCACTGGGCTGTAGCTCAGAAACCAGAGAGAAATTTTTCATGCAACAATGAAAGGTCTAAATACGGTCAAACACTTAAAATGCTGTCTCTGTAAAGGGTTAAGAATCAAACATAAAATGTGTCCAAGAGTATGTATCCAAATTTGGAGTATACATAGAGAACATTTCCCTTTGCTTTAGTAGGAGGTATCCTTCAATAATATATATTGTAAAGATACATCTTTAAAGACCAGCATTCAACATCTGAATGTGGAACTGTACCCTTTTGTATAAATTCCCATCAAATTTCTGAACAAAATTTTTGTGTGGAAAAATCCTTGCATATTATGTGTTTTCTGAAGTAATTATTTTTCTTTTTTGGGCCATGAGTAAATAAATACATGGTAAACAAAATGTTTCTGAAGTGGTTCAGGTGAAATTAGTGTTTACTATTCTTAGTCGCTATTGAGAATAAAGTGCATTTTCCACATTTTTACTTCTAAGACATCTCATATTCTGAATCAATTGATCCAAGAGACGGTTTTTCCAAGAATGTGTCTAAAATCCATCAAAGGACACAGAGACATGACTGGAAATTCAGATCAAGAATAGCCTCTAACTAGGGCACCAAGACCTCTTTATTATGAAATACTGCCTGAGGAACAGATGACTTTCTTGTCTGCACCAGGTGGCAGTTAAATTTCCCTTCTTTTTTGAAGTTAGAAAAGAGATCTTTGCTTCCATTTCTGTTTCTTATTCATTAAAAAAAGTACACGATCTTTCATAACATATAGGTTCTTCTTTAAAATGTATAGATGACTATCAAACACAGACCCATCTTTTGGAACCTATCATCTTCCTTGTTCAATTAAACCTATTTATTTCCTAACTCTCTTGGTATTACTGTGGATGACACTCTCTAATATTTCCTGAAAACAATGTCTGCATTAAGCAACACAAGTGTTTCATCTTTTCTGCTCTTAAAGAAGTGGTTTCATAACTCTTGTGAGGTAAAGCCAAAAGCTCTAGAAAACAGAATTTGGAGGTCTAGTGTATCACTGCATTTGTGCACTGCTTTTCAGCTTAAACAAAAATGTAACTGCAGTAGTGGTTCTAATCAAAGAAATGCCACATTTTAATTCGTAGCAGAATTTTTAGAAAAAATGAATGTAATTATAGCACAGTCCAAAGAATATGAGAGAAGGGGCAAAATAAATATGTATCTTTCTGTTATTGAGGAATAATTATTATTCAAAGTGTTTAAAATACATTAACATTTGATTTTTGTAGCAGTCATGCCCACACAAGAGAAATGAACAATATTCTGCACAAATACACAATAATCATTAACAGCAGCAAATGCATTAATCTAGTCCTCATTAATATTAATTTTTATTTCTGCGATTTATATCTAAGCTATAAAAATCTGGGACTGTTTTTGCGCATACCCTCCTAACAGACCAATTGTTTAAAACCTTTTCTGCAATAATTACAATAACTTTGATTACATGGTGCAAAATGTCAGAACCATGGTATCTCTATTCCAGAAGTACTTGGTAACTGTCCTACATTATTATAACTATCGGCATTTACCTGTAATTTATTTGACTAGCATTAGTGCATAGATAAAATATTTTAATTGGCTAAATCATAAATACTCATTTACAATCCTTGTAAAGATTGATAGTTAAAACCTATAGTCTATAATATGCGGCAGTTTGGGATATATCAGTACATGAATCTGTTCTTCTCTGTTAAACTTCAGATTAATTACTCTGAAACAATCTTTGACATAAGGATTGAAAATGCCAAAGGGAACAGATTGTTGGGCACAGTACTCTTCTGAGAAATAAAAAGATACTTTGGTTTAACTGTCAAAGATAAGATCAGCATTACTGTTGCATCTTAAAGACAGGAAAATTGATCAGATTTCAGTATGATGTCAAAAAATAAATGCGAAGTCAAAAGATACACGAACCAACTTAAAATTTTATGGCTGGAAATATATCTGGAAAACACATTATACACTAAATGGTAAGAAAAATAACAGAAGACACCAGTAGAACCCCATAGTTTACTAATCAATTTGATTTTCAGGGTAAGTACTTATGGAAAAACAACCTAGTGATGTAAATACACATTTGATTATACAGTAATGAACATGAAAGAAGTGGAGAAATAATGACCTGGGACTGCAAAAAGTAAAATAAATATTTGTGTATAAGAGGAAGACTACAAATTAAACTATATGGAGGTTTTTTTGAGAACTTTTCATAACTGTAAATTCATAGTACTTTCGTGATCTCCATATTAAAATTACATAACAAGTAACATGACTGAGCAACTCATCCCACAAATTAACAATGTTATTATCAGTTCTTGGTGGCTACATAAAGATTAAAAAAACCCTTTATGATCAACCCTCAAGCTTAATCAAGTTTACGAGCTTCTCAAGTAGGTAATCTCCACCTGCAAGGTCAGAAGCTACCTTAATGTGTTTCTTGCACATTATTGTTTAATTTACAAAATCAGTGTATAAAGAATCAATACCGGCACCTGTTAGTCATCAACAATTTCAGTAAAACAAAGACTTCTTACAAAATTATTTGACGTTCATGAACACAAACACTGAAACACCAAAAAGAAATGATTGTTATACTAGTGCTCTGCATGCTAATTGTTGCTAAACACTAGAAGTGTTAAACTGTTAATTGTTAAACTGCTAAAATGTTAAAACAGCTTCTGAAAAAAAAAAAACAAAAAACAAACAACCAAAAAACCAACCAGCACCTGTTAGGATTTTGGACTAAAAAACCTAGTGAACTGTGCTTATCATTTCTATTTCTACAAGCTGTCTTTTAAGAAAGAAAAGCTGCTGAAATAATGTTACCATGTGTTTTTGGAGGGCTTGTTTGTTTAAGAAAATTGGAAAGAAAGAGATCAAGAGTCTCATCCTGACAAAATTATATTCCTCTTTCATGCTTTGTTTTTTTACAGTGTGTTTAAACATATTATCTTTCACTCATTTTTAATACTTCTTTTTCTTACCTTCTGTTGGACATACTTTTTAACTGAAACAGTCAAATAATCAAAAAATTGTGGTAAATTATGTACTAGATTTAAGTACCATTTTATCCTTTTCAGGCTTTTACTCCTCACTGCAAGGTTATTATGGTTTCTTCAGACTACCAATAGAGATGTTCGAGAAATAAAAGACAAAAAATGTTTCATCTCCTTTTTCTTTTTCAAAAAAACACTAATCCAGAATATTATTTTGTAATATTCAATTTATAAAGGAAAAGGACTTATTTCAGTGCAAAACAACAACAACAACAACAACAACAACAACAGAAAAAGCCAAAATAAAGCAAGGTAGACTAGAAAAGAAAAATAAAATAAGTTTTTCCTGAATTTCTTGAAAAAACCTTCTTACATAATTCTTTTGGTGGGCAAGTTTCCATATTTTTTTTTAGAATGAAGTGTTTCTAGAATTCTATACTATTTAGTATATAAAGCTGCTCTTTTCATGGACTTCCAATTCTGAATTTCTAATTTTATGTTTAGATAGCTTAAAATATAATGAGCATTACAATGATATCAAGTGTCAGATCAGAAAAATCATACTGCTCTTTCTTCAATATACAAGATAACATAATTTAATTATGGTCTTCCAGAAGAACCCACTAATAATCTTCCTACTAGTTAAAATATTTCTGTCTTGTTTATATTTCTGTCATGGTTTACTCTCCTACCACAAATGGATGCAAGAGTTGTGAAAGAAAATGAAAGAAGTCAAGCATCTCCATTGTAATCAGGAGAAATATTGGTTTCTGCATCCCCTGTGAGGTCCTTTGTCAGGTTCAAAGATTGTGATTACATTGAAGATTAATAACTCTATGGAAAACACTGATTCTTATAATAAGATTTCATGATAAATTGAAACAATGAGGAAATTGCCTCTAACTGGAAGAGCAATCCTTTTATGTAATTTCCAGAAACAAAGCATATATTATACTGGCAATTAGTTCGGAAAAAGGAAGACAGACAGCCATATTTAAGTTTATTTTTATCTTTGATATTATTCCACATTTTCATCACAAACAGATAACATTAATACCTTGTAAAAGACTCTATACTTTTTCCTATCCAGCTTTGCAACAAGTAGGAAAAACAAAAACAAGCTAAAAAACCCCAACCTTTCCAGTGCTCAGGCATACAGTAAATGAGATATTGTGGTTGCATTGAAATGTTAAATGCGTTACAGTAATAAATGAAATGGTTTCATCATGGAGCAATCTTTTGTAGCATTCAATTATACTGATTCAGATGGAAGTGTAACTTAGTGCATCTGAATGGTTTCAATTAAGTAAGAGATTCGTGTAATTCACTCAGGGACACAGAGAGAAAGAAAATTTGCTTTCAAAGGTATGAATTAATCCATTTGTGCAAGCTGAAAAAACCCATCCTTTGTGGTTTTTGATGGGGGGCAGGGGGAATTTCTTTTTTGTATTTAAGAATACTACTGAAATTTTTAGATAACAAGAATTTTTTAAAAACTGGAAAATATATTATAAAAAACTGAAAAATGTATTATAAACTAGAAGTTAATACAACTGATCTGAATAAATGCAGTATATAAAAATTTCGGTTTGTATTACAGAGTATTAATAATATTAGTATATTTCCCTTATGTTACACTATGAGGGAATTGCAATAACATCTTAATTTTGAAAGAACCAGAGAAACTGACTGTCAATGGGTTTATTAAAAGTAAGAGATTTTGTGAGGGCATTTTTTATTCTTTTTCCAAAAAATATATATATAACACTGATGCCAAGGTAAAAAAACAAATATTCCTTACTAATTTAGCAGAAAAAAAATCAATTCCTTACTTAAGCAATGTAAAACATATGCAGAGCTATCAAAAAGGATGTACTGCAATAGGGAAATACACTATGGCACAACTCTTGGAGAGAAAATTCAGCACAGTCTGTGAAGTAAAATAGAGAGGAGGACATGAGAGGATATTATTGAAGCATAGTATAGCATTTCAATTAGATATTTAGCTAAAAAAGAAGCAGAATAAAATCTCTGAACTCAGTGCTGTCCCATTAGTATTTATTTAAAATACTCATGTTCATACAATATAGATCATGCTTAGATTAATTATAGATATTAAGAAGAAAATAGCACTCTTCCTAAACTGCATATTGATCTGCATAAATAAAATTTTCAGTACATATTTTAGTCTTGATTCAGAGAATATGATCATCCTACAAGTGGTCTGCATTCATTTATATCACTGCTACGTGAACATTACTCAGAAACAGAGCAGAAAACTGATCAGACCACTCTAAACCAGGAGCAAATGACAAGAGGGATGTTAGAGGTGTTCAAAATGAAGTTAAGCCTGGGCAAACAGGGCAAGGAAATTTATTGGTTTAAATTTGGGGTTGTATCTTAGTGTGAAAATCTACCTGAATTTGCCTTAAATTCCTCAAGTTTTGTGTTCTGTCTGTAATGGTAAATAGTAAACCATCTCCCTGTCTTTATCTTGAGCCATGAGCTTTTGTATCCTTGTGTTGTTGAGGAGGGTGAGGGAGAGTGGGTACTGTCTGTGAACTGGTCAGGGTCATCCAAATCACAGGAACTGATGTACATTAATCAGTGGCAGAGGGAAGAGGATGAAAGTATTAAAAATTGCAAATGCTGGGAAGATACGTATCTGTGGTATGGGAGTGGATATAGGGAATTGTAAATAAAAGGCTGAAAGCATTTACATTCTCCCATCTGGAGAAGTCTCCTTGGAGACCTTATAGAGGTCTTTCCCTAAGTGAGGAGGGATTGAGGAAAGTTGTGGAGAGATGTTTTAGTAGGGTGACAGGTCAAGGGCCAATAGTTTTAAACTGAAAGAGGGTAGATTTAGATCGGACAGATGATGAAAATTTTTACAGTGAGGATGAAATGACACTGCAATAAGATTCCCAGAGAAATTTTGTGTGCCCCCTGGAAGTGTTTGAGGATGGGCTGGATAGGTCTTTAAGAAGCCCAGTCTAGGGAAAGGTGTCCCTGCCCACAGCAGGGAGGTTGGAACCAAAGGATCTTTAAGGTCCCTTCCAACCCAAATCGTTCTAGGATTCTGTGAGTTACTTATGAAAAGATCAGTCATGTTTACCAAGCAATAGAGAGGGAAAAACAAGAGCATGCATATGTATATATATAAATAGAAATGTATGTTCATATTCATATCTATGTATTTATATTTGTGCTCTATTATTCTGTGTTTTCACAGACAAATATTTCAGATATAACATATTTCAAACAAATGCTTGTAAAAAAAAATGCACCATTGCTGCAACTTCTAACAGTTAACTTGAAGTCAACTTGTTTTCTCAGAATGTTTGAAATAGACTGTCTCAGGTGATTAGGCAAAGTTGATAAAAACTCATGGAAAGCAATTTACTGGTACAGATGGTACTTCTTTCAAGTCTGAAACATGCAAAATGTTTTCTTTATTAATAATTTCGGCAATTTATTCTGAGATCTGCTTGTTAAATCAATAAAACTCCATTGAGTTGTTTTAGAACAGAGAAGAGTTAAACATTTTTACTGCTGTGCTCAAAATTTTCAGATCTGAGATGTCCTCAAGCATTCATATATAGTTAGACAGACTAGCTCTGGAGGTTTGTACAAGTAAAATTAAACCTCAGAAAACTGCTGCAAGAATGAGAATCAGATGTCTCAAAGGTTCATTGGAAATGTTGGCTTTGAAGGGAAATGTTTTCCCCACAACTGCAGACATCAAGCATGAAAAAGGGAATTTGCTTTTTCACTCACCTTGAAAGTTTTCTCTTTGTACATTTTCCATTAAGAAGACTATAAATGCAGATATGTTTCCTGACATTTTACCATCTGTGATACGTACTTTGTGAACTATCAGAAGTAAGAAAAAAAATCAGATTTGGGAGCAGTCAATATCAGAACGAAGAAGCAAAAAACTGATGGGACATAAAAACAATAACAGTGTTGTTATTGTAAATCATAAAAAATAGTCTCTCAACGACATATTGCAACAACAGCAAAACACACTAAAAAACCCAAAGGCATTGAGAACTGTCTACTTTGAACACAGGTATACTGCATTTTCAGCCAAGACAAAAAGAGCAACTACTTTTTACATAGTGTCTTTTAAATTATATTTCTTCTTTACCCTAAATTGACAATACAATATAACCATTACTGGAAAATTAACAGAATATTGATTAAAGTGTGGTTATCTTGCCTTATGCTATGGTGCATATGTTGGCATTGAACTCAATACCATGTGATTTGTTTGGAAATTCACATGACATTTATGACTTAAAATAAAAGGAATCAGAATTAATAATAGATTTTGACACAGACTTAACTACCTACTTTACCACTTATTCTTTTAATCATCTGATACTTTGCCAAAGTAGGAAATGTATCAAAAATAACAAACAAGAAGAATCAAAACATATATGGTTTGTTGAAAGATTGTTATGGCTATTTTTTGGAATTATCTTTCACTTTAATTATGCAATGAATATGAAAAAAATTGTTAATGCATTAATTCAACAGTACAAAACAGTGCAAAAGAACAATAAAATTTCCCCTTATACAAATAAGAATAAAATATTAATAATTAGAAATTGTGAATATTGTAGAAACAAATAAGTGCACAAAGACTGGAAAGTTGTCAACTTACTGACAGTGAACGTATATTTACACTTGGGAGAAAACTTATCAATTGTATATCCTTTCTATAGACCATGTGGTTAAACAGTCACTGTTAGAGTCATTTCATTAGAGGCTGCAAAAGGATGCCTAGAGACTCTCCAGCAAAGATACAATTAGATTGAGGTTTCATTATTCTTAAACGTGTTATGTTTCCCATTAGACAGTGATCAAAGAAAAAATACTAAAGGAGATCTGTAGGATGCAAGATTGATTACAGGCTGATTCAGCAGTGCAACCACTGTTTGGTGCAATCTCAGCATGAATGGAGTCCCCAGAGAGCACGTTGCTATCTGATAGCACTACAGTAAGGGAAAAATCAAACTACTTTTAGAAAGTAAATTGGTTGGGGTTGCATTACACAAGAAAGCATTATAGCTCAGATAGTCATTTTTCCTGGAATCCAAAGGCAGGTGTTCTAAAAACATTTCAGTTTTCAGCTGCACATAAAATCCAAACCCAGAACTGTTCAGTTACTCTAGTGGAGCTAGCAGGAAGAAAATACTTCCTTTGAGTTATTGTAATGGATACAGTTAATAGTTCTTTTAATATGCAGTTTACACTCTCTATACAATATTTTTTTAATCTATTATAAATTTCCTTTTATGTAGTTTCTTTTTTCTTCTTAGCTCTCCATTACCCAATAGAGTTTCACATCTGGAAAACTTAGCACAGACTAAGTGACTGATGTAGTAAGGGACTAATCTCAATTATCTGGTGTTATGAGCTAGCAAATATCCATTGAATAAAATTTTACAGCTTTTGTTGTCTGTCTCAAACACTGTTAAAGCCACAGAAGGATTTTGCTGTGAGATAAGCACAGAAGGAAAAGACAGAATGGAGGTAACACCAGGCCTGTCAGAGGCAAGATCTGGCTGGCACATCCTGGTTAACACCTCCAGATGAAAACTCCCATTGAGTCAAACTGTGAAGAAGCAACTGATCCTCTGCCTTTCAGTGGTCAAAGAAAGATCACCCCAAGTTATGAGACAGATGACATCTGCGACCCCAAATGACCACTGAAACCCCCCTGAACACACGTCAGGTACCTGTGAATTAAGCCCCCCCCAGCAGAAACTTGAGATAAGAGAGAGTGGTACAATTTTCTGCTGGGACAACCATGCTGAATCAGCTCCTACTGGGCAAAAATTCCATAAAGGGGAGATCATAACCACTGATTCATGGCCACCAACCCAGCAAACTCACCATCTCAAAAGGAGAGTAAGACTGAGCATGCAGACTAATCAGTACTAAAATTTAGGGAATCATTTAACCAATAGAATGAGAGATCTGGGTAGCCAATGAACATTAATTCCTTTGTTGACTAAGATGTATAAATAGTGAAAAGTTTTGAACTTCTTCAGGACCTCTACCACTGAGAAGCCTGCAGTGAAGAGGGACCAACAGGATGCTGCTGGATTCACATGTGGTGACTATCTGCTACTTTCTCTCTCTCTCTCTCTCTCTCTCTCTCTCTCTCTTTCTCTCTCAAATTCATTGTTAAATAAAATCTACAGTATTGACTTCAATATATGGTCTTGTTTGCAACTTAATTTGGGCAGAGGCATCTCTCGCTAATCCATTAACATCTGTTTACATATATTAACATGTATTTTTTCTTTAAAACCGTGTTATGCAAATTTTATCTAGGAATGTGACTCCTCAGTAACATTTCCTACATGTATACTGAGGAATAGAAATCCAAATTTTAAAATTTCAGAGGACCCTTAAAGCCTTTGCCTGCAGTGTACTGGAAAATTATTCCTACAACAATGATTTTGAGAAAACATATGTTTCCTGCAGAAAGTTTTAGACATCTGGAAAAAGAGGGGAAGAAAAAGTTTACTTAGATGATTACACTTTTCACATACCAAAGGTTTGTGTTTCAATGCTTTTCTGTACTTTTCAGTAAATTATGACACAAATTCTGGTTTTAATTCTTTAAGTCTTTACACATAATTCTCTAAGTGTTTTATAGAGTTAATTGTATTAATTTCTGTACATTTCACTTGTTTTGAATACAGCTATATAAAAAACTGTGCTATAGCTCTATGCACTATTTTTCTGTATTCTTAACACTGATTCTGTTACACTGGTTTTGAGAGGAATGAAGGAGAATGAAAGAGAAATGACAGCTGCCACCAGAACTTCAGCCAGTACAGACTCCTCAACATCTGCACTATTCATACAAAGTCAGAAGAAACATATGTTCTACTTTTGCTTCCTAATTAAAAGACAAAATTAATGGCAAATCGTAAATATAATGCATAAAAAATATGCAGCTACCACCACTCCTTAGCAGAAATGCACAATATGCATGTATTTGAAGAGCAATGCCATAAACAGGATTGAAGAATGAAAAATTCATCAAATGAGAAAAGTATTTTATTTGTAAAGTAAATAACCTTTTTTTTTTTTTTTTTTTTTTTTTTTGTACTTTATGTGTTCATATATATATATATATATTTTGGGCATGTTCAGCCTTCAGGAGAGATGACTGAGAGGGCACCTCAACAATGTGTATAAGCACCCAAAGGGAGTGTGTCAAAGATGATGGAGGCAGGCTCTGCTTAGGGGTGCCAAGCAATAGGAGAAGAGGCAATGGGCAGGAACTGATGCACAGGAAGTTTCACCTGAATGTGAGGAAGAGCTTCTTTTCTGGTGACTGAACACTGTAACAGATTACCCAGAGAGGTTGTGGGGTTTCCCTCACTGAGATATTCAAGAATCGTCTGGTTATATCAAGAATCATCTGGACACAATCCAGTGCAGTGGGATCTAGGATGTCCCTGCTTGAGCAGGAAGGTTGGATGGCATGTCCTACTATCATTCCACTTCTAATCTTACCCATTCTGTGGTTCTGTGATTCTGTAGTAACATATACTATACATATTACAAAGAAAAAAATTATAACTCACATGTACTTTTTAGGAAATTGTACACTTTTTTTGTTTTGTTTTCATTACTCAGGAAAGAAACATGCCAGAGTATTGTTATGGTTTACAGATGGTATGGAATAATGACATGACACAGCATAGTGCAAAAATGAGAGCAATCTTTATTTTTCTAAATCTTCTTTTATACAGTACTTTGGTACAGTGAGTATGATTGGTCATTCAGAGCCCACACCTCTTTGTAAACTACTTTGACAGTAAAGACGTTGGAAAAACACTACCTGCTGATGGTTTTTCACTTCCAAGGATTGTTTTGGTTTCCTCCTTGAGATTTTCCCAGGCCAGAATGAGAGAGTTGCTTGCCTGCCTTTCAGACAGACCATAGCAGTGCCTGAAGCCTAAAATCTGACCACTGTCAGTACCCACACTAGAGCTACAGAATTTCTGGTGAAATGGAACAATCTCTTCCAATGCCTACCAGCTCACATTTCCCCACCTAGATAGCTGGAGAGTTAGACAAATGACAAATACTCAATCAGACAGAAGTACAACTTTCCATCTTGAGAGAAAACCGACATTTAAGGGACAGATGAGACACAGAGACCTTTCCCTAACTCAGCAAGATAACTGGGTGACTAACAAGGATGTCAGACTGCTCAGGGTCCTGAATAGCAGCACAACTTAAGGAACTCTTTGGACTGCTCAGAAAAGCTATCTGGGCAGGTGGTAACTTGAGGAGTTAGCCAGGTTTCACACCATCCGAGGAGGACAGCTGGGTATGAGGCAAGATGAGAAGCCAAGCATTCTGCCTCATTTCTAGCCAACCCACCATCCTGGGGTCCAATTGGCAAGATAGTGGCTGAGCATAGTGGCAGAAAATCAGATTAACTAGCATCTGGCTGCTTGGTCAGGCTATCAGCATTTCTCATTTTCATTGGTGTTTCTGACAAAATCTACATATTCCCAAACAACCATGCAATTCCATTCAGAAAGGTGTTCTCCTTGACCTTTTGAAAAATAACCTCACCAGCTCTTGCTGAACATAGCTATATAGTATATAGAACAAATATATGCTGAAAAATATTGTTATATCTCAATATAAACACATATAAGTATTTTATTGAAAACCTCAGGAATTCTTTCTTTATGAGATTTCCAGGTACCAAGAATAGGTGAATTGCTTATCTGTCAGAAAGTGTCTGGTTTAGACATTCTTCTGTTTTTCTGCAGTTTCTTATCTTTTCAAAGATAGTTGTTATATTTTGTCTGCTTTTGGTCATCCTGACTTCCTTAATGCCCACAGTTTTTCTCTAATATAGATTAAAAATCCCCCTTTACTTCTTTTTCCTTAGTGAAAATACTACTAAGAGATATCCCTCCAGCATCTCAATATAAGCTTCTAACAATTTTTTTCATATATATTGTTATTTCTTTAGTCAAATTACTGAGATGCTTCACTTAGTTATTTAAAAATTCATATTTATACCAATGAGACTTAAATTTTTAAAAATAATTTTAGGATAAAATAAACATAATGCTGTGTTTTGCTATTGTTATTAAGTTTTAGACACTCACTACTGTCAATATTATGTCTTGTAGTCAAACATAAAGAAAAATTTTGCTGTTGTGCAAATTATTGAAAAAAGTGGGCATTAGCTAGACTTAAAGTTGTTTGGGAAGCCTTTAAACCTTTAAAAGGTATTTTCTTCTGGATTTTCAGTTTCTTATCTGTTGGCATGTCATTCTTTGATTAGCTATGGATCATGTTCTTCTTATAGGTAACCTAACTTAGGATACACAACACAGAAAGTAAACTGTAAATACCTATATATACACCTTATACTTAGATTCAGGATTGTGGCCAAATATTATCCCCATTGTAATACACTGAGAAGAGCACCACTAATATAATATTAATCCTGTGCATTCAGGGAATAAAAAAGTTTACCATACCAATCAGACACTTTCTTTGCTGTAATTGAAAAATTTTGGGTCACACCTAGAGCCATTGCTTCCAATTCAAAAATTTAGGATGATCAGAGGTCTGGAGCACCTCTCCTATGCAGACTAAGGCAGCTGGGGTTGTTCAGCCAGGAGAAGAGAAGGGTCCAGCGAGACCTAAGAGTGGTCATCCAGTGCTTATAAGAAAGGGTGCTTATGAAAAAGAGGAAGAGATTTTTTACATGAACAGGTATTGATAGACAAGATGTAATGATTTTAAACTAGCAGAAGAGAAATTTAGATTAGATCTAGAAAGATGTTCTTTGCTGTGAGGGTGGTGGGGCACTGGAACAAGTTGCTCAGAGATGTTGTTCATGCCCCATCCCTGGAAGTGTTTGATGACAGGCTGCATGCAGCCCTGACCAGCCTGATCTAGTGGGTGGCATCCCTGCTCATGGCAAGAGAAACTAGATCTTTAAGGTCCCTGCCAACCCAACATTTTTTATTCCCTGAATGCACAGGATTAGTATTATAGCAGGGGTTTCCCTTCCTATGATTCTGTGGAACATCCACATGGTTAAAACTAATTAAACTTGTCTACCAAGATAAAATCAACACATTTAAATATGCATATGTGAATATGTATATGTTTGTATTCATTATGTGAATCACTTTGTTTAAAGCTTAACAAACTTTAAAACAAATTTCATGGATGAGATTATCAGTTTGCTTGGAATGTTGTTTTTTTGCTGTTTGTTGTAGACTTTTTATTTTTCCCACAAATACATATAAACACCTCTTAATAGAAAAAAATAAATGATTTGAAAAGCTTAAGAAATGCATGTAAGGCAGAATGTGCTAAACTGCTAAGTCTAGAGAATAGGACAAGGTGAAACAGGCAACTATTTGTATAGCCTCCTGAAATTCAGTACCTTTCTTTTTGTCTGTATTTTGCTATACTATGTACTCAGAAGAATTGCTATTACCTATGCAACCGATGGTATATTTTTATTGCTCTTAATCTTAACATAAGTAACACAGCTAAATGTTCAATAGATGTAAAAAATGACATAAATTTTTGCTTAAACCAGAAGAAATTGTGAAACCCTAGTAAAACAGCTCTTGGCGGTTCTATGTCTGCATAAAAGGAAATCTTTTTTTTTTTTTTTTTAATGTTAAAGGGAACAACTTTTTAAGGCCATTAAAAACATAAAGGAGAGGTGAGAGAAGATAAACAGGTGTTCATCATGTATGTAATGTAACATGAAAAAAAAAATTGTTAATTAGTCTTGATATTAGATAAACCCAACATTGGAGAACTTGAGCTATTTTTTTTCCAGTTCCACTCACATATAAAAATAACTGTAACAAAATAACAATCCCACATTCAATGCTTTTTTTTAAAAAATTGATTTACATGAATACATTATTTCCTTTTTATTGCCCTCTCAGGCAGTAAGTCGTCTTTGATACCCAGGGCACATGAATTAGAATAGAATAGAATAGAGTAGAATAGAATAGAATAGAATAGAATAGACTAGAGTAGAATAGAATAGAATAGAATAGAATAGAATAGAATAGAATAGAATAGAATAGAATAGAATAGAGAATATTTCAGTTGGAAGGGGCATACACTAATCCAGTCCAAATGCCTGGCCCCCTCAGGTCTACATCAGAAGAATGTATTTACTTTAACTGTGCTCTAATTATATATCTGATTTTAAAAATTCTCATTCTTTTGCCTGATGAGGCATGTTGCTGCTGTCCAACTCTTCAGAAGAGAGTTTTCAATATTTTAATTTCAGATATTCTTATGACAAGGTGAAAGCTGACACATAAACAGACTAACTTTACCTACAATGAACATCAAACAATACTGTCCAAGCAGCTCTGGAGAAAAACCTAGTGCAGATTTTTTAACTCTTAGAGCAACTTCTGATTCTGGTTTGTGACAACATTGGAAAATAACCAAAGGCTGTATCACCCCCTATGGCTCTATGAAGAGTAAACCTGCTAGAAATGTTTAAATGGGACAAAAAGGACGGAAACAGTAAATCACATGTTTCTATGTTCCTTGGGAATCACTGTGAGCTTCTCTAACAGAGTTTCACCAGGTCATTTCTCTATTGAATTAAGAGGCAGATGGAGGAAAAAAGGTAAAGGTAAAAAACAGATGCTCTGTACAGCTTGATCCCCTGCTGATCTCACAGATAGAACAGCAGGTGCTTGTGCTACTGCAAGCAGCTATAAAGAACACACAGATCATCTCAGGCTACCTCTGTACCATTCCAGTTAAATTTTAAAACTGAGGTTTTTTAACCTACAAAACTTACCAAAATATTTCACAACACATTAAAATTTAATAAGATCTCTCTATGCTTTTTGGACAATTACTTAAATGTGGGAAATCTCCAGATCTCTGCTTTGCCATGACTCAAATGAATGTTTGATCCATTGTATTGTTCACTTTTCTTCTATAAGGCTGTATCACTTAGTGAATAAGGATATTCCCTCCTGTATGTGAGATGATTTTCCTGGTGAAAATTTTATCAGAGTTCCCTTGAAAAACTAAATTTTTGACTAAATCTTCTTTTTTGACCTAAAAGCATGTCTTTGAAAATTCTTAGTCATCTCTGGTAGTGAGACTAAAGAATTTGTATAGCCTCTTGAATATATATTATTGAATATAATTAACATTTGACTATGCTAGAGACTTGGTCTTTGATAAATCACTTATTTTTGTATTATTTAATTCCATGATACTAAGCAGAGGCAACAATGCATTCTTCTTTTATTCAACCCCATGATGAAAAAATTTTCTTCCTGGAGCTGCAGAGGCTGTCATTCCTCCAGCTGTTAATAATTTACTTTTTTCGCTGAACAGAAATTACTGTTGCTTCAGAATTGCTAACTTATTTTTCTTTTGAGTGAAACCGTCTGAGATTTCGTAAAAAAAGAGTTACATGAGCTGAAATAGTTTAAATAGTTTTTGCTGTCCTATGGAAGCATTTGACTGAAATAAGTTGAATAATCCATGTAGCTGAGCTAGCAAATTAGAAAGGCAATGTAGGTATGCAGTTCAGCTCAGACTAAGAATGTATTATGGACTCCTCCTCTGATACATACACTGCACAGTAATTTTACAGCAGTGCTTAATGCTGTGTATTTGTCAAAGTGAGTCCAAAACAGAACCCTAATGTTTTATGAGAAAAAGCTAGGATATTTGATAAGAATATTTGCTTGAAATGGTGATATTTGAGATGATCTTAGAATGGTTTCTATTATCTATGTGAATAGATAGATATTCATACTTTGTTATTTTTAGAGTTACAGAGCAAGCAAGAAATCTGCTGAGCATTCTCTTGCACAAAGTCTTCTGTGAGATCTTGGCCCAAGGAAAACTTTGCAGACAGAATCTCTATTTCTGATACTATTATCTTGTACTTCCTAAGTTTCTCTCATAAGAAAGTAAGATTAATAAAAATAACGACAAAAATACTATGTAGACACAGCTTTTAGCCTGAAAAGATGCAATAGGACACTATTTCCAGGAACATTTAATTTGGATAGATTTAAAGATGATATTTTAGCATGTTCCAGTAAAGTAACGGTGTGTATCTTATTGTTAACAGATTACGAATTTGCCAGAGGGAAATCTGGCAGTTCAGAAATTTTAAGAGCAGAATGACAATAATTAACGCTATGAAGTCTAAAATTTAGTTTTGAAAGTGGGATGTGTACAACATGAGTATATCAAGTTTTAGTTTATGGTGTCTATCCAACAACACAGAGGTACTGCACAGAACACAGACAGATCAGGACATCTGCTGTAGCTGTGATCAGCACCAGCAGTTCAGGAGAAAAAGATGCTAACACTGAGACCTCAAAGCATCCACATCCATACGTCTCAGTTCCAGTTTAGATGGGTAACAAACACCACCAACCTTTCACAGACAAGTTGATTTCTCCTTATTCAAGCTGATCAGTCATTATCTGGCACAGAACCACCAGCTGGATCCTTCTTCAAATAAGTAAAAGTAAAGTTGTTAATAGGTCATTTGTTCTTCTTTGCTTCTTTTCTAAAAACATCTAAACTATTAGAGAGGGCAGATGTAGTTTACAGCTTTCAGATAAGCCTCTCATGCAATCATTATCTTTTCTCTTCTTGCTCTGCCAACCCATAAGTGAATCATCTAATGAATCACAGCTGTGCAGGTGCTCTAAAAGTCTCATTTTATTTCCGAAGTACTCTTGAGTAGGCTTCACCTCAAAAGCGTTTGAGGTTTTATTTGGTCAAAATAGGAGTTCAGACTAGTGTTTCCCCCTTGGCCCCTCTCTTCAGCAATATTTCAAACAGATATAGAAGATGAGATGAAGCCTGTGAATGTCACAACACAGATTATCTCAGACTGTAAAAAAGTGGATGAAAGGTGTTACAGGAGTTTTTAAAATTGTTATCAGCATGTTGTCAACTTATAATTAAAGGATCACTGCAAAAAAAATAAAACCCCCCTTTGTTTATAAAAATAAAGCATACCACAATTTTATAGTTATCTATGAATAAAAGAGTACAGAAAGAGTAGAACTCTTTGTTGACTATTTTTTGTATTTGTTGTATTATTTTCCTGGAAACAATAGGGAAATCTGTGTTAATTTCAGATTGAGAAATGATACTTTATTAATTTGTTAGTGAGAGCCAGCAAAGTTAGTATATACTTCTACTCTATTCTAGACTACACAAAATATGTATTTCTAGGAGTACAGCAGAAAAGAACGAATTATTTTGCTTTGTAATCTACAATTTTGTATACATACTTTCAATACTTCTATCTAGAAGGTTTTATTTTGTAGTGATATAGGCAACTGAAAATTCCTTTGGGCCAGGGAACTTTTTTAACATCTGTATATCAAACCATTCTTGTGAGAATGCACTGCAACTGACTGCTGTCAAAAATTAATAATCATTGTATGTGGTC
Source organism: Prinia subflava (assembly GCF_021018805.1). Classification (NCBI taxonomy): domain Eukaryota; kingdom Metazoa; phylum Chordata; class Aves; order Passeriformes; family Cisticolidae; genus Prinia; species Prinia subflava. Next base: position 20,538,286 of record NC_086253.1, on the reverse strand, counting down.
TGAAGCAAAGGGTATATTAAGTAATACAAAAAGGTTGCCTCTCAAGAAGTAGGCAAATAACTTTGACAGAAACAGGATTGAGTGAATTCTTGTGTAAAATATAATTCTATAAACTAGAAAAAATTTCTAGTCTCTTTTGATGAAATTTATTAATGTTCCAGCTATCTCTGTATAGGAACTTAATATATTGATTGAAATGTTGCAATGGATTTTCATTGCTGAACTCTTGTATTCTGATATTTTTGTATCAGTGAGAGGGTCGAAACTAGTTAATCTGTAAATTCCTTCCAGCCCAAACCATTCTGATTGTGTGATACCAGTTTTAGCAGCAACTTAAACAACATTCATAATGAAAATTTAATACTGTGTGAAATAAAATGTCATTTACACTATTTGCCATTAGTAACATAAAGCTATAACAAGCATATTCTTTCATGCATGTTATCTTTATGCATCAGTCTTGAAACAGGTATCCTCTTTGCCATCAGTTCTGAAACTGTCATAGTATTTCCAAAGCTCAGTATAGTAGTAAAATGCTGAAGCAGAAAAAACATAAATAAAAATATATTACAGTAATTCACATGATAATTGTGTTTAGTTTTTGTTTTTGTCTTTTTAGCACTGGATTCTTTATCCCTCTAGCTACTTATTGCTGTGACAGTTACTGACACATGTCCTGAAAGAAATGGAATTTTCTAGACAGCATGACTGAGCAGTTGAGCACTCAGCAGTTACTGAACTTAATGGTTCCTCTCTGAAATAAAACCATGGGGAAAACAGTCATAATTCCTGTCAAGATCCAGTCCAAAAAGTTTACACAAACAGCATTTTACTGGCACATAAATCTGGAATTTCAGATACTAGTTTGAGTAAAAACATTTTTGTTAATCTTTGAGACAATTAATTGTCCCTTATCACAATTTTGTGTCACATTTTTATGATAATTTCATTTAAGTCTCTTTATAACACTTTTTTAAACACTTTTTAAAAATCCATACCGTTCGTTCTTCATGTTCTGCTGAAATAAGGTGGTGAATTTTTGGGAAATGGTGCAGACAACCAAAAATTAGTTTATTCCTGCACAGTTCTGGTACCCTGTTAATTAATGAGCTTTGAAAAATCAATCAGTATCTTGAACTCTGGTATATTCCCTACCTATCGGGATTATTCAGTTTGTTCACTATAAACTGTGAAACCAAATAAAACTTGGCAACTTGCAATTGTGTGACCAACCAAATCCTAAACGATAGAAGAAGGCTCAGAATCACAGAATGATTTAGGTTAGAAAATACCTTAAAGATCATTGACCAACCTTTGACCAATCCCCACCTTGTCAAACAGACCATGGCATTAAGTGCCACAGGCAGTCAAATCTTGAGCACCTCCAGGCATGGCAGTTACATCACATTACCACCCACTCCAATGCTTTACAATCCTTTCTGTGAAGAAATTTCATCTAAACTTCTCCTGGTATAGCTTAAGGCCATTTTCTCCAGCCCTCTCACTAGATGCCTGGGACAAAAAGCTGACCCGCTACCTTGCTACAACTTCCCTTCAGATATTTGAAGAATAACAAGGTCCCCCTGAGCCTCCTTTTTCTTCAGGCCTAGACCATGTGAGCTCCCTCAGCTGCTCATATGATTTCTACCTTGGAGCACCTCAGCACAAATTATGTACCTATGAAGTTCCAGGGAGAATGCAGGGGCTGACCACAAGTGTTGTAAGGGAGGGGAAGTCAAGCATCACAACATAAAGGAGACCAGAAGACAAGGGTACAGGATTTGATTTAGATATGTAGCTGTATAAGCTGAGTGAATCAACTGGCTATATTACATGAGTGGATTAATTACTTGTGTAAACAACCTTTTTTGAAGTACTTGGGGGGGGGGGGGGGGGGAAGAAAAAGAAAAAAAAGAAAAAAACTAAAAAAAAAAAACCTAAAAACCAAAAATCCCCCCCAAAAACCAAAACCAAAACCAAACAACCCTAAAACAAAACAAAAACAAACAAACAAACAAAACCCCCGAAAGGGTAAATGTCACTCTGACCAAGCCAGACCAGCATGGGGCAAAAGTATACATCAGAGCCCAACAAAGAGCACTAAAACTGAGCAAACAACAAAATTAACTTTGAAGAGAGCAATGGGCTTCATCTCTATGCAACCCATGTATTTTTTCCCACCAGGGACAACCAGTATCATGATGGTGAGCATATTTTAGCCTGTTGATGAGAATCAGGTTGGTATTGTGATCCAACTGCATGTGATTATGTTATGTTCTATTACATTTCTCTGTGACTCTGATAAAATCTTTTGTAATGTTAAAATTTTTTAAACAAGTAAATTTAGTATTAAGACACTAAAACCTCCTTGTGTGGAATATCTTAAGAACTTGCTTGAACACTGACAGGGTGTTGAGAGATTGCTGCTCTGAAAATTGCTAAACTAGATACTGCTACGTGTGGTGTCATATGGTGTCATGATTTTGACAGACCAATAAAAATAATTGATTGTTAAAAATAATGAGGCTAATAGAAGGCCCAGACTTATGTTAATGGCATTGCAAAGTCTATCCAGCAAGTTTTCTTCTAAATTTTAGAGAAAAAAATCTTAAAACCAGTCAATGATAGTTATTACAGAAACCTCACAACAGAAAAAAACAAAATAAACCTAACCCCAGAACCTGTGGTAGCCCCAAGGATCAAGTTCAATTAGAAGACTTACCAAAGTTATAAATAGACAAGCTATGAATGTCCCGATATCTGAAAATAATCAAATACCCCAAAACTTTGAAGAAAATGGGAACTATGAAGAGACCTGTATCTAGTAATCTGTGCATTATCTCCAAAATGAAAGGTTAGAAATATTATTTGGTTATCTTCAGGGATTTTAAATTTAGGCATCTGCATCCAAGAAAACACTTGAAAACATCAGTGCTCTATTGTTGTTTCACTGATGGAGTAGTATTAGCTCAGTTATCCTCTGAAACCACATTTAGTTTGTAAAGGATTAGAATCACGGAATCATTTAGGTTGCAAAAGGCCTTTCAGGCTATTGAGACCAACTGCAAACCTAACACTTCCAAGCCCACCACTAAACAATATCTGCAACTGCCACATCTTTTAAATACTTCGGAGGATGGTGACTCAACCACTTCCTTGGGCAGCCTGTTCCAATGCTTAACACTCTTTTCAATTAAGAGTTTTTTCCTAATGTCCAATCTAAAACTCCCCTGGTACAACTTGACACCACCTCCTCTCATCCTGTTGCTTTTAATCTGGAAGAGACTAACTCTCACTTCATTGTAATCTCCTTTCAGGTAATTGTAGAGAGCAATAAGGTCTTCCTTGAGCCTTCTTTTCTTAAGGCTAAGCAGCTCCAGCTCCCTCAGCTGCTCCTCATAGGACTCACTCTCTAGAACCTTCCCCAGCTCTGTTGGCCTTCTACGGATGTGTTCCAGCACCTCAATGCCTTTCTTGAAGTGAGGGACCCAGAACTGGACACGGCACTCCAGGAGCAGTGGGATCATCACTTCCCTGCTCCTGCTGGCCACACTATTTCTGATACAACCTAGGATGCCATTAGCCTTCTTGGCTACCTGGACACACACTGGCTCACTTTCAGCTGCTGTTGACCCCAGATCCTTTTCCATCAGGCAGCTTTCCAGCCACTCTTCCCAAAGCCTGTGGTGCTTCATGGGAATGTTGTGACAGCCACTCGACCTTGTTGAACGTCATACAACTGACCTTTGTCTATCAATCCAGCCTGCCCAGATCCCTCCGCAGATGTATCAGTGTGATATTCCTAGCCACATTCTGCATTTAGTAGCTAAATACCAAAGGATATTCTGCTAAAGCCATTCTTTCTGCTGGATTGAATCAACCATCTGATGGGAATGTAAGGGATGCAGAACCATAATGAAGCAAGGATGAGGGAATATATGTCAGTAAACCAGTTCAGCTCTTTTCAACTATGCTGAAAGCCCTCCTTAGTGAGGCACTGTGAACGTCAAAGGAAGCATGAAATATCTCCAGTGCCAACTCGTATGAGTCACATAAGGGTGATTAATTGATTGAAATCCATATGCATTCTTAACCTTTCTTGTCTCTCTGTTTAACTAATTGCTCTTTAACATTTTCTTCTTCACATATCCCTGGTGAATGTATTATGTAGAAAACTTCATCCAATTTTCCTTTCTTCTTCTCTAACTGTTTCTACTTTGTTTTCTGCCTGTGATGTAGTGACTACAGAGTAACCTTCTTTACTCTTATGCAATATTCTGCAGTTTAATTCTAATGGGCTGAGCTTCATCTCAGCTATCATTAGCAGTGTAAAAGCTAGTCACATACATCCAATCAGTCATCCTGGCTTCCTGCCTTCATTGGTAAATGACATTGAGAAGGTGATATATTCCATCTATTAAAGACATCAGTCTCACAGTTGGATGACTTCTGAAATACTTTGTCTCCCCCTCTCTTTCTTTCTCTCTCTCTCTCTACTATCTAGACATGTGTTGTTTTTTCAGGCTGTACTCATAATTTGGCTTCCAAACATCTAATTTTAGGTGAACTGCATTGTCCGCCTTGATTCTTTGACACTATGAATGTAGTTGAAGATAACTCTGTGTTTACAAGATTCAAAAACATTTTTGAGGCAAGTATATAAATGTCAAAACTCTAATTTGTCTAATCAACATGTATGAATTAATTGACTGTTTGATTTTTACCCCATGATGCATTATTAATATTTATATATTCCTCCAAATGAACACTATACAGAAAACAAGGTACCTGAAAGAATTGATTTGTGTTTCCTGTAGTTGTAATACATACTGATCATACAATAGCATTTGACTGTAAGGACTGAAAATCTTGATTGAATAATTGACTATAACAGAATATTTTTTTTTTAAAATTAGTAAATTTCAGAGCTTTACATGGAAGAATAAGGAAATAAAATGAAATATTCCAATGAGGAATGGTCTAAGAAGCAAATAACATATTAATATCAGACTTCCAACATTTTGTAAAAAAAAATAAGGTAAGAGACAAAATTGAACCACTTGTAGAAAGTCCTCTTAATTTCAACTTCCCTCTTGGAATCAGTCAAACATTCTGCTTTTGTTTTATTTGTTTGTGTATGGGCTGTTACTTTTTTTTTTCATTAAATCTAATGAATAATTTTCCATTTCATCTTCATTCAGCTTAATGCTGAAATGTTAGGCAGAATGATGAATATCTGAAGTGCAGCACCCTGAAAAGCACAGACTGGTGGTTTTTAGGTAGAGCTCTACTCATGTCAGATTTGTGCCATTTAATATGAAAGTTCCACTTCACCTCTCCACCTCTCCTCTCAGTGGAGAAGCATTGGCAGAAGTAACATGCCAAACTTTCTTCCTGTGCAGAAGAGACAGATAATTCTGAACTTCATGGTCTGTTTTCTGTTTCCACCCCACTTCTCTTTGTGCTAACCAGGGTCTACCATCTATAGAGAGGGGATCCTACAAGCATGGTAAGGTCAGCAACAATTTTTTAATGGGGATCAGAATAAAATTTTTACATATAACAGGAGTGACTAATGTTATCATAGACCCCTTTTCTGTGTTACCGTATTTTTCTTTTACCTTTTATAAATGAGCAACAGGAAACAAGAACAATGATAAGCAATTACATTTTTCCTAAAACGTCATTAATAAGAGTTAAGTATTTAAACACTGAGACCATACTAATTTTTATAATATATGTTTACTGTGAGACAGATGCAGTTGATGTTATGTTCAGATGTTATTTATTATTTACAAAGGAAAACAGTTCCCTTAATGCTTTATTTGTTCTTTTTCTATCTAATGAGGGAAAAAAATAGAATAAATATTTATAAATATTACAAAAAGTGTTTGCAATGTTTATTTTGATATGACATGATCTGGTGTTTTTTTAAATAGAAATCATTGTAATACTAAAAATCACAGAAATGCAGAATGATATATTAAGACCAAATAAAGCATGATAACATTTAATCTGAAGTAGATGCTGTTTTGATTGTGACTGAGAGATATATTCTGTGATACATCAGTCTCTACTGTTATGCCATTAATATGGTGTACTTGTTTTACTGAAGACTTACAAACTATTTTTATTGTCTCTCCTTGAAATATACTTTTAGGAAAAATAATAAAAAACCCCCCCTTCAATTATTTTAGAAAGACATTCCAAAATTTCATAAATGCTTTGATCATAATTATATTTAAAAAGAAGAGACAATAAACCCAAAAAGTTACAATTGATATTACAGGATGACACAGGAGGCCCTCTCTACTTTTACATCTTAGATCCATTCTTCTAGATATAGTCTCATTTAAAATTGTCAGGAATAACTAGTTTTCTATGGAAATGCACAGACAACAGATTTCCTACAATACCACAATCAGCTATTTTAAATTCTAGCTGACTCTAAGCATAAGCATGAATCAATAAGTGGGTATTTAAACTATCTTTTTAGGGTAATTTTTTGCTAAAAGATAATTCAGGATATCAAACTTGTGGTGAAATGTTTCAAACTAGTGTCTTTTTACACACTATAAGGTTCTGTGTTGTCTCATGCTCATTAGATAGAGAATTTAAAAAAAAAAAAAAAAAAAAAAAAAAAAAAAAAAAAAAAAAAGTGTGTCCTTAACATCTTCTGTGATGCACCTTTTCACCACTATGGAAATATATCCACTAATTGCTTAATAGCTTATCTAACATGAAGGTAAACAAAAACTAATTAAAATTTTCGGTTGCAGTCCTTATCAACAAAATATTCTTATGTCAGAATAAACTGTGCAATATAGATTTTCCTTGAAGTATGGAAACTTTGTGACCCACTTCTGTAAATATAACTGCTTTCCATTCACTGGCTGCTCAGAAAAGTGAGTGCCTTGGAGACCTCTAAAGCATATTGATGGAACACTCTCCTGAAACCTAAGCTGCTGTGTGTTTGACCACACAGCAAAAATAAAAAAGATTTAAAAAAAAATGCAATCAGAATATAAAAACTGTTGTAGAAATCTATTTCAGGTTTTTAAACACTTTTTAATTACACAGGTCCTATCTATAGTAGGTATTAATAGCATAGCACTAAATTGCTAACTAAATATTGAAATTATTTTTATACAGGATTAATGATTTTTTTAAAAATTTTTAAAAATTATTTCCTGGCAAAATTTTGAAACAGAACATACAATATGAAAATTATTCAATCATCTCTTTTATTATGTCAATATCAGGCAAAAGCTAACACTCGCCTTACAGTTTCTACTAAATTCATATTGGCTTAAGACTGTACACAGTGAGGGCCATCAAAATGTTTCCAGCGCCCAGGATTTTGGTGGAGACAAAATGCCCCTCTAGATTTGTGAGAATATAGAATTAAATATTAATTTGATTTCTAAGTAGGATTTTAGAATTTATATTATTGAAGGCACAGTGGAAAAATATGGACAGAGTGCCGCTAACGTGCTTATCAAAACCAAATTTTACAGCATCCCTGGTAACATTATTATCACTAACTGCCAGGTCTACTTATTCTATTTATTCTATATTAGACTGCAGTGCTGTACTACACCCTTTCACAGCTGGCTTCCCCAAAACAACCTCTTAATTATTCCATGTCATTGAGATGCACATAATCTACAAAAGGTTTCATTGGCTTCTTCCCATGGGGAAACATTGACTTGCTGAATGATTTTGAGCATCTCTAATTACTTATTTTGTAAGTATACATGTTATCTTGAAACTTACACTTAAAATCTTGTTGCAGACAAAGGAAATAGAACATATATGGAGTGGAGAACTTTCTGTCAAATATCTATCTTTCTAAAAATCATTCTAATAGATAAATTATTGAATTCATACGGAAAGCTTCATTCACAGGAAAATGAAATAGTAATGCAACCTCTCTCCACTCTGGTATGTCTTATTTCTTGTGGTGCAATGCTCACTCTTGAAATGTTCCTCTGGGTCTCAGGGATTACACTTCTGTATTTCTTAAGCAGACTGTTAAGGGGAAATTATGACATGATAACAGCATCCTGATATTGAGTATCTAATATACTTATTTAATGACAAGTATTGTTCTGGAAATTGTATTCTAAATTTCTCTAACTTGGTATTTAAAATGAAGAGATATCTACAAATCGGAGGTGAAAACACACATTAAAAAATGTGATAGAAATTAAACTCTTCATATTAAGATATAAAATTTGTAATACTGTTACAAATTTTTAAATACACAGCTATGTCTATCCACATACAAGTAATCAGACAGCAATAGGACTGCATAGAGCAGTGCAGTCTTTAGGTTGCTTATTTTTTTTATATTTTTTGTGGTTGTTTCAGATTCTATTCCTTTGTTGTTTCCTTTAAATATTGACTTCTCATTGTTAAGGCAAAAATTTTATCATTTTAGAAACTAATGCTGTCTTTAATAGCTCATTTTTTAGAATGTGGTTTATATCTATAGTTTTTTCCAGCTTTCCATGCTCCGATTTTTTCCAGCTCTGATTATATATTGCATACTCCAGGGTTCCTGATTCATTCATGGAATTTTCACTTTCCGCATATATTCTAATGGCAATCTGCTCTGTTTTTCTTTAGATCTTTTCTTCCACCCCTTAAGTACCCTTAACATTGCCTGGATGCTTTTAAATCACCTGTGTCTGGATGTCATTCGATATTCTGCAAACAGTCAGTAAACAGGGAAAAAAGAGTTTGATTTGTTTGTTTGTTTCAAAAAGATGTTGTGGATACACTATCTTTGCTTAAAATACATTCTTTATTTAGAACAGTATATGTGGTATGTCTCCATGGATTTGTTAAATGTTGAAAGTTCACTTTTCAAGGTCAATTTCATTGTACTGGAGATCTTGAACCCAGCAACATTTCTGTTACTCTTTCCTGTCCCATTTAATGAGATCTCTGCCTCAGTAAGGAGTAAAAATAGAAATTTGAGTTCAATATATTTAATATCCAATTCTAGCTCTTCTTTTCATTATTACAAGAAGGCTGTGATCTGACCATTCTTTGAAGAGCTAAATACTAAATATATTATTACTAAACTGCTTAAAAATTGATGTTTTACTTCATAATAGAAAAAAAAATTTTGGAAGGGTACTGCAACAAGTTCCATCCTCACATATTTTTACTATGAATTAATCCCCACAATGGACAATCAAAGCATACGATTTTCATATGTTAAATATATTTTCTTTTCTGGCTTTGTGGCTCTTACTGTTCTATCCGTAAGAGTGGCATTAGACATCTTTAAGAGTAGAGAGAATGTTAGCCATTAACCTGAGAAATCTTTCAATGTTAAGATGAAAGCTTAGTCTTTCATCCTAATAGCATGAAGACTTTCCTGATTATAAAAGAGCAATCAGAAGATCATGGGAGCACAAGATGGATCATTTTCTTTATGTCAAGGTTACACACAGCAGAAAAGGACTGGGTATCCAATAAATCTTTTTCATAGAATTTGTTCAATGCTTTGCTGTTGCTTCTGAAACTGTTAGTGAGATGCCTTTGGAACTGAAGTTCTGGAACCTGAGTGGACTGGTGTGTGCAAAACTTCAAAGAATCAGTTTTGGATAGGGAGTTGGACTATCAAAAACTGATCTCTTCAGGGAATGGAATGATTCAGCCCTCCCGAAAGAATCAGAATGATGTGTAAATGTTCCAGGGAAGATTTCAGTTGAAAGGTATTCTAACCAAGGGATAAAAAAAGTAAAGATACTGAGAATCTGGGATTGCAGTCAGAAGTGCTCTTTCACTGTTTTCTCTCAGGTAGATGAAAACTACCTTTGGCTATTTGGCTTTTGCTGTGGTTTGTGGGATTTTGTTTGGTTTTTTGGTTTTTTGGTTTTGGTTTGTTGCTGTCATTGCAGGGTTTTTTTTAATAAAGGTAGTTTCTCTTTTCCTTATATTAATACTAACAAACCTAGGTCACCATTTGTATTCTTATAAGTACTATGTAAATATAGTGAATGCTGAAGGATGACAAGTAACTGTACATGAAATTCAAACAGCACAAACTATCATAATTAACTTTTCAATGTAATTTTTTAAATTAAATCTGAAAAAATTGAATATGTGAGTGACCAGAATTCAATCTAGATAAACTAATAGTGAAGATTCATAAGAATGTTTCTTTATAACATGAGACATCTCTGACAGAGATATCACTATTAATTATATATTCAGAAGCTCATAAGGGTGTTGCATGTTTGTTTGGTTTTCCATTTTTAATGGAAAGATTGCAAAGAAGAGCAGTGATTAGCATTTGCTGTGAGAGACTTATGAAACAGACTATGAAAATATTATATCACAATGAGAAAATAAAACTACTTGAGAGACAGGTACATCATCACAGAGAAATTACTGAGGGAATCATCTGAAAATTGCTGGTAAAGCACATTTTGATCGTCCCATGCTTCATTTTTACACCTTGATAGACAAGCAGGAGGATCATCCTTGATCATACAAACCAGAAAGCAATTGTTGCTTTCAGAACTAATTATCAGGATTTACTTTTCCATGCCACCCTTTCATAAAAGTTTATCTGTTAATTTTTCTGTCCAATTTCTGAATTATTAACATGTACTGCAGACTACAATCTGAAGGCTAACAGAGATGTATTAATAACATATTGCACTTCATAATAGGCAAATTACAGGTGGAAATAATAATGAAAGTTTATAGGCACTGCAATGATCAATATCTTAAATATAAGCTGAGAAAAAGTGAATTAGGGTGAAACCTGAAAACTTAGGATAAAGCTGGTTATATTGGTATGATTATATGATATGATATGATTTCAATGCTATTTTTTAGCAGGGGATTACACTAACTGTGCCAAAAGACACATCAGAGCACTACATTTGTTTCTAAAAAGATTATTTTTCTTTAAATAATACACTGTTCAAAAAGATTCCTGTCCTTCTTCTGTTGGAGACAATGACCTAGAGTTCAGTCTTCCTGCTGTCAGTCTGTCATTAACTCATACAGCTGTGAAGTAGGTACAAATACATCTGAGAGGTTCTGAGGGAGCCATAGCTCTTTCTGAATCCAAATTTTCAATACAGTGTTTTATCTGCAAATAAGGGACATTAAGACTTTATATACAGCGCTTTTGTATGTTAAATTACAGAGAGGTTACTGTGCTGCTGCTGTGAGATTTTAATAGAACTCTTGAAATCAAGGCGCATGATAAGCAGAAATTGATGTATTGCATTATGCTAGGGGGAGGGAAAATGAAATTCCTGGTACTCAGCCAAAACTCACATAATAAGCATCTAAGTAGTTAAAGATTAAATTTCCCACAGGACTGAAAACTTCAGGTTCGTGGTTGTTTGTGCAGCCAGCACATCCTGTTATACAAATGGTAAATATTAGCCTCTTCTTCCTGATCATACCTGCAGGGCTACTGGTGTTGTTTACTAATAAGTGTGTTGGAAAAAATGGATAAAGAGGTGTATAATGTACAAAAAATCCTCAAAACAAACAAACAAACAAAAAAACCCCACAACATAAGTATATCTGCAAACTTTATAGACCACCATCAAATTTTACTATCTTACAAAAACCTGAAAATTTATCAACAAGAAATTTTCAGATTAAAATTAACAATAAGATTTAGAGATAATTTAGAATGCTCAGTAAAAGCATCTGATGTAGGAATTATTTTTCCTAAATATTTAAATATTCTCCTTGGATATGGAGAAGAAAGTTGACTTCTGAGATTCAAAGACAGACAAGGATTAAGGAGAAAGTGCAGAAAACACCAAGAGCAACAACTCATACAATGATGGGGACAGGCACTGAGTTGAAAGTTCCTTTTCCTTTCAGTTTTGCATTTATTTATTCATGGTATGCCAAAATAAAATATCAGTAACTTTTTTCTGCCACAATGTTATTGCTGCTTGTTGCTTTACTGAAATCCAGGCCTCGGTACACAACAATACCTGATTCTGCCATCATCTGCCGTCTGCTGCCTTGAGCAACTGACAACATTGCTTTGCTTAAAACTGCTCTGTTCCTGCCTTTTGTGGCAGAAATCTCTCTGCTGCATAGATCTTTAAGGAAGCTTGTTCTGGCTTCCTGACTTTTAATAAAAAAGGAGAGTAGAATTCTGTCTTTGTATCACAGAAAATCTGATGAACAATCTTTAACTTTCAAATAAAATAGTTGTTTTCCATATTGCGTATACTGCAATAGAGTAATAAATTCCAGCATAGGCATGTCAAGAAACTGTTCTCACTTAAGTTGCTCCAGCAGTTCAGAATCAAACAATGCTAAGATCAAATATTCCTTTCCCCTATGCTTAGTTACAGTTTGGAAGAAATTATGAAAATAAGATTAAAATCTGGAAATTTGTTAGCTTTGTTCTATAAATGATTTCCCTTTCATTCCTTCAAGGCTTTCCTCCATAGTAAGTTCTCTTGTAAATTTTGTATGTAAAACATACAAAAGTGCTGGTTCTGTCCAGCACAAGGTTAACTTTTCCAGGAGGTAGGAGGGGCCACAGCCAGGACTCAAAATTTATTTTATGCCACTTCAGATCATTGCTGGGGCAGGTGAAAGGGAGGCTCTTGTGGGGAGAAGGGTTTCCTTCCAGTTGAGTAAGGGTGACCCCAGTGGGTTTTGGTTATTTTCTGTTGTTTTGTTAGATTTTTTAGGGACATTGTGTTTGGGGGGGAGAGGGTTGTGTTTGTTTTTCATATATTGCATATTCTTTAAAGTGTATATTATCCTTGAGGCTTTAAGTAGGAATAAAGATCTGTTAAATGTACTCTCTGCTCTGCTACTTAGCCACAGGGATCGCTCTATGCCCCTCCTCATGTTCATAACGTCCCGGTGTTGTCAGATATATCTTGCTTCACCAGTTATTCAAATTACTTACAGATAGTTTGTTACATCTCTAGCATCATAAAAACATCTGTCACATTATGCTGCACAGAAGTCAACACTGACTTAGCTTCTAAAACTTGAAGTTCTCTGACAAATTTTGAAGCAATTACAGGCTGCTGCTACCTCAGTAAAATCCAAGTTTTTATTATATCTGCTAAAAAATTATCACAGAGAGGATGTATTTAGAGGCTAAACAATGTGACACACTGATGATTCTAATTAAATATATTTTAAAAAATCCTGGTTTTTATATCTGAAAAAGTTGTGAAGGAACATTACATGTAAAACTATCACTCCAGTACAGTTTAATATGGATTATTTCAGCTATCATTTTCTGTCATCTGAAGGTGCCAGATAACCTTTTAATAGAAGAGAAGAACATTTAATGCACTAGTCATGTATTTTGTACCAGTGTTATGTTTGGGAAAAAAAGTGGAGGGCAGAGGGTTGCAGAAATCTCACAGCATATTTACAGGTATAATACACTGTCTACCATAGAGAAGCTGCAGTGTGCTTTCATAGTCTGCAGAGCTTATTAGCATGACAGTAAGCACATGCCAGTTCTCTCAGCCTTTAAGAAGAAATGGCTTTTGTTTGCAATAAAAGAGAGAAACCCTTGAGTCAGTGGTTATCACTGTCTTCTAAGTTGTTTTATTTTTTTATACTTTTTGACAGAGGAAAGAAAGTTCAGATAATTTCAGACTCATGTTAATTGATGGAGAAATAATGAAAAATATTTCATAATGCATATCAGAGCAGAAAACTGTCATGCTGATGTGTAAGATCTACTCATATCTGTAGCCAGTCCACTATCTGTGCATATTTCTTAAATATTAAACCAAGTGATCAGTCGCTAGAGGGCATCAAATCTGTGCCCTAAGAAGTGATGAAAGAAAAGCTGCAGATGTTTTAATAGAACAAAGAGAATTTACATCTCTGTATGCCTAGTGCTGTTCTGCAGATCATAAACCAATTCATGTGTATTTTTAAAGTCACTTTATGGTAGTTGTTACCCACCTCATAAAACTGTGCAATAGAAAACCTTAAAAAGAAAAAAAAAAACAAAAAAAACATGAAAAAAAGGACATCCTCCTCCTCCACTCCCTCAAATAATATCAAAGATCTGACTTTGAGACTCTAGAGGAAGATTTATGTAGAGCTAGAAGGTAGAAACATAAAGTATCTTCCATTGCTGTTTATCATCAGGTCAAGGTAATTATAGAAAAGAAAAAAGGAGCAAAGAAATACATACTTTAACATCTCCTTTGTTTGGTGTCTTCTAAATATAGGTTTCTTTTCAAAGCCACTAAACCTACTTTTACAGTGCCCTCTGTGTATGCTCGTCTGTCTCACACATACTTTTGTGTCCATTCTTTATTCACTGTCAGATGTCTTCTGCATTCTTAGATGTGCTTCTCTTCTAGAACTGGACATCCTTTCATGTACCACTTTTATGTATTCTCAGGGGTCTCAGCACCTAGAAAAAAAATTTGCAGACCAGGTCAAAACATTGGATTGCATACATGAATAAGGAAAACTCTCAGACATGGAATAACTGTTGGGTTGTATGTAATGAGGTTTTTGCAAGATAGTGTCATATTTAGCCCCAGTTGGTGACTTGTACTACACAACTGCTTGTTCACCAGTGGGATAGGGAAGAGTAAAAATGAGAAAACACATGAAGTAAGATAAAGACAGTTTAATAGGTAAAGCGAAAGTGCACACACAAGCAAAGCAAAACAAGGAATTCATCCATGGGCAGGCAGTTGTTCGGCCACCTGAGAGAGCATGACATCTAATGCTGACTTGGGAAGACAAACATCATAATTCCAAATTTCCACCTCTTCTTTCTTCTTCTTCCCCTGCTTTATATGCTGAACATGATGCCATGAGGTATGGAATGTCTCCTTGGGCTGGAGTCAGATATTCCAGCTGTGTCCCTTCCCAGCTTCTTGTGCAACTCAGGCTCCTCACTGGTGGGGAGGTATGAGAAGCAGAAAAGGTGTTGACTCTGTACAAGGACTGCTCAGCAGTAAGGAAAGGCTCCCTGTTTTATTAACAATTTCCAGCAGAAACCCAAAACATAGCCCCACACTTCCTACTATGAAGAAAATTATCTGTCCATCATCCAAAACCAGCACAGATAGATATAAATCAAAGAGATTAATAACACAGGTAAATTTGGTATGCTTTGGTTTCCACAGATTTAATATTTGAGAGATTTTAATAAACAAATCTTAGCTACTTAATAAATAAAATTAAGTAATTCCTACACCTTTGAAATGTTTTTAGTAAAATTAAGGTAACATCAATCGTATTGATTTGATATTGCTTGTTAGTGCAGTAGATCTTGAGTTTATGAAATGAAGATAATATTTGTGTGTTCTGTTAGTTTTTTACCTGCCATATTGAACTGTAATGTTGTAGGGATTCTCCACACAAATGATTACTTTGGTTTGAAGTTCCAAGACATAGAAGTATCCATAGATTTTCTGCATCCATAACAGTTCAAGATTCTCAAAACCTACCAGGAAAACATTAACATCAAACAGACCAAAAGAAAATCATAATAAAATCTCCCAAACAATACAAAATTCTTGAAGAAAGTGTAGCAAAACAGATTATATAACTATTTCCTTTTCTGAAATCTTTGGGAGAAGGCAGTATATCCATGAGACATGGGATATAATTATAGACAACTCGTAGTTAGTGAAAGTTGACTTTGATACTTATGAAGTACAATCCACCTCTCAAGATTTCATTCTTGTACCATATCTTTGTCAGTGGAACACAGGTATTTCAGAAAATCTTAAGGGAGGCTGTTAGTCATAGAAGTTTTAAGAAATTATTATCCAGAAGAGAACAGATAAGTGAAATCTGTTTCTGCTACATTATTGAAAGTGCTATATTTCTTTCTCACTTACTACAGCACCTAAAAGGGCACTAACCTTTGAAATAAACTTTCATTTTCAGTATTTTGCCTTGTTCTTTAAAGTTTAGAAGTCAATATGTTAAATCAACCAATACCATAAGGGTTTGGTTTTTTTTTCTTAGTGCTGTTCTAAGTGTAGATATAGATTATATAGAAATGCCATATTTTGTGTTATTTTTATAGCTGTTACAATTTTTGCCTGTCAGTGACATACTCATCAAATAGATCACAAGTGCTGATTGCAAAACAACCCATAGTCATTCCCCTTATCTTTTAATATAGGATTTTGTCATTCACTTAGTTTTAAGTAGATTTTGGCTAAAAGATTCTCTGAAAGCCTATAAAATAGTACAAGCTTTTTACTATTTAACACTGATAGGAGTAAATAGTAGAAGTAAAGAATAAAATCTTTATTTAAAACTTAGAAAAGGAGGTGGAAATTCATCTTAGAAGATTCCATGACATTCCACTTGTATGTATAGTAATAACAAGACATCATATAACAGAGAAAATGGTTAGAAAGCTTTGTCTCTAGTCTAAAGCTATTCCTCTTTATAGACTGCTTCTAACTTCTATTTCTGACTTTTCCATTTGAAAATATATCCCCTCTGTAAAGCAGAATAACACACAGAATGCCTTTCAAAGGGAAAAAAAAAAAAAAGGTAAACCCTAAATTCCAAAATCAGTATTTAGTTTTCATATAGGTGAAATGTGTCTATTTTTCCAAAGAAGATAAATTTAAGCTGTTACACAGAAAAATACCTTAGTTCTGTAAGTACAGTGAGTTCAATAAATGGTGAATTGATTATCAGATTGAAATTCCAAGTGTTTTGAGCTCTTAAATACATATTTTGGGATTATGTTAATTTCTTCTATCTTCCTTTGCAAACAGTAGCACATAAACTATCTGACTAATACTATATCAAACTTAGAATTTTAACATAAATAGGAAGAAAAAACTGAGAAAGATGGACAGCCTGAATGAATTATCAAAACTTTTTGTCTGGATATCTTGTTAATATCCAGAGTTAAATATTATTTTATATTCTTCTCTAAATACCAAAATTTAGATAGAGAATTTCAAGATTACAGTACTGTACTGTAAATGAGACCTGGCCTTGAGACTAACAGAAGAAGACACAGTTGAAAGTGTGGTCACCCTCACTAAATGGTCACTCACATTTTTGCTGAATCTATCTAGCTTAGTTAATTTTTTTGTAGACACATACTTATCCTGGAATTAGCCCAGGGGTTCATTTTGCAGACATCAACACCGATCACCAAAAAGTTATAATGACTGTTTGGCCTCAAGTGTGGGCAAAAGTTCAAGTTCATACAACATAAAAAACTTAGAGCCTCCATCTGAGAAAAATCTTCAGTATTTTTTAATAGAAGTTGATTGGTTCTATATTACTGATTATTAAGAAATGGCAGTGTGGCTTCATGATTTAGTAATTGCCAATAAGGAAAACAATGGGAAAAGGTTGTTGCTCTTACAGGTGATGACAATCTACATTTGAAAATAAGTAAGCAAATCAGAGCAGAGCACTTACTGAAGTACAGCATTTATTCAGAGAACACAATGCTTATACTTCACTGAATATAAATTCAAGCTTAGAATTGAGGTGGGTTTCAGAAGTCTTTTATTAAATTTTTTTCCCATAATTTCTCCTCTTTTCACTCAAAATCAATATCTTCTTCTTTTAATGTTTACATTTGTGCATTTTTGCAACATGTTTTGCTTCATTGCTTTGAGTATTTTTTCTCTGTAGAAGTTGTTACATTATGATTTTTGGTTTTTTGTGTAACACATGGAACTACACTCATGAACTCACAAAGCTTTTCAGTTAAGTTCCTTACATTAGCTATTAAGGACATCAGGTGCCTGTGAGATTCAAAGTTCTTCCTTGCATTTGAAATTCTGAGGCAGATAGACAGAAAATAAAGTGCCAGTGTTTTTCATTAGTCAAAGGTTATAAAAAGGCATCTGGGGAGCTGTAATGGTACCTAATTTTTTTAGTCCAAATTAATTACAATACCACCCAGCAGGCTATGGACAGAAAAGTGTAAAAAATATCAGATAAAATTAGAGTATAGCTCCACCGCCAAAAATAAGATTATTTCAAAGAATAAAAGAAAATTATTTCAAATAAAATAATTTATCCTGTTGGTTGGCCAGCAGGTTGGTAAATAAAGTCTAGAACAGAGAGACATTGTTTTCAATTTAGGGTATTGCAATGTATAACAGGAAATCTACCTATGTACCTTATACCACCATAAGAGAGAAGAAAACCACAACAAAAAGTGACATCTAACCACCATGTGTGAACACTTGATAATTTAATTAACATATAAGTGCTACAATAACTTCTATAGTCTGTCTCGTAATAAAATTTGATAAAGAATTATATATTTGCAAATAGAATAACAAATTGGATTGATTTTGGTCTGTTAAATTCTATTTTCAGCTTTAAAAGGATGTCCTCATATATGTTTATGGTTTAAATTGTTTATGTTTAGGATTAATTACTTTAATTTGTTAGAGAAAAATTTTAGGCGAAAAACTCAAGCAAGCAAACCAACAAAAACCAACAACATTCCTTAACATTATTATAATTATCTGCATGTTAAATCAATGATTGATTGTTCTTCAGTCTCTAAACAATTAATATAAAATCTTGGTTGTTCTCTGTGATAAAATAGAGCTTTTATTATTCAGTAATTATTACAGTAATGTACTTTCTGTTTCATACTACCTCACCCCTCAGATGGATTTGCCTAGCAGTTTTGGACATACGGTCATGACGTTCTAACTCGTTTATGAACATATTACCTTGCAGAACATAAACACATTGAGTCACAGTAAAACCAGTTACAATAACTGGAAAAGAGCAGGAAGAATTATTAACTCTATTGATGTACAGTAAAGTGAGAGAAGATCGAAAAAGCAAAATATTTAAATGTTCCTTTTGTATGTCAGTGAGTGGAACCATAAGGAAACTAAATTTTGTTCTATTAAATCTTGCTGTTCTAAGAAGAATTATGAGAGGAAAAGAAACTGTAGTAGTTAATAGCAAAATATAGAGATTATAGCTTTATTAGCTGTATTCAGTCTCATGCCTTAATTTTAAGCAACACATTTAAACTGACTTGGAATTTTGAGCTGACATTAGATTTGAGCAGCATCAAAGTCATAGAGATCTCTCTGACTCTTTCAAATTTCAAGAAAAACTAAACCAAACATGCATTGGCTGTGCTTGTTTCTACTTAGATTGAAATATAAATAACACCCAACAAAACAAACAAAGAAAAACAATTTTTTTGTGTAGAATAAATCTGAAACATTTCAAGTCTGTTTCAGTTTTCATTTCATCTCACAAGCATGCTGCATTATGTCAAATCCTGGGGTCCTTTTGTCCTTATTTTCCTCTTTGAGGAAAAAACAAATGTGCAGTTGATTAGGCAATATATTTCATCATAGAAGGTGGCTCCTAAATATGGCTGTTTTTTCTGCCAGTTTTCAAAGCATCCATTTGTCATCAGGCACTTAAACTTTAATACTTTTGTCTAAATGCAAAGTCCCCTATGCATTGTTGTGACATTGGCAGTTCAGGATAGAATAGTTTGTGCAAAATGCTTGTCATCTTTACCATTTTTACTATTGAGATATAGTTTCTGTGAAGAGCAAAAAGCATGCTGTGTGTTTGATAACATACAATTTTTAGAGTGTTGTAAAACTCTTTAATATTTAGTTATCAAGTAAATCCATTTCAAAGACAATGAATGCACTGGTACATCAGCAGTACAGACTCGACAGGAGTCATGCCAGAAGGAAACCAAGCCCCACAGAGCAAAATTGGAAGGGATTGTAGTCATTTCAGACTTCTCTGAAGAAAGTGATCTGTCATTAAAAATTCACCAGTAGCAGTAAAAAATTAAAAACATCACTACACATTTTGAAGATTCAGAAGATGAGAATATGGGAATTCTTAATGAAGTGAATGACATCCAAGAGAAACCTGACCAGACAAAATGAAGACATGCTAATTTCTTTCCTGAGGTTGCTTGCTGTAGATTGAATAAGACAGTGTTTCCATGTCAGCTTTTAAAAAGGTAAAAATTTTAAATTATGGTGATGGTATTTTTCCATTTAGTATATCTCTAAAAAATAAGGTCTGTATATGGCAGGAATACAAATGCATGCATCCCAAATTGTCTCCACTGCTTAATCCTATGCTTTATCTGCAATGCAGGTATAATATATATTGCATGTTCATAGATACATATGTATTGCCATACATTAATATGTATATCTATATATCTAAACTTCAATACCACAATATTAGTTATTCATTCCTGCAGTATTAGTGTATAAAAGTGATTTAGCAGGGATACAGAACTAATAAATACATACATTTCAAACAGAAAAGAAAATTTAAAAAAATAAAATTTACAAGATCAGAACCGTAATTATACTCAGTGTAGCCTCAAAAATAGATATACAGCAAAGTTTAAGTGATGCAAGTGATGCAATTTCTCCCCAGAAATGAGTTGTGAGGAAGTAAAGGGTAGAAGGAGTTTGAATTGACACTGCTATTCAAAAAATGCATGAAGACCCATAGCACCAATTCATATACTTCTTGCATTTTGCTTATATTTTTTAACTTTCAGTTTTGTAATAATGTATCCCTACTGTTTGGGATTTTGTTGGGGTTTTTTTAATTTTTAATAAAACCTGTATTGTTATCATTGCTACACTTCACACAACATGACAAATTTGGTACATTTACCTATCTGTTACTTCTTGTGAATTAACAAATCAAATTATGGTACTAACAGTGTAACAAAAAAACCTGCCTAAAACTTTTGAGTAATTGGAATGTATTAGGCTCTGGTTAAGAGTAAATTTTGCCTATCAGTTTAAAGTCATACTGTCAATGACCATGTCTTAAGGAAGAATCTTCCCTGAGTGTCCAAAAAGAAGAAAATCATATTATTCCTAGAGTAGACAAATTTAATTCATGAGAGAGGAAGCTTGGACACAATGCAAGAAGTCAGTCTAGTCCATAAATGAACAGGTATGTAATAATTAATTCAAACTTTTCCAGAGATTCCTGAGACTTATGTGAACATCAACAAATACATTTTTGTCAAGAACCTGCAGTTCTATTACAAATGTTATATAATTTGTTTGCTTTTTGTTTTTTAATATCCTACTCTTTTAATCCTATAATCATGTAATAATCTTCTCTTTTTGGCTTTAAGAATAAAAGCTTGGGCATTTTTCAAAGCAGTTATCTGAATATATGTAATGGTGAAATGATCCAGAATATTCAGGTCATCCTAAATCTGCATATCCATAGCCTCCTGTTGAATTCCTATTGATCTATAGCTGCCCTCCAGGCCTTTTTTTTTTGTCTATTCATATTCTCCTACATAAGAGTTGAAGCCAAGGGAAAAAATATCTCCTCCTTTACTACATATAAGAACACTTTCACCTATTTTGGTGCTTATCTTACCCCAAATAATTTTTTGATTTTAATTTCTCAAGGAAATAGACTAGTATCATCTTTAGAGAGCTGTTGCAGTAAGTTTTCACTGGTTCAGTGGTTTCAGTTTTTTTATGGTCTGTAAAATTATGTACATATATATATATATATATATATATATATATATATATATATGTATATTTCTACAACAGGGCATATTTCTTTGCCAGGAGGTGGGACTGTGTGTATAGACAGACAGATATGCCTGATTATGTCCTATAATGAAAATATGTAACTTAGTGTTTAAATGCTAATCACTTCACATGTTATTGACTAACTTTTTTATCTGGATGTATATATATAAACACTGGACCTACTTGTAGTCTTGTAAGTTTATTTGGAAGGACAGGTTCACATTTTACTTTTTACACAGTATAAATCCTAAATATGTTTCAAAAATCATGCTGGCTTGGTGATTAAACTGTAACCTTTAAGAATTTTGGATCCTTTATTCATACTATTTTTCATTAAATACCTCAAGAAGATTGATTCCTAAATTTTTATATTCATGTTCAACTCAGATTTACTTTGCCAAACCCTAACTCAGAAGAACCTTTCAATTCCTCAAAATAGCTGAAACCACTTTATGTCAAGGCAAGAGTGGAGTATAACTGAGACCTTGATTTTTCTTGTCCATACAAAGCCTTTGGTCTTTTACTAATAATGGCAAAATTTGTATTCATTTGCCTAAAGCAGAGACCTTGATAGTCCTAATCATATTCTCTGTCTTGGTCACTTGCTACAACCAAGCAGAGCGTTCTCTGAGCCTCCAGAGAAGCAAGAGTTATGTAAACATTTGGCAACAGAAAGTCTAACCTATTATTAATGTGTTTATATATTGTGTTATTTCTACTGAGCATGAAAAGAAAAAAAAAAACAGTTTGGAAACTTATTGCTTGAATCATTGTTTTTAAACTATCACCAACTCCTTAACTTATTAACCTAGTTTTAGATTGCTCCATGTTACCACAAATCCTGGAAATATAACATGATCTCATCTTACTCTAATCGGAACCAAACCTTCCTTTGCACAGGAGCTCAAAAGCTGATCTTTTTTGAGCTGTTCATAATTCATGCTTGCCATCTGTTTCTACTAAAACAAACTAACCAATTTGTTATTTAAAGATACATTTCTGGGTAGAATAGATATTAAAAAAAAAAAAGATTGAAAACATGATCTTAAAAGGCTAAAGATTTCAAGTATTAAAAAAATGCAAGTGATTGAAAAAGGAGAAAGACCTTAATTTCATGTTGATTTTATTATATATCCTTATTCCTGTATTTTAGTAATTATTCTGTATACACAGAATATTTATAAAATTGCATTTTACTTTTCTCATTATACCCCTACTCTATTTTTCTAGCCTGTTATCATCATATACGTCAGTGGATTTTGTTTGGGATTATGGAGAATCTCACAGTATTTAATAGCAGTAAACAGATCAGTTAACTGGGCTAGTGGGTGGGTGAATGGATTTTAGCTTCCATTTCTCACAGAAATAACAACCTTAGGAAGAGTTGAAATTTTATGCTAGAAGACAGGAACAGACCAGGAAAAAATAATCTCTAAATGTTAGGCAGTGTAACTGAGCTACTAATTGTTGAAAAAAGGTAGAGGTTTGTGTTTTTTTTCCTTTTCACTAGAGTATTACATGCTAAAAATAGCTCCCAGAAAGTCATTACTTTCAGGAAATTAGTTTTTTGTTTCAAATTTCAAATTTGTTTCCATTTCACACAGAAAATTATTTAAGGGAAGTCCTGTCTTAGATCATAATTGTCATGGTGGTTAAAAAATCATTTGTCTATTTTTTCTTTGAGGGGGAAATCCAAAATAATAAGAAGAATGCAAACAATCCCCTTGATCACCAAATATCCTTACTTTTCCTATTATGTATTGATGGGGAAATCTGAGATTGTAGATCCACAAACCCCTTATGATACTACTGTGTAAGACATTACAATAACATTATGTTCCAGTTTTCTTCAGAAGCAGAATGTATTTATTTATATGGCTTGGATTTTTAAATAAAAATTACTGTGAACAGCCATAACTTGAAAAATGCACATAGGGGATGGGAAAAATTAATATAAATCTTCAATCTTCATTGTTACAATTTTGTGTTCCAATCCTATTTGTTTCTCTAGTTCAAAAGTGAAAAATATTTGTTTATTTATCCCTTTCAAATATCTTTCTAGTGGAAGGCAGAAGACATGGTTTATTGAAGGAGTTTTCTCTATAAAAGCACAGAAATAGATCGTGATAATTAGAAGAATAATAGTAACAGGAAATTTAGACTTCAACTGGTGACTGTTACCTAGAAAAGTTATAGGATCCTCATTCAACCTCCAGTGCAGGGTCTGAATGTCCTGTGAGATGCCTGTCTCTGACAAAAAAGTATGGAAAGAACTTTTTAGTAGATGACATTTCAAGAATAAGCAGAAAAATTGAGTTTGTCAATTTCCTTTTTGGATTGCACTAGGTATAGTTTTCACCTAGATCATGACATTTCAATCTTTTTAAAATATTACTTTATATTTATGAATCATTGTTTGCATTCCCTACAGGCCTAGTTGTGCAATTTTGGTCCATTTTACCTTCTCTTGTTCTTCACTGTCAGCGTGGTAGTATATTCAGCTTGTTGTTTGCTGCAAAATAACTTTTTGCTATACCTCTGTTAGACAGTCATTTACGGTACAGTCCTGTACTAGCTTGACTTGTGACATAGCATTCCAGCAAAGAAAACATCTACCTGGGGCTTGCATACTGTTCTTGTATTCATTCTAATTAATTACAAATATATCAGTGTTCCTGCTGTTAGCATGCCGTTAATAACTGCTTCCTTGTTTTTCAGTGATTTGTAACCTCTGCCCATCCTGATATTCTTGAATAATTTTTTTCTCAGCTTGATGCTACTTGAAGTTAGATATCTTTTTAAAAGTTTCCACTTAGAAAAACACTTTGCCTTCTAAACTCTTTCTAGAACATCACTTTCCACATCCTGAGACAGAAGTGACTGATAGCTTACACAATAAGTTTAAATTTTAGCAAGGAATTGACCATCACTGAGGACAGGTCTGTTTTCTGTAAAGAAACCTATGTTTTCAGTTATGCATCTTTGAAATTGGAATCTTTTTGCTGATTGACAGTGTAAAATAGACTGTGAATATAACCATGTGAATGGTTATATTGCAAATCTTCTTGAACACTGTAACACAATTGCTTGAACTACAGTTGCCAGTGTTTGAAGATTCAGTGTCATTTGCTTCCTTTGCAAAGGGATCATCAGGTAACCTTGGCAAAATTTGCTCATATAATGTCCAGGGTAGAGTGAGCATTAATGTGTATGTAATGGAAACAGATTATAAATATAATTTCTTTTAAGAATTTGTATTTTATTTTATAGCAATTAAATATAACAAATTATAGATTACTAATAGAGGCAGACAATGTGTGAGGGTGTAGTGTCCCACCCTTAACAGGAAGGGAACAGCCAAGATTCACAGATGCTTGTGTTCAAAAGGAATTGTGTAAGGCAGAGGGTCTGCAAAAACTTAGAAAGATTTGTTAGTGCGTTACATACCTGGCATGGAAACTGGTGTGAGTTAGTCCTTTATCTCCCACTAGAAGCACCTGGCAGCAGGTTTTAAACAGAGGGGTAGGGGAGGTGGGAGATAGTAAGAATGGGAGAGAGAGAAAGGAGGAAAGACACACATCAGTAGTCCTGGATTGAGTGTCAATCATCTAATAGGGCATCCATGGTGCTGGGTTGTGTTCCCAGGTGCTGCCCTGGTGTTGTGTTCCCAGGTGTTGTGAGGGTGCCATTTTATAGACAATTTTCCCTGCTCTGGATATATGTTTCTTGCTTCCTATGAAAATTAGTTACTATACAGAGTCTGTTCTTCTAGACAGAAGTGGATCTGGAAGTGGCTCAGAGAACTTTGGCTCCCCATGCAGCCCATTCCTGTTTCTTGACCTCATTCCTGTACCTCCACTGTACTGTGCCTCTTCAGCAGCCAGAACAAGGACATTTGTCCCAGAAAAGTGTTGTCCTACCTTTGTATGTCCCCATTCTCCAGCCACATCGTGGTCCTTTCTCAGAGTGTGTTCTTACCAACAATCCTTGGCTGCTCCAAGCTGTCTGACTGTCGATGTCTGAGACATGCTCACCAACTCCTGTACCTTCTAGGCTTCCACAGTGTGTAAAGAGGAAAACTGACACCTTTATCTGTAAAGTACAAGTTTAAAAACAAGCTCTGCCATTGTATTCTACCTCAAGTTGAATGGGATGCTTTGCCTTCATTCAGCTTGTTTGTTTGTTTTGCTCCCATGTACGGTATTTTTAGATTGCCTGTGAAGACTCTCATCCTCAAAGACATTAGATATTCAGAAGAAGCTGCCTCACTGGTTTTGCTAAAAAAATAGTGTCAGAGGAAAACCCAATCATATTCCATCCACTTTATTTATGGAATTTTTTAATCCTGAGAGCATTTTTTTAAAAAAATAAATTCTATCTGCAATTAAATTATTCACTAGGTTTTGCTGTGGACTAGATTTGAAGGATTCTTCATACATTCCTTTAGAACTGTTCCCAGAAAGGAAAAATAAATTCATAGGATGAAATATAGACAAATATATGAGGAAGTGTGACTTGAAATGACAGAAGATTCCCTGAAGAAAAGAAAGATTATCATATCTTCTTCTTTTGGCTTCCTAGATACTTGAAATCCAAAAGCAAAATAAATTATTTCTCTTTACAAATTATTTAGCTGAAAAGTTACACTTTTTTTTTCTGAGTGGTATGTGCTGAAACCCAAAAAGCGCATTTCACAAACTTTCAGGTTTTGAAATCTGTACTAGTCCAGAAAACAACAAAAATAAAGATTTTAATTGTATTATGTTTCTTGCATGTATATTAATAAAAAATTCTAATGTACAGGTGAGAGAGAAAGGCAGGAAAAAGATAACCTCCAGTACTATTTATCTTAGTGCCTTCCACCAGAGGTGTGACAAGTCAATGAACTGGTCTGAACTGGACAAAACAGAGACTTAAATCCCCAGTGAATCTCTAAACACACATTCATTTTCCATCTTTATGCTCTCCCTTTTGTATTTTTTCTGCTCTATATGAACCATTATGTAAAGAGATGAGGATTTTTTCTTGGTCTGTTTTTTTTCATTATTTTTCAAAAAACTGCTTTTTTCCCAGGCAGTCTTTGTTCAGTATTTTCTGTCTAAACTTGCATTCTTTCAGGTATTATTATGACACCTGTTTTCCATCTACATTTCAAAGTAAGTTGTCATCGTTCCCAACTAAGTGCAGAAAGAATTAGAATCTACTTTAGAGAGACAGCACATTTAAATACTCTCTTGGGATTTCTGGAAGGGTGGAAGTTATGTCTGCTGATTCCACTTTCTGCTATACCATCCAACTCACTATTTTTATGAAGTACACTGGCTTTAAAGCCTGGCTGTGCTTACTTCAGGCCTATTTGCTTTGGATGTCTCCAGAACACACTTGGTGGGTTTTCATTTTGTGTTTCCTTTTCTGTAAGTACAATCCTAGATACTAAAGGCCAAATGCTGACCATAGCTAATTCTGGGCGCTGCTCAAATTCACTGAAGAATGCCCAGAACACAGCTGTGACAGCTTAGTCCTTGCCCAGGTAATAACCTTATTTTACTCAAAAAGTGAGAAATTCATAGTATCCACCTATTCCTCCCTCCTCTGAAAGAGTTTTGATAGAGGGAGTGTCTGGATTTTTTAATTTTCTTTTTATTACTCCATGGACCATACATTATGATGTTACTGTTCCTACAATGTAGAAAACCAGTCCATCCTACCCATGTTTGTGAACATGCCTATATACAGAAATTAATATTACACAGGGCTTATAAGCTAAAATATTAGCTAAAATAATTGTTCTGCTAAGGTGTAGACATTTCATCTAGGTTCGCCTGCTAGATCAAGTTCCTATTTGAATTACATTTCTATAGATTACTTATTAAACTATGACCTCTAAAGACTCCGTTTCAAAAATAATTAATTTACTTCAAACCCAGACTATTTAGTATTAGTACTATGAATGTTGAGTTGTAGGTATGACTAGAGTATTTAATTTCCAGTGGTCTAATTTGAAAAAGTAATAATGAGGCAAGTGATCATGAGAGAAACCTCAGTCTTCTAGGCACAAAAATTAAAATAAAAACTGCTGGAACCTATGTTTCCTATTTTAAGTCTTTCCTTCTTTATTTTCTCCACCTGCCATTTTTTTAATGATTCATTTACTTTGAAGAAATCTTTCAAATAATTAATTAGCTTCTTTAGAATAACATGCTTATCATCAAATATAAGTGAAATCCCCAGTTAAAATGATAACTTTAAAAGTTTAAAGCAGCCCAATAACTTCTTAAAAACCTAAACACATATCAAAGCTGCAAAGAGGCTTATACTGTAAGTAAAATTAGACAAAATAGAAAATTATCTGATTACCAGTATTGCTCATCCTAACTTTCTAAGACTGTTCAGAAGGGGTAGACATCCAGTGGTGTTTCCAAATCATTTCATTCATTGGCTTTGTCTTATAAAAACTTATAAGACACCTATATGTAGCTACTATACAAAATTCCCCTTAGGTTTGTGATCTACGTGATATTTGTATCTGTAATGTCCTCTAATTAAGAAATTTACAGGGTCATCATTTTGAATTAGTTTACTGATGGAATAACAATCTTTAAAAAGTGTGATCACTTTATCAGTTAATATTGTCCTACAATAAGATTTACCCATTGGCATCAACTGAGCATCTCATTCCTTAATATACTTGAATGTCCATTAGTTTGTAAAAGTAAAGGTGTCAATGTTCTAGAAATAATAACTCTCTAGTATGTTCAGAACTTTTGAGATCATGTTTTCCTTTTTAAAAAAATCAGAAGAAGTCAAGGACTTTTTAGTTCTAAGATGCCTTAGGCTGTAAAACAAAATTGTTAAAAGACATAATTTAAAGTCTGGTTTCCCAGCGCTTATTGACTCTTTTTTAAAAGGCATCAGAGAAAGTGAAAAAAGACCCCTAAGGCAATTTTTTCTCCTAAACTTGTTTTTTTTCTTTTTTTTTTTCATTCTTGCTAAAATGTGTTCATAGTTAAAAAAAAAAGTTTAAGTTTTCCTTTTTATTCATTATCATAATCAGGTAAGATGAAGAAAAGTGCATAACCACAGAATTGCTTATTTACTAAATTAAATGAGTGGCTGCTTAAAAATCTACAGTGGTGTTATATATGTAAGGAGAACGAAAGGTGTTACAAGACAATGGATATTTCCCAGAAAGGATCAAATTAATTCTTCTATTGTGTCTGTCTGTGAAGATCACGATGTTGGTCTATTCTGCATGTTTTGACTGCATAGGGCAAAGTATGATACAGAGATCCCTCAAAGTCCCTGCTAAGCTGAAAACCTTCCTGAATCATCTTCCCAGCTGAGATCCAGATACAACCCTGTCTGTATGTATGACACCAAACCTCTGCTGATAATAATCTGTTGCAAAGTGGGTGCATTTGTGTTTGGGCTGTTTCTGCTGTCCCTCGTCCTGCCCACTCCCAAGGATTACAACAGCGAGCCCACGTGCTGTGGGAAACAAGGCTTAGTGAGGAGTGAATGACACCCATGCTGATTTTGTTCATTTGGCCTTTTACCACAAAGCTGAGGACTTCTTTACAACTGAGTTATTAATGAGTATGTCACAGGAAGTATTGATATTGGCCAGCCAG
Source organism: Prinia subflava (assembly GCF_021018805.1). Classification (NCBI taxonomy): domain Eukaryota; kingdom Metazoa; phylum Chordata; class Aves; order Passeriformes; family Cisticolidae; genus Prinia; species Prinia subflava. The sequence goes on along the minus strand of NC_086253.1, from coordinate 20,509,101 downwards.
TATTTCTGTTATTTGAATACCTTTCTCAGTCCTATTTCTTGGCAGATTCATCTTTCCATTTGACAAAGCAGTAATTAATGTTTTATATCAACATGAGAGGGGAAGAAGGGGAAAAAGGTCTCCTTTGAATATAACCTTGCTCAGTTATACATGAGCAGATGGCATCTTCACCTTTTTGCTGTGAACTTGCTACAACTTTACTGAAAAGTTTCTAAACATTTCTGTGCACAAGGCACTGCCAAAATTAGCCTGGTCACTTGCAACAAAGCAATTCACAGCTTTGAATAAATAGTTTCATAGTAAATCCTCAAGGGAAATACAAAACACCTCTCCCGCCTGCCCTCCCCGAAAAGAAATATATGGAAAACACTCAAACCTAAACCTAAACAAAGTACACCCCTTACCCTCCCACAAAAACAAAATCAAAAACATAAAAAAAACAAAACCAAAAAGCCACAATCCACCAGCCAAAAAACCAAACAAAACCATTGATAAACCCCCTAAACCACACAAAATTTTAAATATGTCTTTTTTTTTTTTTTTTTTTTTTTTTTTTTTTTTTTTTTTTTTAAATCTCTTAAAGGTAAGTTTAGAAGAGGGAACTGATCCACCAAGGAGACATAAGAACATGCAGAGTGTCCATTCTAGAAAGCATTATCCATTATTCTGCAACTAAGTTTCAGCTTAATTTATGCCTGTCATGGAAAAAGCTTCCTGATGTCAGGTCTGGCTGTGTGTAGGGCTGTGCAGGGGGATCAAGCTGTGCTACTGTTTAGGATTCCTGCCAAACAAGTGACATTTCCCAAGAACATAAACAGAATTTTAAAAAGTTGTCTTTGTCCTTCTTAAACAGTATGTCTAAAGGGGACCTAAGGAAAAGAAGAAGAAAGAAAGAAGACTTATCCTGATAGGGGTACATGGTTGCTAAGAAGGAAAATAACAAAGCTATTCTGAGCAAGGAACAATGTTCCCTTTAAGAATAAACTATGGAAATTAATAGTTTGTCCTTTGTAAATGGTTTAATTTCCTATTGTAAAGTGTAAAGTAATTAGAATATTTTTGAAGACAAGTATTTAAATATTTAGCAGCACATTAAAACTGAAGAAAAGGGCATGACTGGATTTAGAGTTTGCCCTATCTACAGCATGGAGGCATGGTTTTAGTGGCTCACTAGGGAGAACAGCAACAAGGATGACAGCATAATAAAGGACTTTAAACTGACCTGTAATTTACCCTTTGAATATTCATTGCATAATTTAAATTACTGAATTTTTGACTTTTCTTTTCTATTAAAAAGCTAAAAATAAAAAGGCGTGTTTCAGTTGAGAACGGCAACAACTGACTCCTTAACATTTTGGGGGGTTGAAGTGAGTTTAGCTCAAGCAAATTAGTTCCTAAGCAAGGACAGGACCTTCATGCTCCAGGATATGATCTAATCTTGACAAGAAAAAAAAAAAAAAGAAGGAAATGCTTTGAAGGGCTTATTCCAACTTTGCTGACTTTAGCAATTAACAGAGAATTGCTCACCTTAGGAAATATATATACTATACTGAAAGCTAAAATTGATCATTACTGTCCTTTGTGCAGAATAACATTATTATACTTTAATCCTTCATGAAACTTAAAGAATAAAATATTTAAATTTATAGATATCTAAACTGTGTAAGTGCCAAAAAAAGTGAAAGAGAAATAGGTTAAAAATGAAAATTTACATTTGATTGGAATTAAAATTTTCAAGGGGAATATTTATTCCATTTCAGAATGAAGAGATTACTTGTCTCCCAAATTTTGAAAGGAAATTATAGAAGATAATAAAGTTTGAGAATATAACAGATAGTTCATCTAGAAACATCCAAAATTTGCTTAAAACTGAATTTCTGGTTTCTGACCAGTCAGCTTTGGTTCCTAGAATTTTTTGAGCTTATTTACTATTGATATTGGAACACTTGAGATGTTCCAATGAGATGAAACATTGGAGAGATGAGACCTACTTAACAAAAGTTTACATCCTCTAGGAGAGGAATCTGGAGAGCATTCCAGAGACTAAGAACACCACTTAAGAGTCTAAGAGCTTTTAAAGACATTAGAAGGTGTCAGAGGAGTTGCTGGGTCATCAGAAGACCTAGACTTCTGTTTCCAAAGCCAGAATGTCTCCATCCCTGAATATTTAGTTTTAGTTTTAGTTTTAATTTTAGTTTTAGTTTTCATAGGAAAAACTCTAGGTTTGGTTTCTGTTTCTTATACTGCAGTTGTTATGACTATCCTTCAACTAGCCTCTTATGTTGTACATGAAATTCAGAATCCCTGTTACAAAGTAACAGGGACCTGAGCCTGAATTGAAGTCAGAACTACTAATTTCATGGCTCAAAGGTTTGGTCTTTTAGTAGAGAAAAAAAGACTTTCACGTTCCTCAGTGTGTCACTGCAACATGTATTTGTTTACCACCTTCAGATCTGCTATGACACTTTCTGAGATCAAGGTGAGACACAGCATATTATGCCTAGAACCTCCTGATCTGTACAAAGTCCTCTATTTCTTGCCTTGTCAGATAGTCTCAGTCTCCCACATTTTGCTAGATGAAGTCCAAATCCTACCTGAAAGGAAGCCTTCAGCCCATGGCTCGCTCCCGCTCCCGCTGAGCTGAGATTGCTGTAGTCTTTCATGCTGAGCCTCAGCCACAGGGGAAATCTGTGCCCACAAAAAACAACATCGTTTTTGGGGTATGGATCTGTTCCTTTCTGCAGAAAGAGCTCTGCATGATAAAGAAAGGGGGATCTTTCTGCAATGAGGAAGGTCTCAGAAAAAAAAATGCACAAAACAGAGTAACAAAATAATTAAAAACCTCTTTGTCTTTTTTGGTAGGAAAAGGATTGTTACACCTCTTAATGCTATCAAGGTGAGAAAATGTAATTATATAGTATTTTCAGAGATATGTTTATTATGTTATTGTATTATCTGCTCTAGAGAATATGCAATATGACACGTGAACATATTTCTAATATTAAAGATGATAATCTGCTAAAAGAAAAAATTTAAAAATTAGAAAAAATCTTAAAAATTAAAGATTACAGTAATGAGAGACTGCTAACAGCAAATAAATGTCTCTAAAAAATACAGGAATTCCTACTTCAAGCAATTGTGTTCCCAGATTTTATAGGTTTTGGGTTTTACTGACAGTTTATAGTAATGAGTCCTTTAGTAATGAGGTTAGTCACCTGGACACTTTCGTAATTTCTCAGAGGATGCAACTACAAGGAAAATAATCAAGATGAGAAAAACAATTACCTTTATGGTCTGTGTAAAAAAATGTAACTCCAAAAAAATAATATATTAGAATTATTTCTGTAATTATATATTTTGTCACTGTACATTATAAGGGAAATCTTTAACAGACCCCGGGTTATAAGACACCACTAATTATGAAACACCTTTTATGTGACTCTTCTAGAAAAGAACAGGGCTAAAATATTGAATGAATCATCTTTTCATGTATAATTTATAATCAAGTAGATTGCAAATGAAAAAAGTAATTGACTATCTTATTCATTATTAATTGATAACGAATTAAAGGTTTTGTAAGTAGACAATGTGAGAAATTTTCAGTGAGCACTATAAAGCAAAGAATATAGATTTTAAAGAGCTGTATTAAAAAAGAGAATTTAATCTGCATTCACACATTAATGTCAGATTATTAAAGACTTCTATACATCTTTCTCTTTGTTTCTTTCTTGAGCACTCTTTCTAGTATCTGACAGAAAAACTTCTGCTCCTCTAAAGCAGTATTTCTCTTTCAGTTGATTGAGCTACAGGAACAACCAAAATTTGTAATTCTTACAAAGTGGTAAATTTTGATAAACTTCTTGCCACCATGCTGTAAGGATGATTTGAGGCTATGGAAGATAGCTATGTATTCAACCCTTTGTTCCTTGTCTTTACTTGCTCAAAAGAAAATAGTTGAAACAAGATGGAAGTATTTGAAAGGACATCCATTGAAATTAAGAATGAAAACAGAATGTTGTTTCTTGCTTCTATAAGACCAATATAAAATATTCTCTTCCCATAACATCAGTAGACATGTAGGACCACCTTTTTGGGAACCCTGGATAGATTTTTGCTGCATGAATTTAATTAGTTGCTATCATCCCTTCATTGGTTCAACACGTTCATCGATGATATCAGGGCATCTTAAGTTCATGAATTTTAATGGTTCTAATAAATATGTAATGAAGTGACAGCAGTCTATTCTACTGATTCTCTGGATCAAAGACATAGACTATCCTTCAAGTTCAGGTTTAATTTTTGAGTTCTTGTTTTTCTGAGATATTCTACACTTCATAAAAGAAACAGAACAGAGGGTTGTTTTTGTTTGTTTGTTTTTTGTTTTAACTGAGATAATATTTCTTGTTTTGAACTCCCTGAATGTTAAGTTTTCATTTGCAAAATTTTAGGTTCAGACAATTCTTAGTCACTGGTGGGTTTTTTGTTGTTGTTGTGTGGGGGTTTTGTTTGTTTGTTTGTTTGGGTTTTACTGTTTTGTTTTGTTTTGTTTTGTTTTGTTTTGTTTTGTTTTGTTTTGTTTTGTTTTGTTTTGTTTTGTTTTGTTTTGTTTTGTTTTGTTTTGTTTTGTTTTGTTTTGTTTTTTAACAAGAAACTTTCACTACATAGACCCCCAAAGAAAGGATGATCATAATTTTTGTATTGTTGTCTAACCACCTTGTAAGCACTTCTCTCTGGACTCCAGCTCCCCAGGAGAAATTAAAATCTTAGAGCAGAGTTTGGAAAATCAGCATTTTGTCAGGGAAGAAAAAGCATTTCACCAATAGAAAATTTCCAACACTTTAATTAAGGTGACTTGTGTTCAGACAGGTATTAGAAATGGTCTCTAATTCTTTCCATTCCTACTGCTTGCTTTCTTTTTGAACTTGTGTCTGTGGAACATGGAAACCTGAACCACTGTGAAAAATTATTCCTAAAAACATCACACTGACACTTTGAAACAAAAGTGTAGGTAATCTTTTTAAGAAAACAGTATTTAAAGTTGTGTTGCTTTTTTTCTCTTGTTCTGTTGAAAAGGAGCAAGCTTTTCAAAGGGAAAACCTGTGGATTTGCTTCTTCATATAATGTAATGCATGATTTTTTAAAACTGAGGTGAATGTCAAAATGTACATTTAATAGAAAAAAACCCTTGCACCGCGGAAATCTGATACTGGATTTTATTTAGCATAACAGGTCCAGAAGAAACCACAGATTTAACATCTGTATCATCTTCATTTCATTGCACTTTGTACTTCAGAAAGGGTGAACATAAATTCTTTCAGCTTTGTAAATGATTTTTCTTTTTTATTGTTGTTTTACTTTGCAAAAAGTAAAAGGATTAACATAGAATTACAGCAAGAATAGGAGTAAACCAAAAATACAAAACTAAAATAATATATAAATTAAATTGTAAATAGAAAGGATAGTGCTGAGATATTGCTGAAAAACTGTCCAAAACTCCTTAAGACCAATGCATTAAAAAGCAGACATTCTTTATTAGAGAACCAGATTTACACATGTATATCTCTACCAAAATCGTGCAGAAAAAGTACAGAAAAAGCTGCAGATCCCTCTGGTGGTCTCTAGTGGTCCTAGATCCCAAAGTTATACCTGACCATTTGACTCCCATATATGAAGCTGAGTTGACATACCTAGGGTGGTTCCTTGTTTTCCAAGACCCTTCTTGGTCAATGCTGAACACGATCCTACAAAATAAGCATTGTGTGTTTCCATAAGCTAATGATTTCTTAGAATAAGCATTGTATTTTCCCCACCAGGTGAGGGGAAATAATTCTTTATCTGGCTACAGAGAGACATGTTAGAAAAGGCAGAAGTGACAGGTTTCACAGCCATCAGATTCTCTTTTAAATGTGAAAAATCCAAAATATTTCACTGCTTGTACAGATCCACAAGAAATAACACATTTTCACCCATTTAACTAATGAAACATGTTTTCTAGTTTAATTTTAGGATTAAGCATACCTAATTTTCACTTAGACTCTTTAATAAGGAATACTTCAAGAAACCCAAAGAATTGAAATGACATATATTTGAATTTTCTTATTCCTACAGACAATTCTGGAAAAGCTAAGCCATTTTATATGCTAGAAGCTTCATTGCAAATGCTTGGCCTTAGAAGAGAAAAAGTGTGGCATTTACTCAGCTAAAAATACTTCCCTTAATTCTTTCTTAAGAGAAAGGAGAGAGAACCATCTCGTATAATTTGTGTTCCTTTCTCTCAATATTTTTCAAAAGTATGATTAACAGGAGTATCCTTTAGAATCTTTCTTCTTTTAGAAAAAATATATATATGTATGTATATATGTATGTGTGTATGTGTGTATGTATATATGTATGTATGTTATATTCCTGATGCTTCCTTTACTTGAAATCAGAATATTTACTCTTTCCCAAGAACAAAAGACTGATGTGACAGAACTAAGGACACCAATCCTAACCTTTTCCTATAGTCCCAGCAGATATATCTGGGTCATAATCATCAAGAAGTAAAAATAACCATCATCTCTTCTGTTGAAACTGAGCTATGAAGATGAGTATTTTGCTTTTGGAATACCAAATAAAATTTTTTTTAGTGAATTTAGCTTAACCTGTTCCCTGGGAAGCAAACACAACTCTGCAGGGTACAGCATATTTCTGCTTTATCAGGAAACAAATCCTGGTTTTGTTTCCTGACAAAGACAGGAACTGAAAGATTTTTTTTTTCCATATTTGGCTCCTATCTGAATACTTGTTGTCAAACCATTGAAAAAACTTCTAGACTCAATTCTATGCATATTTGAGGCATCTTCAAAGGTCTGTAAACATTCTTTTTTTCTTTTAATTTTCCTCTATACCGTTCTCAGTTTTCTTTCCTTGTGTACATTAAGCTGTTACAATGACCTGAAAATTCTATTTCCTGAGAATTATGTGGGATGATAATACACCATTCCTCAATGATAATTACTTTGGATACAATTATCCTAACCATATTTTGCTTTAATTAACCTTGCAGAGTTGTATTTCCTCTCAAACATGTCTTAAACTCAGAAAGTTTGTTTCAGTAAATTCCTGTCTTGCAAAAATCCCATAAATTCAATTAAAATAGGATCAACCACTCACAACTATCTTTTTTTTTTCTCTCTATCAAATTACATTTCTACCTGCATCTTTTTTGTTTTTAGGTTCAGATGATTTGAATAAATTATTTTGCACTATGGATGACTCCTCTGAAGCACTTGACTCTCTCTAGAGGGAGAGTAAGGGCTATAGGGTTGGTAGCATGACATCTAATCTCTCATGGCAAAACTTGCATTCTTACGCTAAGGTAACCTCTTTAAAATGGTAATAAATTCCTTTCACTCCATGCCCAAAAAATTCTGAAATATTTTACCACAGTGGAAAGATCAGGATTTATATTTGAATGTAACTGAAGATAGACATTCTACTTGAGAACAAAATCCATATTCAGAGTGGAAGGAAATAGCTCACTGGCCTACATCTTGGAGGCAGGCATTAGAATTAATTGGATATTGAAGTACTAATAACATTCAAGATCTTAAACTCAATTTCAAGAAAGTAAAAAAATAAAGATACACTTTATCACACTAGATTTTCTTATTTGTTTGTATAAATCTAAACAGGTTACAGATTGTGTAGATTCCTTCTTGAAGTCCTTAAGTTTTCTTTTGAATGCAAAATGAGAAATTCAAATCTTAGAGGCAGAGAACTGACATTTAGCTGTTAAGGAGCCAAGAATGATAACAGTGAGGCTCTTTGTGTTGAGACCTATTTTTTTTTCTATTTTCTTACATCTGTTTAATTTAAGAAATATTCTTTTGATTTCCATGTATGTCAATATCAATACCTCCACATAGCATGGTATTTGAGTGGCTCCCAAACATGAATTTAGGAGATTTTTGTGACTTCTTCATTTTACATCAGTAGAAGTGGAGAAACCCCTAACAGGACTAAGGCCTGAAATAGTCTAGGTAAAATATTGGTATTCTGAATCTTAGAACTCTGACAAGAAGTGTATCAGAAACTATCATTTGGTTGTACGTGGGTTTTCTTTTAATAAGTGAATATGTAATATGGTGTGGAATATTCTGTGTTCTCAGAAAGGCGGGGTTGCTCTTGTCCAACGGGAGAATTTACAGAAACATCAAGGCCAAACTTCAAGTGTTATTAAGAACAGTTTTTCAAAGTTTTCTTAGCTCTGTGGTTGTATTCCCAGTTGTTCCAGTCTTGTGAAAGAAGGAAAAATGCAAGAAGACTTTGCTTCTTTTACTTTACACAATTTTTTATTTATTTCACACCAAAATATCATTCTGTGCATTACAGAATGACTCCATTACTAAATATACTTTGATTTGGCATTTTGCATTGATGATAGGCTTGTATGACCTTTTTGAACAAGACATTCTGTTTAATCTTACATTTGAGTGGGAATGTTTTCTCTGTTCTTTTTTTTTTAATTCCAGATTTCCTACAATCAAATTATTTGTTGAGAGATGTAAAATGACATGGAAACAGACCAACAGGATAAACCCAAAAACACCCTAAAAATCATGTTTGAATACATAACCAGGGAAAATGGTTATCCTGCAGTCCTAGAAAATACAAATATTTTTATATATAAAAGTGGCTTTATTAGTAGATAACACACATTTATTGTTCAAATACATTTTAAATTCCTTTAAAAACAATATGCTTCCAGAATTAATTAATATATTTTGTAAAGTTATGTTAAAAGTTATTAAAAAACCTACAGTTAAATTAATGAAAACTCATTATTTTAAATAATTAAATAATTCTATTTTATATTATATAAAATAATATGTTCAACACGCTATACATATTGTATTTATTATATATATATAATATCATAGATAATATTATGTATTTGTGCAAATTATCATACTAATTCATTTGATGTTAGTATCTACCTGTTGACAGTGTGTCTTTATATTTTTACAGTTTGTAAGAATACTGTAATTTGCTTTCTGATTCCACATTTTCTCTCGAGGAATATCTTTCATGATTAGAAATATTCACTGAGTTTACATACTTTCAATCATCTCCAGATTAAACAACCCCAGCTCCCTCAGCTGCTCTTTTTAGGCCATGTTTTCTAATCCCTTCACCAGCTCCATTCCCCTCCAGACTTATTCCAGCCCCTCAGTGTTTTTTTCTGGAGTGAAGGGTCCAGAAATGGGCATGGGATTTGAGGTGTGGCCTCAAAGAAAAAATATTGCCTAACAACATAAATTTGTCATAGCATATTTTTTTTCTCACTGCAAGTAACATCTAGTTTAACATAGCAAGTCAAATCATATAAAGGATAATAAAGAGACAGGAGAATAAATTCATTTTTACACCATAGACTAAATATTTCAAAAGATGCACTATTTTGGCAACACTGACAGCTGCTTTTTCACCAGTAAGAAAGGAAATGTGACCATGTAACAATTATTTGTAACACTGTCAGGGCATAAAACTGTGCATAAGGTATTTCTTTAATAATAATGTTTGATCACACCTAAAATATCAACCAAGCACTATTTTGTTAGTGCAAAATGTAGCAAGAGAATTGAAAGACAGAAAGAAAGAAATAGATATTCTGTAAGTATTCAGGTTATAATTAATCCCTTTTCAGATTGTGGATGTGATTTGGAATTATAGATTGTTCTCAAATACTTGAAAGTTATTTGAAATATTGTGGTTATTTAGTGGTAGAGAAAAAGATCTCAGACTATGCGCAAACTGGTAGCTCTGACCACTTCTTTAGAGGCCACAGAATTTCACCAGTGAAAGGATTACAAACAGCTCTTTTAAGGGTGAGTAAAATTTACAAGATATAATGATCATTGCCTTATGAGTTTCATAAAGTTTTAAAGAGTATGTAGTACACGTTAAATCCCCAAAAGTGACTTGACTGTCTTGCTAATGCTAATCCGGACATGCACCACTTTAGAAGTAATGTAGATATCACAAGAGTAGTGCCTGGCAATAAAGAAATACATAAGTTATCTCAGGCATGGATACCTAACAAACACTGGCATAGATGTCAGCAAGAATAAAAGTAAATGAGCCTGCGCTAAGGGCTGTTTTTCTGAGGTTAGATTCTAGTTGCAGCTGAGATGGTATTTAGATCCAGTTTGGACTGGTCTTCATAACACTACATTGCTCCAACTGTTGTGCAGATAAATTCTAAATGAGAAACTAATCGACTGCAATGTGTTACTCGTGTTTCTAAGTGGGGTGTTTCAGTCTCTGAGCAAGATCTTGCCATAAAGAAGTAAGAGCTGAGAGAAGACACAGGTAACATTTCAAGGGCTATCACAGCTGCACATGGGAAGAGAAGCAGGGGAGTAATATATTACGCAGAATCACACTGAGCATTATTCCTACCCAGATTGAAGAAATTCTTGGAGAAGTCCTCTTTTTCTATGCCTTTAATCTGTCTGGCAGGCAATAAACCCATAATAAATTTCAAAACGTGTTCTGCTTGACTTGTGAATATTCAGCTGGTTTCTTGATAATGAATTATTATTTCATGAAGAAAATTTTGCTCCTTTGTTTTTTGAAAGTGAAATGGGAAAACATGTAAAACTACCAGTCAATCACATTTCAAAACTATTATTTTTATTAAAAAAATCATAGGAAATACAAATCAAGACCTTGGATCCATAGTTCAGATATTTTGAAGGAATAAAAAAGCCCCATAATTACATTGGTTCTACACAAAAGCCAATATTCAATTATAATAATGAATAAATCCTACACATAAATACAAAGGGAGAGAAGAAGTAATGAAATAGAAAATAACATTATGCAAGACAACTCTCTACCAATAAGAATGAGTGCAAAATTAACTACTTATTGTAAATGGATGAACTCTAACTATGGGGTTTTCTGATTCATATTCAGTTACAATATTTATCTCTATTGTCACAAGAGAAGAAAAATATCTTATACATTCGTAACATTCCTCAGAATTATTTTTGTCACTGTATTTTTTTAACTTTTTATGTAAACTGGATAGTATGTTTTAATATTCAAATAACTTTACCTGTAGGTGAGAATTTTTTTATCATCACATTTGGATCAGCCAAACCTGAGATTCATAAAGATGCAGAGAAAGTAGAGTTTTATTATTTGATAGAGCCTGTTTTCAAAAGAGTAACTTGGAGATTCAAGAAGTGAGTAGAAAAAACAGGCACATACAGCAAAAAAGTTCCATTACCCATGATGATGACACAGTCCCTCAAGAAATCTCTATCTATGCACGAGTGATAATAACTATAGATTTTCTATATTCTTTCTAATTCTATTGCCATGTATTTTGAAGAGACCCCTGGCTTTAAATTTTATTTTTATTTTAATCCTAATAAATTTGTTGCAGTATTTTCATCTTCACTAGTGGAATCATGATTATTCAGTGAATGAAAAGGGAAAAAAAAAGAGAGTATGAATTGATCCTATAAACCTTCTAAATAGCAAGTCAGTTTTTTCCTGGCTTCCTTCACTGAGTCAATTATAATTGATATTTTTTATTTGAGACACATCACAGAATCACACAATGGCTAAAGTTGGAAGGGACCAGAGTGGATCATTTGGTCCAAGCCCTCTGCTAGACCATATGGCACAGGATTGTGTCCAGATGGTTCTTGAATATCTCCAGTGAGGGAGGATCCACAGCATCTCTGGGCAACATGTTCCAGTGCTTGGTCACCCCCACAGTAAAGTTCTTCCTCAAATTCAGGTGGAAGTTCCTGTGCATCAGTTTTTATCCATTGCCTTGGGCCTTGTTGCTCAGCAGCACCAAGAAGAGCCTGGCCCCATCCTCTTGACACCCCCCCTTTAGGTATTTACACACATTGTTGGGATGCCCTTTCAGTCAGCTCCTCTTGAGGCTGAACTGGTCCAACTTTCTCAGCCTTTCCTCATAACAGAGATGCTCCAATCTCTTAATCACCTTAGCTGTCCACTGCTGGACCTGCTCCAGGAGCTCCTGTCTCCCTTGTACTGATAGCCCAGAACTGGACACAGCACTCCAGATGTGCCTCACCAAGGCTGAGTAGAGGGGCAGGATCACTCCCTGGACCTGCTGCCAACGCTCTTCCTAATGCACCCTGGATACCATTAGCCTGCCAGGCCACAAGGACACTGCTGGCCCATGGACAGCTTGCTGTCCACCAGGAACCCCGGGTCCTTCTCCTCAGAGCTGCTCCCCAGCAGTCTTTCCCTGGCCTGTACTGATGCAGGTGGCAGACCCTGTATTTGCTGCTGTTGAATTTCAGAAAACTCTTCTGTGCCCATCTCTCCAACCTGTCCAGACCCTTCTGAAGGGCTGCACAACACTCTGAGGTATTGGCCGCTTCTCCTAGTTTTATATCATTGGTAAACACACTGAGTAAGCAAAGGACAAACTGATATTAAGATCAAAAGATGGAAAACCATTTTCCCTTTGTGAGAAACAAATATTCCAAACTGAAAATGACATAAACTTCTGGACGTTTCAATGTGCTCATATAAAACATATTTTCACCAATATGCAATGAAGAAAGGTAGAATAATCAGGATAATTATTCATATTTTATAACTATCCCTTTTTAAACAAAAATCAGAAAAGTACAAAACATGGTTGATAACTCCAGATGATTCTTGTTTATTTTTAACACAAATGCAAAAATAAAGTATCTGATACCAGAAAATACAGCAGAGTAGACAGGTTAATGAAGTATATTTGTTACAGGAATTGCAAACATTGTAAAGGCAAGAAGGTAGGCAGCAACAGTCAACATGGATGTACGAAAAGTACATTATATTTCACCATCTTAAGACCATCTGAGCTGCTGCTGGTAATCTGCATTCATTTGGTTTTTTTTTTTTTATTTTTTTTTTATTATTATTTTTATTTTATTTTCCTGTTTAAACCCATGCTTTAACTTAGTTCTGACCACAGTTGTTCTTTAAATACAAAGTTGGTCTAGTTGTAATGAAGTGCTGCTTTTTATGATTATGTGACTATTAATATTGACTTACTTTTAAGTATAAAACTGATACTACTTATATAATTTATATTCTTTTTAGATAGATAACATCTTCTGGTTTAGCTTTCTGCAAAATGTTCAGTTACTACTGTAACAGGAGTACTGAACTGGTTTATTAGTGTTTTAGTCTTCTATACTTTAATAGTTTCTAGATGCAGAATTTGATTTGATTGAGTTAAAATTATTCAACTTATTCATCTTAGCCTAATTTTAGTAAATTCCACTGAAAAAATATGAAAAGTTCTTGTCATCCACAAAAAAATTCTTCCCTGTTGTTTGCTTGTTTTTTAATGTACTGAAGTTTATGAATTCTGACTATTCTTAAACGTTGTAAATCTTCCTTCCTAACCAACGCCACTCTGGCTCTGTTATGTACTAATTTGGTATGTGAAACTATCACATCGAGATTCTCCACTGGTATCACTGTGAATTTGTACTGCTCATAGTGGTTGCTATTATAACCTGCTTGGCCTCCTGAGAGATTCATTGATTCATTTTCTTTCCCCAGACTGTTCTCAGATTGTCAGTATTGTTTCTTAATCTAGTTCATATGGACAGTGAAATTCTCTGTGGTTTAGCTTTCTCACACAAAGATATGTGCAGCCAGCCACACAGAAATCCAGGGAGAATTATCTGCTCAGAGCTATAAATCCTCTAATGTTCCAATGTGACCTGGAATAATGGAGATGCTGAAACAACCTGTATCTACCTTATTGTTTTATAGCCATTGATATTGTAGGTCCCTTTTTCTTGCAATATCTAGATCAATGACCTCCGTATGTAAGAAAGAGGAATTAAAAATGTGTTTTCACCACAAGCCAGCAATTCAAATCTCCCGTTACATTCAATGACAAAAATTTAAACCTTATATGTGCAATATAAATAGATATTCTGGCTGTGGCTGTGTGCAATTTAGCAAGAAGTATGAAAAAATAGCTAGAAATTTGTGGAGTAAAATACTGTAAGTATCTCACAGCTAATACGTTTTGGAGACGCTTTATTTAAGATTACGTATTATAGCCCCATTTAAACCTGTTGGAACAATTCTTTCAAATTATTCTAACCTAAAAGAAATGTAATTTACTTTTCCCCACTTAAAATGGTTGCTTGAAATTTAAATTGTCCTAAAATTATTTTTGTTACATTCCTTTTAAAAACAAAAAAGACAAAAGAATACTGTTGATTCTGTTATATGGTACATAACAGATCTCAAAGAATAAAAAACAACTTTGGAACTGAAAACATAAGGTACCAACTTTTAAAAAGCAAATCAGATACATTCCTCTCAAGAAATTTCATTGAAACCCTTCATTATCTGTTTGTGCCATATTTAAAGGTGTCCAAAAATATTGAAGCTAAACAGCACTCTGTCTTGACAGTTTTCAGCTTTTTTTTTCTTTTTCTTTTTCCTTATTTCAGTTTTACTTCTAGTATGGATCTTGACAAAGAAAAAATAGGGTCACTTTCATTCCTATCAAGACATAGATGACATAGTACATACAATTCCATCAAGTTTTGTTTGCCTCCTCTATAAGAACAATCTTAAATGCTCAAACTGGATTGTTTAATAATTTTATAATTTGTAAATGTATCCAAGTAGCTCTACTGTTCAAGATTTCTCAACTATATAATAATCAATTATTATGTTAAAATATTTCTGGTAATTAAGAAAATAGAATATTGTTATAAGATACAGGGCACATGAAAATATAGTAAATGCCTTTTTGTATTTTCACTTGCAGAAATAGTTGGAAAATATTGCACACATATAATTATCTTCTTATTGGACAGCCTTCTCACTTAAATTGTTCAGCTGCAGCTTTAGATTTAGGTAAGAAACAAAAACGTTTCTGTAGGTAATAATCCTAAACTGCATCAACACTGGAAGTTGAATGTGCTGTGTGATTATCAAATTACAGTCCCCTGCTTCAGAGAAAGGAGATTCATTTGAGAATGCTGAAACATTTTCCCTGACCTCTTGGCAGAGACTCAAATAAAATAAAGAGGGGTGATTGTGTCTCACCCCAAACCCAATTAGGAGTATTGTGACAATGTTCACCCAGAGATGTTTCTGTGATCACAGAAGTGACGATCTAACCATGCTAAATTTACAGTAGATGAAACAAAAGATCTCAACCAGTTTCTCAGACACTAACATGTACAAGTTCAGTGTTCTTCTGGGGAATTACCAAGATCCAGAAAAGATTTGAATAATGGAAACTATTGGCCAGGAAATTCACAAGAACCTGATTACCCCTTGTAGTACACAACTACTTCAGCTACCTAATGAGGAATGCAAAGGAAATGAATTAAAGGACAAGAAAAAGAAAATATTGAAGTAACAAGACATGCTTCAGAAATATGACTGATATTTTAAACCAGCAAATAGTGTGGTTGCAGGCTGATAAGACTAAAAGAACTAATTTGATGATATAAAAAGCAATCAAAAAAATTGAATCTCATAATCAAAAATCACATTGCAATGCATAACAGAATTGATCTCAGTTTCATATTTATGCTTTAGCCTGGAAATTTTAACATATTTCTGTTTTATTAGGACTCCAGAGAAACATAAGGAACAACTTTCTTCTCTTTTTCTATTTAGCAATCTTTTAGGGGACAGCAATTTGTTTGTTCACTCTTCTACACTTGAACTGACCTCATTCTGGTAGAAATTGATGAAAAAGTGCTATAAAAGCTATCACTCTCAAAAGAAAAAAAGTACATCAGCTGCACTAAATGTCTGATTATGGAGAAAGATACTCTTTGTGCAAGATCAACACTGTTAACAGCAGGGACACAGAGAGAAAATTTAAAGATATTAAGCCTATACTGAGTCCATCAGTGTCCCTGAAATTTGATAAATTGTTTTATCTAGGGAAACTCTATAGTACTTGCTGTAACTATTCTTTAAATTCATAGATAATATACAGTTCTTTACTTATGAAAATAATAATAGGAAGTAATGCAGTTTATGAGATTTTTTAGATTTCTGTTCTCAGATGTTAAAATAACTCAACACAGCATCTCTCAATCAGGTCAATATTTGGAAACTCTAGCAATTATCCTCCTTTATTCCCTAGAACCAGGCCAGCTAAAACCCATCTGTCCATCTTTGGATTGACATTGTGCTCATCCAGTATAATTATAATTGTAACTTAAGAACAGATTACTCAAATCACGAACCACATGTCAGACTATAAGAATGCACCTTGTGCATAGCTTGATGAAAGCTCTGTGCCTTTCTTCCCTTTGGCTGGCTGGAACACCATAATATGTATAATATGTATAATTGCCAAAACTGAAAGCAAAGAAGCTTTTGTGATACTATTATCAGCTTTTCTCACAGCATTGCAGAATCACAATTAACAATTAAAAACAATGCCATTAGTTTTTGTACAATATGTTACATTATAGTTATAACCTATCATGTAATAATATAACTCTGTAGAAATAAAGTTATTAATGTCACCATGAAAGTAAAGAAAAAAGTTAATATTAGAAATTTCCAATGAAAAATGGAAAGTTTACTGCATGTATTTTTTTTCCTAGCAGTACCTTACATTATGCATTAGTTGTGCAGTAAAATAATATGATATAACTTCTCTGATCCAGCCAGACATATATCCTGCTGTAATAAATTTTCAGGTTGTATTCAGTTTTGAAGTAGATTTACAGAACATTTTGAAGAACAGCTGCTTATCTGTTTAAAATGTTTCTCAGTGATTTAATCAGATTCCAGTAGGTGCAAATATTCATCTTTTTCAAAAGAAGAGGCTCAATTTGGCCACTGTGAAAAATTAATTTTGAGCTGAGAGTGAATACATGGTATATAATTTGTCCCAAATATATTTGGGAGGGGTTATTCAATTGTTGTCAAACATACATCAAGTAAGGAAGGTTGAGATGACTGATTGAATGGATAAATTTTCAAATGGGAAAACACATCAGTTTTTCCTTGCTTAGTCATCCCTTTCATTTGCTTAATTATTTATTTAATATTAAAGCTTGATTATCATGAAAGTCATAGAAGTTCAACTTGTCTTACTTTTGAAAGGAGAGCAATGTCAGCATAATTTCCTGGAGAGGAATAAAAGTGCTCAAATTTCAGGAGGTAAAACTGAGATGCTGTTGGAATGTGCTTTGCTTGGTGCATTGAACTGTGCAGTGTGCAGGTGCCCAGGTGCCAGCAGCAGAGGCTGCAGGGGTGGCCCTGTGAGGAGAGGCTGGGGCTGCCCCGTGCTGAGCACAGCTGATTCCAGCTGGCTCCAGCACGGACACACCACAGGGCACAGCTGAGCCCCTCAGACAAGCTGGTATCACCTCTGGGAAAACGTGTTTGAAACACAGAGAACAGTGAGGAATGAGAGGAAAAAAAAATCATAAGAAAAAGCCCTGGTAACATAAAGGCCAAAGAATAAGGAAAGGGAGGAGGTACTCCTGATGCTGGAGCAGGTGTTTCCCCAACAGTCTGTGGAGAAACCATCCTTGAGCAATATGCCCACACTGGAGACCATGGGAGACTCCACACCACAGCTTGTGAACATTTCCTGAAGGGACAGCAGTTCTGCGGAGACCTGTGGAATTCTAACGGATGAGGGTGAAAAAGAGATGAGAAAAAAGCCACAGGCAGCCACTGACTTATGGCAGAACTGACCATAAGTCCCATTCCTTTTCTCCCTGCACTGCTCAGAGGGAGGACTTGGGAATGAAGGAGTGAAGCTGAGCCTTGGAAGTACGGGTGACGTTTCCAAAGACAAAATTAAAAATTCCACTCTCTCTAACTGGCAATAAATGAAATTAAGTTTTCTCAAGTCAAATTTGTTTTGCCTGGGATAGTAATTTTGTTTGTTTTGACCTATGAAATACTTCATTTTCTCTCCCCGTCCCACTGAAGCAGAGAAATGAGACAGCCCAAAACTGCATACAATGTGCAAGGTGAGGCCACACTAGTGCAGAGCAGAGAGGGACAATCCCCTCCCTTGCCTGGCTGGCGACACTGTGCTTGATGCACCTCAGCCCTCCTGGCTGCCAGGGCACTGCTGACTCATATTTAACTTCCTGTTGACCAGGATTCCCAGGTCCCTTTCCACGACACTGTTTTCCAGCACCTCATCCCCCAGTCTGTACATCTATGGTTGATTCATCCCAGGTGCAGAATTCATCACTTTCCCTTGTTGAAGTTCATACGGTTGGAATTTATTACTATTAGTATTATTAATTATTCTATTGCTATTATTATTATTATTCCCATGAAATCAGAAATTTATCTAGTTAAATATTTAAAGGAATGAAGAATTAAAGGTGTTTAGATTTTGTTTTGGGGTTCATCTTTTCGAGGCATTAATCAGCAGTTACTTAGCACAGTTTGAGGACAAGTATTTGACACCTAAAATTCAAGACTGCACTAGAGCCCTTGATTCTGAAAAATACCTGTGAATTTGCTCTTCCTCCCCGACCTGGCTCTATGCTTTAGAGCAGAAATCTGATCTTATGGTTTGTGTCATGACATCATCAGATCTTGTTTTATGTCTAAAAGTAAAAAGTGTAATTCTTTGAATTTGTATGAACAAATGTCTTTACCCTATAATTGATTTATATAAACCATAGACATAGATATAGATATAACTGTAGTAGAGATATAATGACTACATAAAATTTGTTTGTGAGAAGAACCTTATACTGCTCTTGGGGATTTTGGGGGGATTTATTCCAGAAGCAAGGGAATTCCGGTGTAAAATATGGAGAAGGAAGTAGTCTCAGAAGCCCAGTGTAGCTCTATTTGTCAGTCTCTTTCACCATAAGTCAGAAGACGTTGTTTTGCAAATTGGAGTTCTCCTCTTTCAAAAGTGACACATCTCTTTTATGTGCTTTCTCATCATCCTGTGAGTAAGAACTGGGAAAATAATTGGGGCAGGGAGGAAGATCCTCTTTAACAAAACAAACAAACAATTTTTGAACTAGTGTCTTTTGCTGTAGGTGTTTTTTTTTTTTTTTTTTTGCTTTATAGACTCTCATCTTGACACCTTTATTTTACAGGCATTAGTGTGATTTTGACAAGGTTGTAGCCATCCTTTTAGACTCTCCAGTAGAAAGCTCTCTGGTTAAAATAAATAGGAAAGAGAATAATATATTTTTAAAATATTAAGGATAGCTAGGTATTTTTCCTTAGTCTGAACCAAAAATTTAGAACTATAGAAGCAAATCTTTTAGAAATACATAATCCCTGAAAACATTTTTTCTATCTGGCATTGTGAGAAACTGAGAACGTGACTACTTGTTTTACTTTTAAAAAAGTTCATAAAAATGTATTATTGTACAAGTATTATGGATACAATAAATGTGTATTGATATTACACATTTAAAACTCGAATCTTAAAAATCCACTAATACATTTTTTAGAGTTTATTAAATATATAAATGTAACACTATAGTCTGTTATTTTTGAATAACAAAAATGTCTCATAACTTGAGATTTTGGATGTAGAATGAAATAATGGGTTATGAAAAGCAGTGGTCACCCAATTCAGGAGGTTGTCTTGTGTTTACACTGTGGTCATCATATGTTCCTCTGGGCATTTTCTCTAAGTGTGCAACTTCATTTCCTTCAGTTGGGGCATCTTGACATGCATGACAGTAAACATCTTAGAAAAGAGCCCGGCTGCAAGACAAAAGGAATCTTTAGTGAACTCTGAGAGCTCTGGGGTCTGGATGAAAATCTCCACAGAGTACAGAGAATCATCTCTGAAGCACACTCCTTTACCTGATTTTTATATGATCCTGAAAAAAGATATATTAGCTATTTTATCTACCCTGACAATCAACATTTTTCAATCATTCAATCCTATAAAATCATGTCCACCTCTCATACACTTTTCTTATGTTATCTAACTATACATATATATACCTTCTTTCCTTTGTGCTCTCATCGCTGAAGGTTTTGTGCTTTGATGAACATGTCTAATAAAAAATGCACCCTGAAGCAAGCAATGTCAGTTTGTCCTTGTTCTATCTCTCAGACTAAAACAACAACAAATAATTCCCTCTGCATTTAGTAGAAGAGGGATGAGCATGCATTCTTTCATTGCTATTTTCTTTAAGCAGCATGACCAGAAGAAAATCATGAAGGAAGACAAAAGACAACTTAAGTAAAACAAAAAACCTTATTGAAATGTTACCTAAGTATGTGCTTTCTGAAGAGAAAGGAGTCTATTGACAACACTGTGGTATGAGATATAAGAAAAAATCACTTCTCATGTGATCTGCGAACTGAGCAGCAAAAGTAAGTGCATTAGTAAAATCTCAGCCTACCTGTATAAAATTCTGAGAGCCAGATACTGTAGGGATTTGACCCTGAAATCTAGCTCTATTTTATGCCTAATAATTATTTTGAAAGTATTCCCCGTCTTATTCAAAATAGCCAAGAGTTTGGAGCACTTTACTTGAAGGACTTTACTTTTGGGTCATTTCCAGCTTTAGATTTCTTTAACCTCTAGTATAAAATACAGTCTGTAAAAGGTTTGCTTAAAGCACTCATCATCCATTACTTTGAGACAGTCTTAAAAGCTTCCTGATTATTGCTAGAAATACACTACCACGACTCTTAAAATATTAATTCTCAAACCTGTCTATGCAAATTCTGTGAACTGTGGACAATTCCACCTGGCTTGCAAAAAGAAAAAACAACAAACTTCACAAGTCATCAATTAATGAAAAACACAATTCAGTGAGACCTTGCCTATATCTATGCAATTCCAACTCTTATGAGTTAGATTACTAGTTACATTCTTGTGTGATCTAGGAAAACAAAGCATAGAAAATTGTTCTGAGTATGTTTAATCCAAACCTCTACCTTGTTCTTATGGTTTTGGTATTCCTAGGAAACAAGCAAAGCTCAAATGAATGGTTAATGTTTAAATTCCTGTAGCATGCTTGAAGTGAAGAAGAATTATTAATGATCCAGGCAGTAGCCACTAACTGGCCACAACTATGAAAAAAAATCAAAGAAATTGTTCTAGGAAGACAAATAAGACCTTTGGTGACTCAACACAACCATTTAAGTTAGAAAGGAGTAAAGACTGGAAGAATGTAATTTTGTAGAGAGCACTCTATACATGGATTAATGACTCAGTATAGAAGTGGTATTGTGGGCAGAGACTGGACCACCAGTGGAGATCCAAACATGTCAACCAATTCTACCACTGGACTGGTATCACAGGAGCAGGAACTTAGACTAGCATGGGTCTGATGTGTGTGAGTGTTGTAGAATAGAGCAGAAGAGAAACTGTGCAATAAAAACCTTAGCATGAAAGAATGTGATAGAACTAGCACTTAAATCATAGAACTATTTACGTTTGAAAAGAGTTTTAAGATCACTGACTCCAACCACCAACCCTGCACTGCCAAGTCTACCACTAAACCATATCCCCAAGTGCTTCATGTATATGCCTTTTAAGTACCTCCAGGGATGGTGACTCAACCACTTTCCTGGACAGCCTGTTCCATGCTTGATAACCTGTTTGATGGAAATATTTTTCCTATTTTTTAATCTAAAACTCCTCTGTCAGAATCTGTCACCCCTTCCTCTTGTCTAATCATTTGTAACTTGGAAAACGAGACTGACTGCCACCTCAATACAGCCTCCCTTCAGATAGTTTAGAGAGAGATAGCACTAAAGTGGATCTACTCCATGACCTTCCCTGGCACCAGGGTGAGGCTGACAGGCCTGTAGTCCCTTGATTGTCCTTCCAGTTCCTTTTGTGGATGGGTGTCACAAAGACTAACCTGCGATCAACTGGGACTGCTTTGGTTAGCCAGGACTGCTGGTAAATGATTGAAAGTGTCTTCATGAGCAAGGACTCAGGAAGTGAAAGTTCCCTCAGTACACTTGGATGGATCCCAAAATGTGACACAGACTTCTGTATGCCTAAGTAGTATAGAAGATTGTTGACCATTTCCTCCTAGATTATAGCAGTTTCATTGTTTTCACATCCCTGTGTTCCAGCTTAAGGGGCTGGGCACCTTGAGAAAACTGGTCCTACTCTTAAAGATCGAGGCAAAAAAGGCAGTGAGCACTTCAGGTTTTTTCTCATCCTTTGTCACTATGTTTCTCTCTGAATCCAAAAAACAGTTGAGAAAAACTTCAGCCCTCTTTTTGTTGATAAGGTACATATAGAAATGTTTTATTGCCTTTTACAGCAGTAGCCAGATTAAACTATAATTGGACTTGGGCCCTTCTAGTTTTCACCCTGCATAACCTCATGACATCCTTGTAGACCTGAGTTGCTTGCACCTTCTTCCAAAGCTTGTAAAGTCTCCTTGACATTCCTCTGTTCTAGCCAAAGCTCAATATTTAGCCAGGCAAGTCTTCTCCCCCACTGGCACATCTTTCAGCACATTGGTTCAGCCTTCTCCTTTGCCTTTAAAATTTCGCCTTGAAGAATGTCCAGTCTTCCTGAACTCCTTTACCATTGACTGAGAGGGCCCAAGGGACCCTCTCAGTCAATCTCCTATAGTCTAAGTCTACCCTCTGGAAGTCCAAGGCTGCAGTTTTGGTAACTCCTATCCTTCTTAGAGAATTGAAAACTTTATCATTTCATGATAACAGTGCCCAAGGCAGCCTGCAACTACCAGAACCCCACAAGTTCCTCCATGTTCACAAACAACAGGACCAACAGGAAGCCTTCCCTAGCTGGCTCATTCACTAGCTGTATCAAAAAGTTATCTTCGACACGGTTCTGAGAATCTCTTAGACTGTTTCTTCTCTACTGTGTTGCATTTCCAGCAGGCATCTGGTAAGTTAAGTACCCCACAAGAACAAGGACTAGTGATTGTGTGCCTTCTTCCTGCTTCTTACAGAATATTTCCTCTGCCTTCATTGTGATTTTACAGTTTATAACAGACTGCCACCAGGATATCTGCCTAATTTTCCTTCCCCCTAGTTCTTATCCATAAGCAATCAACTCTGCTAGCACTATCATTAAGCTGTAAACTATTAAAACACTTCCTAACATACAGGGCTGCCCATCTCCTCTCCCTCCTTGCTTATGCCCCCTTAAGAGTTAAAAGGCATTCATTGCAGCATTCCAGTTCTGAGAATTGACTCAGCCTCTCTCTGTGAGGATGTCTGCAATATTTTTCCTTCTCTGCAATGGCTTCCAGATCTCTTCTTTGTTGTTGTGTACATTGCAGTAGATGCACTTCAGTTGGGTTGCTGATCCCACCACCTTTTTGAAGGGAGCAAGCCTACTTCCCATGTAATTATTATCAGTCATTTCCAATGACGTGTTTCTAACACGTCAATAACCCTTTTGTCTGGATGGCTGCCTTGATCCCCATCCCCTACTTCCACTGAGATGGCACACTGAAGTACCTCTCTAGCACACTGTCCTCAAGCCTTGGCATGCCTCCCCCAGGCTTGTACCTAGTGAGCCTGGTTTTATTGCCTTCCCACTTCAGTGCTAGTTTAAACCTTTTTTAATGAGGTCTGCTAACTCCTGTGCAAAGATCCTTTTCCCCCTTTGAAACAGGTGTACTCCATCTGCTGCCAGCACACTTGGTGTTGTGCAAACCAAACCATGATCAAAACCCCAAATTCTGCTGGTTTGTTCAGCTAATGTTCATCTAAACAGAGACAGAAATGTTACAGATGAAGAGGATGTAACATAAGAAAATATATTCCCAGTGTAGTAAACAGAAGAAAGTTGGTGAGCTTAACAATTGATCTTTTCAAAGAGAATACTAGGTATGTTTAATATACTAAAAAAAAATTTCCAACCTCTGTACCCTGGCATTCTTCACACTTAAAAATAAAGAGACTTAGACAAGTCCTCCTTGTCCCACATTTGCATGGCTCTTTCTTAGAGAAATTAAATTTCACACTAGCTTGAAGTAAATTCATGCAGTTAATACATTTATCTTTAAAGAACCAGAAGGTCAATTTAGTATTTAAAATACAATTTAAATTTTTAAATCTTAAATGAGTTTCAGTCACAATTATTTGTGGGTTTGTGCCTTATAAATGCTATTTTAAATATAAGAGAAATGAAATTTGAGTTTACTATATATAATTGAAAACAAACAAACACAACCCTCCCTCTCCCTAAAATGTGTATTTTGTTGCATCCTTCATGCTTCTATCTTCTTTCTTCCTCATCAGTTTCTGGAGTGTTTAAACACTGTGCCTTGCAGCACATTTGTTAGCAGCATTATTGCAGTCATATTGCACCATTATCTTTTGCCACAACTCAGTATTTCAGTGTTTAATTTTTTTAATTGCTTGATTATTTTTAAAAGAAAGAAGAATGAAGAAGTGTTTCTCAGTACCATTTTGTTTTCACCTTTTTTCTCATTAACCTGATCAAAATTGGTTTACACCCAAGTACGCTTCTCCAACCAAAGTGGGTATTTATTGAGAAGCTTTCAGTACCTACAAGCAAAACGATAAGCTTACCCATAACAAAGGATGTTATGTGAGCACTGGGTACAAGACATGATTTGAGCACGGTGTTTTTAAGGGAACAACTTAGACTTTGCAGTAGAAAAATTCTTTAATGCGTATTATTATATGTATACTAACGTACGTACTAATACATACTAATGTATACTGCTACATATTTTTTTGCTTATTTATTTATTTGCCTTCCAAAATTTGACCTTGGGTGTCCTCTTTGGGCTGCATTCCTAATGACTGAATCAAATTTTCCTTGTTCTGGCAGCCAAATGATTGGGCTATGGAGAGGAAGAAGAATTGTGTTCCAAATAGATCTGTTTTTCTCAAAGAGAAAAATTAAGAGCTCAAAAGTATAAGGAAGGCAGAACACAAAACTAATTTGCTTGGTTCCCTTAAAAGGAAAAGGAAATAGATTGGAAATGCGTTTTAAATAGATTTCTCTACTTCTTCTCCCTCATAATACCGTGATACAGAGATCATTCATGACCCTCTAAAATCTTGAGGAAACTTCTTTGCTACTTTTAGTCAGTTTATCACAGCTACAGTCCCTCAGGAAAAGCAAGAGAAGACAAAATTCCTTCTGAAGCTGATGTGTGCATCTGAGGGGCTCCACAGTAACCCAGAGGGGCTTTCCCCTTAGAATTAGTGCTTGGCACTGTTTCTGCAGTATTCCTAGGCTAGGGGCATTTTTAGCAGAACTGCCCAAAAATTCTAAGCATTCTGGAAGTCCATTTTTACAGGTAAATTCCCCTATATAAAACAACAGGTACCAATTAATAGAAGAGAAAATATTAGATGTGCATAGATTGCAAATGGTGTTAGTGAAGCCAAATGGCATAAATGCCTGATTTCTTGCTAAAGCTGCATCAAGGGAAGACTAGCAGTGTATCAGCGATCACACGGAAGCAAGTTTGAAGAAATAAAATAGAAAAGAGAAATATTTTATTAAACTAATATGAGAAAATGATTGCTTTGAAAGAGACTATAAATTAGTTATTTCCTTGTAAGGCAAAAAAAAACCAATACAGTTGTCAGAAACATTGCTATTCTCAGATTCAGTCTGTCATTTTAAATTATTTTTTGAGGAAAAAGCCCATTATTTAGCCTTGCATTTTATGCAATTTTCTTTCCTTGTTTATGTGTTAAAATGCTAATTGTTTTTGTTTGTTATTCTTGTAGTGAGCCTTTCTAGTTTACCAAAGCTACTATTTATGACTGACATGCATTCCTTGCTCTCCAAATATCGCTGCATCAGATTCCAAATGAAGCTTACTCCTGGAAACACTCCAAATTATTGATGACTGTTGAATATAGCTAAAACAACAGGGTTCCAATTTTTAAAAACTCACCATTAAATTCTTATTTTAGTCCCTTATGTTTCTAAAGCCTTGTTATTCAGAATTTGGGTGTGCAGGTCTCCTTATACTCTTATGAAATCAAATAACTGGGTAAGCAGTTCAATACTGTAGGAAGGGTACTATGTTAGCAAATGTCATTTGGAATGATTCATGATGTTATACTCTTCATCATTCCCTCAGTAGCAATGTTTTCTTCTGTATTTGTTCTGTGTGCAGACAGTGTAGGCACAGTAAATGATCTGCAAAATATAGATTTTCTTTTGTCTTGATTGGTTTCTAGAGTGGAAGATTCCTTAAAAGAAACTTCTAATACTGTACTTGTCAAAGTTGTGTAAAAAATAAAAGACAAAGTTGGAGAGAAAAATAAAAGCCCGAGGGACCACAACAAAACTGGAAGTGGATGAATGAGAACAGAAAATTATATTTTAAAGCACTACACATGTTAGAAGAGAAAAATAAAAAAGAAAACCTCAAAGACTGAAAGTTAGAAAATTGAGTGAAAGAGAAAAATCATTCTTTTTATTAAGACAGAAACATAAAGTGATGTATGGGTCTTTGCAAGGTTTGTGGATATAGAATCAATCTTTAGGCTGGATCATTGCAAACATTTCTTTGAACATGTATGCAACTAAGTCTGTTGTGATTCTGGGCAGACAAAAAGAGAGAAAGTGCTTTTGCCTGAAGAAGTAGTGAACATAAGTCCAATAGTACGTCTGGATAAATGAGTTTAAATGTATACTTTTTCTGGCCCAAGATGAAACTTGTCTTTCTGTCTGCACATACCCTCAGAGTCTGCAGAAAAGATTCAGCTGAAGAAATGCACATAAAAAAGTATCTCACAGAGAGCAAACAACTGCTGCTAGAGATTCCAGATTTATCTAATAGACAGGTGGCTGCTGTTATGTCTGAGATATTCTCTACAGGCCTTGTGAACCTGAAAATTCCACTCTGCACTTCCAAGAAGAACAATAACCACCACTAGTAAGCCCCATAACGTGGGGAACTAAAGCATGGAGACTTCTATTTCATAAATTGATGTTGGGTTAGAATTACTTCAATTGTGAATTGAATGAATACAACCTAGGTATTAAACTGATAGACTATAAAATCTGCTTTAATCAATATTTATATATGCCATAGGTAGATATAATTTCCATCTTCAAACTGATTTGGGTGGTGAATAATATATGACAGTCATGCATGTAACCACTTTCAACTTTGAACATTATCACAATGATACTGTTTACGGACACACTCAGAACGAGTACAGTGACCCAGTTTGAGTTACTGGTGAACATACTGATAAAACTGGGGTCATCCTCTGTTCCTTCTTACTTTGTGGAGGAATTTGACTTAGGAAATGTTTACTCTCCTAGAAGAGGCAGTGCTGACCAGAAGCTCTTCATTTGCCTCCAGCATGAAACCCCTGACATCTGCCTCCAGCTGGATTACAGATTAAGCCCAAATGGAATACTGGCTCTCTTTGAAGTAAGACCATTTGTTTTAGTCCTGAACTCAACAGGGTTTTGACACTATCACCTTTCACAGGGCAGGAATCCACCTGATTGTGTGTCTCTTGCCCATTTACATTCTGAGTTTGGTAGGAGCTGGGAGGTATTACCTTACAGGGAGGTGAAATTTACTTTGTATTTGTTGGATGAGCTGCCTCATGTGGAAACCAGGCCGTGAAGGCAAGGTGTCACCAAACATTAAATGCCAAGTGAATCTTACCTCTCCATTAAATGCAAACCCTTAAATACAAGGAACATATCTGTTTCCTGCACAGGTGGAAACATAGCAAGGGTGTTATTCTGAGACATATGGACAGATAGTCCTTCAAACAAAAAAATTCACCTAGATTTCTTGCATTCTGTTTGACTTTTATACCTTTCTGCAATAGATGTAAGCAAACACCAGTAGGTTTTTAAATAATATTCATCTGGTGACATAGTTTTGTATGTATAAGAGTTGATTTTGTGTGTTTGTTTATTTCCTTTGTTTTTCCTACTAGCCCTAGGAAATTGAATACTCAGTTTGGGTTAGTTTATTTCTATAATTGTTATCTTATTTAAAAAAAAAAAATAACCGGAAAGGAAGGAAGTAAAAAAGGGCATATCTTTTAATAAGTATTTTACCTTCTGTATGGTATTCAGAATGAAGCATCGATCATTATTACATATTTACTTGCACTAGTCACTGTATGGGGAAATCCTACCATACAATATCAAGGACAAAAACACACAGATAGAAAAATGAACCACAGACAGGCATTCAAGATGGAAAATGAGAGTACAATGACTAAAAGCTGGTGAAAATAAGCAGTTTCTTATTATAGTAACACCATGTCGATCTCTGTATCAATGTTGTTTTAAGGAGTGTCCAAAAATTAGAATTTCTATTATAGAATGAATATACAATGTACAATAATTTTAGTATTCAAAAATAACAAAAAACCCCACCAAAAATCAAAGAATGGGTAATGTTGGAAGGCATCACTGAAAGTCAACTAGTCCAACCTCCCCACTCAAGCAGAGTCCCCTGAACCACATTACTCACAAGTGTGTCCAGACAGTTTTTAAATATCTCCAAGGTGATAGAGTGTTAAAAGACTTGCCAATTATACTGGGTCCTCCTTCTTGCTCTCTTTGACAACTGATGTGACATTTGTTTTCTCCCAGCCCTGATGTACTTCTCCTGATCACTATGGCCTTTCAAAGACGATTGAATGTGGTCTAGAAAAATGTCCACAAGTTCCCTCAGCACTCTATGCATCCAGACGAGGCCCATCAATTTGTGGATGTCAAGTTTGACTAAATGGTTTCTATCCCAATCCTCCTGAACAAAGATTAAATTCTTCCTTTTTCCAGGTCTTCTCCCTGATCTCTTGGGTTAGGTGTTCATGAGGCCTGGCTTTGGCAGTGAACACTGCAAGCAAAGAAGGTGTTCAGTATCTCAGCCTTCTCTGCAGCCTCTGTTGAAATGGTCCCTGTTCTTTTGAGTGACAGGCTGCATTTTCCCTGGTATTCCTTTTGCTATCGGTGTACTTGAAGAAGCCTTTTTGTTATTCTTGACATACTTAGCCGCATTAATTTCAAAAGGGTCTTGGGTTTCCTCATTCCAGCCTGCTTGTTGATGGAAGAGTGTGAGAAGTAGGAAAGGGCTATGTTAACACCCTTCAGCAATACATTAAACATTAGTGTGTTATCAACGTCTAATCCATTTGGATTTTGCAAATCCAAAGCATAGTACCACAAAAACTACTAAGAAGAGAAGTGACTCTGTCCCAGCAAAAACCTATACATATACAAACTTAAGCTTGTGACACATTTACTGGGCTGCTTGTTTTCAGGAATATCTCTAATATACATTAGAAATTTATTTTGAGCCTGAGAAAATGTGAATTAAACTGATAGATCTCTACTGAATCTTATTAGAGCATATAAACAGTGTTTCTTGAAGAAAGGATGTGGGCATGAAATTAAATAAGGGTAGTCACAGAGGAAAGACATTTTGTCTACAGTGTGATGTATATACTGAGTATTTTACTGTGTGCTTTAATCAGGTTTTTGAATAAGTATATTTCTTAATTTTAAAATAAGACTCTAAAGAAAGTTTTAAACTAGCTGGGAGCCTTGTGAAACTTAATTCCTGACTGGTTTTTATCCCTTCCTGTCAAATATTCCCTTACCAAGGCAAACAGCTCTGGAGCAGGTGTGTTTATCAGCAGAGAAGGGCATAGAAGCACACAGATGGGGGTTTCCTGAGCCAGGGAAACCCCAGGGGAATGCTGAGACTTGCCAGGAGGCAGCAGCTTGCAAGGACACAGAAGAGGTGTATTCCCCTGAAGAGAATTCCCCTGAAGCCTGAGATGCCTTGGAGAACTGCTTTGCTGCTCTGCAAACTGAAGAGAAAGACCATTCCATTAATTGGAGCTGAGTTAGGTAGCCCAATCTGCGCACCCTATGACAACCAGTGCAACTAAGTAAAGACTGTGTGTGAGAGGCCACACTCTTCTGAGAGGCACAGAAGCATCCATTTGCTGACCTGATGATCTCCAGGGAGGTGTGCTTCTTACCAGGGTCTTGTATAAAGGATATCACTGAGACACTACCAAATCTCATTCAGTTCAGTTGCTATTATCTCCTGCTGTTGTTTCATGTGGGCAACAGAGATACAGACAGGAACAGTCTAAGGAGGGTCAAGAAGGATTATAGGGCCCTGGGGAAGGCAGTAAGGGACTCTGGAGAAGAGGTAGTTTTTCATCAATGCTCCTGGTCAAACAAAAGGGACTCAAAAGGGTCAGTTGAATCTGGAAAATCAGCAAATGGGTACAGGACTGGTGCTTCAGTCAGGGGGTCAGCTGCTTGGACAATGGGGCTCCCTTTTGACACCTGGTCTACTGGAGGCTGATCAGAGAAGGGAGGAGGCATCTTCGGTTATAAGCTGGCCAAGCTGGTGAAGAGGGATTTAAACTAAACTTACTGTGGGAAGGGAACGTCAATCATACTCCTACCTGTTTGATATAAGTGCCAGCAAGAGATGCCCAAAGCCTGGAGAGGGATGCAGGTCAGCAGGAGAGCACCTGAAGTGCATCACAAAGTAATTCCTGCCACATCAGCCAGTAAATTTGCTTCATTGGGGACCCAAATTAAATACTTCTATGCAAACATATATAGCATGGAGAATAAATGAGGAATTAGAGATGTACACATGCCTGCGAGACTACGGTCTTACTGGTATCATGGATATGTGGTGGGATGGGTCCTATGACTGGAATGGTGAAATGGATAGGAAAATAGGCATTTTGGAAAAGACAGGCAGGAAGAAGAGGAGTGTTGCTCTTAATGTCAGTGACCATCTGGAATACACAGAGCTCTGCTGGGGGATGGATGAGGGGCTGACCAAGAGCTTATGGGTCAGGGTTAAAGGGATGACAGGTTCAGATAGTGGGGATCTGCCAAAGGCCATGCAACCAGGAAGACCCATCAGATGAGGTCTTCTACAGACATGTAGGAGTAGCCTCATGCTCACAAACTTTGGCCCTAATGGGGGACTTCAAACATCCTGATACCTGCTGAAGGGACATAGTAATCCAGGAGGGTCTTGGAATGCATTGATGATAACTTCCTTCTCCAAGTAAGAGAAAAACCAATGAGATGTGCTATGCTGGACCTTATTCTCACAAACAAGGAGGAGGTGGTGAGGAATATGAGGCTCAAGGGCATCCTTGGCTTCAGTGACCATGAGGTGGTAGAGTTCAAGGTCCTTAGGGCAACAAGTAGAGCACAGAGCAAGCTCATTACCCTATACTTCAGAATAACAGATTTTGGACTCTTCAGAGACTTGCTCAGTATAGTACCATGGGATGGAGTCCTGGAGGGCAGAGGGGTCCAAGAAACTTGGTTAATATTCAGGGGTTACCACCTCCAAGCTCAGGAGTGATGCATCCCAATAAAGAGGAAGTCAGGCAGAAATGCCAGGAGGCCTTCCATAGATCAGCAATGAGTTCCTGGACAAACTCAGACACAGAAAAGAGGCAAAGAGAGGGTGGAAGCAAGGACAGCTAACCTGGGAGGAATACAGGGATGGAAAAATTGCCAAAGCAGTCTGGGATCAGGTTAGGAATGTTGAAGCCCTGATAGAATTTAATTGGACCAGGGACATCAAGAGCAGTAAGAAAGCTTCCATAGGTGGATCAGTGAAAAAAAGGAAGACTATGGAAAATCTGGGCCCCCAGAAGGAAATGGGAGATCTGGTTACCCAGGGTGTGGAGAAGGTTGAGGTACTCATTGACTACTTTGCCTCAGCCCTCACCAGCAAAAGTTCCAGGCACAGTTGCAGAAGGTGAAGTCAGGGACAGAGAGAATGAATGACATCCCACTAAAGGAGAAGATCAGGTCTGAGACCACCTAGGCAGCCTGAAGGTGCACAAGACCATGAGACCTGATGAGATGCAAATGCAGGGAACTAAGAGAACTGCCAGAGGAAGTGACACTGTCAGTCTATATTTGAGAAGTTGTGTCAGCTCAATAAAATTCCCACTGACTAAAAAAGAGGAAAGATAACCCTTATTGTTAAAAAGAAAGGAAAAGGAAGAACTGAGTGACCGCATGCCAGTTAGTTTCATCTTGCACTACTCTTGAGGACCAGCAA
The DNA here is from genome assembly GCF_021018805.1 of Prinia subflava. Lineage (NCBI taxonomy): Eukaryota > Metazoa > Chordata > Aves > Passeriformes > Cisticolidae > Prinia > Prinia subflava. The sequence continues at coordinate 20,477,047 of NC_086253.1, read as the reverse complement.
TAAACTAAATCATTTTGTCCAATAAACAGTCACAATAGGGAACATTTAATTTCTTCTTCTTGTTTGTTATAAATCAAGCCATAAACACATATAAAGAAAGTTCAAGAAAACAGGAAAGTCAAAACTCAGTCAAATTTTAAAAACTGAAAAATACTGCTTGGCTTTCCCTAATGCTACTAACTTTAAGCAAGGATGACAAAGACTGTGGAGAGAGGTAATAAAGCATATCTATCTTTCAGTTTAATGGAAACTGAAAATGTCCCCAGCAATTGGAAGGAAAATATCTCAGAAAAACACAAAGAAAAAAGAATTAAAACAAAAAAACAAACAAACAAAACCCAAACCCAGAGTAAATATTAAATAGAGAACATATTTAAAATCACAATAATGACCTAACACAGCTTACAAGATGTCATTCGTGCATACAACATCTTAGGCTTATAAATGTGAATTTAATTACACCAAACTTTTTTTTTTAATGCTAACTGCAATCTTTATAAACAATTTTACCTAAATTCAAGTGTTGCATATCTAAAAGAATAAGTTGGCTTCCACGTGGAAGATGTAGAGTAGATTTCAGATTTGATTGTATATATATTATAAAAATATCTTGTTCCTATGTATAAGTGTTCATAGGAGAGCCCCATAATTGCTGCCAAGCTTTTCCAAACCAAAGAAAGAGCTGATTTGGCTCAGCATAGCCTGAAGGTTAGAAGCCACTGCTCTAGGCAAAAGACATGATGGTTGTTCATCTCTTAGCTTAGCCTATGTGTGTGTGTGCATGCAGCAGTCTGCACTGTTCTTAGCTGAGAGAGAATAAAAACATAACATTTCCAGATATTTATTTTTAGTCCTCAATACTTGAGGGTTAGTTTCTAGGTTGAAAATTAGTCAAAATCATTCTTGTTTGTGAAAGAGGGAAAAAATGAGCTAGATATGTATAAATTTACACTCATCTGAATTCCAGTTTCCAGCAGATTCATATTTATTAATATACAGAAATAAATTATTTTTTAAAACTTCATAGTAAAATTTCCAATGGTCTTTACTTCTAGTGGCTTTAACTTTGTTAGTGTGCTTTTCAATATAATTATAAAATTAAGATACACAGAAACTTTAGAGTAAACTCCTTGGGGGAAATCTCAGTAAAGGCTACTATTTATAGATAGTAAGTCATAGTAGTCAGCAATATGATGAAGGAAAACTGTATCTGTTTCATTTTTGCAGGGACAAAGGTGTCCTTACAGCAAATGCTTAGGAAAGTTTTCAGTAAAAGTTGTGAATTTTTGCAAATATTCACAAGCCAAGGAGACAACTTGTGCACCTAGTTATGTTTTCAAATTTCTGTCAAAATGTGAAGAAAACGTGTAAAAGAAGACAGAATGACATTGGAAGAGAAAGCTGCTTGTAAGACTGAAACCTTTTTCCCCTGACCAAACTAAGTTAAAAAAATCTGTAAAAGAAAGTTGTCCAGTGGAGTGAAAGGTTGTGGTTCTTTCCTATGTTTTCTTTTTCACTTTGATTTTTTTTTCCCATATAGCAGTTGAATTAAAATGAAGTTTTAGCTTAGTTTCAACTACCAGGTCCCATTTTTGATGGAAACAGAGCATACTGGCTAATCTCAGTAAGAAATAAATGTCTTCACTCTAAAGGAAAAAAAGATTAGCATATTTTTATAAATAGCCACTGTTATGAATTGCTGGTAACAACTCTTGATTACGTACACATCTATCAAACTTGTAAGATATCATAATGTAAAAAACCTGTTTTTAATTTTGATATATTATTGAGGTTTTTGTGCTTGTCTTTTCTATAAGAAATATGTTCAAGAAGGAAAAATATATTATTTCATTTGCAAGGTCTAGATTCTTAAAGTGAAAGGAGATGATTCTGTCTTAATTCTTAACAAACACTACCAGTTCATGTATGTTTTTTTTTTCTTAAATAGGACGCTGATAATATGTACAATAATTACATGTATTAAACTGCCCTTGGTAGTCCCTGCTTCCTGTAACTTAGAAGGAATGCATCGCTTTATTTGTGTATTCTGTTCACCCTCTGGAAAAAGAGAAATTGGTTTTAAAAGTTGTTTATCTGATTATTTAAATAAAAGGAATTACACATATTCTTCTTGATCACAATACACAGCATTTCTTCAAGTCTGCTTTCAGAAAAAGAAATATTAAAAGACATTTTGTCTCCTTTTTACACAAATAATAGGCCTGATATTTTCCTATTTACTTACTAATATCTTCTTTCCTATTTTGGTCTATTTGTATTTTGTATATCTGAGTCACACAACAAAGTAAGACTTCAGCACTTCCTTCCTCCTGACACATCTACTCTAACTGAACTTTTGCTAATGACCATAAAGTAATTTCACATGTATCCTATAATTAAAAAAGTGTGCCATTCCTTGATTTAGTGGGTTTTTTTTTTCAACCAATGGTTCTGTCACATGTTTTTCTTTTTTGTAAACTCATATTTTGTAATAAAATTTTTCTTTGTAAGCTTAATGATTCTCAATAGTATGTGTGGAAATGCAGTTTCAGTCTAGTTTATGTATATATTCTGCATCACAGGTATTCACCATTGGCTGTTAAGGAGAATAATGAGGCTCTTGCTGTACCACAATTTAGTTATTCAGCTGTATAATTGAAAGAAGCTCCTAGAAGTTTTGAGTCTTCCCAGGGCTACACAGCACCTCAGGGAACATTTTGATTACCCAAGTTTGAATGGAGTCTTCAAGACTTTTTTTATTCTAAGAGTTCAAGTAAACTTTTTAATGAAAAGAATCTATAATTCCTGCCTTACAGTTATTTCACAGGTTTTCATTCTATTTCACCATGTGATAAATAAACACCCTTAGGATCATAGGATAGTTCAGTTTATGAGGGTCATCAGGATGTTGAAAATCCAACTTCTTGTGCATGACAGGGTTACATCTGAGGTCAAACCAGGTAACTCAAATTTTAATCCAGCTGGGCCTTAAAAACACCAACAATGGAGACTTCACAGCGCTCCACAGCCTGTTTCACTGCTTGGCTGTCCACTTGCAGATAAAGTTTCTCTCGTTTCCATTTATGTCTATTGTACCTTGTCCTACCACCACAGAGCACTGGGAACAGCTCTGTTGTCTTGATGACCTCATTGTCATCTAGAAGATTAGAGCTATCTCTTCTCCAGTCTGACTCATTCCAGCTCCCTCAGTGTCTTTTCGCAGTAAAAGTTCTCCAGCCCCTGACCACACTACTGACTCTGCCTGAACCAGCTCAAATTAACCAATATCTTTGACTGGGAGGTCCAAAATTTTACACCAGACTCCAGATAGTCACAAGTGCTGAATAGAAAAGTATAATCTCCTCCCTTTGCCTTCTTAGTCATCCACTTAGTATAACTCAGCAGGTTCTTGGTCTTGTGCTACTTGCTGATGCCCAGCTTGCTGTCTAGCATTGCCACCAGATCTTTCTCAGCAGGGTTTCTTCCCTGCTAGTGAAGTCCCAGCCTCCAGTACTCAATAGAAGCTCTTCCTTCACAAGTCTGGGACTTGTTTTTTTGTACTGGTGGAATTTCATGAGCAAAGATAACCAAATTTTTTCCTTGTAGTTGGTTTATTTTACTGGTCTTTTAGTTTATAGTCTTTTTTGCATCTGTCTAAGAGAGACCATTGGGTCAAGTTTCACAGGATTCAGACAGGAAAATGATGCCAGTGTTGCTGAGCTGTGACTGAAGAACTAAATTTAAGTAAAGGAGACCTGATGAAAGGAAATTCTTATATGAGTGGTTGACGCGGCCTGGGGGTGTGCGGCCGAAGCCCACTGACCACCCGAGGTCAGTCCTGTGGAGTCTTCGGCGGGCCGCGCCCTTCTGCGGCGAGTTGTCTTTAAAAAGACACTCTCAGCCTCAGAGGCACAGGCTCGCTACTGTGTTTCAGCTCTTTTGTGAAAGGGTCGCCTAGGCAACCCCAGCAGCTCTGTGCCAGCAGAGATGTGAGAAGCTGGTGGGCAGTTTGCCTGCAGATTTGGGGCCAAGGCGGCGCAGAAAGGAGGGGCGGGAGCCAGGAGATCTCCGGAGCTGCTTTATTCGGAGGCTGGAACCGGCGACATCAGCAGGACCGAAGACCCCAGGGGTCTAAAACACCGTGCTTTTATGGGGTTGGAAAGGGGTGTGGTTTTCCCTTAGGACCAATCGCAGGGCGGATTGAGAGGTTCTCCAATCAGGGAGAGGATTGAAAAGTTCACCAATCAGGGGGCGAGGTTGGGGAACTCTCCAATCACGGAGGGGATTGTGGAACGGTCCAATCAGGGGAAGGATCAAGAATGCACCAATCTCCGTGCGAGAACAGGGTGAAGTAACTTTTGATCCAATGGCTGTGGGACAGAAACTTTGGACCAGTGGGGGAACACTGCCTAACTTTTGCCCAATGGGAAAGGGGAGAACAACTAACTTTCTAAGTAACAGGGAAAACAGTTAAATTGATGGGAGAACTTGCTTTGTGGGATTGTTACAACACACTCTCCCTCCAAAGGAGAGTGTCGCTCTCCTCGGGAGCTTCCCCACCTCCCACAAGTGGTAATGATGCATTTCTAAAGTAATCACAGAACTCCTGGACCCAAAATAGTAACTGTGCTCTGTACCACATGTATTTATTCTACACTTCAGCTTTATGCTGAATCATTACGGAGATTTGCTAACATGAGAGGGACGTAGTGAAGTCAAGGAGATGATTCCTAGTTAATTATTAAAGAAATGAAAGCAGACAAATGAAATTAATTTTAAATATGTTATAGGATCAGGCAATATTGTGACCTTGTGGTCACAGTTTTTAGATTACTTGTTAAAAAAATGGATACTTACTATTCAGATCATATATATAATTAATTTTAATCATATTTATAATTAATTTTGCTCAGCTCAGTGTTAAGTTTTTTGATACAGTATTTAATATACTCTTCATCTCTTGGTAATGTAGCTGTCCTGTATTTATATGGAATACATTAATATATCTATATCTGTATCTGTATCTGTATCTGTATCTGTATCTGTATCTATCTATATCTATCTATATCATCTATATCTATATCTATATCTATATCTATATCTATATCTATATCTATATCTATATCTATATCTATATCTATATCTATATCTATATCTATATCATCTATATCTATATCATCTATATCTATATCTATATCTATATCTATATCTATATCTATATCTATCTATCTATATAACTAAACATGCATTAAACCTGAAAGAAAATTAAACAGAATTGTAATACACACACCCACACCCCTCCTCTCCCACGTAAAACTACATGGTATTATCTAAACATGTTATTTTTACAGCTTTATAATTAAAGCTCTATGATTCATCTTAATATCTCTGGATACCAGTATTAGCATTCCATAGAAAAAGTTTTGATAATTTTATTCATGTTTGTGTTACAGTGCTGGTATCTTCTAAAATAATTATAGGGGAATCACTGACTCAATGAATTCAGGTTTCACTGAAATTTTATAATAGAGAGTCTATCTTAGTTAACTAATCTAATGATTTTTCTTACCTAAGAAACCACTAATTAAAACATGTGATTATATTTTATTGATGTTTTACTGGAAGATTTTATCTCCAGAACATAGTTAAACTTCATGAAAAAAACAAAAATCTGAACTTTATCTCAATATATTAAAAAAGTGACCAAAATGACCATGTTTTCTGTAAGATAACTGTTCTTAGCACTTATCTTTGTCATAATTGCTCTAACTACATCTGAACTGGCCACAAGGAAAGCAGTATATATGAGAACAGATATGCATATAGCACTCTTTGGACTTAGTGTGCCAATTGTAATGACATACTGTTCCTGAATTACAAATGAAGCATATCCTTGTGCTTTCATAATAGTATATTGCTATTTATCTTATGAGGGAATGGGTTGGTTTCTTTGCACTACTGTTTGAAAAGATGGCAACACTTCTTAATTCATATGAGTTTTTTTAATCACACTTACTGTTTTACAATTAGTTTTAATCATCTTAAATAATGATGTCAGATATGGATCTGGTTCAAATTCACTGAAGTAAATAGGAAGGTTCCACAGATTTCAAAATGATTTTGACTGGACTGCATCTGAAAATCAATCAAAATATGACTTCCACAAGATAAAGATTTCTAGTGCAATCTGAGAACATTACTAAAACATCTTGAAAACAATCTAAAATTCAGTTAATTTTCTGTGTTTAATGTGGTCTTCCTTTACTTTAGGCAGATAACAGACAACTGGTACAGATAGCTTATACTTGCATTTATGATATTTTTAATAGCTGTCATAGGCAATAGCCACCTCAAACAAGGTGTGATGCTGTATGTTTGCTTTTTAATTTACAGAAATTATTTTTGAAATGTTATATAAAATGGGTATTTCACTTTGATATTTGATATAGATGTATTATTACCTCATGTTGCTCCAGCTTTTCATGTACCCTTTTTTGGATATGATAATAAGGATTTTAACTAACATAAGTAACAACCAAAAAACCCATGGAAAATTACAGAATCCCACAGAACCATAGAATATTCTGATTGAACATTCTGGGGGAAGGACCCACAAGGATTAATGAGTCCAGCTCTTAAGTGAATGGCCTGTACTGGGGTCAAACCTGCAACCTTGGCATTATTTGCACCATATGTTAAACAAAATTCATACATATATACATATACTCATATAAACTCACATGAATACGTGCATTCATATATCTGAAAATAATCAATATCTTGGGTTGTTTTTTTTATCAGACCAATTTTTTCCCTGTACACAAAATGGGCAATATTTTATCATTCATTAAATAATACTTTTCAAATGAAAAGAAACACAATGGTCTTACCATAGCATGAGCTCTAGTAATGACTAAGTAAAATAAGCCTGCAAACACATGCAGAAATTGTGCTATAATTATTTTGTATTTTAGACAAATCGTGCCTGTTCTTGGTCATTGACATTATTTTTAATTTTTTGCCTAAGCAAATATTGGCATGCTGACACTTTATGTGAAATAATTTACTAAAAATGAATTTTAAAAATATAAAATGAAATATAAATAAAGCTAATAAGAATATAACACAATGTAATAAACATAACAATGTAACAATGTAAATGTAATGTTATGTAACCCAATGTATAATAAATACATTCTCAAGACTTTGCAGGTTGCAGGTCTGTGCAAGGAAAGGTTTTCTTTGAGCTACAACTGCTCTACACCAAACAAAGGAGTTAAATCTTGATTTCTAGTATCAAAAACAAGAAGACTTTTAGATAAGTGTTTAAGGAGTAAAAAGTGGGAAATGGGCATTGACATGCACTGCATTTAGCTGTAAAAAAAAAAAGATTATCACTAACAGCTGTCATCATCTCTTCTTGACTGTAGATTTTGGTGAAGCTCCTCAAATAAGCTTTTAGGATCACAGTATTGCATTTATAACTGTTCATACAGTGATATGGATTTGATCTCAATCTGCTGCAGTCACATAACTATTGTATTGAAGCATCTGAAAGTTAAAACAGTTTGAGACCAGCTTCAAAAAAGCAGAAAATGCAAGGTAGTGTTAGTAGGAGTACAGCACACTGATAATAGCTGATTCAACACCAAACATTCCTGTTAACAGATCACGCTTTATTAAACAAATTTGAATTGGCATGGGTTAGTTGTTATGGAATTAATTTTCTTTGTAACCTAGCACTGGGATCCCAGTGTCAAATTTTCACTGTTTTTCAAGGCACTGCTCAGTAGATTACACTGAACAATTTTATTTTGGGACAAGAAAAGTTGATCTGATATTCTGTTCCACACTCAATCTCTGCATTAGCGCTGTTCCATCTGCTACAGAATGACTTCTGTATATGCAAAACCATCATAGATAATCAAATATCATTTTTAGTCACTGCCACTTAACATTATTTCAACCATACACTTCACATATCTGTATTTCAAAAGTGTACTTCATATATTTCAACTTATAATTCAAGTAATTTATCCAAGGCTTCTAAATAATTTGACATTTTAAATATCTCAAATTTGTACCTCCTAATTCTTTTACCAAATGAGGAAGTTAAGAAATTGGTGTAACATTTATTCACTCTAATTATATGTAGGGTTTTTTTATTGTAACATTGACAATGGGTAGTTTTTGATGTTTTAAACTGTTTTTTTCATTCAGTATAAACTTTCAAAATTCAGATGATTAGTCATGACTATTTCTCCAGACAAGATTTATATTTTTTAGTATTTAGATCCCTGATAAAAATCTGCACCTGCTGATATTTTTTTTCTTTGACTAATCTCTTTTTGACTTCTGTAGGCACTCTTTTCATCAGCTATAAAAAAAAATAGGAAAGAAGCCTGCATAGAAAGATTGTAAATCTAGGTAACATTCTATTTTTTATGTGTTTGTGACAAACTATATTGGACTACAGAAAACTCAAACTCCTGCTGAAATAAATCAGAGTTTTTCTTTTGAGCCTAATAAGGATAAAATAATACACCCAGAAATATGGACATGTACTTATTTTTTTCTGGGTTGTCTCATGATATTGACTTTTGTTTTCCTACAAATAACTTGCCACAAGAAAAGCAAAAGGCGTAATCAAACACTCCTCTGTTTCTCTTCCTAGTCTAAATTCCCCTTGCTTTTGTCACATATACTCAGTCCCACTTTGGTGATGTGGCAACAGATGGTGCAGGAGGCTGAGGCCGCACCACAAAGATTTCCTTCTGCTACTCCTTGCTTCTTACTTGTTTTCCTCATCTGCTCCTTGCTTCCTTCTGGTCCTCTGCTCCAGTGAGGATCATCCCTCAGGGAAGGCCCTGCTCTTTCGTGCAGCAATGGCACCAGGTGGCTCACATCCTCCTTCCTTACAGAATGCCCTGCATCCCTTGCTATTGAAACCCTTCATTTTATGTTGAATGCAACATTGTCAGCTGTGTTCAACCTCTTAATAGCTGGTGCAACTCAATCACATCATTCTTGTGGGAGAAATGGAAAAGGAAACCACAAGCTAGTTCTTTATTTTGTTATGGCACACTGATGCTTTGAAAACATAATTAATCAAACTTCTCATGCAAAACCTATTTGTTTGGTTGAGTTGAAAACTCTTTACATCATCTGTTTTTTGACATAAAATATCATAGATAGTTTCTTAATATATATTTTCCCTTCATTCTATAGGCTACTGAAAATCCAGGAAAATATTTTTATATCTATCACCCTCAAACAATATGAGAAAAAATGCATAAAATATTTATATGTGTGAACATACACCTTTTCTTATAATCATCTGCTTAATATTAGAGAAGACAAAATTATTTCTATGGTCTTTGAGGTCTATAAATACTTGTAAGGGAGCCATGCAGAAGTAGGCATGCATTTTGCTTAAAGTGTGGGACTCTTAAAACCACTTAAGGAATGTGGTTAGACTAATTGAGACCACTGACAGGCAGGGAGCAGTGGATTAAAATCGAGCGAGCGGCTAAAGCTGTTGCTGCCCTTAGCACTCCTCCATGCCCTCCTGACCAGAGTTGCCTCCCTAGAGGGACAGATGCCTGATTTGCTTGTTAATAAGTAGAACCACCACAGCCTTCAGCCTTTATGTTATGTTAAAATTACTCCAGTTTTGTTTAACTTCTGTATGTCAGACAAAACGGAGGTGATGCTGGACCTCATTTGTAAGCACATCAAATATACTTACTTCAGGACAGCTCTGTTAGTCATTGGGGTGGGAAAGATGAGTGGAGGTGGTAAGAGCTCATTTGTTATGTCTGTAATGATCCCTGAGAGGAGGAATATCTTCTTTGATAACTCTAGTTCCCTTTATCTTTCTTCCATGTTCTTAATTTTTCTATTTACCACACAGTACTGTTCTTATTTTATCTGGATCTTTGTGATTGGAACATATTTTGCTGTTGTTTGTGAGGTGTTTAGCACTTTCTGGTTGGTAAAAACAGAAAATAGTTGAAATGTAGAGCACTTAGAAATTAATAAGGTTTCCATGATGGCAGACCTGAATTCAGTTCATGATATTAACAATGATAAGTTATCACGATAAGACTGAAATTACAGTGAAATTATTATGAAATTATAATTCAGTATATTGTTATGAGCAAAAAGAGTATTTAATTTGTAAGAAATTTAACTAATACACATATTAATTTCATATATTGGCTTGCACAGGTTATAAGTACAGTCTCCCTCAGATGCACTTTGTACTTACAAGGACATTATGCTATTTTATCAGTTCATACACAGGACACTGAGCTTAGATTGCTGGGCTGAGTATAATATTAGTAACATTTCCAACATAGAACTTTGCTTTATTAAAACATGAACAGACAGAATAGAATCACCCTGGTTCTCAAAAGAAAGTACAGACCGCATTTATAAATGCTGTGTAATTCCTACTCAGAGCCACTCATGAACAGTAAGGGCAATTTAATTATCTAAATAGTAATTAGGAAATTAAATGGAGTTGAAAGCTTACAATCCTTTGAGACCTGGGGCTGGCAAATATGGAAAAAAGTCAAAGGCTTCTGCCTGATCATATCTTAAGGGGTGTGTGGTAACATAAAACTTCAGAAGAAAGGCTTTTTTTTTTTTTCTCCCTTAAGATAATTAAGGGTGAATATTTTACATCTACTGGAATGAAGAAAGCTTGTATGATCCATATAAGTATAGGAAAGCTTGGAGATGGAAGCTAGTAAAAGGGACTTCAGATTTTATAATCATAAGCAAATGCCGAAATGTAATTCAAAAAACCCTTTAATTCCAGCTTCATAAAAAAAACCCAGTTACTTATCCCGTCTACTGTACATTGAACCATCTAAACTTCAATAATGTTCGTTTGCATAAAAGGAAGTAAAGAAGAATCCTAGTTAGGAAGAATCTTAAATAGGACAGAAGACTGCAAGGCAGCCAGATTCACAATAAATGTAACTATGAAAATGTTCTGAAGATAATGGCACACAGGAAGCCTTTAATTAATATGGAATACATTGTCTGCTATATATAGAAACAGAAATATGATTTTGAAATTTCATTAAGCCCAAATAATTTTAATAAAGAAGGCTATTGTTTGTGACAGTCATAAAATAGTTCAACAACTATTAATGAACATTATTGAACTACTTATTAAATAGTGCTTACTCACCAACCAGTAATTTAAATTCAATACTTATCTTACAATACAAACCTGTATCAACAATTTAAAAGTTTTCTAATATGACTATGCAGCGTGACAATTATATCTAATATTCAGATATGGGCTTCAGTACAATTGCACCATTGGAAAAAAAATCATCTATGTTCTGTGTGACGTCTTCTGACAAAGGTCATCTATTTCCATTGCCAAAATTTTCAGTGCTGAGACAAAGGTGATCACATTATGTAACTTAAAGCTAATGCATCTTTATTAATGAAATAAAAATGAGCCACTTGGTGCATCCTCTACACCAAGGACTATTTAAAGGTCTCAGTCATCTTCAGGACAAGCCAGTGTTCTTGAATGGCGAGTGGGGGTCGCTGAAGCTAGTACCAGGAAATGTTAAGTTTTTCGCACTGTGCGTTTTGGAGTCTTCACTGGGTTTCTGACAGCTGATTTTGGGTAGAGAAACATAAATGTTTAGGATTCATGATTCCTAATGTGTGTAGAATGAAGAATCAGTAGCTAAAGTGACATCAGCTTTTTGGTATTGCAGTCTAGTAACAAAGCACACACCTGATCACAGGTGAGAAAATTTTAATTTCTTCTCTACTTCCACGTCTTATATCTCAAACTGCTAAATGATAAATTTTAAACACTAGCAGATCCATTTTCTAATATCACTCTAAAAGCTAGATTTGACACTGCAGAACACAACCCTATCAAACAGTCCCTGTGCTGGGTGCACATGGCAAAGCTGTGGAGGTATGTGCTTACAGATGTCTCTGTAAGAACATCAAGAGCTGCACCCTGCTTGTTCCTGTCTATTCCAACCTGCTTTGCACTGGACTCAGGACACAACTGAGTCTTTCAGTGAAGCTGCTGGTTCTTCTGGAAATCATATTTAAGAAAGAGCAAAATTCCACATAGACAGTTAGCAGTGACAAAAGCAAACAAAAACAAACAACTAAACCAAAAAGAAAACAAACAAAAAAGAAAACAAAAAACTACCAACAAAATAACACTAACCAAATCAAAACCAAACCAAACCAAAAACAAAAACAAAATCACACAAAAACACAAACACAAAACCAAAACCAAAAACTAAACAAAGAAACCAAAACCAAATTCCCTAAACAAAACAAAAATTAAAAAAAAAAACAAAAACAAAGCAAAATACAAAACAAAAAAAAACCCAAAACACAACACCCCCCAAAAAAACCCAATAACAAAGGCAAAGTGTGAGAAACAGACCTTCTAGGCAGCAACATCACAGTATAAGGGGAGGAAGTGTTTCAGGTATTGGAGCAGAGATTGCTGTACAACTTGTGGAGACAAACATTCCAGAGCAGACACTGCAGTCCATGGAGAGAAGACCATGGACCACCCATACTGGAACAGGCCAGGAGTGTAAGGAAGTGGCAGAAAGAAACTTTTATGGACAGGCCATGAATCCCCAATCCCCCTATCCTGCTTTGCAGCTCAGTTTGGGGGAGAAAGAAGAGGCTTTAGGAGAGAAGGAATGATGTTAATTGGTAAGTTATCTCCTTGTTTTGATCTAGATCTTTCTAGGCTGTCTTTAGCAAGAAATAATAGAACATACAATATATGGACATATTATATGTAGTAATTTCACTTCATTTATATTACTTAAATGGTCATTGAGGTAAATAGAAAGTCCCTGATTAATTTCATGAGCTCAATTCTACAGCTCAGCAGTTATCTTCTGAAAGATCAGCTTTGATTGAAATGTAAGATTTGCCTACTCTATTCCAGAAAAAAAAAAAAACAAACCAGTTCTGAGTTTAAGATCCATGTTTTAAAACTGCCATTCCACTAAAAATGATAGATTTCAGGTCATCAGAAATTCAACTGTTAAAAAAAGAGTGATAAACCATTTGCATTAGAATAAACAACAGTTTTATATATGGAAGTGCATAAATATATTATTCCTTTCTTTTTATTTCTGTCTATACAGAAAGGATTTAAATTTAAAGTTTTCACAGCTTCCTCATGTCCAAGTTTAAACACCTATCATTCTGCTTATTAATTGCAACAGAGGAATCAGGTGTGTAAAAGGTAGGTGCTACTGGTGAGAGTTTTTACATTATTCATAGAGAGACTCAAGCACCCTAATATCTTAAATTGACAATATTGATTAAACAATACATTGAACTTTGGCCCAGTGTAGTTTTGAGTGGTTAAGCCTCCAGATAATAACCTGCAATAAATTTTACATAATATAAATTAAGATATCATAAAATATGTACAAACATATGTAAAAATCCATATTTGCAGAGTGCTATAAGTAGTTCTTAATCAAAGAATTACTAAGTTGGGGTTATGCAAGGGTTGCATTTGGAGAAGAAGTGTACAAGGAAGACACTCTTTCATTCAGTACCTAAATGGTGAAATAAAGAGCAGGATTATTAAGACTGCAGGTGACAACAGTCTAGGAAGGAGAACAAACAATAGCTGATGTCAAAGCCTCTCTCAATGATTTTTAAGCAGTCTTAGCCTGGGGAAGTCCCAGTTGACTGGAAGGTGGTGAATGTTGTCCCAATTTTCAAGAAGGGCAAGAAAGAGGACCCCAGAAACTACAGGCTTGCCAATCTCTTTTCTGTGCCTGGTGTAATTATGGAGAAGATTTTTACAGGCAGTTTTGAAAAACACCTGAAAGGCAATGCATTCATTGGCCACAGCCAAGAATGTGAGGCTTTGTGAGTCTTTACTAGAATCCAGAAAAACTAGAGCCACTAGGCAGGTGGTCTTATCACAGAAGGATGTCAAGTTGGTTAAACAAGACTTATCCTTTGTGAATCCATGTTGACTAGCCCTGCTGGTTCCATTGTTCTTTAAATATATTTCAATAGTACTCGGTGCAATCTCCTCCATAATTTTCCCAGGAACTGAGATTAGACTACCAGGTCTGTAGTTCCCTGTGCCCTATTATTGGATTGAAATAACACTGACTAGCTTTCAGTCAGCAAGAACTTGCACAGACTCTCAAGACCTTTGCAAAGTGATCAATACAGGTGCTGCTCTAACATCCTCTAGCTCCATCAGTGCTCTGGGATGAATCCTTGTTTAGCTCTGTTAGTCTTCTCTTCTGCTTGCTGGATTTATGACACAGTAACATTGCCTTCACTCTAATTTCTGAATATAGAGCTAAATGCTATCAAACAATCAAACCTATCCCATACATATGGTGCAACACCATTGTTGAGGAGGTGTTGGAAATGAGTCAACAAAAGGCTCCTGTTAGTTTATTGTTCACCTAAAGACCAGTAAAATTATTTTTCTGTTCTATTAGTCACTGGTAAGAAATCAATAGGTACCTTATTCAAGTTCAAGACAGATGCAATATTTAAAGATCAGTAAAAAAAAAACCCAGGAGTGTCATTGAAAAGAGTTGGAGGTAAGGAAACCAGAGAGGTGATATGATGAGGTATTTCCTAGGTTACTGCTTCCCTGAGTGTAAGTTATAGCCATTATAATCAAAGAGTCTGGAGGCAGAAGTAGCAATTAAAACATTTTTTAGCTTTTTTTATTTTCCCTCAGTTTTCAGTTAACAAATCTGTGAAAAATACTAAACCTTCTTTGGTTTGGTCACAGAAAATAATGTGACTGTTCTGCAAGCAGAATAGAACATCACAAAATAATAGACTACACAATTAAACCATTAAATTGTAAATTCCTGAGAGACAAGGAGGTAATGTTGTGCCAGATTTTGTCTCAATGTATTATAGTCATCTAAAAGTCCAAGTTAAAAAATGATTAACTGATTCACCCTGCAGGCACAGCAGATGGAAACATTGCAATCCTGATTTGTCGCCTAGAAGACAGCTGATGACTTTGTTAAGTTTTCTCAACTAATTTTGTTTTTTTATTACACACTGCTATGGTCAACTTTTGAAGTTTCATTTGTTCTATTAAAAAAACTCTTTTGATTGCTGAACAGAATCTTTTTTCTTTGGCAGTGTGTTAATTGAGGTTGACAGACAGCTGTGGTTCCTCTTGCAGTTACAAACACCATAGCTTAACTATATTTATACTTATTCAGAAGTATAGAAATATTTATCATTATGTCTGATACACAAGACTTTGTCTTAAAAAGTGATAGACCATTTAAGCTCAGATTCCAAAGGAACACATCACTTACATCACTTACCTAATTGTCTTCTGTTTAGAGCTTTTTATTAAACAAGTGTATGTGAAGTCTCAAACTTGAAACTTCACTGAATCTTGGTTTCAGGCTTTCTATTGTTTTTAAAATTCTTTTTTTTTTTAATCAGGAAAAAAAAAGGGATAAAACCCCAACCAATTAATCAAACCCAAAAGCCTAAACCCAGTTTCTTTGCCTCAATTAATACTAACAAGCCATGTGGACTAATGCATTTTTCCCAAATGAAAGTTTTTACAATCTGGCTTTTATCTAACATCCTGTCAAAATCTCTTTATCCTACAGGCAGGTGCCCAGGTTAGCTTAGTCCTGTCATAAGCTCAACATCCTCAGAAAAGCCAGGATAACTGAGCTTTCCTCCTTATTATCCATTTTAGAATATTGCTAGCATCTGCTTCTGTGGAAAAATATATGGATTTTGATAGCATTTAGCTCTATTTTCAGGTTATAAATGTGCTGGCATGTCTGTCATCATTCAGTGAGCAGTGAGCGTTGGCAACAATAAATGGAGGAGAGACAGTACAATATAATTGTGATACAAAAGACTGAATTAATGGAACCTGGAGCTTCAAATTAAATGGCTCAAAGTGAGGTATTAATATAAAATGCTGCCTCTGCTAATGTCTCAGAACAAGCTGCACTTGCTGTTTCTAACTGACAGGTGGAAATGATATCACAAGACTGCCTCTTGTACAGGCACGATGGTATGTATCAGGAAAAATGGTCCTGGGTCTCCCAGGTCCAAAACTAAGTTCCAAGTGTTCAAATTGTTAGTCTGAAGGTCATAAATCTGGTGAAGACAGGAACAAAAAGGTATGGAGTGAGGATTGGGGAAAGTACAATCTACTCAGCACAATTTAGAACTTTTTTCAGTATAAAAAAGATTTAATTCCAGGGTTTTAGGAGGATAAGACACAGAAATGTTTTTTCTGGAAGGATCACGGAAAAAGAAAATGAAGATTTCCAGTGAAAGTCAAAATAATTTTCTCATACAGAATCAGGCAGCTGATGTTACATTCAAAACCTTATGTGCAAAATGGAATATGTTGTGTACATGGAGTGAAGAATTTACTGTGTAATTAAACTCTTAAAATCTAATCAAAATACAGCAGTTTATCAGTTACAGCAATACTAATACTCATGGCCTAAATTAATATAGAAAAACCACATAAGTAAAAAATGTTATATATTACATTACCACTAACAGCCTCCTTTTTGTGGTGTTATGCTCACCTCCCCAGGGTTTCTTTCCATCTTCATCAAATAAAATGGACATGGAGGGTTTTATGACAAGTCAAAATGTGTTCCTTCTTGTTCTTGGCTTTCAAGTTACTCAGGCTTTTTATTTTTGATCTCAGTGGTGGGTTTGTGTGGTGTCCAAGACTGAACTTTCTGGTAATGACCAGTGACAGATGGCAGTGATTTGTGTTTATTGTTTGAGGTCTTTGTCTGATATCTGCACTCTTACACAGAACATTTTGTTATAAGATCACACCTACACTCATCTACAGCACATTATATTTTGAGATCACAGACAGTTCAACCCATCCAGAACTGTTACTTGTTTTTTCTACAAGGTGAAACTAAACTAAAAAATATTTTGCAGCTGGCTGAGAGATAAAACTAATTAAAATCAGCTGAGGACTTGCAAGTCAAGCTAAAAGAAGTCCTGAACCTGTGCTGTCAGGTCAACATAAAGCCTACGAGCTTGATGCAGCTGCACAGGCAATTGTAATAACTTATGCTGGAAGAAACTCAGTAAACTCAAAAAATATGAGGCAAAATTATGTTTTCCAGTGATCAAGCATGAAATCTGTAGAATTTGCCTGTTTTTCATGAGTAGGACAAACAAGTGTCCAGTGCAAAATCTGGTCACAGATTTAGGCTAGTAGGATCAAAACAATTCACGAAATTAATTTCAGAATGTCACCTGAATCCAACTTGCTGCTCAAAATGGGGTCAGATATGAGGTCAGACAAGGCCAGTTGGGATTTTATCTAGTTTAGAATGCAATCTACAGAATGGGATATATAACATACAGCCATTAAGATAGAAGGTATCTCAAATATTAATGATTAATTACCCTTTGAAAGTGTCTGTCTTTCATGATTATAGGAGAACCTTAGGTGTTAACTGAGTTTAGATGCTTAATCTTTTCACAGTTTAAGATGAGGACCAACTTCTGCAGATACTTTTTTTGTCTTCTCATTTAGCACTTTATTTATGTCTTCTGAAAAACAATTTGTTAAATCAGTATTTCCCAAAAAGCAATTTTTCTCATTCTCACCTATACCACAACAGTACAGATCCTCTTGGCATGCTCTCACGTGCTCCATATGCATCAAGCTCATCATTCAACTGTTGCCCAATTTGCTTATTCACTCACTTCTAATTTTAAATCAGAATACAACCATCCCCTCCATCTCTGGGCATCACCACACCATTTATTCTCAAAATTTGCCTTTATTTCCCTTACCTAGGCTGGTTTGGTTTTTTTTGCATTATAACTACAACATGATTTAAAAGATTCTGTTCATGTGTAACATGGAAAAAATCCAAAAGTATGTTGAATTTCTCTCAAGTGAACCTTTCCAGAAAATCTTGAAGAAATGACACCAAGCCTTTCTGGTGTACATCAGATTTTCTTCCATTGGGAGGATTATATAGCTGAGATTCTTAAATGAAAAAGACCTCATACAGAAGCTTGGGGGTTTTTTTGGGGGTTTTTTTTGGGTTTTTTGGTTTTTGGGGTTTTTTTTCCCCTAGTTTTGCATAATAATTTTGTTCATTTACCACTTAAATCCAAAACCAGAAAAGTTTGGATTTTTTTTTTTAATGGAAGTTGAAATGGTAACAGCAACAGTAAGGGTATTGGCACAAAGGAGCTTACTTTTGCACACTAAATAGCAACTGTGAGACCACAAACCCCAGATTTTTTAAACAATTTTTCAGAGTGGTAGACAACTCATCCTGACAGACTAAACAGTACTCAGCACTATCCACAGTGTACTTACTGAAAAACATTATAGAAAATTGAAGAGTTAGTTTTACTGCTGTTCCAGAAGAGACAAAATAACATTTAATGATTTCTCATGCTCCTGTGAAATATAACTTGACTATTGATTATTCTGGGACAAGCAGATTTCTTCACAGAATAGATAATGGTTCAGTGGTGTATCAGATAAATAGGAGAATAGATTTAAACAATAAAGCTTTGCTTAATTCTACAGTATTTTCTGCTTAATCAAGGTGATTTTGTAATTTTTAGTTTTCCTGAATAAGTTGTTGAGACTATGAAGAACACACACAATAAGTACACACAGATTACTCCCCAGATGAATCTCATGGCCTACATAATTTAGATATGCATGTTGATTTGACCTTGAGCAGTAGCTAAACAACCAGCCTGCCTTCCACTCATTCACTCACTCACTCACTCACTCACTCCCTGCAACCTGGTAATGGGAAGAAAAACAGAAAGAGTGAGAACAGACTCATGCATCAAGGTAATGCCAGTTTAATTACACACACACACAAAAAAATATCTGCAAGCACTTGTAAAATACAGAATTAATTTACTACTTTCCATAAGACAGATGTTTACCCATTTCAAGGAAAGCAAGCCTTTAGCACATGTTACTTGGCAATACAAACACCATTGCAAACACACAAATTCCTCCCCCTCTTCCTCATTCATTCCACCAGGTTTTACTACCTAACACGATGTGATATGGCATCAACTATCCCTTTGGTCAGCTCAGGTTGGCTGTGCTGGCTGCGTCCCATCTCAGCCTCTTGCTGACATCCAGTCTACTCAGTTTGTGGGGATGGAGTGGGTGGAGAGAGACAGAGGAAGTCTTGATGATGTGTAAGTAGTGTTAAGCAGTAGCCAAAACTATGGCATGTTATCAGTGTTGAATTTGGGATATTACTTGAATTTATTACTAAAAAAATCAGAGCAAGATAATGAGAAGTAAAACAAACTTGACAAACGCCTTCTCCCCACCATTCCCTCCTTCCTGAGCAATACTACCACCCCCCAGTGTATCAGGAAAACAGGGAATGTGTCAGTTCATTTTAAGTTATTTCTCCCTCTGCTCAGGGAGAGGAGACGTTCTGCTGCTGCACCATGGTATCTGTCCCATGGGAGACCGTTCTCCACCATCTTCTCCACTGTGTCCATCCCCCAGGCAGCAGCTCTCCGTGACCTGCTGCAGCGTGGGTCACTCTTCCGCGGATGCGGTGTCGCGGTGGGGCCGTGCCTTCCCGCCTCGGGGAGCCCCGCTGCTCTGCGCTCCCGGCAGGGCAGAACACCAGGCCCGCAGCCCCGAGACTCCCGAGCAGTTGCCAAATGACCGAGGCAAAATAAAAAGATGGAGTGGGCCTCACTTACCAGTCCAGGAATAGTTTATTACATCAACTTAAAACAAAACAATACCCAACCTGACCTGATGGCAGGGGCAAGGACGCCGGACAAAGCAATGACTCTGGGTTTTAAGGGACTGCTTAGGGGTGGAGTTTAGGGCAGGGACACCATAAGGGAAAGGGGTACCAGTGGGGAGTACTACACAGGAACCAATAAGGAAACACAGAGGGAGGGGAACAACCTAAACAACCAATAAGGCATTGAGGATTTGGGAACTGATAGGGAATAGTCTAGAAGAAGGGGCAGGGTCAGGGAAGGATTGATAACGAGGGGAGGGAGAGGAGAACGAGGGCTAAACTAACTGTAGTGGAGTTGGGACAAACCATTAGGGATCATAAAATTTATGATATTGTGGGGGGGTTGGGGAGGGGGGGGGGCGTGTTTCAAAGCAGTCTACAAAATTAAGAAAGATAATGAAAACACTTTGCAACAATGCAGGCCTTCAGGCACAGCCTGGTCCAGTGTGGGTCCTCCATGGAGTCACAAGTCCTACCAGCAAACCTGCTCCATCATGGCCTCCTCTCTCCACTGCTCTGCAGATCCCTGCCAGCACCCTGCTCCAGGACAAGTCTGTCATGGACTCAGAGTCTTCTCTCAGGCATCCACTTTCTCCAGCCTGGATCTCCTCCTTGGCCTGCAGATGGATCCCAGCGTCCCCACGTTCCTCCACAGGCTCCAGCTGCCTCACCATGGTCTGCACCACAGGCTGCAGGGGAATCTCAGCTCCAGTGCCTGGAACACCTCCTGCCCCTCCTGCTGCACTGACCTGGGTGTCTGCAGAGTTGCTCCTCTCACATGTTCTCACCCTGCTCTTCTCTGGCTGCAATTATATTTGTGCAATAGGTTTATTTTCCTCTTAAATATATTATCACAGAGCTTTTACCAGCATTTCTATTTGGCCCAGCCTTGGCCAGAAGCTTACTTGTCTTGGATCTGAATGGCATTGGCTCTGCTGGACACACATGAAACTTCCAGCAACTTCTCACAGAAGACACCCCTGTAACCCTCCTGCTGCCAAAACCTGGCCCCAAAAACCCAATACACAGCACCATGCAGATGGCTATACAGAGTTAACTTCAGAACTTCATCCCAGCCAAAACCAGAATATGTTTACAGAGAACAATCAATAAGAGACTGGAATGCTAAACCTTTAGGCATTTTTCTTTTACATCTGCATTCAGAACACTTGTTTTCTACTCAAGTTAATTGATCTAAGTCTATCTTAAAAACACCAGATATTCCTCCTCATCTTGTAGACACATGAAAACCATCATTAGGTAATGAGAACATCTATAATCATATTCAGCAAGTATTTTTTAAGGCTGTGTTCTTTGCACCCTTAAGCACATATTAATCTTGAGGTTTGAAGAAAAAAATCGTGTAATACAGTTACAAGATTGTTCATTAAAGCAACCCTTTGATTTTTGTTTGTTTCAGTATATTACTGACTTGAAGACTACAAAGGCACAAGATTACTTACACTGGTCTTCCTGCCACTTGCAACCCTGCATACCCTGCTTAAATAATAACAGAGAACAGAAATATCATATTAAATATTTTAAATTATTTAAGTTAATAATTTAATTATTAATAATTAAATAATTATTAATAAATAATTATTAAATAATTATTAATAAATAATATAATAAATATTGTTATAATATTAATTAATAAATACTTATTAATAATTTAATAATTAACATATTATTTAATATGTTATTTGACATTAATAGAGATTTCTATGTATATAGTGGCAGCTCTCTAACCATTTGTACATATAAAATACCTATTGCACTAGTAGAAAACACTTTCAAGGTGTAAACTAAATTTAGTCCATAGTGATCATTGCACTTTGTCTCATATCAAGGCATATAACAAGTGTAATATTTATCTTTTGTATTCTATTGATATCTCACATTGAATCAAAACTACATAACTTCTTTTATAATTATATATATCTATTCAGATAATCCTCATGCTAAAAGTTGCAAAATATGAAAGTTGTATGCTGGACTATGTAGTTTCTCAAGACCAGTGGCATGCTTCCTATTAGTTTCAAAATACAACTGCATAGGAGTAATTCTAGCCTTCAACTATAAAGAATTGTTTGGGGACATAACTTCTATGTTAATTACAATGACAAGCTTGATCCTTCATTGGATGTGGACCTAATCCTTTTATGGCATATCTAAGATTGTCAGCATTTTATAGAGCTGAAATATTGTCATCAGTGGGTGTCTTGACTCAGTAATAATGTCATGATGATACCATTAAGATTTTGTGGCTAAAATTACTTGAAACCAAAGTATACAAACCAAATAATTATTTTATTTAACTTCTGGGAAATCTTCAAAACACAAGTTCAAACTAAATTTTGATTCAAAAGACATTTTGAATCACATTTTGAATGTGAATTAGGGCATCAGATCTCAGAATAAAAAATAAGGTTTAATTCAAGATATATTTTTAAAAGCTTATGGTTTAAACTTTTTGATAGTTCAATTTTAATTTGACTTCCTGCCAGAGAGAATTGTTAATAATCTTTGAACATTTAAAAATTTTTCACCGATCTGTATATGAAGCATAAGGATATGCAGTGTCACTGGAGCTCCTTCTCTGAAGACGTTCAATCCTGGACTTAATACTCAGTTTCATGGTCTAAGGAACCCTGCTTGATCAAGGAGATTGGACTAAGTGATCCTCCAGCTGTCCCTTCAAGTCCTACCCATTTTGTGATTCTGTGTTTCTGTGACATTCTCTTTCTTGTATTCTAACATCCAGAACTAGATGGACAACTCCATTTCTGTGATCTCAGAAATGTTTAGCACAGGGAACTAGTCACTCCTCTCAGCTTCCTGGCTGTGATTCTATTAATGCATTTAGCAGCATACACTGCTAGTTATGCCCAACTTTTCACAAACCAAAGAAAATAAGGAGAAAAATTATATGAATAAAACTTGGATTTTTTTAATTTAAAATTAAATAAACAAACACAAAACCACAAACAAACAAATGAAAGTCAAACCAAACAAAGGAGTTTATGTCAACAGAGTTCAAGTTCTATGATACGTTGTGTAAAACCCTCAATAATTGTCTAGGGCCATCTGTCTTAGTTGTTGAAGACACAGTAAGTTGGCAGTTCTCAACATGAATTCTCATTGAGATGATTGTTGTGCTTGATTGACTGCTTTGATTCACCAGTTTATGAGAGACATTGAACAACTGGAGAGGGTCCAACAAAGGGCAGCCAATATGATTAGATGGTTGAATGATTTGGCACATGAAGAAAGATTGAAGAACTCAGGTTTATTCAGCCTGAAGTAGACAAGGCTCAGACGGGAACTCCTAATCACAGTCTCTGAGTAGCTGAAAGGGAGTTTCAGAGAACTTACAGAGGTTGTCTTCTCACTAGGCTGCAAGGTGACAGGACAAGAGGTGACAGGCACAGGTTTCTTCAGGGGAAATGGTGGCTAAATAAAAGAAATTCCTCGTTATGAGAGGATTCAAACATTAGATAAGGTTGCACACAGATGAAGCAGAATTTCTGTCACTGGAGAAGATCAAGATTCAGCTTGACAGGGACCTCGATTGATGCCTTAAGTTCTAGCTTTCATATTTTCCAGATTTTTGTACTGTATTAGTATACAATTCTGAACTTCATATGAAGTGTTAGCATGTTCTCTTCATAGTTTAGATAGACAAAACAATCATTTTCCAGCCAAAACCAAGGAAACCTTTGCAGCTTCAAGCCCAAAAAGTATAAGCAACAGTGAATTGAGGAGAGCAAACCAGTAGGATGGGACTTCATAACCTGAAGCTTTAATTGGACAATTAACTCCAATATGTAAATGGACCAAAACTTATAAAAGTGTGAGAATACGTGACCCATCATCCATTTTGGATGCAGCCTTGGCCAGGCTCTTGTACTATGCAAGGTGTATTTTTGAAGGCCTTTTAATAAATACCTGTTTTATTCTTTTAACACTGCCTAGCCTCTGTTCTAGGTAGCCTCTCAAGCCATCAAGATCAGCTTGGCTCTGCTTTTACAAGAGGTTTGGAACCAGAGGATTTTCAGAGCTCTCTTACAATCTATACTTTCTCAAGACTCTGTGATGTATATATGATGAGAGTTTTATGCACAAACAAAAAACAGCTCTGTGAAAGAATTTATAGATTAATGAAGTGTTTCAAAAATATTTTTCCCTCACTGGTTGAAAAATTAAAAATTTGTCCCCACATAACTTTGATGTCAAAATACTGTTAATATAAATCACAGCAAAAGCAGCTCAAACAATGTAGTGATGATGTTTTTTTTATTTATTAAGCTCATCTAGAAGGAAAAAAGACATGGTTGTGAAGTTCCAATTCAGTTTCCTATACTCTGGCTGGTGGGACCAGTAGCCTGGAGTTAGAGGGTAGGGGAGCCAAGCCACTAGGATAATTTTCTAGGGAAGGGGGTGTTGAAAAGGTGATTGGAAAAGGGACACAAGTTCTTAGCCTCTGGAGACAAATCCCATCTAGTGTGAAGGAAAGGCATTCTTCAAGGAAGATTCTATATGCCAGCCAGACATATAAAGTGGACCCCAGTAAAGAAAGGTGTCCAGTACCTGAGGGAATTATCTGAAATATAAATATGGGATGGCCAGGCAGATTGATTGTATCACACTCCTAAGGAAAACCCCATGTGCTTACAGTGGTGGAAGGAACCACTAAGTAGTTGGAAACATATTTTCTGCTCTGTGTTACTACCTGAAATATTATCCTGGGCCTTGAGAAGAAAGTGTCACGGAGACATGGCACCCTAGAAAGAATGAGCCAGGTAACAGAACTAATTTCTGAAGCAACTTCATAAAAACACGGTCCAAAGATCATGGCATTGAGTGGGTGTATCACATCCCCTATAAATGCATCAACCTCTGGAAAAATCAACAGTACAATGGACTGTTAAAGGCTACGTCAAAAGTAATGGTACATTTAACCATTGGGAGGGACATTTATCACAAAGGCTGTCAAGTTAGTTAACAGCAGATCTGGCCAATTGGGGTGATCCTGCCCAATAAAAACTCTTCTGTGTTGTCATTACCCACAGTATGGAAGCAAAATATTTTACTACTTCTACAGCATTGACAGACACTGGAACTGTTGCATTCAAGAGTTTTAACAGAAATAAGAATTAATTTGATGACCTACTTTCAAAGGAGACACTTGAAATATGTTATTGCAATGCCAAAAATTGGAAAATTTAGATTATATCCAATCTCTCTGGGCCACCCATGCCAGTGTTTAGTCATCTACATGGTAAAGTTCTTCCTCATGTTCACGTGGAATTCACTCCATGAGCTGCATGTATCTCTTGTCCTAAGGAGCCCAGAACTGGCTCCAGATGTTCTGATGTTCTGGAGCCCAGAACAGCACTCCAGATGTGGCTTCACTAGGGCTGAATAGAGGGTCATGACCCCTCAGCCTGTTGGCAATGTTCTTCCTAATGCATCCCAGGATACCACTGGCCATCTTGGCCACAAATCACTGCTGGCTCATGGCAGCTTGTTGTCCACCAGGAATCCCAGATCCTTTCTGAAGAGTTGCTCTCCAGCAATTAGCCCCCAACCTGTACTGGTATATGGGAGTTACTCTTCTCCAGGTGCAGGACCGTGCCTTTGCCTTTGCTGAATTGCAGACAGCTCTCTGCCCATCTCTAAATCTGTCAAGGTCCATCTGAAGTGCTGCACAGCCATTGTGACCTTTTCCATCATTGGGGTTCAGTAGCAAGGTTGAAAGATACACCTTACCAAGTTAGATAACAGTAGCAGAAAATACAATTATGAGCCATCTGATGATTATGAATAATGGGGATGTGTAACATAATGGTGAGGGTTCCTCAAAGAACAGTCATGTCCTAACATTCTAGATAAAAATTTTGAGATTATAAATTTTATTATCTAGTATTTTGTTGACAATCCTGGGAGGATTAAAAACTATAGTTATGTAAGATACTATAACACATGCAACTGAACAAGACAAAGCATCAGTATTTGATTTCCTTTCTGTAAAGTGCACTTCTGACAACCCTGCAGTTCCCTGGACCTTCCTTCTGGCCCTTCTTTTAGATGGGTAACACATTGTTCCAGTCAACTGGAACCCACACAGTTACCCAGGACTGCTGAAAAAAGATTGAAAGTGGCTCAGTGAGTCCTTCCGGCTCTCTCAGTATTGTTGGGTAGGTTCCACCCAGCCCAATAGCCTTGTGCAGGTTTAAATGGTGTAGCAGATCGCTGACAATTTTTTCCTGAATAATTAGCACTTCATATTCCTCCTCATCCCAAATGAAAATAGAAACCTGTTAATTCCCTATCCCCTCTTTTAAGATCATGTCATTAATATTCATAGCTTTTCACTTTAAACACAGACTCAGTTTCCATCTTCTTATTTGAATTTTTCCCTATATGCATCTTATTTGGAAGAACAAGAGAAATTAGCAATGAGAAAGCAGAGAGCTGTCCTCATTTTTTCCTGTGATTTCATGATTCTTTGATGTTGTATGAAGAAACCATCAAAACAGTTATGTTGTGGAGGAAACATCTGCAATTCATAGTCTTACAAGAGATCTTTCATTTGAATTAAGTCAAACACTTAGACTTGCTGACCAGGGCATATGGGCTGTTAGAAAGTTTAGGTTATATCTTAATGGTAGCACAAATGACAAATTTTGGTTCTACCTATGCTTTACCACTTAGACGGAGTAGAAATGGCATTGACTACACCTCTATTCAAAAAAGTTTTATCCAAAAAGTTTTATCATGATTTAATCAGGCCGAGGGAGTTCAGCACCCTGCAGATAAGAGATGAAGATACCTAAACAGCCATAGATTTTAATTGGTTTGTGTACAGAGTCAATCAACAAAAAGTGTAAGCAGAAAAAAGTGAGTAACACTGTTCAGGACCTTAACCTGTTCTTCTGCATGCAGAATACAAGGTTATTAAAACTTAATATACCTGGTAACAAATTTTTCCATTGTGAAGGTCATGCTCTCTTTTAGTTAACATTTTCCTTTTTTATTTAACATTTATCTCTAGAGAATGATCCCATTATTCTGTCCTTTAGAGATCCCTATAGAAAGGAGACCCACTCTAAAGTGAAAGCTTCTGAAGAGATCAACCTGTACTTTTCAAAACCAATATCAACTAATACCTGAGTTACAGGGCATAAGTACATTTCCCATGGAAAATTCTATTACAGGGAAACTCAGTTTAATAGAGAAAGATTTAATAAAATTAAAGAATTGTTTTGAAAAGTGATTATTCAAATTAGCAAAACATATGGTGACTTATTTTCAGCTCAGGAGACGTCCTTCCAGGAACTCAATTGAAACTTTGGGGCTCAGAATAAAAGTAAACACTTCCACCCCCATATAATATGCAGCAGGTTTATACAGTTTAGCAGTTTATACTGTTATGCCCTCCAGTTAAATCTTTTGCAAACACTCTATTTAGTTTATATGACAAGGTTTTGGCAGTGGGAGAGGCCGAAGTCTGCCCCTATGGCAGACACAGAAGGTTGTATCTGACTCCACAACAGGAGACAGCAGAGCCTGTCAATCAGATTGATGATGACTCTGTGAAAATAAATTAATAAAAAAATTAAAAAATGTCAGGAGGAGCAGGGAAAAACAGAAAGTGAGAAACAGCAGAGGGGCAGAGAAGGTCAGAGAAGCAGAAATAGGAGGTGCTCCAGGGGTTGGAGAAAGTATTCACTGGAACATGTAAAAAGTCCATGCTAGAACAGATTTTTTGTGAAGAACTTCAGCACATGGAGGACCCATGTTGGAGCAGGAGACAAGCATGAGGAGAAAGGAGCAACAACAGAAACTATGAAGTGCTGATTGCAGCCTTCCTTCCCCAGGGGAAATGAAAGAATCAATCTGGCCTTGGAGGAGTCAAAAGTAAAGGAGTTAAACAAGGCATGGGAGAAAGTGGAGAAGGAAAGATACTATTTGTGTCTACCAGAATCTATTTTAAGTGGAAAAATTTAATTTTACACAAGCTGAATTTGTTCAACCTGTGACATTAACTGTTAAGTGATCTACCTGTCTCCACCTAAACCACAAGTTTCCTCATCCTATCTTCTCCCCTTCCCCTGCTGAGGAAGGAGAACAAGAGAGCAAGCAGCTGGGTGAGCATCTGTCCCTTAGCCAAGGCTATCCCACTGCAAATGTGGGAGCTGTTACACACCTACGAGTTGAGTGTAACAAAAAATGTTCTTCATATCTGTTTATGAGAGGAAAAGTTTTGAAAGCAACCAAATAATGATTTGCTTTTTAGTGAGACTTTGGGAATTGTTGGCTGAAGGTTTTTTTACTTTTTTTGTCCTTAATTTTAAAAAAATATATATTTTATCGTAAGTGAAAAAAACAATTTCTGGTTGAAGTGTGCTACAGAATTTGAAAGAAGATAAAACAAATTCAGATAATGTAAAGTCAGGTGTAATAATCATAACACTGCTTAGCCTTCACAACAACTAAATAATGTAATTAAATTGAAGATTATTTCAAAGCTTCAGACAAGACCTTTACAGTCAGTATGGAATAAATTTTTTAATAAATTATAAGACTGAGGTAAGAATAGATATTCTGAAATAAATACCACTGAACTGGGGAAAATGGGAAAAAGGAGCTATGGGAAAGAAAAAGAGGAAGAAAGAAAAAGGTAAGCCGACTCACACACTTTGTGAATAAAAATCCATGGCAATCTTCCAACCACAGAGATATTATTTTCAAGGAACCACCTAATGGTAAATAAATTGTTCTGGAAAATATACCAAAAGAGCATCAGTAAGCATCATTGCCCTGTTCTGATTTTCATCATAACCTTCACTTTTATGTTTGCTATGTTGTTACATTAACTTCCACATTTGTTAGGGCTAAAACTTATTAGGTTAAATCAAAGGATTTAATAAGGTTGTTTTTTTGTTTGGGTTTTTTTAATTATTGTGTACCAGCTATCATTTTCTAGTCACCAGATCTTACATTTGTCTATTAGATGAGCTTTTTTTTAGAAGTAATTTTCCTTCTCTAGGAATTTCTACACAATTATTAAGTTATATTATAAATTTCTACATAAATGAAATAGGCTGAGCTAATTTAGTTGTGCTAATCAGGAAGAATTATAAATTTACTTTAAATCAGTAAGTCTAATTTACTAAAGGGTTTTAATTTGTTTGAAGAAAGATTATACATCTGAAACACATACACACACAACATGGACATTATCCCATGCTTGGGGAAAAAGACACTGCTTAGTAACTAAGGAAATGAAAAAGATTTGCCAGCATTCGTTCATTTGAACAGCAATGTGCAAAACCTAAAATACTTAGAAAGGAGCATTTTGCTAAATGCTAGTCATGTATCAAATGATGACAGGTGACGTCTACAATCTCAAAAGTATATGTTACTTTTCATTTACAAAAGCAGTCAGCAGAACCTTTGAATAATTAAGTTAATGGAAAAAGATCTAAAAGGAAAAAAAAATACAGAAATCATGCCTTGTTTTCCCATTGAAATCCATCTCTTTACTGATTTTTTGCTGCTCTTTAAAAAGATGTTTATCTTTTCCAGTTATCGGGCTCTTTCAACTTTCTTGAATGGAAAGCAAAGATTTATTCTGGATTCTTATCATCATTATACTACTTCAGCAGTAAAGTTCCAATTAAAAATACGTTATTTCTTCAGTCTTAATCTCTTTTCAAGACACTTTATGGAACTGGCAACTAGAATTCAGGTTTAACATTTTTACTTTTACTTCTGTGTTTCTGTCCCCCATATAATTTTCTTTTAGTTCTATTCATTCTTCATAGAAATACAACCAGAAAACAATAAATGTGGATCTTTGCATGCGTATTTGTGAGAAATAAAATACTTCAGTAAAGTTACTGCATTTTTTCTATAAATAATAATAATAATAAGGCTGCAGTCTAACTATGGTTATTTTCTAAAACCTTCCTGCATCCTGTACCATATTGATGTGATTCCTAGCAGAAGTATGAAATACTCATATTTATTTCTATCCTATCCCACCTTTCTTACCCATGTCTTCATTCATCCATCCATCTCTGGAGATAGTCAGAATCAGTAATTCATAGTTAATCACATTTTCTTCAAACAATATCAGAGAATAAACAAGAAAAACATGCAGAATTGTAGATAGACAAATAAATGTTTTAGCCTGAAACACTATTCTATCATGCCTTAGGCTCTTTCTAACCCAGAGTTCCTACTGAAGGACAGAAATTACTTTTACTTTGGTTTTAAGGGTTTTAAGGACTTCAGGACTTACTAAAACAGATCAGTAGAAAATTTTTTTAAGTAGCAGAGAAACTAGTGGTCCTCTTGCTTGTTTAGAATAATTTAGAATAATTTCTGCAAACTGTAAATTATATTACAAAGTACAAATAATGCAACTGTATAAGAGAGATAAGCAATAGAAGCTAAAAAAAAAATTCATAATGTGTTGGTAAAAAGTCTTTCTTGTATAAAAAATTGAAAACATGATAAGCATAGCCTTAGTGATTATTAAATATAACCAATATCCCTTTGCAGGATTATAGGTGCAGCTTATTAAGTCAGTGGAAGTTTACATTTGATTTTGCCCTTTTTGCGTGTATAAGAGTCAAGTTCAATATGAAAACAGGCCCACCGTATCAAGAATATATGTCACATAGTGCTTAATATTTATAAAATGATTTCAGCTTAAAGCCTGGCTTCGGGTTAATGACCCTCAGGTGTAACACATTCAGTTTAAGTTATGTTTGTATATTTCCAATTAAAATAATGATTAATTATATTTAGTACTTTTGCAACTTGTAAAGCATAATCAAGGTCCTAATGCTGTACTTATGAAAAATATTTCTTCTGCCTAAGCTAAATAAAAGAGTTATACCTTACATTGATTGTTTTCCCCAACTCAGCTTTTTCTCTGATACTTCAAGACCATTTTGGAGCAGAAATATTAAATTGAAAGTATTCGCAGCTAGTTTTGAAAAACAAAAATTGCTTTCTTGACAGGAATTTTCCTTTGCTACATTACTGCTATTTTGGCCTTTGAAATTGATTTTTTTTTTACTCAAACATGCTGAAGGAATATAATTATGAAGAGCAGCTTTCTCTGCTTTATACTTATTTTACCTTAGTTCTTTGTTTATTCTAACACCTTAAATCTTTTCATCCTAGGGATTTGGATCATAGATAACATTTGGCTTTTCTTCTGGCTCTGCAAACTTTAATTTTGGATTTTCCACGAAAAATTAGAAGCAAATGATAAAAATTATGTGAATAAGTAGCAATAAGTAGTCTGACATTAAACACTTCAAATTTCTTCAGAAAAATATTTTATTGTCTGTCTCCTGTTTTGTAGCAGATTTCCCTTTCACATGAAACACATATAAAGGAATCCAACACAAAAGGCCTTTTTGCAGAGTTCGCAAATATAATTTGTTACAGTAATAGTTTGATGGCAAATTGAGAATGCCTTAGAGATCTTCAAAGTAAGTTCATTTACTGCCTTTGATTGCATTCCCTGAGAGTTTCAATGTGGAATAGATTAGGGAAACAGTTTGGAAGAAATCCATGTGGACTCAAAATAGGTAATTATTACCCAGTGTTTCTATTCATATTCCTAGATAAATTCAAGGGCATCACAAAATGATCAAAGACACTTAAAAACTTCAGATTATTATATTATATAATTTTTTGACTTAGTCAAGGTAAGATCTCTCACCTATGCCCAAGTATTTTATTTGGTTTTGCTTTTAAAGCAACTTTTTATTTTCATTTCCTCTCTTCAGCTCTTTTCAATGATTTTTAAATGTTTAGTAAATAAAATTACAGTTATTTTGTAGATATTTCAGACTTCTGTAATGCAGATCAGCTGACATTTTAAGCAGCTATAAGAAGAATATCCATGGCATATGGGACTTCAGGTCACACCCACTTTACTTAGAGACAGAAAACGAATTTATTGAAACTGCTACAGAGGTTTTAATATCCTTAGGGATTGTGACTATGCAGTGAAATTCTCTCAAAGGTGCAGTTCATTTCCTTCCAGCACTGTACTATGGAAGAACTTCTGCAAAAGCAGCTGAACTGAATCCCAGATTTGTATCTCCTTAACTTCAAAGGAGAAGCCATTAAAACACAACCATTTCCTTTTGCAATGATGTTTCAAATGCATATTAAAGGAAAATTATACTTGCCCCAAGCCCCACTTCAATCTCATTTTAATTGATAGTCATTGTTTGTATTAGAGAAATGTATGCAGATAATGAAGTTACAGCCATGAATGTCCCTTATGGAGTTATATTAAGACATAAAATGGGACTTCATTTAACCGTCAGGGTCTTTTAATTTGTCTGAAGAATTAATAAATATTGTCTTCAGAGGTGAATTGAATCCATCTCAGATAAAATTGTACAGGGATTTGGTATGTGTTGAAATGTGTATCAGAGAAGTATTCTGAGCACTGAGACAGAAGAGACTTAAGCAAGGAATAAAAAGATTTTGGGGTTCATTATTGTGATTTTAGGGAAGAATGGAGTGCAGATTTCTAAGGGAAACTTCAAGGGAACACTATAATGTAGCAAATAGGAAGGGACTATCAGTGCAAACTATGGACAGGATTTGGACTGAGCAATAGCAAAAGTTCAACCAAGCACAAGCACAGCAAAAAAAATCTCAGTACACTTTAGCCACTCATTTCCTACCTCTGTCTTCATGTTTTTCTTCTCTCAAGCTTTTTTGATGGATATATATCAGAGTAATTTTTAAAGAACCCTTTTGTTCTTCAAACAATTTTGAGTTTCAAGTGGCTGACATGAAAAAAATTAAAAACTGAAGTAGTGACTAAATTATTTGCAATTTGTTTTTTATACAGTATGATACGGCTTTAAAGAAATTAGCTATGAGTTGTTTTTACAGACAAGCTTAATTGACACTTTGTATATTTTTGTTTGAAATCTTAACACTTGAAATTACAGGTTATTATGGTCACATTAAAGAAAAAAATAAAATACAATCAACATTATTTTCTTTGTTCAAAACACTACTGAACAGACCCGCAGTGAAAAGAAACCATAAAACCACACTCATTTTCATCCACATCATTTTAGAGTCAAGACATTCAGATATTCAAATATTCAAGAAAACGGCAGAGACTACTATTATCCATAAGGATTTTCTGTAATGCAGATGCTTTTGGTTTCTTGGGATATCCTATCTGTTTACTGACAAGGATTTTGCAACTCAGCAGTGAGTAAGTGGAATGAAAGTTGTGCAAAGACATGTTTTAGAATGATTAGGAAATATAAACAATTAGACATTTCAGAGTATTTAAAGATATCTTTCTGTCAAAGAACATTTTTGCATTCCTTTGTGTTTGATTTGAGAGAAAATTTCTAATTTCCTTATCTTTAGTTTCAATACTGCTCTACTTTCCATTTCTCCCGCATTGGATGAATTGCATATCACTATTTTAAATCCTAACAAACAGAGAAAAAATATTTTACCAATAATAATAATAATAAATTAAAATATTAATACTAATATTAGTAATTGTTCTATAAAATTCCAGAGAGATATTTAAGAGTTCTGGATCACATTTTTCTTTCTGTAAGAGCATCACTAACACTACTGGATACAACACTGCATTTGGCGTCCCATGGCAAGGCATTGTCCTTGGAGGGGTGCAGGGGTGATGAAGAGACCAGGGCTGCCCCATGACAGAAAGAAGCAGTTCTGCAATGGACATCAAGCTCAAAGAAGAAGGGGAAGTTAGAGATCCATGTGGAGGAACAGGTATTCCCTGCAGTCCATGATGGAGCAGTTGGATATTACTTGACAAGGATCATGGCCCACAGAGATCCCATGCTGAAGGAGATCTCTCTCTCCTGAAGACCTTGAACATATGGGAAAGATCCATCCTGCAGCAGTTATCCTTACCCCTCACCCCTCCACCTGCCATCCTTCCTGTGCCATTCTTGGCAGAGATTGTGACCAGGGAGGAAAAGTTAGGAATGAAGGATTAAAGTTGAGTGTTGGCAAAAATGGAGGGGAGGTGGGGACCTATTTCATTTGGTCTACTTCCACCTACTCAAGCAGGGCCAGCTACAGAAGATAGAATGCTGTCGGTGCTCCTCCTCACACAGGGCACCCGTTTAAAACTGACAGCATCAGTTTACTGTCCTACAGTAAAACCTTCATATCTTTTATCTGTGAATTCTCACAGGCAGCACCACACAGCTCTGACTCCTGCTGTCTTTCCTTCTTCCTCGTTCTGCACAACCCCCAAACTCCTTCCTGTCCCTTGCACAACCACCTGACCCTTCCTCCTCACAGCACAGCCAGTGAGCTCCAACTCTCCCTCAACTCTTCTATAGCATCCCTCCTTATTGGATATTGCCATGACCTATTAAAGGCAAGACTTTTAGGACCTGAGAGAAGAACATGAAGCTATTTTAGGGAAGATTTAAGTTGAATATTAGGAAAAGGTTGTTCAACCAGAGGGTGATTGGGCACTTGAACAGGCTCCCCAAAGAAGTGGTCACCAAGCCTGCTAGACTTCAAAAATCATTTACACAGCCTTATGAGGCACTATGTAACTTTGCTTGGACAGGCTGGTTGAGCCCTGTATCTATCATTTCCCTGATAACCAGGGACTGCTGTCTTAAACAAAGTGTTTTCATTCCAGATAAGGGAAAAAGTTGATAAGAAGATCCTGGAGCGATGGGGTAATGCTTTTTTTACATACTAATCTCCTCCCTTCAGATAAGACACAACTGCATCTGACAGTGTAAATCCCCCAAACAAGTGGAGATTTCAAGGTGTTCGCACGTAAACCCAAATGTATGTAACTTGACAAATTCTTAGTTTCATGGGCTGCATCCCCAATGGACTAAGGCTGCAACCACCATTCTGCACACAGACATCAAAACAGAAAATATCATCAGTGGATCCACAGGAGGTGATATCTTTCTGTTCTGCTATTCTCTCTTGTACTTTGCATCTCTTTCTAGCTTTTCCTTATTATATTTTCTCCATGATATTTTTATATAAAAGAAAAAAATCAGATACATCCCTCCTTTCTGCTGCAACCAAATTGTTTTAAAATAAACCTGCCTCATGTACACATTGGTCGTTCAGTGTTTCATTTTAGTTTACCCCAAGGGATCTATTAACACCAACCTCAGTTGCTCTGCCTAAGAGGCAAGTCATAACAACATGCTGTAGCTCTTGGGGTTGTCCTGAGAAGGGCCAGAAGTTGCTCTCAATGATCCTTCTGATCTAATAATTATCTTAAGAAAGAGGCCAGTTATAGCACATTTAAAATTTGCTTCACAGAACAAGTTTATTTAGTCCTTATCTTTATTCATGTGGAGGTTAATGAGAATCTGGCATCAATTTAAGAATTAATACCTAATCAAGCAAGACACCTGAGGCTGAGCAACTAGCAGGTGTTTCTTGAATTGGAACCTTAATGGCTCACCAATCAATAGAGAGCCATAAGTGTATTTCTTCTGCTATTCCAGTCAGAGCAGATGTGTTTAAACAGAAACATAAGTGTGCAATAATTAGCTTATTCAGTGTGACTAGCAACAGTTATCAGTTCAAAGGACAGAGGATACAGAAATAAGGAAGCTTTAATAGAATACATGGATCCTAATCATTACTCTCAAATTAGATGTTTTCTCTCCTGATGAAAATACCTCTATATAAGTGCAAAGGATTTAGCTATTTGCAATGTATAGTGTATTAAATTAATTTTCTCACTGATAAAAACTAATAACTACCCTGCAGTTTATACTTTGTACACAGAAGGATCTGTGTTGGAAGGGATCTTAAATATCATCTCCTTTGAACTCCCTGCCATGGGCAGGAACATCTTCCAGTAGACCAGGTGGCACAAAGTGTCTGTAAATCACATTGTAAGATCTGCCTCTTGAATGCAGTCAAAAAGAATTTAAAGGCTAGAGGGGCAGGAGGCTGAATAACAACACTGGGATTAAAAAAAATATTGTTTTCACAAATTCTCAAGTAATATTTATTAAGACAGGTGAGGGTGGTCAAACACTGGAACACTTTCCTAAAAAGATTGTCACTGCTCCAGGCTTGCCAGTATTTAAGAGCATTTGGGCAACTTTTGATCTGGTCTTAAGTGGCCAGGCAGTTCATCAAGTTAATCAGTGTTTTAGTGTAAGAGGAAGCCTGAAGAAATGTTAATACTCCTTATCCAGAATGCTGTTAGACAAGAGAGCTCATAGAAAGAGTATTTTAGGACTAAATGGATTAGAACATCATTTCTAAACCAAACAACTACCTGAAACAATAACATTTTCAGTTTAAAAAGAAAAAAAGGTGTATTTTTAAGGGAATTATATGGATAAGGATTGTTTACATTTCTAAATACTTCAGAAACAAGAACTGGAATTCTGAGATCTCCATGTATGATAAGTGACTAAATATACATAAAATACTGAATAAAAAGAATTCTGTTGCTTAAATACACGTTTTGAGTTTCATATGAGATGCTTTGAGATTTTAGCTATCCTCATTGTTCTCTTTGACATGACACAAGAACCTGTGTGAAATCCATATGCTTCTAGATTGGCATCTAATGGCAAGGTGGAATGACATTTTTTCATTTTTTGGGCACCAAAGCCCACCTATTCTGACAGGAGTGATGGCTTGATAGACTGATCAGCATAATAATGGGATTTTTAAAGTGAAAAAAATACTTACAAAATACCTTTTCCCAGTGTAATTGCAAAAACTGAAATTTGCTCCAGTGTCTTATCTTTAAACAAATTAATGCAACATAAAGTATTCCTTTGGCTAGAATGGCTTCAGTTATTGTATTCAAAATTAGGAAATAAGAAACCTTTCTCTATGGATCTTTCAAAATTCAGACTTCATGAGGTGTTTTTATACAGTGAGTAACAGACTGGCTCAGACATTCTATTCTACTTAGTTTGGTGAGACTGCTTTAAGGATTATCTAAACTGAAGCAGTGTGTTAACTTTAAGAGCTAGAAGCAAGAAAAGAATAAATGTAGTAATATCAGCCATTGTGAGCCTGCTTAATTTGTATGAATTTTCTTTAATGAAAGAGTTTTCTTTCTGAAACTTGTTTTCTTATTTTAAACTACTACAGCATTAGACAATTAAACAAAAAGAAAACAAAAACTATTGTCTTCAGAGAAGATATTAGGATATTTTAAGGGATAATCTTAAAAGGAATTAAGTTAGAAATTAATCCTTAAAATCTCAAAGAAGTTAATTTTTATGGACTATATAATTCCTAATAGGGAAAAATGTATACTGTCACAGAGTACAACTTTAAACATTGGAATGTACTTTACTGACAGCTGGTAAACTTTTTCTGCAGTCTAGCCACATTTGTCAGCCATACCAGTTAAGGTTCACCAAGACAGGGATTTTCATGAACCTAAACTATTCTGCTTTCCAGGGAACTTGAGGCACCGATTTCCAAAGGGGTGCAAAACAGGAATTAGACACTTAAATGTGTATGGAGCACTTCTGCTGTGAAGAAAGGCTGACAGAGTTGGAGTTGATCATCCTGGAGAAGGATCCAGAAAGGCCCCTTAGAATTCTTCCAGTACCTGATGGGGTCCTATGAGAAAGGTGGAGAGGAAATTTTTGCAAGGGTATGTAGAGATAAGACAAGGGGTAATGCCTTTTACTGAACAGGGATCCGTTTAGATTTGATATAAGGAAGAAATTCTTTATTGTGAGGGTGGTGAGACACTGCGAGAGTTTGCCCAGGAAAGTGGTGAATATCCCATCCCCAGAGTTGTTACAATGTATCATTCCTTCTCTGAATAAACTATGTTCTACTTAGGAAAGCCGATAAAATTATATAATGGGAGTGAAGTTGAAATAAACTGTAATAAAAACTGAACTGATCTTCATGGAGCAAGAATGTCAACCTAAGATTTGATTTGAACTGATTAGATATTTTCATGTATCAGTTGAAAATTTTCTTGATATATGCATACTTGAGGTCAGCAAAGCCTACACATTAGTTTAATTACAAAAGAAAGTGCATTTCTTGGCAAAGTAACATGATTATGTATAACAGAAAGAATAAATTAGACCGCCAGAGTTAGTAACGTGTTTGTGATAAAGATACTGATACTTCTTAAATTAGAAGCCACAAAGTCTGAACAAAAATTTCTGCAGTGTGGATGGTATTTCATCATTGAGTTTTAAATGGTTTGAAAAAAACAGATTTGGTATATTTGGCAAGTGAATAGAGATCAGTTCAGAAGAATAATAAAAAAATCACAATATGTTCATTTGGGGGAATTTGTTTTATTTGCTTAGGACAAAGAAAAGGCATCAACATCCTTCTCATAGAAAATGTTTTGAGGTATTTCTAGTTTCCAAAATATAAGTACACAGAATTTTAAAGAGGAGAGCTGAGAAACACATCTATGTCTCAAATCCCATTAACATGAGTTAAAATATTCCTCTTCAATTTTGATACAAAATTTAATTCACTTTAAAAAAACCCCTACGTTATTATTTCATTGAAATCATGATCAAGTGTTTCCATTTGCGTAGGTAATTTGCTTCTATTAATGACAGTTATTTAAAAGGAAATAATTTGTGATTTAGCATTTATTTGTTAAGCATTTAAGCAAATCAGTGCTCTAAGTTCATTTTCCATAATTCTCTGAGATGTTAAACTAATGATTTTGTATTTCCTGGTAAAGGTTCCTGCTCTTTACATTTTGATACATTTTGGCAATATGGTGGTCCTTCTAATAAACCTTTAGACTCCATTGAACACTGTTGAATATTGAAAAGTCCTCCCCCTCAAAAACATTAATACTTTTCTTTTATATTTATTTAGTCACATATAAAGAGTAATTTAAGGAGACATACAAAAACTATATGAAAGGAGTATTTAAAGATGCATTAAAAATTTTGTATTTGCTCCTTCATACTGTCTGATTCTTTTTGAGAATTTTTAGAAGAATTATGTCATGGAAGAATATAACATAGAGAATATCCACCAGAGCCTTTCAATTTTTGATGGTTCTGTCACACAGAACACAACATATGAAAGAGGAAGAGACCAGAGGGACTAAAATATGCTGAGATAATATTTTTTAGACCTTGTTTCTGAGAAATCCTTTTATAACACAGGACACTGAATAGTGAAAGGAAAAAACTGAACTGTTTAAATAGACCGAATGAAAATACACACTTGAAGGGTAAAAATAAAATGAAGGCCAAATCATGCTGTACTTCTGTTAATTCAAAACCCATTTGTAATAGTTCTTGTCTCTATTACCTATGTGTTCCATAGCTGTACCTTGAGTACTTTGCCTTATTGTAACTGAAATAGAGAATTTTCCTTTGCTGCAATTGTTTTGGAAAGCAAACAAATTCTACTACAATGTCCTATGAACTATGCAAACTCTTCTCTTCTGAGAAGAAATTAATGAGATTATTGCAGAATTAATTTTACCAATAACTTTCATTTTCTTAAGAAATAACACTTCATGATAATATATTTATTTTTAAAATAATGAAAAGACTGAAATTGTTTCATATCCTTGCATCTTTTTAAATTATTTTGAAATATGTAGTTTCAACTTTTTATTTTGTTGTCATATACTTAGTTATTACATCAAATTAATGCATTTCTTCATTAGTCTCATATGAGTGAAACACCAAATCAAGAGAAAATAAGCAAGTATTTTCTGGTGATTTCAAAAGGAACTATTAGAATGTGTCTAATTTTTTTTTTTTTTTAGAAACTTTGGGTATGAAAAGAAAAGAAAAATAGAATTTTCTTCCAATTTAGAGTTTAAAATGCCAAGTTTGTTACGCCCCCACAGCAGAAAAATATTGAAAAATATGGAGTTTTTAGGATGAATTTCTGAAGTCACTATCTCACTAATGACATAGATCTGGCAATTCAGCAAAGATGAAACACTGCTATTAGGTTATTCCCAACTCTTACCATATTTGCTGTAACATCAACATCAACATATTCAGTCCAATATATCCATAATGCATTGCAGCTGTGAGATAATTTTTAACGGTATAACTGATACTTATTATTCAACAGAAAAATATAGTTGTGGTTGGTGGGTATGCAGGGAAATGTTTCTCTAAAAACAAACAAACCCCCCCAAAAATAACAAACAAAACCAAAAAATTTCCCACCAAAAATCATAATATAAGATTAACTTTTCCTTTTATACTCTTAGCCTTTGTACTAGTTTTAAAACTTAGCCAGAAAATTAAGCCCACTCAATCCACCCCCTTTCAGTAGGGGAGGAAAATTAAGGGACATTATAAATTTACAATTTATGACTGAGGAAATCACAAAACCCGCAGCACTAATTATAAAAGATTGTACAAAAGAGTGAATTATTTACCCACAAAAAGGGAATTCACCACCAAAAGGTGTCACCTGTTCCCCTAGGACAAAGACAGGATGGTGGCCCTTCCTGCCCTCTGTGCCATATGGGCCCCCTGGGAACAAAGGAAAAATGGCAGGGGGTTCTCACATGGGATCACACGGCTCGAGAAAAAAAAAGCAAACAATGTGAAAAAGGGGTTTCACCCAGCCAGAAAACAACTGAAACTAGGCACAGCCAAAGCTGGAAGGCTATTTTGTTCAGAAGGAGCTGTGTTACTGAGCTGCTCAGTCCATGCCACCTGGCAGGGGCTTGCAATGGCTGGAGACTTGTGGGAGACCCTCTCTGTAGTGAGCCCAGCATTTCTGCCTGCAGTTTTCAAAGGGAACTAAACCAATCCCTTCTGCCAGGGGTGAGATAAAAAGTCTCTCTTCTGGAGCTCGGTGTTCCCCGCCAGAACAGAAACTGTTCCCACCATGGTGATGTGTGTGGTGTGGAACAAGCAGCTCTAAACCTCTACCACTTATCCCTGTACCTAGGGGAGCTTTATAAGAAATTCTTCATATTTCATGTAGAGGATGTAAAGCTCTTGTAAGATCAGTTCTTACAAAAGGAAAAACCATCTACCAAAACCTCCAAATGCTCTTAAACACACACAAGTACATTAAATATCTATAGTTAGAATGTGTCCATTTACTCAGTTACCAAACAGGAAAATGCTGAGTGAGCAGAGAAACCATAAATTATAATACAACCATATTTACTAGCAAAAAATAGAACTGCAGTAATTGTGTGACACCAACTTTCACAAAAAAAAAAAAAAAAAATTGCCTCTTTAAGACAGATGCAAAAATTCACAATGAAGAAAAAACAAAATTCATTATGAATTCAAAAACTTCAATTTTATTTCTCTAGTGCACACAATATTCTCTTATATTTAAATTTTATCATGACTACTTAATAATAAACATAGTGTGAAGTCTATGTATGGATTCTTTATAGAATACCTTTGAAGGTTGCTTCAAATGAGTCAAAATATGGATCTCAACCTGGTACATTTCCAGTATCCCTGTGAATAGCAATAATTTTTACCTTATTACAAATATTCATAATGATTCAGGATAAGATAGTTTTATGAGAAAATGGATATCCTTCTCATTTCTGAATAATACCTTTGTCCCATTTCAGCAATTGAATAATGCAGTTCAAAATGCAAATTACTATTTTTTATTCCTTTAGATTTATGCCAAATGTTACTGTAAAAAGTCAGATAGTTTTGTTACAAAAAGTTATAAAGAAGAGGCAGTGTAACGAATTATCAGTATTTTGCATGTTCTTAGCTGTTTTTCTTGTTATGAAAGAACAGGGAAGTTACACTGTCTTTGTGCCTTATGCGCTATATAGTTTGTTCCTATTTGATTTGCTATTTGTCAAATCTATGATTTAATAAATGATATATCAAAACCATGGTGCTTTAAAGAGCTATCTTACACTCTCAGAAAGATATTATTTTTTCTTAAAATTTTATTGTTATTTTATTCAGTTGTAACTGCATCTACCCAATATGTGATATGGCTTGTTCCTCATGCCTTTAAATTTAGTGTCTTTTTATAGTGTTATTTTTATATATGGGGGACACAGAACTTGGATCTGTATTGAAATGAAAATAAGTTCATATTAGCTATGCTAGAATCTTGGATGAGGTTGATCACAAAAAAAAAAAAGTCTTTCAGTTTATATTTTAAAGCTTTATTTACATTGTTTGAAAATAAAATGATACTAGAGTACTTGTTTGATGCTGTAAGTGTGTTTTTCTTCAAGATTTTTGGAATCACATTCATCACATCCACAATCCTGGCTTGAAATATGCAAAAAAAAAGAAAAAGGAAAAAAAAGTCTCTTAGGGGAGGAGATAAAACTCATCTATTTTGATTATGGAAATTTGTGTGCCCTGTGGTGCTTTTTTCATAACCCTTCAGAGTAGTCATTTTCTACTTTCTGTTCTCTGTGGAATGACATTAGTGCTTCATTCCAGATTCACCACAGAATATCCCTTCTTGCTGCTTCATAGAGAAAGCAGCAAGTAAGTGCAATATGGTAATTATAATAAGAATTGTCAAGAATATTACAATGATTTATACCTGTGAAGAACAATTTAGCCTTCTTTCCACAAAGGTCTTAGGATTGCCTCTTGTTCAGAAAACACTCTGCTATCTTGCTCACTTTGCAAATCCTATTGACCCCCTCGTAATACTCCATATCTTAAAAAGTTTTCAAGGCTCTGCCTCCTTGACCTTCATTGTCCTTCCTTGACCTGGATTAACATGATATCCAGAAACACTTCCTTCATGCATGCTGAATGCTTAATGCCATACATCTTTCAATAATTTATTCCAGTGCAACACTCACTTTTACAATATGCCTTCACAAAACATGTCAGACAGTGTAATTTAATCATCAGTAATACTTAGCAGGATATATTGAAATTATTAAAAAAGATTATGCTTATTCAGCTTCTGTCTTCTATCAAGTGTGACTGCCGTGTCATAAGGGAATGCAAATGACTTAATTAAAAAAGCTTTACATAAATGATTTTTATGAATAGCTTTTAATTTCAACAAATAAGAGAACAGGTGAATCTTTCCTTAGAATACTGATTGTGAAATAAAACCTTAGTGTCTTTCCCATATAAAAGTATTTAAACATTTTTAATAGATATAAGGCTGAAACAATATTTTTGCTAAGGGATGTTATGAGCTCTCTCTGACTGGCAGACTCTGGGGCCCAGGTGTTTCTCTGTCCTGGCTGCTGCAGCTCAGCCTGGTGCCCTGGAGGCTTGGGAGTTGTTTTTCCCAAACTGATGCATGCAGCTGCTGCTTTCCCATTTGGAGGCAGTGAGTCTGAGCATCTGTTCCAGAGACCCATTCCTGCACACACCAGGAGCGCTGACATGGCGGGCTGCAGTGATGACTCTGGACAGGGCACTGTCTTTAACAATCCTCAGATATGGCACCACCAGGA
This sequence comes from Prinia subflava, assembly GCF_021018805.1. NCBI lineage: Eukaryota > Metazoa > Chordata > Aves > Passeriformes > Cisticolidae > Prinia > Prinia subflava. The sequence continues at coordinate 20,433,784 of NC_086253.1, read as the reverse complement.
CCCACACTAAACACAAGTACAGATAAAGAATTCCCTAAAACATAAGTACAAATAGCCAAGTACCTTTTCTCCATCCAGTTGATGAGTACTGGGGTTTTCTAGCGAATATACACACACACACACACTCATTCTCTAGATCACAAGCATGTTCACATGCTCATGAATCCCTAAAGTAGCACAACAATTCCTCTGTCCAATACCTCTGCCTGGATCTTGAGCCTTCTTACTCACTCCATAGATGTCCTACTCACTGGTTGATCTAGCCTGATGTTTGCTAGCAAACATACACATACACACTCATTTCAAACGTACCCCACATTTGTGCATCTTTCCATGAGCCCCTTCCCTGCCTGATATCTGTGCCTGGACGTGGGTCCTCCTAAGCCATCTAGGATGGCTTTTGCTAATAAATTGCGAGGTGCACTCACACCTCACACCTCCCAGGTCCAAGATAAATGCACCTTCCCCTCCTCACACCTGCTGACACTCAGGCTGACAGGCTCTGGGAGCCACTGTCCCAATCCCATTGCTCCCATCATGGACACACAGATTCTGTCAGACCTGCCACTCCAGCTGCAAGCTCTGTGTTCACCAACAGTCTCTGCAGTTGCAGTCTGAGCACTCACACACGGGGTAAATGGTGAGATTACAAAGATAGTTTAGGAAATGTCTCATAGGGAGACAGGATAGACAGTGATGATTAAGCACAGGGTTTGGTCAGACAAATTTACTGATGGCTTGCATACACACAACTGGCTCCTCTTATCCCTCCTCTTATCATGCCCTCTCCTTTTCTAAGTCTCTGGTCCCTTCTTTTTCTCTCCCTTTGAGCTTTCCTAAACATTTCTTTCTAGTAGGTCTTGCAGAGTGCCTCAGCCTGCCTCGCATATCTCCATACTTACCCTCTCTTGCCTCCCTGTTCTTGACAGCCACCGACTCCAGACTGACAGTCTCCAAAGTTAAGCCTGGAGTTTCTTAATGGGCCATCAATTGCCATTTCAAGAGCTTTGGTCTTCAGTCCCCTTGTCACTTGTCTGTCAGATGGGTGTCTCTGTCTCTTTCATTCATCACTTTGACTCCTGTTGAACTGGAAAGGGGTCTTGATCTGATAACCTAAATGAAGCAGATGCTCTCACATTCCTCATTTCATCACAGTCTATTAATGGGAAACTTAGTGCATAGTTTTAATAACACCTGTTAAAAGGTATGTCTGCAAAAGTGATGTGCTTGCATTTACAGTCAGTTACTGAATTTGTTGAACAGATTAAAAAAATTATGAATTTTCGAGCAAAACTGAAGGAATAACAAAAAAAAAAGTTATAAAACAATTAAATTCCAAATGCACAATGATAAACATTGTTACAACTTAAAAATCTTATGTACTGTGTTCTTTTCAAAGGCCAGAATACTCTAACAATATTAAGGGACAGAAAATTTTGTAATGATTTTTGAACTGAATGCAATTAAAATCCTTACTATTTTCTAATATCTAATATAATTTTACATTAGAATCGCATGATGTGCCTCATGGTTATTTGCTTACTGTCCTTTTTTCACAAGTTGCTTAAAGCAAGGTTACTTATGATAAATAAATGGAACTATGTGAGCCTTCATTTAAAGTTCATTCATTTAAATGTAGCAATATATGGATGATGCTGGTTTTACTTTTTTGTACTGTGCATTGGGAATTTATTTTCAGGTTTTGAACCTTCCATCAGAATTCAGGAAGTAAGATTAATACTTTTTATTTTGTTGAATCCTGCCTTTTTTAACTTAAAGCTTTATGAAGGGCTCCTATTAAAAAAAAAGTGGCCAGATTTTATTGAATGCTAAATTCAAAATTAAAAACAAAGAAATAAAATAACCCACAAAAAGAAAAAAAGGGAAAAAAAATCAACCAAAAGACCTAGGCGCAATATAAATGCTCTTCAATACAATAATTCTATAAAATACCATTTAGTCATACTGTAGAGATGCATTTTGTATGGCAAAGCTAAAGAGAGGTATCTGACAAATCATTCAGTAACTTTCTGAACGTGTGTTTGTCAGAACATATTCACATCCTACACCAAGTTCTCAACACTTTCTAGATGGGAGATACAGTCCAGTTAAGCAAGCTGAAGAGAAGAATTCATGACTTTCCATTCTGATTTTATAAATGTACTGTTAATTTACTTTTTAAAAACAAACCTTCAATTAAAATGTCCAACTTTCTACTTCACCTTAGATGTAAATCATAATATCTGTTTGGTTGTTCCTATAACGTAACTCTTCTAACCGTGAGAAATAATTCACTAGATGATTCAAGCATAAAACTGGGTGATCACTATGATTTTCATATATTTTTCTCAGACAAATTTCAATTACTTATTTACACCAGTATCAGAAAAATTTTTTTGTAACAGAAGTAACATACCAAAAAAACTAAAAAAAAAAGAAAAAAAGCCTTCGGTTATGACATCATGGCAGTGAATTTAACTAGTAAAAAATTTAGATTATGTCCTGAAGAAAGATACAGGAATCAGAATTACTGAAATGATACATGTTTATGATTGAGAGAAAATAATTTTTTATGTAAACCATACTTGATGTTAACATCTTACTGAAAATATGAAGTGAGAGGTAGTAGGATATTTATTAAAAGGTGTTTAACAATACACTAAAATAATCTTAGAATAATTTTGAGGACATGTGTCAAGGTGATCTTATATATTTTCTTACTGAAATTCTCATTGCCTAATTACTGTACATTTTCATTAGTCATTTGATTGTTCTATTTGAGAAAAATACCATCATTTTACAGAAAAAGAGCTAAAATGTCATTAGTTTCTTCAAAATATACCTTTGATCTTGTGAATTCATGCTGAACAAATATTGTTTCTCTTGATAAATACTGATGTTGCTCAAAAACAAAACAAAACAAAAATAAAAACAAACAAAACAAAAACCTCAGAAGAAGCTAAACTGAGAAATGAGACACACCTACGTCAACTTAAGTCATATAAAATTTCAGTCTGGACCTTCATACAAGAATCATCTTTCTTATTCTAGATCCTTCATTATTACAGTGAATATTGCCTCCTTGATATTTGGTCCATTTTATCCACTGATTGAATTTAGTAGCCAAGAATTGACTGAGATAAACCTTACCTCAAGAAAATGACTAAAAATCACAAAGTATGTCTGTAGATAATGAGAACAGATGTCTAGCTCAGGATCTTACCCCTTATTCTCCCTTCGTGATAGAATATTAAAAATACTAAAGTTAGAATTTGTTAAATAACTACAAAGGAATAAAATAAAATAAAATAAAATAAAATAAAATAAAATAAAATAAAATAAAATAAAATAAAATAAAATATTCAGTCAGTGAGGTGAATGGAAAGAGGCAGGTGTTTTCCCATGTGTCATTAATTAACAATCTGAATGAAAACAAACCAAAATTATGATCACAGGATATTTTTTTCTCAGATACAAAGGGACAAAACTACAAACCTTCTTTTTAGAGAGAAAAAATAATTGTAAGTATTAGTAAATCTGTTCTTCAAAACAAAGCTTGCTTCTGTAGTCACTTCTGAAGAATTTTACAAAAAACATCTTGAATGTAGAAATTTGTCTGTTGATTGTCTATTTGATTTGTCTATTGAAATTTGTCTATTTTTTGTCTGAAGAGACAAAAAAATTATCTAGCATTCTGAAAAGTAGGATTTTAAACCTTTGAATAGAGAACCTGGGAATATAGACGTCTGGCACTATAGTACACTATTTTAAAGGCTATCACTCATAGGCGTTACTTATACATTATGGAACACATGGTAATTTAAAAACAACATGAAATTCTCTCAGTTATAAAATCTCAATCTCTCTATGCATGAGCAGTTATTTTATTCTTGTTACTATTAAAGAAAGCCTTAACACTGAGCAAGTATCTTGGACTATTCAGATCTATTATCATCCACGAGAGATGGTATTACATTACTCATGGAGCAGTTGGGAGGGACACCTCCAAATATTCCTGTTGTGTCAACTGAGTGTGCTCCTTGAAAATCAAGCATCGTTGTTTCCTTAGTAAAAAGAAGTAGTTTAGTATAGTCTGAAATTTTTAATTCTTGAGTTGCAAGGACATAAGCACAGTTCTGTGAATCTTATTCTCTTTGACATACATTTATAACTATGTTCTTACAGTCATATGCCTTATAATGCCATAATTGACTTTTAGTTCCTCGCTGGTAATTTATAGCATCTGATGATGTTACATTTAATGTCTACTCCTTTAGAGAGAAAGTTACAGGTAAATTAGACTTTGTAATAGACCATATGCTTTTAACACTTTTTTCTGATGGTAAACCATTAAGACTTTATATATACACTTCACACAAATACCCCTCATTAGAGAAGAAATTAGAAAAGATTTTATTTCTCTAGAAGAAAATGTAGTCAAAATGAGGTAAGTCATCCTTTTCTGCAGGAAATATTCTACTTCAGTAGAGATTAGACTACAGTAAAAAGCAATCTAAGCTATCTAATTTGTATTCTCAGAAGACAGCCTAAAAGGTCATGTTGATTCTTTCTTGCATTAAAAAGGAACAGCTTTAGAAAAGGTTAGTATAATTTGAGTTCTCTAGGTTTTATTGTTGTTGTTTTTAGCGGTGCTCAAAGAAACACCTTCCAGCCTAAGATTTGGACAAAAGAAAAATCACTTACATTATTGAACTAATAGGTAATTTCAACTCATAACTGCCCACCTAGTTAAATTGACAGCATGTAAATATATTACTTATAATAGTGTAGATTGAATTAAACGTTTGCTTGTTTTTGTATTTTTTTTAAATTGTAGTGCATTGGTTAAAAATACTCTGTAATTTAAATTGGGAAATTATCTGGAGAATAATTACCTGCAAGGTAATATCAATACTACTGAGGAATAGAATATTGATTTATAATAACGAAACATGGCCAAGCAGCCCCACGGAGAGCCTGCTAAGAAGAGAATGAATAATCATATTGAACACAATAATAATAGTTCCTTGGATTTAATAATGAATATAATATGTTTTTCTCTGTGTGTATACATGAGTGCATATGTAGATCCGTGTGTCTACAGATGTATATGTTGATTGGTGTCTGTATTCATGCATTCCTTCATTCATACAAGATACATCTATGTTCTTGAGATTCACCCTAGCTTAAAAATATGCATTTTTAAAAAATCAGAGTCACGGCAAAGACGTGAAAATTACTGAAAGTCATTAAATGATTCCACAGAAGTGGAAAAAAAGGGAACATTAGTCATTCAGTTGCTTACCTTGTGGCAAACATAGCTAGATGCTGTTGTCTCTAGCAAAAGAAGAAGATGATGGAACTGCCATGTATGTTAAACATTAAAAGAAAGGAGGAAAAAAAAAAGTAAGTCAATTTAAAAACTTTTTCATCTTCTCTTTCCAAAATCACCAAAGCCAGAAATGGAATTAAAAATGCTGGTGAACAGCTGCTGTGGTGAGGGATGTGTTGAAGGAGCTGTCAGACAGCTAAAGGAAAGGGAGCAAACTGCTTTCTCCTTACAGTACTCCCAAAGGTATGATGGTCAGAATATGCAAGCAGAAAAAAAAATTAAAAATTAAAAGGAGCTACTGTAAGATCATAACTATTTTAGTTACATGTGGTTTTCATCCAAAGGAGTTTTAACCTTTGATATACCCCTGTTTTATAACAGCAAATATTTCTCAACTGATTAAAACACTACCTCTTATGGCTCAGTTCATTGATTTTGACCTACTCTGTGTGGGATTTTTTTTCAGTATTCTTATTTGGTCAGGTAAAAAAACCACTAATAATACAGAGGTCAGAAAGAAAATGATGAAGGATTAGAGGGAAAGCAATGAAGGACTAGTGATAGTGAAGTAAAACTGCATTGGCATGGCCTGACATGAGAGAGAGATCTGAATACTTAATCCACCATTTTTCTTTTTTTTCCTCCCTTTGAGAAACATTTTCTTTGTAACAGAGGAAAAAAATCTTCATTGACTTCCTCTTGCTGTTAAATTATATAAAATTTGAATAACATGTGAACATTCCAAACTGTGAATGCTTTAATTGCGTAAGCTAGTGAATCTTGCAGGTATAAAGAAGAATTGCATCCCTTTTCTGCAACTGTGTATTTTGAAAAATGCTTTGTAAATAATAAAATTCGACTGTATTCAAAAATAATGTCTTGAAGGACATTACAATAAAAACAAACTTACTTTATCCTCTTAGGTTTTTCAAAACAGGATTTGCTAAGCAAGAAGTAATTCTCCATGTGCACTGAAAAGATTTAATGAAGCTCCTGTGGGGGAAAAAACCTCAGGCTCACAGCCAACAAATATTCCACCATTTGAATAGTTCAACTAATATGAAAGAAATATGTGCAGATAGTTAAAACACTGACCAAACAATGATTTCAGTGCATCAGTGTTTAAGACCAGTGACAACCACTAAATATGCCTGGCCTACGTTTCACAAGCCATTGTTTTTCTCCTAGTAATTTCTGGAGTCAAAGTGATACCTTAATGTTGATGTCATCATAGCAATCTCATTCGGATTTTTCCTGAAGTAAATCTCCATATTTGTTTTTGGCATGTTTTGCTTCACTAGATAAAACTAATGTCTCTAGTAATTGGCATATTCTGCTTTGAAATGTACTTTTCCCTGTAGTCATTTCACCATATTCTGTTTTGTACAACTTGCCACCTTTCATTACTCATCCCAATCCAAAAGAAAGGGAACTGTCTCAAAAATATAAGGGTATTTTCACCATATATTAAATAACCATGATTTCCCTCTATTTGACAGTACCCGTGACATCTCTGTCCTCATATTTACACGTCAGAAAGTTTCGAATCGGTGCACATCATCTGTCACAAGGTGGAGCCTATCCAAAAGCACTTCCCAAAGTCCAGCTCTGGCTGGATTAAGCAGGTATGAGCTGGAAAGCAGAGTAACAATTATTAACTTCTATAACACTTACTGTGTTCACACTTTCTGAATAAATATTGGACTGGAGACAGTCTCATGACAGACATCCTGGTGACTCTAGTCTTAACTTCGAATTTTTCATAAATATGAAGACAGATGAAGATAATTTTATGAGACTAGGTGATTTTTGAGGACTTGCAGTAGCAATCAAATATAGAAAGGGCCATGGATACATACATCCAAAAGGTGAAGCGCTGGGTTATGCACGTGGGTCACAAGAGCTCAATGCATCACTACAGGCTTGGGGAAAAGAGGTGGAAGACTGCTTGTTGGAAAAATATCTGGGAGTGCTGGTCGACAACCACCATGAGCCAGCCTGTGCCCAGGTGGCCAAGAATGTCAATGCCAGCCTCTATGAAAAGGGATGTGGTCAGCAAGACCCGGGAGCCACCATGCCCCTGTAATCAGCACGGATGGGGCCACACCTGAAACACTGCATTCTGTTCTGGGCTTTGCAGTACAAGACACTGAGGTGCTGGAGCAAATCTAAAGAAGGGCAAGGGAGCCAGTGAAGGGTCTGGAGCATAAGTCCTACGAGGGGCTGCTAAGGGAACTGGGTTTGCTTACCCTTAAGAGTAAAAAGCTCAGTGGACACTCCACAACTACGTGAAAGAAAGCCGTAGCGACGTGGGGGTCAACTTCTTCTCCCAGATAACTAGCAATAGCACAAGGGCAAATGATCTCAAGTTGCATCTGTGGAGGTTCAGGTCGAATACTAGGAATAACGTTCTCACTGAAAGAGTGATAAGAACTGGAAGAGGCTCCCCAGGGAAGTGAGGGAGGCATCATCCCTGGAAGTTTAAATAAACAAGTTAACGTGGCACTACAAAAAACGGTTAAGTGGGCATGGTGATATTGATTTTCCAACCTTAATGATTCTATGATACACGTATGTTTTCCATTTACTGTTTTTTTTTTTAATTGTACTTACCAAAATTACTTAGGCATTTATCTTCTCAAGTCATAGAAGCTGTTCTCAAGATGTTTAAATTTTCCTTTTTAAAATATTCCAACACTAAACCAGAGCCTGAAATGTGAAACCTTGAACAAATTTAAAATTTTATTTTTTCTAGATGAACAGTTATGGAAAGAGTTTGCACCAGAAAATATTATTGGCACAACATTAAAAAAAAGGAAATCAATACTTCTTCCTTTGACAATTATCACCGTGGAGGCCTAGCCAGAAAACAGACTGGGGACACAGATCTGGGTGCATCAGAGCATGCCGGGCAGAAGACCCGGTTTATTTACAAAAACCTACTTTTATACTTTTTCTATGAGGCCTGTGGATTGGAGGAAGGAATTCTCACCTCCACACCACATTGGTCCAAGAGGCTGTCATTCAACCTCCCCTTCTCTTGGAGAAGGAATTCATAACATTGCCAATATTTACAAAACATGGTCCTGTGTTTACAATTCACCAGCGTGAGAAACTGCACATTTCTCCTTTAATATGAACGCTCAGCAAACCAGGAAAATTCATGGCAACAGACAATAGTTTACAGAGCAAATTCAACCCTTATTTGGGCAATGCAGTACACAAAACCCCCCATAAAAACTAATAGGCAAATTCAATCACTCATTTATTTTCTGGTTCTAAATAAAAAACATATTTTATGTTGTCTATTCTTCACTGCTGCCTTATTGCGTAAGTGACTTTTTTGCTGAGTGTGCTTAAAAGTCTCTTTCTTCTGTTACTTTAGTCTTGATTGAAAGTTCAGTCAAGGGTTTATGGACAGTTAGCTAAAAATCATAAAAGATTTATTAAAGATGTTTTGCTAGTGCCTAAGAATTTTACATATTGCTTTCTAGTTCTTGGAAATCTCTTTTCAAACATTTTTTCCTCATTTTAATTTCACAGACCCTACTGATTTAAGTTTGGTTTGCTGCTTCTTTATTTTTGTATTAAAACCAACTGAACAGGCAAAATAGAAATATAATTTTGTGATACTTACTTGAAAAGATTAATCTATATATGTAAGAAATGTGCCACCAGTTTAGCTTAAGCAGACATGAAAGTAGTATGAGAAAAGTATGGCAAAGATGCTGAAATTTTCAAAGGCAGTAAAGCAGATTAAGAATAAATAAATAAATAAACTCACAAAAGTAAGCATTAAGTATCACTTTGTCTGTCAGAATATTACAGTACTGATGTTTTGACCTTTTTTTCTCTTTTTCCTTCTTGGAAAAATTTTTAAAATATGTAAGAAATATAAAAGATCCTGTGGGGCTATTCCTCATATTGTTGTTGATTAATCATTGCAGCCTCCTCACTATCAGGATTTAATACCTCTGTTGTTCTAAAGTAGTTTTTCTTATTTTATGGCATGAATTAAGCAAGAATGTGATAACATTTTTATTATAAAATTTTCATATTAGGAATTTGGTCTGTGTGTGCTTTTACTGATAATCTAATCTAAAAACACTCTTGCAGAGTTAAATGTATTACCATTTCAAACATACTGTCTTTTCTAGATCCTACTAGAGCATAGATTACTGAAATATTCATACAGCTGTTCCATAACAAATAAACAAGTTATCTTCCAGTTTATTATTTATAATTCAGGGACAATCTATGTTATACTCATCTCATACAGAGATCTCATAGAAACAAACATAATGAAATGTGGATATTTTATGCACACTGTACATCAATGTGTATTTCAGATTGAACTATTCCCAAGTCTGCTGCATTATAATCGTTATTATCTTGGGAGCTATTTAATCAAAATAGTTCTACTTAATTGTGCCACTAGAGGAAACATTAAAAAAATCTTCAGATGTTCAGAGAGACTACATAGTATGCATTTATCCTTACATAGAGAAATGAAAGAGCTATTTGCAATTTCTTCCAGTATGACTTTTTTTTAAAACTGAGGTGGCATACCATAGAATAAAATTGTTTTCCATTTTCAAAAAAGGGTTATTAGAGAATGATAAACTATTTTGTCCCATTTCTGTTAAATTTGCCATTTTCAATATACACATTTTTATAAGAGCTATTAAGACAGCTAAAATAACTCTAGTACTTGGTAGAAAGAAGTAGTGCTCTGATGGTTGAATGTTATTGATTGTGAATATCCAGAAATAAATTTATGCTTGATTTGTCTCTAATCCTATGAAATCAGGAAAAGGTAACTACGTGAAAAAAAATCCTCACACTCTCCATTACTTACAATACCTACTACTATCCACTCATAGATTTGAAGGCAAAGCATAGTAATCTTTATCTCTCAGCCAGTCTCTGTGCCATAAATCTTTTATTTTCAATACTAAGAAAAAAAAATCTTATTTTGAAACAAGTTCCAAAACCTGTCTCTTCACAGCCCTATAAAGACAAACTGAGCATAATTGATTAATATCAATTGTGCTAATAGTTAATTTGGTATTTGAGCATTTTTATGATATGTAAGATCAATGTGTGTCTGTTGATCAAGTCTTTTGTTCTATTTTGAAAATCCCTTTGCAAGACTTACACCCACTTTTTTTGCATCGCTATGGTGGTAAACTAGAAAATGAAAGAGAAGACAGCTAAAAGGTATAATTTATATTGAGTAAAATACAAATCCTCAAGTAGCATGAATCTTGGAAAAAGAACACAAAACTCTTGTTCCTTACTTTACCAAAAGGTTTTCCAACCGTGAACATAAAATAATTTATACAAAATCATAATTAGTCATAAAATCATAATTAATAATTTAAAATATTTGTGTACATATCTTCAGCAACCTGATGAGTTTTCCAAGACAACAGAGACTAACTATAGTGTACTTTAAAACCAAAGCAATTATTTTTAAATTACTTTATTTATATCGAACTGGGAACTGCTGTAATTGAAAGTCTTGGCTACTTTCTTGAAAAAAATAATGTGAGTCTTAGAGTATTTTTTTCTTTTTATAAACCCTACTGTCTGTCAGGCTGTTCTCCTATAACCTACATTCCATGACTGATGCATAAGTTAATTCCAACTAAAAGTTCTGTATTCAGCAGAACATTGATATCTGGAAAGGGACTCTTTGAAGGATGCATGTGGTTTATTTTTCATGACGCTTTGTGTAGAAAATTTCTTAATGTTGTACACAAAATAAATGGTGCAGATTGTTTAAAATATTAAGATTGTAATATCAAAGCACTCAATAGGAAAAATATAACATTAGCAAATTAAATGAACACAGCCAATAAAAAAATTTTAAAAATAGACTGGCCATGCCAAATAAGTGCCACATAGTTCTCTGAGCTGCCATAACCCCTTCCCATGAGAATACACTGAAAAACAAAAGTTTTTATAGAATCAGAGGGTCATAGACTCATAGAATACTTTGAGATGGAAGGTACCATAAAGAATATTAAAGAATATCTTATTCCAAGTTCTACTACCACCCACCTATGGGCAGGGATACCTGCCACTGCACCAGGTTGCTCAAAGCTCCATCCAACCTGGTCTTAAACACTTCCAGGCCTGGAGCATTCACAGTTTTTCTGGGCAATCCAGTCCAGTGTTTTGGAACCCTCACAGGAACTAATATTCAGTTTAAACCTACTCTCAGTCTGAAGCCATTTCCCTTTGTCCTGTAACTACATACAGAGTGTATTTGTAGAAAATCCCTTTCCCTCTTTCTCGCAGATCTTCTTTAGGTCCTAAACCCTTCAATTAGGTCTCCCTGGAACCTTCTGTTCTCCAGGCTGAACAATATGAACTCTCTCAGCTTGTGTCATAGAAGTGCTCCATCCCTCTCATAATCAGTGTGGCCTCTCTGGGCTCACTCCAGCAGCTCCATGTCCTTCTTAGGCTGGATGTCCCAGGGCTGTGTGCAGCACTCCAGGTCAGCCCTCATGAGAGCAGACAAGGGGGAGAATCCCCTTCCTGGACTTGCTGGTCACACTGAAAAGAACAGGGCATATGCCTTAATTAATATTCAGCTCTTTATTAAAGTGGTCAGCTCATTATTAAAGTCATCAGGAGGATTGCGGAGTCCAATCAGAGTTTTCTCCGCTGCTGCTGCCGTCCACAGGAACAAGTGCTGTCCCAGGGGATGCTGAGCCCTTGTTCCCATAGAAACAGCTGGGAGTTCTCTCTGGTCAACCATCAGAAGGCAAAGCAATGGCAGTCAACTCTTTGCCCTCAAGGGAAGAGCTTGAAGAGCTTCTCATTCTCTGCTTAAGTTGCATCAGCTGGCTGGTTCCCATTCCATCCGAACTCCTCATAGGTTATGGTGAATCTTCAAACCAGGTCAGGGGGTGCATCCACTTCGTGCTCGGCCAGGGCATGATCTAATTCTCCTCTGACGCCTCTAGCTTCTTGTCTTGGGGTGCAGTTTCCCTAAAAAAATCCTCCCAGGATCCACCAGGGTGGTTTTATTTGCATATATACATGCATATGCATTTGTCCTGGTCCTAGCTGAGGTTACTCCTTCTGAATGAGGTAGTTATAAAGGACAATTAGGGCTATCTAGGTGTGGGCAGCTTCTTTTCACATTTCAATTAGGTAAGGAAAAGTTGCCAGGCAACTTTCCTTCAGGGCAGCTCTCCCTACTCAGATTAGCTGGGGTGTGGGGGGGTTACTCTAGCCAGGAGAGGGTCAGTTGTGGGGTGGGTTGCTTTTAGGTGGTGGGGTTTTTTTGGGGTTTTTTTTTTTTTTTGTTTTGTGGGTTTTTTTTCCTTTTTTTTTTTTCCTTTTTTTTTTTTTTTTTTTTTTCTTTTTTTCTTTTTTTCTTTTTTTCCTTTCATTCCTAACAACACTTGTTTTGATGCAGGCCAGCACACATTTGTCTTTCTGGGCTGTAAGTGCACATTGCAGGGCCTTGTCAAGCTCTTGTCAATCTCCTCATGGCAATGCATTGATAGAGAGCACAACCTTCCTATGGACAATGTGAATTCCCTATGGAAAGGGAAGGTGTACTTAAAGATTTAAATCTGTTTGTGTCCCTGTCCCAACATACTTATGTAAAGGAGAGGTAAATGTTACTGCTGTTAAGTGGTGATTAAAAATGCAGGTTGCATAGTACACTAATCTGTCTATAATATAACGTCTTTGATTAAGAAAACCTGTATTTTGTGCTTCATACAGAGATTAATATTTCCACTGATAGAAATATAGATAAGTGCTTAACATTTTCACTGTAGTTTGTCATTATTGACCCATCTCATGCCACTCCTGTGGATTCTGAAAACTGTTTTGTTCTTCATATTATAATTACCTCTTAAAAATTACACTTTTTTTTTAGTTGAATATACTCTGTTCATTCAGGGTAAGTTTCGTGCAAATTCAAAGCAGCTGAAATCACTGCTTCTTCACAATCAACCTAGTCATCTATGTAGAAGATTTTCTATGCAGAAGTCTCGTGAAAGGAAACATTTTTAATACTTGAGACTCTTTCTTTAGAAACTTAGAGGAGGGAAGATTGTATCCATGTAAATTATTTGCTTTCGGGATAAATTCTTATCTGCCTATTCACGCAGAGTGAGAATATTACTGTTTATATCAAGTTTGCTTTCGATCCTTCACAGACAATTGCTTTTTCTCTGTTCAGTTTTTGTACATTTTTTGAAATAAAATTGTGCCATTTCAATAATATTACCTTTACCTGTGTCAGGTGTCATAGTGAATGTAATCCATTGGGACCCAGTGGTTACTATTGTTAGATTAATTCTGGTTGTCTACTCTATAAATCTAAGTATTTAAGGATGAACCCATTCTATAGAAAATAAACAAGGTAAAATCAGCAGTGATTTTATGCTGTGTGTACTTTATGGTTTTTTTATGTTTGTCTTCTGTATGTTGGCTGCATGTGTTCTGTGGAGCTGACAATTTGCAGGCATCCAATAGAGTGCAACGATATTCTTTATCTTTTTCTCGCCAAGGTCATGTAATCATAGGATGATTTGCATTTGAAAGGACTTTAAAGATCACCCAGTTTCATCCTCCTTTCACTAGACTGGATTGGTCAAAGCTGATCCAACCTGGCCTTGAACACTTCAGTAATGAGGCACCCACTCCTTCTTCAGTGTCTCACCACCCTCACAATGAAAATATTTTTCATGATGTCTCGTCTAAATCTACCTTTTCACTACATGTCCTTGTACAAGGTTCTTGTAGGCCCTCTTTAGGTCCTTCTCTTCACTGCATGGATTAACTCTCTTGACTAGATAATTTACAATATTCTGAAACAATAAAACCAAAAGGTTACATGTTAGAAGCACTTTAACTTGATTTTTACGTTGGGTAGGTCTGTTTCTCTAAAACTAACACTATTTTACATTTTTAGATAAACTTCACAGTTTTGAAATTGACTTTTATTCCATGAAACTTGTTCAACTATGTTTTGGTGCTGAAATACTTCTTGTTTTCCAGATAAGTTAATTTTACTTCAATAAACCCTCAAATATAGCTTTGCTGTCAGCTTTTAGGTGATAGCAGAGTTTTGCTTTGTGAACTGCTGACTGAGTGCTTACATCTCCCCAGTAACAAGAAAAACACAATAGCACTTCAGTACAACCAAAAAAGACAGTCTATACTTACTCAGATAGCAGGTGCTTCACAAAATGGTGAGCTGCCTTGCAGGTTAATTTCCACCCACAGATTCACTGGCTCCTAAGAATCTCTTCTTGTCTCTGTAGGTAACCAGATAAGAGTTTCATAGAGGATACATCTTTTAATTTGTGCTGAAAATCAGGGGGAAGTTAAATGTAATTTCTTACAGTAATAGTGGAAAGAGCGGATTCTGTAAGTATACGTGGAGTGTGATAATATTTATTTCAATAGGATTACCTGATAAATAAATCCTATTTATTTCAATAGGATTCCTTATGGAAATGGGATGCTATGAGAGGGGGAAGACAACTAGACAAAAATTGCAGAAATGCAGATCTGAAAACCAGAAATGGATGGAAGGACAGGAAACCAATAAAATCAATGACAGTAACTGCTGGGCTATCAAGGAACTGCGGAGTTACCTTAAAAAAGGGCCTTAGAAAGTGACGAGGATGTGGATCTGAGAGCCACAGGTGTGGGGGTATGTGGAGTATCTTGGAGCTATGTAAACCAGTGACACATTGTGCAGTGGAAGGGGATGGGGGAAAAGCAGCTTGGGAATAGATAAAAAGGGGTATAAAAGGAGCTGATAATGTGTAAAATAAAGCTAATTTGTTCCACTAAGCCATGTGCCTGATTTCAGTCTGTCTTGTCTTCTTATCCTTGACTATCTGCATGTGTAATCTCAGTCTCTGTGCCATTTGTGTGTGGAGGGGTGCTGCAGGGACTAAGTGCTAGCTGCTGGGAGGAGCAGTATGCCTAGATTTGAGGCCAGGAGCTCAGGTGAGGCCAGGGGTGTGGAGACCACTATTGGCTAACTACTCAGTTTAAAGTGCTAAATTCATAAATAAATTTTTACATTTATTCAAACTGAAGTTGTATAGTCTATAATAGAAGCCAAGAGTACATAATTGATATCCTTAATTTTTTAGGGCTGGAAACCTATAGAATATTAAAAAAGATTGCATGCAATTGGCACAGCAGCTCTAGCACACCCAAAGTGAAATCAAACAATCAACACTACAAAAATTTTCTGCCTATTGTTGACAATCAATGATCCTTTTTCCTCTAAATTGCTGCACCTCATCAATAATAAAAAATTGTGTAAACTTTATGTGAAAGAAGATAAAGGGTGTCAAGTGTCTGTTTAAAATAAAACATAAAAATATTTTTTTTTCTTTATTTGGTTCTGAGATGCAGGAAACTGATAATTTTTCAGATGGCTCTTTTAACTGAAAAACTGAAAATACAGGTGAATAAGAAAGACCATTAAACCTAATAAGAATATATTTAGAATATTAAAACAGTACAGTTTGCAGGCGTCATTTGCAAATTATAGTTTTAAAATTCTAGTCAAAGGTTTCAGTGCCAATCATTTTAATGAGAAATGGAAGTGACAGAACTGGAAAGCCTCTAGTGACAATATTCTTAAATGAAGGGAAAAAAAGTTAGAAATTTAACCTGATCCCATGGCTGTCTCTTGGCTATATTTTTGGGATTTATTTTCCTCTATGTTCTCCTCATAACTGATTCTTGAGTTACATATGTATTTTTTATTCATCTATATTTTTATACATTAAAGCTGACTTGTATTCATTCACATTACACCATTGTCTCCTGGCTCTATAATCTTAATAGTCTAGATATGTGCCCACAGTAGTACTGAATATACTATACTTGTTTTCCAGACAGCCCAGTATTTAACATGAAATGTTCGTGCCAGCAAAACTCTCTGCTTGATTTCTTTCAGTGTGACATGCTTTCAGGGCTTGGAACCATTTTACACAGTTGAATGATGCTGTAACTAAAAATTTCTTCAGGTTCTGTAGATAATGGATTACAAGAGTGTGCCTTAGGTATATTATCCATTTCCATAAGACACAAGACTTGCAGGCATAAACTGACTTGATTGTTAAAGCACAGTCCTTCTAAGAGTATTATATTAAAACTATAATAAAACTTGCAGCAGTTACAGCCCACACAATATGCACACAGACATAGACAAACTAATGTTTCCCTATTAGTCAAAGTAAAGGAGGAATTCACATAGTGAGAGAGATTTAGAAACAGCTAGGCTTTGGCTAGCAAGAAACATTTGCAATAATTGTGGATAGAGACTAAAAACTCTGCAGTTTTAAGTTAGGTGGTGCAAAAGTTTCATTCCAATGTAAGGAGAAAGTACATAATTTTCTACATAAATGCCTGATTACCTGCTCAGTCTCTTTATATATACCTATATATATATATATATATATATATATATATATATATATATATACCTACTTATGGCACTGTTCCCAATGGGTGGAGAATATCCTTTTTAGGAGCAGATGCTTGCACGCCAGCAGCTAAGGTGTGTATATACCCATTATTAAGTCCCCTAATGTAAATCAATTTTTTCTGTGCTAGAAACAATGGGGAAAGGAAGGGTTGTCTGATGTCAGTGGCTTCCCAGGAGAGCCCACAGTAATAAAAGTAATGGTTTGCAGGTCCAAGGCCATGAGAACAAGGAAAAAATGCTCCCATAGTGGATGTGGAAAATAAAGTGCCACAGCAGTAATGCTGCAAGTGAAAGGCAGGCTACTGAGGTATGAATGAAGGACTCTCAGCAATATAAAAGTCTAATGACACTTAAGGCACTGTGCAACATACTTGCACAGAACCATTAAATATTTATTAAATAGCTTCTACTATTTGTATCGACCCCCTTTTTTTCCTGGTATTTTCAATTTCTATTAAATATTGAATTTTCTTCTAAGGGATATTAATAGGATCACACCTGAAAACCTGCTTTCAGGATTTACTAGTCACAGAGAAATAATTTATATAAACATGCTCCACTATATCTTTTTTGACATTCTAATTCATTCTTCACAGGGACAAATATTGTATCAAATATTTTATTCTTGAAGTATTAAATATTTCATTATGATTTTTTAATAAGATACTTTCCACAAGACTGTTCTTTTTATAAAGACTGATATCAGCCTAGAGCATTAGCTTATGTAAGAGATAATTTCCTTTAACAAGTTTGAAGTCAATATTAGGGTAAAGTATTACATTATTTATTATGTTTTCTTGTGTTCTATCTAGTTTGAGAATGTTTGATATTTCATATGAGAACTTTATTATAGTATACCTGTCAGTGTTTAAAAGATGATTAATGTTTCACAAAATCTCTCTTTTTTATTGTTTAATTCTCAGCTTGTTTTTTGTTATGTTGTAGTCTTCCCCAAGGAATTAATCAAAATTTTGCATAACAAAAGAGATCACCTATATATTCTATACAAACTAAAAACTGAATAAACCAAATTTATAAAAAATAAAATTTTCCTTTTCCAAATGCTGATTTCTGTAAAGAAATTATTTAATTCATAGAAAGTTCCTGACCAATTCTTCTCATGGCTTTGAAAACCTAGTAATTTTGAGATGTGAACAGACTTGTCCCTAAAATACAATAGAAATTACCCAGCATATATTAGTTCTTATAAAATTCTGATTTTAATGAGTAGGGACAGAATCAGCATATTTTTACAGTTAAATGAAGAGACTGAATTTTTGACTGAGTATCCTTTCCTACTTCCCAGTCCATTTGCTTTCATTCATTGAGTATGTAGCGTACAGATAAAATGATATATTCTTGCATAAGTTACTGTGTGACAAACGTTAAGTCTCAGTTTGAAGATTTTTTAAATATACAGGTATGTTTTCAAAACCTGAACTTTGCAAAAACTTTTTCCCCATTTATTTGGACAAATGTATAAGGTGGTATGCCTTTTACCTTCTACCAAAAGTGTGGTATTTGCTTCACATCTCTCTTGGAAGACCTTATGCTTTTAAAGAAAAGTCATATTGAGTGGCAAATATAGAAGATAGATTAGATGTAATATGCCCCATCCAACTTGTTTGCATGCTGGATTGCACCTTCTTCAATTTTAAAAAGATTTTACTTTCAATTGTTTTTTATCCATACAAAAATTTCAGTTAATGTAGAAACTGGGTTACTCATAACAAGCTCTGCTAATGTTAATGCAGTTGTTGATGAGCCATTGTAGCAGCTGAGTTCCTTTGTAGGCTGAAATAATTTTGAGAAGGTCAGATGGAGAATACATTTTGAGAGGTTGTGCTTGAATCAGTATCAGTAAAGCTTGCCTGATTTTGAAACAAATCTCCAAAGATCACTAGTTTTGAGTTTGAGAAGTTTTCCTTTCCTACACTGAAGAGGACACACTGTAGATAATAGATTGTATATCAATTCCTTTTTCTCAATGAAAGAATTAATGGCATCTTCCCTAAAATTATTTATAGAATTGGTGAACAGTATTCTCACCAAAAAGTAAAATATCTGGAAATTCTACACTAGCTTACTGTTTTTAGCGCTTTTTATTAAAACGTGATCAATCAGTAAATGACATCTGTAAAGCTCTAAGGTAGGTAAGAAAGACAGACACTGTTAATCTTGGTTGTTTTTGCCTTTCTATACATCAATTGTATTTATCTGATATGTAATAAAGGTGATTTATGTGTAGCAAATTTAGTTTATGTTAAGAGTATCTCTGTGCTCACCTGATTCCATTTAATAAAAATTACTTTTCTGGTAAAATGCTGAATACATACAAGGCAACCACCCCACCCCCCCCCAAAAAAAAAAAAAAGAAAGAAAAAATATTATGTGGATAAAGCACTAAGCATACACAAGAGACAAAATACAAAATAGCAAGTAAGGTGAGAGCTCTTATGCCTTGTAACCATCAGGCAAAATTTCAAAGTATATAGCAACAGCATTTTGAAACTTGTATTCAAGCAACATTTTGTTCTTCACCCAAAATCTAATGACATCAGGTTTTAAATTACCATGGTGCTTTAATGCACTACAATGTCTTCCACTTTATGACATACCTGCTGGAAAGCCCCAGTCCTCCACTATTAAATTTTCTGTCACCTAAGATCATTTTATAAGCTATTAAAAACCATGCAGAGATGCAGCCTTTTCCTATATTCCTTTCACAGCTTTAATCCACAAATAGTTTTTCTACAGCTGAAAATGGTCCACTGACATTTCTGTACGTATCCTTGACTGATGTTTTGCACTATAAAGTAATCTATTTTTGTGAATAATGGCTCAGCATTTCTCTACAGTGTGCATTTGTTTCTCATAAGCTAAAATTTTCTTACATCTATGAACTTCCTCTCTGTATTTTTATTTAGAAAATTGTCCTTTGAAGGCCTGTAACTGTTAATAATTTAAAAGGAATTAGGCAAATAACTCTTGCTTAGTTTTAGCTAATTTATGGATTGTTGTAATTTTTTATTTTATATATACACAGAGAAATACACTTTTTTAGGATCTCTTTTACACTATTTTAAACCAAGTAGTTAAAATTATGTTAGATATATTTTTGCTAGTTTAATAATACTCACAGTCAAATATGTCATATAATATTGCAGCCACAATAAACTTCTCTAAAATATAGAGCTAATTTAAGAGCTTAGCATAAAATTTTTATTTTTGTGTTTTTCCATCATTGATGAATTAATAAGTGATAGCAATATATAATAATTTATAACATCTCCTCTAAATTCCAAATCCTGTTAGTTTGTCCTTAGCTATTCCTGAAAATTCTATTTAAATCAGTAATTCTAAGCAATTTAAGACATTTTTTCTTTTAAAAAAAAAAAAATCACATTTCAACTGTAAAAGTTGTGATAGATTTTGAATTATGTGATGCACTAAACTGGAAATCCAAGAAGAATCGTTGTTTTGGATCTTGTGTAAACCAGCAGCACAAGGTAAATTGTAAGTTTGAAGAGATTTGGCTTTATTAATGACTGTTGGTTATTTTTGTAAGCCACTGACATATTGTTACAGTAAGAAAAGCTTTTCTTGGAAAAGGAGAGTCAACAGTATTGGCAAGGTAATTTCCATTACAAAGTGTGGTTTATGGAATAGCATTTCTATATCAGATGAGTGCATCTATTTTAGGGGTCCCAGTTTTCACTCCTGTGCTCAGAAGTCTTAGTTATGTCACAAGGCATCATGGCAAACTGCAGGCTTTTGGAAATAAACCTACTGTGAATGAAAGTGTGGTACACAAGGTCTCTACTGCAAGCTCTAGCTATATGCTCTACGAAAAAAAGAAAGAATTGAGACATATCTGTGGATGATAGTTATGAAAGAAAAACTTTATGACTAAATGTAGATACATCAGGAAATTAATGATTTTTAATGAGGATTGTGCAATTTGGGGAGAAAATAAAGATGCACCAGGAGTTCCTCTGATGGCACTTACAACATTCCCTTGAGGGTCTCTGTGACATAGCTTTGCCCAAATAGTGACAGCAGCAGACTTTTCTATTGTGAACATCTCTGAAACAAACTCAGTAATTGCCTTTGAACATGGATACAGAATCTCTCTCCGTTTTCATCCAAAGGGAAAAAAAAAGCAAATCCAAAACACAAAAAATATTCATCAAAATCTTAAAAATTTAGATGCTCATTACCATCACATGAACATGGATGTCTTTTCAATATTGTTGTCAAACAATATATGAAAATGTTTCCATAAGTAATAGATTCAACCAAAAATTATAAGAACAATCACAGAAAAATTTGACACAAATGACAAGCAAACAGAATTAAGTATATTTCTGTCTCCGGAAAGAATGCTTAAGGGTAGATATCAACAGCAGCAACATAACTTTCTCCAGCCTCTCTTGAGGGATAGCACTGTGTTGGATAACCAGAAATATAGTCTTCAAGTACACTTCTGAAAGCAGGAATTTGCAGTATGCTGTGCTAAAAACCGTGTTTACAAGCAAAGATGAAACCTGATATGTAAATCAAAACCTATTATAATTGAAGTCTTACCAGTCTAATCCAAAAATTATTAATAATGTACATCTATTTATTACAGGAAAAGAAGGAATATGTTTTAGTATGTTCAGAAGGAAAAAGTTTCAGTATTATGGAAGTTACCACTGTAGTAGTTAAAAATATTATACAAGGACTTCTTTTCTACTCTGCTCTTATGCTCATGCTTCTCCTGCTTCTCTGGATCCTAAAGTTTGTGGCTTCATTCTGGTGCCATGATGATCATTTAGCACCTGAAAATCTGAGGCTGTGATAAGTATGATGTACATGTTGATGGCTTATTTCTTACTCTATGATCCAGCTGGTGTAATTTCTATGTCTGATAAGATGATTTTATACTTTTTGCTTTGACATTTGGCTCTGCAACACCAATTTATATACACATTTGTTTTAACTTTAACAATAACTTTAACAATGTGTAGATAGCATTTTTGTTGTTTTCTGTTGCCTCTAAGAGCAGATATTTCTTTCAGCTATCATGTGTGAAAGTTCTTTATGCTTGTGGAGTTTTCAGTGCCAGGTTCATTCCCTATCCTTTATCATCCCAGGATTGCAGTCCTCCAAGATGCATCTTCTATCACCACTTCTCAGCCCCTCTATTGTCGTATCAGGTCTGTGTTTTCTGGCATTGTGTGAGAGATGTAAAGCCATAAAAGGTGAAAAAGAGTAAAAAAGACTAAAAAAGAGTAAAAGAAGAGTAAAAAATAAATCACTGTGGAGGCCTGCTTGATTATAAAATTCTATGATTCTGTGAAGTTCATTTGCCATTTACTGTCTAGGAGTGGTGTCTTGCATTTCCTGAATGCCACCTCACTTTATGTTAGTCTTACCTGAAGAACTGAATTAGGCCTATATGTCCTCAGTGGGTCAAGGAGGAGACCCAGGTTGTTTCAGAGGGTGATTCACTTAAAACCTTTCCCATGGAGAATTGCTGGAGCAGACTCTGCCAACTCTTGAGTATTGGGTGGTTCATCCAGGGGTCTTAGGTAATCACAAACATTGTTTTTCCTGAAGGATAACACCATTCCAACAGCATTCTCTTAATTTTTCATGCAAGTATAAAAAAAAAAAAAAAAAAAAAAAAAAAAAAAAAAAAAAAGAAAAAAAAAGACTCCTCTTATTTCAAGGCCTGTCCTATTCTGTCACTGCTCATTCCCACCAGGAACAGTCCATCACTGGAGCTCTGAGCAAGTTATTCTAGCAGAAAGTGCCCTGTCTAGGGCAGGGGAGTCAGAACCAGATAATCTTTAAAGTCCCTTCCAACTCAAGCCATTCTGTGTAAAGTTGTTACTACAACTAAACTAAGTAAAATAAATGTATGGACAGGTCAAAAAATATCAGACAGAACAAGCTTTAGCTTTAGCCTTTATCCTGAGGCCTTGTCAGCTCAGTACAAAGCTAATGATGTGCTGCTAGAGATGGCAATACTGAGTTACAGAGCTACTCAGTGACAAGTGCTGGTCTGTGTGTTCAGGAAAGAGAGGGGCAAACCAACAATAAACAACATGCATCTGAAATGCAGAGCACTTTTGAGAAGCAAAAGGGAATCTATACATGCCTGTATCACACTTCAAATATTTGAGGAAAATGTAAAGGTATCCCAATGATTTTTACAAATACATTATTCAGCAGTAGGGGTCTCTACTCAGAAAAATGCTAATTTCTGTGAGAATATTTAGCATGGATTGAATACGAAAATGGGACTTTTAGTGATTATTAAACACCAGCTATGTAGGGATGATCTGTGTTAATTGAGCAATTATGAAGAGTTGATGTAGATGGGAAACACAGGTTATTATATAGTTTCCATTTCTACAATGGAGTCATGTCTTTTGGAGCTCTGTTCTCAACACAACAGATAAAATGTTGTATTTTTCTGGCCCCACAAAAAGCCCAAGTGGCTGGAAAACTCTAATCCTTGCGGATTATGTATTTTTTGAGATTTTAAAAAGAATATGAAAACTTGAAAACTTCCTTTTCTTATACAGGCAAGTCTTCCTAAAATTTTTCATATTTCTCCTGTTTTCTACTTCCTTTCACACAGCCAGTGTCAACCATTCAAAATATGATTTGGAACACTAGACAGGCTATTACAAACATACAAAGTGTCAATGGCATATGAAGTATCAGAATGTAATTTCTTTCAAAGACAATGAAATAAAATTAAATGCACTGGAGTTCATCTGTGTCTATTAGATTGCTAATTTAATTTTTTTTTTTAAATGTGTTCTGAATTTTACTGAAATTGATGTTCTGGTATTTGTTGCTGGACAAAAGATGCATGAAACAATTTTATGAAAATAAATTGTTATTTTCACAAATTTGTGACCTATCCATATATCCCTTATGTCTTGGTTTGAAAGACAGATATCTGCTAGGAAGGGGCAGGACCTCCCTAGAGATGGAGAATTCAAATCCCCTCCCTCCAAATTATTCCAATTAAAAAAAATTAAAAGAGCTTTCAGACAGAGGTATGGGGGTAGGAATAACAGTTCTTTACTAGTATATATGACAAAACGACAAACAAACAACAACTACAGCATCAATAATAAACAGAACCAAGAACCTTGAGGGCTTTCTTTTACAAAAGCCCAGAGCAATTTGATCTGGGTGCCTCTGCAGGGCTCCGAGAGGCCGAACTGGAAGGAAGGAAAAGTCCCGGGCTGGTGGATGAGATGAGGAGCTCTGTGCTGGCAGCTGGAGCAGCAGGGGTGTCCCGGCAGGGCTGGGCAGTGCAGGGCTACAGAGTAGCAGGGGAACCTCAAAGCTCCGAAGAAGCAGCGGCGGTGGGGGGAGGCTGGAGAAAGCGAGTTCAGGATTCCCGGGTACACAGCAGATGACGATAGATTTCCCAGGACGAGGCAGAGGCAGAGGGCAGCCTGACCGTCCTCCTCGGTGCTGAGAGCAAGAGTGCCTCCCCCTCCCCCAGATCTGTCTTTTTGCCTTTCCCAAAGCTCATCATCTCTCCCCTCTGAGGGACACTCCTAGGGACTCAAAAACAATAGGTGTAGCCTTGTGCTGCCATATCCCTCAAGTACTCCTTTTGTTCTGACTAAGTAGTCATCAAGGCTTCTTGGAAACTTATGGGAAAAAATTCTGTGAGAAGAAAAAAAACCAAATCTAACCCCCAACACCTTAACTTCAAAATTCAAAACTATGTCAGGAAACATGTTTTAGTATACATATACATCTTAATTCAGCAGCCCTGCAGATATTCTTAAATATTATTCTTATTTTCAGTGATATCCATCTAAAACTACTTCTAGCACTTATGAAACAAAAAGAAATAAAACCTCTGTTAAAAAGATAATATCCCATTCTTTAAAATAAAGGCTTCACCTTTCAGCACAGTCGGAGATCTGGTACACTTTGCTTTGTCAATATGTTTAGGTGCCCTGAGAGCTATTTACAAAAGAATAGATTAGGACTAAAGAGGAGACACTCAGATCTTTGGTAGCTAATTGCTTTCACAGAGGGTCCCTCTCCTGAAAATGTGGCAACCAGAAACTGAAAAACAGCTGATTTGAAACAAAGATGTGAATCATTGTGTTCCAGGTTAATGCAGCTGCCCTTTGCTCTCTTTCTGTACAAATGGTCTCTGACTCCCTTCCTTACTTTACTGACACCAAGATATGAATTAGTCAGGAGACTTCATAAAAGCCTGCTCGTGCCCAGAGCTGCCGATCTTCACTTTCTGCAGTTCAGTGGCATTTAATTTTAATTGCTCCCCAAGCTTAGGCCAATTCTGGATGGCAAAAGCAGGGCAGGAATCATTCACTACTCCTTTGAAGTCTGAAAAGCCTGTATTCAGATTGCCTCAGGCTCTCATTCTTACATTTATGTGAAAATGTAAGCTGCTGAGTACTGCTGTTGAACATCTACAACACTGAGTTAACAGGAAATGTCTTGTAAAGTGCAGCTTGATTTTTTTTTCCTGTGGATTTTTTGTCAAAGTTGTTAATAAAAATAATTGAAAAGGAAAACTTCAGGGAAATCCATGCTAATGAGTTTGGATAGGTGTAGTTTTTGGATCATATTGCATAATCCCTTCATTAAACTCCTTTGGGAGGATTCTGACATCTCTGTATAGCTCCAAGTGCATACTACAAATAAATCACAACTATACCTTCTCAGTATCCAAAAATTTCTCACAAAGCAAAAGAAATAAACATTGTGCTGATGATGGTTTCACAAAAAGATGGGAGAAATAATTTTTGTCCTGCCTTTTCATCCCTCTTTCTTTCCTTGCCAATAGTAAAATTCAGGCCTCATGGAGGAAATTACTTCAAGCTATGAGAAAATTGAAAGGGTGAGTCACTTCGGGAGATAAGCTGAATTTGATGATGGTACAGAGAATAAAATTCCTTTGTGTGTGTTTCTTCATAGGGAGATCTCTGCAATAGGAAAAAAGAAGCAGGCATCACTACCAAAAGGTCTGTCCTCTTGGAAGAAGAAGAATAAGAAGAAAGAAATAGATTAAAATATATTTTTCTCCATGCACTGGCACTAGATTAAAAGTGGACAAGAGAGTAAATGTAGAGGTATAATAATATTAAGTTCAATCTTCTGTGAAATTAATATAATTATTCACCTTAAAGGAAAAGCTACATTTTCAAATGCAATGTGACAATGTGGCTTTTCTTCACACATAAGTGTATGGTATCTCTGCAGAGCTGACCAGACAAAAGTACAAATACAAGAAAAGAGTTGGGGAGAGAGAGCAGAAAATTTTTTGAAAACATTTGTGGGCCTTCAAAATTGTTTACCAGAGTTATTGCAGAAGCTTTAAAAAAAACCAAAAACAACACCCAAGAAATGCCCCAAAACCAGTGACCAAAAAACCCCCAAACCAACCCTGAACTACCAGAGAATACAAGCACTAGGTTCCAAGAAATCATGTTCTAGTACAACACACTTACGTTATTCTGATTCTACATTTCTTCAGACAAAAACTTTTCACAAAATTTCTGTTCAGATTTTCCCCTCACACTGTGACTAAAAGGAGAAAGTCCCTTTATCAGAAATGCTTTGTGTTTGGGAGGGTACTCATCTGCTGTTTTGAAGTTTGTCTCTAGTTGTTTTCCCAGCACGACGTTCTCCAAAAGAATCATTTTAAAATGATAGCTGCAGCTGTAAATTGCCCCTTAACATTAGATAAAAACAAGCAAGTACAGCAACTACCATGTCTTGTCCTGGGTTTCTTTTGTTTACTACTGCAAATCAACATTTCTCTGATAGTCTCGAAAATAAAAATAACAAGCACATTCAGGGGCTTTCACAGAGTACAAAAATTCTATGTTAATTGACCTGCACGATTTCATTTTTACCTTCAACATTATTTTTGTCTTAAAGTTATAATATTTATAAGTTATAATATTTATAAGAAGACAAGGTATTGCTTTTAAAATAACTTCATTTTACTTTTAAGTTATATATGTTCTAGTAGTTATAAGTTCAAAAAACTGAATATTTTGCTGATTTTGAACCAGGTTTTGTTCTGTTTTAATGATTTTAAAAATAATTGAGCTATTTATTCAAAACCCCCTTCAGTATTACCTAACTTAAAAATTCATTAATAATACAAATCTACAGTTTTTAAAGTGCTAATATTACATTAATCCTTTCTGCTTTATTCGTGGCCTGTTCCAGAATATAGGAGGCACCCTAATTCTTTTGCTGAGAACTACATAGCATCTTAAGTTCCCATTCTATAGAAGTATTTAAGTATTTATATTTTAGCATATGTTGAAATATAACCTTAAGCAGACAGTTACCAAACTCCTAAAATAACCTGAAATTTCTCAACGAAATAGAAATTTGTATTAAATAATTTGAAAGTCAGATTATGAATATTGGTAAGGTGATTAAGTGTATATTTGAAATTACAATTGAGTTACTGTATTTTTGAATGCCTGCAGGCAGAAGAAATGAGCCCTTAAAAATGTTCCACATTCTTCAAAAAACATATTTTTCAAGAAAAACCTTGCTTCTCATTATCTGAGAGACACAAGTTCAGCACTTACACATAAGACTTTTAGAAATGTAAACAAGTGATCCAATGTAAAAGTAAGGAAAAATTAAATAAGATTCTGTAGGGGAAGTTATTCTGGTTTGGGGTTTGGGATTAGGGTTTCTTTTCTCATTTAAATAATAACTTAATGATTACATATTTGGTTCTAAATTGGCTTAAAACTATTTCTGTGTCTTAGGAAATGCCAAAGTGTTTCTCAAGGTTTTTTTCTGCTACTGAAGAAATTTTTGCGGTTTATAATTTTTGAGGTTTATAATTTTGGGTTATTGTTTCAGAATGAGTGGAATCATGTCTGCACTTTCAAAAGAAAACAATTACTTTGTATTTAGAATTCTGGATTAGAATTGGGAGAATTCTATTAGTAGGTTTCTTTCCAGTGACCTATTTTTTAATGTCTTCCTCGTTTATCCCTCTGACTTTAGTTGTGGAGTTTAGCACTCTTCAAGGAAAGGAGTATTTGCTTTCCTTATTTCCCTCCCTTCCTTTTTTATTTAAAAAAGAAAAGGAAAAAAATACTTGTGACTATGTTATATTATGTTATGTGTTTAATTGTTTGCCACCTGCTGGGGCTTCACTTCAAATTATGCTGAGACTTGGTCATTAGTCCATGCAGTTATTTCACGCATGAGAATTATCATTTTTAATTTGGCAGAAGTGAACTAGTACCCCAGCATGTGTCCACAACATCCACCTCAAAAGAGCAGTAAAATGAGTCAACTAAGTTGATTAAGACAATAAAGCTGTATCAAGACAGCTTTGGGGCTAACAAAAATGCTTACTTAATCCCATTTAGTGTTTATAATTGTTTGTGGTTTTTAATTTTTTTTCTGTTGTCACTAATGTGGACTACTAATTCAAGTAGTAAATTAAAATGTCCATAAAGTGGTAATGCATCCCATAAATTTACTAAATCACTCATTAGAATTCTAATTATGGATATATTTCAGTGTAGAATGTAATATATGGAACTGCATTTATTGAGGTAAAGTCAACATTTTATCTATGTAGAAAGCCTTCCCAAGTCTTACAGGAATGGAAGTCTAATTAAGTTATCCACCAAATACAAACAACTTTGTAACAGATTCATTGTTTTCCACTGATAGCCTCCATGGAATATTAAAACCTAGAAATATTCTCTTTAAAGTATAAAATAATGGCTCACTGGAAATGGATTTTTTTTTCTTTTTACACTCTGTAACCTTGTGACAGTGAAATGGAGACTTAAAGGATTAAAATTTCATATGGAACTGCTAAGATCTTATTCTTTTCCTCTATAACCACTATGGAATATTTTGTAGATATACTATGTTTTTGTCACCAATCCTCAGTATTTCATGTATATTATAAAGTCTGAGACTCATTAAAAGCAATTTGACAGATTTTTATGTACTGTTAAAGATCACAAATAGTACATCTTTCTCTGGAAAGCATTACGCAAACAGAATATTAAGGAACTTCAGTAGAAGAAATTCTAAAACTTGAATTGGCAAACAGTTAAACAATAAAATGTTTAGGATCTAATGCTATTGTGTCAAAGTGTGCAGATTTTTCTCCCTTCCTCTCAGTGAAGATGAGGCACAAATAATGACAGTTCGTTTTAGGATGACATGATTTATCTGTTCCCTGAAATTCTTTCTTTCCTTCAATGGTCATGTTTTCTGACCTCATACTGAGCCTTTTCTCCTCTTTTTAGATGCCAAATGTAGGACACAGTACTCACTGAGGCCTTACCAATATAATTACTGAAAAACTCTTGTGCAGAACTTCTATTATTAAATCACAAATGAGAATCTCCTTTTTACTTCAGTGGCATTATACTGAGCTGGTGTGGTGTGATGTGGTGACCTTGGCTGGCTGCCAGGTGCCCACCAAGCTACTGTGTCACTCCCCCTCCATCAACACAACAGGAAGAGCTTGAAAAAGCTTTATAGGTAGAGACAGAAGCACCAAGATCTTTCAATTACTATCCTGAGCTAAACAGATTTTACTCGGGGAAATTAATCCAATTTATTGCCAATTAAACAAAGCACTACCCCACCAGCCCTGAACAGCACGAGGAAATGGGGAATGAAAGTAACAGTCCTGTTCCTGCTGCTGCTTTCTCCTCACCCTTTTTCCCTATTCCAGAATGGGGTCCCTGCCACAGGAGGCAGTACTCCACAGACTCCTGCAGTGTGGGTCCTTCCCATGGGCTGCAGCTCTTCAAGGACTACTCCAGCAAGTGCCCTTTACACGGGGTGTGTTCTGTCAGGAACAGACAGCTCCAGCATGGGTTCCCTATGGCATCACATCAGAAAACCTGCTCTGTTATGGTTTCCTTTCTCCCTAGGGTCACAGATCCTGACAGACGCCAGCTCTGCCAAGGAGATTTCACACAGAAAATTTGCAGATTCAGAGATTTTGCACAGCTTCTTTTGGGGCACATACACCTGCTCTGGCACTGGACCCTTCACAGCCAGCAGAGCGGATGTCTGCTCTGCCGTGGATCTCCACTGACTGCATGGAGCCAACTTGCTCCACCAGCTTCTTCACAGGGTGCAGCATCCCTGACTGGCTCACCTTTCACCAGTGACAGCAGGAGTCAGCTGGAACTGGTTCTATGGGACCTGGGGACAGCTTGTAGTGTCTTCTCACAAAAGCAACCACTGCAGGCCCCTTGACTGTTGAAGTCTTGCCATGTAAATCTAATATAGCTAGATTAATGATCACATGATCATTAATTCATTAACTTTCCTGACTTTTTGTAACACAATTTTGGTATGATGTCATCAATTCTAGGCTTCATATAACTATAATTTCTCCTTTCAAAAATGCAACATCTTACCGTTTGTTTTAGAATTCTGCATTGCCAGGTTTGGAGTATTTGTCCAATTTAACAAAGGGTGACAGTATCTAATTCTATTCTGTAAAAGTTTTGGCAACTTCTTACAGCTCAGTGGCACTTTCCATTTACCTATTTCTATATGTTTATATATATAATTTTATAACTGGAATGGCTACATACATATTTATAGTCTGTCTGCATCACCACATAGTAATGCTGAGGACTTGAGAAAAATCTTTTGGAGGAAAACCTCCTATTTTGCCAGGGAGCTTTTGAATGTGTGAAGTGCTTTTTCAACCACGACAAACAGAGATCATGGTTTTATATACAAGCATATTTTCCAGTGTTTCAAGGGAGTAAGGAAATCTTATAAGTCTATCCAAAATCTGAAGTTCCCCCTTGTTTTCCCAGATATTATGGTTAAATCCTAAAATGAAACTAATATCCTGCTTTTGATAAATCTGCATATATTCCTTATTTTATAGCTGGATGTGTGAATGCACAGAGGCACATATCTCTTATTAAAGACATTACCTGCCCAGTAGATGAAGGGATGGCAGTGGATGCAGTTTTTCTGGGTTTTAGTAAGGCTTTTTATACTGTCCCTCACAGCATTCATCTGGACGAGTTGTTCAGCTATGTGATGAGCAGGTTTGTGGTGCACTGGGCAGAGCTCAAAGAGTTGTGGGGATGGGGCTACATCTACCTAGTGACCAGTCACCAGTGACATTGCGCATGGTTCAGCTCTAGCACCAGTTCTGTTTGATATATTCATCAGTGATCTGGATGCAAGAGTTGAATGCAGCCTTAGCACGTTTGCTGATCATACCAAACTGGAAAGGGACGCTGACTTACCTCACAGAGGGATCTAGACAGTTTAGAGCACTGGGCAACGATTATTGTGATGAAATTCAGCAAGTTCAAGTCCTGGATTCTGCACCTAGGACAGAATAAGACTGGGCAGAAGTACAAATTGGCAGAGGACTGCTGAAGATCACCCCTGCAGAAGGGGATCTGGGGCTCCTGGTCAGCAGCAGCTCCTTGTGAGCCAGCAGTGTGCCCTGGCAGCCCAGAGAGCAAACCCATCCTGGGTGCATCAAGCACACCATCACTAGCATCATAAAAAGTGATTATTCCACTGCATTCAGCATTGGTGCAGCCTCACCAGTAGTTTAAAATCAGAGTCCACCCTCAGCAGACATCACATCCACTTAGAGTGGACTCTGAATTTACACTATTGACTATGTTATTTTATTAAAAAACTTGCATAATGACTTAGATATGTCTACAGTATTCTAGGATTCTAGTTCTAATTAAACCCAGGAAAAGTTATTCTGACTTTAGTGAGTGGCCTTAAAATTGCAGTGCTTGCCAAGTCAACAGTAAATTCCTTCTCACAAATTCTGAAATGAGTGGCACAGTTCCAAGGGCATATAGATGCATACAAAGGTATGTAAATACATAGAAATGATGCCAATGATGTGTATAGCTACCTAGCACTTGATTTGTTGCAAAGTTTTCTCCAACAAATTGTTAGACTTTTCACAACTACCAGTTTAAACATGCAATCCTACATCTTCGGTTTAGAATAGGGATTAGCATTGTAAATCCAGTCAATCCTGTTCCTTGGGAACTATTCATATGCAAAACTCTCCTCAGTTTTTAACTCCATCAGGGAAAGCTCTGGTCTCCCTTTCACTGGACCACATACTGATCCCTCCAAGTTTTAAACTGTGATAATTTTTTTTTAATATTTAAAACTGGAACTATTAATGCATGATTGAATGGAATACCAAATTTAAATTATATTACTGCTATGTATGCAGTTAGGAAAGAGAGCAATGGGAAAACAGAGAGATAAATCAAGGACTTACTGTATTAGAAAATAATAAGATTGTGGCTGGGCCAAGTAGAAAGGAGAAAAGTATAAAAATACCACCCTCAAGAGTGACAAAGACTATACATGAAGATCATATCATGAGATTATTGCTACTCTTTTTCAAGTAGGATATAAGTACTGAAGCATTTATCTGTGAAAACAATACATCAAGTCATAAACATAGACTAAAATACAATGCCATATGATGCTGAATAAGAGGATTTCTCAACTGGAAAATTGAAATAACAGATGATTTAAAATGTGACAAATTCACAAGAAAACAGCTAAAAAGCAGAGTGTCTGTAGGCCAATAGTTAATGAAGATCTACAACTGTATTCTGGTAGGATGAGGGCCTGTAAAACAACCAAAGTATAACATTCAGAAAGATATATAATTAACTACATTCCTAGTGTCTCCTATTGATTAAAGAGCATTCACAGTTGGGTTACAGGTAAGATAACTTTGCAAATAAAACTGAAACCACAGATTCACTGTAATTAGTAGAAAAAAAATAGTGTGCAGAAAACCAGTTAAAGTAATGCAAAAAAAAAGATCACCAGAATCCTTTGAACCTGGATTTCTGCAAGCTGTTTGTTTCTAGCAGAGCGAGCAATGTGTGCTAGGAATGATTCTGGCATGACAGAAGAAGTAAATTACTAACTCAAATGATGTTTGTGACCAGCTTGTCCCTAGAATGCCCACCAAGACAGTAGTATGACTTGGAGAGGCATTTTGTGGAGAGAATTGCAGTACACAGAGAATTGCTGAAACAGATGCTTCAGTCAGCTGGAATCAGGAAGTTGCACAGTCAGTCAAAGATTATGAACTACCAGCTGTGCCTCTGTAAGTAAAGAGAGAGACAAATTCAGATACAGAAATCTCTAAGAGATCATCAAGCAAGTTCTTGGAGTCCGTTGGATCCAACATTTTTGGATACAGAAGTGAAGACAAATCTAAACCTTTTTTATCTTTGTTTCTGATCAAAAAGTGTGAAATGACTGAGAACGTGAAATGAAAAAGTAAACTGGGTAAGAAAGATGATTGTAAATGCTTACATTTATTTATTAATACAGAAAAATGAGCATATTAAAATTCATAAATTCAAATACACAATGGACAGTTTCATAAAAGAACGTTGCAGCTAATACAAGCACGCACTGATGGAAGAAAAATATAGGTGTTACAGAGATACCCACTTGGAAAAATCAGGACTTCAGCAATGAACTGAAAAGAAACAGATGAAAACCAGACAAAACAAACAAACAAAAAAAATAGAGAATTTATCAAATACTAATTTGGATATAAGTTTAAAAAGTAAACTTAGGAGTAACAAAATAAAAAAATATATATAATTTCAGAATAAGCTAGCAAGAAATATAGATGGTTAAAAGAAGTAATAATAATAGCAAAAAAATAACATTTAGTAGTAGTAGTAGTAGTAGTAGTAGTAGTATTTACTTTATTACTGTCTAGGGACAAAAAATACACAAATATTTTACATTCTCATTCTTACCTCATTTTGGCTTGCTAAAGTGTATAGTCCCCACTCTAGCCCAAATTTTCCCTCTGTGGTTAGTTTTGGATAGATTGACAATAAAAATAACTGAATACTATTTTGGAAGAACATATGTAGAAAGTATATGACTGGGCAAAGAGAAGACACGATGACTAAACTTTTAATTCAGAAGTCTTGGATCTAAGTACTTGAAACTATATGGAATGAAGTGGGGACATAGTGTCTGTTCTTCAAAAAATAGAAAACAACATCCTTGGGAATCATAAACCATTTTTGACTTTGGTGTCCTCAACTCCAGAACTCCAGCAAATAATTAAAAAATTTGTAAGTGCTTAGGAAAAAAAAAAAAGTTGATAAAGAGATCTTCCCTCCAGGCTAGGGAAGTAAGAACATAAAAAGCTTTGTAAGTATATATTTTCTCTCTGCTTTTTCACATTTAGAAATAGTTTTGCCCTAAACACCACTTTGAAACACAGCTGTATAAATAAAGTGCATCAAAGCATCAACTTAGAGAAAAATTATAGAAAGCTGTTCTGTTAAGATGTCTGAACCTTTTCTTGAAAGAGAACTGATCTAATTGGCATTAAAAGTCACAAAAATATTGTACAAATGCAGTTCTTAGAGTCTATATATCCAGAAGCTGCATATATGTTCTATTTATTTTACTGATTAATTGCTTGAAGGTTTTACTACTTGTTATTGACTATATTAATTTAGAAATGAGTCCAGGAAAGGAAACATTTAAAATGCAATAGTTGCAAAGAAAACAACATGTAACAGTTAGGTGCCCACTAAGCAGTGTTTTAGAAGAAAAAGCAGAACAGAAGCAAACAATATAGAAGAAAAAATAACAGTATTTTTCATAAGATATCATGCACATATATAT
Source organism: Prinia subflava (assembly GCF_021018805.1). Lineage (NCBI taxonomy): Eukaryota > Metazoa > Chordata > Aves > Passeriformes > Cisticolidae > Prinia > Prinia subflava. The sequence goes on along the minus strand of NC_086253.1, from coordinate 20,399,231 downwards.
ATATATATAAATATATAAATGATACATTGTTTATTATAATTAATAATATTTACATATACTTCTGTTGCTTGCAAGTATCTCTGTATATTTAAAAATATTTGCTTTTCTAGGATTTTTCTCCAGATAAAAAAATGTTGTTGTGTGTATTGTGTGAGTGCACATGTGCAAGGCTAGGGTATATGAAGGTCTGTATAACTACAATTATAGTTTAATTTGTGTTTAATATGGATTAATGTGTGTCTAGTGAATAATTACACCCAGAAACATACCTGATTACTTACTTGAAATTTATTGTCTCTCCAGAACCATGTGCAAAATATAAAGCTGAAATCAAAAACAAAATTTACAGTACAGATTTAGCACACATTTAACCGAAAACTGAAAAGAGAAAGTATTTTCATATCTGAGAAATGGATTCAGACTATGATACAGAAAAAAGCTTAAACTGGAAAATAAAAGATATAAGAGAGGGATTATTTGAAATGCTATTGTCTTTCAAGACAGAGTTAGGTATCTGAAAACTTAATTAATTATCCCTTTGAGGCTAAAATTCAGATTTGCAACTGATTCCTGCACTTCAGTACATGTTTCATTGGAGAAGCAGTCAGAATTTTAATCTGTTTCCTTGTCTATATGCTTGGTTTTCATCAAAAAAGCTTTGTTTTATTACTTGTTGAGCTTGGGAAAAGAAAGTAAAGCTAAGAAAGCAATAGAGAAATTAATTGCTTGTTTTTTCTGGAAAGCAGCTCTAGGAACAGAATAATTTGATCTGATATCTGATGTTGATCTAATGTTGAAACTTCCAAGGTTCTAGTGTTGTAGGGTCAAAAAGAGAACAAGAAATTAAATGACAACATAAGCTAGTAAGAGAAAAAGCTAATCTGGTGTAGGAACACTGTGGGGAAAGAAGGTGTTTACATGCACCCCATACTCTGATAGTGTAGTACTCGGATCCGTCATGTTTATAAAAAATTATGTCAACATAAAAAAAAAAGAAAAAAAGAGAAAAAGTCTCTGAGTGTTAGCAGATGCATGATCTACCCTGGGTTTAGGAATAATTGCTCTAGCAGACCTTCTGTGCACTTCTTTATGGATAAAACCCCATTTTTTTCCCTTGGCCACCTTTTCTTGCCTGAAGATAGCTTGGCTACACCATGATTCCAGATTGCTGCAATGGAGACAACAGAGCTGTGTTGACTCCACTTTATTTTATGCTAAGGACACTGCCTTGGTTTAATCCAGTAATTGCACAAGATATGATTTACAGATATTTTGAATAAACAAGGAGTTATTTGTCACCAGGTTGCCAGTGTGACATTTTTAGACATGATAAACCTAACATTATTATTAATAATAATATTTTCTCTTTATTGTTGATTTTAATATTTCAAACATGTTAATTCGCTCTGATAGCTGTTGTTAATGCGTACATCATATACTATATATTGAACCTGACATTTCAAGTCTAGAAATATTTTCCATATTTCCATTTGACATACTCTTTTCAATACATTTTTTTTTTCAATAAATGAACGGACTTAATCAGATTTCTAAACTTCTACCTTTTAAGTAGGTCTCAATTGTATGTCTCATTCATTATTTCATGGAAATACTAAACATTTTATAGTGATTATGACAATCAACAAGGTAGCACTGAGCAATATAACCATGCTAGACTGGTTTCTGTGGTTTTTTTGTTTCTTAGGGGGTTGCTTGTTGTTTGTTTGTTCTAGTTTTGGTTTTGGAGGGGGGATGTTTGGGGGTTGGTGAGTTTTGTTTGTTTCTTTGTTTGGGGGATTTTGTTTTGTTTTTTAATTTTTTGGGCGTGTGTGTTTATCTGTTCCTTTGGTACAAGCTAATAGATCTCTGTAACTGTACACAACTATGTCTTAGAAGAGGCATGTGCATTTCTCAAAGTTACAGAGTGAAACATTTATAACCTGGAATGTAAAAGATAGAGAGCAGTAACTTGAATAGAGATCTTAGAGAAAAATATTTCTATGTTGTACATTTCAGGCCAATAATCTTTCATGATAAACTTCAAACTTGAAATTGAAGTGGGAACTTTTTTAAATGTATAATTGGCCAAAAATCTGTGCTTTTCTAGGTGTCTATAAGCATCTGGGAAGTTTCCAAAAGTATCTTTTCATGTGGGTTTAGTGAAATGAATTGCTTCCCTAGAAATATACTAGAATGAATAGAATTTGGAGTGCAATATATAGCTCTAGCTTCCTAAATCACATAGTGAGCATTCATGCCCAGCTCACACCCTGCTCTATCTTACCCAAGGTCTTGATTCAGTGTATTCCGTGTCACGAATACATACATAGGACATTGATCCTTCTGCTATAGACCTCTTCCTCACTTAACACTGCAAGGGGGAGGAAACAAAGCCTAAACCCCAAACTGAGCAACAAAGTTGAAAATAATTCAAGTAGTCTGACACTGCAGGCCGGGAAAACCCAACCAGCGCTCACTCCCCAACACGCCCCAGGAGTGGCGGCTCCCGGGTGCGGCTCTGACCCGAGCGCTGGTCAGAGCAGGGCTGGCTGCTCCCCATGGCAGGATCAGGGCCAAGAACAGGGAGGGTCTCTCCTGTGCTTCTCAGAGGAGTGTATTCCCCTAGAGGGTAGAGACAAAAATCCAAAAAGCCCACGTCTTTCACAGTCTTTTAAATGGGGGAGGAATGCGGGGAAGATATAATTCTTCAATCAGTCAGGGATACAACTGGGAGGAGATTAAAGAGAGACTCAAAATAAGACAAGCAATAGGGAAGACAAAGGGAGTGGAAAGAGTCACATGGTCCACTGTGACCTCGAGGATTAGGGGAATTCCAGGGAGTGGTTTAGGACTGACAGGGAATTCTCCAGAACAAGGGGTAGGAATTAGGGAGGACTGACACTATGTAGATGAGGTAACAGCTAGGTCTAGGGAGTGAATGACAACCGGGAGAGGGAGGAGAAAACCCTGGGTAAAGCCATACATGTCAGGGGAAAAACAGGAACAAACCATTCAACAGGGTTTACAAAGATATGCATAAAGAAAAACATACCAACACAGTAGTCCTGACAAATAATTTTTAAATGTTGATTTGTTTCTTTAAGATAATATTTCCATATTCACTGAAAATCAGAGGTTTTTTCCAGAGTTACATACAACACTGACACCTGGAAAGAAATTTAGATTAAAAAACTACCGTTTATCAACATTTTGACCACATTTATTAGGTCAAGGTTATACCAAGAAAGACAGGCTGCCTATTAATTTGAGTGAGAACAAAACTGAATTTGTAATATTATAATGATAAGCAGCATTATAGGGAATTAAATAGTACACAAACAGAATGTATAATTATTAAAGTAGGATTTCTAGAATTGTGTAGAATTTACTCAGAGCATAACAGCATTTACTTTCATAACAAATATCACCATGAGAATAAAAATTATTCTTTCCCTCTAAATGTTATGTGTTCTTTTCTTTACTGAAACTGTGCACTTTTGATATCACCACCCTTTTAATATTGAGTATTGCTTTTGATTTAAGATTATTCCAGATTCTCTGACGATACGGGGGTTTTATTTGGTTTGATTTACTTTTTGAGGATTTGTGCAGTTTTTATTTTTTGGAAAATTACAGTACATTTCAAAGTCATGTAACTTGTTAAGTGTTTCAGAAGTGATTTAATAATATGATGCTGACATTCATAGATCAGGCTGTGAGCCCTGCATGTGACCACATTAGGGAGGTTTTACTCCCATAAGCAGTGCCATTGATTACCTCTCAGAATGATGGGTAAGAGGATAATAGTCTGACCTGAGATGATCTTAATACTTTTAAAATAAAAAAAACCCAAAAAACCAAAAAAACAACCAGTTTAAAAGAAAGGTCCTACTCTTGTATGCTTATAGGCAAACAGAAACCTCTTTCTGTGTTACATAGTCATTGGTAAATATAAAACCTTATTCCTATGTGCACTCTTCTGAAAAAAGACTGACATAAGTGCTAGATATTTATTAGACCTAGTGAGATAGATGTTGTCTAGATGAAATTTAGATTCCACTGTGATAAAGATATGTAAGACAGTGATAAATATGACAACTCTGATGTTAAAACCAGAAAGTCTCAAAAGTAGTCTTTGGACAAGATTGTTCAGTTGCATTTCCAACTTGTATTTAAAAAATCATTGTTTCAACAGTGTATATTTATTCTCTGTACCTCAGGCTTTTTCAGTTTAGTAACAGAAAAAATTACCTTTGATTTCTTCGATATCTGAGGGGTGTCAGTAGAAGTGTGTTATAAAATGAAAATGTTACTAATAGTTTTGGACATTGATAAAAATGCAGGTAATATATATAATAGGTGATAGAAAAGTATTGTGTACTGCTCATGAAGTTATATATTTTGAAAAGTGACAGTGTACTGTACAGCAATCCATTCCCAGTGTTCTAGTTATATAATTTCTCTGTGTGTTTCAATGTTTTCTTTTTCAGTTTAAAAGAAAACACTGGATTAGATGCTGATAAGCTTGAATTAGCTCGAGAGACACTATGTAGTTAACTGACGCGGCCTGGCGGTGTCTTCCGAAGGCCACTGACCCCCTCTGGTCAGCTGCTGCAGGTCTTCGGGGTGCCGCGTCCTTCCGCGGCAAGTCGTCCTTCAAAGGACGCTCCTTGCCTCAGAGGCACAGGCAGTCCCCAGGGATTCAGCTCAGTTGTGAAGCAACTCGAGGCAACCGAGCTCAGAGGCCAGCAGTGCCCTCTGAGGGGGAGCCGGTGGAACTGCTCAGCCGGGCAGATCTTCTTCTTCCTCAGGCGGCGCAGAAAGGAGAGGCGAGAGTCAGATGGATCCTCCAGGGCCTTCTTTATTCTGGAACCGACGACCTCCGAAGAACCCCGAGGGCTCTAAGTGCCCTGCTTATATAGGGACTAAAGGGGGCAGGGCCAGCCACTCGGGCCAATCAGAACAGGGATTGAGAACTTGGCCAATCAGGGGAAGGATCCAAAAGTGCACCAATCAGGGTGCAGGATGACAGGGAAATGTAACTTGGACCAATAGGGAAGAAGCAATTAACATAGGGGCAAGGAATCATGGGTTTTGCTCTGGGGAGGTCGCCCTAACAAGGTTGAACATGAACAAGGGAGACTCCCCAAAGGGGAACACTGTTGGCTCACAGCGTACTCTCCCTCCAAGGGAGAGTGCTACTCTCCTGGAGAGCCTCTTGGGCTCCCACAGTTAACTAGTCCTCGGGAAAAGCTATGCAACTGAATAAATGAAGATTTATACAGAATAAGCTGTAGATGTGTTAATGTAGCAGCATTAGAAGAGTTAATGGAATTAAGACAATCTGACTGAACAGAAAAAAATCCCAAACAAGAAGAAAATTTTGGACATTTTTCTAGGCATAAAAGGAGTATTATTGTTATGAATATTTTTATCAAATAATCAATTAAATAATATAAAAGAGTTAGCTGCGATTTTAAATAAAAAATTGTGAAGTATGAGGTATAGAAATATCAGGAAGTGCTGTGTTTGGAATATGTAACCACAAAAACCTCACCAAGAAGTTACTGGACCTTTATGATTCGGTCAAGAAAGTATGGAGACTGTCATGCTCAGCAGTTATGCTGCCTGGAAACCCACTATCCTTCCCATCTTGATTTTAATATCAAGGATTCCAATCCATAGACCTCAGTAGAAGCAGCCAGTGATTGTTTTAGGATAAGAATATTGATGAAGTTATTAACTATTGGAACAAATCAATGTAATGGTTAAAAAGCTTACATAGTGTGCATAATATGTAAAAGAATTTGTGTAACAATGGTTTAGCAGGAAAAGTATATAAAAGTATATAAAAGGGGTGAGTTTTGTTTGTTGGACAGTTTCAGAGGCATTGTCCCCCATGTTCCCAGCACCCTGAATAAAGAAATGTCTGCCAATTCACATCAAATTGTTGTTGGATAAGTTTCTTTCATCCCATTTTGTTACAGTATCAGAAGACTGAAAGTTTAACAAGAGTAGTATAAACCAGAAAAATACAATTAGAATTAAAGGAAAGAAAGCCATTCTGAAAAGTAAAAGATGTGCACTACCTTTCAGATTGCCAGAGCTGCTTCAACTCTCAGAAAGAAATAAACATAAATGCATTAATTCTATACGTCTGAAAAAGCCTTCCTCATTTGAGGACCTGATATTTATGTTGATGGTTCCTGGGAAATATTGAAACAGAATTTTAATTCTGAATAGCTAGAAGAAGCAAAAAGACAAAATATTTAATCCCTCTCAATTTCCCTCATTTTTCTATTGCACAGATAAAAAGTCTTACAACAGGAATCTTGGCACAGGGTAGCATATGCTTGGGGAATCAAGTACCTCAAAGAGGACTGTTCCCTGAATGCCTAAGGAAGGTACTTGAGCTGGATCAGGTAAGACTGCACCTAGCCTTTGTTTTGTTGAATCCAGCTGATGCATAACTACTCCTGCATATATATGATCTATCTCTATGGCATATCACAACATCACCCAACGATGTAAATGATGCATAGAGGACTGTCCTACATGACTGTGTCTGCATTCCTGGGGACAGTTTCTACTCCCCACAAATATCCTATCCACACATGTTTTGATCCATTGTGCAGCAAGACCATGTGAGAAATTGCTAAGGGGACCAGATTTTTTCTCCCAGAATGATTAACACACCAAAACTAACAAATCTGTGTAGGCACAGCAGGAGATGACTGGAGGGAGTCTTCAGGACTGTCTAAAATGCCCTCTCTAAGAGCTCCTCTGCCAATGAATCAAATACTTAACTGACCAGGTGGATATAATTTCAATTACATTGTTTCAATTCCTTCCACTCTTTAAAATCAGTCCATTAATTCATCTGTGCAGATGACTAGACATGGAGTACCTGGCCAATCCAACTAATTAATTACTCATACATGAATGTATAGATGGGCCCTGCTCTGATACTCAGTTACATTACAGTTATAACCGTAGAACAAACTTGAATTTCACATATTTTTCCATGCCTACAGTGACAGGACTGTAGGAAATGGCCTTAAGCTAAAACAGGGGAGATTCAGATTAGATATTAGAAATATTTTTTTCTCTGTTAGGGTGGTCAGGCATTGGAACAGGTTGCCCAGGGTGGTGGTGGAGTCACCATCCCTGGGGGTCTTCAAGGGCCAGCTGGATCTAACATTGAGTGATGTGATTTTTTCACTAGTTTAGGGGTTAGAGTGGAAGTGCATTCAGAGTTGGCCTGGATGATACAAAAGGTCTGTCGCAATCTTGATGATTCTGTACCTATAAATGAAGTTGCCTTGCCACAATCCATGAGCTAAGAATATGTGAGAGGGAGATCTGTTTCAGTCTTTTGTTTATTTTCCCCATGATAGGAATTGTAGTGTTTAATCACTCAGTACCTGAAACATATTTGGAATTTTTCTATTTCTTCACAATATATTTACAGTCCAAAATGAGGTACAGTGAAAAAAATCAGTTAACTGAGAATTGTTTCCATAAAAAATTATCTCAGAAGGGAGCTGTCCAAAACAAAAAATATCAGTGCTAAAGATATGTGTTATATCTTGACTATTTAGTATAGAAATAATCCATGTGTTTGTATTTGCTAAACTCGCAGCTTTAAATCTCTTCTGAAGTTGGAAACAGAATTTTTCTTATTAGAACTTGAAAGAAGTTTTTTTCTTGAGTTTGGGTCTTGAGGGGTTTTTTTTGTTACATGAGACAGTGGGAGTAGAAAGTCTTGTTATCCGAGGACTAAGCATTAGCATTAGAATACATTATGGAAATGGGCATCTAAGATTTAGGTTCAGTTCTTGGTTTTTTTGCTGTTCGTGAAGTATCCCTACCAGGCATAAAGTGTGCATGGCAAAGTGCAGGGCTGCTAGTTAATATCTCAGGATAACTATGTTACTGTGCAGTTTTCCCTTTTTTTTTTTCCTCAGCTGAGAAAAGCCTAATGTTGCTATAATATTTTTTTTTATTCTAGAATTATCTTATTTTAAAAAAAATCTCTACCAGTTCAAGTTGTAGACATATCTTGCCTAGAGCCAGCTACAGTACCTGTGATTTGTGCATCACTGCATTATGTATACATTGCTGATGAAAAGCATTTGCAAATTAAATAATTGTACTGTGCTTCAGCTCCCTATCTGTAAATGGGAGATAGCAGCATTCCTTTTGTCTTTCTCATTTAGACAGTTCTAAGACTCCAAGACTTTTTTGTTATTGTTTGTTCAGTGGTTAAATCAATATTATAATTGCATTGAAACAAATAATTGTTAGAAATGGTTGGAAAGACCTAGCCAGCTAAAGACACAAATAAAATTTGTATTTACAATTGAAATTACTGGCAAGTTACAGGAGGCAACCTGTATGATACAAATTTATCCCTGGTGGATCATTCTTAATCTTTATATTGCAATATGGGAAGAAATCCAATTTTTCACAGCAAATACTTCACTTTAGTTAGATTGTTAGGGGAAAATATGCCCCAAGTGTTTTGGTTTAGAGATATTTACAACTAGCCAATAAAGCTTATGCTCAGTTCATCAGAGTTACTTCCCTCCAAACCTCAGGCTAAGCTTCAACTGTAGATTCTGACAAGAGCAGACAGCTTTCTAACATTTCTTCAACAATTTTCAGACATGAATTTTGAAAAATATCAACTTTGGGGGTTCATGAACTAGCAGCTTTTCTTTGAATGACAGAATGCAAATTTCTCATCTGGCCTTGAACTGTCATATTTTTTTGTATGGTCTTTTCTTTATGTTTTAACTTCCTGACTTTGTAAAAGAAAGTAAGATTTTATTGGTGTGCTAACCATGCATCCTCTACACTGTATTTTCTGCTCAAGGGGAAAAATGTTCACTTGCAAAACTGGAACTTGATTTCACACTTGGAGAAATTCCACATATTTCAATTTACAGCTAACACACTAAAGTTTGAAGTGTGAGACACAGTGCTCTGCATGTAAGGAAGACTGAGACGGATCCAAATATGTTCCTGCCTTAAATGCATGTATTATTCTATAATTAAAAGAAGTCACTTTACAGAGGATGGATTTTTACAATGGAAAACATAACTTAGTACATAGTCTAGGGATCACCAAATTACCATAAATTATATGACTACATTCTTCTTTCAAATACTTTTACTATTTCTGTGAAAGAAAATGTTTTGACAGGTCAGAGACATTTTAAATACCGTTGGTTAATTAATAGACTTGAATTTTCAAATCAGAAATAATCAGAATTTATTCTCAAGGCCTGAATTTCTTGTATTTTTCTTGTATATTTGAAAATCCTGCATTCTGAAAATAACACCTGCCTTCAATTCCAGTTTTAATTCGCATATCATATCCATTATCACAGCACCTGTTATCATCTACTAATGTACAGGAGATGTTAATATCAGTGTTTCAGTATATAACAAGTTGTCTTTTTTTGATAGACTTCAGTTCACAGATGATAACACATTTGTGTTATACCCACTGTGATCAAACTGTTATCAAAGACACAACGTTAAAGGGGAAAGTCGGGGTAGGCGGAAGTGCCTGCTTCAACCAACTAAGCAACTAAAATTCTGGACAAAAGACCACATAAAACACAACTGCATACCTGATATGTCAATAAGTTTGTCTCTTTTTTTCAAAAATACTGCAAGAAACTTTTTTTTTATTCACACACATATTACTTGTCCATGCTTTAGGTCTCTTTTCCCTTTGGATATCAGAGCAAAAGAAGAAATCTTGTGCAACTGTGAGACATTTAAGTGAAGGAGTTAACTAGATCCTACAATATTCATGCTAGGCTGCATGAGGGAAAGCATAGCAGCAGGTCAAAGACAATAATTATTCCACTCTACTTGACACTTTTGCAATTTAATCTGGAATACGGTGTCCAAAGATGAGCTATTCCATACAAGAGACTCACAAACTGGAGAAAATATAGCCGTAGTCCATCACAGTCCATCACATCACATCCATCATAAAATGTGAGGATACATGAAAAGTAAGACAAATTTGGGTTCACTCAGCCTAAAGAGAAGACAAAGGATGTCTTAAGGTACCTAATGAAAGTTTAAATTGAAGAGACACACTTCTCACAGGTACACATTTGAAAGGCAGTGAATACTGATTACACCAGATAAGGAAAAACACTGCAATATAAGAATGGTGTAATATTGGAGAAGGTTACTGAGAGAGGTTGTGGAATATTCACCTGAGGAGCTATTCCTGATTGTCTAGAAAAAATCTTGAGTATTCTGATGTACCTCCAAAGGTTATTGACAATTAAAATGTTTCTGTGTTTTTCATAATACTAAACCAGAAAGCAGTCCCAATAAGCTAACAGGGTGACTGACAGTCTTGAACCTGAATAAAATTGCACTGAAACAGTGTAGCTAACAGTAATTTTTAAAGAATTTGTAAGCACTGTTATGTCATAATCAAACACAGTTTTACATAATTATGTAAGCAATATACTTCTTCACCAAAGAAGTTGGGTGTAGCTGCATGTAGGAAGTGGAAGGAAGAAGTTTCCAGAGAACAAGAAAAAGGAAGTATAACATTGCAAAATGATAGTACAGCTCCTCAAGTATACAAAGACACTAGCAGAATAACAGAAGAAAAGAAAAAACAGTTTCAAAAACAGGGGATGGAGGCAAAGACATAAAAACCATCAGGCATAAACAAATTAAACAAATGAAAACTAGAAAGCAAGAACAATCCCACCTATCTATGATAGGAGCTTTCAAGTTGGAACATCCACACCTTGGTCACTAAAAATTACCAAGAAATGCAGAGGGACCCATCACACTGCATGACCCATTGTATGTTAAATTCATAGCCAGTTTAGAAGAGTTATGAACTAAGATTTTTGCATTTGTTACGAAAACAGTTAATACTGTGCAAGAAATTGTCATCATTTATAAGCACCTGCTCAATGAGTGTAATCAGTAAAGTTCAGTTGTAAAATTTAAAACTGACCTGGCTGAGCAGTCTTCTAATTACTCTATCACAGAAATTTCTAGCTCTTTGATGTGTGTGTATAAGAATTAAAAAGTCCTTCTGTGAATATATATATATATATATATATATATATATATGTATATCTTTTCAATTGCTACAATTGAAAGGCAAAGACCCTTTTGACAGTGGCTGATTCATGGATCTCTGTTTCAAATTAGAATTGTATTTATTTCAAAGGAAAAGGATGTCATGTTATAACAAATAAGACAGCATGTTAACATTTTTTTCTCAAAATAGACTATTTCAGCTTGTTTTGCTTTCCCTTTATCTATAACTACTTGTCATTTTTTGTCTTTTCATGTCCTTCTGCTGATTGTAGTAAGAGGCAGTTACAGCTCAACATCCAACTTCAAAATATGCATTCACAGTGATGCACTCATGAAAAGAACAAATTATTAATGATAATAATAACAACATAATAGTAACTGACACTATTTAACCTTTAGCTAAAGAAACCAAAGTGCTTTGCAAAATATGTGTGTTACAGATTCTTGACTGAAGCATCAGCTCACCTATCACTGAAAATCAGACACTTCGTAGCTGGAAGGTAACAGCCTTTTAAAATGTACTGTGTCCATACAGGAAATTTGAGGAGATAAAAGATAAATCCAGTTCAAATTATATTACCTCTTTGTGAAGCAAACAACTGAAAATGGCCAAGAGAAAACATGCAGCTTTTCTTTCTTCTAAATCTTATGGTGTTACACTGAGTTGATGGGAAAATAATGTCCAAGAGGAAACTACCATTCAATAAAATTAGACAGATAATTCACACTGATACAGACTAAATTGTCCTTGAACCATCTACAGTAGCTCTTTCAAAATAGAAGACATGCAATTATGAAAGAATTAATACCAAAAAATCATAAGGGAGGGAGTAACTTTTGAAATACTGAACAAGAACAAAGAATGTAAACCAATTTTTATATGAATTCTGTAATCTAAGAAAAGGGCTATAATGTTATTCCACCTTCTGAAGTCCTGAGCTGAAGTTCAAAACTATTTTGTTCATTATCATCCTTTTTTTGTGTGCATTTTTTCTTTCTGTTTTCTGTGGAATTTGAAAGTCGACATTGTTTCTATTTAATTAGTGGTAGAATGATACCCACAGATCTGCTTAGTGTCCACTTACTGATGCAGGAATGACATAAGTTAATTTCCCTTATGACTCTTGAAACATAAATTGTGTAGGACTTCAAAAGCTCTTTAAAACATTTTTTCTCAAAATAACACTATAAAATGATCTACACACTTGTAAAAAACATATCAAATGAAAATCTAGAAAAAATGGTATTTGGAATGTAGAGCAGGCTCTGACAAGTCAGATGTAGTTTAAAACTGACACCATATAGCTTTATCAGCTGCAGTTTTTTATACTTTTCACATATTAAGATCAAAAATATATAAAATCGTTATTTATTTGATTCTTGGATTTTACATGTGCATTTTACATGACTTCATTTAAATGAATTGTACATGATGGAATTATCTAATGAGCCTTAATAACAATCATTACATTTTAATGCATAGTGGAAGAAGTAGATATTCAAAATAGTTTTGTCCATGTTAATCAGAGTATGTACCTGTAAAAAATTCCTATCAATTTAAAGATGTTAAAATATGCTAAAAATGAGCATACTGTGTTTAGAGGAAGATCACAAGAGAGACTGATTTCATATTACATAGAATTGAATAAATTTATGATACAAATAACACACAATAGAATTTCTAGGGGAAAAAAAAGTAAGCACGCTGCACCTGGCATTTGAAATTAATTTCTACATCTCATACATATTCATTTTTAATTTTTTGTTTCTGCATCTAGCCTAGGGCATTAGTTGTTCACCACCTACTATACCAATAATTATTAACTTCTTGAAAAACAGAAGGATTATTCCAGGGTAGAGAAAATAGAATGGAATTAGTGAAGATGTTTAAAACTGTAAAAAAAAAAATAAATAAAAAAAAGCTTTTGGAGTACAAAAATTTAATATTTACATATTAAAATAAATTACTGGGAACGAGATGTGACATTCAATGATAACCAGGAAACTGATTTCTTGAACAGTAACAAGAAGTGGTTAAGTTTCATCTGATTAATTTTTTTTTTAATCCTTTCTGAAAGGGAGATTCTAATGAACTTGAGGTCATACTATCGCTGTGCCAGCAGCTATATTATCAGAAGATATGCAATGAAGGGCCAAGCTTCTAAATACAGAGAGGTTAAAACCCAAATTTATTTTCAAGACCATCTAGTCTGATCTCTTGAGCTAAATATAATCTACAGTTTTATCAAGTTAAACATGATAGTACCATGTTGTGAGTTTGGATTTCAATTCATGTTAAGAAGATTTCAGTGATCTCTTACTATGGCTTATTTGAATAAATGCTAAAAATACAGACATCTAAATAACATTTTGACATTTTCTCAAAATGCTATTCTAAGCCCTCTAGATAAAAATGCCACACCCTATTACTCTCAGGGCTATTAATGGGCAGAAAGGAAAGACATAAAATATGAAGAACAAAAATTATTGTTAGTATTCTATTACGTTAGGGTGGTAGTTTTGGAGGCAGGCACATGACTGAACACAACAAAGGTCATGCGACAATAGCAAAGTTCATTGTTGGGCTTTTACAGGGACTTCAAATTTCCTGTGCTTACACAGATGATTGGTTGGCAAATTTCTGCCAGCAGAGAGAGGAGGAGCTCTGCAGAGATGGCCTCTGTGAAAAGAAGCTGCAGGAGCTGCCACCATGTTAGACAGAGCTAGTTCCAGATGGTTCCACGACGGATAGTTCCAGATGGTTCCATGATGGATCTATTACTGGCCAAAATTAAGCCCGTCAGAGATGCTGTGGTGGATTAATTCCTGAGGTACTGCAGCCTGTGGGAAGGACCCATGTTGGAACCTTTTGTGGACTGTATCCATTCTACGGGACTATCAGTGGGACCTCAAGCTTGAGCAGAAGTACAGTGTGAGGAATAAGGAGCAGCAGACATCAAGTGTTTCATAACATGACCAAATTCACATTCCTCCATCTTATTCTTCCCACAGTCAGCATAATTGGGAACAAAAGAATCTGTGAAGATGAATCTGTGGTGGGTGCTGGGAAGAGAAGGTGTTTTTATGGCTTCTGCTTTTTACAATCCTTATCTGTTTTAACTGGAAATTGGTCTTCCACAAATTATATCTCTGATGGCCAAAATGGCAACTGGTGAGCTATCTTTCTGTACCACAAAAATTTTTAATCACACAAAATTCCTAGTACCTACTTATTTTGCTGGTGTTATGCTTATCTTTATCCTTCCATTGCTCTTTTGACTCTAGAGGTCCATGTTACCAGTCTGATGGTGGTTGCAGGGTGACAACAATCAACACTCAAAAGGAAGTCCTTCTTCACTCCAGGATCTGCTTGGGGTTACTTTAATGTATTTACTTTTATACCTCTAGGTATTTTCAATCGACCTGCAAATTATATCTGATTTTACCATGTAAATACTTTCTATGTGTGTTAAATGCCATGTTTGTTTTTTGCCTTTTACCAATAAAGCCAGTTTACTCCACCTCCAGATCTGTATTTCTTTGGCTGACCATTTTAGAGCTGTTCATAGATGTCAAGTCTCTTTATCCATGCATGGCACAGTGTAGAACTTCATCATAACTGAAGAATAATTAAAAATCAAAGTGAATTTTTAATTAAATTTTAATCAGCAGTTATACAACTGCTGAAGACCAGAGATTTTAGCACTGCAGCATAGAAACCTAAAATATTTGTAAATTTTTCTCTCAGTCTACTTGCACTTATACTCCTGCAGTGTTCAAAAATAGCTTCAGGAAGGTCTGTCAAGTATAAACAGGTGACAACATTTGTACTGCAATAAATGCACTTTGCTTCATTCTATCTAATTTTGCTGTCACACATTAGCAACAGCTGACAAAATCAGGATGGGGAAATATCATGAAGAAACACACCAGAATATAACACAGCCTGCCTCATCAAACATACAAAGAAACCAGTTATTTCTAGACTGATCCCTACTTTAAATTGTGACAGCGAACGTGTGATCCAAGTTTAGTAAAATAGACAACTGTAGGTGAAGGAAAGAGATCCTAGGAGGCCTACCAACAAGGGGGTATCCCTGTTTCTCAGGCAGATATACATTTGACATGTCACTAATTACTTTTGGGGAGTAGGAGGAAGGGTGATCAAAAGAAACAAAAAAGCCGAAGTCCCCTAAAGACATCCCAAGGAGTTTTTTTCTCTCTTTTTTTAACTGTCTCCCAGGGAAAGGAAATCCACACACAGTAATAGTTAAGAAAAGGAAAACCTACAAACAGTATAGTTCTAAAAGTCAAGCCTCTTATCCTGTTCTAATAGGAAAAAAAAAATCCATCTAATTGACTATTTAATTGAGTTTAACAAGACCATTTAGAGTTAATCCTAAATGCACTAATAGGAAACCTAGGGCCTACATTCAAAGGTTTTTGTGCTCCCTTTGGATGTTGCTCATAATTACAGTTTGCTCTTTAATTATTATTCTTCATGTATTCAATTTATGATTAATACCAAAAGCTTGCCCTGGAGGCTGAAAGTGCTGAGGTGGACACTGGTGATTCAGTGGAGAACAACTCCTTCAGCAATGTGTGTCTGCTCAGACACAGGCAAAAATCAGCTTTCCACTCAAACCATGACATTCAGAGCTCAAGAAAAGGGAATATCTCCAGCAGGAGAACAATCTGTGATAACTCTCTAAGGAAAGGATATTAAAGAAATAAATCTATGACTCTCAAACAAACACTTCTGTGTTTTCATTGAAGAAAAGAGTGTTCTGTTTGTAATTAGGACAGTTTTATCTATCTATTGCAAGTATTATGCAGTCACATGGTACCCAATTTTTATTTCTTCTCTTCTGTTGTTCTGTTTTCCCCTACATAGATGTATTATATAATACTGCAAATCTGAATGCCCTTACATTTTAGCTTTTATGAAAAGTAATTTTAAAATGAAATGTAGTTGAAAATGTATTCAGGGAGTAAGATTAGGGTGTTATTAACCTTTTCTGCATTTTTATGCAGAATATGAAGGAACTCTGTATGGTATATATTTCTGCTACAGAAATCTGCTGTTTCTGCACAACATTGTCTTTGATATCAAGAACTACAAAACCGATCACACCAGCTCTTTTGGATTTTTTCTTTAAAAAGTTCCTAACGGTCTTCTGGGGTGGGAATATGAACAAACAGTTTTAGGAGTACTAGTGTTAGAAAGGATCTGGTACACATGAAACAGAGTAATGAAACAGCTAAACAGCTCAAAATTAGCCAAGTCTTGAAAGCAGACTAGCTTAGAGAAAATTGCATATCCTTGCTCATCCAAAAATAAATAATTTTCAAATGTACAAAATCATATTTCCTGCTGAAAGTTACTGAAAAAGACCTTTGTCCATTTGGAATTCATGGGCTGAAATTCATTGAAAGGTACTCACAAGCAAGCTTTGCATCATATTTCCATATATTTTGTCATCACAATTTTTATAAAATATTTGGGGCAAAATTCTGAAGGCTCCAAGGTCTCACACTCCCTGCTGTGTTGTCTCATCATTAACCTAACCCTTATTCCTATATAGGTCAGTCCATTTTCTGAAAATGGAGATATCTTGTCTTTATCCTCATGACATAAAATAGAAATAGGAAAGTTAGGGAACAGAGAAAAAAAATCAAAAAAAATGATGTTTTTTTTTTTCCATTTAGACAATCCTGGGATAGAATTCCAAAGGTAAATGTAATACTGAATGTCATCCTGCACACATATTGTTTCTGGAGTTTTTATTTTTATCATACATTTGTAAAATAACTTTAAAATGTCATCTGCATATTTCCCTATGAATTTGTAAGGGTCCCTGTTACTTCACATTACATTAAAAACATTGATTGAAATATCCTATGTAAAATTTTGAAGGCACTATATGAATGACTTTTCTGATTCATATCAAGAGGCCTTATTTGACACTAATGGGATGTCAATAAGCAGCATATATATACATATTTTAAATCAAATCTAGCAGCTGAGATAAAATGTGCAACTTATAGATAAAACTGATGATGCATGGTCGGTAGATAGGTAGGTAGGTAGGTAGGTAGATAGATAGATAGATAGATAGATAGATAGATAGATAGATAGAAAGAATTATTCCTCTGAGACTTTCCATGCAACAACCTACAGCAGAACTACTTCATACTAGTCACAGAACTCTGAGCACTGTTTTTTCTGAACATTGAAGGAGAGCAGTGGACTGAGGAAACCATTTGTGACAACATTCGCTGCATATAGGAAAGCCTAAATCCAGAATTATCACATGCCATGAAGCCAGTTAAATCTGCCAGCTTAAGAGTTTAGGTTAATATCAGGTGTAAGTCATCTCTTAATTCATCAGAACCATTTTCCTGTAAGGCTTTAAAGGGAGAAAATTCTAAGAATAATTCTTTTGGTAGAATGGGATATGAAACTGCATATATTGAGTGACAAATAGAAGAATCACACTTTTAAAAATAGATGCACATTGCATATGTAAAATAGAGTGAAAAATAATTATTTTTTCCTTTTTTCCCCTTTATATTTTCTTCATTTTTAGAATTTGTTTGTGATTTCAGTAGCTTATTACTTCCTTAAGGATTCTTTCAAACAAAATGTCTGTCACTGCTGAAACTGAACACTTAAAGTTCTGCCATTAAGCCACAAGAACCAATTTGCATAGAGAGCTATTTAAGTATTCTAGAGGAGTATTTTTGTGTCAGACAGACTGTAGGGTATTTGGGATTTGTATAGTCTTAAATGGAAGAGGGAAAAAAAAGTGTGACTGATAGCATAGATATTTCTCAGTGTTGATATCAGAACTGTGATACTTGTCATCTACTACTGGTTATATTTTAATGAGGAACTATGTTTTCTTTCGTCCAGACTGAGCTGCTAGTTAAAGGAATCCACAGAAAATTGCTCCCAAGGCAGGAATATTTCTCAGAGGGAATGGTTATGAAATGTAGCTTTTCATAAAGTGCTATGAAATTTAAACTCAGCTGTGGTTCCCCTTTGTCCTATTTGTCAATATTGAACTTAAACAGTGAATCAATTTCTTTTCTATGCTAATTAACTAATAATTTTTAGTCCTTAGTAATTTTTTTTTTGTTTTCTTTTCTTTTCTTTTTTTTCCCTTGTGTTATTATCTTAGGGGGAAGGTGGGCCTCCAAATCATTTTTTCTCATACTAAATATTTCTACAGCTACCAAAAGGCAATGTACTTTGAAATATCTCTCCGTAACAGATGAAGTTAAGGCATGGAAAAACCTGTGTTTCTAGAATTATCACTCAATCCTGATTGAGAAAGATTCTATGAGATTAGAAAACAGAGACTTTTTTTGGCAAGCATTAGGTCTTTGGGCTAGTTGGATAATGACATTTCATATGAACTTGTACTGGCTTGTAAAGCAGATTGTAAGACTCACTGGGATACTGAAGGATTTTCTCTGTGTGGTACAAAAATTAGCTTTAAGCATAGCATATGGATCATGTGTATCTATAAAGTACTTATAACTTAGACTATTTAAGAATGAAGTATAGGATTGAATTGTAGCAACCCTAAATGGAACATATAACATAATTTCTGGGAAATAAATAAGGGTTGCAAAATAAGGAACCCTTTTCACACTTATAGCTTCATTATTCTTCATGCTATTATAAATTATTTTCAGACTTGGGAAAAACTTTTAAAAATGTTTTTTGATAAATAAAATTGATGCCTCTCAGAAACAGAGGCACCTATAAATCTCAGGTTATATATAATGTGCTATACATTATGCTAAATAATCAGAATGAAGAAAGAAAGTTATAAGCATTATTTTAATGCATATATTTGGTTTGTGACTTTTTTCCTAAATAGCCAATATCAGAGTTTTATTCTCAGACATGCAAAGTTCATAGTATGGAAAATCAGCCTAAGAGCAAACTGAGGAAAGTTAGGGCCAAAAAAAAAAGAGAGCCCCCTATGTTTAGAACATTCCATCATGTCCAGGGAATAATAACACCTAACTATTTAAGTGCTTTAATAATTAATTCTTATTTAAGTTAGTGGGCTTCACTTGTCTTTTCAATACAGAATAAAACTTTAAGTTGTTTGAAGAGGAAAAAGGCATAGTTATGCTGAAGAGAGTATAGGCATTTGTATTTTCAGCCAGAATAAAATCATTGGGTGTGACTTTCTAAGTTCTGAAATAGAACAGAAAAAAAAGACCAGAAAAGGCATGAAAGACTTCAGATTTTTCTTCTCTTTAATTATTTCAGATGTTTGAATTATGTTTATTCACCAGCCAAAATTTATATTTCTCTCCTTTGCAACTTTATTTTTTAAAAGGTTTGCTATATTGTAATGCTTGTTATAAACAAAGTGAAATTTCTCATGCTTTTCTTCCTTAATGACTCAGCTTTGCCTCAATCTCTTCTACATAAAATTAAAAAAGTAAAAATTCAGGAATTAGTATACAACATAAACACATATAGCAGAATGACAAGAAAAATCCAAAAAATATTATAAATATCCATGTGGCATATCCTGTCTTTGCAATATAAGCAATTAAAAAATCATTCATGTAGGGAAAAGGAATACAGGTGACCTCACCCCTGATAAGTAACAGCTGTGTTAATTACTCAATACAGCCTCACCTCTGGTGCATCACAGTTATAGCCAATAAAGATAAGTGTGATAAAAGGGAGCGGGTTAGCTAGTGAGGAGGAATCATGAAGAAGAAGGATCTAAGGTCAGTCTGGGTCTGCAGTCAGAGCCTGTTGTTGGAACCTGCAGTCACAGTCTAGCAGGGTAAAAGCCTGCAGTCAGAGTCTGCAAACCAATACCTGCAGTCAGAGTTTAGCAGGAAATAACCAGCAGTCAGAGGCTGCAGGGGAAACCTACAGCAGGAGCTTGCTGCAGCCAGAGTCAGTGAATAGTTGGGGTCAGGATGGCTGAGCTGAAGAGAGGAATAAAGCAGGACACTTTTTATGCTGTGATAAACAGGAAGTCTGTGTCTCGGCTCATGTCGACCCTTTAACAAGACGGCTGCTGCAACATGTTAGAATTTAAAAAGGTAGCTAATAGAAGATACCTGTTTTTCTTATCTTTTAATACGCTTGAAAAATTTGAAAATAAACATATTAGAAAACAAAAATGGAAGATTAAAAGGCAAAATTCAAGTCAGAAAAATATAATGAAAATTATGCACAGGATAATAGAATATCAGCGGGGTTCTGTTGGTAACATGAAAAAGTGTATAAACTGTAGTACAAGTCCAGTAATTGGCACATTGAGGTGCTGCACAAAATTTTTAATGCATAAGATTTCCATTCAGGAATTGTACGTGTCCTTTTTAGTACAGAAATCTTCTGAAATTCATTCACTGCTGTAATTGCTTACAGTACAAAGAACATATTAACCTTAGAAATTCTTTCTTGACACACACTAGTAAAAATTTTAAGGACTTCTAATTTTCTTCTGTACAGCAGCATTTTGGGAGGGTTTATGAAGTGCTACAGTATTTCTTAATGGTGAGGAATCAGTTTATTGTCTGCTGTAATACAGCTCTTCCCAATTCCAGAAGAAGGTATTTATGTGTGCAGTTATAATAATGGTCGTATGAGAGCTGTTTCTTTAAATGTTACACAGCAAATCTAGGAACTTGAGGCTTGTGTTTGGGAAGGGAAAGGCAATTTTGCAGTAAAAGGAGGCTAATGATGACATTAGGAGGCTGAGAGAATTGCAATTGTACAGCAGGGAGAAGAGACAGCTCCAGGGAGACCTTAGGATGAGCCTTCTAGTAACTAAACTAAAGGTGAGGGGGAACTTTTATCAAGGTAAGAGGTAATGGCATTAAACTGAAAGAGGACAGGTTTAGATGAGCTATTAGAAGGAAATTCTTCACTTTTGAGGGTGCTGAGGAACTGGAACTGGTTGCCCAGAGAATCTGTGGATACCCCACCCCTGGAGGTGTTCAAGGTCAGGCTAGATGGCAGTTTGAACCACCTGGTCTAGTGGCACTGGATGATCTTTTGGTTCTCTTCCAAGCCAACTTATTTATAAATCTATAACTCCATGAATTCTCCTGCTTGACAATTAAATGAAAAGTATAAAAGGGATTTTCATTTTTAAGTATATTATTATTTTATTTGTTTGTTTTGGCCACTTTGAAATAAAGTCATTGTTTCAAGAAGTAAAATATTTAACTAATAATGTAATATATGAACTTTATTCCTTCCTTCAGGTAAAAATTTACGTGGGACAGATTAGAAAATATTTTTATTCTTTCAAAGCCTATACATTTATTTAATTCAAATAAATGAAGATTTACTTTAATTTTTTAAGGATTTCAGAAATCCTGGTGAAACTTAAGCATTTCTTGAATGAAATTTAGGAAATTATAGAAATTACATGAGACAGTCCTTACAAGTTAAGACTGGTCAATTTTGCTAGGAAAAAAAATCTTTTAATATATTAAACTGGTATTATCTTGCATCCAGGAACAACAAACAAAATGAAAAACCCAGAAAAATAAAAACAATAAAATATGTTAAGGTTTTTGTCAGGAGAGATAATATGTTATGCTATGCACAAAAAAGACTTCAGTTTTTAGTATAATGGATTACTTATTGAAAACTACTAGACATAAAATAAAATGAAATTAATTGTGTATACCACTTCTAGTTTCCTTGTTTTACTGATTTTACTAGTTTTTTCAGAACGGAAGACTTTTCTGAAAAGGAGGAGGTAAAGCTTTTGAAGGTTGTGTATACTGTGATAATTTTAAAGGAATAAGTAATATAAAATACTTGATTCTGTCAATAAAAACACCACTGTACTTGTTCATAAGATTTGGGAAATCATGTCTTGTAGTTTGGCTGTCTGAATTATGAGCAAGTTTATTCCAAAAATAATAGTCCATATTTGGTAGGAACATGAAATATTTTAAAAAATTAAGCATCAATTAAAATTTGAGATTTTTTTTTTAAATTCTAAAGGTATATATAGGGAGGGGAGTGAGATACTAAAATGTAGGATTTTGAACTATATAAGATGATAGAAATGAATACCAATAATAAAACTGGTTAAAGAAGGAACTATAATTATTACAAGCAATATGAGTGCTATAAAGTTCCTTCCTCCAAATTGCATAAACCTGTACATTTTTACAGTGAAACTTCTAAAACTGGTGACTATATATTTAATTCAGGCTGAAAATTATGCATTTCCACCTTCTTTGGAAGATGCCAGGGGCATTCTACTGGAACTGAAGGAGAGTCAATTGGGATTGAGTGACATGAGGCCAAATGCAACTGCTGAGCTGTTGGATGTGGTCTGAATATTTTCTTGGAAACAAAGGGAATGGAGGAAGGTTTATACCTGGCAACTGGTTGGCTAGTTATATGTGCTTCTAGCTTAAGTGCTTAAGAATATTTTCATTAAAATCATTTTTGCTTGGGGTGTTGGTTGTATGTAATCCAAACTGGAAAGTTGCAGATACATTTTAAACTCGATACTGGCTGTTTGCTCATTATATAATATAAGATCTGCTTCATCTGACCATGAGCTTTCACCCAAAGCAAGAGAGAGACTTTTTTGTATTTTATGTGGGCAATGAAAGGAAAACCCAAATCACCCTGGTGTTAGTGGTCAAAACAAGCAACAAAGCAAAAGCTAGACCATACTGCTGCCGGAATAGAGGATAAGAAAGGTTTTTTTATGATTTCAGGAATTATGAAATTATTCAGAGTTTGACAAAGGAAAAAGGTGGTGTCCTAGCAACTCCTTACCTACAGGAATCTTCTGTTCCTCAGAAAACAGGACTTTAGGTAAAGACTAGGTTTATAGGGTCAAAAAATTATATCAGGTATTGAAGTTCTGATCAAATAGATGAGATTTGTCAAGATAAGTAAAATTTTTGATATTATTTTACAGAATCTGAGAGGAATCCTAAAAGATGAAGTCATTCCATATGCTTGCCTTCTCTTTTATATTATTTCAGTTAAAACAACTGTATGACATAAAACAAGAAAAAAGATATTGTGAAATTTTAACTAATATTTAATTTGCTTGTAGTATTTCTGATCACATTCTGATCCTTTTCAGCTTCTCGCATTATATTCTCGCATTATTTCCTTGACTCTTCCCAGAAATTCATACGTGAAAGTTAATTTTAGGTTTGTTCACATCCCAAGGTAAGTGTGGTGATTAACAGTGCACTGATTGCTCTGTAATAACTGTTTGAGTATACTCTTCTGTCTTTCTCAAGAGTGAAACGCATGTGATCAAAGAGGGTTTCTTTTCTTTATTAACTGTCTGAATACAATTAATCAAAACAATGTAGTCCATGATTATCAAGCTGGCTAAATATTAGTCAGTTTAATAAGTGTTGTCATTCAAACTAACACCATTCTATTTAAATGAAAATCTAGCAAAGCGCGTAAGTTGTGTGGAAAATGCATGAAAAATGCTCATTAAAAATTCTGTATTTTAGGACAGAAAATAAATGCAGGGAGTGTCTGTCATTTTTGGGTTGTTTCTGCTCTTACCTTTTCTGGTAGCTTGCATATATAATCATCATAATTCAGGGATTGATTACTACTGCTTTTATATTAAGCAAATAAAAAAATCCTATAAATATCTTTCTACATTTGCCAGATATTATATGGTTTCAGAATTTTTCAGAGACAGGAAAACATATCCTTACAGTTATAGGGGCTTTGGGGGTTTGTTGATGTTCTTTTTTATTATTATTATTTTTTAAATTTTATTTATCTTTTATCTGAAAGAGTAAAGAAATTATATTTTATTAAATGTTTTAAGAATCAATATCCTGATGATATATTAATTTGATGATTAAATCTCACATGATTGTTTTGGTTATATATGACTTTTTCATGCTTTGACAAGTTATATTCAGACCTGTTACATATATACACAATACAGAGATTGTCACTGTCCACCTAGGCAAATAAACAGAGGAATCAGGCAGAGTTCTAATTTCAAATCCCTTGCTTCTATCAACAGATTTAAATGTTATTTAAATAACATGTAAGGTGTGGGACATGGACAATAGATAAAAGAATGACTGAAGGCAACTAGCAGAAATCAAATTTCTAAGAAAAACTTCATTATTTTGGGAAAATTTTAAGAACATTTTATGCAAGTCTTATTAAGTTATCACAGGAGCTTGATTCAAAGAATAATGATTCCTTGGTGGATGAAACCCACAAAAATTATCCCCCAAAGGAAATGTAAGCTTCAGGATTTTTTCTTTTCTTGTTTTTTCAGGCATGAAACAACTGTATTTTTTGTCAATCTATATTTATATTTACATGTGAAAAATCACAAAAATTAGTTTTAACTATAAAGAACTATATCTCATTTTGCTTTTCTCAAGGGAACCAGTACAGATTTCAACAGAGGAGTTCCCACAGACAAATAACAAATTTAATCCTGATTGATTATCTTTAACAAATATTTGGTCATATTTTCATAATGACCTAAATCCTGAAGATTTCCTGTATGCTGATAGGCATTTGACTATTGGCTCCTGAGAGTTTAAAGAATTTGTTAGCCTTTCATATTTGGAATTTTTTAATTTCTGCAAAACTTGTTGTTGGAAAAGACATTTTATTACTTTCCCAAAAACAAGGAACTTTTCAAATTATATTAAGCCATGTGACAGGCTTCTTTAGAAATACATAAGCATTCCTTGGGTCATCTTTGGCAGAGCTTGAAAGACTAAAAATGAAATTTCCTGTTTTACTTCCATGATATTTATTATATTTGTAGGCAATTTTTTAATGACTTTTACAATTGCTGTCTTGATAGAAAATGCAGAGCCCTTCCCAGTTAGGTATTGGATTTGACATTCTCTTTTTTAGCTTTTCTTACTCATTTCAGTCTTTTCCATTTTTTTCAACTGTTAACACAATTACATTTGAAAGAGATTACTTCTGTTTTCAGAAACGATTCTCTAAAGAGCAACAGACAAAACATAGAGATATTTCTGTGCCATCTAAACTGACACAGCATGTAAATAAATGGTCTATCAATCCCAAACTTTATCCATAATTAAATAGGGAAACAAAAACTTTTATAGTTATTGATTTCTACTGCATGTTTTCCTTCTCATTTTTGAAGGTCTACTGCAGCTGAATTTACTCTTCAAGTTAACGAGACCTTCTTCAAGAGGCTATTCCATTCCATATACAAGTGAAAGCAATCGTTGTTTGAGGTTGACTTACAGTACCATGGAGGGACATGTGGCAATTTGTAACTCTGATCAGAAATTCAGATTCTTTGAATGGTATTAAGAGACATCTGGAACAATTTCTAATGAGAACAGCCCTCTTTCTCATTTACATCTGAAAATTTTAGCATTGTTATAAGAATTGAAAAACAGTAGTTCTCAATGAAAGCATTTGCTCCAGTCAGAATGTGGTTAATGGCACAGATGTTGTCCTCCATCTTCTGTTCTGTTGTCTCTTATAGTCCTTGTAAAAATGCCAGGTTTGAGGTGAATGAATTCCTTACTGTCAATGGTGTCATCAGTTTGTTGTCATAGGCCTGCAGCTTTGCTGATACATCCACTAACAATGTCAAAACATTTCCATTTAGTGCTTATTTATTTTTTCTCTCAGATAAAGAGAGCAACCCACAGAGGAGATTGTTTTCACTGGATGTTTCTAACTCCGTATTAGCAAAACTTAATCCCAGAAGCCAAATAAATCACTTTGCAGAGTCATGCAAGTGCTTGATTTTTATTGCTGCAAAGCAATCTTTACTTGTGTTTGCATTTAAGAACTGGGATTTTCAGTTACCATTGTAGGATATTTTGTCTTATGGGCGTAGGAATAGGTACATAAAAATGACACTCAATTTTTCAGTTGTTTGAAGAAACTTTTGTTTAGTATTTCTGTCCCTGGACCAAAAAAACTTAGCAGCATAAACCAATGAATATGTTCAATCATATTTTCAAATGGAAAATTATATTTTACTCAGAATCATACACAGAAGGAAATAGATGTTGACCAAAACCCTAAGAAACCACACACATGAACCAAAACCACAGTTGTTAATGAGATGCCTTCTTCCAAAGGGAGCTACTTCAAGTTTTAAAAGGCAACAAAATGAAGCAAACACACAAAAAACCAACTACATAATACCACTACCACAAATAAAAGGTATTCTACTTGAGAGCAGCCTGAAAGTTGGTTTGTCCCCATTATCCAAGCCTTTTCCAAATACTTAATTTAACTCTGCTAAAAATGTGCATTTCTGGCACGTTTTGAAGAAAGAAAACAGGCTATGTTGGAAAATGTTTGCTAACATGATTTTTAAAAAAATGATCTATTAGCTAGGAAAGGGAAAATTTCAGCACTTTGAAAACATGTCTTTTACTTGGGCTCAATGCTAAAACACTTTCTCTTGGGAAAGTATCATTTAGAACACCTCCAAAAATTGTGTTGTATTTAAATATAAGGTTAAGCTATTAACCTTAGGCAGGCATACTTCTCACTAAAACAAATAACAAGTGTGATAGTCTATTCTTGTGCCCATTCAGAGAACAAGGAAATGGAAGAAAGAAGTGCACAGCATTAAAAAACCAGTTGCAAAATCAGCAGTGGTTCAAGAACTTGTAGATGCTGTTTTGTCTGTTGGGACTAGCAAGTTTTCTGCTGGAAGACTAAACCCTAAAATCTTTAAATATAGTACAAATGTAAAATAAGAATTGAAAAAATGTTACTTGGAAATCAGGAGAGTTGATACTTCTTTTCCCTTTTCAATCTGAGAAGGGATATTCTGAAAAATGCTGCTTAGGTGTTAAACCTTAGCTTTACTGTGGGTTGTGACCCTTTATGACTAAAATGGTTCCCTCTTGCAAAGCAAGTAAATAATAATAACTATAAGAAAGCAAAATAATATCTGAAAAGCTTATCCCATGAAACAAAGAAAGCTGGCATGTGAAGTAAAGTAGGATAAACCATTCAACAATGTTCTGATGAAATGGTTTATCATTACTTTGTTTAGACACATGATTTTCTTCCTGAACACATGAAAACATTTGTCACCTTAAAAATGCAATTTCTAGTGAAGCACACAGAGAGTTGTAGAGAAGGAAACACAAGAAGGCAGATGTAAAAGAAGAATTATTATAATGATAATGAATGATAATAATAATCCTGATTTAGGCCATGGTCTTGAGCAGAGATTGCTGAAAGCCAAATAATGCTCTGTAAGTTTATTTTGGATGTGAATCTAATTTTTGTGAATATTTTCATGTCTTGAATTCATGTCAGTGCAGAACAGGAGCTCCTCTCATGTCTGCAAGATGAGATTACTTTCTTGCCAGGATTTAAGCTAGAGAATATGAAATGTGAGCCAAACAGGATTTACTGAATTCTCTAGGACAGAAGATATTTACTTTTTGTCCAGACTTACCAGAATTAAGCCTTCTTCATTCTGAAAATACTGATATTTTGCTGCTATTAGCTTTTGCATATTACTGGTATATGGAATGCAACTTAGGCAAATATTAAGAAATTATTAACAAAGTTTATGCTAGAAAAATTAGGACAGTTGCAGGGAAAAAAAAGTACATGTTTTGTCAACTATGCTCTTTGAAAAAAGTAACTGTTTTAGTCAGTTCAAGTCCTCAACAAATTGAAATAAGTTCCAAAATATAAATTCTTGTCTCTTAAATTGTGCTTCTTCTGAATGTGAGCTCACTTTATCTGTTATATAGCATTTCTTTGTAAAATGTGTATTCATCTTAAAAATTCAGTTTGAAAAAGAAGTCTCAAATAGCTGAGAAAAATTTTCTCCCTCTTTTCTCCTAGACCCTGTAGAACCATAGGTTAAACCCAAGCAAAATCATGTTTAGTGATAAGTATTGGCCTGTAATCATGTAAAATCTGAATGTATTGTCTCTGTAGTTCTCTCTATTCTGCATATCAAACCTAACTAGTGTAAATGTCAAGTTTTGTGTTCTCAGCTATAAAACACATTGATGTAACAGTTCATGTAATCTTGTTTCAATTTCCACTTTTAAAGAAACGTTTTCTTCAAATGCCAGTAATGACAGCAGCACGGTTGCATTCTTACTGCTGCTTACATGAGAAAAAACATGTTGGAAAGAGACAACTTATTTAGAAGGATTTACTCAAGATATGTCACTTTTGTCAGTATTTTGAAATGTCAACTGTCATGCAAACAACCCTGAAGCAATATTTTAGCACTTATTTATTAGATGAGCTGCAAAAGAGACACATTGGTTGTTGAAAAAGCAGACATTGCTGCATTCCTACAGATACGATAGTTCTGTAATTCACCATGTCATGTATGACAAAGTTACCCCACCTGCCACTCCAGCATCCAAATTTTTGAATATTAATTTCAGTTGCACATGCATAATTCTGAATACAATCATCATTAACAGACACTTTATTAGCCATGAACATTTGCAATAGGCAACTAAATGTTGAAGCCAAATGTATGCTTATCACCAAACTAATCAAGCACAAACTGTGAAAGGTATATTTTAGCTTTGTATTTTGCATTTGCCTAACACACTCTAAATAACACATTAAACTTCAATGATCAGACCACTCCTAAAAAATCATTGGAAAAAATTAAAACTTAGCAAGTTTTTTCATTACAGATGACTTCAGTAACAGTGAAAAAGGCAGAATTTATAATCAAAATACTCTGTCCTATACAGATTTTTTGAGTTAGAAAAATTTCTTAGGAAAATCTCACCTCCAAAGACCTACCATAAGGTTAGAAAATACTGCCAAGGTCAAGCAGGGAAATGAGATCCTTGGGCTCAGAAGGAGAATACAGAGTACCTGAAGGGGTATGATTTTCTCCTTGTACATTACATCACCATATTGAATGGTTGGTTTTGCTTTTAGAATTTGCAAAGATTGCAGAACACTGAAGAAAGGACACTTAAATGTTCCAAGTACAGAAATCATGATTCACACTGGGAGACTCAATAAACTCAGTCTAATTGGTTTATTGAAGAGAACTTAGAGTACTTGATTATTTGATTCATAGACAGAATAAAATGTGAAAACTTTGAATAGGTTCAAATTCCACCTTGAATGTAGCTATGTTCCATAACATAAGGGTAATTACCCTATTACCCTAATAATAAGGGTAATTAAACACTAAAAGATTATACTAGTAAAAAACCAGTAGACTCAGAGTCCTAAAAATCAGACTAGCTATCTTTTGCCTATCTCATACTTTAATTCATCCTCTAAAGGAAAAATAAATATGATGATGATGATGTGCAGTGGTTTTTTATATTCACCCATTATTATGCATAGCTATTCTAAATTAAATGATTAAGTGAAAAATGTGATTGTTCCCAAGATCTTCAGTGTATTTTCTCATTATTTACTATGCCTGTCACTAGAATACAAGTAAAAAATAGTAAGAATAATATGTATGTGTAAAGTCTGAGTCAAATCAAAGCACATGGCATTATCAGTCACCATTCTATGCAGTGGTATCAGCATACCTGCACCTTCTTATTGGATTTTTTTTGGTACATATCTCACATTAATGGAATATGGAGATAAGATTTAAGAAAAGAAAAGAAAAAAAAAAAGTACCATTTTAACCTTATTGTGATTTAGCAGGCCTGATAGACAATCCTGAAAGATATGTATGACCTATAATATCTTGCAATCACCAGAAGATAGATTTTATGGAGGAGGTCTGAAAAAGTGTAGGCACTTTCAGCTACATATCTGTTCCCAAAATTAGGTGCTAAAGAGACATTGCATCAACTTAGTAACAGTGGCATTAGTTCAATAATCAGTTCCCACCACAAAAACCCAAAACCAAACCAACTAGAATAATTGTTGCTAAGGAAAATGCAAGACAAGACCAGAAGTCCTTCCAGTTTTTAAACCACACTACATCTACACACAGAATTTTGCATCATTCACAATTAATAATGACATGCATTTTTATCCCTCTAATAATCATAAAAACACAGAATGGTTTTGGTTACAAGAGGCCAGAAAGATAATCTACTTCCAAACCCATTGCCATGGGCAGGGACAATGACTTGTTTCAAACTAGAAGAAAAAAAATGGAAGATAGTGTATAGATAATATAAATACTTATGAGGACATCAGTAAAAATAGCTGTTTCTTTGTATTGCAGTGTCAAAATAATTGTTTACTTCTGTGAACAATAAAACCGTGGAAGTTAACCATAAGTTATTTTTTTAAAACAGGGCAAAGTAATCAAGGGCTACATTGCTAAATATGACACCAAGAAGAGCCTGTAGCAGATAATGCTGTTTCTTCTGTACTTTTTTAGGCAGTAAACCCAGTCTTGTTCACAAAATACAATGAAAAACTGTATTTTTCAAGAAATCTGTCACTTCCTGTGCTTATCTTTTTACCTCCATGAATATTCAATTCTCATATAACTTATGTCTAATAACATTAAGATTTGAAATTTTTTTGTGTATTTTAGAATATCAATGAAAAACTGAAAAAAATATCAATTAAAAAATCTGAGTCTAGCCTCCATGAATTGTTCTGCTTTTGGGAATAACATATGAAAAGATTTAAATAACTCTGCTAGAGACCTTGCTTTCATTTTTTAGGTAATGCTTTTTGGCTCTATTCATACTAGCTTCTGCTCAGCCAGTTCCTAAATTATCCCAGCTTAAATAATTGACAATGCCATTCATTTTCAATAATGATAATTAAGGTTTCAGACACAATTCTTCAAGCCATATAATAATGGAAAACACAATAACCAAATCTATCATCCTGACTGAAGTGATGGAATTTCTACTTCTGTCAGTGAGTCATGTTTAAACTTGGTCATACATAGATCCACTGATACAACTTCACTGCTGTATTCACTCCAGGCTTATCAGCAAAGAGTTTAGTGGCTCCTTAAATCAATGGTTTATTTTGAAAGTTTAACATCAGGCAAGTAGATTAGATCTAGATTTAATTAAGGGCTTTGAAAATTAAGTAAATATAGCTGTGCAAAGAAAAAGCAACTACATCAATGATGTCTTCATGTAAGGTGGTGTTTCTTTACACATATACCAAGTTATCCATTAGGAGTTTCAGATGAGAATGAGTAGTTAAAGTATTTCTATATGTCACCACAGGAACCAATTCACAATGGGCAGGACATCAAGTATTGTTGCAGAACACATAGCTGGTGTCATGTTTTCATTTGGGTAAGACATGTCACTGACTTTTAAAGTATTTGATATTATGACAGTGACACACTCCAAGACAGCATTAGTCTGTTCAGGTTCTCTGCTATATGTTGAGTATGAATGGAGCTCTCAAATGAGACCAGCAAAGAGAATAGAAGCTATGACTAAGCCAACTATGGAACAAAATGTACGATAGCTGAATCAACAAAGTGAGGAAGGATTTGAAATCTCAGGTATGACATCATGCTACACTTCTTGAATAGCAACAGTCTGTCTCTGCCATGAACTGCTTACTTCATACAAACGAAAACACTTCCCTGAAAAGTAGAGGTCAGAGTTAAATATGTAGTTTATGCAATGAAAAGGTGTAATTTAAAATAAGTTGTGTAACATTTCAGTTAAAAGAACATGAGAACTTTGGATCCTTTGCATGTTATTTTGAGTATTGGCCATTAGATAATTAGACAGATGAGAAAACTCATGGCAATTGATTGTTTCCCTTTGGTTCCCTAAAAAAGTATTTGTTAGAAAGCACTAGAAACAGGCTACAATTTACAAGCTAAGACTAATAGCAGTAGTAACTGCTAAACTAGTAAATTACAAGTAGTAATTTTTTGGTAACTACTAGAGAATTAACAAGCTTTTTTTGCTTTCTCAATGCTGCAAGAAGAAAATTAAGAGCAAAACTAGTGATGCAAAAATATGCTTGACTCAGATCACTGCATGCATTCTATGCTCATTGAAGGATACCCATATTCCCAGATATCAAAGCTAGCCTAGGTCTACATACATGTTACAAGTGAAAAACAGCAAAATAGACTTAAGTCTCCATGCAGTGGAACAGTGTTGAGAAGACAGGAAAGTTAACGTTGTACTAATTCTACTTTGGGAACTTGAGCATGATAACCAATGGCAATTAGAGAACATTCAATGTGATTCTGGAGAGCATCTTTCTCAATAATTTCATTCAAAAGAAAGGAACCAAGTAAGAGTGATTTGAAAGCGTATTGGGAATCAGAGCATAAACAGCAAGTCAATTCAAAAGCACACTTCTCAATAAAACTAAGCTGAAACACTAAAGTAGAGGCTCCTGGCTACCTCAAGGCTATGTCTGTCCCTTGTTCTCCTCCCCAGGCCTGACTCTGATCCTCACCCACAGGGTGATGTCCTGACCCAGCTTTAGCTGTGCCCCAGCTCCAGCCCAGCCCTGGTGAGGTGCCCCACGGTGTCCAAGGCTGCCCCAGGCCCCCCCTGCTCCCTGACTGCAATGCCAGGGTGGGCTCTGGCTGTGAGGAAATGCCCTGTCTGCCCTGGTGGGTTGCCCATCGTTCCCCACATCTGGTGCCTGGGCAGCCACAGCCCCCACTGTGCCCTAGCACTGGCGATGATGTGCCATTGCTCCCCTACGATTTCTGCTGTTACACGTATACCCTTTTAATGACTCCTGTGCAAAAAGCATAAGAATAAAGATGTGTTCCATAATTTTAGTTAAAGGGGAGGTCAGATTCTTTACTAAAACTGTGAGGGATTTAGAAGTGCCTAAAAGACAAGTGTAAACTTAACCATAGCCTTCCTTAGTGATAAAGCCTTTCTAATCTTGCAGCAATTGTTTCGTGTAATACCTGTCAGAAAGATTACTAAATAATCTACTTCAGAAATCTCTGGGATGGGAGAACATTGAAATCTCCATGAAGACATTATGGAGCAGCAAATGAATTATGCATATCCCAAGCTTTGACTAAAGAAAATACTAAAGAGTTCATATTAAAGTACAGCTTTAAAGCCTATTATATTTTGTAAAACATTTTTCTGAATCGACTTTTTTCACTCACAATTTAAAAGTTTACCCCAACTGAAAATCCTCAAATTTTCACTGTACTAGACATTGTGTCCGTGATCTCTACTGGCTACCCATCCAATAACAGCAATTTCCATGTCTCATCACTGTCAACATGGCACTCTGGGCTCTGTCAGCGTGGCTGTGTCATGACACTGCTTTCTGAACCCATGCATATTTTGGCAAAAAAACCAAACAAAAACAAAACAAAACAAAAACCCACAAGCTGGAAAATCTACTTCTAATTTTTAAACATACTTAAATGAATCAGGAAAACCCCCACAAATTATCTTTCCAGTAAAAAAAGATGACTGGTGTTACAATGCAGCAATTGAGTGGATCCAGAGATTAGGGAGAGATATGTATTTGCTACCTAACAATATATCTGTGCTATCTGAAAATCCTTACCTGAGAAGATGGAAATTTTAAAATAATTAGAAAAAACTTATTTATTAAGCAAAAGGTTTAAAATTTACACCACACTATTGATAAATATATATCATAAGTAAAATTAGCACACATTTGGTAATTTATGGTCAGAGATTATTTGTGAGCATTGCATATCTGTAGGCTTGATTCTTGCTTAATTGATACTGCACAATCAAGAGGTAACTCCTTATTTTTCTTTTAGCATAGAACAAAAGTTCAGCCCATTGGATAACAAAAGAAAAGCCTGTGAGTATTTGATAGTATGCATAAGGTCTCTGTGATAAGAGCCTTCAAATTTAGGCAAATAAGACCACTTGTAAAATATTTTCCTTTCCATTTGCAAGCTGTTTCCATTCATCTTCATGCATAAACCAGAATTTTTTGTCTTGACCAGAGATGAGAAAGGGAAAAAAAATTTAACCTGTATTGAGTCTTTACTATGCTAAGTAGCTGCTTCTGGAGAATAAGCTCTTATTTTTTCTTCATGGGCTTTAGTTTGGAAACAGGGTATTTAAAGGAAAGAATTTTAAGAGGAAATGGCAAATGTAAAATTAGGATCTAGAAACATTTTAACATTTAAATGTTTCAATTTGCACAACAATTGGTCATACATTTATGGGTTAACTGGGGACACAGCTTACAATTAACAACTGGATTTTAGAGTATGAGACTAAAGCTGCATACAAGTAGTAGTATAATCTACCCACCCTTCTTAGTATTTACATGTACTTCATTACCAAGAAAAGAGTATCATTCTCCCCTGCTGTGAAAGCAGGAATATAGAAGAGAAGGCTGAGGACAATGTTTTTAGATCCACAAGTATTTAGATACATACTGGCATTTTGGAAAATTAAATTAGATGTCAAGATTTAAAGCTTCCAGCAAAAACAAAACAAACCAACCCAAAAACCAGACAACAGACATAGCAAAAATTATGTTAAAGTTGCTATTTTCAGTCAAACATTTTGTATTTTTAAGATGAACATTTGCTGAATACAGGTGCTGTTTGATCTTCAAAGACAACCTCCTCAGGGCACAAGAATAGTCTGTTCTCATCAGGCAAGCCTGTGAAAAGGTCAGCACAGATGAAGACTGAGGTCCTGACTGAGCTCAACTACAAAAAGGAAATGCACAGATGACAGAAGTGGGGACAGTCTGCAAGGGAGGAGTGCAAAGGCATTTCCCTTCTTGTAGGAATGGATGGAGTAAAGCCAAAACTCAGTCTGAGTTGAAATTAGCAAGGGAGGTGAAGGTAGTAAAACAGCCTTCTGTAAGTATGTTATCAGGAGAAGAATGGATAGACCTGTTGTGTACTGGGGCAAGGGAACTAATGATATGGGTCATGGAAAAGGCTTGCTACTTTGTGCCTTTTTTGCCACTCAAATATCAATCAGTTTATAAAACACATTAAGACAGCAGTCAGCATATTTGTATATAAATTAACTGCACCCCAGGCATGATCTAGGTGTTTACAGGAGAGAGACTTCATTTGGTTTTGGTCATCTAGTTGTCAAAGGCTTTGGAATCCTATCCATGGCTCAAAGTTGAACTTTAGGTTTCCAGAAATCTTGAAATCATTTCAGGGTTTTGTTAAATTAGTATTAGTCCAGCTTCTGTCTTAGAAGTAAGCAAAAACATTTTCAGGGAATTTGGACCTGGAAACTGCACATTCTCGTAGCTCTAATCCTAGATGACTTTGCTGTGAAAAGGGAATCTTTTTATTTAGTTTTTTTAACATTTTCATATATTTCAGAATTTAGTCCAGCATTTTGTTCTGAAACATGCACCGTTAACCTTACAGAAGAGGGCTTCAAGTTCTGGTTTGAAAAGTGAAAAAATGCACTATTTTATTATTACTTGTATTTCAATTTTTTTTTCTCAGTATCTACATATTTTTACAGCAGCACAAAGAACAGTAATAACAGCACCATCACATCATGCCTACTGTTGTTTGCATGAGAAGAGATGAAGGAAATAGCTACCTTACTTAGGAGCTATTATGGTTAACTCAGGATACACCACTTTGCCATTGTGTTGAAATGGCAGCTTTCTGATGTAAAGCACCCTGGAGCAGAATTCAACACTGATGTTACTTATTAGATAAGTAATAACAGAGAGGACATGGGGTTTTGAAGAGTAAGCCCTGCTGTGTGCCTAAGGGTACTGTAGAATTATGAAATTCAACATGGCATATGTGACAGGGGTTGGTGACTCCTTTTAATTATGTGTGCTTTTGGATCAAGGCATCGCACAGAACCCTTAGTGACAGAAACTGGAGCTTGAAACCTGCAGTCCCACAACAGACAAAGAATTCTGTTAACTCAGCAGGACATTGAATAATCTATTGTAGGTCTACAATGGAAAATAATGGAAAGATAAAAACATTTCTGCTAGTGTTAAGTATATTTAAATTACTTCTAACATCACAATAAAATACTCTTCTTTTAGAAACCACCAAATGTAATTTCCCATTTGGACAATGTACTCAGAGCAGGGCCTTCTGATACCTGGATGTTTTAAGATATTCCAATTAAAATGTTAATTACTTGTTTAATTAGATTTTCTAATATCAGCTTTCTTAAATCAAAGTATGGCCAAAATATTAAAATTAATAACAGAATTTAGTAATATTTTCATAGAATAGCCAGACACAATAGATTAACATTTTTCATAAGAGTAATGTGGCCGTAGAAGGGAAATATTTGTGTGTAGTTGCATAAGGAAACAATGAAGGGATAAAAAGTTGCCAGACAAATGCAAGATAAGCATAAGATACCAGAAAGAGGTAGGATATCCTGGCCATGCATACCAAAAAGCTTCGCTGGAATCAGAAAACACACATTTCTTGGCTTAGGGACAGGGAGGCATTAGACATCAGAATTAAATGAAGAAAATGTGAGAAAAAAGAAGACAAGCCCAGACTGGTTTTCTTTCAAGGAGCACTCAAGCCTGGTCATCCGGGCCTTGATTGCCAGGCCCATCCAGGACTCTAGCTACCACTGCTAAATATTTTGGTTTTTTCATGGCATTGTATATTCACATCGAAGTTATAACATGGATGCCAAAGACAGTTTTGTGTAAGTAGTGATATCAATTTATAATATGTAAGAATTCACCATTGTCTTCAAGTGTACAGTTATTATGTGAATTTGATAAGTTTACTTCAACAAACACCCCAGGAAATAACCTTCATTCCTTGATTCTGTCTGCCTTTAACAACCAGTGGGATACTTAGAAGCAATATAAAGTGTATCACCAGAAAGGTAGAGAACTTTTCTCAGAATCATCAGTACAGTTCATGACAATAGATACCAATTTTATTTACACTGAAATTTATCTTAAGGTTATATATATTATACTGTGTTCCATATACTTTTCAAAAGTGGTACAATTTTAATTGCAAACCAAATAAGAAGTAGTATAGGAAGTTTATTGAGCTTTCCAAATATAAATTTCACAAAAAAAATTATTTTTTTCACAAAGTCTTAAGTTATTTGGAGAACTGAATTTAACTCTGTAGCTTTGGTCAAATAGGAACTTTTCCACACAATTTAAAGAAGATGGAAGATTAAAGCCTTTTCTTTATTTCTCTAACAATATGAGGTGC
Organism: Prinia subflava; assembly: GCF_021018805.1. NCBI lineage: Eukaryota > Metazoa > Chordata > Aves > Passeriformes > Cisticolidae > Prinia > Prinia subflava. Next base: position 20,362,029 of record NC_086253.1, on the reverse strand, counting down.
AGCTGAAAACCCAAAAATTGTGTTTCTATGTCCTAAGCTGAAGATCTCTCCTCAGATTTTAAAATAATAAATCATAAAAATGGCACATTTAGTGCTTTCTGGAAAAGTTTAGTTTTTAGTAGTCTTATTGTATGATCACAACTGAAAATAGAGGTTTATCTTTGTTTATTGTACTGAAACCCAGAAGGATTTTCAGCACTTTTGTCTTCTCAGTATGCAGAGTTGCTTACGTTTGTGAAGGCTGAAATATCAAACTCAGGAGTTTTTCACAGTATAGATAACCTGTCTGACAATTATGTGCTGATAGTTTTGAAGACTCTCTTGCACCTTATGTGGTTTGATCAATGAAAACAAAATACATGGCATGTAAAACATAAGGTCTATAGTGTATGGATAGTGGGTGAACATATAAAGCAGAAGGGACATTAAAAATTAATAACAAAAAAATCCATTATTCTGAATTGAAGGTGGATTATATAAGAATAGTATAAACTGCAACTAAGAGGAATACATAAAGGCTCACTTGTGTGAGAATTTGGAAAAATGACACCTACAAAGGCACTTAGACATTTGAATGTATGACTTTTTCATAGCATATTAAGTATGAAAGTTTGATGTCAAAACAGATGTGGGAAGAAATTTTGCACTTGAACAGATTTATATAAAAGTAATTTATATTCTGGTATACATCGGCCATAGATGTTAATCCTATGCTACTGGGAAAGTTATATTACATTTAGTCCTTTACATACTTTAATTATTGGTATAAGTTTTTAATAAAAATATTGATATATTTGAGCCATTAAAAAATTGTGATAAAATCATTAATTCTCTATATTATAGGAATGTTCTTCTGGAAAAGATTACTTTTTTATTATTATTTTTGAATAAAATAAAGCCAAAAGCATTTTGTTTCACTGTGTTCTTCTGCTACCAATAAATCTCAGTAAATATAATGTTTGAAATTGAAATTTCAAACACACACCCTCCTCCCACCCAGTAAACCAAGAAAATATTTCAAAGGTTTGAATGTTTTCTTTTTTGCTTTTTGGTTATGAGTTCTGCCTCGTTAAGCAGATGTACATCAAGAAGTCGTAACATAAGACAGAATGCCTATTTGCAAAGAAAGACAGAATTACTGATTCTGGACCTCTGTCTCTTTATATTTAAGAAGATTACAAAAATAGACATCCACTTTTTGAAACCACAGTTAATGAATTACTTAATCTGTCTTTCAGCAGTTTCAGTATGCTCCCTTAATTTCTTCCAAAGATCTAATCATATGCTAAAATTTAAAGTCACTGTAAGGAAAGAGTGCAAAACCTGCTGTGGTTTATATACAGGCTCATGCTTTGCTCTGAAATGGGAAAAGATAAAGACAAATTCTGCTTATGTTTTTGCAGAAGTGAATAAATGGGACTTTATGTTTCAACTCCATATTGTTACAGTGATAAATAAATTGCGATTTTTTTTCCCACTTACTTTGTCAATTGATAAACAGAAGTGGTTTAAATTTCTACTTCTTGTATTTTAGAAATGTACAAACATGATAACATTGGAAAAAATAAATGAAAAGCAATAGAGTCATAATTTTTATGTAGAAACGGTTCACAAAATGTCACTGAAATTCAGCAGATTTTTTGTTGTATGTGTGAGAGTGTACATGTGTGTATGCACTACACTTTTTCTATGTAGAACTACCTGACTACATGGCTTACAGAAATTTGGCTCCTTGTAAAATACTAATATTTTGCAAATACTTCTGATTTAACATCTTGAGTTGTCCTGCAAACTGGCATAAATCAATCTACTTTGTAAACTTTTTGTTCATTTCTTGACAAATTGTATGGCAAAATTTTTAACACTTCTAGAAAGGATCTTCTTCCAAGATATATTTCCAACATGGATTGATAAGCATGGTTTGGGAATTTTTGAGATTTATGGTTCTGCAGTCTTTACATTGGACTCTTTGTGTGTGTAGAATGTGAACATCTCAATAATATTTCCACCTTTGCATCTCTTCTACTATTTAAATGGGCTTTTGGTCAAATGAAATCGAAAAGAAGAAATAAAATAAACTCCCAAACCAAATAAACCCCAGCCTTTGTCAAGATAGTATCAAAGATGAACCTTAAAGATCTATTTTGTGTATATAGGGAACTGCATTTTAAACCAGGATTGATATAATTCTCAGCTACTGCCTCCTCTCAGAAGAGCAGTACCCATCTCAGCATACATAGCAGGGTGAACAGTGAGCTGACATTAGAGGGCTGATATAAATTGATTATTTTTCAGGTCAGGGCAATTTTCTGAATACCCAAAAGTTGATGATGTCTCCTTCCAAGTACTCATAGCAAGAAGACAATAGTCAGCCCATTTATCTTTGTCCAAGATTGTTTGTAATTTTTTGTATATATTTTGTTTTATATTCACACTTTGGTCACAGGTAGAAGTTTCCTTCCTTTTCGGCCCCTCAGACTATTTCTGGATTTGCTCCTAGATATAAAACAATCCATACAATCCAGTTCCTAACTGAAAATTAAATTAAAGGAAAAGAGTATGTTTGAAATCATATATAGGAGAGGTCCCTATCAGCACCCACGCTAACACTAAACTGTCAACCAATGCTTTATTGACAAAATTCCAAATCTCCATCATTTCTATTTGACTATGGTTGAAAATCATAAAACTCATCTTTTACATGTTCTTAGGGGATCATTATATTCCTGAGAGCATTCAGGAACATAAACCATCCCAGACATTAAAACTATGGAACCTTTATCATCCTACAGTGTTAAACAGAAAAGTAGTATGCTATTACTGTGTATCTGTGACAATCTAAACAAGAAATCTATTCTTTACTTCTTGGAAGAACAGTAAAGAATGCACATTGTGCAAACATTCTTTTTCACCTATCTCTTCTGTCCTACTTTTGATATCCTAGCAGAAACTTTAAATTTAAGTAGTCTCTTTTCAGTTTAATTTTTTTTTCATACTTTCTGGAAAATTCAAAGTTTGTCTACTGAGGACTTCTAATTTAAGTGTCCTCTGCACCTTGAGGCCTGTCCCCATTTTATGAAATAATGCACATAAAAAACACTTGTTTTCATCTGTTTGGCAGAAAATAATCCTCTACTTGGATCTAGGGGTTTAATGTCTCTTTGCACTTAGCAATCAAATAGAAAATGAATGCAATAAATCTTGGCAGGCTCAGTCAATTCCAGGATTCTAAATACTGCAAAATAATGTCATTTTGACCTTAAAAGACTTATATTGTCATCCTTGTTGTAAGGGAACAATTCCTTTCTGCTGTAGTATCAAAATGCCCTTTTGGGTTGAGTCTGTGAAGAAATAGAGAGGGCAGAGTTATTTGCAGCCAAAGCAGACATCTGACACATGGAATTCCTTTTATTGCTTAGGATGTGAGCAGCATCTGGGAGGAGCTGCTCCATACAGTGTAAGTTTTGGTTTTTTCTGTGTAGTAAATGAAGCAGAAAGCATTAGTCTGTAGAATCATAACACAGACACCTTTACTGAAATACGTAGAATATGTGGCACTTTTTCAACTAGTGAAATACACATTAGGATAAGCATAAACATATCTTTGTTGATGGTACTTTATCCCTATATTTGCTGTATTTCAAAAGACATAGAGATTTTGCAAAATATTAGGACTTGATATAGAAATGAGAAAACAACCAGCTCAGATGCATTTCCAAATAGAAATTCTATATGTCTCTATAAGACAGAGGTATTTTTAGAGCTTGAGAAGGCAACCTTTGACACCTACATTTTGCTACAATAATTTTTAGATAAATACCCCATACTAACATAAGACAATATATCATTGTATTTATATTCTTGTCTGAAGTTTAACTAATGGAAGAGACACTGAGAAAATTCTGCAGATGATAAGAGAGACCTCTGAGTATAAGAAACATGGTACAATCTCACAAAAATTACAGAGCACCACAAGTGATGATTGCATTTCAGAGCTGTTTAAGAGCGAGGAAAGCGACTTCTGAACTGATGTCCTAGCCCATCCTTGTCTCCACAATCAAACTTGGACATCCCAAGGCTGTGACTGACCCCAGTTCTCTGCAGTGGGGCTGATCCTGATCCCCACTCACCTCCAGATATCCCAGTGAAACCCCAGCCCTGCACTGGAAGATACTCTGGCATTCTGCTTCTTCCCCTATAGAACTACTGTGTCTATTAAATTCTGTGGGATCATCTCTTTGAGTCTCAATCTAAGGATTACTTCAGTTCCTGACAAAAGAATTGGGTTAAAGATAGAAGTATTTCAATATTCAGTTAATTAATAGGCAACAAAATTTTGTCTTCATCATTTCAGTCATGTTAAGTGATGTTCTTAACTGTATATAATAAATTAGACAGTTTAGTTGTACAGATAATTTGACATAATTTATTGTGTCACGGAAGTAAGAACCTTCCTAAAGTGGATCACTCTATATCTTTTATGATCACTGATTATTTTGTCCCTAAAGCTAAACCTATAGCCTCTCAGCATTTATTGCTTTATACTTCCAAGAACATCTGAAAATAGAATATCCTGGTAGTAGATCTGTTCTTATTCTTGAAAAAAATAAAACCAATGTAAAAATTTTCCAAGACTAACTTTTAAAAATTGTACAATTATTGAGATCCTGCAGCATTTAATAGTGCACTAACAAAGCTATGGATACAAGAAGTTTCTTCCTAGAACTCAAACAAACATCTTCTTGTTTACTTATGCAAAAAGAAAAATATTTAAAACTTTCTGTTTATTTTGTTTCCATTCTTAACATTTTTTCTTTTCTTTTCTGATAACCCGTCTCTTAGTTTTATGACAATGAAACGTTACTGGTTGCCTGCCCTGAGGTTTGATTATTAAATATGTGCCTTTGAATCTTCCAGTGTGTAACCACAGCTCTGATCCAGTCATGGGAAAAGTATAATAATATTCTATCTTTATATAAAGGAATTTTTTGCCATTTAAATTTACCTGTGTAGCTCAGAAGCAGAAAATCCAACCGTTTTGTCATGAACACTTTCAGTCAGGGAAGTTAATAGCAATGTTTGCCTAATAATTCAATGAAGAAAAACAAACCACAAAGAGCATGCTGATTTCATTTATCCTATTCTAATGTTTTACAGCATACACTTTTATTTATGTGACCACTTATCATTAAGTAATACTTGGTAATAATAATACATACTGGTTTTGTTGATATGAACTTCTAAGGGTCATCTTACATTTGTGTTTAAAACAAGTATTTTCAGAAAATGTAGGGTAAAATCTATTCAACTGCATAAAAAAGTAATAATATATTACTCACAGCCATGGGATTTCATGACTAAATTCTGCTCTTACTTATATTATTATTACTTTGGTATAGTTTAGAATAATTGGAAGGTATAATTAGCTCTTTTCAGTTTTCACATTGTAAAACTTTGATTGTGAAAGTTTCATGTAGTAGTTTGGAGGAAATGACTAAATCAACAAGAAGGGAAAAAAGTCCATATTGTTTCTGAAAGAAGAAATAAAAACGTCTCAAATTCTCACAAGAGACTCAACATCCTTGTGATTCATAACAATTTGGTCTTAAATAGTTATTCAGCAAGTAGAATCCTACAAAATTTTTTTCAGCTGACTTTGTTTTTCTCCATGTATTATAGCTGTTTATTCTTTTTAGAATGGTGCATTCAGTTCAGCAGTCAGTTAAATTTTGATTTTGTCTTAGTTCCAGTAATTGGGGAAAGACATGCATGCATAGGTAAAACATATATATGTACAAGTATGTATTGCTGATTGGTGAATGTAGATGAGAACAAATGAGAACAAATAGCATCAAATCCAAATGGGAGGATGACATGAGTTTATACTGTATAACATACAAAATATATTATGAATTGGCTTGTTTTATTAAACAAGAGAATAGAGTGATTCACCTTCTGAGTCCTGTACCATGGGTCTCATCAACACTGTTCAGACAAAACCTCCTTCTGGTTTGTCATCTTTAATTTTTGAGAGCCTACATTCTCAGTCCAGCTTTGACAAAGATTAGATCTTTTCTTTCTTCTGCTAGCAAAAGGCATCAGGAGAATAGAGCTTCAATTTGGCAGACATTCAAAAGTTTCAGGCTTTAAAAAATGCTTGGATTAATAGGACAACAATCAAACATGTTTTACAGTCCAACAAGAAAACAAATGCAGAAATGGATAATCAGCATGGGGTAGAAGCAAAGATATGCTGTTGATTTGAAGCATATGCAATAATTGCACTGAAACAAGATTAAAATAAATTCTGCATCCCAAATTAGACTTGGTGAATATTTTAAATCAGTTCATTTTTTTTTTGAATTGCATGACTAAACTCCCACTGGTACCTCTGTGCCTCAAACCCAATATTTTCTGAGATGTTTTTCACTTTTCCTGAGTCTGGTCAAGCAGACAGAGTGGGAGTCATTTATAATGGGTTGTCTCTCAGCTAGCACAATGAATTTGAACAAGAAATCACTAGAACTAAATATATTCTCTTTAGAATCAGAAAGAGAAAAGTATTTTGTCTGCAAATCTTTGTACTCAAATCTCAAGATTATTTGAGAATATAAAATAATAAAGCTATCTTTGGTGAATATCAATAGACTTCCTGGAAAATTGTTAAGAGGGTGACATAAATATTCAATACACATGCTGAAAGTTAAATTTCTCTATATAAGTGGATATTGAGATTGTATTAGCTGTCTATCAGTCCCTTTCTGAGCTGAGAAATACTGAAGAAGAAGCTAGTAGTTCTTACAGGTAACTTTTCACTGGAATTTTCTAAGAAATAGAATTATATTGAGCCTATGATGCCAAGAAGCAGAAATTAAAATAGAAAGAGGTTTGAAATGTAGTATTTAATTGAAATTGTCCTAAGATTCTGAAAAAATGGATAATGTTAATTCTGAAAACAAGTGCAGAGAATCACTTACATTGGTACCAAAATGAATTTTTCAAATGTATTGATATGTGCTTTTGAATAAACCCCTTCATTTCTACCACCACTGTCACCAGAACATTACTCTTGCTAATTAATTATCTTCAAAGTACTCTAGACATAAAATAAAGGTTAATCACAACATAATTAATTTTCTCTATTTTCTGTTTTTTATAAAATATAGAAATTTTCATTTCTAAGAAGTAGATTATTTTCTTATTTCTTCATGGATACATTGTGAAACAGTTCCTAATGTTAGTTAGAAATATTTAAGTCTGCCTAGTTCCTTCCCTGAGGATTCAGGTACTAACCACAACTTGGGAGATCTAGTTGCTTGAGGAAAAGCTCCTTAGGAATTACTTTTTTTTTTGACTTTTATTTATATTGTTTTTTTTTTTTTTCTTTATTTCATCCATACAGTGAACTCTTACACTTTCCCTGGGAGAAGTTGGAATGGGTAGTACTCCTATATTGGGTATTCATTGAATATTTATAGCAAGCCTAGTAATATCAAAAAGTTTTGTTTTAATCCTTAATATTCTGTATGTAATTAAAATCCTAATATATTATCTTCCTAGTATTTTCCTGACAAAACTTTTATAACTCGTTAAATAACACCAAGATAGAATACTTCAAATGAACATGCTGAGCAGTGTAACAAGCCTAAATACAGTGGATTTTTTGACAAAATCACACAGATCATTTGAGAAGATGCTAAAGGATTAACAATTACTTTGCTTATTTTAATAAAATTAGAAATCAGTTGCTGAAACTCAGTCCAAAATAATTGTGACAGCAGATTTCCTGCATAGCAGTAGAGCATCACTCACATATTCAGAAGTGCTGTAACACAGGAAATGGTACTCAGCAGGAGATAACAAAAAATATTAATAATTTAATTTTTATCTGTAACCTGCAAAATTCTTCAGTTTTAGGGAAGCTAAAATAGCCTATTGAATGAGATCAGGTTTATTTCCTTCTAAAGAAAATTCAAAGCCAAAAATAATGCAATTATATTTTTTATTAATATATTAAAGCAGAAATAATGCAGATTGTTTTCATTAAAGACTGAATTAATGAATATGAAATTTTTATGATGTAAACTTTTTTTACTAACCATTGTACTTGTACAATGATCAGGTTTAATAATTCTACCTTCTGGTCCCTTTTTTGTCCATCCCCAGATATTTTCAGAATCCATCTGGATATAGTCTTAAGAAAAACTTAGAAACTGTCAGAAGTTACTAATTTCTGTAACTTTGTGGGAGAAGTAGGAACCTAAACCAAATTTTCTTTATTTACTTCTTTGAGAGGTAATATTTAGTAGATTTTTTTTAACTAGAAAAAAAGCGACTAGAAAAAGCGACTGTGTTATTAGGAAATGTTCCTTTTGCTTATCTGAGATATTTTAATAAGCTCCTTAGCTTAATGATCCATCCAAAAGTTTACTTCAAACCACTAAATAAATAAAATAAAACTAATCACTACTAGTATTTTGGTGTTCCCAACATTGGAACGCAAGACAATTTTTAAGCTATTGGAAAAATTCTACAGAGTTTAAAAAGGATGACATCAGTAGGAAACTTTAGATATTGGGAGGGGGAAATTCAAATGTGCAGGAATTGCTCTAAGTCCCATCAGAAAATAAGTAAAAATATCAGTAATTCTCTGGAAATCTTGTATGTTAGTCACACTAATTGTGTGATATAAGCTAACAAGGACCAACCACCAACTGAGGTGGTAATGTGTTTTCAGAACCCAGTATATTTCAGAACTATTGTATAGGAACTGGTTAAGTACTCGGAAGATGAGAGCAGAAAATGAATTTTGCTACTTCTTTCACAGACAAAATTAAATTAAATCCTGCATTTACCATTCACTTATTTTATAAACTTCTCCATCCTTATTTTCTAGAAAAGAGAAACTACATTATTTTGATTGCCTTTCTCATCATAATTTAAGTCAGCATGCATCTGACCTCTGATTGATATTACTTAGCATATGATCAATTTAATTAGGTATCTTCTACATAGAGAAACTGGATAAACCAGTGTCCCATGAGCACACAAATTTAATTTTACTTGTAAAAACACACCTTTGAAGAAACCTTGTTTCAGCTGAAAAGTGTATCTTTGGTTTAACATCAAACCACTTTTGAAACAGGAATTTGTTCTTGGAGTATTAAAAGTTTCAGCTTATAATTTCAGAAAAAAGTAATAATTCCCTCTTGAGGGAAATTCATCACCTCTTGAAGAAAATATTCCACTGTGGACAACAATTTCACTGACATAGTCACATACAGCAATGTGGCAATAAAGGTGTAGAGGGAAATGATTAAATTATGACAAGAAAGGTGTCGAGTCCACAAAGGTACAGTTATCAGGGTTTAATTAAAAAACATTGGAATTAATGAGACTTTTCATGTCACTGGACTCCAGTCCAGGTCCCTGGGCTTCAGTAAGAATAAGGAGAAGAGGGAATGTATATAATAATTATCAAAAGGATGGAGTAAAATATTGGATGGCAAAAGTCCTTTTGTAGTCCAAAGTTGGACATCCATTCAGATCCTTTGTGTCTAAAAGCAGAACAACTTCCAAAGGAATAGCAGAAGGAAAAGGAGTGATTCTTAACTTACATCATAATGAGTTAGAGAGAAGGAAGAAAATCAAGAGATATTATGAGAAAAGAAATCATTTGAACACTATCATAGTCATTAAAAACTACACAGTGAAAGAACTATTTATATTATATATCACTTGATTTCCTTTCCTAAATTTAACTTTAAATTTTATTTATTTTTTTAATGGATAAAGAAGACCATGATGAGATTTTATTGATTGCCTTTTGATGGTGTTTATTGTAGATTTTAATTTCTGGAACTGTTCTTGAATTTCATCTTCATCAGGCCTAATATCACAAGTAATTTGACTTTTTGAATGAGTGGTTGGCACTTCACCTGAGTTCAAACGGGTCTTTAGTGATCTGGAATTGCAAATTCTTCAGGGCAGATTTTCAACACTGCTCACAACAATAAGTTATGTAGTATTTGTAACTGCTGAGTGCTGAATGCTCCAGGCTCTGATAATTGGGCTCTAAGCTTTTTTCTCCTGTCTTTGTTGTTGTTATGCTTCTTAATCTAGAAAATGCAAGAGATACACTGCAATAATTATCACCAAACTACTGTAGAACACACTCATTTTCCTGATGAGAATAAATCTTTGTCAAAAAACATTTCCTGTAGACTCTGTCAATGTGTTTGTTTAGAGTTTGTACAAATCTTTGCTATTTTTATACAGTTGTGTGAGCAGGAGATTTGAGACAGCTAAAAGTATTTGGGTAATAAAAGTAATGTTCGTGTTTTCTGGTTTTTTTTGTTATTTGTTACCTTTCCCTTCAGAGAGATCTCACACCATAAGGATTGCCTTCTGAGGGCTCAACTTCCTAACTTAGTTCAGTGATCCTAGCTTTGCCATTGGTTAAATCAGGTGAAATGTAGATTGGTGAAATCTAGAAATTTCATAACAGGTTTTCATGTGGTGCTACTATATGTTTTTCAAAAAAAACTCGGGTTCACAGGAAATTATTAATTTATCGTGTTTTAATGATTTCAGTGAAAACTGTTTTTGAAGCTATTTTAATTTTCTTTAAATATGGGTGGCTTTCAGTCTTCTGTTTCTTTGATAGACATGCAGTTATTTATGCAAAAATAACCTAATAATCAGCTTCAATCCTCGTGGTATCCCAAACTTATATTACCTTAAAATATCCTTGATGTCACTCTGTTAGACAGCTGGGTTAAAAATAAAATGCCCTTGATCTGTAAAATACAGCTTAGCAGCTATAAAAGTGAATGATAACATCTTTAAAAGAAAATTTAAAAAGAACAGGTGATGATCAGGATAATCAAAAGAAAAGATAGTCTAACTAAAAGAAAACTAAAAAATCTCCAATAAAAATAGCTGTTTAGCTAAACAAAGTTTCTTGCACTCTTTTTTGTTCTTACATGTATAGTGAGCTACCCAGAAAATTATGTTCAAATTAACTTTAAAAATTATGTTTAGTTTTTTATGGGTACCTGCCATAAGTTAATTTAATACAATGTGCATTTAAAAGGTAACAAATGAAATTTCACTGCTGGAATGGAATGAGGTAACCTAAAGGAGGAAAAGGGAGAGGCATAAAAGGGAATGGATAATATAAAAATATGCATTCAGAGTAGCTTTGCCAGGCTATACCAACCAGGCCAGGTATATGTCAATACAGTATCAAAAGTCATAGGCTTAACTGCGAAGAGAGACATCTTCCATTTATCTGCACTTGTTAAACCAAATACAAATCAGGATCCATATCCTTTTTTAGAAGGTAGGTTTAATGTTGGAAGACAAGCAAAAAAATTCCCTGGTGTAGTTATATATTTCAATGATATCCTATTTGCACTCACCTATTTACTTGACTTTATGCCCACACTTTCATCAAAACTATAATAAATAACTAATTTAAAGACTAAAACTATAGTTATGATTTTTTTTTTAATTTGTTGGTTGGTTTTCCAGTGGGATTTGTGTTTGCTTTTTTGTTTGTTTCTTTCTTACTTTTTGAGACAGAATTTCAGCAGTTGTCTGTCTAAACCAGAGTTGTAATATAAATCTAGTCTGAAGAACACGCTATTCAGGAAACACGTGGCACACAGTAACCTTGGAAACTAGTAGCCTAAGAGAACTGCCTAATGAATTTGGAAGTTGAGAATTCTGCAAAATAAAACTAATATTTTTCTTTGGATTTGAAATTGGGTTCAGATGTTTACATCCTTATTAAATGAACGATAGCCAGTTAATATTTTCTAGTATGCCCTAAACATTAGTTAATCATTAATACAAGAGACTTCTATTAAAAATTATTTTCTCCAAGAGACTTCCTCGCACCTTTTTCTGAATTTTAGAGATTTGTTTTCATTTCAGTGCTGCTTTAAGGTAATTCTAATTGAAGATGTCCTGGCTGAGTTCTAATTGACATCAATATAATTTCCTTTAATTGCTTTGGCAAGCCTATGTGGGGGTCATCATGCTTGAGTACAAGAACCCAATATTTCTCGAAACAATATTCCAACATCTTCCCAGTTTCCTAAATCCAGCACACAGTATTTTGGAATATAAACAACGCTCAACTGTAGTGCTACTCGTCTATCAATACCATAGTAGTGATTAACAAAACTAGGGGCTCGGGGGTTGAGGAGGCAAATCTCTTTTCACACTCTGTATTTGGCACAGCACATGAATTTGGCAGTGCATGCATTTCCACGGTGCACACAGTGATGTTCATGCTGTGAGATCTAGGACAGACCTCAGACTGATCAGGCATTTGCAGGATCTCCTGCTAGAAACAGAACAAGCTGTCCACTGAGGAAAAATTGCAACTCACTTGGAATATTTAACTTAAATATTTTCTTTGAAATAAAACCAATACAATACCAGGGTAAAGTAAAGAAAGAGAAGGATCACACTGCACATGATGGCAAATCTGATTAAAAAAAAAAAAAGATTCAAAACTGAGAGAATGATGATTGGATGAAAAGGCAGGTGGAACATGAGGCTGCCCTGCAGGCTGTAATAAACACAGAGACTTCATGCTGATTCAGATCTTGCCAGGAGATGTCAGTTTAAAGTTGAATCTGTAACTGGACAAGGGTGTTTTGTTGGTTTCTGATTTTGGTCCAGCAAGAACTTCAAAATAACTTCCCTTCTGATTCAATAAGAAAGCAAAATTATTCAAGCAGATTTAGAGATAATGCACATGTTATTTCAAAACAATTTTCCATCTAATTATATTGCTTTTAATGAATTCTTTCTAACTTCTGATCTGGGAGACACCCTGCAAACAGTCACAAAGGACTAAATTAACTTGTGAATACCATCAAAATGGTTTAAAAGTTAAGTAAAGCTCAATTTTTTAGCTTCCTTGTTTAAATTCTCATTTCTACATTTTTCTTTTTGGTAAAAGAGTATTTCCCATGCAAGCAAGGCTGGTGCTTTGATTAACTCAAATGTGCTCCACCTTAGAAAATAAACTTGTGCTCAAACACTTTCAGAAATTTCAGTAAAAAAGATACATCAGAGGTTTAATAGTCTGGGGGAAGGTTTGGAGTTTTTTTGTTGTTTTTGGTTTTGGGTTTTTTTTGGGGGGTTTTTTGTGTGTATGTTTTTATTTCTTTTAGTGGGTTTTGTTTGTTTGTTTTGGAGTGGTTTGTTTGTTTGTTTTGTTGGTTTAGTTATAAGCTGCTATGTTCTGTACCGTAGGATGAATTCTAAAAATATCAGAACATTCTCTTGATGTAAAACTCAAAGAATATTTCACATTGGCCTTCTAGAAATATTATTTGTTCAGAATAACGAATTTGCCACAGCAAGTATCTTCAGCTGGGAGGTACTTTGACCATATGACTGATTGCCATCTCATATTACATGACTGTAGTGTACTCACTATGGTAATGTTAGTATGTCAACACCCACTACTTTTGTAAAATAGCAAATAAAATCTTTTGTGGCATACCTAATGAATTGCATGTAAATGTTTTCATTACTGTAGGTATGCTGTTTTCTAGAATTTCAGCCTTATAAAAGTGTAAATATGGCCTTAATTATAGTTCATGTTTTAATATTCAGTCATTCTTTGTAAATGTTGATATTTCAATCATATCACAAAAAATTAAAGGGACACCATTATATGTTATCATATTTTATTTAAAAGATTATATTCCAAACTTTAAAAGCAGTAGTTCAACAATCTCAGAAAAAATTGACCTGAAAACCAAGAAACTACTGTTAACTGCAACATGTACAGGAATGTTCTCAAGTGCATTAAAATATAGTTTATCATATTTGGAATTATTTTTAACAACTTGAAAAGTAGATAAGTTATTTAAAACAATATATATAATTGTTATTGTTGCCACTACTTCTTTATGGTTTCTTCATTTAAATGTTAGAGTTTTGAGTAAGTTTTGCCTGCTCCACAGAAAGGCAAGATAGCTAATGAATTGAATTACACCCCTCACTGTCACTGAAAAAAGGTAATTATAGGTAAGTTTGTAATATCCTGACTAGAAAGCCTCAAAGGTTAGAATCTGCAGTTTTCAAGGTATACCCGAAGCAGCTCATTGTGAAAATCATATACCTATGATAATAGAGCAGAATTAAATTACCCAGACATTGGGGAAAGGGTCATTTAAATGCATCTTTGATGAAAAGAACAAAGGGAAGAGATTTCACTGGTAAAAGTGAAAGAAATAAAATAAGAATAATAAAAATTAATATAGTAAAAAAATTAACCAGCTTCTATTTCCGATACAGTATTAGATTTAGCTTTAAAATCCAAGACTTCATGTTTGTTGAATTAACAATATCTGTAGATGAATCAACAGTACCTCTTCCATAGTCTTGTTTCTACCATGGATGTTTGCCCTTCAGCAAATGCCTCTTTCACACATACAGTGTGACTGTATCTGCAAGTTGTGTCATCTAGATACTTCAGCACTTATGTCATAATGTGCATAATGCTTTTAATATATGAAGCATTTGGAGATGTTGGAAAGTAAAAGACTTTATACCCATAAAACTATTACTTTCCTTGCTACTAGATGACTGGGAATCTTTAAAACAATAAGGCACTTTCTAAATATATTAAAGATTTGCAAGGGAATTTTCCAGCTACTATATCACTTATTGCTTAGAGTAGTAAGATGCTTGAACATCTTTCAATTTCCTTTTCATAATCAAAGTTGAAAATTCATTTTAGACCAGGTACTGTCAATTAATCTGCACATCAGGTCTAGATATGAGTAAAATGAATTTGAAAGCAGTGAGACACAGTGGTTTCAGTGACTGACAGAAGGCCTAGTTTTTATGCTGTTTACAGACTTTAGAAACAATGACATTTTTAAAAGGCAAAAATGCATGCTGGTAACAGCAATCTAAGTGAATTATTTCCCTAGCACACTGAGAACACTGGAACAGTGTTTTCATAAATACAGTTCTCAGATCTCAGAAAGTTAAGCACATATTCTGAAACAGTGTTGTAATTAGCTTAGGATGTACCAAAATGCAAAAGACTGGTATAACAGCAACAGCAACGACTCTGATGAAAAAGCTGAAGCACAAGTCCTGTGAGGAGAAGCTGAGGGGGCTGGGGTTGTCTAGGCTGGAGAAAAGGGGGTTCAGGGGCCACCTTACTGCTCTCTACAGCTCCATAGGGTTGGACTGTTCTCCCAAGTAACATGCAAAAGGACAAGAGGAGATTTGCAAGTTGCACCAAAGGAAGTTTAGATGGGAGATTAGAAAAAATTTCTTCACCATAGAGGTTGCCAAGCATCAAAACAAACTGCCTAGGAAAGTGGTTGAGTCACCATCCCCAGAGGTATTTAAAAGACAGGCACATGTCCCCAAGTGCCATAAAAGTATTCTGGTAGTGATCTTGGCAGTGCTGGTTTACAGTTAGTTTACAGCTCAATGATCTTACAGACCTTTTCTAACATAAATGATCCTATGATTTTATAACCACGTTGGTGCAATTTCCAGGGACATTATATTCTTGTTTCAACTACAAATTTAACTTATAAGTTTAAAGAATGCACAAGTTGTTAGTATATCTGGCCAAAGGTAGTCTTCTACACATTTTCATCAGGAGGTGTAGCTGATCTAATAATCTTAACTTGGAAACTATGCAATTATAACAGTCAAATAAAATTCAATTGTTACCTAAAGCGCTGAAAAAGTATTTTAAGTAGCTGAACAGATATTTTGTGCTGTTCATGTTTGCTTATAGTGAAATTGTAATGGTAGCAGCAAAAAACTAGTATGTATTTTTCCTGTGTCAGACAGAACCCTCAGATGAATAGTGATGCTAAATTCTTTTAACTAATCTCACCAATTTTTTTCCTTCTTTTATGTGCAGAATTTTTACACAGTCCTATGAATTTGACAGTCACAGTAGGTTTTCTTTTTCCCTTGAGAATCCTGAATGTGAACATCTTTTTCAGTTTATGACACATTTGAGAATTCTTTTCCTTCCATAATTTTTCTCCTTCTTACTCACAATAGCCCTTTTTAAGTCTGGCAGTTCAGCCAATTTTTCACCTATTGTCAGTCTATATCTCCTCAGTTTAACACCTTGCTAAAATCAAGATGATGTAGATGACATCCACAGCTCTTCTCTTCCACATTTTTATGTTATAAATTTCTACTTCACAGAAAAGTATCAGGTTGGTCAAACACAATTTACCACGATGCATTTTAGGCACTTGCTAGTCAGATAATCAGATAATGCTAAGATCTTCCATAATTTTATCCAGCAGCTGAAATTAACTTTGTGCAAATTTCTCTAAGTACCATTAAATGGACAGTTCAATGGGCAAATGTGTAGATGAAGAGACAACCTTGCTAGAGCCAGGGGAGAAAGAGCAGTGCTTGATATCCAGGACAAGCAGTAATTTGTCCTGTCTAGGAAAATGGCAGAATCTTCAGGGAAAAACTCTACTTTCACGGCTAATTACATATTAGGAAAAAATTCCTGACTAAAACTGTGTAACTACAACAATCTCTATTCCGTGTTTTCAGCAGACATGACTTGGTATGAATTTTGTGCATGAGATCATAGAAATTCTGCATTTGTATATAAGCAAAGCAAGCTAAAACAGATGTAAAGCAAGCTAAAACAAATGTAAAGCAAACTTGTGGAATTATCAAATTTTTATGTTCCACAAACATGGATGAGATTTTTTAATATGACGAAAAAGAAAAAAGAGAAGAGAAAGGACTTTCCCCTCAGTACTATCTTTGGGCATAATTTTGGCAAAAGGGTGTTTGTGCGAAATCAACTCCAAATTGATTTGATCCAAGTACTAATTTATCTTTTATTGCTGAAAACAATTCCTGATTAAATTAAAAGAAGATCTGAATTCAGCTTACAGTTTACCTCAGCTGCTAACACAGGCTGCATTTTATTTAAAGACTAAAATGTCCCCTTTTAATTGATGCAAAAAAATGTCAAAAGAAAAGTCAAAGATTTTATTATTTTGGGTTTTTTTTTTTTAATCAAGTGAAATGCTCATTCTTGCCATTTATAAAAACAAAAAATACAGTATTGTTAAATGAGTTTCATCAATGTGATCACCAAGTGGAGTCATATAAGTATCACAGTAAGAATTACCTTAGACATAACATGGCTTTGCTAATACCTCTCACCTATGCTTTTAGATATTTTAGGCCAACAAAATACCTGTGCTAAGAGCTAAACAACTATATGTATGTTTATATGGCCAGATTGATTAACAAAGCATAGAGCTCTAAAATGAGTTATCAGAGCAGTCTTTTGATTCTGTCACAGCCAGATTGTTTAAAAGTGTTTGTAGACCTCATTTGCATATTTGTGAAGCCACATTAAACAAGTGCAGATGTAAAAAATTACCTGTGTCTTGAAATGAAAGTCAAGTAGTTATAACGTACATCAAAGGATTGTACTTGATTCCTTGTCATCTGGAACTTTAGTTGATTCTTTTTCCATTTTCTAAGCTGGCTGGTGAGGTTTTTTTTACCTAAATTTGAATTCATACACTGCAGATGATCATAATAATATTACCTTTGCTTTTATCAAAATGCATTGTACAAATTTATAATATATTTAAACACTTTTGTGCTTTTAATTAAAAAATAGGTATTACCTATACACTAAGTTGTTGTAGTTTAAATTTATGGGGGGCTCCCGGGGAGGGTCCCCTGGGAGACCCCCGGGGTCCTTGGGGTCGTGGGTGTTACGGTGCTGGCAGGCAAAGAGACTTCAGACTCCAGTGGGGTGCTGATGAGGTGAGGGTTTATTCACTGAGGGAGAGGGTACGGGAAGGGGGGAAGGGGAAGGGAGAAGAAGGAAGGGGAGCATCCGGAGGCCTCCAGGGGGAGAGGGGCAAGAGGGCGAGACCCCTTGCCTTAGCATTCTTATCACAGAGGTTCAAAGGGGTGCGGTAACATTCTCCAGCCAATGAGGTTACAGATACACCATACTGCAGGGAGGATACAGACTTGGGATAAACCATACATTTTCCAGGGGTGAACCAGAGCAAACCATTTCCATAAAATGCAATCCCACAAGTCACCCTTTTTTTCTTTAAAATCTGAGAAGAGAAATATGACATATGATAATTAACAATTTAAAAATGAAACAGTAATTACACAGTTTTGCAGCATGAAACCAAATACAATTGCAGTAAGGATTATGTTATACTGTGAACTTTTATCTGACCTTGTAATTACAGTAGACGGGTTATGTGAGTTTATATTGCAAGATTTGAAACAAGTTAACAAATTTGTTTGAGCCTTTCCAGTGTGACTGGCCTAATAGTGTCTAGCCTTTTCCAACTGGCTTTTCAGACCACCACAGCCCCCAGTTTAGGCTGAGGCGCCGACTTCTGCTCCCACTCTAGGGACAGGAAAACACGTGGAGTTCCCCGGGCTCCACACACGGCCTCAGATTCTCACCCACGGATCTGAGCCAAATCACTCCTTTCACTTTCCAACTGGTTCAACCAAAAGGACCCACACTCTGCATGCAATTGTTTACATTCGTCCATATGTACCCATTGGGGATTTTTTTCGTCCATACTTGCACCAGAAGTGTCAGAGACCTAACAAAAGACCCCCAGTTTTAGGTCATCAAAAGAAAAACAAAAGAAAAAAAACTAGAAAAACCGTCAAATACTTTCTTAGACACCAATTTAGGTTATCAATCACCCTCAGAACTAACTGAGGACAGTATAAACCCAAAAAGCGTTACTGATTCAGTAGTCTACTACTGAATCGTGCTTTACAAGAAGACAATCCAAAAACTGCTTCCCTTGGATCTACATTTGTGACCTGAAAAGGCCTCTGCTTTCTAAAACAGAAAACAGGGGAATCTGCAATATGAACACACACAAAAGCTAGAAAGGCATAATTGTAAAAACTACTTCATGGGGATGGGAAGGAAATGGAGGGGTTTGGGACATCCTGCTGTTTGGCCAGAACAGCAAGGGACAGGGGCAGAAAAACAGGAAAAGGGAATCAAAGTAGCATTAACAATTATACAAGGCTGCAAAACTGGTATTACAAATTCACTTTAGCTTTGGGTTTGGTTTCTTAGCGTTTACCTTGTGGGGCTTGGAAAGCGGAAGATGGGACTGAGGGCACGTGGCCATGGTGGCCATGCGGTCACAGTGCAGCACGTGGTGTCAGCCATGCCATGCCGGGTTTAGCAGGAAGGGGTTAACTCTCGGGGGTTTGTTAAGGGAAATAGGGTTAGGGAGAAGGAGCAGCGAGGGGAGGAGGGAGTAAGGGTAAGGAAGGAGGTTACACAATTTACAAAACTGAGTTTTGGAAGGTGCGGGGCTTGGGCACAACTGAAGACTGCTTTTTCCTTCTCTGATGGCTGTCGCTGAGTTCTTTTCGCTGCTGTCCAGGGGCGTTGGCTGCTCGGGCTCGCTCGACGGTGTGCAGGGCTCTTTTCGCCGCTGTTGACGGGCGGGGAGAGGGGCGCCTGTTCTCCGCACGGCTTCTCCCGGTGCTGGGGCCCGCGCGCGCTGCGGCGGGGCCGGGGCCACGTGTCGGCTCGTGCCGGGACTGCCCCGCGCCGCTGTCCCGTTGGGCTGCAGCCGCTCCTCCGCCGGGGCCGCTCCGCCGCTGGAGCCGCGCCGCGGGCACGCGCCGCAGCAGCGGTCCCGCCGCGCCGGGGCTCACGCCGGAGCCTCGCCGTGGCGGAGCCGCGCCGCCCGGGCCGCGCCACCCGGCGGGGCTGCGCAGCCCGCGCAGCGCCGAGGCGGGCCGGGGCCCCAAGGGGCCGGGACCCGGGCCCGCGCCGGGCTGGTCGGCGGTGGTGGGACGGCCGCGTGGTGGCTCACGAGGTCTCTGCGCAGTGGGGGAGGGGCCGCCCCGGTCCGCGATGGCCCGGAACACCCGCTCCACCGGAGACGGCACCGAAACGGAGTTACCATGGTCCATCTTGTCTCAGGGTCGCTGGTGCTGTTGCCCCATGTTGGGCGACATCTGTTGTTGTTTAAATTTATGGGGGGCTCCTGGGGAGGGTCCCCCGGGAGACCCCCGGGGTCCTTGGGGTCGTGGGTGTTACGGTGCTGGCAGGCAAAGAGACTCCAGATGGCTGCTGAGGTGCTGATGAGGTGAGGGTTTATTCACTGAGGGAGAGGGTACGGGAAGGGGGGAAGGGGAAGGGAGAAGAAGGAAGGGGAGCATCCGGAGGCCTCCAGGGGGAGAGGGGCAAGAGGGGCAGAGCCTTCTGCCTTAGCATTCTTATCACAGAGGTTCAAAGGGGTGCGGTAACATTCTCCAGCCAGTGAGGTTACAGATACACCATACTGCAGGGAGGATACAGACTTGGGATAAACCATACATTTCCCAGGGGTGAACCAGAGCTAACTATTTCCATAAAATGCAATCCCACACTAAGTCTTGTTCTTTAAAATAATTGCAGATTATTTCACTACAGTGGTTCAAATGGTACTTAAGAAAAGTATATATAACCTATAAGAACAAGAAAATTATGGAAACCTGTTAAATATGTAGCTCTTTCCAATGATCACAGAATACTTTGATCTGTAATTTGAAAAAAACAGAGAAAGTACAACTTGAGAAATTAAAATCAACATAGGAGATAAGAAGAGGAAATGAAGAAAACCCCCAATTTTACAAATCACTCTATGAAGGAAAATAAATGGGCAGAAGTCACTATGCAATTTTACACACTGTACTTTATTCCGCAGAGGGACAGACTTTTTTGGAACACAACAGAAAATTAATTTGTTCTTGGATTTAGTTCAGAGAGAATCACGAGAGCCATTTACTTCTGATGCAGTTCCAGTAAGAGAGGTATTATGCTGATTGGCATAAATTTCATCAGTTTAAATATATAACTTTTATTCTTGAGTCATCACTTTGGCAAAAATACTCATTCTCTATGACAAAAAATGCCCTAAATAAATGAAAAAAAAGAATTTAAAGTTCCACCTGCCAATTGTTCTCTTATATCATCCAAGAAAATGATATTCAATAAAGCTCATAAAATTCTTAAAATAAGAATTGGTTCTGAATTTCAGTACTTTTCTGCAAACAGTCAAAGAAGTCTATCTCATTTCATTAATACAGCTGAGACTATTTTAATCTTCTTCAAAGTTATCTTCACCTCTTCTCTTTAAAACATTCTCTGATATTATTTCTTGTTATTCAGGTGATTAGTGATTGATGTATCATAATTTTATATCTTGAGACAACTCTTTCATTACCTAAATCATGACCTGCAGAAAATATTGGGAGTCATGGAATCCCTCTTTGAATCTGCTTGTGACAAAACTACAATCTTGAGCAAACCCTCTCAAGTAGCTGAAGCCAAAACAATGGTTTTCAGCCAAAGAATCTGGCACAAAATCATTACGAGTTTTCTAGCTGATTGCTGTCAGATACAAAGGACAATCCATGATGCAGCGGGGCACAGAAAATACACAGTGAGTCACCAGGTAACACCAGAGCACTGGACATTATCTGGATAACCGCCAGTCCAGGTGGAGATGGAGTAACCAATGTCTTTTGGAAAAGTCTTTCTGGAAACCATTCAGCAATATTTTGTTGGAATATTTCCAGCAGTTTGATTCCTGCTTTCTAATGATGCTACTGACTGACCATAGCAGCAGCAATGGAGCTGTTAGATAAACTATTTATTGACCTCAGAATAACACACAATTCAAACATTTCTCTAGAGCTTTGTATTAGGAAATTGCGCATCATAACCATGTGGATTAAAGTGATCGTGTGGTGTCATAAAGTCTTAAAGTATGCAAATGCCAGTAATGCCTATGATCTACATAGGCTTTGTTTTTAAAATGCAAAACAAGCTGTTCCTTTGTAAATGTCTTTTAATCTCAAGAATTTCAGCAACATCAACTACAAGGCCTTCCAGTTAGATTGAGGCCATCCCCGATATCAATACAGAATGGGGAATGAACAGATTTAAAGGCACCCTGTCAAGAAGGATTTGGGGATTCCTGTGGATGAAAAGTTGACTATGAGATAGCAATGTGCATTTTAACTCCGGAAAGTCAAGGAGGTCACACTGCGGTGATGGAAGACAAAGAGAAGGTGTAATCACTGAATTACTTATTTGCTTCAGAGTTTTCTGCTGGAATCACAGATGTTGAGGCTAAGAGAGGAAGGCCGAAGAAATGAAGACTTCTTGATGTTTAGAGATAGGCTAGGGAGATTCAACATCCATAAATCCTTGGGATTTACCTGACTGGATACACGTATGGGTCTGAGGGAGCTGATACATGTTGCTAAGCCACTCTCCAGCACCTTGAAAAATAATGGAGAACATGATGAGAAATGCTTGATGACTGGAGGAAAGAAAATTTTACTCCTATCTTCAAAAAGGGAAAAGAGAAGGGCATGGAAAACTACTCATCAGTCAGTCTGACCTCCATCCCTGGAAAGGTGATGGAACAAATCATACTTGAGGACATCACCAAGCATGTGAAAGAGAAGAAGGTTACTGGGAATAGTCAGCATGGATTTTCCATGAGGAAATCTTGCCTGACTGATATGATATCCTTCTATGATGGCATGGCAGTATGAGTTGAGGGGAGAGCAGTGGATGTTGTCTACCTTCATTTCATCAAGGCTTTTGTCATCTCTCCCACAACAACCTCATAGATAAGCTCGGGAACTGTGGGTTAGATGAACAGACAGTGAGGTGGATCAACAAGTGGAGTAGAGTTGGAGGCCTATAGCCTGTGGTGTTCCTCAGGGAACACCACTGTGTCCAGTCTTTTCAAGTTGTTTATCAACAATCTGGATCAACAGAGAAAGTGCAGCCTAAGCAAGTTTACTGACAATTCAAAACTGGTGGGAGTAGCTGATACATCTGACAGCTGTGCTGCTCTTCAGCAGGACCTTGAAAGGTTGGAGAGTAGTGTGGAGAAAAACCTAATGAAGTTTGTAGGAGAAAGGAATACAGGTGACCTTGTCCCTGGTTAGCTGTGTTAATTACCCAATACAGCCTTGCCCCCAATGAGTCACAGCGATATCCAATACAGATAAGTGGGATAAAAGGGAATGGGTTAGCTGGTAAGGAGGAATTATGAAGGAGGAGGAAGAGGGAGCAAGAGGATCATGAAGAAGAAGGATCCTGGGGAGACAGAATCACTGCTGTGAGGTCAGTCTGGGTCTGCAGTCAGAGCCTGTTGTTGGAACCTGCAGTCACAGTCTAGCTGGGTAAAAGCCTGCAGTCAGAGTCTGCAAACCAATACCTGCAGTCAGAGTTTAGCAGGAAATAACCAGCAGTCAGAGGCTTCAGGGGAAGTCTACAGCAGGAGCTTGCTGCAGGCAAAGTCAGTGAATAGTTGGGCTCAGGATGGCTGAGCTGTAAAGAGGAATAAAGAAGGATCCTTTCCATGTTGTGCTAAACAAGAAGTCTGTGTCTTGGCTTATTTCTACTCTCTAACAAGAGGGCTGCTGCAACAGAAGTTCAGCAAAACCAAGCAGAGAGTCCTGAACTTGGGGATGAATAATCCCAAGTGCCAGCACAGATAAGGGGACATCTACTGAAGAGCAGCTCTGCAGAGAAGAACCTGAAAGTCCTCATAGATGACAAGTTGAGCATGAGCTGGCAATGCTGTTACAGTCAGGAGAGCCAATAATATCCTGGGGTCTATCATGAAGAGTGACCAGCAGGTCTAGGGTGATGATCCTCATATTCTACTCTGCCCTATAGGGTACATCTGGAGTATTGTGTTTAATTCTGGCCTCCACAGTTCAAGAAAGACTATTTGTTGCTGGAGAGGGTCCAGAGGAGGCCACAAAGATGATGAGGGGTGTGCAACCTGCTCTAGGTGACCATGCTTTGACAGAGGTGTTGAACTGGATGGTTTCTAGAGGTGCCTTCCTACCCTAACGATTCTGTGATTCTCTTTCTTTGCTCTGCTTTAGTGAAACCCAACGTGGGTTACTACATCCAGCTCTGGATTCCTCCGTAGATGAAAGACATGGACATGCTCGAGCAGGTTCAGAGGAAGCCCATAAAAATGATCAGAGGGATGGAAACGTGTGCTGTGAATAAAGGTTGAGACAGTTGGGGTTGTACCAGCTAGAGGAGACAGATCTTATTGTGTCTTTCAGTCTTAAAGGGCACTTATTAGAAAGATAGATACTTATAACAAAAGCCTGTAGTGACAGAACAAAAAGGTAATGGTGTTAAACTTTAAGAGGGCAGCTTTAGATTAAGCGTAAGGAAAAAGTTTTTTACTATGATTGTGGTGAGAAATTGGAACAGGTTGTCCAGAGAAGTTGCAGATGATCCGCCCCTGGAAGTGTTCAAGGTCATACTGGACAGGTGTTGAGAAATTTGATCTAATATCTTTCATGTCTAGTCTTGGACTAGATGATCTTTAAAATGTTTTTTTCAGCCCAAACCATTCTATGATTTTACAGTAACTGGAAAATGCTTTTACCTTGAGGAACGTAAAACTGGGAGATAATTTTAAATTTTAAGTGATATAATGCCTTAATGTATTCTCATTACATAATGAATTTGATCATAGAATTCTGAAACGTATAAATGATTCAAGGGAGAAAACAAATGAGGTAATGGATTTTCAAAAATGTACATTTAATTGTATGTGGATGTGTCCAAAAAACCCCAAGGAAGCTGGTGAAGGCTCTGGAGGAGCATAAAGGAGGTTGAAGGAAGACCTTATCACTCTCTGTGACTTCCTGAGAGGAGGTTGTAGTGAGGTGGCTGTCTGTTTTCCCTAGTAACAAGTGATAGGATGTGAGAAAATGATCAGTGAAGTTTTACAGTAGAATAGAATAGGAAATGTGCAGAATGAACCCTCTAATCTTATGAAAGGTTCCTAAGCATATACCCTCGAGAGTTTGGCTGCCAGAGCTGGGCGAGTGCTCAATGCCAGCATGGCAAAGGGCAGCCCTGTCCTGCTGGTGGCCGTGACAGGGCCTCCTTGGCACCCTGTGGGAATATTGATGCCAGGGCCAACTCCATCTCTGTGGGTGCTGCTTTTGGCCAAGGCACTAGTGCTGTAATAAAAACATGTAATAATCTTCCTT
This sequence comes from Prinia subflava, assembly GCF_021018805.1. Classification (NCBI taxonomy): domain Eukaryota; kingdom Metazoa; phylum Chordata; class Aves; order Passeriformes; family Cisticolidae; genus Prinia; species Prinia subflava. Next base: position 20,336,907 of record NC_086253.1, on the reverse strand, counting down.
TAACAGTTCATGGAGCCAGGTGGGACAATAAGACTTTTATATGTTGGAAAATATATTCAAAATTATGGAAGATTGTGATTTTTTTGAATATGTTCATTCTTCTAGTAAACATATTTGAGACAGTTGAAACTATCAACGAATGATGGTATTGTCTAGATAGTAATGAATATTAATAGCATAATTTCAGTGAATCATATATAAATTGCTCTGTAATGTCTATACAAGTTTTTCTGCAGTTATTAAGAAAATGTTAGGTTTACCACACACAGTAAAACATCTTAAGGTACAGCAAGGAGAAAAGGAATTCTATGATGATTCCTGTCAATTTTGATACTTTCTTTTATAACTTTTAATCTTGGGTTGTTCTCTACATAGCTATCAGTGGCATCCCTCAAATAAGTTATTTTATTCATACTTTTTTTTTTCTTAACTAATACGTAGTTTTGCATACATAATGAAATAAACATGGACTCATACTGCCATAAAAATGCCTAACTGTGAAAGATAAATATATGTTACAGACAGTTATCTATAAGAAATTTTGTTTTGCTATAAGCATGAAGAAACTGTCAAGCTTCTCAAAGCAATAAATTAGGTACAGTTTTGAACGCAATATATTTGTATACTGTTAGTCATTAAACACTGAACAATAGCTCAGACATAACTTGAAAGAGTGCAATCTGTTTTATTAAAGAAGAGAATTTTCTTAGGACACCTCACCTCAAGAAGTTCCCTGGAATTCAGATGATCTTCTGATAACTGGTATTGGAAAAGAAACAACATGTGTGATAGTTCAGTGTCTTTCAATTGCACTGCAGTGTCAGTGCTGGAACTGTGCCCAGGTCTCAGTAGCTGTTCTTTGAATTGCACATAAATTACACCTTAGTTTAAAATATACACTTTCAGTGTTATCGAAGTGTTATTATGCTCAAAGCAGCCACTGAGGGTTTTGGGTAAGGAGGAAAAAAAAAGTGGCAGAATGAAAAGACAAATTCTGTCTACTTTTTTATACTTTGTAATTTTATTCATGTCTTTGCATTGAAAGGGAGAGGATTCAGGGCATTATTTGTTATCATGTCCTTAAATGTACAGAGAAAAACTGATATTTTAAGCTACAGAGCTCGTTTTAGAAATTATATCATACTTCCTCATCTGTTCCTTTTCTCATTTGACCTATTTATGCATACATAAAGTTCCCTGCTTATTCTCCCACCTGGTATCTTTAAAATTATTTCAGAAGGCCCTGCCACAGTCAAAACCAATAGACTAAAGCAATATATTGAAAAGAACACCTTCACACTTGAAAGGATCCTTCTGTATCAGATGGATACAAACATGTCTATATAATATAAAATATAATATGAAATAATAATATAATATAAAATAATGATATAAAATAAAATATAATGTAAAATAATGATAATATCACAGAAGTTTGGCTGTCTTTTCAACAAGTATTTCCTCCATTTTGGATGGTGTTATCAAGATCCTAGGTCATTAGTATCCTATTTTTTTTTTCTTCTTTTCCTACATTCATATTATGTTAGCTTATTTTTGTAAAAAACTAAGACTTAAATGTGGAATGTAGAAACAGATATTGCATGGTAACATGGTATATCAAATGCTTCAAGTAATTTTTTTCATAGATAAAAAACAGCAATAAAACCAAATTCATTATTCTTGTCATCCCCTTTTTACTGAAGAAAACTAGTATAATACCATTAAAATCTTTTCAAATAAAAGTAATAATTGGCTGATGTAGAAATGCTATTATTTTTCATTGCTTCTGTATGTGTAGAAGAAATGGATGAAGAAAGATGGATGAAAGTTTTGTATGTAAAAATAGATCATCCTATGAACCTCTTTTCTCAGCTCTCTTGTGATAGATTTGAAATATTAATATTAATTTATTAAAAAAATTTGATTTGATTAATGAGATTTTTTGAAGTATAAGGATTAGAATCAAATTATATTACCTGTGAAGATCTAGTGTAAGCTCTTGTGGTTTTTTTGGGGGGTGTGGGTTTTTGTTGTTGCTGTTGTTGGTTTGTTTGTTTGTTTATTTGTTTGTTTGTTTTTGGGGAGGTTTACTAGGCAAGTTTGTCTAATAATTGAAAAGAATTTAAACACATCTTCTTCAGCTATTAAAGTGGCTTGATCAAAGAGGAGGAAAAAACACCAGTCTCTGGATGGATGAAAAGTTATCTTATGGAGGAAAAACATAATTATTAAAGAGCTATTTTGAATATTGTGACATAACCCAAAAAATTCAGTCCTACTTAGACTGTCATCTGTTGACAGTGTATGTAAGGTCTTTAGCATCCTCCTTCAAAGTTAAAAAGTCACCAGATAACCTGCCTTCCAAGGAATCAGAAAGAAAAATCCCATGCATTCTGCCATAACATCCCCAATCCATCCAGATTCTTTCAGCATCTTTCACTTCATTATCTTTGGGATTTTTCATCCAAATCACACCAAAGCAATTTTGCTGTACTACAGTGCTGAAGAATTATAGGTGATTCCTGCAATATATAACAGAAGATTTTAAATTTCCATCTTCCAGCTATATCCTGTAGCTACTATCATGCTTTTTTAAGGTTAGAGGTCTTTACAGATCATTTTGTATGTACGTACACGGTCCTACTCATCTGAAGATACATGCAATATATCCTCACCTGAAAGACTGCCTTATAATTAGAGTAGAACTAAGGTTATTTAGAATTAGCTCTTCCATTTATTGTAATTATTTTCAAATCCATGTTTAAATTTTACTAATGTTACCTAAATGTTTACTAATCTTACCTAAAATTTTCCTAAGATGATTTCTAAAACTACTTTAATCAACAGTGTTTTAAGTGATGAGGGAGGAGGATGGAACAATGGACTTGTTTGTAGAATACTTGTTCCCATTGTTACTTGTGAATTCTTCACTAACAAGTTAAGAAATTAAATAATTGTTTTGATGTATTATTGCCCATCTGTAAAAAGCTATAGTCTAATTATATAATTTTAAAATTACTTCAATCTGTAATATTCACTTATATTCCTGTTTATTTGGGAAATCAATTATGTGGTTCAAAGAAGCAAATTAAATAAGATTTGACCCTTACCAAAAAAATGTAGGAATGAATAAGTCTATGCCAATTCACATGTAGGCCATTCCAAAAACTCACAGGAAAACTCAAAATCAAGATTCAAAGCTTAGATTGTGATATAATTTGATTACCTCTGAATATTTTGCAGGCAGAAAAACTGCATAAAAATGAAGAATGATTAACAAAAAATGTCCAAAATATCTCCAATATATTGGATATTTTAAAGTGCAATAAATTAAACTTCTTTAAAATTCTGTAATGTTGGTGTTGACATTCAGAACTAAGATAAACATCCACTGGAATTGTATCATCTGTCACTCAAAGAAATACTCCGGTTTTTCAACTCCATCATAATATTTTCCAAAAAAATTAATAATTTACAGGGAGTTGTTACAAACAATAAATAGAAGAACAAAAGATTTTTCAAAGTATTTTAAATAGATATTTAAAAGAAGTATTGCAATGTTTACTGAGATTGATTGTCATTTAATACTTGCTTGGATCTTACATATAGCAGATATTATGAAAAAGTAAAAGAAAAAAGATTGAAGAACCCCAAAATACAAAACAGAAATAAGCACATGCAAACTATGGAAGAGTACTTGTTCCATAAATGAGAATGTACAAATATAAGTTCTCATAAATGAGAATAGCAAAATTAGTTGGGGTGGAGGGGAGGAGAGAGTTGAGTTATAACAACCTAAAAAATGTTTCTGAAACTTTTCTACCTCATTCTCTAAGTTCTTATTTTAACATGAAGAAACACCATTAGAGACAATTCTATATTATGTTAAATGATAGTAATTTAATAATGCTATACACCAAACAAACAATTCACGTGAAATAGAGCCTCTAAGATATGCATTAATAGTCTTCCTATGATTTTGAAAACAACATTGATCATAGATTATCTATTGGGTGGTGTGGGGTTTTTTTTTGTGTTTTTTTTTTTTTTTTTTTTAATTCCCTAATGCTATTTAAAAAACACCAACACCTGACAGCCTGTGTTTGTAGGAAGTCATGGAAAGACTTTTTTGTAGTCAGTGCACACTTTTTCAAGATTACAGAACGAATGTGAGATATTTCTTAAATATATTTTTGCGAGAAATGCATGAAATAAAAAATATGTTCCCCATTAAATTTATCAAACAATATTGATTATATTACTAATGTTCTGCACTTGAAAAAGTTCTCTAGTTATTTCTTAAATTATTCTTTCTTTTGACTATTTTGAACCTGAAGACATGGATATATATTTTTTTCATCATATATAAAACCAGATTTTAGAGCATATGAAAAATCTCTTACTATTGTTTCTTAACAATCTCTTACAATTGTTTCTTAACAAAAGTAGCCTTACTTTAAAAAATCTCTATATATTTATGTAACATTTTAATTATAGATGCACATATGATCTAATTTGTGTAGAGGTTCACTTATATATTCCATTTTGAAAACAAAACCTCCAAAATTATTATTGTTTAAATAGTTAAACTGAGAGAAATTTGTTTTCCTCATATAACTTTGAAAGGCCAATATGTACAGTTAATTTCAGACTAATTAAGAGGATGTATTATATTTATTCTTAGAAGCGTGTCTAGTCCTGCTTGTATACCGTCGAAAAAAACTGGAAAATGGGGATATAAAAACCAAAAAAAAATAAGTGATCTGTGAAACAATGAATATCGTGTTCTGTAGTATTTGTGAATAATTCAATAAATAGAAGAAGCAAGAAATGGGACAAAATGGAAAATACTCCTTTATGCTGCACTTTTGGAAGAGTCTGTATACTACTTAAAGAAAAACTTATACATTAAGAATTAAGGAACTGCTTTATAAAGTTAAGAAATAGGAAATTAATTTTTTTGAATATATGAAAATTAGTTTCAACAGAATATTTTTCACCCCTCTAAAACCATACAGCCAATTATATTTTGTTGTAAAAATCATTAAGACTTTTTCAGTCTGTATTGATTATAATGATTCACAGTCATCATGGACCAAGGCTGAAGAGGCCATTGTTAAAAACAACAGTGCTCTTCAATGCTAAGGAAAATAATGTTTTGTATTTTATTATTATCTATGGTTCTGGTTTTTGACCTGAAAAACTAGCAGAAGTAAATGAGTTTTCTAAAGACCAGTTATCCCTATTTAAAATAAATAATTTGAAGGATTCAAAGCACTAGCAAAAAAAAATGGAACTCATAATTAAAAGCTCTCAAACTATGGCCATTTACTGCTTAAAATATCTCCTACAACCTCTTGAATTTTAATTGTATAATATCACTTCTTTAAAAGCCTATCACTTGTTCTCCAATATTCTAAGGACATGTAGACACTGCTGGCAAAAATGAGTTTTCAACAGCTTAAGGAAATACCACTTTCAAGCTTTAGGGCAGAGCTTTTCCTACAACAACAGAGAATATTAGGGGTCATCCATTGTGCATTTCAGCATTTTGAATATCCTTGTTAATATTAATTACTTGATTATTTTTGTCTTTTCTGGAAGTATGATACAAGGATACAATTTCATTTGCAGCACAGGTTTATTCAGAAGAACATAAGAGTATTTTTGCAGGTGGAGTGGCAATTTTGAAGTGTTACCCACTGCTGGAAAAAATCAGACCCCTTTCTGTGTCTGAAATGCCTAAAGAAAATATTAGATTGCAAGTTACTGTTAATAAAGCAGCAGAACTATTAACCAATTAGCTCATGAGAAAAACTGGCGAATTAATACCATTTCATGAATTACAAAATCTTCAATTTCATAGCTGGAATGGTACCATTAGTGTGGATATTTTCGCAGCTATCAATCTGGTTCCTTCTTCTTCAATTTATTATCAAAAATCTCATTAAAACCAAAAAGTGATACTGAGTACTGTGCAAATCTTCAGTTAGTGCAGTAGCCTTTCATTCAATGAAAGATGGAAAAGATGGGATACTAGATTCAGACTTGGTGATTGACAGACATGCACTGGGGATCATGCAGGCTTACACGATCAAAGGAGATAAGAATTAAACTGTGAAGATCTTTCCTGTCTCCATGGCAGATACTACTTGAAGAAATAAAGATGAATGGTAGAAGAGATATCCAAAACAGTTACTGCATTGAAATATATCTGAATGTGCAGAGAGAATTAGACAGCTGTATGTGAGACAAGGAATGAAACTCTTATACTTTGATGCCAAAATCTGTGTGTCAATTATTATTGAGAAGATCTATTAACTGGATTGCTAATTGTAGAAGGAAATTATTTAGGTAGGCTTTTGAAATTTAGTCACCTGTCATGCAAAATTAAAAAAAAAATTAGTCTTGAGAACTCCGAATTTCAAAGAGAACAACCCCCCCATATATAAAAAGATGGTTTCACAGAGTGTTTTCCAGAGAAGACATTAGTCACCTACTATTGCAGTTCCTTGTCTGTATCTCAGTATTTCTTCCTAGTCAAAACCTCAACATATGATATTATCCCAGAGTCAGACATGGCAATGTCACAGAATTTGTATTTCTGAGGCATTTCTGATGTTCTGAATGGGAATTCATTCAAGATCAATGATGATGGAATTTGATTAAATTTAAATGTTCATGTTGGAAGAATAGATTACAATGTTAACTTTTGGAAGGAAGCTGTTGGCCTGTCCTTCACTGTCATAAGTAGCACAGAAAACAGCTGCTGATATACATACAGTGTTGTGGCCACAGAATAAACCCAAATCAGTCTGGTTTCAAAGCTGGTGCAACTTAATGTTGAGCTGTCATCATTGTGAGCAAGAACTGTCATCAGAGCTAAAATGGATCTGAATTGATGCTCTGGGAAAACAGCTTTCAAGGTTTAAAGCTGAGTGTGGTTACTGAAGAGAATTGAACTTGAAACAGGGAATGTGCCACCTGATATTATAAGCACATTCATATTTCTACCTGAAAAATAATCAGTCTTGTAAAAGGGTTCACTTAATCATCAGGGTACAGAAAATTTAAATCAGATCCAAAATATGTCCTTAAGATTCTAATCTATTGCAGTAGATGGTATAGTTGGCAGCATTAACAATGCAAGGAGAAGAATGAGTTATAGGAATTGGGAGAGTTACTAATTATCCACAAAATTATTATACTGAGTAATGAGGTTTTTTCTCTTACTCAAGTGGGAAATATAATATTTTAGACAGCCCAACAGATAACTTTCTGGTAAGCTGGCAAGTATCCAAGTTTGCTGTAGATTGTTCTTTCTGGGAGCAGATGTTTTGGGAAAGATTTCATCCTGTGAGAATGAGCACAAGCCTGAGCAATGCTGAAAAGTGAATTGTCATTGAAAATATTACCTATAGACACTAAGAAATAGGAAAGCAGATCAAAGCTTTCCAACTGGCAAGAACACAAATCTCTCCTATTTGGGCAAAGTGATGGGCTACCAGTAAAAATGAGTTTGGACTGGACAGCCCCAACAAACTGACTGCATGACTGAGTAATTAATACCAATGTGTACTATATCAAATATCAGTAGATAATTCTCAATCTGCTATGTGTGTAAGGTCTTGCCACTCTTCCAATATCTCTAAGACAACATTTCTTATTACTTCTGTATCAATTTTCTCTTTTCCTTTTCTTTTCCTTTCCTTTTCTTTTCCCTCTATTTTCTTTTTCTTTTCTCTTACAGGTTGGAGGGCTGCAGCACTCTCTGCCCCCTGCAGCCCCATCCTGAGAAGTCTAGGATGATACCCCTCCCCTATACCTTCACATTCCTTGACATGTAGCCCTTGCCCGCTGGGAAGCACAGAAGGATTTGTTTATTTCACTGAACCCAAGGGGAATTTTCGATAGGTACCCTTACACACAAGAAATACACATTGTCTTACACATGGGTGTGTGACTTGATTATAATATGAATTGTACTATGTCAAATCTATAGTCGAATCATTCATATAATTTTGGTAAACCCTACTGAATCACCTTGTAAATGTTAAAGTATTCAATGGCTAAATGCTACTAAACCTTTTTGCACACTTATCTTGCATCCTTATGCTTTGTACTCTTGCCCGCTTTGGCATTCCTGGCTTCTGTGTATATGACTCCAAGTTGCTTCTAGTTTTATCTTCTTTGTTTTGTATGTTTTATCTTCTTTTTTATGTTTTAACCCATGTATATAATACCCATGTATAATAGAGAGAACCTTGCCATCAAACTCTAGAAAGTCGCATTTTCACAAATACATATTAAACTCTGCTTTTAATCTTTGGCAGTGTTTCTTTTAATAGCCAAGCCACTCATTCACAAAACATGTATCATGGTTATTCTGTCGTATTTTTAATTCACATGGTTGTTATCATGCATCAAATAAAGATTGATACATGAGAGAGCTGTAATTCTTGAATTGACAATGGCAGCACAACTACAGGAGATCTACAGGTTTCTTTAATGAGAAGAAAGGGTGAGCAGCTTTTGCAGCAGGGATCCTGGCTTCTTATTCAAGTTTGGAGTTCTTGTTTTATACAGATCTTGTTTTAACAACGGTCTCGTTGTTATACTTTTTTAACAATGTCAGTTGAAGACTCTTAAGATTCGATTCTAAGACACCATATGCTGAAGTCAATAGTACAGATTTTATTTAACAGTAAATGTGAAGTAGAGAGATAGAAAGAAATAGGAGATGGACAGGGGGAGGAAACAGCAAGAGAAATATTAAGTAGAATGATACCACCACCATGTGTATTCCACAGAATCCTGGTGGTCTTCTTCCCCCTGTCTTTTCAGCAGAGGGGATCCTAGAGAAGTTTTTTTGGCGATACCAGGAACACTATCCATGGGGCATAGATGTCATTCCCATAGCTTGGGCTGCCATGTTTATAAGCTGTTGCTTCCTTTCCAACAGTTTGTCACTGTGCAAATGTTTTTTCTGGATAGGTTATCCAGATGTGCCTCACCACACCTGGAACTAGCATCTTGCTGTTTTTGCCATCTGTGCTTATCTCAGTGGAGATTTTTCTAGTGGCTTATCTTACAGGAAGTTCTTTCTGTGCCTTTGACAGTGCTTTGAGACATGCAACTACATTCTTTAAGACTTCACAGAGACAAGCATCAAGTTCCTAGCATGAACCCCAACCAGAACAGAAATTCTACCTTACTGATAAATCTTTTTCACTCACCTCATTTTGTTTATAGTCTATCAGACTTATCAGGTACACATAAGCTAATAATCAGTACTATTATTTCTTCATGCTGCTCTATATATCTGTCTGCACCCACTGACAGTTATTTAAAAGGTTTGAACAAAATGTGTTTTCTACAATTTGTGAGAATTCATATTTCACTACCCCAAAAATTTAGAGGAAAAATACTGGTTTTACTTTAAAATCACTGTTATATTGAACATGTTTCTAGCTTTCATTTAGTTGTGGAAACTAACTAGGTTAGGTGTTTAATATTGACATAAAATAAATTCATGAGTTTACTCATTAAAGATTTGAGGACAAGGATATTGTCTTGAGTTGAGAAAACCTAACCAAAAATGTGTATTCTATTTTCATCTGTTGAAGCCGGTTAGGAGATATTGTTCTTTATCTCTTGTAACACTAAAGGGGGAAGAGGGCGATGCCTTCTGTTGATGGGACACCTGATAACACCAGATAAGGCAGTGCCTCCTTATCTCTTCCTGCACCCATCCTCCTCCTGTCGCGGTGCTGATCGTGAAGCCCCTCGGCCTCACCCCGAGCCAGCCCAGGCACCGGAGCAAGTGTAGGAAGAGTTGTCCCTCGCAGCGATCGGAGAGGTCAACTCCGTAGGTTCTTTTGCCCTGAGCGAAGCCTGAACACCAGCTAGATGTTCCACGCGACGGAGCGGAGTGTAAGAAAGGAGGACTCAGTCAGTCAGCAGTCGAATGGGAGCTTTACTTCACCAACAGCGACTGGGGGTCAGACTGTGCTGAGCCCAGAACAAAGGAGTGCAACAGCTTATAAACCCTTGGGAAGGGGAGGAGAAATGGGAGTTCCCTCTTTGTGGTATCCAATCAGGAAATATCACTAGGGAGACAAGGGGAGGAGTTGCAACCTTCGGGCCAATTGGGAACAGGGGGAGGGGTAACACAACGGCGGGGGGGGAAAAAGGGGGTAAAGATACAAGTATCTGAGAGGAGCTAAAAATAGAGGTTTGTAGGGAGGATGTATCAACTTATGCATAACAATTAGGGGAGGGAGTACAAAGAACATACAATATAGAACCCATCATTTTAAAATTTTCCCAACTATTACACTTCTAAAACCACACCACTTAGTAAACCACTCCTATGTCTTTCATCTTCTTTTCTGCCTCAAACTCTCTCTCTCTTATATCCTTCTCTCAGCACCCTCTCCTTCTTTCTTAAATCCCTTCTTCAAACCTTCTCCCTCATCTGTCCTTCTTTTTCCTGACACAATCCCTCGCAGCACTTACTTGCACCTGCTTATACAGTCCAGCTCTCTCTGGAGGGTTCAAAGGGAAAAACATACAGTAAATGGGAGAAACCTAACCACCACACCACCACATCCTCCAAGGGACATCACCTGTGAATGGGCCATTTAAGGCCTCTCACATGACTGATAACATCACCTCATTCCATTGTGAGATGCTCCACCCAGTGGGAGGAGCCAAAGCCTTTCCACCAGGATAAAACCTGCAATCCCAAACACCAATTTAGCTGGTTTTTTAACTGAATTCTTGAGGGAAGACTGAACCCAACTCATCAGCACTGGACCCTTTTTCCTACAGGATCATAGCTACTTCACAGAACAACATCTGTTACTCCAGGAAGACTTATTTGGACTGCTTCCAACACCCTGACAACAGGGTGTCAGGTTGTATCTCTGACTGTCAGGGTTTTCTAGGACTTTTGTTTGTTTGCTTGTTTGGGTTTTTGTACCACTGCATTTGTATTTTTAATATTCCTAGTAAAGAACTGTTATTCCTATTCCCATATTTCTGCCTGAAAGCTCCTAATAGAAAAACTGTAATAATTTGGAGGGAGGTTGTTTTTTTTTTTTTACATTCTCCATTCCAAGGGAAACTCTAGTTTTCCCTGACAGATACCTGTCTTTCCAAACCATGACAGACATATAGCAATATCAGTGACCAGACTGCCAAAAATTTTAATTATAGAAAGAAATAGGATGCTTTTGGAGACATGTACAGAGAAAGAATGCAATTCATGGATTGTCTACCATATTACTAGAATAAAGAGATAAAAGCATTCATATGCACAAAGTATTTTGTACAGTTGTCCTCCAAATACCATGTCAGACAGGGGAAATGGTAATAAACACCAGCAAGGTACTTAAACCTGTATGATAACAACACAAGAAACAGAGGGCAGGTCTCTTATGGCAGGTCACAACAAAAATTATGATTGGGTTGGACTATTAAATCTACCAAAGTTTTTAACTCTATTGGGGTAGAGTTAATTTTATTCATAGCAGCTGGTATGGTGTTATCATTTGGATATGTGACCAAAACAGTATTGATAATCCACCACCATTTTGGCTCTTCCTGAACAGTGAGTGCAAGCTGAACAATGTCAAGCTGATCTCTCTTTCTCACACTACCCAGGCACTGGGCAGATTGGGAATGTTGGGAAGGGACACAGTAAGCAGAGCTGACCCAAACTGACTAAAGGGATATTCCACATTATATAAAGTCAGGATCAGCACTAAAATCTGGGAGAAAGAAAGAAGAAGAGGAAAGAGGACTGTTGAACAAAGACTTTTGGAATTAGAACACCTGTCTTCCCAAGTAACTGCGATGCCTGATGGAGATCTGCTTTTCTGCAAATGGTTAAACGGTTGCCTAATGATGGGAAGCAGTGAATGAATTCTTATTTTGTTTTGCTTATGCATACAGCTTTTGCTTTACATAATTAATTGTCTATCTCAACCCATGAGTTTTCACACATTTACCATTTAAATATTCTTCTCCAGACCACTGAGGATGAATGAGTGCGCAGTTCTGTTTGGATAAGCTTTCTGCTGGGGTTAAACCACATCAGTAAAGGAAGACTTGCAGTAGATTAAGGTATTTGTGTGTAGTTCTTGAATTCAGACCTTTGCTTTGGTGGATTTTTTTCCCCCATTAATCCCATAGTAGAATGTACATGGGAGAGCAAATAACCATAAGAGACTCAAAATATCATTCCTTTTAAGGTTGTACTACTGGAAAAAAAAAATTATTGTTGTTTTCAGTTCAGAGAAAACAATAAAAATAGTGCATGACTGAAGAGAGAGGACAAAGGACTCTGCACACATTCAATATGAATCTAGCAAAAGCCATTTGTTGTACTTGTAAACATTGTTTATATTTACTTCTTATCTTGGTTTACACAGTCATGCATTATTTGATTGGTAGCTTCTCTTTGTCCTTGCATCTCTTGATTGGTGGCTCTCTTGTCCACGAGGCAAGCACACATCTCTTTCTTAATGTAATTGGTTGACACTGTGAGCATCATTTTACTTGGATTGACACCCCTATCTCTGTCAGCAACTTTTCTGCTTCTTCTTTCTTCTTGCAACATCAGCTTTTTTATTCACAAATATGACCTCATTTTTAGTTCCAAAAAATTAGGCTGGTTCATTTAATACATGTCCATTTTCCTGTAAATATGACCCTACACATGAGTTGTTCTGTCATTTTAATAATAGTCAGTGTAATTTCTCAGGATTCGTATCTAGCACATCCTGAATTTCTGCCTCTGTTTGCCATTTTCATGCTTACTTTCAAATCAAATATTCTGATTTTTTCCTCAATAAGTATTTGTTTCTTAAGCAAATATGAAAAACCAGACAGAATGTAAATTCTATTTTCTATTCTGTCACATGTGAAATTTGTGATTTTTTGCAAGGAAACTCTTAACAGTTTTGGCACAGCAGACTAAAATCTGACATTTATTCTCTGTCTGATATATGCTACTGTAACCCAGCTACACTGTCTTTATAGATTTATAATGAGAACTTGTTTAACAATCAGTGCAACTCAGTCATGGTTTGCTTCCTCCCTGGAGGACCAATTGCTTATCTCATCAAAAAGATGATAATTCCCTCTGTCTGTCACTTGATATGATCTTTATGGGGACACAAACTACATCAGCAGACTGAGCTGAGCTCCCAGCCTTGCTGGTGGTAAGGTATTTGAATTCATGTTTATCATATGAACATGATAGATGCTCTAGCTAGCTTCAGGCATTGCATTAGTGCTAAAGTCCATTAATTCTAATTATGTTTTGCATATAGAGAATATTAAAATGTTTAAATTAATAAAGGAGAAGGGCGATCCCCTTGGCACAGTTTCTGCATATTAATACAGTTTTCTGTGCAGGAGGTGATCTGTGCATGCAAGGAACATTCCTTAGGCCACTGGAGATTGAACACATAAAGCTATTTAGGGGACATGTGCCAAATACAGCCATCTCATATCATCTCTGTTCATTAGTGCATGGAGTTTTATTTTTATAGACTTTGGATAAGAATGGGATCATTACCTTCTTGGATAAAGGTAGGATTGGAGTGGTCCAGCTCATCTGTGCATGTCATGTACATGGATGTGCATAGGAAATTTCCATAAAACACATGCTATCCTTCCTTATTGTCTTCCATTTAATGGAAATAGTTATTACAGTGGTAGTTCAGCTCTTGCATAAAAACACGGAAGGAGCCGGGATGATTATAGCAAATTCCTTGATTGAACACTTTCCTTTCAATAGAGAATTTTGTATGAGTCTTTCATGAAATTTTGCTTTATCTTGCTTTCCATCAGATAACTTTTGTTTAAATGATGACAAGATATGATCTTGTTGAACTAACAAAACCAGCCTTGCAATCTTCTCCTCTATGTTGCCTTTTATTGAGTATATTAATTTAGCTTCCATTTCTACAAAGTATCAATCATCTACTCTCACATTTTATTTTTATTATTTAATTAAATAGTAAAAATATGTAAATTTTAGGGTCCTATTTTAAATTATTATTATTAATAATAATAATAAAAAATAAAAAAGTCACTTCCCTGTTATAACCCATTAACAATATCAAGGAAGAAGTAAGAGCAATCCAAATAACTAACACTGAAATCTACAATCCAGCATTCTTAACCTTAAAAACATCTGATAGAGGACCAAAAAAATATACAGAACTTTTAAACTAAATTCTAAAACACTATGAAAATAAAGAATGTGGTACTAATACTAGTATTTATAATACTTAAGCCACCTAGAAAACCTTTATTAATGTATCCAGCTAATTTTAAAGCAAATAAGCTGAAATATTTGATATCAGGCTTCAACGTTGTATAGAAGCAGTGATCTGTAATTGCCAAAATTTAATGGTAGGTTACCATGGTAAAAGATCTGTATGGATCATTTAAGCTGGAAATTTCAAACAATGCTCAGATGCCTTCAGAAATTTTGGGGATTTTTTTTGTTGTTGTTGTTGTGTAGTATATGTTAAAGGCAAATAAAGCTTATTCTGCCTTGCTCTTGCTGGATGGAGAAATGCATAGCTCTCCTCAGTGTGTTATCATACATGAATCTAGCAATCCCTGATGGGAGACAAGTACAGTAGCTTGCATTATGTATTGTGCTAACACAGCAGTTATTCTGTTCTGCTGGGAGTTCAGGTCAAGCTGAAGTGTGGGTGAGGGGAACCAATATCTGCATTCAAAAGCCTTTTTAAATCTATTTAAATGCTCCAAATGCCCTGTGATACATTGACAAGTTAGAAGCTCATCATTCCAATAGTCTTTTTCCAGCTGTTTTATCTTTTTAAGGTCTTCTGTGTGAATATGATTTCCTGCCTGTGTACAATGAACAATAGAGGTTAATTAGTCTACAGCCTCCCATCACATATTCGTTGCCAGCCAGGGCTCCTCAGAGGATATGTGTCCCCACATAACTTTCTACACCTGGCTGCTCTTAATGAAGATAAATAATGACATACAGTGTTCATCGAAAATGTTAGGCATTTTTTCTTTGGTTTGTTTTTTGGTTTTGGTGTGGGTTTTCTTTTTTTTCTTGAGCAAAATGTACTGAAGCTTTCTGTGTCTCCATCAAGAGCTTAGACAATTTACAGTTACCTCTGGTGCTGTTTGTCATATAGACTTCTTGCCTGCTTTGTGCTGAAAGATTGAGCTGGGACTTGATGCAGAAAAAGCCTATGACAAATATCTTGTTTGGCCTTTTTGTATTGTATATGTCACATTATAGCACTTTGTCCTTAGAGGATATGGCTTCATTCTCTTGTTAAACAAATTATTTATTTTCTTATCTTTCAAAAAGGGTTTATTTTTCAAAATTAATTCTTTTGTCTCCTTTTCCCCTGCTGGATCTCTTACTCTTCTGTCATCTCACCAGCCTCTCTCTCACTGCAGTGCCTTTTTATGTCAGTCTGTAGGCAGTCTTGGACAAACAGGGGGAGCAACTTACTGTCCAGTTCAATAATGGTGTGTGACATACCTCAGAGAATAAATATGGACATAAAAACTAGACATACTCTTGGGTATTAGAGTCTGTGTTGGCAGAATGTTCAACAATAATAATAATAAATACGTACAGATCTTGTTTTAGTTTTATATTTGGGAATATAATACACTAAAGAAACAAACTCAGTATTTCCAGTTACTTGTTTTGTCAAGAATTGGCAAATATTACACTGTCATAACACCATAAACCTAGAATGGAGACATACCAAAAAGTATAGTAAGAATGGCATAAGCCATATGTATAAGAATGGCAAACCACAGTAAGAATGGCATGTATCATGGTAAGTATTACATGCTTTAGATCAAAACAAACCCTGCACTGCAAAGTAACTAAAGCAGGCACTTTACAGAATTTAAAAGATATTTCCCCAAGATGTGTATCCAAAACCAAGTATTGGACTGCAACTCTTCTATTTTCTTTCTTTAAGCAGTGGAAATGCACATATAAACTCTTCCTTTTGGTTTCATTTTTTTCCTAGCAAAAATGAACAAGATATTTTTGGCTTGTTTCATTCAATGGTACCCTAGAGGAAAATGTTATGGCAGACATACAGTTCATTTGCATGTTCAACTAGAATTTTGGCACAGAATTTTAAGAGCTGCTATGCATACTAACAAATAACGCCAACGTTAGAGAAGCTAAAGATGGGGCAAATCAAATAAAAGCAGCATGACATGATGTAATTCAACAGGATAATGCTACTTACAGAGTAATCTATGCTCAAACATGATATAAAAATAATTCAAATATTTTTTCTTTTTTTTCACCTATTTTAGATGTTACAATTCCTAAAAGTCAGCCAACACAATTAAATATTTTTATATTTTTGTTTAAAAACTTTGGGGCATGTCAAGTAAATGCAGAAAGATCTAAACTCTTTTATTGGATGAAAAAATAATAACAGTAAAAAAGATGTCTCTCTCTTTGGTAGCAGTGGTTCAAAAAGGAGGCTTCCAGCTGTTAAGTAGCTTTCAGAAGCATTACACTGCATCACTTTATTTATATAAGTAGTTACCTTTTTTTGTGTTTTTAAGAGCATGTAGCAGTACAGTGTCAGCCTCACAATGGAAAAATGCAAATTTTGACTAATGCAGGAGCTCGAACATTGACTGCATTCTGACAGATATTCTACCTATAAATCTTCAAAACTATTAACAACGGGAAGGAGGTGGTGGAGAGGAAAGATATAACCCAGGTCTTTTACACAGTTTATCACAGGACCTTGCTGTCTAGGGAGTTGAAACCAATTAAGGGGTGGATAAATAATACAAGAAACAGAACAATATTGATTCACAAGAGAATTGACAAAGATCCTTAAACCTTTTTCCTTTTCTTCCATGTCTTACAGAATAACAATTTACTGTAGGATAAAAGGAGACATGCTTTGTGACCATGCACAAATTAATAGGATTCAGACATATTGAATGGGGTTTTCTTGTGTTGCAAACCTCTTTTTGTTTCCAAAAACTGGTACACCTTTTATGCAATTACTTTCAATTAAAATGGAAAAATGTGTTTTGGAGTCACTCAAGCTTATGAATTAATAACAGAAGATTCTAATAGTCTGCCCAGGATAGGAGTCAAAATTGATTTAATGCTGTGGTTTCATTTCTGTGAGGATGGTAAAGCACCATTTGGGTTTAGAATTAAAATTAAAAAAATTAAAAAAAAAAAAAAAAGGTACATGATAGGACTCTGGAAATATACAGCGACAATACAGAATTATGTAAAGTACTTTTCCTCTTTTTCATGAAATGAAAAGCGAGGTTTTTTGCATTGTATAATTCATCAAAACCACTATTTCATACTATGAATGGCACACTTAGAATTCGACCTCTGCATATGAAATTTGAGATTTGTATTCATGATAATGTTTTGCATAAGTCTTCTAACTATAATTTACACAAATTGAAATTGTCATAAGATCCAAACCTCACTTAAATCAATAGAAAATGTCTAGCTTCTATAGAAAAACACCCCCAAATACTACGTGTTCAAGCTATGAAAAAAAATCAGAATTTAAATGTAATAGCAGTCATAGCGGATATGAAATCATTAAAATATGATCAGCAGTTATATGAAAAATTGACATCTAGGAGATATTTAGTAAGAGTAAATATCTGCAGAGAAATGTTCTAACACATATGCATCTGTGCCCTATGCATTACTTATTTATACATAAATAATAATTGTGTAGGAATGGAAATTACTTTGTGACCCCCTTGTTCTTGAAGATTAGGAAATGTTACCTTTCAAAATCTATTTTAAAAATAATTAGTCTTACTACTGTTATTGGACTTTCTTCCTCTGACATTTAGAGACAACTTATTTTTTTAGGGTAGATTTCACTGCAGATAATTTCACTCATTTGCTTTTGTACTCACAAAATTCTTGAAAAGAAATAATTCTTTTTTCATATCCTCTTCTGTTCCCCAATTAGTTTCCAACATGTTTATGCACTTCATTTTGCTACTTTATTCTTTTGTTTTCATCAGTTTCTTTATCTTATCAATGTCTAGCTTACTGCCATTTCTCCTAATTTATTTTTGTGTTATTCAGTTCTTAAAGAAGAACCCTAACAATACTTTTCTGTGTTGATGAAACATTTGCTTTCTAGCATCAGTGTGTTCAAATTTTATGCCTGCTTTGTATATTAGCAGTTATAATATTCAATAATGGTTTTTTAAAAAAGATAATTTTGGAAGTCCAAGCCTTTCATACGGCCCACTGACATCTTTCAGCCACCTTTGACAGTGTCACAGTCACTGCAGTTGTGTCTGCATGCAGCCTCGTATATGACTGGCCCTGAGATTGTGGTGCGACTTTCTCATTGATCTTGAACTTGCTTCAAGATCAAATAGAAATGCTCACAACTAACTGCTCATGACCTACTGTTCATAACCAATGGCTTGTTGGATGGCCACTGGACCACAGCTGACCTTTGTTATTTTTTCCTGGACTTGATCTTGACCCTGACTTGCTCAGGATTCTGTCTCCTTGCAGGCAAGGCCTCTTTCCCAGCCTGGCTTGCTGGCACTCTGGCTGCTGGCTTACCATTCCTTGAGAAGCAGCCAGCCTTGCCTGTACCTGACAGTATGTACAATTAAAGGATGATGACTAGTGAAAATGTAATTGCCCACTGGCCTTTGCTACAAGGTGCTGCACCTGGGTCAGAGCAACCCCCAGTGTCAGAAAAGATTGAGGATGACCAGATCAAGAGCAGCCCTGCTGGGGAGGTGCTGGGGGATGAGAGGCTGAATATGAGCCAGTAATTGCACTTGCAGTCCCAAAAGCAAACCCTACCCTGGGCTGCTTCAAAAGCAGCGTGGCCAGCAGGTTGTGGGAGGGGATTCTGCCCCTCTGCTCCTGTCTGACAACACATCATCTGGAGTGTTGTGTCCTGTTCTGGAGTTCTCATCACAAAAAGACATGTTGGAGTGAGTCCAGAGAAGGGCAACCAAGATGATTAGCTGGATAGGGTATCTCTCCTAAGAGGAAAGGCTTCAAGAAAAGAGTTTGTTCAGCCTGGAAAAGAGAAGGCTTTGGAATGACCTATTTGTGGCTTTCCAGTACTTTAAATGAGCCTACAAGAAAGATGGAGAGGTAATTTTTACATGAGCATGTGACAAGAAAAAGGGGAATGATTCAAATTAAGATTATGTTTAGACTAGATATTGGGAAGAAATTTGTTACTGTAGGAGTGGAGAGGCACTGCAATAGGTTGCCCAGAGAAGCTGTTGGATGTGCAGTTCTTGGAGTTCACGGCCAGATTGGATAGGGTTCTGAGCAACCAGGTCTAGTGGATGATGTCCTTACCCATGGAAGGGGTGTTTAAACTAAGTGATCTTTAAGATCTCTTCCAGCCCAAACCATTCCATGATTTAATGATTTTGAAGGAATATGGCATACTTTATACATGCCAAGTAAGTTTGATTCTGCCTTCTGTAGTCTAAATTAATGCAAATGACACCACTTATTTTAAATAATGCAAAACAAGTGCTTCACTAATTATTCTAGAGGAAGAAGGTGGCCAGAGATTTTCCTCAGTTCATGTCTTTATATCAGTAACTTATGATACTGATATACAGGAGTGGTAAAAATAGCCATTTTTCCACATTTTTAATTCAAAACAGGCCATAAAGACACATTTTCAGGAATGGATCTATGTCTTTTACCTATCCCTTTGATGACAGATATTTGTGATCTGTTTCATAAGATAATGGCACCTTATTTACAAAAATATTTTTATAAACATATACACATTCAGTTTTTATGAATGTCCAAGTGTTTGGTCATTTTTGAGGAAGAATCTGCTGCATGAAGCCATCAGGATAAAGCTGTTTCTTTGTTACCTCTACAGTCTTAGGATTGGACTCTCCATTTCCATTTTCTTAAACCTACCCTTTCATCAATGTGAAATTTTAATGTGTTAATGTGCTCAGATTCTTTTTCAAGCAGCCAGATTTCTTTAGCAAGGAGAAAAGCACATCACTGCTGTCCCCAAGATTTACCTATTTACCTTCACTAATCTGTGGGGTTTCAGTATTTCTGACAATACATTTTTGCGCATGGGAGTTCAAGTTTATTTCTTTTGCTCAGTTTGTTTTTATTAAGGTACTATATTCATGTCTTCTCCATCAAATAATTCACCTTTATAAATTTTATATACATTCTGCTGTTCTCAGATGTGAGATGAAGTGGCAAGTTGGGCAGTTCTTAAGGTCTTTGACTGTATGTCTATATAGGTGTTAATAGTGAATGCCTAGCTGTAGATAGAGGTTTCCTTGAGGAAGAGGAAAACCCTGGAATAATTCCCTGGGAAACCCTGCTTTAAGTGCAGTAAGCAATAGATTTACTCACATTCTCCCTCAGTTCAAGTGTGCAAATTGTAGCTAGGAAGTTCCTAGTTCTTTGTGTCACCATAGGTTGATTTTTGGTGCAGAGATTTTAATATTCCTAATCATTCTCCCCTGTTCTCTCAGACCCCACCTTAACTCCCCTCCCCACACTGGAATGTGTAAATACCCCTGTTTGACCCGGGCCTGGTGCCTTTTGCCACTTGTTACTGCCTTGTTCCAGTTCACTCCAAGTACAGTGTACGCCTTAGTGTTTGTTATTTTTGCATTAATGAAATTCTGTTTCTGGACAATTGGATCAAGGCTTCCTCTCTCTACCAAGTCATCATTGGGGCAGAGTCCCGAGGAAACTCAAGGGAGTCTGATCGTCTGGGCTCAGACTCTCAGAAGTTTCACCCAGCTGTGATGGACTGGGGACATAGTTAACATAAGTGATAGATAAATGCCCAAATAATTCTTATATGATTAAATAGGATATAGAAAAAAAACCACAGCACATTTGCCCATAAAGACACTTTGAGGATGCTATTGATCGTGCTTGGTTTAGGGCCAAATTTTGATATTCTACCTTCAGGTAAACAAGACTGAAATACCATAATACCATTTTAAACAGCATTCTGAGAGCAGTAATCCGTTCAAGACAGAGTAAGGAGGTGGCTGCAGACTAGCTCCCTGTACTGTGAGACTCTGCTGAAACCATATGAGACTAAAGGATGTGGAAGCCATCTAAGAATCAACCAATATTAAGTCAGCAATCAGAGACTTCCATT
The DNA here is from genome assembly GCF_021018805.1 of Prinia subflava. Taxonomy (NCBI): domain Eukaryota; kingdom Metazoa; phylum Chordata; class Aves; order Passeriformes; family Cisticolidae; genus Prinia; species Prinia subflava. The sequence continues at coordinate 20,315,698 of NC_086253.1, read as the reverse complement.
TATAACCTGACTAGAAAAATAATCACATAAGCATAATCACATTCTTTTTGGAGAATTTGCTTTTTGGAGCAAAAAACATTATGTTGCTTTTTGGAGCTTCTTACAATAAATATTATTTTATTAATTACGTTCTCACAGCTTTTTCTATGTATTACAGATAATCTACTTACTAATGTAATGTGCAAAGCTTTCTGTACGTGATCTGAAGGATTTTTAGTTCCCCTGCCTTTATCCCTCAGCTCTCTTTTCTCGGTCCTGTTCTCTGTGTCAGATTAGTTTTTCTTTTTCATTAGATTCTCTCTGGACCTGATGACCTCTGCTTTGGAAGTTTGAAGTGCTTCATCACAGGTCAATTTCTGAGATCTCATAAAGAGTTTTCAGCTTCATGTCATGTGTTCATTTTAGGGATTTGAACCCTTAATGTTCCAAAATTGATCAGTTAAAATCAAACATAATCTCTTCTATGATGGTAACTTTGCTATAATAGGGTTCTGATACCTTAACAGCTGATATCACAAGTCAAGTCCCCTTGTTATCCTCAGTTTGCAAGGACCTAGACTGTAAGTTCTTTACTCACTACTGAAGAACATAGTCTAATGATCAGATTCAATATTAAAGGAGTGTTTTCCTTTTCTTTAGCTACATTTGCAGAGGAAGGGTGGTTATGGCATGTGTGATTTATATTGTGTCAGGGATGCTAACATGCGTTAAGCATGCTCCAGCATTCCATGAGAGACGTTATCTGTGTTGTTTGTGAGTAGCTTACTGTATGAACTGAAGGCTGAGTTTGTTTAGTCATAGTAGCAATGCACTGTACTATAAGAATCATACTGCAGGAGGAGGAGATCTTGCCTGAAAGTAACTGAGCATGTTCAGTTAGGGAAATGTTTAAACTGTGAGAAGCAAGGACAGCCATTAAGAAGACACAGCAGGCAGTGAAACTTACATATCCAAAAACCAAAATGCCCCGATGATGCATTTCTGTTGAAAGACTGAACGTGGCAACTGTGAATGTAGCAAACAGTAAGGACAGGCTTCAGCAAAATCATGGTATATTTTCATTCTGTGTGGTAGGTAGTTTAGATCACGATTAAGTTAGTTCACAGAAATTGTTACAGAGAGCCATGTACGTGACTTGAATGGATCATATAGTCTTTCATTATTCAGATCTTCAGACTATTTTAAAGGTTTCTCCTGGAACTTAATGAGAGTTGTGGGAAGTTACTTCCAATGCAACAGTGACTAAAAGTTTGTTGATGGTGAAGAAGTCAGAATGAACTACTCACGACACAAAGAAACATTGGATAGGAGAAAGACTGCCTTATGAGTCCTTATTTTAACCTGTGTTACCTGACAGATACATCTCCTGTATTTCAAAGCTACCTGGTTTCTGTGTCTTAATATATCCTAATTATTTTTTAATATGAGCTTTTTATGAAACAGTTGTTAGTATTTTCATTTCAATATATCATCAGAGACCTTTTCTCATTTACAATAAGAAGTTTTATTCTGTCCAGCCTTTCTTTTGGATTGTTACAAAACTTGCTTATATATTGGTTCCTTTCCTACATGACTTCCTCCTAAATCCTACATCCTTCCTCTCTAAATAATAATGTGTGAGATCAAATTAATGTAAGTGCCTAATGGCTTTACCAATGCAGAGATAACATCTTCCAAGGTTTTTTTTCGCTGCCTGGGTCAGTTCTATAAATTCATTAAAACACTCGAAGACTGCTTTTGGAGTGTTATCATTAATTACGTCATTTAAGATAATCTTTTCTTTCTACTACCTGCAGGACATGATATTTTTAAAAGATAGATGAATAGGTGTCATTAAACACAGTAAAGACATTCAGTTTTTCACTTGTCCCATCTGATAATGTAAAGGCTGCTGGTCACCTGGACATCTGTATGCAGGCAGAATGTTCTGTGGCTTTGCCTATGAGCTGATTCCATAAATCTCTACCCATTTCTAGTCTGGAATATTCCCATTCTCCCATTTCCTTAAGATTAATCTTCTATAAACTTGTATATATTTAGAAACTAAATTCTAAAATTTAAGCTGCAACTGTTTCTACCTTTCAAGTCACAGTTAGGATTGCTAAGGTAGTAAATGTGCAGGGATTTTTTTAGGTGTTTCTTCTCCAACAGAGGTTAAAAGAGGAATTAGAAATTTTCTTCTTTCTTCCTGGATATTTCACTCATTTCTTAAACAGATTGCAATCATTTTTGCCTCTGCAGACATTCCTTGTACTACACTGAAATGGGGAAATTAGCAAAAATAGAAAAAAAAACCAAGTTGTGGAGAACTTTAAAGGTAAACAAGCCTTAAACACTAGGACAGAGGGAGAGTGAAGTAAGATTCAGCTATGAATATTGCTTTATATTTTGTTATTGTCTGTAATAGCTCTTTGTCATGGTTTAAGCTCAGCTGGAAACTAAACACCACACAGCTGCTTGCTCACCTCCTCTACCATGGTGGAATGGAGAGGAGAATCAAAAGTAAAAGTTGATGTTGAGATACAAAAAAAGTTTAATAATTGAAACAAAGGTAAAATAATAGTAAATAAAAATCATGATGGTAATAAAAGGAAAAACTTAAAACCCAAGAAAACCCAAGGAAAAACAAGTGATGCACAATTCAGTGTCTCAGTAACTCGCTGACTGATGCCAGACCTTGTCCCCACCCACCAATCTTTCCCTCTTCCTGGTAGCTCTCCCACTTTGTATACTGAGCATGATGTTCTGCAGTGTGGAATACCCCTATGACACTTTCAGATCACCTTTTCTGGCTTCCAGGGGGTTTTTTTTGCACCTTTTTTGCAGATTATAAGACACAAAAATGCCCATGAACTGAGACATCACTGTGTTATCAATGTTATTATCATACTGAATCCAGAACACAGCCTGGTACCATATATTGATGAGAAATTAACTCTATCCCAGCTGAAATCAGGACACTATTATATTAGGAACCAACTGTTAGTTGGTTTTTGTTGGATTTGGGGCTTTTAGGTTATTTTTATATTTTATACTTTCCAAGGGTTGATATTTGGCCTACACTAAGCAGGTGCAAATCAATTGGTATCAGGCAAAAATTACATATTATGTCTCAAAAAGTAATAATCATTTCATATGATACTCTTTTACATACAAAAATTTGAAATTTTAAGCCATGATTTTTCATAATAATTGCAGTATGTAAATTACGTTTTACAAAAAAACCCAAGAACTGCAGCCACTTGAAACGCAGAAAGAATGACTTCATAATAGTTAGGAAAAAAAGATTTTCTAACTGTCAAAATAAAATTACTTTTAAATATGTTTTATATATTTACACAGTTAAATATACTTTCACATTTATTCCTACCTTAGGCATTAGTAATTTGTTTCTAATCAGTGAGTTCATAGACTAAACCATAGAACCATAGAATTGTTAAGGTTGGAAAAAATCTTTAAAATCACCAAGTCCAAGAAGCAACATAGGACCACTACCACATTCTACACTAAACCAAGTGGTGGCATGTCCTCAGGGGTCATATCCACTGAAAACTTTCAGGGATGGTGACTGAACACCTTCCCTGAGCAGTCAATTCCACCGCTTTATAACCCTTTCCGTGAAGAAATTTTGCCTAATATCTAGCCTAAACTCCCACACAATGCCATTTCCTCTCACCGTGCCACTTGTTACCTCGAGGAGGAGGCCAAACTCCAGCTGAGTACAACCCCCTTTCAGGTAGTTGTAGGGAACAACTGAGTCTTCTTTGCTCCAGGCTACAACTCCAATCCTTGAGCTGGTTCTCATAAGAGTATTACTCTAGACCTTTCACCAACTTTGTTGCTATTTCTGAAGAAAAATTTCCTGGTTTCACAAGTCAAGCAATCCAATTTTAAAAATTATTGCTACATTGAAGTAAAGCCCGTTCATAAATAAGCTAGTTGAGTTATTGCTAGCATGTCATATGTCTGAGACACTTTATACTTTTAAATATTATTTGGAAATCTCACATTCAAATTTTAATATTTAAAATAAAATTTAGAAAATTTCCTATAAAAATAAATTGGCTGCCTTTTATTCATTCTGCTGAGGAGGAGTGAGTAAATGAGAGGCTGTACGGGGCTTAGCTACCTACAGGGATTAATCCACCACAGTTACGTGTGAGTCTGGCTCCTTGTGCTCCAGGCTAGCTTATCTATGTGATGATGACTGTGTATTGCCATATAATTTCCTACTCTTTTGAATGTGTAAATTTGACTTCTTATCCCATGCAATTATTAATGTAATTATTAATTCTTGTATTCATCTTGGAAAATATTTCTTCTGATAAGGTTTGAAGCCCAACCATTTATTTAAGTCTATTATTGTATTTTTTCATAGTTACTTTTGATATCTTTGACTGACATAAAAATTTCTCATAGAGTTTGAAAACACACTATTCAGTTTGAATTGACACTAGATTAAAAAAAAAAAAAACAACACGGAAACAATTGTTTAGTTCTGAACAAGGTTCAATTCAGAACCCAGTATAAGCCAGGAAGTTAAGAGTGAAGTATATATGTCCACAAACAATATTTAAATTAAGCTGATGGCATTCTACATAGTTTGCCCTTTAGTACTCAGCCTTTCTATCTGTGTTTTTTGAAAATCACATGAAATTTCAATCAAATTATTTGATGTGCAGTTTTCCTAAAAGCTGAAACCACCATTCTTTTTGGTTTTTTAATGAATATTTCCTGTTTCCTTCTACCCCTAATAAATTTTAAAAATTAATAATCTTTATTTAAAAACATACAGACCCCAAATGAAAAGGGAACTATATAATGCAGAAGAATAAAAAAGGGAACACTGAAATGTTGCTTACAAGTAAAAAAAAAAAAAAATTAGAAAACTATAGGGGGGAAAAATATAATTTCCTAAACAATGGATTTTGCTGTGACAAGTTACTTTGTAGGAAACAAATCAGAATGGGTAGTTTGTAACTTCTGAAGGAGACAAATGATGATTTATGTACAAACTGTTGTTAAACTAAATATCTCATCATTACTACATTCAAAGAAAGCAAAAATTTCAGTAGCAATAATCTATTCAAGCCATAGTCTTATGAAATGAGACTTTATTTTATGTATGACTTTACACTTTATTATGTAAAGAAAAGCAATGTACTCTTGTCACCTTAAATATTTTGACTAGGAAAGTTCTAGTTGCATTTGTTTAGTAATGGAAACAACAGCAATTCCTGTAAAGGGAGGTATATATTTTTTTCAGCTTTTCTATTGCATGTTTTTGTGTACTATTGAAGGGTTAATGTAGTCGATCTCTTGCAGGATGCATTCAAACATAACAGAAACATTTTCCCAAAGTTTACTTAGGTACTATTATCTAAACGAACACATTTATTGAGAAAAATTTCTGCTTGACATTTTGTGTTTTGACTGGCATTTGCTAGTTGCCAGCTGTCATAAGGAAAGGACTGCAATGTATGCCGTTAGCAGCATATGCCTTTTTGGGCGCTGAGTAGCGTTTTCATACAAAAAATCAAATGATCCATAACATATTATGCTGTCATTTAAAAACTGCATTAGAACTGTAACATTTTTCATGCTCATAATAAATTTTGTTCCCCAAGGCTTAATCTACCATTTTCTTACTGTGTCTGGGGACATAATGAAGAAAACATTTATTCTATTAATTGACATTTTGTTTTTTCAATATGTAGACTATTTTCTCCAAATGGAGATCTCATGCAACAGTTTTTAGAATACTTTTATTTCTGTGCTTTGCTACTCTCTGTCAAATCTATTTGTTTTTTCCTACTACACCATCTTCCCCATCATTCATAACACTGACAAGTACTCATAAGATGAGATGAAGATTTGATACCCATCCCATTTTTTTCTTTTCTAAAGAATTTTTTTTTGTTTCCTAAAAAACTGTTTCAGAGATATTTAAGAATATGTGACTAAATAAGATATTCATTAGTCATTTTATATTAAAAATAAACATTTATTCTACTAATCGTACAGCATTTTAATTTTATTTTGCTGAGGAAACAACCACCCTATTTTACCACAAAGAAATAGAAGTCCATTTGTTTCCTGGAAAAAGAATTTGTTATTTCTGATTTACATAAAATGTCATTGATGGCTGGATTTCTTTATCAAATATTTGTCACCTGTTAGGTCTCAGACAGGAGAAAAGCTTTTCTAAATTCCCTAAACAATCAAAAGGGAAAACTGAGTATTTCCTTGGTGGGAATACTATTTTTCTTTCTCCAAGGACTATCTGCAGAGCTATTCAAACTGTGCTACTAACTTTAACAATCAGATATTTAAATTAGGAACTTTAATTTGTTCTTCAATGTTTAAGATCAATACAACATTGTTTCTTTCTGAAAGTCTCCAAAAAGCACAAGAATTAACTGTTTTTTCCCCTGGAATTTTGTTAAGTCAGAATAGTCTTTACCTTCGGCTTTGGTCTGGCTTACCTGTGTTCATTATTTATTGACCATAACAAGACCAAAAATAAATTAGTTATTAAATTTATTTATTTATTTATAGAGCTATTTATTTATTTATTTAATTGAAGTAATTTAATTTAATATAATTTAATTTAATATCACACTAAAGCTTATTCAGTAAAACCAGCTTGTGGCCACATTGTTCTTAATCTCTAAGATTAAGAACTAGTTGCAATACCAGAAAGATTATTTTCCATAGCATAGGTGATAAAGTTCAGAATTTTGAGACTTGTGTTTATCTTTGATTATCCATACTTTCATATAAGTATGTTACACACAAAGGAAGAACTAAACTAATAATAAAACTACATATTTTAAGAACAGCAACTAAAAAAAATATTTGAAGAATTCGTTATCTTAAACCAGTATCTGGAGTTTTAAATCTACTATTGTAATTAAAATTAATGCCATTCTAAAACAAAGCCCAAACTTTGACTTTAAAAAAATATGTTTTCTAGTGATAGCTCTGAACCGGAGAACAAAGGAAAACAAACAGCATTTAATTAGAAATATGATGAAAAACCAGTAGATATTATCTTGGCCAAACATCTTTATTTAAATAAGGTAGCGAGTTTTAAAACAATCCACCAGAAAACATAAATCTCTAAATTTTTTTATCGAAATGAAAAATTAATTCTAAAATAATTTCCTTATGTGTGATAACCACGTTCACGTATACGAATAATGCATATGCCAAGAAAGTATCTATCTATAAGTCCAAGTCAGAGAAAAACTGTGTTATTCAGAAGGATGTCAGTTAAATTACTGACATCTTGATCCTTTCACTGTAATATAGAATTTCAAGGGAGGAATATGTGAGGAATCAGCTATGGAGGTCACATTTCAAAGTCCCTTTTCCTAACCTGCTACTCACTAAAGATATAAATCTAACTCCACAGAATTATTACTTACAGAAGGAATATTTTCAGTGTTCCAGGACAGCTCTGTATCCAAAGCAACCAAGAAGTGGCAAATGGGAGGTGTAGGCATTTGGTAGAAATCAAAATCTCATGCTAGTTTTGTTTAATTTATACCTTTGTAAAAACTCCTACTAGTTAACTCTGAACTACTAGTGCTCAGCTCCTGTAGTCATTATCTTCTTATCTAATATGTAACAGACATTTTAGACAAACAATCTTTGAAAAAATAACAAATAAAATGGTCATTTTTAGATTTTTTCTTAATGTACAGTTAGTACATGGTGTGTGTGTTATCCTGCTCTCTGGCCCAAATTAATTTTAATCTACATTTTTCATCTACTATAGAAAAATAGTAGGTCACCAACTAAGATTACCAGATGAGGTAGTTTACCTTGCATCTTAACCATTTATATATTTAATTAAATATAGGTTAAAAAGAGATGGCAAAATTTTGAGGTAAACATAATATATGATTTTGAATTTTGTTATAAATGTGTTGGGGGGAAAAAAAGAAACTTTATTTAATACTCTGATAGCAATTTGTCACTTACATTAAACTTTATATTTTCTCTGCTTTACTGAGCAGCTCTAAATATAATTGGTTGATAATAGTATGTTGAACCTACATATCATGTATAATTAAAAAGATGAATATTCTGTGCTTAGCTCATTTTAGGAATTTAGAAACATGTCCTTTTCTACTTATATTCTTTCTTGTACATTGTATTTATGAAAACAATATTAATTATGAAGTTGAATACTTTTGTATAGTCTTTCATTTGTGAACGAATAATTTAAAAATTCTATGCATATATAAAGTAAGGCTTGAGTCAGAATGGAGGAGCACTAAACAATAAGCTTTCTCAGCAAGCTTTTTTTTCTTTCTAGAAATATAGAGGGTTTCCTATGAACAGCTTCTTTTTTCAAAGCAGAAGTTCCTTACAGATTTTTAATTCTCTCTGTATATGTTTCAGAGAAAATATTTCTTGCATGTAGCCCTGAGTTCCTAGTGTAAAGACGGAAATAAAATAACCAGCAATTTACACAATGTTGAGTGTAGCAGAGATAATAATTCTTTATTAATATACATACCCATGTTTGAATTTTTTCAAGATGCAACTTTAGTTCCAGAACAAAAAACATACATTGAGAAATCAATATTTTCCAGACAATTCTAGTAAATTATGTACTATGCAGTGAAAAATATTCTTTTAAAGGCTTATTATATGAAAATAAAAGCTTTTCCATTTAATAAAATGGACTTCATTTGAAAAAGACTTCCTTAGTATTTACATTGCAGATATTATTGCTATTAACAGCAAAAAATCCACATTTCTTACAAGAGTGATATTAATAAGGCTTATCTTTTCTCATGAACTTTGTGGAATATAATATAAAAACTTAATAGAGATGCACTATATACCAAATTTAGCCTTTCAGTTGGGAGATGCAAGTTCTGTCTAGAAATTCCCTAGAATGAGAAATATGCCTGCTTTTCAGCCAGTTTAAAATGTCGTTATTACATTGCCTGTCATCTTGAATCTCTTACAAGTATCCTTGGGAGGTTACTTGGTCCTGAGATAAGAAATCGAAATCAAGAGAGACCTGTTAAACCATGATGGCTATCACCATGAGCAGGTGAACACACAACTGTTATTTGAACTCATTTCCACATAATAAATATGTGTAAAGATCTACAGTTCATGAAACTGTCTTTGTATGTTTGAAATATAATGGGAGGAAAAGACCAGAAATTAGGCAAAGAGTTTCTCATGAATCCTACTGACAGTCACACAAGAAGCCATGTTTTTCTGAAATGCGGAAGTTTGTCTAATCTGATAAAGTCAGAAAGACTCATTGGACCATAAAACCACATGCATGCCACATTGAAACTCTGCTTGACAACTTGATCACTGCTAAAGTTGTAATCATTGCAGCAATTCTGCAGAAATTTTCACACGTTTATTAGAAAAAACATTTCTATGACCTTAAAAATAGTTCCTTTCATGCTATATATAGCTAAATATAAACACGAATACTTAATTGCAATACATGTTAACAATTTATAAAGTACTTAATATTAAAAATTACTGGAAAATTTTGATTTTGTGTATTCCAAAAAAAACCCATTATTTTTTGTTCACAAATGAGGGATACAGAGCTCAAGTTTTTCTTTTTCGTATTTCATATTTTGAAAATAATAACACAAAAAAAATTTCCTGTGGAAATCTCTCTCAGAATACTGTATGCTTTTTAATGGCTTTCTTTTTAAGATGCTTCAGTCAACAAATTAAAAATATCTCTTCTTCATACAAATGGAGGGAAAATAATATTTAATAATATATAATTTGAATAATTATTAGAATTAATTAATAATAGTGTCCTATTTATAAATATGTCTAGGGAATAATCAGAATTAAGAATTTGGAACCTTTAAAGATATGTTTAAAATAATTATATCAAATTATTGATATAATGAAAATACAATTTTAATGTTTTTATATAAATACATTAAAATGCAATTAAAAATATGGAGTAAAACTCAGACGATTGGTCTTTCTTGTCAAACACATCTGTTACCCATTTGTTCCATTCAAAAAATTTAATATTCACAGAATCACAAAATTCACATAAATTATTTAACTGGGAGGGGTGTCTTGAGATCATCTCTCCCAAACTGTCTGCTCAAGCACGGTCAGCTAGAGAAGATTATCCTTTTAAATATCTCCAGACTGGGGACTTCCCCACTCTCGGAAACCTATTCCAGAGCTTCACCACGCTCACAGTAGAGAAGTGTTTTCTTGTACTCAGGCGGAATTGGAGCACTTGCATTTGTGTTCATTGGCTCTTTTCCTTTCAGAGTGTCCCACTGAAAACAGCCTGGTTTCTTTGCACTCTTCCTTCAGCTAATTTGTACATATTGATAAGATTCTCCCTGACCTTTCTCTTCTCCAGGCTAAGGAATCCTAGCTTTCTCCACCTTTCCTCAGACAAACGATGCTCCAGCCCCTCAGTCCTCCCTGTGGCAGGTCCTGTGCCAGACTCACTTCAGTGAGTCTTTATCTCCTTTGTGCCCAGAATTGGGCACACCCTTCAGGTGTGGTTTTATCAGTGCTGAGTAGAGGTTAGGGACCATGTCCATGGACCTGCTCTTAACACTCCTCCTAAGGAAGCCCAGGCTGCTAAGCTTCCCTGTCACACGGACAAGTTGCTGGCCTATGGTCACCTTGCTGTTCCTTCTTGCAAAGCTCATTCCTAGATGGTGAGTCACCAGCATATACAGGTTCATGGGATCGTTCCTCCCCAGATTCAGGACTTGGTTCTCCCTTTGTTGTTTAGATGTATGAGGGCCCTCTGTAGTCATTTCTCCAGGCTTTTTGTATCCCTTTGAAATCAGCTCAATCTGATGCATCAGCCATTATCAGTTTTCTATCATCTGCAAACTTACTGAGAGTGCACTTTGTCCCATCATTCAGGTTATTAGTGACCTCAGCATTTTCTGGAGTTCTTTGTCACGAGGCTCCCTACCTCATTCAGTCCGGGGCTCTTGTTTTCCATGGTCTTCTCTCTCTCTCTTTTCACTTGCAGAATACTTTACAAGCCTTGGCAAATTCATCTCCAGGTTCTGGCTTTTCTAACTCCACAAATCTGCATGATTGGACAGAAACTCTAATCTCTTTCTGAGTCCACTGCACCTATTTCTCTCTGTTGTACACCTCCTTTACGTCTCAATTCAGACAAGAGGACCTTTCATCCATACAGATTCTTGCCATCTTTTTTCATCTTCCTACTTTTTAGACTGAACTGTTCTTGAGCTTGGTGGAGGCTACCTTTAATATTAACTAGTTCTCCTGGACCTCTCTTCTCTCCAGGGTTTAAAATCATGATGAGGACAAACAATTTGCAGTTTCCTTCAGCTGCATGAAGAAAAGCTCTTCTTATTCCTACTGATCAGGTCTATAGCAAAAATACACTGCAACAGTGGCAGTGTAGGTCTGCCCTCTAATTTTGACCCATAAGCTCTCAACTGACCCTTCATACCCTCCCCCCAAGACAGCTCCATGCAACTCATTACAATGAGATGTAGATTTATATCTGGGCCCATAAGAATAAACGATCCTGTTATCTTCAGCTGATAGCTTTATATTAATTGTTCCCTGTGATTCAGAAATACATCCTAAACATACAATATTCCATTATTCAGTGAGAAAACAACTAATTCTGCAAAATACATATCAGCTAATTAGTGCCTAACTTTTAAAATGAAGGTATATTTAGTTTTCAAGGGAAAACACAAAATAAGGAAGTTCTTGAATGTGTAATAAATATTTTCATTTGTTTTTAAGCTCTCAGATAAGTAATAGTTTTCAGCTGGATGTAAATTAAATATCTCTAAATCAAAGACATTTTTGCTTTACACACTTCACTTTGTAGAAGAAGCACTAGTTTTCACACTCACCATAAAGTATTTTTATTGACAACTGTCAAGGTATACTGGACTAAAAGCTCCTTTTTCATGCATTAGAATGACAGGTTTTATACAGTATTTAGCAGTACCCACAACTTTGTCTCAAAGAGACTTTTTGCTCTCCCTGAAAAAACTGCAAATAAATTTTAATATACTTAATCTTTAAAACTAGAGATGATATATAAAAGTCTCATACCATAATTACAATGTACAGGTCAGTACAAAAATTTAAATGTCTCCATGTAAGTGTCACATATCTGTTTCATTTGGAAGAATGATTAATTTGGTCATTTATAATATGTAATCCACAATTTTCATGAACTCAGAATGTTGGAAGTTATACTGTTTCTTTAAAAGGCACTCAGAGGAGTAATGCATACCTCTAGTGATTTTATAGGTATCCTTAATTTGCACTTCTAATAAAAAGTGCCAAAAAACCTATGTCTAGATCTTCTTTATTTACTGGGGTTTTTTTGTAATTTTGGTTGCTTCCAAGAAATATTGTTTGCCAGGGGCTTGTTGGTATACAAAATGCCTGGACTTTGATTCTGATCTCCCATATGGTCTTCCTTGGTTTTCCAAATGCTTACCACAGTGAAACCTATTTTCCTGGCAGCCACAGAGGCCTTTAACAGCCCGTACTACCCATTTTCCATTGTTCAGAGATGGCTCAGGTTTTTTTCTTGTTATTTTGGCGTATAACTATGAACAGGTGTCATTAGGTGCAAGGAAACATGCGGTGTCAGTGCAGTGGGGCTGTCACAGAAGATGGACTTCTCTCTTCTTTTCCTGGAGAACAGATGTCCTTTGCAGTGTTCTGCAGGTCTTCCTACCTCAGTCCTATTGGTACCTGGCATCTCTGCCTAATGGAAAAAGCTCCACCAACTTCTGAATGGGCATTCTGCCATCCAGACAGATGGTCCTAGAGTCAGGCAGCTCAAAAAAATAGATGTGGATATAATATATTTTTAAAGGCCATAATCCCAGCTGGCTGGTGGAAGTGGTTGCCCTTTCTCTGCTCCTGTACCTATTATACAGACAATATGTTACTGATATTTTGCCTTTGATCTGTATTAATATTTCAAATTGCATTGCATAAATTTCATTAAACATTAACTTTTCTCATATATACATATATATATGCATATATATGTACACAATCAAATGGAATTAATTGTCAGCATTTAGCAAGTGAGTGACTTATAACTTATTTACGTCATAATACTTAGCAGTTATGCAACCATTTAATATTCCAAATCCCTCATATATTAAACTCACATATTCATTAATTCATATTCAACATCTATATAATCAATCAAGGTCAAGGTAATCACTGTAAACACACACAGTAGAATAAATAAAGTTAATATGTGGCAAAATCTATGAAAATTTTCCTGTCTTTATTTGCAAAAAGCGCATTTGAATTATTACAGTGGTTGATGTCTCCTTCATATTCTGAATCATCACATGGAAGTAATAAAATGAGATTCTATCTAAGTCTTTCTAAAGAAGGTGGACATAAATTAGACTTTGAATGTTTTCCTTCTTTTGACACTATAAAATTTCCAAGGAAACATTAGCTTAAATCCATTCAACTCTTCAGGAATTTTTGGTTAGGTGGCATTTACATATTTGTGCTATATCATCCTACATTAACCAATTATACATGCAATCACTTATGCAATTAGTTGCTGCAGTTTTAGTGCATTTAAATTTACATTAAGAATGCAATGACTTAGGCAATTATATACAGAGGACACTGAAGTGAACTGGGAACTTACCAAGAATTTCAAAAGTTATTTTTCAAAGAATGCTCATTACTGCAGACATCTAGTAATCATATCCTAAGTGACTACAGAAACTGGAAACCTCTAGAATGATCTGTTTCTACATTTTCTATTTTTTCCCCCAACTAAGTTAATCTGTTTTGCTTTTGTACACAAAGTCTCACCCACTTTTCTTTCAAGAATCCAGCACCAAATTATGTCTACTGCGCTATTAGTTGCAAGTATGAAGAATGCCTTTATTGTAATGTTATACTGCAACAATGTTTTAAATACATTATCTCTTGTAGCATACACTTTTCAGAATGACTGTTACAAGTTCTCCTTTATGTGTATAGGTAGTAGCAGATGCAGAAGTGATTTGAACTGGGCAAATATTTCCAAATACAAACATTTCCCGTGTGGTTTCATTATCATAGACATAGGATTTAAGTTCCAGTAGTCAGATTTTTTGTTGCTAAAAATTTCCAATTGAAAAAAGATGGATTTCTAGAAAAGGACATGACCTATTCCACCATTTTATTTCCTTAGCAGAACTGATAACAGCTGTCATTTTAATCTGAGTGCATAGCATGTCCTCAGGCACAAGTAGCAAGAAAAAATACTGCATAATAAAATTGTATATGTGGTGTTGTAATTGCCATAGAAAGAAAGATAATACTGAAATAAATATGAGCTATAGGAAAATAAAATAATGAACTATAACAAGGTAAATGAAAGACTACCAGGGGAATAAAAGATGGAAAAGAAGACCTGCAGTTGTCAGACAACCCCACCAATCACTTGATTATATCATGGTATCAACAGAAACTCCATTTGCAGGGAAATCAATCTGTCCAGCTTTATTTCATAGCAGTCTCACAGCTGTATTCTTATCTGTGATTTATCCCCAGAAAGCACCAGAAAAAGCCGGGGTATGTCAGTTGATATAATAACATCTACCCCACCAGAACATTTTTGGCATCCTTAAGTGGATCCAAGGAGAATCAGTTGTTTCTCACAATCCAAGAATAACCACCTGTCTGAAAACAAGAGAAGTAGCTGGATACTATAGATATTAACAGATTTATTTAAAGTTTGTTTGGTTTTTTTCCCAGATAGTTAGTAACATACTAGTAAGTAGTGAGTAGTTAGTAAGATAAACGAAAATTTGCCATTAAGAATATTATGAAGGTTATGGGACCATGGATACAAGACAGAGCAACACTTGCAGACCTCAAGGGCTTGAGGTAGTTTGTGACTTATGGAAAATACAGTGAATGTGATGCTAGCCTTAAAATATTGACATTCAACTCCTTTATAGGATTTTACAAATCTTTTTGTTGTTACCTTCAGTCTGATGAAAGTGGTAAAATAATCAAAAGTGGTAAAAAAAATTTAGGGAACAGAAAAATAAATCTATTAGATTATTTACAACCAGGGTTAAGATGCTACAGGACATTTTGCTACAGGACATAAATGGGGCAATCTTTCTGAAAAATGTCCTGGAATTCAGAAGAGAGTGCTTCAGCATGGATGGTTAGTATATTAGTAATATTAGTTATTATATTATTATATTATATCGTATTATGCTATATAATACTATATTATTTCTGTCTACTTCCAGGGAAACCTTGTCTTCTGTGGAGTTCAGATACTCACATTGTTTTGTTACTTCTGGCTAAAATTAGGTTGTCTGTGATCATATTTAGATCTATATTGCTTACTTGAAAGTTGGTAAATTGTTTCATTGAGAAGCAGTGGAAAGCAGATCAGGTCATACTGGAGACAGCAATTCAACCCTTCTCTTTTCAAGTCTTTCTTTCCTTAGAAGGTATTTTATACCCTTTAATAAAATCAGCTTTCAAACTTCTAATTGAGGTAATCTAGATTAACGGCATGATACAGTAAGAGGACTCTGCATGTGGAATTATAAGGCACATATAGGACTTCCACTGCTATTTTCTGAAAGTTATCCTTGCTACCAATCATTAAAGAATGCAGGGTAAACACATGTTCTAACCGTATAATTTTATTAATGACTATCGACTTATTTGAATAGATTTTTGAACTATATGTTCCATATAGCCACCATAACAGTGACTAGATGTATTCCAGCATACAGGCACATTTTTATTTAAAAAACAGTAGGAAATGATCTGTATAATTTTTTTTTTCTCTCAAGGTCTTCAGGTCATTTATTGCAGAGTGCCTCTCTCTCTCAATAAATAGCTCAGGTATAGTAAAGATTGTTGTGTCAGTGGTAGCAGGCTGCCCAGGTACAGTAATGAGCTCACAGCACAGGGCTTTTCATAGTAACATGGCTTTCACTTGGTCCTCTGGGAAGAATAACGTGCTCTTACTGAGGGTTTTATTTGCTCTGCTGATGGTTATTTCACAGTAGCTACTGCCTTTCTGACAACTAAAGCTTTTTGCTTGCATTCTTGTTATAAATTCTTCAAAAGACAAGGTTAATTATTTGTCTGTGATTCTAGATTTACTAAAGTGAAAAGAAGAAATCCTTTTTTAATTTCAGTGTTCCACAAAACAAGTAAACTTAGAGAAGTTTGTACTAGCACCATGATCATCTGTTGGGAAAGTGATTCTTAAGAGGAGTCCTGCCAGACAGGGAGCTTGGAGTCTTTGTGGTTTTAATACTGAGATGTAATTTAGTGAATTATGCTACAAGTGTATGCAAAATCAATGCTAACATTTTTTTAATACTTTTGCACTTCTACAGTGTCATTACCTATATCCTATTGATTGTGAAGTTATGTACAGAGGGGCCACCACCTCAGGAAAACACTTCCCTGAATTTGGTATGGTAATGTCAGCTAACAAATATATTCAGTGCTGAGAAGCCACTAAAAACCTGTATGATTGTACAGCTGAAAAATATAGCACAGCAAATAAAATGGATTATGGACATTCTACTTCTGAGTTAATAAAAATAACTTTTAAAAAAAGAACTAAGGACCCTGCATATCAAGCTATATGGTTTCTTTTTAATAATCTTTATCCAAATATTCCTAAATATAGGAGCCACTATACAAAGCTAAAAAGAGGTATCTTTAAATATCAACTTTCAAATATTGCAAATGTATTATCATTTCTTTCAGCCCAAAGGTTGTTACAAAAACAAAATATTACTTGCTTTGTGTTACTACAATTAATTTTGAAATGTTCACTTATAATTCACTTCCCTCTATTTTTTGAATGATGTAGGTATTTTTTGCAATGTGTTTGTTTGTTCCTTATACTTTGGAAAGGCACTGCTAGGGACAACTGAGTTTATGAGAAAATGGCCATTTCTGTTGCTATGAGATATGTGAATTTTAGTGAGAAGTATCGAGGACTGAATACACTTTTCTTGCAGTAAAGAACCAACAAAAAATCCACCAACACCCAAATCTTAACCAAACAAAGAGAAAACCACCTCTGATCAGCTCCAGTTCATCTGGCTTCAGTTGTGAAAGATCACAAGAAAAAAAAGAGAAATAACCATCTCAAGAGTAGCACACCCTGAATAATAAAACAAATAGACAAACAAAGAAATCAGATTTTTTTCTCCAAAACAGTTATGGAGATAAGGCTGGATTTAGATTACCAGAGTAAATCTCAATGTAAGAAAGATGATGTAAGACTGTGGGAAACCAGTTTAATCAAGCATGAGAAACAGCCATTCTGGGAAAATGACAGTCCTTTGGAAACACCTGGGCATAACACAAAATTGTGCTGTACCATTTCAACCTATATGCAGAAACTTGCCTACTTTCTTTTTGTTCTTATCTTATGTAATTGTCATCATGAGGTGAAGCCAAATAGATTGTGATTAAAGGCTTCATCAGATAAAACAGAAAAAATGAACATATCTGTCTAGTGTGCATGAAGTTGCCAAAAAACTACTATTTCAAGAAAAGTTCCTGAAAATACTTGTAACAAATATTTTCCTATATATTAAATTATTATAATTATGCTAATACTTAATATTATACTAAAGAAATTGAAAGAAAAATGCCTTTCTGTTAAAGGGAACTTGTAATGTTTTACTTTCAATTTAATCAATATTTACTTTCAATTAAGACATATCACAATTGCTATACAAAACATAAAACATTTTGAGCTGCTTCTAGATTGAGGTATTATGTCCAGTTCTCCCACTGAACAGATGCTTGGCCCTGAGTTCTGTTAAGTCTTGAATGAAAGTTTCTTGAATTGAATTCAAGAAAATTGTCTATTTTTCTTCAGAAATTTACATGGAGTTATAATTTCTTGCGTTGTGTCAGATCAGAAACACAGGTATCCAACTGGTTACTACATAGTGATGGGAAGAAAAGCTCCTGGATTTGACATAGAATGCCTTCATTTGAAAACAGCAGCATCTAAAAAAATAAGGAAAAAGAAGTGTTGACTAATTGTTCAGTCTGCACTAGAAACTTGCCTATATATCCTATGAAAGGAAGTGATCATTTCATAAAATTAAAAATTAAAACATCATTACTATGTTACCAATTTCCATATTTTCTTGCAGTTTCAGGTAAATTTCCTCAAAACCTTTTATTAAAATAGCTGAAAATCTTCTTGGTAAATATTTTTGATGAAAAAAATCCCTATAAAAGATCTATCTTGAGGATCTCAAATATAAGGTCTCTGAATAACTTGTTTTAATATTCCTTTTTAAATATTTTTCATCTTTTAAATCATAGTGGAATAGCTATTTTATAAATTTTTGATTATGCAGAGCTGAATTGCAAGGAATAGTCCTCCATTCATGCCTAATCCAAACCTCTGGAGGAATTACAGCTGCTACCTGGAAAGAAAAGAGGTTTCCTTGCTGTTATTTAATCATCCAATCTGTTATCTATTATCTGCAGTAATAAGAGCAAAGTTCAAAAGCTGTAAGTCCTTCAAATTAAATACCATTAACTTTAGCCTCACATCAGATTTTCTTGAGTTGTCTAAAAATAAATACCTTCTTTGGATATCTTCAATAGGCAATTCATCCTGACTTGCAAGTAGAGAGTCTGAAATCAAGCACTGTGCATGAAACATAGAAAACTTTACATTATAGCAATGTAGAAATACTGCATTCATTTGTGAGAGAAATAAAATAGTTTTTCATTGTACTTGGGAATTCTCTTGTTAATATAGATTCTTTCACCTTTCTGGTATCAGTACTAACATCAAATTCCTTCCAACCTGTTTAAATCCTAACTGTTCCTGATTCATCATCAGTGGAAAATTCTGTCTCAGAGTCCTGAAGTGCCTGCCTGTCCCAAGTTCTTTATAAAAGAGTATCTATAATTCTAGAAGAAGGAAAACAAACAAACAAACAAACAAACAAACAAACAAAAACAACCAATAAACAAACAAACAAACCCCACACCACAAGAATTCTCTCTTCTCTGGCTGCTTGTGTCAAGACCCCACATTCATTCAGTTCATTCAGTTCATCATTATTAACTGAATTTCTCAAATTAATTGGAAAGATTTCTTTCAGGTTTTGGGTCAATTTATGGTTAGCCTTCATGCATAAATTAATGGGATATTAAAACCTGACAGTGTCTTAGAAAAAGAAAAAAGCTGTGCTCCATCTGAAGGTCCTCAGAATCACATTGCAAAAGCAGTCAGAAAGTGCCTCCAACAGGATTAGCTAACACTGATGGACTCTTGGAGACAAAATTTGACTATGACTCATCTCACCTCTGGGTACTGGCAAAGACACCCTGAACTATCTCCGTGCAGCAGTAAGGCTGCCCAGCATCTTCTTTCATATTATACCTTCCGAAAATATAACATCTCTGGTCACTATTATTTGGAGTGTCTTATGTGACCTTTCCTTCATGGTAAAATCTCTGTCTTTTATAGGCCAAGGCAGATGAAATTTACAGTTTTGTCAAGTTTTAAGCCACATGTTGCAAAATAATATAAAGAAGATGGGAAAATAAAAAACCTCTTATCATGATAATTGTTGTCATTATTTAAAAACAGAGACAAAAAAGGACATCTTTCGAAAAAAAGGGAAAATTACTAACTATTGGTTTTTAAAGGAAATTTTAAACAAGTAACTCCTTTATATTTTCAATATGCTCATGTGTCAATATTCTGTATGCCTGAATAGGCAAAATTCAATATTCTGATTGCAAATGCAAGAAAATGCTGATTACATTTCCTACCAAGGAACAAAATTCTGATAAAAATATAGCCCAGAGTAGCTTGAAAAAAAGCTTTAATGAAACCACCATTTAGCTCCAGGAACAGTGATTCTAACATTTTGACTGTGCTGACTTCTATCAGAAACAGCAGTTTCTCTGAGACTGTTAAAGTCAGAAGTATTTGAATCAGATCTCTTCAGTTTGTTTGACCTTAACTGCTGTATAGTTCCATTTTTCGTCTTAGCTTCAGATACCTGTACTCAGAGATATCCGTATGCCTAGTTTGTAGAGTAGGCCAACTTTTATCTTTTATTGGATGTCAGGTTCTTCTGTAGGAAATTCAGTTCACAAAGTATGCATATAAATTAGCTGGACAGAACACATCCTTACAGCAGTAAATTCTTAAACTTTATGTGAATTTATGATTCATTTGGACGACTCCAAAAGCTCCAAGGAACATTTCAATAAGGAAACTGAGTGTGACTAGTACACTAAATTCCTATAAAAACTTCTCAAACACTCATTTTTATTTCCTAAGAAATAACTGTTACAAAAATATTTAATATCTTTAAATTTATTTGAAACAGCATAATATTTTTGAAGGTAAATTTTGACAGTAATTCTGACTTTTTGTATTGTTATTAATAATTGCTCTTGCTACCATTTTACACAACACAAAGATGTGTTTGAATCTGAGTCCTTGCTAGTCGAGAATAGTAAATAGTAATTCTTGAAACATGGGAAATACAGCTAGAGAAGAAGATTACTTTGTACATAGAAAATGCTCCGCAGAGGGGATTTTGTGAGAAATCAAACAGGCAATTTGTATGAGAATTTTGACAGTGATTGAGCAAGATTCCCTAAAAGGATAAAATCAAAATGAACCATATGGAAGAAGAATTTTGTACAGAAATTTCTGAAGATGATCTGTCAGTTTCTGTGTCTCAAATCTCTGTGATGAAGGAATTCACCTTCTGTACTTTCTGTGCACCCATTTACACAATAATTTTCTTAGAGATCTGCTAGCCATATTAGGGAGCTTCTGAAAACACAGATGGCAAATCACAAAGTGTTGGAGTTCAGTGAGGAACTTGTATAGCTCTCACACAATGACCCATACCTGAGTGTTTAAATAATCTCATTAACAATAATTATTGATACACTTACTCTAAGAGGATTTGTGCACCAGCACACAATGCTTAAAATGCTAGCAAATTAGGACAAATGGATAAAATTTTTATTGCCATTTAAGAGTTTGTATATAGTTGAACTACACCTGCAGACACAAACTGACACTACAGAATTTTATTTAAAAAGGATTTTCCTCAATCTTTCCATTAAAGTTAAATGTATTTTATGTTGCCAGGTAGTTATATCATAACAATTGAATAATTTATTTCAGCATCCTTTGTGGTCATCTTACACCTGAGAATACTAAATAAAATGAAAAACAAACAAACAAATTAGCTAACTCAATTTTTATAGCTGATCCATCATCCACGATCTTGCTGGCTTTGCTGCTGTGGTCCTGTAACTCTGAAAATCTATTTTATCTGAACATTCTTGTAATGCTCTTGCTCTGAAGCTCAAATTTATCAAGTTCCCAGTGGAAACGAATATGCATAATTAACAATTTAATTTATATTAACAATTTATAAAAACAGATTGCCAAGGCTCACAGTCACATGTATAAAGATTTTAACTACATGACCTTATGCCTCTTGAAATGCTCACCTTGTGGGAGGGAAATCTCAGATTCTTGTTACATTTCTCTCAACAGTGGAGGTGGGGGGGAAAGGAAAAAGTTACCATTGCTATAGTAGGGAAATAAAAACAACAATACAGAGAAACCATAGACTGTTCATTCATTAAGAGATTAGACAGCAGATTATGCAAACTTAAGTATTTCTAGTACAGTAATTTACATCACCTATATATTTTTCTCAATTTTTTTGCTTTCTTCAAGAAAGGAGGATTTTCCAGAAGTTTCTTAGTCATGCTTGTAATCAATCTCTTAAAATACGTTACACTGTACATTGGAAAGTTACAAAAATTAAAACACTGAGACACCAAGATCAAATTTTAATTTCAGTGTGAATTGTACCAGCAAACATTTTACCAGGTATTCACTGGTTAACCAGGTAATTAACAGGGAATAGAGTAGAATTTTACTCTTATGGTATATCAGCTAATACCCCTGACATAACCTGGCATAATGTCCTCAGACTACAAGCAACAGGATTGAAAGTTTGTTGTCATGACATGTTTTAGGCGAGTTACAAGTGGAAATGTTGAAGAGAGCTGAATTAAATAAAGACACTGAAGCAGAAATATTTTAGTATCTCTGTAGGTGATGTTAGGATCAAGAGCAAAGTTGTTGTACTCTGCATGTGAAACAGTCAAACATATGCTGATACTGTGTTGTTTTGGTTTTTTTTTCTGAGGGGGAAGAAAAATCACTGGAGGTGCAGTGGATGGGATCAACAGATAAGAAGGAAAAATCAATAATGAAGAGAAGAGAAAAAAAAGCAAAATATTTTAAAAGTTTGGCGTCAGAGGATCAAAAGAGGAAATATGTAAAAACACTCATAGCTGAGAGAAAAGACTGCAAAGGTTAAGCATTGGAGTTGTGAAAGAGGACTCTATTGGTCATGGCTCCAACTGGCAATTTTATCTACATTATCTATTATGCAACTAATGGGAAAAAGAAAATAATGTAAAATGACCCAGTCATAAACAGATCTCCAAACTGCAGGCTGTCTGGTTCCTATTTCATGTTTTGGAAACACTACCAACCTAATATCTTTTTGTAATTCTGTGCTTCACAATTTGCTTCATATGTATATATGTTAATGATATATAAAATCACATAATTTTAATTGGCAAAAGAAGCCTGTACGTTCCTTACCATAGCTCCCTAAGCTCTGTGGTAATTAGTATTTTCTTACTTTTTTAACAAGGAGTGTTTTTGTATATGTATGGATAGAGAAGAGAAGAAAATTTGAAAAAAAGTTATGTGATCAGGTTTGAATGTACTTGATCACTTTAAAAAGCAAGAATTGAAAAGTCTCTATGCTGAGGCAGGAGGTTTACATCTTTAACATTTCAGTGATTATCTTTCACACATTAGGTACATTGTAGAACTACACTGGAAAATACTGCTGTGAAGTGGAAAGATTCAGAGCATAAATGTAAGGAAAACTTTGTTAGAATCAGGTATGATTGAGTAAATTGGGAAATAGACTAGTCATATAATTCAAGATAGTACAGAAAAGTGTTTGGTCTGTATCAAGCATTCTTTCTTCTGGAACTGATTTGGGGCTTTAAAATTATATTATTAGATCTTTAAATCTATGATCCATCAGGCCAAAATTCTTATTTAAAAGTAGGTATCAGAAAAAGCATAATTTGTTATTCAGGAAACAACATCCTTGAATATGTGAAATAAAAACAAACAAACAAAACTCCAAAACATCTAGTTTCTTTAAGCTGGTGGTACAATGTAGCACAAAGAACTGGTTGTATCGGGTCATGTTGCACAAAGCTATCAAATTCAAAAGCTGTTTTTGAGGAGTTATTGCCAGTGGGTTGTTACCTACAAGCAGTGAGTCTTTTACTGTTATCCATGGGAAGGAGTCAGTGGCAGGTGTTCTGCTTCTGGCATAGCTCTGCTTTAGAATTTATGGGATTCTTTCTGTTTTCCAAGGAAGATTTCATTAAATGCTGTTACAGCTCTCTATGCATAGTCAACAACCCTAGATTGAAACATAAAAGAAGAAAAGAACTCTTTCTCCCTGCAGATTCTGAACAAAAGGAATATATTATCCTAATGCTTATTGCAGAGAAGAAGGATGCCTTGTATGGTACCATTTATTGTTATAATAAAGAACAGGTTGCTGATAAGACAAGCAGTTCATTAGAATGCCATTGGCAATTACAGTAAAAAGTATGTAACTAAATGTTCCTGCCAGCCCTGAAGACATTTTGTGCTCATGAACAACCCTTAGGATATTCTTTCAACAAACTACAAACTTTTATTTGCCTCAGAAATGTATAGGTGTCCTGTAGACTAAATTTGTGATGCAAAGAAATTTATCTAGGAACACCCCATATACAGAAATAAAAATGTAATTATTCTGGTGTGTATCTTTCAGAATCCATGAATTTCAGTTACAGCCATAGTAATTTATCTAAAACTAGGGAAAAAACTGTATTGGTTGGGTTTGTTTGCTTTGTTGTTTTGTTTGCTTGTTTGTTATCTCATTCTATCAGCAGAACTTAGTTCCACTTTTAAGACCTGTGTGTTGTATATTAATTTTGTCTAATTGAATGACATGAATAGCATCAGCTTATTCCATCATACCAATAAAATTAAATTCATTATCACATGTGAAACTGATGGGTGTTTTTACAGTTAACAGTTGAGAATAAGTACAAAATTTAATTAAGAGAATGAAGTGATGTCATGAGAATGGAAAATAAATTTAGGAAAATTATGTTCTAATGGAATTCTGTTCCAATATGATTTCTGTAATGGATGCTTATTTGCTGTATAGATTTGGTAAATGTTAAAAAAAAAAAATTATGGAAATGTCAATATTAATAACGTAAAAATTTGCCGTCCAAAAGTCATGGATATTTCATGGCTGTTAACAAATGATATTTAATGTAATATGTGTTTTAGAAAAGTAGATGTAGTGGGTTGACCCTTGCTGGCTTCCAGGCTCCAGCCAAAGCCACTCTATCACTTCCCTCCACAGCTGGAAAACGGAGAGAACATATAACAAAGGGTTCATGAGCCAAGATAAGGACTGGCAGAGATCACTCACCAAATACTGTTGTGGCCAGGATAGACTTGAATTAAAGATATTAATTGAATTTATAACTAACAAAATCAGAACAGGATAATGAGAAGTAAAACAAAACCCTAAAAACATATTCCTTCACCTCTCCCTCCTTCACAGCTCTACCTCCTCCCCCAGTGGCACAGGGAGATGGGGAACAAGACTTATGGTCTGTTCATCACAAGTTATTTTTGCTGCTGCTCAGGGAGTGGAGTTCTTCCCCTGTTCCAGCATTGTGGTCTCTCTCACAGAGTTCTGCATGACCTTCTCCAGTGTGAGTCATCTCACCTAGGTCTTTTCTGACTGCAGTTAAAACTGTGAAATAACTTCTCCTTCTCCTTCTCCTTCTCCTTCTCCTTCTCCTTCTCCTTCTCCTTCTCCTTCTCCTTCTCCTTCTCCTTCTCCTTCTCCTTCTCCTTCTCCTTCTCCTTCTCCTTCTCCTTCTCCTTCTCCTTCTCCTTCTCCTTCTCCTTCTCCTTCTCCTTCTCCTCTCTCCTTTCTCCTCTCTCCTTTCTCCTCTCTCCTCTCTCCTCTCTCCTCTCTCCTCTCTTCTCTCTTCTCTCTTCTCTCTTCTCTCTTCTCTCTTCTCTCTTCTCTCTTCTCTCTTCTCTCTTCTCTCTTCTCTCTTCTCTCTTCTCTCTTCTCTCTTCTCTCTTCTCTCTTCTCTCTTCTCTCTTCTCTCTTCTCTCTTCTCTCTTCTCTCTTCTCTCTTCTCTCTTCTCTATTCTCTCTTCTCTATTCTCTCTTCTTCAATCTGTTATTACAGAGGCCTTACCACCATTTCTGTTTGGTCCAGCCTTGGCCAGCAGCACCTCTGTCTTTGAAGCTGCCAGGCAACCACTCTGTTGTACATGGAGGAAGGTTCTGGCAGCTTCTCACAGAAGCCATCCCTGTAGCACCGCACTACCAAATTTTGGCTGTGCAAATCCAATACAGTAGATCATACAACAACTCGTTGAACAGAGTTATATGTTATATATTAATGCTTGTAATATAGTAACTATAATATTTTAAGCATGCTTATATGATCTGTTGACAAGCATTTAGTAGAACACTCAAAATGTTATTTAATTTCTTGAAAAAAATCAATGAACAACAGAAACAACAAAACTGTGTTTTAGTTCACTCTCAAATGTAAGGTTTTTAATTAAGGGGTCTTTCATGGTTTAGTGTTTGGTTTTGGGTTTTGGGTTTTGGGTTTTGTTTTTTTGTCCTTTGATTTTCTGTCCTGTTACCAGGCAGCAATTTTTCATTGCTGCTGAAAGAAGACTGTTCTGGCTGTATAACGCTTATATATTAAGGATATGGCATATGTTAAGAAACATATCCCAAGAAAGATAATCAGTTTCATGCTAAACTTTGCTGTCTCAAGTAAGACACTTGATAGTTTTTTAAGAAACAGGATAGGTTTTTTATCCTATTGTCCATGTTTTCAGCAGTTCATTTCAGTTTAAATAGCTAGCTGAGATGATCTATAAGAATTTACATCAAAACTTACATGACCTGTAAGTCATGTCTAAACTCTGTAGTCTGTGAGTTCCATTCAGAGTTTGTGTCTGTCCGTCTGTCAGACTGTCTGTCATCCTCTGCATACTCGTCAATTGTCCACTCATCTTTTTTATTTTGTTGTTTCCTTCTTCTCAGGTTAGTAGAGCGCCACAGTGTTGCTGCAGCACTTCTTCCCTTCTCACTGTGTTTGCTATGTGTATGCACAGTTTTGTCCCACTCTGTTAAAAGAGAAGTTGTTTCTTGTAGGACCCTTCAACAGCATTTTAACATGCTTTCTTTACCGTCAGGATAGGTGACATATTTCTGAAGGATATGATGTCATCCAGAGGAACCTGGAGAAACTCAAGAAGTGCACCTATGGTAACCTTGTGAAATTCAAAAGCCAAGTGCAAGGTGCTGCACCCAGGTTGGGGCAGCCCCCAGTGTCCCTGCAGGCTGGGGGCTGAGCAGAGGGTCCTGGTGGGGCTGGTGGGTGAGAGGCTGGGCACAAGGGGGCAATGAGCACATGCAGACCTGCAAGGCAGTTCTGTCCTGGGCTGCATCAAAAGAAGTATGACCAGCAGACTGAGGGAGGTAATTCTGCCCCTCTACTCCACTTTCATGAGACCTCACCTGAAGTTCTGCATCTAGCACAGGAGGGACAACAAGTTGTTGGAGCAAATCCGGAGGGGTGCCATGAAGGCGATCAGAGAGCTGCAGCACCTCTCCTGTGAAGACAGGCTGAGAGCTGGGGTTGTTCAGCCTGAAGAAGGTTCTGGGGAGGCACCTAAGGGGGTCACACAAGAAAGCAGGAGAGAGACTCTTTACAAGGGCATGTAGTAATAAGGTAAGGAGTGATGAATAAATGAAACACTTTATACAATGCCTGCTTTTGAAATTTACTATATAATGGATAACAATAAAATAATTATTATTTACTTTTATCAGGGATCCAATATAATTATAATGTGGATCCTTCCCATTGTAGAATTAACAATAATATTTTCTTTCAGCTTTCATTCCTTTGCTTTTCTCACTATTCTTCATAATTCTAAAGTCTGTATTTGGTATGGCTTTCCTATTTTTTTCCCTGGTGATTTTCCTCATTCCCTTCCACCGGCATAATTCCCTCTTCTTGTGAACAATTAACACATAAATTTTCAATATTTATTCAAAATTATACATACTTGCCTTCTCCAAGGCTTGAACAGGATGCACACTCCACCTTTTATCTATTCTAAAGGATGCATATCTCTTCTGCCCCTCCTAATGCTGTAATAACAGAGCAGGATGAGATCTCAGACTTTAGACGAGTAAGGCATAATAATGACAAACGTTGATATGAAATGACCTGCAAGTTTACACCTTGCAGACTAACATTTCCTTTTCAGATCAAGATCCAGAAGCTT
Organism: Prinia subflava; assembly: GCF_021018805.1. NCBI lineage: Eukaryota > Metazoa > Chordata > Aves > Passeriformes > Cisticolidae > Prinia > Prinia subflava. Next base: position 20,288,133 of record NC_086253.1, on the reverse strand, counting down.
AACTCTGTACAGAAATAGGCTGTGGGATGATGTCTGGCACATGAAGGAGTCTGAGGACACAGAATAGACAGAAGGTAACATAGCTTCAGAGTCTGGAGGGTCCTGTAGTATTTAGGCTCAACAGGGCAAATCAAGTCTGAGAGGTTAATCCTTGTCAGTGGTACAGTGCTCTGTGCAGCACCTGCCTAAGTCGTTGTACGGGTATAAAGTCTCTAAAGATCTTACAACATTTTAGTATCTAAATAAAGTAATTTATTTATACAAAAGCACATATCTGAAGGCATAAGAGTCCTGAAAGCAGCCTTATTCTACAATCAATTATAAATCTAGGCAAATAAAGTCTAAACAAGACAATAACTAAAGCATAGAAATCTTAACACACACAACTCTAATGAAACAGCAAACAAAGCATAGAATTCCTAACAAGCAAAACTAGTAATACTATAAGCAAAGCACATATCTGACCTTACAGCCTCTAGGTAAATCAGCCTCCCATCTAACCCCATGCAGGATTTTCCAACCGTGGGGTCACAATAACAGAAAGGGAACAGAAGATCACAGATCCCAGACAGGGGTCCCAGCCGTGGGGATCACAGTGGCAATGGGGAGTCCTCAACTCGGCAGAGTTCCCGAAAGCAGGGTCACAGGGACAAGGAGGGGTCCCGGGGTCCCAAACCCTTGCAGTTCCCGGTTGCAGAGACAGGAAGGAGGTCCTGGGGTCCCAAACCCTCACAGACTCCCCAGCAGCCCCGAACAGAGTCCCGGGGCAAACGCCGCAGGGGAAAAGGGAAGGGACGGGATCGCAGGGACAAGGAGGGATCCCTGGGGTCCTGCACCCTCACAGGAGGAAGGGACGGGACCCCAGGGCCCAGATGCCAGGCTACGATAGATGGTACCTTTAGAATCCCATTCGGCTCCCTGGCAGGGCTCCTTCCTCAGGCTGCAGGAGGTGGAGGTTGGATCAATAGATTGGATTGATCAATCGACCACTGACCGACTGACACAGAGGCTTTTTATCCCAAATTGCAAAATGCATATTCATATTTTTTATCTACACACTAGCCAATCTAAATACAATTCTAAAGTTCGTAAAACTACGAAAATCAGCGTCAAAACCTACGCACATAGCATATCTATTAACGTAAAACTCTATCTTACTAGCATAAGGATCTACCTTGTTGTACATAAAACTCATACTAAAAATTATAAACAGTACTCTACTCTATTTTTGTTATGTCTATACTCTATCACTAAGCCTGAAGCTGTGTCCTTCTACACTGAACTAGGACTTAGGGCATGTGAAACTTAAAGCTAAGGGTTAGATTTCTACTTTATGCATTTAAAGCTTTTATATATTCTAATTTTTCTAAGGGTTTTAATTCTATCTCTGTACTTTTCACTCTCTGTGGAGGATCCATGGAAACATGGACTCTGACAGCACCTACTCAATGTTACCTCGTAATGATAATAAATAAATATGTTTTATTTATTGTCTCTTCTGACCCAGGATCAAGGTTATTTCTTTCATATCTGAACATCAGGCATGAAGCCTGGTGATCCCTAGGTATGACACCTTGTGATTTGGGAGCAACAGCTCCCAAACCATTTTTTTCTGGTCAGTATGCAGTATTTTTTTTTCCCTTCATTTAATATTTTGGGGTTTTTCCTTCCTTTTCTATAGAATCATTAATCTAATTTTTTTTCTATTAAATTTTGTTGGCCATCTGTTATCCTTAGCATTTAAAAAAATCTAACTTTGAGTGGTCCTAGTAATACACTGGACCCAGAAACTTAATTCCATTTATGAAATCTTGGAAAAAATATGTGTCAGTTTACATGTGACTCCTTTCAGATCCATAAGCTACAGCTACAAGGGCATAAGAAGAATCTTCTTGGCCATGGTGCCTATATAAGAGATAAACTGCAACATGCCAGACAGAAGCTGCTGCTCCTTGGAAGTAGTGGAGAGAAAAGACTCTTCTCATATCCTGTTGCTGAGTCAGGAGCAGTGCCACTCAATCAGAAAGTGGGAGATCTACACAGCAGAATACATTTCAGAAAGTACTAGGGAAAAAAATACACCTGAGAGGGCACCCTATAGAGCACAGTTAATTTATATTTCTTGTCATTTTATCCTTAATTTTCTAATGTACAAGTTACCTCCTTTAAATTCTTTAACAAATTTTCTGAGCTGTTTCTGTTTCTTTCTTTTTCCATAAACTTTTACTTTACACTTAATAAAATATTGGGCAAGTAAAAACTTTCTTTACATTCTCCATGACGTCACATTAATCTTTAATCTCTCCTCTCTTATCATCCACAGTGTGGATTGCTGAGGAACATGAAGTGTGCTACAGCAGATGTTGAAACCACTTTGATCAGAGCACTTGCACTACATAACTTCCTCTGAGCACATATCTGTCCTCATTCTTTCTGACATTGTTTTAACATTCTTGTAAGACTTTATTCCACACCATCATGCTTCTTCATACTATTTTTCCTTCATATCTGGGGAAAAAAAAATGGTTACTGCAATTTTCTACTTCTTAGACTATTTTTAATTAGATTTAGTTCTTATCTCATGAGAAAAAGAGCTTGAAACTGAGAGCAATGAATGAAGATGGGGTAGGTGTGTGTCTATTTTTATTTTTTTCTGTCATCAGATCACACTGATGGCACACCATATTTAGTAACATAACCATCTGCTTCTCTCGCCACTTTTGAATATTCTCTGAAACATAAAAGACCTTAAAATGTCTGGAACTTGTGTTTCTTCCACAAATAGTGTTGTTTTCAGCAGCTCTCGTAATGGTAAAGCAGTGCCATTTTGTAGGCAAAGACTACCTCTTAACACCATTTCCATGGGAAGTTCAAAGAGAATAAATTATTTATTATATTCAAGACTGGGCAAAATGTTCATTAAATATATATAGAGACCTAGATTCTAGCTGGAGATGACTTTAGCAATGAACTTGAGGTGTGCCAGTTATAAATATCTGACTTGACTTGCACCCATATAGCATATTTTTTACATGTCATTGGCTTGATCTCTTTTTTTTTTTTTTTAAACTTAAGGGAATCTATTTCCCTTAGCTTCTCAGATTAAAAACAAACCAAACCAAACCAACCCCCCAAAAAAACCACCCCACAACTAAGCAGCATTCATGTTGATGTTCAAGGAATTTGAAGAAAGGTGAAGCTTCCTTCTTGTAAATTAATAACTGTAATTCAACAATACAAAATCTAATGTGACACACCAAAGTAATTTGCTGCAGTTAGAAGTGGTGCAGATCAAATACAAGAACTATTGTGTTGTCATCTTATGAAGTTGTTTACTTTAAAATTTGGACTGAATGTCTTGATACCTATTTCTGATTGTACAAAGCTGTACTTTGTCATAAAGCAAAGGAGCAGTAAGGGAGAAAATCAGCTGTGGTGTGTACTTGACATTAGACTACCTGAGTTCTATTGCACAGTAATTCTGTTTAAGGTTCATCTGTTCAGTTAATTCAGATTCTGCAGGCATTCCAGAGAATGGTTTGGAAGTGCAAAGAAGTTGCAGTAGAAAGAGGAGACAACTGAATATTGATACTGAATAAATAATGATAGAAAATGACATGGACTGATGCAGTCAAGAGATGTGATCAGATAATTCATATTAAAACTTGTCATCTTCTCTGCATAATAAGGCATTATTAGAAGTCTCTCTCACCACTAAGACAAGGGCCAGGCAAGGGGCAGTGTTTGTGTTTGACAGGTGCTGGTGATATCAGCAAAAATACTAGGGTCCTGCAGTAGAAAAATTTGCAAAGTTTGCAAAACAAACTTATATAATCAACTACATCCTTAAAAGTGTATTTAAGTTGTTGTAAGTGCTTAATTTATTATTAAAAGTATTATCAGACTTTTGTTCCTATACTGCTAATCAATTGTAATAAATTCTCATACTGAACAGAATCTAATTCCCTTGAGGACTAAGTATTAGTGGGAATTTAGCAGGCTTCCAAATCCATATGAGCTTGCAGATCGGATTATTATTAGGGTTCTCTGAGCTGAATACTGCTTTAGTGTCACCACTCTCAAATCATTTAGCATCCTTGCTTCTGCATAGAATTATAGAATGGCTCGTGTTGGAAGGTAACATTCCCTATCTCCAACCCCCTGGTCATGAGAAGAGATGTCTTCCACTAGGCCGGGTTTCTCAAAAACACACACAACTGCCTGACTTCTGTGAAAAACTCAGCTGAAAACGAAAACTTAAATCAAGTGAAACAATTCAGCCTTACACTCAGAAAATGTCAAAGTTAAGATATCTGGAGTGGAATATTTTGTACTCAACTAGACTGTTCTTTACACTGAAATTTATTCATGAGAAGATTTCTATTCATCTTAATTTAGGAAATTATCAAGGAAACCTGAGTCATGCTGAAATAACCAATATTTTCCATAAAGCATTTTTTAGGTATTAATCTTTCAATTAATGGTTAAAAGCCCTTAAGTTCTGATGAAAGCAACATAAATTAATTTCATTAACTTTAAAAAAATTATTTGAAGGGATACTTCATTTCTGAAGAAGAAGGAAAGGTTCTTTGACAGTTCTACTTTATGGTCTCTGATAAAATCTCTCATGTAGGATCTTCTGTTTAAAGTAACATGAACAGGGTTTCTTCCATTTTGTTCTGTAACATAAATATCTTATAAAAATAAAAGTTTTCCACACCATCATTCTTGCAGAAGTAAGATCATATTAAAATCAAACAGTATTTTTGCAAAACGTATCTTGCTTTTTAGTAAGAATATTGTTTGTTATTCTGAAGGGGGGTAGAATATTTTTAAATTTACAACATACTGCTCTGAGTGTATTTGTGCATCACTACAAAAGGATGTAAAGAAGAAATTATAGAAGACATTGCTTAGACACTTTTTCTTGAAAATATGGCATAAAACAATATTCTATGAAAAAGTTCAGGCCAGATTGAAACCAGAAAAGGAGTCTGTGAGACACAGGAAATAAAGAGCACAATTTTAGAAAGGAAGAAGTGTTATTCTTCCTAATGCTTAGCTGACATGCAGGTAAAAAGCTTTCAAAATCAACAGCAGCTTAGTTGTTACTCATTTTTTCATTCACACTGCACATGTTGGTGCTACCCAAGCTGAAGTTAAGCTAACCATAGCAGACAGATCTGCCCCACGTCTTTCCTGTGCCTGCCTTCCTGGGTTTCTACTTTCTGCTACACCCAGATCATGATGCTAAGTGATGATGAATTCAATTAAAGGGTTAAAATACATGCCAAGACATACTGTTTTTCTCTTCATTGATGAAATGGGTTCTAACCACCTTTATAGAGCACTCTGTGTTAGTGAAAATTAATGACATTTGCATGTTGATGAGAATTAACCGGCTTATTATTTACATGGGACAGAAATATTACTGTTTTTCACTCCAACAGTACAGTTGGTTTGAAACATAGCTGAGTGAAATCAATTATCTTGCAAACATCATTCCTCTCCCTTAGTAAAGTAGGATACAAGATATCATAAATAAAAGGGCACTGAGCACTAACCTCTTCCTTGGCCACTTGCTGGGCATGTAAAAAGGCTTTGTCACAAGGTACTAAGAATACAATTTTGGCTGGTTTTCTTCACGCGCAACAGTGTGAGACGCCTAAAGTAAATTACATTTCATCATTGTCAAAGCAAATAAAGGAGCTGGCCTAAAGTGGAAGTCTTTCATAACAGAATAGTAAATAGCAGGTTTCTATTTCTTCCAAGTATTCATGTATGCTATTGATTCAGTCTGCTGAAATTTTGAATCTATCTGAGGTTAGCAAGGCCTGCCAATACCAAAAATGTCAGCAGGTGAATTCATTATTGTTGTCTCCTTACATATATATCATTTACTTAAAAACCAGCAGTATCTTATTTGCATGTATTATATTCAAGGTCAACAAGTTTGCAAATAATCAGCTCATATAGAAGACATTTTATTAAACAGCAACTAATTATATTTTTTTTACACAGATTTGAATTATTGGGTCTGAACAAAAATATTTTATAATTACAATGAATATCTTATAAATTATTTCTAAAAAACATAGTAAATAACAATAAAAATCCATTATGCTAACTATAAAATTAAAAATGTGTTATACAACTAACTAAAATAAGTAGAGCAACATTACTGTGTTTTTTATTATTATTATAGTATTTATTTAATAACAAACTAAATAGTTTCTAATTGTTTTAATATTTACATATACACATCTGAAGTGTCATTGTGACTGTCAATTATCACCATGTCTTACTCTCTGCAAAAAAAACCCAAACTGTTTAATACAAAAATGGTTGATAGTTGTACCCTATCATTACCTGATTTTATTGGTTTTCTATTTTTGAGATGTAAATTTTACTTGTAACATTTGTTGAGTTTTGCTTTCAAATTAATTTTTTTGAAGTTACTGTAAATTATTTTCTTATTCATAGAAATAAAAGGTAAGAAGTTGTTTAATCACATTTACAACTGTAATAACGTTTAACATCTCATCACTTTACAGCTCAGTGTATTAATTAATTCAGATTTTTAAGAGTAAAACTGATGCAGAATCTTCATTTGGCTTTTCAGCTTCATATTCTTCTAGTTATGTTCAAGAATGCAAGATAAACCTTGCTTGATAATTGCCATTCAACTGCTGTACTTAAGATGAAAAAGAGGATTTGAAACTTACAGTTTTATAGTGTAAAGAGGAAGAAACTGAATTGTTTAAACTAGGAGTGAAACCAAACAAGCAAGGAAAGAACGATTAAAACCTATCTCAAAACTTGCTCATTCAGAACCCAGCTCAGCTTGCTGGTATGCAGCACCTTGGCTCTTCTGGGGAGAAAAAGGGAGTAATGCTAATTCTTTCACATGCCCAGGAAAGCCAGTACTTTCTGTTTTACTGCACACACACATTTTCTGGTTTGTTGCACACACATATGAGTACCCTTTCCTGCCAATTTCTTTTATCATTTTGTTCATTGATTTTCATCAAGATTGTGTGATTACATGCTCAGGATGAGAAACAAGTTCTCTCAGCCACAGTAATTTCTATTAAGACTTTCAGAATCTCTCTATTCCTGTATCTTTCTCTCTCTCCCTTCCTTCCAGTCTTTCTCTTTCTCTCCCTTAACTAAACAGTTCTAAGATTTCTTTCCTGAAGTCCTCCAATATTCACCTTCTAAGAAGTTTATCAATGTGCCCACTGGAATTCTCCAAAGTTTTGCTTTGGAAAACTACATATTTCTTGAGTGGGAAGGAAACAAAAAGAAAAAAAAAATCAACAAAAGCAACAATGTATGCTAAGTTTCTGGGGGCTTTGTTAGTTACATTAGAAAATACAAGAATACTACAATGGTTGAAAATATTAAAAGCAATGTTTTATAGACAATTTTTTTACAATGATGTTATACTTCCATTATATTCCACTCACAATTAAAAGGAATATTCTCTCATGAATAGGTCCATTCCTAAAACAAATGTACATCTCAGTTGAAACCTCCAGAGTTTTGTACTGCATGCAGATCTCCCACTGTACATCAAAAGCACTTGATTCAGGTTTTTGGTCACATCTTTAAGGATGTGTCAGCATACATGTTATACACATTTTTTATGGGATCTGTAGCTCAAAGGTCAGTTGCCTAGGTACAAAAAAGGGATCTGGAAAAGCTCATTCCTGAAGGTGCTTAACCCTCATTTGGGTAATAAATTCTCAAATTACCACTGTTCTTTAGGTACTTAACCTGAGCTACATTACAAAGAGCAGTAAGTGCTATAGAAAGAAGCATAACTTAAACTCTCTTGAGGTACTGAAATAACCCAGATATATGTTTAATCTTCTCTGAAGTTGGAAGGACTTGGTATTTTACCACTATTCAAACACACAATAATCATGCACGTTTTTGTGAACATCCACTACATTGGTCAGAGACACTCACAGTAAAATTCAGCCAAATGGAAGAATATCACCTCTATGCCCTACTTTTTCATGATGCTTCCACTTGTTTAAATATCTTTCTCATCCCTTTGTACACAGTGACACTCACTATGCTTTTAACATCTTATTTCAAAACTGATTGTTTTCATCTTGGCCTTTGAAGAATTCTGTGTGAATTCCAAATAATATTCAATGTTAATATTACCTTATTTGCTATTTGTCATGGCTTTTGACCTTGAAAGTTTTTATTCTTTGCTGACTTCTTATATGGTACAGGTTACACTGTGTATCTTTACTATATTTTAATTAGGAAATGAAAATTTAATCTATATGATACAGAGCATAACTGCACTTTAGAATATTCTTCATTAACTCTATTCAGTGAAGGAGTAGAAAGTACAAATATGTATTCAAACATCATCAAAATGAAATTTTACAACTTCTGAATTTCTGGTCATAAAATATAAAATAATGCTTTGTTATTTTGCTTTAAGAGAAATAAATAAAGATCAATAAAGAAATATAATGCTAAGATACTTGGTAATAAAAGTGAATTTAATTTAAATGTAGTTTTACATAAACCTGGTTGGTGATGTTAGAGGTAAAATATTTACAGATTTTGCTACACGTCTTCTAGAAAAATATTTACATGTTTTGGAGACATATACTAGTTTGGGAAGAAATGAATGAGTACTATATCTACTTCCTCTTTACTTAAAACAACTCAAGATAATTCACCTTTTAATCCAACACTATTCTATGTTTTCATTCTAAATTAAAGATAATTTTGCATATTGTACTATATTATACATTATTTCTTCCATCTAGAATAAACATCATTCTATCAGTGATTTGACGATCTTTCTTTGAATAACTAAAGGGCAAGGAGTGGTGAAAAAGAACACCAGTTTGAAACATCTGAATCCTGGATATATAAGAATATCTGTGAGTAGGAAGGTGAATCTAGTAGAGTGTTGACGCTTCAGTGCCATCTACAACTGACATTTATCATTCTTGTTGTGGTAAGGCAAGAAAAATTAAGGACCCTTGGGAGATTGGAACAAGATATTGATCAGAGTTTACTAAGCTCAAAAATCTTGTACTTGAATCTGGAGTAAGTCCTTTAAAAGAGCTGTGTCAGCTCAAAATTTGGCTTTCGTGGAACATGGGAATACAAAGTAACATGACTGTAACATGGTTTTCTGGTGAAAAAAGGTGCTATAAAGGGATATTTGAGTTACAGTTACAAATCTGCTATTTCAGAGAAAATTGTTCATTTTTTCCCTTTTCATTTTAACATAAATTTCAATCTCCTGTGCTGTGAAGTACCTATTGTTATAGATCTGTTCATTGTCTATTGATGTCAGCCTATTCATTGTGGTTGTAGATGAGATACAGAGTTAAGGAACTTACAGTTTTACCCTTCAACATGATCCATCAGACAAGGTAATTACATACAGTTGTTAGTGGGGGATGGAGGAGTATGTGCATTTACAAAGTTGTGTCAGGAAAAAAACTTTCATCTGCCTTTTATAAGGCAAACACATTTAAACAAAGGACAAAACCCCAAAGAGACAAACATACACAGAGCACTATGGTGAAAGGGAGTGTATGCCACTCAAATATTTATCCTTAATATTCCTTAATGGTTGTCTCTAGAAAAATCATCTAGTCATGAAATGCAAAATGTTCTTCAAAGAAACTCAGATGTAATTTTAGGCCATATGAAATTTCTTTTTCAAAACCAAGTGCTAGACTGCTTGTTTCTGTTTATTTTCATATGCAAATTGTTGTGTTGCTTCTATTAAGAGCTTATGAGAGAAACAAAAAACAAGAGAAATTATTTGCATTTTCATTGATTTTATCTGCAGTAGGAGTTTTATTATTTATCTCTCTATGATGCAAATACAACCCAGTGTGTTTGTTTTTAATTTAAGGTGTTAAAAGGGTTTGAGATGATTTCTGAAATGAGTTTTTAAAAGATATGCCTTCAAGACCTTATGAGGAACTGCTTAAAAAAAGAATAAGTATTTCTCTAGATAGACAGAAATTATAGCCTTAAGGAGTCCTTAAATAGATCCCTATTTTGTTATGAAATAATATATTATTATATTTGCCTCATTATTAGTCTTTAACTATATCATACCTAATATTCCACTTATTTGAATGTCCAAGGTATGGAAAACACAGTAAATGGGTAACTAATATCAGAAATTTTAAATATTTATGTTCTCAGAAAGGCATCAAGGACCTGGACCAGCTCCCAGTTATATGAATATAATCAGCATGTTGTATCAGGATGAGACCAAAGAAACTTGGCTGCTAAACAGAGTTAGCCAGTAAAAAAGCCTTGAGGATAGCACAGGATGCAGAATTCTCTCCTTTATAAACTTATAATATTTCATTGAAATTTTGAGAATGCAATTGTCATACTCTCATTTTGTGCAGTGCTCTTCTGTGTGTATACATTTAAACTTAGTAAAAAGAGCTCATGGTCAAGATACTAATACAAAATTCTAACAATTAGATCACCACTTATGGACTTTTCCAGCTGAGCAGAGAGTTTACACATAAACCCCAATAGCTATGTGCTCAGGAATAATCTGTGTCTGAGCTCCACTCTTTCAAGAGGTTTTGGTGAAAGAATGCCTAATTCCTGTGTCTAGAGGAAGTTTGTGGCTGGATTGATTTTGAACTAATTGGACTCTGAAAGTCTGGATATGTGCACAGGCACAAGAGTAGCTTACTAGGGAGCCTAAAACTGAAGCTGGACATGATCTACATAGCCTGCATGTTCTGTCGCGGTGCCGCTACTAAAGCCCCTTGGCTTCGCCCCGAGCCAGCCCAGGCACCGGAGCAAGCGGAATCCGAGCTGCCCCTCAGCGGAACGAAGGGGTCAGCCCTGTGGGTTCTTGGCCCTGGGAGAGGCTTGAACGGCAGTAGGATAACTGAAGCGACGCGCTAAGAGCGAGAAAGGAGGATCCAGCCAGCCAGACAGAGGAACCACAACTTTAATCCAACAGAGCACTGTCCAGACCGAAGTGGAACCAGGCTGAACTGGATACCGAACAAAGAAATGCACCAGCTTATATGCTTTCGGGGTAGGGGAGGAGAAATGGGAGTTCCTCTTTGCGGCAACCAATGGAAACTTGACACTTGGGAGATAAGGGGAAGGGTTGCAAGCCTTGAACCAATTAGGGGATAGGGGAGGGATAACACAGTGGCGGGAAGAGGGGAAAAGGTAACATGTGACCAAGGGGAGCTAGGAATAGGGACTTGTAGGGAGGATGTAGCAACTTATGAATTTCAATTAAGGGGGGGTGTGCAGAACATACAGCATTGTGCAGAACATACAATATAGGACCCACCAGCCTTTCATCTTTTTCACATATCTAAATCCTTCCTACTTGGTAAACCACCCATATATCTTTCAACTTCTCTCTGCCTCAAAACCTTCTTTCCTATATCCTTCTTTCAGCACCCTCTCCTTTTTCCTTAAGTCTCTCTCTTTAAATCCTCTCCCTCGTCTGTCCTTCTTTTCCTTGTCACAGTCCTTCACAGCACCTGCTTGTTCCTGCTTACACTGTCCCAACTTTCTTTGTGGAGTCCAACTGAGGTTTAACATACTGAAATGGGGAAAGTCCAACCATCCACACCACCACATCTCCCCCTTTTCTTTTATTTTTGACCCTGTGAGTCCTATCTCAGATATCCGAATTGAGGGGGGTCCACCAGGTGTTCAGAACGTGGGTATGATTCTGCAAACCACTGCTGTTGAGTAGGCCATTGTTCTCGAGGAAGGCTGCGCACTTCTTCTACGGTGATTTCAAGCTGTTCAGCCTGCTCGTCCTCATCAACGAAGCTTTCCTCCTCTTCCTTGAACGCTTCTGGGCCTACTTCAACGGCTACTCGGTGGACTTCAGCTTTGGGTGGTGATGTGGAGGAAGAAATCAAATTCTGCAACATCTTTTTCATTAGTCCAAGGCTGGCAATAGCAACAAAAAGCACAAAAACAATTAACAGAACAGTTTTAAGAATCGATCCCGTCCAACCCGAGATCCCCCATCCCTTGAACAAATTACTGAGCCAGTCCCCGTATTCTTGCTTGATGTCTCCTATCATGTTTTCCATTTGTTTGAGTGCCTCGCGAGTCCCCTTGGCCCTAGATGTCAAATTAAAGCAGCAGAGCCCCTCAAACTCCTCACACGAGTGACCGTGGAGGAGCAGGAGGTAATCGATGGCTGCACGATTCTGGAGGGTTGCCTGCCTCGTAATTTCCTCATCTTTCAGGAGGTTTGATAGGGCCCTAGAAGTCAAACGGGATTGCTTAGCTACCCAACATTCCAAATGGCCTAATTCTCCGAGGGTCTTAGCAATGGCGACCCACGGCGCAAATACTGTGATTGCGATGCCTTTAGATCTGCTCCAATGGATAATTTCCTCATCGCAATCGTCTGCCAATTTTTTGAGAGAGTAGTCTTCTCTCTTCTTTCTAGAGTGTGCCAATAGATGTGCACCATTTGTAGAATTTTGTGTAACCCAATCCAAAATTTGTGATTTGTTGGGTGAAAACAATCCGAGGGTCCCAAAGGTGCACGGGCCTCCGGAGAGGTGAGAGGGGATACCTGCCCATGCGTGGTCTCCGCAAATCAAGAATGTTCCCCTGGGAAGCTGGCGGGGATGGGCAAAGACTTGGGCTGATTTTTGGGGAGGGATTGGAGGATAACTAAAGGACACAGCGTTGCACCAATGAGTATTAAAATGGGCTTTGGAGGAGACAAAATGACGGTGGTGACGCTGGACGTGGTCGTTGCGGATATGAAAACAAGATTCGGCTCTGGCGGAACCTAGAAGCTCCAGCTCCTGAGGCTCGTTTTCTAACTTTGGAAGACTTTTAATATAATTGTACCACGCGACGATGTAATGGGCATGCTTTAGGTTATGCTCCATTTTAGCAGCTTCTTGTCTAAGTTTTTGAGCATAACCTAGAAGCATCTTGGGCATCTCACGATCTTTAAATGGGATCCCCACGAGGCAGGATGCCATGGGATTCGCGGCACTCGCTTGGTTGAGACATATGTGGTCTTGGCCCAGTGATTTGGCCAAGACAGTCCAGACGTTCTGTTGCGGCTGGGGGACGAGCCACGCCTGGGCGATGGTCAGGAGACTGGCGAAGAGGACGGCTGAACTGATGGCAGTCTTGGCGCTCATGGTTGGACGGATCTAAACAGAAACTCAGAAAAACAAATTGTTACAAAGTGGGAAATCACTGGAAAAGGGGTCCTCCCAGCCTTCTGACTTCTCCTCCTCCCCTGAGTCACTGGACTCACGCCTTCTGCGGCGTAAAGCCGCAGAGGCGACTTGGGGCTTTCCGTTTTCCCGGACTTTAGTTTTTTTCTCAATATACGGTTTAACCCATCTGGAGGGTATCCACTTCGGCCCGGCATCAGTAGAGACGCAGGCGTACCCGCGCCCCCACGTCAAAAGCGTCAGTGGGCCCTCCACTTTCCCCGTTTCGGGAAACCTTACGGTTACCGGCGGATGCTGCTCACTCAGGTCCCAGTCGCGGTTGCTATTAAAATGCCGCACAACTGGCGGATCTGGCTTTTCATAAGAACAATTTAGGAAGTTTAACACATAAAGTGCCCTTGCCAATCTAATTGGTGGAGTCTCAACCTTCAGGACTGGTCTTTGCTGTTGAAGGACCCGTTTGACGTTCTGATGGGTCCTTTCAACAATGGCCTGACCCGTGGGGGAGTGAGGGATGCCCGTTTTATGCTCAACTCCCCATTGCTGCAGGAAATCTGCAAGCTCCCTGGAAGTATACGCAGGGCCATTATCTGTTTTAATTTCCTTGGGGATGCCCATGAAAGAGAAGGCCTGAGTGAGGTGTTGGATGACGTGGGAGGCCTTCTCCCCTGCGTGTGCGGAGGCATAGACTACACCTGAGAAGGTATCAACGGACACATGCACGTACCGGAGTCTCCCGAACGCCGCCACATGGGTGACGTCGGTCTGCCAGATTTCACAACTTCCCAGCCCTCTGGGATTGACTCCGGCGTGCATGGTCGGCACGGAGTGGGATTGACACGATGGGCACGAAGCCACAATCGCCCTGGCCTGTTGCCGGGTGATACGAAATCGGCGGACCAGGGCTGGTGCATTCTGATGGAACAAAGCATGGCTGAGCTGTGCCTGTTGAAATATGTCAGGCAGTGGGGTCTTTGTCACAGGAGCAGCGAGAGCATCTGCTCTCCTGTTGCCCTCTGCAACAAACCCTGGCAAATCAGTGTGCGACCTTGTGTGCATCACGTAGAAGGGGTGCTCTCGGTGGGACACAAGCTTTATAAGTTTCGAGAGCTGCGCATAAAGCGCGTCGTTGGAAACCTGCTGTAATACTGCCTGATCAGCTCTGGACACTACCCCTGTAACATAGGCAGAGTCGGTAACTATGTTTAGCGGTCCGGGAAATCTCTCTAATGCCCTGACGACTGCGGCCAACTCAGCGACTTGAGGCGAACCCTCAACGATTTCAACATCACTGTCCCACTGCTGAGTTTCGGGATCCTCCCAGGTCATCACTGACCTGTGAGAAGCCCCGGACGCGTCTGTAAAAACGGTCAAGGCCTGGAGTGGTTTTGCACTTCGGACACTCCTCAATGCCAATTCAAAATTTCCATCCAGATTGAACAATTTGTGGGCCGGCCGATGAATTGAAATTTGGCCCGTAAAAGAGTCCAGAGCGAATTGTAGAGCTTCATTATTTTGAAGCAGAGTTTCCAACATGGGTTTGGTGATCTGGCCCGAGGATAATTTGATGGGGAGATGGATGCACTCAAAGTCACAACCGGCCAACTCGCAAAGGCGCGTACGTGCCTTGCGGATCAGCTCAGCCATGATTTCTTGTGGCCTCGTAAGTCTCTTGGGCCGGTGGTGGCTAAGAAAGACCCACTCTATGATCAGCAGTGGATCTCTCCCCCCGTGGCCCTTGGTGTCATGCTGTGTGGTGTTCGAATCCCACTGAAAAATGACCCCAAAAAGATGCGGGAGCTTACCCAGCACCACGAACCGAAAGGGTAAGCCGGGGTCACATCTGTGCGCCTGGCGTGATGACAACGCCTGTTGTACCTTCTCCAGTGCTTTCCTTGCCTCCGCGGTGAGCGCCCTGGGAGAGCTAAGCTCATCTCCCCCCTTCAATAAATCGAAGAGGGGTGCTAGATCCTCCGTGGAGAGACCCAGCCAGGGCCTCACCCAATTCAACTCTCCGCAGAGTCGATGGACATCCGCAAGGGTCCGGACTGATGTCCGGATAGCCAATTTTTGGGGAACAATGGTCCGCCGTCCGATTTCCAGCCCCAGGTATTTCCAGGGTGGCATCCGCTGAATTTTCTCTGCTTGCAGCTCAAACCCTGCAGCAACTAACAAATCTGTTACGCGTGTGAGGACTCTATCTAGTTCGCTTGTTGTTGGGGCGCAAATGAGGATATCATCCATGTAATGGTGGATGATAACCTCCTCCGCGGCTGCGCGCACAGGACGCAGCAAGGAAGAGACGTACAGCTGGCACATCACCGGGGAGTTCTTCATACCTTGGGGAAGAACCCTCCAGTGATACCTCTTCCTTGGGGCCGCTCGGTTGATGGTAGGCACCGAGAAGGCAAAACGCGGTGCGTCATCCGGATGTAGGGGAATTTGGAAGAAGCAATCCTTCAGATCAATAACTGCCAGATTCCAATTTCGGGGCAGCATGGCAGGGGATGGCATTCCTGGTTGGAGGGATCCCATGTCCTCTATAACGTTATTAATTTGGCGAAGGTCGTGAAGGAGGCGCCAGCGCCTTCCGTCACTCTTTCGAATGACGAAGACGGGCGAGTTCCAGGGGGAATTCGTTTCCACGATATTACCCTTCTGTAACTGCTCCTCCACGAGCTCCTCGAGCGCCTTTAATTTCTCCTTGGATAGCGGCCACTGGTCAACCCACACTGGATTATCCGTTTTCCAATTCAGTTTGAGGATTGGGCGCTCCTCAGTGACCGCTAGGCAAAAAACCTGAGGGGGGTCTGGGATACTAATTGTGACCCCCCATTGGGACATGAGCTCCCTACCAAGCAGGGGCCGTTCATATTTGCAAACGAAAGGGCGCGTATATGCCAATTGCCCTTTCGGCCCCGTGAATTTCACCATGCGCGCTGATCTCTTAGCCGATTGAAAACCCCCTACTCCGGAGATATTCGCCGGCGCGTCCTCCAAGGCCCAATGTGACGGCCACTCCCGGGTGGGAATGATCGTGACATCTGCTCCTGTGTCGAAAAGAAGACCTTTATTAACGGACTCATCCCCAATGGACATCGTACATTGTATTATAGGTTTTTCTTCTGTGATCCGATGCACTGCGTTGACTGAAAGTGGCCTTTCCTCAGGGTAAACCTGATACTGATCTGGCCTGGTGTGTGGAATTGCCTGGGCCACTATTTGTCCCTTTGGGTGGAAAGCTGGGGGATGAGTGGAACGCAGCCAGACATTGAGGAACCTGGGGTCACCCTTATAGGTCCCCGGGTATACCTCAATGTCTTGCGGAGTGTATTTACAGTCCCCAACAACAATGAACTTACCTTTCCTTTGAAAAGGCCAGTCCAGAAGGTCTTCGCAATCCACGCGAACTGGGTACCAGCTGGTATCTCTGAGGTGTGCACTGTGAGTGAGCCTCAACCTGTAAGGTTTACAAAATGGTGTTAACGTCAAGTCCGGGAAAGTTCCCTCCTGGGAAGGGTGAAGGAAATGCCAGTCCGAGATAGTTGTCTTGGTCCAGTGACCCCCAAAGGCGTTGACTGCCTTCTCTTCTGCACTGCCCACCCTGTTGGGGTCATCATGCCGGGTGGGCCCGCACTCCCCCCCTAGTTTTTTGAATTGTGTTCGGAGTCCTCCTGCTGCGGCCGAGGCTTTGCCAGCAAGTTATGCGGGCATTGGCTCACAAAATGCCCTTTTTCATGGCAGAGGTAGCACTCGACCCGTGCTCTGGCTGGGTTCGACGCTGCCGGCTTGCGGGCCTGTGGGCGACGAGGAGTCGCATCTTCCGCAGCATGCACCTGCCGAGTTCCCTGCTTGCTTGCGGTGGTCATATGTTGAAGCAGGAAAGGGACCTTTTGCTGGCAAACTTGCAGCATCACCTGTAGAGTCCGTGGGGGTTCTGGAGGGAGACTTAAAATCGCTTGTTTGCACACATTATTAGCATTAGCAAAAACAATCTCCTCCAAAATTCTCTTACGGGCGAGCCCGTCCGTTACTTGTATTTCTAAAGCCCTAGTCATCTTGTCCACGAAATCTACAAATGATTCTGTGTCCCCTTGCCTAATCTGGGTGAACGGCGGCAGGGGTGCACGAGGCTGCATCGTGAAAAAGGCTTTGCAGGCCAGGTCTCGCACCCTAGGCAAAACTGCTGGTGGAATGAGCAGTGCCTGAATTTGAGGGGACTCGAAGGAACCTTCTCCTCCCAGCAATTCAACAGTAAGGGGATTACCTCCCTCATCAATTGCTGGGAGTGGCAGGTGCGGCAGCTCTTCCCGCAGGGCTTGCCTAAATGCAGCAAGCCATAATTCAAATTCAGCCGGTGTCATCAGGCAAGAAAATAATTGCTTTAAGTCTGCAGGAAGGGTTGTCGCAGCTGCTAGGTCTGCCTGAAGGAGGCCGCGGAAGTACGGGCTCTCTCTCCCAAACTCTTTGTGCGCCTTACATAAATCTCGAATTATACTTTGTGAAAATGGCTGCCAATTCGGTTTTGGTTCGCTACTCCCGCGAGCCCTTCGGTAGGTGACAGGCGCAGCTGAGAGATGTACTTCCTGGTTTCCATCGCTGTTGTCTTCCGGTTCCTTACCGTGGGAACCGGAAGAGGCAGCGTGGGAACTATCATTCCAAGATGGCCTCCTTCCGGGGTGGGGAGAAGTGCCTGGCTCCGCCCCTAGGGCGGGCCAGGGGGCAGGAGTGGGAGGAGTGTCAGCGTGGGAAAAGGGAGGAACCAAAGGCGGGGTTTGGGCGGCCACAAAGGGAGGAGACATCGGGTATGTGGGAGGAGCCATGGGTGGAGCAAGGGAGGGAACAGAGGGGGCGGGTGTGGGAGGGACCAAGGGGTAAAATGGGTTGGGCAGATAAAAGGGGTTGGGCGGGTATGAAGGGGTTGGGTCAAGGAAGGGATTGGATTTCGGGGGAGGGGGACGCGGGGGAGGGGTAGGAGAACGGCGCGAATGGGCGCCATCTTGTGTGTCGCAGGCGCCATCTTGTGGCTCCTGTGACGCAGCAAGATTAAATCTAACTTTTGGTCGATAACGTGGGGAGACAGGGGAAGGGCTGCGTCCCCGGGCCGCTTGTCCAGGGCGACCCGAGGATTCCTCAGCAGTCCGGACAAGACTGCTGAGGCTGGGGGACCGGGAGTTCTGGTGAGAGCCTGGGCTGGCAGACCTAGGGTCTGCGGCTCTCCTCAGAATTCCCTTCCGAGGAACACGGGGATTGGGAGAAGGGGAACGGGAAACTGGGGCGGGCGGTCGCGTTGGCTTTTCATGCAGGGGAGAGCTGTTAGCGATCGTTTTAAATTTGACAATCAAAAACATAAAATCTTGGGGACATTTATCCGAATTGGCCGCCTTTTTTTCGATCGCCTCCCAATAACGGGGGTTCCTCACAAGCTCTTCAGACGTGTTACTGAACTGCATGGAAAGCCACCGCACCAGCCTTTTTAACGAACCGCGGGAGAACTGAACCTTGTTCTCCTCCAAAACTCTAACAAGAACATAATAAACTCCTTTCTGGGTGGTCGAAAGCGAGGCACCCATCTCGCCGGTGTTGAAAAACCACCCTCACCCAAGACCGGACCAACTAAATCTCAAACAGAAAACCGTAACTGCCGCAACTTAAAAACCGGGCAACCCTGCACTCGCTAAAGCCACTGATCCTCCCGGCGCGCGGCACACGCAACGTCCCCAAAAACCCGACTCTCCCCCAGCTCCGAGCCTCCCTCGAGAGCTGGCAGGAGCACTCTAACGAAACAAACCCGAACGAAAAGAACTGAAAACCGCCTGGGCACGACCAAACCGGGAGCGAGAACAAAAGCGTTAACCCCCCGGTCCTGCGCAGACTTCTCCTCGGAGCCCTCCCCCGTGGCTTGGAGAGGGGGTCCTGATCGCGTGCCCCCGACGGAGGGTACTTACCTGCGGTCTTGGGGAACCCTCAGCGCACAGAAGACTTCGCCGGGAGTGCTGCCGACGAAGCTGCCTCCTGGATCTGCGAGGAGCGCTCCTCCGAAGAGGCTGCTCGACTCGCAGCGGTGGGACTGCCCTGGATCTGAAACTCTTCGGTGCTCGCGCCTGGTGCAAGTACCGCCAATCCTTACGGGGACCACAAAGAGGGAAGACAAGAGCCTCCACGGAGACTCAAGGCTTCTCCTCAGGGTCCCATCTGGGGTGCCAGCCACTTGTCGCGGTGCCGCTACTAAAGCCCCTTGGCTTCGCCCCGAGCCAGCCCAGGCACCGGAGCAAGCGGAATCCGAGCTGCCCCTCAGCGGAACGAAGGGGTCAGCCCTGTGGGTTCTTGGCCCTGGGAGAGGCTTGAACGGCAGTAGGATAACTGAAGCGACGCGCTAAGAGCGAGAAAGGAGGATCCAGCCAGCCAGACAGAGGAACCACAACTTTAATCCAACAGAGCACTGTCCAGACCGAAGTGGAACCAGGCTGAACTGGATACCGAACAAAGAAATGCACCAGCTTATATGCTTTCGGGGTAGGGGAGGAGAAATGGGAGTTCCTCTTTGCGGCAACCAATGGAAACTTGACACTTGGGAGATAAGGGGAAGGGTTGCAAGCCTTGAACCAATTAGGGGATAGGGGAGGGATAACACAGTGGCGGGAAGAGGGGAAAAGGTAACATGTGACCAAGGGGAGCTAGGAATAGGGACTTGTAGGGAGGATGTAGCAACTTATGAATTTCAATTAAGGGGGGGTGTGCAGAACATACAGCATTGTGCAGAACATACAATATAGGACCCACCAGCCTTTCATCTTTTTCACATATCTAAATCCTTCCTACTTGGTAAACCACCCATATATCTTTCAACTTCTCTCTGCCTCAAAACCTTCTTTCCTATATCCTTCTTTCAGCACCCTCTCCTTTTTCCTTAAGTCTCTCTCTTTAAATCCTCTCCCTCGTCTGTCCTTCTTTTCCTTGTCACAGTCCTTCACAGCACCTGCTTGTTCCTGCTTACACTGTCCCAACTTTCTTTGTGGAGTCCAACTGAGGTTTAACATACTGAAATGGGGAAAGTCCAACCATCCACACCACCACAATGTTCCAAGGCTGAGTGACAGCTGGAAGGATAGTGTTTTGGGGGTTTTATTCTGAAGACCTGAGTGACTGTTCACATCCACAGTAAACCTGTTTTAGGTAGCTATGTACTAAATTTAAGAATCTAGTTCTGAAGTAATGAAACTTGTTTCAAGTTGTCTAAATGCCTTCCACACAAAGAACAAACAAACAAAAAAGAGGAGAAAATATATAGTTACTAGTTAAAAAAGATCTTTCCTTTTAAAGAAACATACTAATTATCTGAATGAAAATTAATTTACATTTTTAAATAAATATTTTTGCTCAATTACAGATATCTATAATTAAGAAAAAACAAACAACAAAAAGCCTCAACAAACAACAGAACCTCCCCACCAAACTACATACACACACACACAAAAACAAACAAACAAACCAAACCAAAAAAACCCACAAACAAACCCCTAAAACAAAGTAGTTAACATTTGAGACACTTGCAGTTTTACATAATTAAAATAATTAAATGAGATTTTCTATTCCAGATGTAACTTACAAATATTTTCTTCACTCAAATTGATAGAGAAATCATATGCCTTACTTGAGATCTTTGGAGAATTGCTTTAGAATTTTCTAAAAGGTGTCCTGATGAACAATCACTTGGTCTGTGGAAAGGATTGTGAAAATATGTGGTATCCATCAAAGTCAGTCCTAAACAAAGAAAAATGAAATCTGAAATATAGGATTGATTAATCGGTGACTTAGAGAGCTTAAAGCCAATTCCCACACAGATTTTTTTTTCCCCTGTTGTTGAATGATTTTCTGCATTTCATGCAGTATTCCTAAAAAATATAAAACAGTAAAAATGCTCAGACTCATTCAGATAAAAAACATTACCAAGCTGGTAATGTTCTGATTTACCTCATTTTGTAACAAAATGTTTTGTGAATACATGTTTCCTGGTCTGCATAGAATTTTGATTAACTTTAAAAGCTGTAGAGTTACAAAATAAAAATCTATTTCTTAATAGAGAACTATATGTGTATTTATGCATTAGAAGTGGACTACATAGTCCTTATTTTTGCTGTCTTGGTGAATATTTAAAATTATTTGGATTCATTTAAGAACTAAAACTGTAAATTACTGATTTAGTCTCAGCTGGGATGCAGATACTTGGGAGGAATCAAATGGATCACCAGCAGAGTCCTGTTCTTTCACTGACTTCTACATCTCCTAGTATCTATCTCCCTGAATCCTGCTGCAGCTCACAAAGTCTTTGCCTACTAGAAAGTTCAGGGTAGTTGGTCTCCAACTAACGTTTCCTGAACTGAGATGCAGGATCCAGGAGAGGCACCCTTCAATCATTTCTTTGACTGCTTCACACTAGCAGCTTCCTATTTGATATTTCTGTGTAAGGTCTGGGAATCAGGCCATCCAGCCCTCCTGCTCTCCTGGCTAGACAGGGAGAACAACTTGCAGGAAGATGTAGGAACAGTTTATCAATCTCTGTTGGGACCTAATCCAGCATAGCAACTCTGCCAGCTACTTTGGTCCCCCTCCTCTACTTGTGTTTTCTTTTTTTTTTTTTTTTTTTTTTTAATCCCTCTGTACTCTACTTTCAGTAACTCTTTTCACTTTTCTGTTTGAATACTGCATGACTTGAAACTTATTTCTGTGGCTGTGATCTCTAAATTTGTAGGAAACTTAGCTGCCAAGACCTGTATGTCTGCAATAATAATAATAAAAAAAAGGCTAAAGAACTCAGACTGTCACAGCTTGAAAAGCTGGGATATAAAAAGCCTGCAAGGCCTGGGCTGACAAGGTTGCAAAGCAGAGTAGAAAAGACTTCTGTGCTGGGCTTGTAATGGTTGCAGAGCCTGAAAACATGAAGGCACATGGAGCTGGGATAGATGAAACAGGGTGAAAGCAGAAGTCAGGAACCAAGACAAAGTTCCATTGTTGCTTTTCTCTTTTGATTTACAGATATATACAGCAGGTAGTATACTCATTCAAGCTTAGTCTGCTTGCAGAAAAATGACTAAACATCACCCTTGTGTTTTTGTTAGTGTTAGTGCCAGCATTCAGGGGGCCATACTCCCAGACAACCTCACTTTTTCTGAACATTACACAGGAGCACAACAAACAAACACAATCAGAAAGGACTGAAAATAGCATGACAAGAGGCAAGGCTCAGCAATTTTCAAAGAACAAGGACAATCTACTTTTCAGTAATCCATGACACTCATTTGTCGCATCAGCACAATGTGGTGTTTTTTGTTTGTTTGTTTTTTAATGAATATCAGTTCCTCTCCAGAATGTCTCTCTGACCTGACATCAGTTACCACCTGCAGCAATATCCTGACTAGCATTCACACAAAGTAACATGCAGTGTGGAATGATGGGAAAGTGTTCACACAGGGGGTGAAAAGGTACCTTCTTTTTAAAAAATGAGTATTTAGTCAACAATGTGATGAGGTATTTTTTATAATGACCCTTCATAATTGAAAACACAACAGAGTTGCCAGGAAACTTGCACGGTTTGTCTAGTACTGGCATGCCAAGTACAGGAAAAACTACAGTAACAGAGAGCATATAATTTGTTCCTCCCTTATGCCTTGTTATAAGCCATGGCATTTTTCCTGCCTTGAAATAACACTTCAGATCCCCCAACTGGTGAAGCTCAAGAAACATACCTTACTCTACACTCAGTTTCAGTGAGGTATCACTGTAGAAAAAACGGTGTTCATCATCCCAAACATTTTGGTCATCAGCTACAGATAATCAAGGATATGGCAGTATCCTTCTGTCTCCTTCATTCTGAAATACGTGTACTTGGCAAAACAAAGGTTCTAAGTGACTTTGGTTAGCCAAAAGACATAATAGCCAGGTCTCCACTCTCCTAGTCTAGTGGCTGGAGAGGAGAACCATGTTTTAAAACTAATGTTGTAACCACATTGAGGAAAATTAAAAAAACAAGTCCTAAAAATAGAGCAATTCTTCTAGACAGCTTTTTAAAAAAGGAGAAAAAGACAAAACAACAACAAAAAACAAAAAAACCCACAAAAAACAAAACAAACAAACAAAAAAACCCCAAAAAACCAAAACAACAAAAAAAACCCCACAACCAACTCCCTGCCTTCAAAACACTTGTATTTTGATTTATCTATTATCTTCAAGTGTTCCTTCAGACCTTCAGGATGAATATTTTAGTGCTTTACAATAATCAGCCTTACAGTAACACAAAGCTCAGATGGCTCCCAAATAAACAGTAGAACAGCTGTACTAGATAACAGGAGAATAACCACTAAAATAGCTATCAGGTAATAAGGTGTTAGAGATAACAAAGACTGCCAAGAAGTCTAATAAAAAGTTGAGAAAATTAATTCCTAACACTTGGATTCAGTTATTAAAACATTTAAAAAGGTAAATAAAAAATACATAATAGTATTTTTACATACAACATAAAACACTGTTATTGCAAGTACTTATAAATAAGAAAGTTACCATAAATACTGCTACAACAAATGCCATAAAATTTCATAAAGCAATATCTAGAAAGATCAGTAAATATTTATAATGGAAAGGACTTGAAATACTCTTTACAAATTCCATTGTTGCTGTCTGCTAGTTTGTGAGAAGATAACAAGTCCTTTGAGATTAATGCAAGGTAAACCAGGGAGGAGGGGCTGCTTCAGAGAACAAATCACTCTCTTTGCTGTTGACCTAGTTAGAGTTTACTTCTCAAAAATAGGTCTGTTCTCTAACCCTGTCACATAACCCTCAGTGCAAAAAAATAGGAACAGATTCAATACGATGGGAAAAGAGATTCACTTCTTCTTATGCTGTGTTCTTTATAATGCACATGGAAAAAGAAACTTAGAATTCCCTTATTTCAGATAAGAAAGAAGAGAAATTGCAATATTACTTTCAAACAGTCTTCATAATACAAAGCAATCTGTTTTTCAAGTGAAGTGCATAAAAGAGGAATAGGGATTTGAAGTTTTTTAAAATACTCCAAGAACCATAGATGAAGTTTCTCTAAGCTTCAACTAAATTCGTTTTGATATACAAGTCTCAGTTCAGTCTTGGCTTTCTGTTTATGTCTTTCTCTACCAGTAAATGCAATAAAATCAGACATGTCCCTTTATACCTACTGTACACTCTTTCTATTTTAGCTCAGCTGACAACAAGGCACCTTCCTGTCTTCTATGTGGAGATACAGAAAAAAGATTTTTTTTTTTTTTTATGATAATTTTTTTTTTGTTTCTGCTGTCTTTAAAGCACTGGTCATGAGGACTTATGGAAAAATAGACTTCATGTAGCAAGATAGTTTTCTTCACAGAAATCTGCCCCATTGTTTTATATTGTACTGTTTTAGTTGTGTTCTGCTTCTGATCTGCCAGTAAGCCCTTACAGATAAAGGAGAAATTAGGCTAAATGAAAAATTATTTGGATAATAAAAGTGCAAAAGGCCAAATGAAATTAAAAATTTGCCAAAAATATGATAAGAACATCTCTTGAGGATTAGTTCAATATAGACTTTTCCCTGCTGGCACAGACAAGAGAAGTCATTCCCTCAGGGAAGGTTAGCCTTGAGCTGGTGACTCCAGCACAGGCCATGCCCCACAGGTTCTGACGAAAGCCAGCTGCTGGAAACTGGGCCCAGCAACAAGTCCAGACTAAGAAAAATGAAAAAAGCAGATCTGAAGTCCAGTTCATGGGGTCCAGTCAGGAGCAGCAAGAGACAGGCCCCAAGACAAGCTTATAACCAAGTCACAGCATACCTCAGGAGACAAGGTGCCTGCATGTTGGGCATGAAGCCACACAGCAAGGAGAGACAAGGCTGGGGACAGGCACACCTTGGGCACAGCTTACCAAGAACTGGCTACCCAGGACTGAACTCAGCTGGGCATCCTTGTGCACGGGCCAGGGTGTGGATGGACACCCCTGCAGGTTCCTTGTTGAAGTCTTTAAGGTCTACTAGTGTCCTTGGGACTCCGAGAGACAAAAGGGGTAAAAAGCAAAGTCTAAATGTTCGGGTTTAATAGAATAAAACAAAAAATCAACAACAATCAACCAACTACAACAGAACAATGAACTCTCACATGAATAATCCAAAACCTACAATATTTTCATTTAATCCTCTTTGATACACTTAATCATACTTGATCAACTAATGAATTCAAGTAATAAATTTTGTATCACCAGGACTGTTTCAGCGAGTAAAAATTCTTGTGGGATTTTCATGCTGTAGAGGAGCAACCTGAAAATATTTTCTAATTGCAACCATGTCTGAACTTCTTAAAAAAATTTTTGTTCAACATAAACAATGAAATGTCAAATGTACACCAATTTATATCTAATAACATCTTGGTGTTTTGAATCAGAGACATTTCTTTGCTGAATTTGTATTATTCCTGAAAGGCCAGTGAATACCTGCACTACTTTTTGAACATAGAACATCCATGCTGGGAAACATGCTTGCCTTATATCCCACAGTCACCTGCTCTGGGATTCAGTGATTGGTGTGTGGAATGAAGTTCATTCTCAGCATGTTTGTGTGCAGCCAAACTGCCAGATTGAGAAGAGCAAGCAATTTTTTGGAGGGCCGGGCTGTTCTTCACATGGACCTGCTCACACTGGAGCCATGATCTGACAGGAACCTCCTGAAGGTAAATAAAAACACATGCAGCATTCTCCATCCAGGTTAGAATAACCCCAAATAAGCAGTAGTGACTGGGTAAGAGTTGCCAGAATTGAGAAGGCAGTTCTGCAGAAAGAAATCTGGGATGCAGGTGAAAAATAAGTGGAAAATGTCCCAGAAATGTGCTCTTGCTGTGAGGGAGGTCAAATATGCCAGACTGTATTATTAAGAGTGCAGTTAATAGAATAAGGATAGTGATTTCTCCCTTAGAAATAGTGATTTCTCCCTTTCTCACTTAGAAGTGATTCAGCACTTCTAAGACTCCATTTGGAATCCTGTGTCCAGTTTTGGGTTCCTCAGCGTGAGAAGGATACTGGCATACTAGAAAAATCCATCAGAGCCACCTCAAGACTTGAATTCTGGAGCACAGATTATATAAAGACAGGCTGAGAGAACTGGGTCTGTTTACCCTGAAAACAAAAAAAGCTCAGGATATCAGGTAGGTATTTATATATTTACAGCTACCTGATCAGAGAATAAAGAGAAAAATGGGGTATACTCCCATCATAGGTGCACAGTTTACTTTTCCTGGGATAATTAATTTCTGGAAAATACTGATTACATAGTAAGGTGGTTTGGTGTTCTTTATTTTTGTTTGCTTGTTTTTTATTATTTAAAAAGCTGGTTAAATTCTCAAGATCTGAAATCTCTATCTTTGGATAAAGCACTGAGCAAGAAATCTAATAAAAACTTCTCTGTGTAGGGGTTCAGATTAGAAAGACTCCACAGTTCTGATACAACTGAAATAATGGTTGTACAATTCTATATACATTATTTTTAATTTAACTATGTTGAAAAAAATGATGTGATCTAAAGACATAAGAAGTCTGAGGACATAAAAAGAAAAATTATAATGTATAACATACTATACTCAGTGTATAACTGTTTACCCTTAAGAAATCTTAGTGTCATATCTAAAGTGACATTCATAATGTAGCTGAAATTCTGAGTTATGAGTTGTGAACTTGACAAGAGAGGAAAGAATTATCATGAAGCATGAGCAAATGCACAGTTACACAGATATATACAGTAAATATTTTACAGAAATAAATACACAGATAAAATAGAGTAATCTCCATCCTTATGTTTGCAGATAACCACAACTGATATTGTAAATATAGCCACAGCAGTCTTCAATACTATGTGATTAAGACTTAATGTACATACAGGCAAAAAGGACAATTGAAGAATATAAAGAAAAGAACAGGGCAAGATTCTAACCCTGATAGAGTAAGAAGGATATTAAAAATGTGCCATCTTGAAACACAGATAACAGTAGCTTTTAAGGAGGACACTAACATTATGATGAAGTATTGAACTGACTGGCAATAAGTTTAAAATTATCATGTATAACGGAATGACAAAAATACCAATTTCATGTCTTCTCTGGATTAGAGGCATTTTCTGTTGATGATTTCTAGATTAACATATTTCTGAGCCTAAAAATAATATTTTTCACATTAATCAAAGTAATGAAATTTTCTAAATAATAGTGCTTGTGTTTCATTACTAATATATTAGCTTAGCTTAGATCATGAAAACCCTGAAAACAACTATGTGCCAGCAGAGTTGCTTACTCTAACATCACCACCTGAAATACCCAAACTGACACCCAGAGGGTGTGACAAGAAATGTGTGCCAGCACTAAATAAGTAACAGAACTATTAATGACAATTTTACATTCTTATTAATCATAAGCATTTGAGTACTCCCAGATCTCATATGAAATGAAGAAAATAAAAAGCAGGAGTATGAGTCTATTGTTGAATTATTCTGAATTTTCCCTTTATTTTCAGGGAAAAAAAAAATCAAATGCATGTATATCTGGTGTATTCAATAGGGTTTGCAAAATCATACCCAAATTGATAGCTGCAAACTGAATCACAGAAATTTTTGGGAGCTAGGGGCTTTTGCAGTTTTAATAAAGGTCAGGGAAAGACCCCTTCATGCTTTTGAGATCACCAAATCAGCTTCCATATCTAGTCTACATCAGCAAATAAGACTTCTCTCAATGACTCAATAGATACGTACACTAATGGGCTTTATATTTTCCAATTAATATACATATATTAGATCATTCATCAAAAAGTACTCTGCATATTATACTGATATGTTTTTAGCAAAACATTAAACATCATGAAAAGAAGCCTAACCTGTATCATTTCATACTTTTCAACACTCATCACAATTACATTTCTTGTTTTAAAAACCCCAGATCAAAACAGAACAAAAAAACCAAAAAAAACCCAAAACAAAACAACCAAAAAACCCACAAAAACCCAAACAAACAAACAAAAAAAACCCCAAAACCACACCAAAAAACCCCAAAACAAACAAACAAACAAACCACCAAAAAAACCCCAAAAACCCACAAACCTGAAAGTTATGTCCTTGTTCTCAGACTTTCCCTTTAAAAATATGCTTGCATTAATTAGGGCAATGATGAACAATTTATAGCTTCCATAGAGTTTTATGTTAGTTTCCCCAAATTCACCTTTACCTTTTCAAAAAATATTATGATAGTTTAACACTTCACTGAAATAATTTTTCGTATTTTATATTTTTAAAAATTGTATGCAACTAGAAAGTTTTCCTTCAAAAAATTAGCACAGATCGGTTAGCAGAAGAGTCCTTAAATTCAGCTGTAAGATGCCCCAGCAGAATTGTTAACACTCTTTGCCTCAGCAAGGTCAAGTAGGGATCCTCATTCATATTTAAATTCAGCTAATATTCAGAGAAGGCTTTTGCATCATATTTTCCAGATCTAATTAATAACATCTGGACAGTTTGGAACAGATTGGGAAGTGCTAAATGTGCAACAGCTAAGAAATTCATATGCCAGATGAGAGAAATAAGGAATGGAATGCAAGTACTCAGAAGAATAGAAGAGATTTTTCATTAAATAACTTCTTGCTTTGTTTTATCTCAAAACTATGAGGAAGCAGAAAAGGGAAATACAGTAAAGCAAAGGGGAGATTTAGGTCCTGATCTTCCTCTGACACCTAGCAACCAGGCCAAGTATCCTTAGCAAAGGGAGAAGTAGCAAACTACATAACTGCTGAGTAAGAGAACAAAAAAAGCTTAGGTAAGAAGACCAAAAGTTTTAATCAATAAGAAAGATTAGAGCTATTCATAACACAATTTAACTAATCAGTTATTTTGCAGAGATAAATGTGAGTGGGATGAGGAAACATTAATTTTGTAAAATAGAAAAAAAGAGGAAAACATGAGGTGAATCCCACCCCCTGTTTTCATACATCTATGGCATCCCTTTGTGTATTTATCCAGGTTTTTTACAGAGCCAAAGCTGGTTCACTTTCCTCTGTTTACCAACCTGCTCACAGTTTACCTTGCAGGTCAAACAAGCCATCCAAACCTTATGGAGATCCTGTTCTGACCACTTACCACAAGGAGGAATTCACACAAGCAAAATAATACCAGCAGCATTTTGAATGTGGTACTGGTATAACATCAGATAAATTCACAGAAATAAATAAGGCTTGCTGTGCTTTTAATAAAGTCTATGAAAAAGAGTAAGCATAACTTAGGCTACATTAAAAAACCTTAGCTAGGAACTTCAAGCAAACAAACAAAACAAACCCACAAATTAAGGCTTAAAGTTTGAATCAAATGTAAAATACTATGATGTATCTTATTTCAGAAGTGTATGTTTTAATTACATTACTGACTATCTACATGTAAAAGCAAAAATTGTATAAGTTATGTGAAGCTCAATAATTTACATGCAGCACAAACATATAAAGGATCTAGTGCTGTATCTCAAAAGAAAAGCCATTCTCAAACAAATAGTCATTCTATTTCCAAACCTGACAAAGAGGCTCATCTGCTTTAATGTTCTGTGACTTTGAGCTATATTTGTCCAGAATAAAATTGGCAGTATTGCTCTTTGCACATACCAAATAAAATTTCTGTAAACTGACAAGAAAAAAAACTGTGCAAGCTTTAGGTGTCTGCAGATGTAAGTAATGAAAGAGTTAACCTGCCAAGATTACTTTGTATATAAACAGGATAAATTCAATCATGCAGAGGAATGGAATCCTTACAAAACAGAAAAGAATTACTAAAGGAAGAAATTCCATCTCCAGACAGGACTGCAAAGAATTGGAAGTCAAAAAAGAACTGAATTATAATCATCTAAATGAAAACTGTCATAGGACATGCAGGACTTGCACAGGATAAGATAAATGATGGTACATTTGCTCAAATAAAATGAACCTGTAAATGGTCCACTGAACAGCACACAAATGTTAAAAGGAAATAGTCAGCCCATTGCAGGAGGATTTGTCTGTACAACTAACACAATGGAAGGCTGGATTTCTAGTAGTCCAACGATGACAGGTGATTTCCTTTCATAATAGCTTCAATATTGTGATTCCATCTTAAACCACTATAAAATGCAATGCATTTTACTGTTTTGGTGTAAATAATCCCTAGATTTGACCTGAAGTCACGTCTCATGCCATCTAAAAGCTCTTCTGTATGAATCTCCATGGCTTTGGTGTGGAGAGTAGAAGTAAAGAAACAAAAGGCAAACATTCATTACAGGGAAAAGCAACCCCACCTCCAGATACATGAAAGTTACAGCAGAACAGACCAAATACTGTAGAATCTTGTGATGAAGTATGATATATTCTTAAATTATAACACACCAGAAAATATGTATTTTAATACAAGAAATATAGCAGCTGTACACAAAGTAAATGGCTTCATTCAGGGAACGGTTTCAGCTGTATTTTACAAACCAAAAACAATTCTCCAAGAAATGTAGTCTATTGAAACCCAAGAAGCTATAGATGTTAGCAAAATTTCAGAAATAACATTTTAAACAGAGAGGATGCTGAAATGAACTAAACCAATGGCACCAGTTAATTGAAGATACCAAAAGATTCGTCCTCACAGTGTTATCTTAGTGTTGTCTACTTAAGATGATGGTGAAGAGATCACATGAGTGAAAATAGTGGGTCTTCCTTTATTGTCTGCAGGTGTGTTTGATAAGGGGCCAAAGAGAGTCTTTTCTCGCACCACAGCACTCATTCTGTTTCTCAGTAGAACATGATACTTCATCAGAATCTTTCCTTCACCCCGTTTTCCTATGAAGTCTGTTCCTCATGTAATTTTTAACACCATGTGCTGAAACAAGAATGATTCCTGATTTTTGAATGTCTTGAGAATACTGCAAGGCCTATGTCTAAGAGTTTGTGTATAATACTTTAAAAAATATATTTCTGTGTATTAATTTGATCACATGGGAAAGAATTCTAGCTTTTCTGAAGGTCCTTTTCCAACTTCAAATTGCAGCAGTATTTTAGCAGATGAAATACATAATTGCAGATACTTTCCTAGTTTTAGACAAATGGATATAAATCAATGTTATTTTTTTTACTGGTGCATAAACAATGTTCACACTGTTTTATTTTACATGTTACTGCTATTTCAATACACTATAAAATGAAAATAAAATCTTAGATGTTAGACATGAACACAAGAGAAAAATAGTGCCATCGAATATCATAAGATCTTGGTGGTGCAAAATTGTTTTTTCTTTACTAGCTCACTTTACAAAACTGATCTTTCAAAATGAATTCATAATTCCATACACGCTTAAAGAAAGCCCTCGCTCTGGGAGATGGGAGTCTTTACTCTCTGTGCTCCATTATACTCTACCCAATGTTTTTTCCTCAGAGTAGGAAACTGATCAGAAATAATTTTTCCACCTATGGTAGTTTCATTTGCAGCTTTTCCTCCGGTCTTCGTAATGCAACTTTGCAAACACATAAGTGAGAGAGCAGGGAAGGAGTAGGACATAATTCTACTGCTGTTTGATAGGTGCTGTTTTACAGTACCTTAAAATGTATGGGAGTCACTTTCTTAGATGTCTAGTCATGGTGAATGAATATGTTGGAATTGTGTAAAACATACAAAGGATGTGCTGTTTTGAACCATGAACAAGTGCAAAGAGCTAAAATTTGAGGATGGACTATTTCAGTTTAAAACAAGTGTAGTGCTGAAAAGTTGAAAAGTGTCACTGACTTCTGAAAGATACTGAAGACTTGAAATACCCTTTTAAATTATAAGAGGAGCCTTTAAGAATCACTCCACACCATTATGTTCTGAACTTATGCCTTTACAAAATGTCAAAAGCTTACTGCAGTGGGACAGTGAGTAAGGGGACTTTTTATTTCTTTTTCCTTCACTCCACATCCAGGGACTCTAAGATTATATAAAGGGTACATATCACAAAATTCTCTTCTAAATAAAGGGAGACAGGTCCTTAGTATCTAGTCTTCCAGATATTATTGAGTCCAGACACTGTAGAATTTTGATGATATTAATATATCACTTGCAGAATTCTAGATTGTGTGCCATTCTAACAAAAAGGGAAAAAGTGAACTGAGAAGGGTAGTACAAAAGATAAATGAACCAAGGTCATGAAGTAGGTTATGCTAGGTCAGAGGACTGAGTGATAGAAAAAAAAAGAAACTGGATTGGATAAGGCAGTATGAACGTGAAGCTAAAGGTAATTCACCAGATTAGGAAGTATTTGTAGGACACTATTTGTAGAACACTGTTGGACACTACTGTGATACTGAAATTACAGACAGAGCAAAAAATATAAATAAATTCTACCCACAAGAGTGAGATCATAGAATGATTTTTTGAGACCCCTTCATCCTTATGGTACACTTTGTGCTTTGTTAGGGGTGAGTTCTGACCTACAACCCCTGCCATTGCACATTTAAGAGGTGAAGAAGCACAGATCAATTTGACCCTTTTTGTTTTCATTTCACAGAAATGAAAATACGTTAGCTCTGAAAACTGTTTAAATCTGGTGTTGCAATAGCTTAATCAGAAAAGCTTTTTCCTCTGATGAACTAGAAGCAATACTTCCAAACAGCAATAGAAAAACTGGGCCAAATGCTTCTGTAGTGATGTTAGTCCTTGGCTCCCGTACCACATCCCTACAATAAAGTGCTCTGCAATTAATTACCATGTGCAACCCCCACAGCAGACCAGAGGCATTAGGCATGATTAGAATTGAGTGCTGGAGCTCTCCTTAGCTGATGTGATTCTGCTGCCTGCATCACCACCATCCAATTGTGGCTATTTGAAAGCAACAGCCTTGTCATTGTACTCGTACAGCACCAAGGTGTGTATTATTAAGCATAATACAAAACTATTCTATAATTCTGCATATGTGTGCCACAAATGTTTGTCTATAAGAGCATTGGAAAAATACTATACTATTAAGAAAAAAAAAAAAAACATAAAAACATTGTGTGTCTCTAGACAGAATTCTACTAGGCTCCTCCTTAAATGTAGGAAGACATGACCAACCATATGCTCTAATTTGGAGCATCCTAAAACTCCCAGTGTTGATGGCTAAGGTATTTGGTCTCATGACCAGTGGCAGAGGCAGCTCTAACTCTACCTGCTGTTCTCTTCTGCTTTTGTTATTGCCACACATTTTTAAAGGAAATGAAAAATACTTCTGCTTTGGCAGTGCTGAACAAATGTAGAGAGAGAGGGGAGGGGTAGGTGACAGTTTTTGTTTGTCCTTAAAATTTGAATTCCTTCTCAGGATTTTATACTAAAAATGTTGAGAGCAACATATTTATTTTATTTTAAAGAAGAAAAGATTCTTGCCTCCTAATATTCATAATTAAACCCAAAGAATGTGCCATTTCTGTCTACATACAGAGTTACAAGCAATACTAAATTAGCTTTATCATTTCTATTGTGTTGTGGGCTGCCTAACAGGCAGTGTCACAAGCCAACACCCCACTGTGCTAGGCATCACAAACAGTGAACACAAAAGACTGTCTTGGTGCCAAAGAACACTTCAGCTGAACATTGTAGTTCAGAGAAAAAGAAGCAGGAGCCAAATGTAAAGTTCAAATATAACACTATGTGCTATCTCAGCTAGTTCCCATGCTCATCTGTATGTCCTGTTTTATCTTCTGGTTTTCAGCTTTAGAATGCACCTTGTCATTTCACAGTAAAGCCACAGTGATCTGAGGAAATGTGAATACAAGCAGAAAAAAATCCTTGGAAATACCTGGTACTGTCACATTATTTTTTTTTTTTCCAAATCAACCAGAAGAGTGAAAATAAAGTTTAGAGAAGGAAAAAGGTCCTCACAGAAAATTGAGTTTTTAGTGATTTTCCACCTATCTGGCAACAATTAGAAAGTTGTGTTTAGTAAACAAGTGTCATGATGCTCAGCCTCTACTGTTTTTAAGTATGCAATCTCCAGTACTCTGCACCATTGGTCTGAAATATGTTTGTTTGCTTATATGCTATTTGATGTCAATGAAACCATCACAGAAGAATTTAAATGGACTTAGAACTACACTGACTAAACTACACTGACCAAACATTTCATAATCCAGAGCAGAGGATGGACTATGAAAGAGAAGGAGAGAAAGGCTGGAGAAAATAATTACAACGTAAAAACAATCTGGGGGGGCAGGTGCACCTAGGCAACTTCTGTGAAAAGTGAGAGGTGCCCTGCTCCACACCCCCAGGAGCCTCTAGCCCAGCCCAGAATGGCTGACAGTCACTGGCACACCTGAGGCAATACCCCACACCTGCCCCTTGAGCCTCAAACTAGCCACAGAGTGCTGATAAAACCAGAAACCCACATAAGAGCGGATGACCACAGGAAGCCAGAGCAAAACCACTGCATAGAGATCCACCTTGTTATGTTCCTATTGTCCTTGGACTTCAAGGCAGGTGATTGGATTGTTTGGATCCAAGAGGTAGTACCTCTATTTTGTTCTCTCTCTTATTTTCTCCTTTTTTATTCCCACTTCCTTTTCTTGAAATCTAGGCAATTTATAGTTGGATGGGTTAGAGTTTGCTAAGTTAATGCTTTATGAAATGTAATATTTTGATTGAATGATTGTTTTTAATTTTGTCAAGTTCCTGACTGTGGTGGGTTGACCTTTACTGGACAACAGGTGCCTGCCCACTAAGCTGCTCCATAATTCCCCTTCCTGGCTGGACAGGGTAGAGAAAATAAGATGGAAACAAACTCTTAGGTTGAGATAAGGTAGTTTACTGAAGGAAAAAATAAAGTTTGTGCATGTATAAGCAAAGAGAAAAAAACTTTTCTCCACTTCCTGCTCTCAAGTGATGTTCAACCACTTCTCAGGAAGCAGAGATTCAACATGTGTAGCAGTTGCTTTGAAAGGCAAAACATTGTAAATAATCAATGTTCCTCCTCCATTGTTTTTCCTTCTCTTATATCTGAGCTGATGTCACACAGTATGGAATATCCCCTTTGGGTCTGCTGGTCTGGTTGTGACCCCTCCCAGGACCTTGCCCACCCCCAGCCCTGCAATGAGGGGGAAATGCTGAGAGGCAGCGCTGCTGCTGTGCCCGCCCTGCCCAGCAGGACCCGGAGCACTGCTGTGTTATCAACACCTTTCCACATACCAGTGCACTGCCCTGTGGGGGCTGCTGTGAGAAAAGTCTATGCCATTACACTGTTCTTATAGAGTTTACAAGTTTGTTTTTTAATCTTCTGAGAACACTGTCATATTTCTTCAAATTCTACCTCAGAGAAAAGTAGTACCTTAAACCCCTTTTAAATAAATTTGCCAAGTTGAGACTGAGGCTTTACAGAGGGTGCTGCTTTGCAGCCTTCAGCAGGGATACCAAATGTCTAAAATTTAGAAATACCTATGAACAGGGACAGAGTGGAGAATAAAGTATATTTGTCCATATTGATGGAATGTGTATATTTTTAAGGCAGGCATGAGATTTATGTATCATTTCATGTGTGATCTGCAGTATACTCATGATGTTAGGATTGCTTTTCATGGATATGATTCTATGATACGCTATGGTTTCTATGGTGTGAAAATGCTTTTAAAGTGATCTAAAAATTGTCTTCCTAGACTGGTAGTATCAATCTGTGGAATGAAAATCAAGCCAACTACTATTAACTATATTCATCATTCCAGTTTTGGGGCAGAAGAGTAGGGATTTTTTTTTTATCCTTTTTTGTTTGGTTTTTTTTGGATGCATGCGTAACTGTCCGTCATAGTAATCACTAGATAGGTCATTATCTCTAATTTTCTGAATAAGAAAACAACAATGTGAATCAAACCTTCATAAACCAGGGTTAGGGGTGAGTTATCTACCACTAGGAGTTCTGGTTCTTCTTCTTTCTCATATTTCCAAAGAATGCTCTTTCTGCTCACTGTTAGCCATGCCATTAGCTTGACCTCCTTTGCATCACTTCAGAGAACTGAACTGAGAGAAAGCAAACCCAGACTTAAAAGAGAGCTGGCAGCAGGGAGGAGTAGGAATGCACCTGGGATTTGTAGGTAGATCTGTGTTTATACACACAGTGTCAGGGAACAGTGAGCTGGACTACTCCCTGGGGACATGGGAAGAGAGGGGAGCACAAAACAGGACAGCACCGAGCTTCTGAAAGAGAAATAGCTCCTGTTAAGAGTTCAGTGCTCATCAGACAAAGGCAATATAACAGGTTGAGGAAGTCAAGATAACAGCTCAGGAATGGGGCACTCCCATGGCATTACTGGAGTGGGGACTGCTGGGCTTGGGCTGGGATGCAATGGGATCCTAGGCCATGGGCAGGGCTGGGGAAAGCCCTGGGGAGGCTGACTGGGAACAGTCACACTTGGTGATGCCTTGACATGTGTGAGCAGAGAACGTTTCCTCTCAGAGTGAGGTTTGGAAAAATTACAGTTCAGAACCTTTTTACAGATTCACAGAATTAGTAGATTGGAAGAGACCTTCAAGATCATCGAGTCCATACAAGGGATGAATGAGGAAAAAAAAGCAAGTTATGTGACTTTTCAGTAACAGTATTTAATTTTTTTAATCTCAACCCTAATTAATTTGTTGACTTTGGATAATTACTTGTGTCTTGATTTGAAACACAGTATGCTCAAACACTGGTATTGCATCCCCTGTTAGATATCTACACTTTCTTAAGTGTTTCACATACAGATGTGTGTGGACCAGTGAATTGCTTGAACTCATGCACTTCTTCCTCTCATTCATGTTTGAAGATATATAGTACACATGATTGCATCACAAATTCATCATTTGGACTATCTAGAGACTATAGAATCATTTCCTCTGGAGAGTAAGAAATAGTTCACACTACAGATCTGATACTAAGGACAGCATTTTATGTTTAAAAACAAATGCAGATATTTTAAACATCTTTTCAATGACACTTTTTTGGTATTCCTGTACTGAAAATGCAATTGTGGTTTCCTGTGGCTATTGTCTGAAGGAACAATCCAGTGTTGTCTGGGAGATAAGGTTCAAATTAAAATGAAATGGCAAGACTGAAGCCATTCTGCAGATGATGTCTCAATTCACGGGTTTAGTACTCTGAAAGATGTTACCCATTATATACTTTTTTGATGCTATATTTAAGGTCTGTCTTCATTTTAAATAAGTTCACTTTATAACTGCATTTTCATTCTATCAAAACAAACTCAAAATCAAACAAATATTATTGTTTACACTAAAATTCACTCCTGTAATCCAACATATGCTGGTATAAAACATTTACATAAAAATGTGGGGAAATATTTTTTTATCATCAATATTTCTTGCTTAGTGATCATTCAAAGGAAGTTTTAGTTAACCTAAAAAATTTCAGTTGGAGAAAAATACCAAATTGTTTAGCAATGAACAGAGAGAAATTAGTTACCTATTGTGTGACATTATTTTTATGCAGTTTAAAGGTTAATTAATATTAAAAATTATAGAAATACAAAGTAATGGAAAATAATATTGGGCAACTCTAAATGAAGATTTCCTTTTTTATATTTACTGGCTTCTACTTTCTATGCAATTGCCCTGAACTAATTAAAAAAAAAGGTATTAAAACTCTAGTGAGTTTATAATAATTGAATCTATTAAATGAAACCTATTAAACAATTTTATTAAGGTACAAGCCATATAAGGCATATTGTAAATGTCAGTCTAAATGACAATAGCAATGTGAAGAAAACAAAGTATTAGTGGGAACCATGAGCATGTTTTAATCAACAAGGACATATTTGCTGCCAGATAACTTGGGACACATTCAGACATAAATTTTTTTTATTCACATTATACCAAGCAATGCATCAAACCAACTGCATATTGTACAGAATGTTGTAAATATTGTAGTATTGTAGAACTGTGTAGATAAATCTTGTACAAAATGTATGGTATGCTTTACAGTTACAGGATATCAAGAAGAAATAACCCATATATTAGTAAGTGTATCAAATTAACGTTTAAAAATGAAAACATGAATGAAAATAATGAAAAGTGTAGCAGTTTTATTCAATGTTTTCAAGGTCTCTGAGGAATGAATCATGAATTTTTAACACAGGTAACATCTATCTGGCTATTTTGCTATATCTATGTGCCTTTAATAGTTTGGAATAGAAACACAAAAACTTCAGGCAGGATATCTGGTAGGATTTTCTGAAACAGAAGAATTTGGATTCACCTGCAGGCATCAGAAAGGATTGTGAGGCAAGAAAAGCTGTGTCTGGGAATAATTTCCAAACTATGAAGACAAGTATACAGCCATTCACATTCTTCTTCACAAATACTCAGACTGTGCCTTGTCTTGAGAAACAGACTACCAGGTTGGCATAAAGTAGTATCTGTAAGATGTTGATGGAAGGTCAAATGTCTTGGGAGCTCTTCAAAATGTGAAAGAAAAAAAATAATTCATTTTAATTTAAACATTATTAAAAGTTTTAATTTTTTCCCTGCCCTATTTAAGAAAGGTGCAAACACTGTCACTTCATTTCCCTGTATGCCATTATATTTACTGTGTTTCATAACAGCTTCCCACTTACATGCTCTGAATCTCCAGTGCACATCTGAGTGATATTTGAGGCACACCCAAAATATTGTCTTGTACCATTTTATTTTTTTTTTCCCTCCTGTGAATAGGAAATATAGTTGAAGCTTGCCTCCAGTTATAATCTAATGTAACAAATCATGGGGTAGTTTAAATGTGTTTTGATACAACATTCAGCATAACTGCTGCAGTGCAACACATCCTGCATGTTCTTTATT
Source organism: Prinia subflava (assembly GCF_021018805.1). Lineage (NCBI taxonomy): Eukaryota > Metazoa > Chordata > Aves > Passeriformes > Cisticolidae > Prinia > Prinia subflava. The sequence continues at coordinate 20,249,058 of NC_086253.1, read as the reverse complement.
TTGCTTCTCTACAAATTAAATAACCTAGATGTCTCTGCAGTGCAGCAGCTAGAATGCCTTTGTTGTCCATGCTGACCACATCTGCTCAGCAGCACCCTGGCACTTGTCAGGGTCTTCCTAAAAGTATTTTCAAGTCTAGAGAAAATTTTGATCTCATGTTCCTAAAATTTTTAATCTATCTTGTTAATTTTTAGAAAGAGCATGCCAGCCAGAATGAAGATATTATGTTCTTTTTTTTTTTTTTTAAATTCATCCATTTTATGACACAATAGAAGAAAAAAACCCACTCACAAGATTCTGCTCTCAGTTATTTTTGACTCTTGCCATTCTTCACAAATATAGTAATATTGGATATTTGTCACATAGTCCAGTGTTTGAAGAAAACCAGCAATATCAGAATCTCAGCTTTCAAAAAAAGTGTGTTTCTAGTTCTCATAAAGAGCTTGAGAATACAAAGAAAGCGAAGAAGAATGACTGAGGAGCCAGAAGGAAAGTAAAAAAATAATCATGCAAACAAAATAATTCTACTTTTCAAAATTTTAAACTTTTAAATTCTACTTTTTAAATTTTTAAGTGTAATGGCTCAGTATGAATGATATATAATTAAAAAGTCTAAAAATGTAATATAGACAATGGTGCTACTATTTCAAAAGACAAAAGCTCACCAAAATTATGAAGGAAGTTAAAAAAGATGAGTTAAATACTCTGATATGGTCATGTTCTCATTATATTTTGTCTTTTATCCCTATACTTGTCACTAGCTCACTTTTTCCGTACAATAAAAGTCTTCTTAGAAAACAAATATTAAAATTTAGTTTCTGGAGGTATCAGTAATGTGTCATTATCATTTATTTCTTTTTTTTTTTTTTTTTTTTGGCAGTTTGAAGCATAGGAAAGATAGGACCTTTGGTATTAGGATCCTACCAAAAACGAGGTCAAGATGCATCAATTAGAAGCTATAGGTAAGAGAATATTTTCAGTCTGAGCAGGCTTTCCCATCATCAGCATTTTTTTTTACCCAAGTCTTTCTTCCATAAAACGGTGTCATTTCAGTGGTTCATTTTTTGCCTTCAGTGGAGTTCTGAGCTTATTCAGAAAATATCTTCCTGCCTTTGACATAAATTCAAGGATGAAGATTTTTTGCCTACTTTCAAGAAATTTAATTGGACAAAACCAGATAATGCATAGCTATGCATACCATCTCTGTGAGATATTCTGAAAGGGAATGAGGTCAATAAAACAAGGTAAGCAATTTTTCTCCATTTCAATATTTTGGCTTTCTTTTTTTTTTCAATAACCACAAGAGATTGAAAACTTCTCTATCAGTTGGTTTGTTAATAACTCTGTGAAAGTTTTTTCCAGAAGCGTAGAAGCTACAATCCTAGCCATAAAACAGGAATTGAATACAGATTCAGAGATCAGATTATAAATTATTTGCAATCATTTCATATTTGAGTAGACATGCGTGTAGACTAAAAGATGACCAAGACATGGGCATAGATATGAAGAGACAGATTAAAAAAAGTGCTAATGATTAATCATCAAAATATAATATAAATTTTATTAAAGGTATAAGACTTTTTATAGTGCGCATTTATTGAAAACTTAAGGACTTTCCCAATTCAAAAAGAAACAAGTTTTTATGTTTGTTTGTAGAGATTTTTTGCTGTTAAGGAATACTGTATACATAGAGGTGTATCTTTGCCTATTGCCACTAGACAAGTATGATTGTCTTGATTTCAATGTTTTGAAATCTAACCTACCAGCAAGACTGGCAGCAGTAGAGAAAAAGTTAGACACATACAATTTCAACTTACAATTAAATTTTTTTGTTTATTCATTCAGTTACTCTTTCTCAAGGAAAAAAAAACCAAACTTGTAATTTGGGAATGAAGCTTTTGAAGAATAGGAGGAGAAAAATTTTATTGTATAAGTCTAGTTTGACAGTGATAAGAAATGTCTTATTATATTGCTTAAATTGCATTTGAATTTGTCCCTCTTATGCTGTCATTTTCTCTCTGAAGTAATACCCTTAAATTTCAGACTTATCAGAATAAATAAAAAAATATATAATTAAAAAACTCTTAAATGGCATTAGATAATTAGTATTTATTATCCAAGACTAAAAGTCTTCTGGTTTGCTTACTGACAGAAGTTTCAATGGAATAAAATCATTACTTAATATGTTTACTTGGTCCAGGTACATAAAATAAAAACATATTTTTTAATCATTAGTTGGTAATTAGATATAGTAAATCTGGACAAGTTAGTCTGTCTGAAATGTTAATAGTAATAATAATATACTGAGAGTATAGGCAAGATGTGTGCGCCTACATTTCTCGAAGAGAGAAGGTTATTTCTTCACCTCTAATTTATGTTTTATTCTTAGGTTATTTTTTTTTACCATTTAAAAAAATTGGTAAAATTATATCTGTGTAACTCTTAATACTGTAGTGTTAGCAGGGAATATGAAAAATAAGACTGTTGCAAGTATGAGCAGCTCAAGTCCAGTGGCAGTAGGTATTAATATGCATAGTGAGACTGTTCATTTTCTAAAGATGTCTTCCCCCACTGCAATTTATTGTGTGTAGAAAGCAGATATATTCCTTATTTGTAGAGCAACATTTTTTTTTAATATATGAAAAGATTTAATTCACTGCCAAGGTTTCAGGTATTAGATTGACTACTTTACGAATCAAGATGTGCGCTAAAGACAGATTTTTTACAAAACTGTTTCAACACAACCAAACATTTTTCTCAGCAAATGTTTTTGTGACTTTTACAGTTACATTTCAATACAACATGCAGTAGCTGAGTAATAATTGCTTAAACAAACAAAAATAATCCATACAGTTTTCATAATATCAGAAATATCAGAATGCTGGATGAGAGACTTAGAGGATAACTAAGAAAAAGCTCAGCTTACAATTAGAGAGGTCTTCTGTAAGATTATACTGAACACAGAACATAACAAAATTTGTGTTTGACTACAGCTAATGCTGACCAAAGTTAAAACGAACAAGGACAGTACAAATATCTATAACTCTAGGCAAGTAGGGAATTCTAATATCTCAGGAGATTACAAAACTTAATAGAAAAATTAAAATCCCTTTTGAAACTCAAATTCCTTTCTTTTCCCAGGGAGTAGCCAAAGAGTAAATTTTGTAGGAAACCTTTTTTTTTACTCTAAAACACCAAGTAAAATTATGAAAATATTGAAATTACTGATGTATTTTGGTCATTATGGTAATGTTTTATGATATGACCCACTATCTAATTCTCTAGTAGCCAGTGAGTTAAAACAATAACAACAACAACAAATCACAAACAAACAAACAAAAAACCCAACCAAACAATAAAAACCCAAAAAGCCAACAAAATTTCAGATGAGGGATTTTATTTAAGTTAAAGCCAAACCAACTGCAAATAAATTTTCTCATTATATTTTCTTGACCATCGATGACTGTTGCGGTGTGCGTTTCCCAGGACGCACGAGGCAGCGTTGGGGTGCGACACATTCCCCCCGGGGAGACTTTTCCTCCCCGCTCTGGACTTCGGTGGTCTTGGCAGTTGCTTTTGGGGTGCAGAGATGAAGCAGAGGCGAGACGGGTCTTGGGGTAAACTGAGGAGATTTATTACAGGTATAACTGAAGCATAACCCCGCCGTGCGTTTTATAGACGGGGCGATACGAAGCAAACAACCAATGAGAATGCACTCAGGGAGGAGTCTAGGGCAGGGAATACAGAACTAGATCCGATGGGAATAGCAGAAGCAGTGTAATGATATGAAACAGCAAATGATATATCGAGTGAGGGAAGATTGGCAAGGAAGGTTCTAGAAACAGAGGCAGGGATATGAACAGAGCTGGCCCCAGCAGAGACCCCTGAGGGACACCACTGGTGCCTGGCCCCCAGCTGGATGCAGGCACTGTTCACCACCACTCCCTGGTCCTGCCATGCAGCAGTTCCTGACCCAGCACAGAGTGCTCCTGTCCATGCCATGGGCTGCCAGCTTTTCCAGGAGTGCGCTGTGGGAGACAGTGTCAAAGGCCTTGCTGAAATCCAGACAGACAACATCCACAGCCTTCCCTGCATTCAGCAGGTGAGTCACCTGGTCATAAAAGGAGACCCCGTTGGTCAAACAGGACCCTCCGACCCTCCTAAACCTGTGCTGCCTGGGTCTGATACCCTGGCAATCCTGCAAGTGCTGCGTGATCACTGTTCCATTAACTGTTCCATTAACTGTTCCATAGTCTTACCAATTGTATCTAGAAATGGGAAAAAAAAAAAAAAGCAGCAAATGATAAGCAAATCATTATTTTTTTCTTACAGATGCCCAGTTGTAGATGGCAGATTACATTTTTTATATCTATATTGCATTGTGTATATCTAAAAAATATTTATTCTTACTTAGGCATAGGACAGTCACCACTAATTAGCTTGCTAACAATGTCTTGGTAAAGTCCTGGCAACTCTGTCAGAGCTGAATAAACTTGTAAGCAGCGTGATGAAGGAAAGGGCTAACCCACGTTGAACTGACATACCCATAACATTTACAAATGAACTGACTACTTGGAAGAACTATATCATGCTGAGTTGAGGTAGATTTATTGCACATGACATTCAGTGATTAATGAAAGAATTGCTTCTGGCCTTTCTTGAACAGATGCTCAAGGAGAATACATAGAGACTATTCTTATTTTGTGAACAAACACAATTACTATTCTTCCAGTTGAGCATTATCTACTCTTTGTGACTTTCCATAGATGATATAAAGAGGTGAAAAAAGATATTCCGTTGCCTTCTTATGCTGGTCACGCATAGAAGTAAAGTTTATTATTCAGAGTAGTTTATAATTCTCTGACATTTTTGAGTGCAGGTGGGTAGTTCAGGGGAAAAGTCCATTTTTGCTGACTTCCTAGACCTACAACTATCTTCTCATCTCAAACTTTAAAAATAGTGTATAAAGATAATTTATATTCTCTAGATGCAACAATCTGTAGCAAAACTCATAAACCCAGTTTTTTCAGTGGGAGACCCTGGATTAACATCTTCAACTTTAAGAGGTTGCACTGACATCTTTTGTTTTAGCCTTTCAGTTCCCCAATTGCAACATCTGTCAAACACCATGCTGTTTCATCCTAGTTACTGAGCTTCACAATCCACTGAGAAATTCATAAAATTCCTAATTCTCTCCTTCTTTGTCTGCTCAAGCTAGAGAAAAACAACATTTAAAAATAATGTAGCTATTTGGATCTTCTTTTATTTCCTTCTTGTTTAACATAATGTAGTTTACAAAAGGAATCTTTTGGTTCAGTTTTGGTTGATTGATGTATTTATCACTTGCAGGCCTCCTTTTAATGAGTACTTTTTCATTATTATAATTAATATCTGTAAGAACAAAAAGACTTTTCTTTGGTCTGTTTTATTTTTTAATGAAGGTTTTGATTTCTTCAGGCTTTTGGTGGCCCAGTTTCACCATATCCAGAAAATAATTCACATTTACCAATTAAGACATTAACAAGGTTTAAAATAATAGTTAAATCAGCCAATCTTGTCATTATACTTAAGATGGATGTGTTTAGTAAACTCAGTTCTCTCTCTTACCTTCTTTCCACGTTCTGGCATAATATACCATAAACATGAAATCTGTTTTGGTTTCAATAAACACCAATGGCAAAAATATTATCAAAAAAATCCTCATTAGCTGAGGAAAAAATTCCTGACACAAGACTGAGACAATATTTGAGGCTTCTGATGGTGCTATGATCTGATTATAAGAGATACCTCTGCCTGAATTGAGCTGTGAATGAGACCTTTTGCCAAAGTCAATACTATGGATTTTATTAAACAGTTAATGTGATGTAGAGAGAAAGAAAGAAATAGGAGGAGACAAGAGAAGTGAGAGAGAGAAAGAGAAGGCTTAAGTAGAAAGATACCACCACCACGAGGTTCCTATGGCATCCTGCTAGTCCTTCTTCACCCTGTATTGGGGCAGGTCCAGGGAAAATCAACAAAGCTGGTGAAGAGCTTGACATGAAGAAAAATGTTTTCACTGAAAAGGAAGGCACTGGAACAGGCTGCCCAAGGAAGTGGTAGAGTCATCCCTGGAAGTGTTCAAAAGGCTGGATGTGGCACTTGGGAACATGGTCTGGTGGTGAACGTGGCAGTACTAGGGCATCAGTTGCACCCAATCTTACAGTCTTTTCCAGCTTAACAATTCTCTGACTTCATCTTCCCCAACAAGCTAGTTTTAGAGATAATATTAATGTTCTGCAACTCACTAAATTGATGCAGCAGGAGAGATACTTATTTAACTTATTTAAGTTCACTTTTTGCACTATGATTACTTTCTATTCTACAATTAACAACAGCCAACTATTGGGCAACATTAATTTATGTCTCATGGGGAAAATAAAAGAAAGATAAAATGCATGCAAAGGAAAGCAAACAAACAATTCTACTAGTATATATGAGACCTACTCAAGGGGAGAAGGATTTTCACAAGGGGATAGTTTTAGAGTTTTATCAGTGATCATATTTGTCACCGATGCTGCAGTTTGAGAAAACAAATATTTGAGGGACAAAATCAGTAAAATTTTCACATCAGTAATACCCCTTTTAATTTTATAACATATTTTCACATATTCATTCTCTCCAGTAACCCAGATATTTATTTATAATACTCAGACTGATATTTCTGGTGACAACCCTACATAAAAATAAATCCTAGATTTTTACCCTGTATTCTAATATTTAAATCTGTGAAATATGAAAGTGTTTATATGCACTCATAAAATACAGTGTGACTGCTAATATATTGGCATTTTAAATTCACAGGAAATTGTTCCAAACAGGGCCATTCTTTATCAAATTGAAGGATTATTGCTCCCCAAGGATCAACTCAGATGGGACTAGTCTGTTATTTATCATTTTTATCTTAAAAAGCAGTATAAGAAACACTGATAGCTCACATGTACCATGTGCCAACCAATCAAAATATTTTTATCCCCTCCATGACAACAATCATAAAGACAGTATTGCAGCAAAGCATCGAAATTCAAATGATATCATCAGTCTGACAATATATTGAAAAACAATTCTGTTGCCTATAGCAACAAATAGCTTTATTGAGTCCTATGTTGCCTTGGGGATGCACAAAGGCAAAAATTAAAGAACTATAAATTACAAGTGAAATAATTGGTAAAAATGAATATAAATTAAAAATTAAATCTAATTTAAGAAATAGTAGGCGAAATACCTACCTAAATCCCAAATCTCTTGCCACCAAGAAAGTTCTAAAAGTGTGTATACATTTCAGTAGCAGACCACAGAGTGGCTTAGAAACCTGATCTATAAAATACAATAAATTTGCATGAATCAGGTCAGGAAACACTAAGCATATGGATCAGAGTTTTGCTGTATATACAGTACATGGAATTTGGGCCAAAGTCCACACATAGTTTCAGAAATATACCACCATTACTAAGGTTAGCTTACTGACTACCATTAATATTGCATTCACTCACACATGGAAAAGAGAAAAAATATTCAACTTCTAAAGTAAAGATCTCTACCCTCAAGATTCATATGCATTCCCTGAAAAGTAAGTCACAAGCTGCTTATGATGGAGGATCTTGCAATGCTTTCAAAAGAGATGAAAGAGTTTTTTGTCGCGGTGCCCACTAGAGTCGACAGACTCTGTCCCCGGCAAGCCCAGGCACGGTGACAAGCGTCGTTGAGGGTCAGCCTGCGAGCAGCGCAAGCAGGGCTGACTCCTGTGGGTTCTTATCCTGTGGGACTCTCGTGAGGGATGGAGAAGTGACAGGCAGTGGAATGAAAGGAGGAGACAGTTCTGAGTGAACAGAGGGTTTATTAAAACACCTCCTCAGCCCAGAACTGGCCGAGGAGAGGAGGGTGCAGTGGGTTTTTGTTAGGGGCTGGCTGGGAGGAGCAAGGGGAGTGGCTGACTACCAGTAGCCAACCAGGGCCAGTTGCTGAGGGACCCAGGGGTGGGGGAACATAACGTGGACTAATCAGGAGAGGGTGGGAGGGGATTAACAAAGGCGGGAAGGGTGACTGACACATAACTGAAAGTTACATAACAGGTGCAGGTGCAGGCTAAAAATAACTCATGTGAGGGAGACAAAGGAATATTAATTAGGGGGGGTAGGGTACATAGAACCAAACCAGTACAGAAAACATATGAATTATAACTGATTAAATTAACACACTGCCACAGTTTTTGTCCATTTTGACAGAAAGACAACAGGAATTATATCAAACTAAAACATGATAACTAACATTAGTATGCATTTGAGAACTGGAAATCTTTACTCCTTAAATTAAATGTGTGCACTGTTAAGTGTAATTAGAGAACAGAGACTAAGAAGTAATAGTGGCTGTAATCAGCTATATTTTTTTTCTTTCAGTGCTGTAGGCCTTCCTCAGTCATAATTTTTTTTGTGATGTGACAGTTTATCTAAGAAGTATTAGCTAAAGTGGTTAAAGCATTACCTAGCCTTTCTTTTGTACACCTATGAAATTTTGGAGCCAGATGTCTTGTTGATCAGGATAAGCTAGAACAATCCAGAAAGTGCTGAAATCTGTGAGCCTTCAGATCAACAAATGAAGCATATTGTGACATATTCAGGATGTGGCAGATGTTCCAGAGCACTCTTATAAATAGTAATTTAGAAGGTGGACATCTAAATTTATCAGATCCTACCAGGGAGAAAGTGAAAATATAACTTTTAATTTTAAAAAATATCACCACTGGCTGGCAAAACCCACAAACAAACAACTTTCTTATTTTACACATTCTGGGAAATAATCAGTTTCACATCCTCTTTAGAACACATTTAAGAATAAGTAGGCGTTTTTGTGACTGATACAATGTCATTGTCAGCATGTATTTTCAGAAAGACTTTCCAGAAAACATACTTAAATTAACAAAAATCTAGACTTATCTGCAATTTTTTTCTCCTCCTACAGTTGGAATTTCCACCATTAGCTCTAGATGCACTTGGATAACTTGACAGAAAAATAGCAGGAACTTTCAAATTTGAATAGATACATCAATCAGTTAGAATAAACATGCTTCAGGTAAGATAAGTCAGATCCTGATCTATCAAACATTTAATAACTTCAGAAAACCTGTTCGTCATTAATTAATTATCCACTCTACAGAAATTCAGTATTTCTAGGAAGATTATAGTCAGCTAGAAAGCAAGAGAATTAAATATAGGAGTTATCAAAAAAGTGTCCCTTCACAAATAGATGTTTAGGTATCCTCATATTTCTGGAAAGTAAGAAAGCTGGAAAACATTTTTTTATTCTGAGAGTTTGCATATTGTGTCATTTTTTGTTGAACACTTTATGACTTTTAAATGGAGAACATGGACGGGAATTCCAACTCACACAATTCACAAGCTGAATCTCTTTTTAAGCTTACAAATTTTCAGTTGCTTCTTAAAAAATCATTTAATGAACAAAAGTAATTACAGTTATAAAAGAGAAGATAACTGTGATAGAGTGAATGAACTATACATAGATCCTGTCAGGATGTCCTTTAACATTCTTTGCAGCCAGATATCTCTAGATGCCAAAATTAGAAAAGAAATAGTCACTTGAGGCTTGAGCTATCTGCACTTCAACAGCCCAATTAAGGACTTGAGGTTCAACCAGGGGCACAAATTCTTACATGTGACTGTGAATTGCTAAGAAATACCAGTCTGTAGGAAGAGGAGCACATAGCACAGCAGCAGAGAAGTTTGAAGCTGAGCTTTTTTGTAATTATTTTTGTAATTCTACACAATTTTCCAGGTGAAAACTTGTGGAGAGTCTTAACACTTCCTTAATATAAGCCAGTGGCTAAGTAAGTTGGTGATGTTGGAGGTTGTGTCTTGGAAGGAGGAGGAAGAAAAGGAAGGTAAATGAGTCTCAAAACAACAACTAGATAACTGCTTATCACAGTTCTATATATACAGCTGTGCATAAAGGAGTCTAGTTAGAGAAGAGAAGGTGGCATTGTAGTGGTTGAGTAACTGTAAGTATTTGCAATGGCAAAAAAGGAAATTCTACAGAAGAAAAATTATCTATTTATGAGTTGTTGCAGAAGAAATCCTATGAGACAGCAAATTTATTTGTCTTTTTAGAGATATGCAGGATCTAATCCCATAGTATGGATGAGATGTTAGTGCTAAAATGTGTGGATGTGGATTGCAGATGTTTGACTCATAACAAATAGTTTCCTGTCAAATATAAGGCATTACAGGGAGATGGGAACTCTCTATACTTTTCCTTGGAAAAACATGCTTGTAGGTGCATATTGAGGAACTGAGATCATAGCATTGTACTTTTTTGTTTCACTCAAATATGACTTGACTGCTTTCCATCTTTACTTCAGCATTTCATTTTTTAAAATAACCCATTCTTCAGGTTGTAACTTTCAATTTCTTTTCCTGTAGTCTGCAAAAGGATTTTTCATTTAGATATATTAAATAAATACGATCCTGTGTTATTCCTTGTATAACAGGTAGTACAGTTAACCTCAGGTGTAAGAGCTTAAGATACATATAAATATCCTTTTTAAATAGGATTTCTCCTTAGTTTCTGGCCTTAGGTTTAACTTAAGTAACCTTTTATGCTTTGACATCCTTTAAAAATACAACAAGTTGTGTCTCTCATGGGTGGCAGGGGAATATCTTGTTATCTAACTTCTTGTCTGGGATTCTATGACCTCACTGTAAGTTAACTTCATCTTTCTTTGGTTTTATTTCTTGTTGAAAGCTCAGTTAAACAGCTCATGTAAATTATTTATACATAACTTGCTTAGGGCTTTTTTCTTCGCTTATCTGTTACACTTTATACTCAAATGGGAAAGCTCACTGTGAGCTGTATGCTCAGTACTGATCTACAAAGAAGTTCTAGACACATTAATTTGGGGTTTTTTTGGTCTTGTCTGTTCTCTGCATTATTTTTTGAGATGTGTGTTGTTATGAGGTGTTTTGCAGTTTAGGTTGGTCCCTATATTTCTGTTCTGAAGTGTACATGTACATATTTAAAACTATTTGCATCTCTCTGCAACAAAATCGTTTTAAATAGAATTAGTTTAACTTGGTTACTTATCAAGCACTAGGAAATGTAGAAGGAAAAATATCTAATAGACTGCAATAAAGTCAGCTTTTCTAGGTTATGTGTTTTCTTTCAAATTTCCTTTGATTATCCATTTAAAAGTGCTTCTTTTCTATAAATGTCCTTTTTACTTCACTGACTATTTTTTTTGTCGCTTTGTTGATATTTTCCTTGTGTTTTATTCAAATTCTGCTTACCATCATTAAACCAAGGAGCTCCTTCTTCCAGGAATTACAAGACTTAGGTACATTATTTCCTTTCTTTTCAAGGTCAAGTTAAAACTAAGATAATAAGACAGATGTCCTCTATTAAGGTATGCTGTTTATTGCAGGTAGTGCCTATTTGTTTGTACAATTTTTATATTCATTTCTGCAAGTGCTTCTTTCGCACAAAGCCAAATCAATTGTGCTTTTTCATTTGAGCAAGCTAAACTCCCCATCATTCAACAGTGTTGAAAATCTTAAAAGTGCATTATGAAACACATGCCAGGATATAGATTTATATGCACAATGTCTGCTAATTTACACATTGGTACCAAAATTAATATAAATCAACATTTTTCATACTTTAGACTGAAGAATTTCAGCTACATTTGTATCACTGGATTTGGATTTATCTGAATTATAATGTGAAGTCAGAATGAGACAATCATGGGAGAAGGATTCTGTGTTGTTTTTCTCTTAATGCATTTATATGTCATGCAGCTGTTTATTTCTTAGTGATGTGGTCTGTAGCCACAATGTTAAAAAAAATGATGACTTTAAGACAAAGCGTCAAAATCTGCTATGCCATTTTCTTGTTGTATCACAAAACCTGAAGATATACATGTCAGAATAAAAAGAAAAGAAAAAGAAAGACTGAGAAATATGCTATTTCTGTGTGAATAACCTCAACAGATTGCACTTTGATTTCCCATGTTAGATTTGAATTATTAATATATATTTATTTTTCAATTTAGGAAAGTAATATTAAGTTTCTGTATTATGAATGAAAAGTTTTTATTTTTTTTCGTTACATTGAGAAAACATAAGGCTGGATTGGAGTTATAAGATTGGCAAACAGCATTTGCTATTAAAACCCTTTTTATTGTGTTACTAATTCAAAATTGCATGTGAATGTGTTGAAAATCTCATATTTTTACTTCTTGAAGTAAACTTGATATTCACGTTGTATCCAAATTAACCCCTGGATAATAGAAGGCCTCAAGACAAACTTTGACACCAAACTACTTTTTAACTACAGCTAATCATCTGATTGAAAATATTCTATAGTTAAAATAGCCTTGACTATCATTCTTCAAATAGTGCCACCATAATTACTTAGCCTGTTTCACACACAGGCTCTTGCTCTCTCTCCAAGGTACTTACTCAGTTTTATTGTTCTCTGTAGCTCATACAATATACAGATCTAAAAGAATAAAGCAAGCCATGTGGGGATTAGCAGTGGGCTTAAGTGTTAATGCTTCATAACACTCCACATACTCAGAAATTCACATTAAAATTCTGATAGTGGCATAAGCAGTGTGAAGAATCTTTGAAGAAAGTTACTGTCAAAGTAGGGGGCTGGGGAGGTTATCTAGAGGTGAAAAGTGCAACAAAGAAAGTATATTCCAAGCAGAACTTTTGTAATATAGTGGGAAAAACCCATATAATGAATTCAGCTCCAGTAACTAGAAATACACTAAGGCTGTGTCTGATAATTGTGTAAAGCATTTTTTACTATTTCTGCTATGCTTCTGAATTTTTTCTTGTATTGATAGCTGGTATACTCTTGTTATTTACTAGGGTCTACAACTTTAATTACAGGTTTATATTTGTGTAATAGCATAAGTCATGTTTTCATTCATATTTCAATTTTCGTGTTTGGAACTGATCACAACAGTCATTAGTAATTTAGGAAGTTGTAAGAATGCCTAAAATAGGACTTTGCCCAGTTTTGGTTGTGTTTACCTCAATTACTTTAATCCCTCCTTCACAAAATCTGCTGTTAATTTTATCAATATGAACCTAAACAGAAAAATCCAGATTGAGATTAAAGTCTGTCATCTTTCCTTCATAAAGAGTCATGAAAATGAAGATATCTTACTGTCCAAATTATTACTTGCAGGGTTGTTCTCTGTTCCTGATGCCAGAAGTTACTGACCTCTACACTAAATTTGAAGTTCTCATTTTCCTGGAAGAGGCCAGAGCTAACTTTTTTTTTTTACCCCATTAAAAAAATTACTTTCTCAAAAACTTTGTGACAGCAGTCAGCAGGATAACTCAGAGATGGCTAATCCAAAAGCTGATATCCATTACAGGAATCAAAGAAAAACAAAATCATGAAAGCCTAGCTGTTTTATTCCTCCTCTATTTTTGTTCCAGTCCAGGCTTTTTGGTTGACTCTCTGATGTGCTAAATATCAGTGCTGAATTTTTCAGGACTGAAGGGAGTGAAGACTACCTTTTCTCTTGGCTCTTCAAGGAACATTACCTCAATGTGGTGCTGATAACATACAGGCAAGTATAAACCTGTTAACAGATTTAGAAGCCCCAGATTTCTCAATTCTCTTAACACTTCTATCAGATCAAAGATCTAAACTCATCTTTCATTTTTATTTCACTGTCAGACCTATACTTTACTGTCTCTCTAAAATTATATTGTGTCAGAAATTAAACTTTTTCTTTTCTATGGTGATCCTAAAGCAAGGAGACTGTCTATTCTTTTCTATATCACCTGCAGTATAATCAACAGATTGTTAAAAAGTGTTTTTCCTTTGCTGAAATGTAGGAAGTAATCTTCCTTAGCTGTATATGAAAGTCACTAAGCATACCTATTGTAAAGCAAAATAGAGCAAACAGCACAAATATAATCAGGTAACATTGCTCTACGCTGGTCTGGCAGCTTGATAAAAGAGAACCTTTTTTCACTACATCAAATCATTTGGCCTCACTCAAGTCATCAGTAAAATTCCCACTTGGTGGACTAGAAAAAAGTGACATCAATCAGTACAAAAGGTAATTGTTATTCTTCAACAGTTACATATAAAATATACATAAATGTAAGTATCACTGGCTACTGTAATTGATCAAAAATAAGAGGCATGATTTTGTAGAAGTCCTGGAGCAGTACATACACCAGAACAAACATCGATAAATTAAGCAGAGATTATTGAAAGATGGAGGTGTACAGTTTTTTGGTTTGGTGGAAGGTGGCTGAGATTCAAAACTGTATCCAAAGTTCTGGACTCCATTATAAGGAGGGGTCTGGACAGTATTTAAAAGTGTTTTATCATTTTTTTCCTCAGCAATGTCTGATTTAATTATGAATGCAAGTGTTTATAATTTAAAAATCTGAAAATCACACATATTTATAATTGTATTACACTGATATTTCCCATGCTTTGTGTTATTCTTTTCAACTGGTGTGACCTCCCTTTTGACAGTTTGTGATCTAACTATGCATGCAGGTGATAATCATTTAAAATATATCAGTCACTGTAATTTTAACTCTAGTATTATCCTAGTTTTTTGAAGCAATTCATGTAATTAGCACTTTTCAGTCTGTTTTAATAGGAGCGCAATTTAAAGAAAGAAAAGTATTCATTAAATGGAGAATTGAGTTTCTTCACTGGGGAAGACCAAAGAAATAATATGTTTGTTTTCTTGTTAAAAAAACAAACAAAAAACACCAACATTCTGTTTGAAGAAGCCCCCAGTATTAAAAAGCTAAATGGAAAGACAGGTCTTTACAAAAAAATACAAGTTTAAATTTTGGAATGCTGTACAAGGACCTTTTTCCAATACATTTACAATGTAAAAATCACAAAATCGTAGATGGTTTATGTTGGAAAGGACTTTGAAAAGCATCTATTTCCAACCACCTAACCATGGGCAGGGGCACCTTCTATTACACCGAGTTGCTCAAAGCCCCATCCAACCTGGCCTTGAACACTGGCAGGGATGGGGCCTTCATAACTTCTCTGGACAAACTATTACAGTGTCTCACCACTCTCAGAGTGAATCATTTCTCCCATACACCTAAACTGAATTTCTCCTCTTTCAGCTTCTACTCATTACTCCTTGATGTATCACTACAGTTCCTGATGAAGAGTTGCTCTCCAGCTTCCCTGTATTCTCCCTTCATAAACTGGGATGTTGTTATGAGGTATCCTCTGCTCTTCTTCAGGATGAACAGTCCCAATGTTTTCAGCCTGTCTTCATAGGGGAGGTGCTCTACTTCCCTTCTCAACCTCATGGTTCCCCTCTGGATTTGCTCCAACAGTTCTATGCCCTTTTTATGTTGGAGCACCAAAATTGTACACAGTATGCCAGGTGGGCTCTCATGAAAGATGAGTAGAGGGGGAAGCACAGGGATCCTCCTATTTAGTTCCTTATGGAAGGAAAAAGAGTTCCAGAGTTTAGCTAAAAAATTCAGACTATTTTAATTTACACGCTTCCAGAATCCCTTTTACCACTATCTAAGAGGTCTATAATAAAAAGTAGACCACCTTGTAACTTTACCTAGATTTTGCTTACCTAGAATTTATTTGATGCCTGATTTCCCTGCTTATTTAGCCTTTTAGAGGTAAAAGGTCTTTGGGACAGTCTCCAAGGCTTGTTCATTCATTTTTACCAAGCCCATTTTACTAAATATTGGAGACTAATATCCACTAATGCTAGCATGCCTGTTCCAGAACTGCTTTTAACAAATGAAAACATACAAGCCTTACAAAACCCAGTTGGAAATCTCATTAACAATTTGTTTGACAAAACAAGGTTCTGTTTTAATATACAAGGTCTCCTTTCCTTCCAGTGACTGTATTAGCAAAAAACTCCACGTGTACACATGGAAAACATGCTAAAACTGCAGTACTCCTAATACTTTAATTTGATTATGTGCCTCTGCACCTATTTCTTCACATTGTTTTTGTCAGACTTTCTCTTTCAGGAAAAAAAAAAAAAAAAAAAGAGTTATTGAATCAGCAGCTTTGTGAAGAACAGGTTTGCAAATTAGTTTGAACTGAGGTAGCAAGGCAGGCAGGTGCCTCCATGTTGGGAGCTATTGAACTTCCCTGAACCTAGTCAGTTCATTCCTGGAATGCACCCATGCTTTTATAGATATTAAAGCTGAACAGGATCTATGTAAGGCATTTGTCTCTCTCCTTGCCAATATCAGTCACTATCTGTACAAGAAATATAACAGTAAGCCTAGATCTTAAAAACCCAGGTCAGGAATGCTTCACTTTCTATTGAGACAGTACTCTTCAGCTCAGTTATTCCTTGGAGTTTGCTAGATTTTATGTAGAACCTAAGTTTTTCTTCTCTTACTTTAATGGTAAGTATCTCTGTATTTCACCTCTGACTATTGCACCTTTCCTTCAGATTTGAAAAAGATTGGAATGCTAAACTCAATGCCAAGAGGCTCCTTCATATAAAAACGACCAAGAATTCACTGTCAGATTAGCCTGCTAAGTGACTGCTTCCTCTTACTCACTGTATCAAATCACATATTCAGAGAAAAAAGACTTTTCTTGATTGCTGGAATAGTAAATATGTCCTCCCACAAAAAAAAAAATATTCTAGTGTTGGGGATAGGTCTCTTGTCCTACCCAACATGTTCTCATGCAAACATCCCAAACTGACCCAAGACTGATGATGGTTTCTGCTCAATAAAGATTAATGGACTGCACATCGAATAATGCCATTTGGAATATGACAGCCACTCTACAGCCTAACTAAAGAGTCAATACTAAAATAAGATGGCTTCTTATTTGTATTAAATATATTTAACAACATAAGAAAATTGGTTTTCTTTCCATCAGTGATAATTGGCCCTACAGTGGTATAAGAACAAAGCCAATTCTATTAAATTGTACTAAAATTTGCAAAATAATTAAATTTGAGTAGCATATGTATAAAATATATTAAAATTTTCACAGTATTATACCTTCTCTTCACACGGATTTTGTCCCTATTTTTTACAAGTTTCTCTTATGTAGCAAGAATCTTTTAATCTTTTTTCTTTCTGCAATGAAAGAAAAAATGAATTTCTACTATGAATTTTTGGGGGTTATTTCATTTTTTCTCTTTCTTTCATGGTATCAAAGCCACTATTATTTCATGCAGCCTGAAGAAGTATTTTTCTAACAGCACTTTTCAGATTTGTGCAGGGAATATATTTTTGTCTTTATGATAATACAAGCATGTCAGTTAGCTTTAATAGCCTTAAAATGGAGGTAAAATTATTAATAAATTGCTCATAATCTGTTGTAAGCCATGTATTTTTCAATAGCAGTGGTAGTATTCCTCCAAGAATTATTTTGAACATTTTTCCTACATCATCGAAATTCCAGTAACAACAGTTTCTGATTATAGAAACCATGTTTTTCACATAATGCACTCTTTAGAGAGAGGGGGCAAAAAGCATCAGTTGACTATAAGAAGTTTTCTTTTTTAGATATCTGAAATAATTATTTGTTCCTGTAGTGCATATAATTCCAAGGAGAAGAGCTCAGGTACTTTTATTTTGATTTGGGTTTGTTTTTTTTTCAGGGGAGGGAGGCAGGCGTGGTAGTGTTGGTTTGTATGGGATTTTTCCCGGATTTCATTTGTAGGTTGTACAGGTAAAAGCATGTGGACAAATCAGGAGAGGAATTGATCCTTAGAAAACATAATAATTGTACATGTGTTATTGTTCAATGTATTTATATAAAACAAAGATACAAAATATGTTTTATTACACACACATACATATATGTACACCTATGTATGTACCTGTGTGTATATGGGTTTATATATATATATATCTGCATGTATAAATGTATATTTTGAATTTTTCTGCTCTGGTTAAATAAGGTGGTATTATCTGAATATCCAGGCAGACAGCTAGTATGTAGCCATTTACAAAAATGTTGTCATAGCTGTTAAGAAAAAGAAAACACTTTTGAAAACTGTCCCTGAAGGGATTCAGCTGTGAAGATTTGTGTCTAAGGACATCCAAAGAAAGCTGAAGTAAGTAGCTTATAAAAATCATAAGGTATCCACCCACTGACCCACAAGTAAAAGTTTATAGTCAGTATTAGTTTATAATGAGGTGAAGAATTGAATTATATTTGAAAATTCCTGTTAGCGTTTAGGCGAATAGACAAAAGAAACCCAGCACATCACTTTTATGGACAGATATTAACCTTCACAGATCACTGAGTATATCCAGACTCTATAATTGTGTTTGCTAAAAACAAAGACTCCTAAGCTTCTTTCAGATGACTCAGCAGAAATGTATTTGTTTTAATGATGCTATATTGATCTTAACTGTATATCCTTCAAGAAAATCTATGTGTCAGGAAACTTTGACCTGAATTTTCAAAGACAGCAGAAAAAAATTATATTCCCTTTTTTTTTTTCTTCCTGGATTTAGAAAGAGATTTAGCTGTGTGTCTGGTGTTTATATTAAAAAAATAATAATAAAGCCAGTGATAAAGCACTATTTCAAATGTTGCTGCAATGACTTAAAATTGCATTCCAAACTCCTGAAGAGCACCTTAAAAGTTTCATGAAATGTATGAGATAGTGATATATTTTCTAAACAAATATATGTTACAAAATAATAGAAAGAATAAGAGAGAGAATTTTGTTCGGGTTTTCTTTTGTTTTCAGTTAATTTGCGGGGGGGGGAAGGGTTTGGTGCTTTTTTTGTGGTGGTGTTTAATTTCCTTTAACTAGAAAATATTTATCTGTGTTTTCCACAAACTGGTTTGCAAAACACTTTCAAGCTTGGAATTTGTCTCCGCCTTGACTGAATCCTGAACATCAGACCCTATATCCAGTAATTCACATAATTTTTTCTACTTAGATTCAGCATTTATGTCAAAGAGAAGTCATACAAACTAGGGCCTCTGTTATTCTAGTTTCCAAAGATGCATCTGGTATATAAAGCCTGCCTATCAAACACCAGCTATTGAACTCACCCTAAAACACAGCAGTCACTGCCACTTTCAGGTTCTCCCATCTTGCATTTTACAGAGTATCTACTGAGGAAGTAGCATCCCGTTCCCTCAGAACTTCAAGGCTTTCAGGGTACAGCTAACATGTCTTCATTGCTGACAATTAGATTCTAAGTGCAAACCACTGTCCTTACTGAACTTCTACCAAGCATTCAAGGCCAATAGAACCATAGAATCATTTATGTTGGAAAGGATCTCCAAGATCATCAAGTAAAATAACAAACACGGCAATGCCAAATCCACGACTAAGCCATACCCAAGTGTCACAGCCACTTGTCTTTTAAATACTTCCAAGGACAGAGATTCAACTACTTCCCTGGAAAATCCTTCTCATCCTTAACAACCCTCTCAGGGAAGACACTTTTCCTAACATACAGTCTAAACCTCCCCTGAAACTACTTGAGACCATATCCTTTTGACCTATCACTTGTTACTTGGAAAAGAGACTGAGCTCTCTCACTTAAAGAAAAAAAAGAAAAAAAAAAAAAAAAAAAAAAGAAAAAGGAAAAAAAAAATAAACAAAAACAACCCAAGCCTTATAACGTATAAAATCTCACATGTTCATGCATGGGATCCTACCCCCAAAAAGCATTAGAACATTATTATTTTCATAAAATCAAAACTGATTTTTATGGGAGGTAGAGGTAACTGAGGTGTCAAAAAAGTCATCTTCAACTTACCCTAAGATATTCACTACAGAAAAAGGTGTCTTTTTTTACGTACTCACCCATATTATGTGATTTTTTTTTCATGCTTAAAGTAAAGATGTGATTGGCACTGAGAGATATGATGTGTGGAGGTCAGAGAGATCTGACTAGGCTGACCATAACCCTTCATCCAGGTTACTGCTGATAGCCAGAATTGTAAGAATCACTTCAAGTGTTTCTCCTTGATCCTGTCTCTCTCTGCAATGCATTTTTTGTTGTATCTTGCTACCTAGCATCTGGTCACTACTTTAACAGAAGTCCATACTGAAGATTTAGGTAAATTAGAAATACAAAGAAACTGAATAAATACCTTCAGTCTTATATCCAAAATTACAAGCATCAATCCAAAAACATTTAGTGCAGAATGTCACTAGAGATTTCCAAGGTCGACTATCTTTTTATTTGTGAAGAAAAACATTTACATCTTTTTTCATTCTAGCTCATAGCAAAAGTTTATTTGCAATCCAAAAATGTTCATATAAAGTTTTAAAGTAATTAAAACCTTACAGTGTACATATGTGGATACTGAAAGCGAGAGATCAGACAGCAACAGCAGAGTATGAGTCTCTGAAATCAAGTCACATAACTTTCTCACACTGGCCTGAGAAATTTTGAGGAGAAATCAGAGACAATCCTTGGAAGGTGAAAAACTGTTAAGGTGGAAAACCGTTAATAGGTGTTGTTTTTTCTAACTTGTTATTTACTTGGAAATAACGGTCAGGGGGTGTTGTTCTGAGTGTCCATTAGTGTTTCTTTCTCGAAAGTATATTTAAAGGATGCTGAAAAAAAAAGCTCTCTCTTGTCTTGGAGATCAGAGGTCGGCATGTCATTAATACCCTGTTCCTAATCAACAGCAACACACAAGTTGATTTTTTAGAGCAGCTAAAATATTTACAGTATTTTTGCAACATTCCTTTCATTAAGGATAGAAAACTGAAAAATAAAACCTTAATCAATTGTTT
Organism: Prinia subflava; assembly: GCF_021018805.1. Taxonomy (NCBI): domain Eukaryota; kingdom Metazoa; phylum Chordata; class Aves; order Passeriformes; family Cisticolidae; genus Prinia; species Prinia subflava. Next base: position 20,228,270 of record NC_086253.1, on the reverse strand, counting down.
TAAAAAATACATCTTATTCTGTATATTGTAGTGAACGTTAAGGAAACATCCTTCTCTGGCCATTGAGGAGCCACTCTGGCAGTCACGCCCCACCACTCGCCAAGCTACCGGCACCGCCTGTATTCCTTAACAGTGCGTGTGTTTGCATTTAGGTTTTAACAGTAACAATTCTTTCCATTTACCTCTCCCAGCCTGAGGGAGAGGTCCCAGGCCCTCCCTTCACACTGCAACTTGCTGGGCTGTATCTATCACCCGAAGATTTATTTGGGTCGAAGCCTCTGCCCTGGCACAGAGAGCTGTGTCAACACCTCTTGGAAAATGTGCCCTGTGCTGCTTAACCACCATTCCTTTGCTGTTGTTGCTAGCAGATGAGCTAGATATTTCAACGAAATTGTAAAATATTTTAGTTTACCTACATCAGTGATTTTTTTGTGGAAAAACATAGAACAATTTTTTTCTTGTATTTCTAAAACTTTTTTGAGAGTTTCCCTTGTGAATTATAATTAAAAAAAAATTACACAAGTTTTAAATTTAATGAAGATTTATGCATGAGAGAACTCCTCCATCAAACTAATGCTTATTTAAACTTTTCATAAAAAATATCTGAGGAGTTTCTATTATTTTGAAGTATATCTCATAACTCTTAAGCCAAGATTTAAACTGTACCCTGGCTGTAAAATTATTCTTTGAAAAAAAAAACATATTTAAGATCTGATCGTTTTATTCTAACATTCTTGTAATGCTTGAAGAGCAGAAAAGCTGTGGGATTCTTCATGAAATTAAGAAATTATCAATATCAGCATTCCTGTCTGACACAAAGGAAGAATTATAGAGTGAAATGCATTTAATCTTATTCTATAGCTCTTAAACATGGGCTAATCATTCACTAAAGTTATTCAATAAACGACACAGGTGCATTTTACTCTGAACAAGCAGCTATAGACTTAAAAAGAAGTAGCACCCAAGGTAAATTTGCTCAAACAGAGTAAGAAAAATAAGATGACAAAGGGAAAAAGAAGGTAAAGAAGAGTACATTATTTAGAATCATGTGTAATTCAGGCACATACTTTGTAGAAAATATTGTGGAAAAGGCTAGCATAAAAGTGCACAAATTGTCACTGAAATTTTATTCATATTTTATTAGACCAATGAACTAGTCTAGTCAATGAAATAGTGCTATAGGTTTATAAATACACTGAATCAAAAAAGTTCATTATATTATTAGTACTTTAGACTCTTTATAGTTTTTTAACTATAATCAGATGGGAAACGTGCTTTTGGAGCTATATTTTCACTGAACATGGTGACAGACCACCAACTGCCCAAAAAAATCAGTGAGACCATAAGGACACAGAATAAAAGTTGTGAATTTTAAATCACTCTTCAAAAAACAAAATTTTTTAAAAATGATATAATCTGGTCATTAACTACAATACACAAATGAGCTTAAAAAAAAAAAAGTTATCCAAAAAGGAAAGAGTTTGAAGAGGAATTTTTCTAAGGTATGTATATCTTTAGATTGGACCCTTTTGCTAGGTGATCTCATAAATACACACAGATGAATAAGTGCACATAGAAGGATAAATGTGTCTACAGAGTGAAATTCCTCCTGCAGAACACACAAAAAGAACCCAGTGCTTCATTCTGGGGGAAAAAAAAAAGAAAGAAAGAAAAAAAAAAAAAAAAAAAAAAAAAAAAAAAAAAAAAAAAAGAGAAAACTGAAATACCAGTTAGAGAAATCCTGCAGAAAAAAGCATTTATCTTGCCAGCAAGAAGGGATGAAACTCAGTCATGTTAAGCCTGAGAAAACTTTTCTTCATAGATACTTAACAGAACATGTTGTTATGTGTAAGACTGAATTCTGTACAGAGGAATGAGTCATTAAAGCCTATGAAGTGTGACTAAAGGCTGCCTCCTTCAGAAAGGTGTGTGTCCTTGCACTCTTTCTTTGTATTTACTGCTGTAGGTATAAACAACGTTACCAAAGAGGATACCAATTGGTTTCACCCTTTTAAGAGTATTTGATTGTTTATGCAACACTATTTGCATGTCAGCATTCAGAAGTGCAACAAAATGTATATTAGTTAGTTAACAGCCATGCAAACTTGCAAATTTAATTTAGTTGCATATTAAAAAAAAATAAATCTGTCAATACAAAACTAATAAAATGGTAATATGGCAGGAGTGCTGACAAAAATAACACATAACCCAAATAATGAAGCCTCAGCACCTAGAAATGCAGAAACAGCATATGTATTTCAGAGGAATCACCTTCATTTGTGGCCATGTACTTTTCTAGGATCAGCCGATTTAATTTTATGTCTCTTCTTCCACTGAGAAATTTTATACTTTACTTCACTGAAATATATTTACCAGAAACAATATCAAAACTGCCATTTGCAGTAATAAAGTCCAATTATTACATTCACTATCTATAGATTTTTCTATTGACCAGCTTTTAATTCTCTTCACAGTGTCCTGGGTAACCCAAAATGTTATCGTGTTCCTCAACCATCTGTGCCCAAGTTTGTTATTGTCACTTTAAGAATCAGTGGCATGGCTGAAAACAGAACTGTGGGGCAGGGAGGTGCTGCAGGGAGGTGAAACTTTGAAAAATTCATCAAATCATTTGTTCTTGTGCAAATCTGAAAATTAAAATTATAAGAAAATCAAATAATTGTGTTTTCCTGACTGAAAATAGCCTTATTTAAGATTGATTTGAAGATCCGTGTGTTATGTTAACCACAGGATTTTGTTTGTCCTGTGTTATAAGTGGATGTTCACATAATTTTATTGAGACTTTCTACAGTCTGAAGGGCAAGAACTCTATTACAAAACATGTCCAGAAATGTGTTATGAAAGTGCAAGATAATTACTGAAATAGTAATTATTCAAGAAACATTACTCTGGAAGATCTAAAATGAAAATGACCTTAGTAAGAGGCCAAATGTTTGCTCATATTAATAAGTCACAAGTTTGTATTTCTGAATAACCCTTCATAGTGGTAGTATGTTTTTTCCCTCTTTAAATAAGCTTTCTTAAATCAAAGTGGATAAAAGAAAATCCCTCAAAAGAATGAGGCTATTATCAGTCATTGAGCTCATCAGAGTTCATTGGGGACAACAAATAATGCTATCTAATTAATTAGGTTGACAGCAAACTGTGTGACATATTTCGTATGGCTGGCTGGTTTAACATTCTAAACTCTCTTGTTTATTAGAGCCTGCATGTTTTAAATAGAAAAGGATGTTAGACATCCCATCTGCTGTGTAACAGATCTTCAGAAAAAAAAATACACTGAAGTCTTGATAAGTTCATATCACAGTAACAAGACAAATGCAGCATCTTATCTGATATTCAATGACACAATTCCAATTGTTTCTAAAATTCTATTATTTTAACCAGGCTACATGGAAATAAAACTTCCTACTGTCAACACAATTCTTTGATTAAAGTCTGACGTCAGGTTAGTCAATAAACTGTCTCAGTTTGAAATACCTCTTATCTCTGAGTGAGCACCAGTAAAATTTTGAAATGGAATGCACGTCCTGGGATGGCACATCTTGTTTACAAAGTGGTGGTTGGCAAATAGTGATATAATACTGACTGACTACTATGCAGAGCTGTGACTCTAATTATGTGCATATTCTGAAGTAAATTTGTTAGAAAGCAATTTACTTAAAAATGCATGATTCTATTTCATGCCTGAATGCACATATGTGAAAGTGCTGTACTTCTAGTATACTTCAAATAGATTTAGCAAACAAAGGAAGGGGCAGAAATCCAAGTATGCCATAATCAAACTCTTTTTTTTTCATTTTTCTTTCCAATAAAATATTTTATAAGTAATACTTTGTTAGCATAGATATCCGTATTATACATGGTTACATAAAACTGTATGCAATTATAAGTTCTTGAGTTCTGATGGAATCAAATGAAGAAATTAGGTAGCAGAACTACCTAAAATTAAAGCACATGACTGAGAGTATTGTCTGGATGCTCCCCAAATTCTGACAGGCTCGATAATATCACTGTTTCACAGCAAGACATATTCCAGTGACTGACTGTTCTCTCAGTGAAGAAGCTTTTCCTAATGGCTGGTGTGAACCTGCCTTTATGCAGCTGGATTCCATTTACTTGTGTCCTGTTGCTGGTTGCCAGAGGGAGGAGATCAATGCCTACCCCCTGCTGACACCCTTAAAGAAGATATAGATTGCAATGAGGTCATCCCTCAGCCTTCTCCTCTCTATGCTGAGCAGGTCAAGTGACCTCAGCCACTCCTCCTAAGTCTTGCCCTTGAGACCTTTTACCATCTCACCCATCCTCCTCTGGACACACTTCAGCAGCTTCTAATAAGTCCTTCTTGTAGCAAAGTACTTAAAACTGCACACAGAACTGGACTTGGGCAGTCCCACTGCAATGCAGAGTGGAACAATCACCTCCCTTGACCGGCTGGCAATGCCCTTCTTGATGCACTCCAGTGTAGAGGAATTTTTAGAAGAGTGAGGTAATGATTTATTGATAAGGGGTTTGAACAATCCCTGCTACCAGGGAGTAGTATGAGAGTCTGTACTGTTCCTGTGCTGGTCTTGTAGGCCTTGATTAGTAAGAAAGTAGCAATTGTAATAATTTAGTGTGCCTTCTCAGGGATGCTTCCTCAAGGATGCTAAATATGTGTAACAACTTGTTAGGCCTTCTCATGGAAGTAGAAAACAGAATGCTATTCATAGGGTAAAACAAAAGGTAAACTATATGCCAAAAAAAGTGGACCAATGAACAATCATTTAATGTATATGTGTATGTACTTTTAGCCAATCACCAACTGTTTAGCTGTGCTTGCTTTCCTTTCTGTAACCTGATAAAAGTAGAATACTAGGAATAAACGGGAGAGATCAAACCTAGTCATATTGATGCCTGTTTGATACTCTGCTCCTTTCTCGCAACACTCCAGGACACAGTTGGCCCTTTCTGTCTTTCTGTCTTTCTGTTTCTTTTTTTTTTTTTTTTTCCAAATTACTGTTAGTTTGTTAGTTTCTTGAAAAATCTTGTTGATTTACCATTCAAAAAATAAGGAAAAAATCTCAAACTAGGAATGTTTTTCATCACATATTCTCATATCTACAAGTCTAGGTGAGTTCTACACATATTATGCATCAAGTTTATGTGTCAAATGCTTCTGCAGGATGGCTGTAACAGATCTAAGCTAACTGGTTAATCTAAGTTAACTGGTCTTTAAACTTTACATAGAGTGTTTTCCAGCAGATGTTCATGTCAGGTTGCTTTGTATTGATTTTTAATTTTTTTTCATTCTACAGTATAAAAAAGATCTGATTTATTATTAATAAACCCTTTTAGTCAGGAACATTTTGAATGAGTATAGAAAACTTGCATGAAATTTTATATTTTATTGTTGATACTTGTGAATAAGAATGATTGTTACCATGGAAATAGACATGGGCAATATTAAACATGGAAAGAATAAAGTTAATATTAGACTGTATTAAAGAGATATTTTTTATTTCAGGGGAATGACAAGGCAGTGTACTCTGTAATGATCATCTTAGTAAAAAACAGAAGTCCATTCTATGTTTTATGGATCACACCAAAAATCTAAGACTGTATTTTAAACACTTTGAAATCTGCTATTAATAGCACAGTCAAGAAATCTTTTAAGATCCAAAGATCTTAGCAAAATCATAATATAGACAGAGACTCCACCTGAACATGCAAAACTCACAACAAACTATTAGGCTAGACAAGTTTAATCTTTTTTATGTGTGAACAATAAAAATTCTACAGTAACAACAACAACAAAAATCCATCTAGAACAAAAACTCCACAGAATAGGCCTTATCCATACTATTGAATTCTCTTGCCTTCTAAAACAAGGTTATCACAACTGACCTGCCTTGGGAACAGTCTCTAGCCTGAGCCATGTTGAGAATTAAATGCTACTAAATGGTTTTCCTTTTGCTGAGTTGTTTAAATTCTCTTGAGTGTAGATCTTAGCTTAGACATCAATTTCTCCTCTGTGGAGTCTTGCCATGTGTAAGTAAAATTTCAGTGGAGAATTCAACTCCATGGAAATCTTTGTACATGTTCAAATTTATACTAGCACAGAAATTTTTCCTTTGCAATTAACCTTATCTTGGTCTCTCTTTATCAGGTCTCATGGAACCTTTGAAACAATTATTGGAAAGTAACAGAGCTTTATATCATGCATCCAAACCTAACAGATTCAGTTTGTTTTTCAAGTAAACGTGTTTTATCCCTGACAGCATGAGAAACTGTAGTTTGTGTGAACAGGAGTGCACTATGCACAAGGTAAATGGTTTTCTACTGTTAACTGAGGACAGGAGGGGTGAGTAGAGAAATCAATTTCTTTCCAGCCTGGCCATGTCCATTTTTGTCATTAAAAAAATAAAAGTGGAAATAAAGAAGGTAATTGCTCTGAAACAAAATAGTTAAAACCATACTTGGTCTATTTCAAATGAAGTAGTTAACCCAGACATCCCAAAAATGCATTCTCTGAAATAGAGGGATGAATCCTGAATCAGCTGCTGCACTGATTGTGTTCAGAGAGGGGATATCCTTCTTCTGCACAGACATTTTGCTTTGTATAAACCTCTTTTGTAAAGAAATTGAAAACAAAACTTTAATTCTTCCTGCTATAGCTTCTCTGAGTGCAGAAGTTCTCTGAAGTGCTCCCAGTTTTCTGCTAATTATCTTCCCCATTGTAACACAACTGTTTGTCAGCTCCTGAAATAAATATAAATACTGAAATGTCTTCAAGGTTTTTTTTCAGATTTGTAATGACTAATGTATTTAACTAGCTCATTAGTTCCATAGTGATAACACTTGATACATCTGAAGAAGGTAGTTTATGTCTCTTCTCACTGCTTACCCAGTTTTCTGAATGATGCAGAAAAAGATCTGGATTAATTTTGATAGTATACTTCATAGCTTTAAAATACAACAGACTTCAAAAAAAAATAGTCTTGCAGATGGAAACCCAGGAATACCCCAGCAATATAAAAGAGGCTGAATCAAAAGAGATGTGATTTACATCTCTTACATGTATTTTACAGGTAAAACATCTGTATGTAGACCTTATCAATATTTTCAACCATTGAAAAAAATCTTTTTAGCTCCCAAAGAACCTCTTAGTCTCAGTGAATGAATCCAAACTTTCCATTTTAATAAAAATCATTTAATGAAAAATCAAGGAGAAATGAACTATCATGAAAATGAGCAAATATTATTAGACTGTTTTTCAGGTATTTGTCACACACAAGCACATCTCCTGGTGCAAATCACTTTAGCAGTATTTTAAGCTAGTCTGCTTGCCTTACTCAAAATCATGTTTTTGGGCAAGAGAAAACTAACTTTACATATCAAGCCAAGAATTCATTGCTAAAATAATTGAATATTCACAGTTTTACCTGTCAAACCAGAATAAATCCTAGAATAGAAAATGAGTGCTTATTAGATAACATAATTTATATGTTGAAAATCTGAGACTTAATTTATTGACATTCTTGTCTGTTGACATGGGAATCAATGTTCAAAACAAGATTCACCTTGCATCTGACATATCAAAAAATTGTAAAAAAATTAGAACTGTATCTTATGCATCCACTGGGTTTACTGCAGGAGAAGAAGCTGCATTGGGAAGAGAAAACTAAATCACTTTAAAGTAGGACCACTAAGCACTGTATGTTGCCATACATAGGTGACATTTCAGAAATTTGAAATAATTTACTCAGTGTAAATAGCTGTATACTAAATTGTAGATAATTTTATCTATTGGATTTAAGGCCTCATAGAAATAGAACAATTACAAACCTGGAGTTGACTAGACAGGAAAATGTGTGGAGGTATAGTAATCTTAGAGGTAAGAACACCATAGTAAAATTAAAATAAAATTAAGAAATCCTTCAAATTTACAAAAACCCAAAGATACAGAAAATGGCATGAAAACCTTACATTTGTGTACAGCAAATATGTAAAGGTCTGTGTGGTGGGTTGAACCCTGTTGACTAAGTACCAACCAGTCTAGAGTGACGGAGGGTGAGAATCAAAAGGGCAAAAGTCAAGAAAGAAAATTGGATCAAGATTAAGACAGTTTTATAAGTAAAGAAAAAAAAAAAAGAGGCAACCACTTACCACCTGCCACCCACAGACTGATGCCCAGCCAGTCTCTGAGCAAAGGTTATCCAGGAAAAGCAATATCCTCAGTGTGGAGTCATATGATATTGATTATCCCTTTGGTCAAATGGGGTCAGTTTTCACAGCTGTGTCCCTCCCAGTTTCTTGCCCCCTCAGCCTACTCACTGGACAGGGGCAAGGGAAGAAGGCAAGGCAGAGAAAGAAGCAGAAACCCTTTCTGCTGTACAAACAGTTCAGCAATGGATGAAACACGATGTTTGTTATCAACACCATTACACAGCACTACACAGGAGGATATGAAGAAAATTAACTCCATCCCAGACAGACCTAGAAAATTAAAAAACTAACAGGTCTGCTGGATTTTTCTATTTTATAATAATTTAATAAATAATTATAATGGAAACAAAAGCTTTCCTCATATGTGAAACAGTCATTTTTGATAACCTTAGTCAAATATCTGCATTTTCATGACTGGATGGATTCTTTGTTTTCTCCAGTAAAGGCAAGATGTGCACAGATGTATCCTTTATGTCAATTTATTTATTTAACATTGTGGGTTCTATCCTAAATATAATGAAGTTAAAATATTAACTTGATGTCCCAAAGAAAAATATTTTATTCCAGCCAATGTAGAACATGGCCAAATGTTGCATTAGATACCATCTGTATCAACATATTGTTAGCCAGGTGCAAATGCTTAGCTGGCAAATCTGGCAGTCCACCTTCTACTTTTGTTTAAACAAATGGGTTTCTGTTCCTCTGGGATCCTTCGTCTGCTTAATGAAATTCTTGGCATTTAGTCTTTCCAAAACTTATTAAATGACATTTCTTTGCTTCTATGCATTTATACACTGGTGACACAAATACACATTTCCTGAAGGTGTTCAAATAGCATTAAAAGACACCGAACTCACAAACGCATCTAGTCAGAGTTAGTAAGTTTTATGGAGCAATCCTTGTAAGTGGCAGGGAGTAGCTAAAATTCAACACATATCTTCGAAAAACAACAGCATAAGGAAGTATACTATTTTTATTATGTACCTCAATTGATCATATTTCCTCTATAATCTGAAGACAATAATTATGTCCTTGTGTTTATGTAAAATATTAAACTCAAAAATCCTGCTACAAACAAACAGGAAAATACCTCATGTGAAACTAATAATTTACTCTTAGTCCAAATAAAGTCTGAACAGCTTTACAGTCTGACTCATTAGTAGAGTTACCAATATTGTAAATTCACTATTCAAACCAACACAAAGGAGTCTTGATAAACCATTTAAAATATTTCATGAAGGCTTTCCTGGTATCTGCTGCACTGCTGGGTGGTAGTGTGCAAACACTGCCCATGTGCAACTCCTGAGACTGTGTTTGTTGCGCAGGGTTGAGAAAGTTTTGCTGCACCACCCTGAAATCTTTCCAGAAGAGTTGTGACATCACTAACAAGGAGGATTTCTTCCTTCCTTTAGAGCAAGGCAGAGAGCTAAGTGTTTTATTCCTTTTCAGTCTTGGAATCCATTTACATTAATTTTCCCAATTTTTCTTAACACAGTCTGCCTAGATATCCTTTCAATTCACTGACTTTCAATTATTTGGTGTTTCTATTCTCTGTCTAGTAGCAAAAATTAGTGCAAGTGGAGAAGATTATTTCTAGAGCATTCAGGTAGACTCGTGTTCCTGAAAGCAGTCTTTGAAGCAACTACTAAACTCATCAAAATCTTTGTGTCTTTTAACATATTATATCTTATCTATATTAAAAATTCTTTAGTTTTAAAAGCATGTTCTGTGGTTAATATTTTTAAGGATAATTATTATGTTATAAATTTTTAATGTCTAAATATTTATATATAAATAGAAAAAAAAGAATACTCAGAATAAAGGAAATTCACCTTATTGCAATGTGTATACATATACATATTTGTCTATACTTAAAAACTATACCTGACATAGGTTATGTACTATGCAGAGATTTGTCCAACTTCTCAACCATTCAGAGTTCCTCTGGAAATTTCTGGAAAACATAATTTTAACTTTGTATCCAAAAACCTGAAGTTGGTTTAAACGTGGCAGTAATGAAAAAGAAAGTCAATAAATATATAAACATTTCAGAGGTTTAAACAGGGTCTTTAAAAATTACTATTCTAGTCCCTTAGTTCACATGTATGGCAAAAAAAATGTGTAAATAAGGACTATCAGAGACTTCATAAAAAATCTAATCAACCAATGGTTTTCAACAGTATGTCTGATAAAGTGTTGGGTTTTGGTACTCTTTGCATCCAGCCAGTGAAATATGAGAAAGATCATATTTCAATCATAGTCATTGCTATAGATCTATTTTATTATTTAACATATCTAAAAGCTATTTTTTAAAATAAATTTCAAAACTTTCTCATGCACACACACACCATTTTCAAAATTTAAGTTCAGCAATTTGACCTAAATCCAGCTCTGTATTTTGCTCCATCGTGAAAACTTTTCATTGATTTTAAATTATATTTTACGTATCATACTATGTTTTTTACTAAATATACATTCTGTTCTATGCAACTTCAAGACATATATATCTTATGCATCACATAGAGTTTTTTATGTGTAATTTTTTGCATATATATATATATATATATATATATACATATATATATGTATATAAAATGTTAACCAAGAATATTTCCATAAAATGAGGGTTTTTTCCAAGGGAACTGTATAGTCATGCTGATTTGAAAAAAATCTCTGTAGAACTGTGTGTTATTGTGTGTTCTCTTTACTCTTACAATTACTGGGAAAAATCACAAAAAATTTTAAGGGTTTTATTGCTGGTTTAGTTACCAACTTTAATTTGTTTTGTGGAAGACCCTACCATAGACCAGGAAATAATTGCATCTTAGTTTACCCATTCTAAGATCATCAGTTATATATATGATTGACAGTTTTTCTTAGAGAGAAAAATATAGAAGTCTATTGACAAATATTTAATTTTTATGTTAAAGTCACATTCAGCCACTTGTTTGCTACTCCACTAGTGGGATTAGGGAGAGAATCAGAAGGGTAAAAAATAAAGAATTTGTGTGTTGAGATATGGACAGTTTAATAGGGAGAGCAAAAGCCAAACACAAAGGCAAAGCAAAGTAAAAAATTCATTCACCACTTCCCATGGGCAGGCAGGAGTTCAGCCATCCCCAAAGATGGGGCAGGGCACCATCATAGGTATCTGTGACTTGGGAAGACCAACACCATCACTCTAATTGTCCCTTCTTCCCCCAGAGCATGATGTCACTGGTCTGGAATATCCCTTTGGTCAGTTTGGGTCACCTGTCCTGGCTGTGTCTCCTCCCAACCCCCCATGCACCCCCAACTTCCTTACCAGCACGGCAGTACAAAAAGCAGAAAAGCTTTGGCTCTCTGTAAGCTCTGCTCAGCAATAACAAAAACATTTCCATATCATCAACACTGTATTCAGCACTAATCCAAAACACAGAACCATTCAGAGGAACGGAAAAAACAAACAAACAAACATACAAAACTAAAAAGTTTTCCCCCTCTTGCCAAATAAAGTAGCTCAACTAAAATATTATTTAGCTTTCTTTTCAAAAGTAATGACATATAACTATATTTTTCTTGCTAACATAATTAAAAAAGATAAGAAGAGTGAGAAAAGGTAATAGGATACAAAGGATGAAAATTTGATCTCTTATATTGACTCCAACATTAAAAGAAAGATTTCACACCTCTTCATCATCAGAGAAGAGCAACAGCCCAATGCAAAAGGCACAAATGTATGTTAGATGCGCTGTGTCCATGCGAACAAGAACAGACTCAAGTTTTATGCTGCAAAGGTAGTTCTAACCACATACAAAATATGGTTTCATAAGATAAAGCAAAGTCTGTGAAGCATATTTATACATAATGTCTTTCTAACAACACATTAAAGGTCTGGTTAGTGTCTAATAAGTCTAATAATCCTGGACAAGAGCCAAATATTTTCATGGACCCCACTCTGCATTTCCATACAAATTTTAAGTTGTTTCTATTTGATATCTTATAGCAGGAGAAGATAGAATTGTGGACAGCTGAAGACAAATTCGGGGTACTGCAAGCTGTCCTGGAAAAGACATGGGAAATGCTATCACACATCAAATACTTTTGGGTATGCACAAAATAAATGAATTAAAGTGTGTAATCTAAGTTTTAGAAAAAATATAACTCAGAATTAAAATATCTGTGTATTCAAATATCACTGAAACTGTGGTAAACTAAATTATCTGTAAATGAAAACCCAATGGAATTGGCAGAATTCACTGTGTAGTGTCGTAATTCAGCTACTGTGAAGGTCAGCTAGGTGTAAGTGCTATTGAACTGACAAAAGTATCAAAAATCATGTCTTCTAAACAAAATATCCTACTGCCACTATTCAAAAAAGGTTTGTGGACTCATAAGATTTCTCTGGTAAGACACTAATCACCTGAAAAAAGCAAAAAAGCAGCCACAGACACAGTGATGGATGTGAAATTATCTGAACTTTTTTTTTCTGAAACCTATGATAAGTTTTAATACTGTAAGAACAGCCTCTTCCAGAGGACTTGTATTTTCTAGCACACCTGTTTCTCAAGCAGCACCTACACAAGTGCATAGTTGAAATTTGTGTAGTTACACAGCATTCAATTATGTGAGATTAAGAAAAGAGATTTGTTGTTCTTGTTTTAAACTAGGAAATATGAATTAATTGAAACCAAAATGCTTTAAGCTAACATGGCAATTCCCAGAAAACCCTTCTGAGGATGTAGCAGATGCTATTTTCCCTTCAAAATCAAGGAAAAATGCTCTGTATCAGGCTCAAATTGTCCTGATGCTGTGATAAGGATGTTTATACTTAGTATGATGTTCCAATATTAAAGTGCAAGCTTAACAAAAGTAAGCTACTTCATCTGAGGATATAAAAGTTCAGTCTGTTTCTGGAACAGACTGAATGCATAAATGCATAAATAAAATTTTGTTTTTCTTCACTGATGCAAGATACAGTTTTCTAAAACCTTCAAGGAGAGTTCAACTCCTTTTAAAAAAGAACAGTTTGAGAACTGCTAACTATTGTATTTTTCCTTTGGAAGTAATTTTCTGATTGTGAAGGAATCTCATTGCTGTAGAATACCAGCAACACAAAAATACTGCATACCAAAGCATTTCATAATTTCTGCTTCTCATTTCACAGGAATCCAAAACCCACAAAGAGTAGGGGAAAAAATTAGCCAGGCTATTTTAAATTACTGATATGAACTAGACTTAATTTTGTCTGAGCTGGAGTTGAAGATCTGAACATCAAATAATGTGACTGTTACTAAGCAGACAAGTAGGCAATAGGCTCTGTATCAGTAAAAAGGTCCTCCCATGCATTCCTGCCCTATCTGATGTCAAGGAATTCTGACTTCAAAAATTTAGGATGAGACTGAACTTGTTTCTGTTTAATATCTCACATGTTTATATAGATTTGTCCACAGTCTCCAAGCAGTATGAAGCTGTAAATAAATGCTGCAAATTTAAGTAAATAAACTGAATAATCTATTTGTTTCAAGTACCATTTTTTTTTCTTAGAGATACTTCTTTAAAGAAGTTTCACTTCCAAAAATGATACTGAAAAATAGTGAGTAAATATGTGGCTATATCTATCAATTCAAAATTGTTTCCAAATCAAACATAATGATTATAAACACAAAGATAAGGGAATCTTCACTTGCAGTTCTGCAAACTTAGTCTGAGGTCTGACAATGCATATGTATTGTTCCTTTTTTTGCCTACTGTTTTCACTAGCAAGAGATGAAAGTCAAGAGAGTCTCTCAGTTGTCTATGCCCAATATGCTGCTGCAGCTTGTTTTCTGCCAAAGTTTTTGATTACAAGAAAATAGAACTGAGCTCCTTATCTCTCTCTCCTGTGGTATGGCATGCCAGCCAAAAAAAAAATGGTTTAGCTTCTTTAAGCAGCAGAAAATTATAGTTGATCCTGAATGCGTGCACTGGAACTGATTCTCAACTGCACCCAGAGAATACAAGGTGACTGAACATGCCAGGTGCAGGCCTAACTTCTGAACAGGAAAAGGAATGTGTTAATATCTCTCCAGCTTACTACAATTAATTGTTGCAAACAGGTAAAAATACAATTTTGAAGTGAGTATTGTCCAGCAGTATATGGAATAGATGGTCTTCAGCTCCACGTGGTTGAAATCTGTGTTTTCTCTAAAGCATTGTTTCTAAAGAATATCCTCTGAAGGACACTGCCCTAAAGGACTTCAAAAAGATTTCAAAAGTGACACCACCAGTGCTGCCCATAGACCTGGCTGCACTCCAATCTTGATCCACACAGAACAGAATTGCTTGGAGACAAAAAAATATTTTGCACATGCTTGTCTTCCAGATGAGGATGTATAAGACTAAGTAAGTAGACACATAAAGAAAAGTATATTAAAATTATATTCTGTACTGAAGCTCTTGTATTATGGTCTGGAGGATGTAGAATTTAATGATTATATACTAAATGTTTTTCTGTATACCTAGAAACTGACACCAGAGCATGATGCCAAACTATTAGGTTCTATATCAAGGGGAGAATGTTCCCCTTTCCTTTACAGGTGCAAACATAGTGTATTTTCAGGAGTTTCTGTCTTTGAAAGCAGACTGGCTTCCTTCATATGCAGTCCAGAAACTTCACAATTTCTTGTTGCCTCAACAATATTTTACACTATGTTTTATTCACTCACTTTACAGAATAAGAAATAGCACACAAATAATCATATACCTAAGGCTTGGTTCTATCATGGTTCTATCATTATGAGGCATGGTGAACTCCCATTGAATTTTTGTTTTCATTCACAGCCTATGTGAGATGAGTGTATTCTGTATTTATTGCACATCATTCTGTAGAGCTTCAAGATCTCTTCTGAAACAAGAAATGTTGCATATAGTAAATGTAGAGTTGAACTTATTCAATATCATTTATTATTTATATTAAATATACTCTGTTTCATTAGGAGCAAAAACAAATATTTATTTTAGGTTAAAACTGGTGGTTTTGCTATGCAGCAAATCCAGTTCCAATCCAAATCTTTTGGTGCCAGACCATTCTGCAATCTGGATTTCATGGATACATTGTTCTGAATTTTTTTTTTAAGTTTGACCTGGATTTTGATGATACTGAATACACTTAAAGGATAATGAAAACACCAAAGAAACTACAGAATACAGAGTAAAAATAAAGCACACCATTCCTTTCTCAAGTGCTTTCTCAAGTCCCATCACTTGGTGTTTTGGGGATTTAAGAACTGATTTTGCAGAAGAGGAAGAAGAAATCAGGTGAAGTTTATTCTTTGTACCCACCCACATACAAGGCAAAAAAATAACATAATTACGTGTTTATACCACAATTTAGTGTATATTGTCATTTGTAAATACAGAAGCATTTCTACCTGCAGATGGGATTTGTACATTCCTGTTGGGTTGCCAGATATCTCAGATTACCAAATTACACTCACACACATTTAATAAAAAATGCAGGGATTGGATGAGGTCTTCATAACTTCTATGGGTCGTTTGAATTCATAGTTTGGAAATTTTTTAGAACTCCTGGCTCTTGTAGGACACTGGAAAACAATGAGAACTTTTTTACCTCATTTTATCTTCTATGTAACTATTAAAATTGTCATTTCTGTCATACCAGACCAATAGATTTTTCACCCTCTCACTGCTTCACAGCATAATTAATAGGGCTACACTATGACTCATGATATTAAACTATTGTAAAACACATTTTGGGAAGACATAGATCGAATATAATTGCTTATTCTGTAATAACTTTTTGTGAGGTTTTTTTATTTTGTTTTCAGATAGGACAGTTAGGTATTAATTAGATCATACTGCTTGTACCCTCCGTATTTTTCTCAGTTCCAAATCTAATTCTATGCAAGTTAGGAGTTATTCACTATACTGTGTCATTTTAATTATAGTTTGTTAAGTGCCAAAGCTAAACCTTTTTGTCATTTCAATAGAAATGCTGTTTAGGCATAGGTCCATTAAGAAGTGAAACGGATCCAAAGTAGAGCAATGGGTACTTTAAACAGGCATAAAAGCTCAGGC
This sequence comes from Prinia subflava, assembly GCF_021018805.1. Lineage (NCBI taxonomy): Eukaryota > Metazoa > Chordata > Aves > Passeriformes > Cisticolidae > Prinia > Prinia subflava. Next base: position 20,211,986 of record NC_086253.1, on the reverse strand, counting down.
TGTGAATACAAAGTTCTAGATAAAATCTGAATCATAATATAGGTAATACAGAAGCACCTAGGTACACTGTTAAATATTATTACAGTTTGGTTGAGATTTGGAAAAAAAAAGTTTTTTATAAGAAAAAAGAGCATATTGTTCAAATAAATCAATTACTATAATGGAAAGGGTAGAAATAGAAGCTGTCTGTTGATATTCCATACATTTCTCAGTATATTATTATAACAACTATAATTTTCTTCTTATGTATGTAATATAATTCTAGAATAAAATCCTGGACAAGAAATATGAAATGCAGAAGTACAAATTCCTTACGTGAAGCAAAATCCAGACCTGTTCTTGTAAATATACTTGTAAATTTTCACCTACTTGGAAATCTTGCCCTTACCTAAGTGAATTCAGGTTTAAGAAAATAAAAGGGTGAGGAGAAGAAAGGCGAAGCAAATAATTCTACACAAACAAACATACCAACTTGAGGTCAAACATTTTACAGATTTCTGTTAAATTAATTTTTTCTAATTTAAGGGGAAAACCTATATTTTTTCGTTTAAGTCATATTTATTATAAAAATTAAGGTAATTTATACCCATACCAAGAGAAAACAGTATTTCAATTATTTATGTGCTATAATAAAACTCAGAAACCCCATTCAGCTGTAATAGGGGTAGGTGACTGTACTGGTCCCAGTGACTGATATTTTTTAATTTTTTAGTTAAAATTTTTACTTCCTCTTTATGCTCAATTTCTGCACTCAAGGTTTGCCCTTCTTTACTTGATCCCAGATATTTTCCAGATAGAATTTATATTTCTGCTTTATTTACTGCTTGACATATTGCTGCTGCCTCTTCCCTCACCTTCTCAGGGGAAGTTTCTCCAGCTAGAATATCATCCATATATTTTGCTACAGTGTCACATCTTGGGGGAGTGAGTCTCTCTGCAAAAGTTCAGCAAGTGTGGCATGAACAATTATGGGTGAATATTTATATCTCTGTGGGAGACTGCTAAAGGTGTATTGTATTCCCTCCCAAGTGAAAGGAAAATTCTCTTTATCCTCCTCCTTCAAGGGAACCATAAAGAACATATTTTTTATATCTAGCATCACCATCAATGGGTGTACAGCTACTTTCAAAGCAGCAGTTAAATTTGCAATGTTTGGTACAGCAGCTGTTAGCATGGCTGTATCAGCACTCAGATACTAATAATCAATTGTTAAATACCACCTCCTGTCTGCTTTCCCACTGGCCAGACAGCTGAATTATATGGGGAGAGAATTCTGGAGATTATTTGTTGTTTCCCAGTCATGACTTCAGAAATTCCATTTTGTGCCCCAGCAGAAATCTGTATTAATTTTTCAGTGAGGGAGTGCATTGGTTACAGTCATTAGCACACACATTGTAGACTCCCAGTTCCTACCAAGGCTGGGATGGATGTCTGAACCTGAGGACCACACATCAGCATTTGGCAGGTACATCCATGTAAAACATTGAAACCTAAAATATTTTCATGACAATCTTTAATTAAAATATATGGGCTACCATCACCACTCAATAAGCCTCCACGTGTCAACTGAGAGGCATAATTGCCTGAAGGGGTTTTTGTTTGTTTGTTTAGTGTTTTTTTGTGTGGGTTTTTTTTTTGGGGTGGTGGGTTTTTTTTGTTTGTTTGTTTGTTTTGTGGGGGTTTTTATTTATTTATTTATTTATTTATTTATTTATTTATTTATTTATTTAGGGTGTGGTTTTTTGTTTGTTTGGTTTTTTTTGTTTTTCTTTTGTTGTTTTGTTTTGTTTTGCTTTGCTTTGCTTTGCTTTGCTTTGCTTTGTTTTGTTTTGTTTTTTCTTCATGCTCTGTAATTCTTCCTTAAAGGGAGGGAGGGATTGTGTCCCTTTTTGGAGACTGATGTCAGAGGAGTTGAAATATGTTTCTTCCTTTCACTGTTATCTCATTTCTCAAGCACCTAATACATTCTCAAAGCCTCATCCAGCCTGACCAAGAACATTTCTAGTGACAGGGCATCTGCCACCTCTCTGCAACTTGTTCAGGTGTTTTACCTCCCTCACTGTAAAAAAATGCCTTCCTTATATCTAATCTAAATCTACACTCTTTTAAACTGTTCTTACTAGTCCCCTATATTCTAAGGTTTTCCAAAGTTACCAGGACTCAGAAATATGCTTTCTGTATATGTGACACAAAAGCTAGATGAAGTTGAAACCTGGATCTAAAGGTTTTCAGAGCTGCTAATGTTGTAAAATGAATTTATCAGCCCAGACAGTTTCCATTACTGGGATAAAATGTATAATTATTTTAACAGAGATCAAGATTTTCTTAGCATTATGTATATTATTAAAGGAGTTAGTTTTAAGCTGATTTGAATTATTTTTTGAGAACACGCATTGAGGAAAAATTGAGGTCTCTGTCAAGAAAGCAGGACTGTGAAACAAAAACCTAAGTTCTACTGGTTGAAAGAAATTCCTCTGTTATAAAAATCTATTTGAATATTTCTTGTATCTTATTATTCCTTCTTTAGACTATGTCATGTTGTAAAATATAAGTATGCACACCTAAAACATACATGTGATCAGTGAAATGCTAACACTATTTGCATTCAGATGCTATGGCGATGGCCACAGCATAAACAAGTTCAGAGTGAGATCTATTGTCAAAGACACTAAAGGTCATCTTGTCCAATCCACCACTCAAAGAAGGGACCAGTTTAGGTCAGGCTGTCTATCACCCCAAGACAATAGTTTCCACAGCATTGCTGGGCAGCCTGTGTTTGACAATTCTAATTGTGGTAGGCATTTTTTCTCTAAGGTCTAACCAGAAACTCTGTTAGAACTGAGGGTTTTGCCCCTCATCCTTTTATGGACACCTCTGAGTCTGTTTTCACCTTCAACAGAAAGTATCTTTAGTGTAGCATTTTAAAGAAAGTAATAAATAACACTCTTTTTTTTTTTAATGTTGTAAATTGGACTGATGAAACAATAAGAAAACAAAAACATTTTGTTGATGAAGAGATTAATATGTCATCATACTGTCTTTTCCTTCTTCTAAGCTGAAGTCAGAGATTAACCAGAAGTGTGTGAGTGGAGTGCTTGCAGGGCATTATCTCCCTGGAGTGAGGAGGTGTTGTCTGTGTCCATCACTAGGTGCATGGTCAGTATCAGTACAGAAAATGTAAATGTCAGACAGTCAGACCCTCCATAACAGGAATTCTGTATATCCTACCCAAGCACTGGTCCTGACAGGCAACAGTATGTGCCTGCAAGGGAAGAGCCCCCCATGGAGAAGCGTAATTTTATGTTGCAGACAGTATAAATATTTTTCATTTGTTAAAGAACTACTATACTACTCTCCCATTGTAGGTACATACATTTATAAATGATGTATTTTCCATTTTAAAGGTAGATGTATTTAGTAAAGTATATTTTAAAAATACATGAACTAAGACAGAAATAACATTCGTTGCCCACTTAGCATCATCTGGCATATGTAAACTCAAATGCCTTGTCAAACTAATTTCCCAGACACAAAGTGCTGAGCCTACCAAAGAGGGGGGAAAAAAAAAGATAGAGAATTTTAAGAATTTTTGGTTACTTGTAAGGGGAGCAGTGAGGAATCTTTTTCTGCTTATGCAATTTGTCATCTATATTTCAATCTCTCTGGTACAATCTGTCTCTAACCGACGAGCATTTCTCTCCTAACTTATCACACCAGTACTGGTTTCTCATATATAATACTTTGAACCCTTTTCTGTGGCAGTTCAAAGTCCTCAGTCCTATGCAAGTTCTTAATAGAAAGAAATTTTACACACATTGTAGTGATATAGTACAGATGGGTTATGACTTGGTCAAAGGCAAATTTATTACTTGATAATAGACTGAAATGTCTGAGAAAAGCTAAAGAAAAAAGGTCTAAAAACCCTGCAAGTAAAAGGCATATGCACCTGCTGCAAGGAAGTGCTACCGAGGTAGTGACAGTCTCTTCTCTCATGTAACAAGTAATAGGATGAGAGGAAATGGCCTGAAGAAACCTGCCCCAAGGTAGGTTTAGAATAGATATTAGGGAAAATGTCTTCCCTGGAAAGGTTGTCAACACCGAAAGATTTTCCCAAGGAAGTGGTTGAGTCACAAACCCTAGAAGTATTTAAAAGACATGTTGAGAGACATGGCTTAGCTGTAGACTTTAAAGTCCTAGGGTACAGGTTGGACCTGATTTTCTTGACCTAAATGATTGTATGATTCTGTAGGGGCTCCAGCATGGGGACAGCCCTGGACACACTGCTCACCTCGAGTGGAAAATGGGTGGGGCATAGAGAAAAGTCAGAGTGGCCCCTCCCACAGTCTTAGAAAAATGATTACATCTAGATTAATTAATTAATTAAATAAATAAATAAATAAATAAATAAATAAAATCAGTATTTCGAAGTGTTTTGCTATGTTATGCTGTAACTTTTGTTCACAGAAATGGGCTGAGATAGGAAATACAGGTTGTCGTCTTCTCCATACGTAGTCCTGAAGGAGCCTAGGTCTTCTAAATTGAGAGTAAACATAGCAAGTATTCTTTGGTCTGTATAACTGAGGGAAACTGCAGGTTACTTTCCACAGCATCAAAATAAGTCAGTCAAACAAGTCAGTGGCAATACCTGGAAAACCTGCAAGTTTTATTTTTGTTAGCCTGTTTGTTGAAAGAAAAAAAAAGTGAGTTTTACAGCTAAAAGCAGCAAGAAGCCTGGTAGTAGCTATTAGTTTGGGAGGTGTTTTTTTGGGTTTTGTTTTGGTTTGGTTTTGGGGGTTTTTTGGGGGTTTTTTTTCCCCTGAATTATTCCTTCTTTTTTTAGAGAGACATTTCAATAAATAAATTTACTGCAGATAACTTTCTTTCAGACACAACTGATTTCACAGATGATCATAAAATGTCCATGAGAGACTGCAGAAATGGAAAGCAGAACTGCCTGACAGAACACTATTGCTACAGTTCTTCATAAATAAGAGTATATGATTAAAATGCTGTGGGGGAAACGACTACCATTACATTCAACTAGGAGATTATTACCAGAACACATCTGTATCCTTCATTTCTCACTTGCATATTCTGTTATTATTCCTTCTAACAATCTTGGATTCTTTCACTTCAGCTTCTAGGTGTGCCCTGTTTTTACTAAATGAAAGGATTCACCCATCGTATTTTTAAAAATTATATAATGATGTTTTGAAAGAAAATTAAATAATTGGTAAAGATTTGAAAGAAGAAACTTTTCTGTTATTTTACTGCAGTACATATGTACATACTGACTGCATTTATATGATTTCTTTGTGCTTTACACTAATAATAGAAGATATTGGAAGAAAATTATTTGATGCGATGCTTGCTAAAGTATTTTCTTGCGATACATATTCAACAATATAAAAAATAAGAACTACAAAATGAACTATTTTAACATTTCTGAGATATGTGAAAAAGGCAATTTCTTGCATTTTCATTTTAATTTTTTAATCTATTATAACAACTTACTTATTAAGCATACTGAAACTGTGTAGTGGAAAAGTTATTGTGAACATTCATTCAAGCAAATGCCAGATGAAACAAAATATTTACTATGCTTATGCTCCTGTCAAGATTAGTTATTGCTTAATTTGAACTACTATGTTCAATAGTAGTTATAAAATAAATAATTGTATTTTATATATATGAATATACAGTATTATATTTATTAATAAGTATTCAATAAATATAGATATATCATAGATATGCAATACCTGTGAACTCTCTTATGCAAAATACAAATGTGAAGAAAGAAAAAAAATCTGAAAGTTTTGTTGCCACTTTCTATTAATCCTAGGTGTATTTTCATATAATTTTTATATGACAAGATTCAAAATACTTATGGACTTAAAAAAAAAATCAAGACTCTTTTAGTAAGAAAAATTATCACTTAATGTCTGTATTAATCAGCAGAAACTAAGGGGATGGGAAAAGCTGTATTGGAGTAAGACAGGACAAAAATTATCATAGTGGGTGATTTAATTTTGATTTTTTTTGGATTTTTGGGGGGTTTGGATTTTTTTTGTTTGGTTGGTTTTTGTTTGGTTGGGTTTGATAGATAGATGTCCAGTTTACTTTTTGGATGATATTTATGACTAGATCTTTTTTTTCTGATTGAAATATCTTTTTTCATTTCACATTTTCAATATGTATAACAACCTGGACACTAAAGACACCTGCTTTTATTTTCATTGAAAACAGCTGCAGCTTCATCTTTAACTTCAGTGGGAAATGATCCTCCTTAAGAGCAAGTGAAGGAACAAATTATTATTGATGACTCAGTGCCATTGTGGATTGGTTTTTAAATGACAATAATTCATTAAAAAAAAAAAAAGAAATTGTAATGGATTTATGTTTTATCTTTTATGTTTCTATTTTGTCTAACATTAAACCTCTAGAAACAAAGACACCATAAAATAAAAAAATGGGTCAGGAGGAAAAAAAAATACTGAAAGAGAAGAAATAAAACAATTCAAACTCAAAAATGTCCTGAAATAAGTATCAAAATGCTTTGTCTTTTTCTGCAGGTTATATCCATATTGTTGCTAAATTGCACTGCCAGCTTGTGGGAAGCTTTGTCTGTTTGTCTTGAAAACAGGCAGCTGGTAGCTCTCCAACTTTGAAGGCAAGAGATCTATTATAGAATGGAATTGTAGAAACCTAAACTTGATACATCTTGATGTGACATTCCCTGTACTTACTATTGATTCCTCTCCACTCAACATGAATTTTCAAACGCATAGAGTGACTTTCAAGCTAATTTTGACCAAATTCTTGATAGTGTTTCACCAAGACATACTCAGACATTCTTTATTCTGCTTATTCATCTGCTCCATGTGCTTCCAGAGAGTGGTAGAGGGGATTCTTTCATTTTCTCCAGTTATTAGCTATCTTCAGATACCAAAAGGATGGATTTCACCCATGCAAGACAAACGACACAGTGTCTTAGTCCCCTTATTTTGACAGACTTTCATTTCAATGTTATGTCCTTATGATTCATACGTTGTCCTTACATCCTTCTAATAGATAACTAAAAAGAAAAAGATACACCTTAACAATTTTAACCATTGTAATATCTCATAACCATATATACACAAATACAGCACGTAAGTATAGTAGTACATAGTATCTAGTACATAAGTGTAGTAGTAAAACCACTACATAAAGTATCTTGCTTCCAAAGGAGTCCAGGTAATTTTACATAATGTATTTTGTTTTGTTCAATTGAATTATCTTAGCATACATATTTTAAGGTACCACAAAAATATATCAGAAATTAACTTTTCCATATGTATTTCTGCAGATCAATTAGAAACACTGCTGCATTTCATTTTTGCAGCTTTAGAATACTGTTTAGTCATAACATGGGGTCTCACACAAAACTGCAGATAAAAAAGTCAGGGGAGGGGGGAAGAAAAAGAGAAAATATATTCCATAAATATTTAAAATAATTATAAAGTAATTGGAAAACAATGCTTTTTCTAAAGTGAACATATGGTACTTGTCCTGTACTAATCGATATTGATAATCATGGAATTGAATCTTTCCCTAAGAATTAGGAAGTCTTTTATTTCCTTACTCAACTGTTTTCATCATATAAATCAAATATGGAATTATATTTTTTAGCTAATATATAAATATACCTGTATAAATTACAGCAAAAACTATTTTCAAGTCAATAGATTAGATATATAAGCTTTATTTTAAGAACCTTTTTTTTCCACTTTAACAAGGTATGACTTTATTAAATCTATTAAAAGAAGGAAAAGGCCTTCTGGAAAATGCATAAAAGTTAAATAACCAAATAACTTATACAGAGGGGAAAAATGTCTTTCCCAGGTGATAAATCGGTACACAAACTTTTAAAGGAATCTTTGATCTGATCAAAAGAGGTGGGTGTTTCTTATATTTCTGTTGAAATTCTCAAATGACAGGAAGGGCAATTAGGGAAGCTGGATGATTTATTGCTTCAGGGGTATAATAGACAAAATTGTTCTAACAAAATTAAAAGCATGAAACTGAACTAAAATGCCTAGTTACTAGAGGCAGCCACAACCAATATTTGCCTGTTTTGAACTGCATTAAAAGGCTTATGAGAAATTAATAACAATACATACCACAACTTTCTGTCTTCTTTATTTCACAAAATCATTGTGACTTTCTAACTAAATATATACCTTTTTCAGAAAGAATATTAAGACAAGTTCATGTATATGAACATTTATTAGCAGAATGTGTAGCTGATTGCATACCTGAACCATAATTATTAAGATTACCTTGGAGTAACCTCCTCCTACCTTGGAGGAGAGAGAACAAGAGAGAGAGAGGGAGACAGAAAGGAGTTAAGGGAGAAAATGCCCAGAGGAAATGGTGAAAGCAGTTATAAGAAAGAGGGAACACGGATACACATCCTCCCCTGTGGGGTTTCCCCAAATTCAGGATGTGTCAATGATGATGATTATTTCCAGCATGCATTTTTTCTTAGCAATACCCTTTCAGTGAGATCTGCTCATTGATTCCCTTTTCTGATGACATAACTTTTTGGAAAACAAATGTTTTATATTTATTGGTCATTGATTCCCTGTTGACACATATTATCAGGTATTTTGAATGAATTTCAGTGACTAGTGTTCACTTTCTTTGTGCACTATGCTTGGCTTTCTGGAGTAAAAAGTAAAATCTGCAAAACAAAAATGAGAGTTAGCGACAGCATATAGAATCATATAATATTTTGAGTTGAAAGGGACCTTTTTGAGCATTGAGTTCCAAGCCCCCTGCAATGGGCAGGGACACCTCACACTAGACTAGGTTGCTCTATACGGAGCAGACACAGTGATTGATTCATTTCTGTGACAGCTAAGAAATGTTCAGTAAGCAGAAGCTGAACTTTTACTAGCTTGAATTTATGTTCCTCTGAAGACAACAGTCAAAGAGATGACATTATCTCCTAATATGATCATCTTTTCTAATACACACATGTGGATAACCAAAAAGGATCTAAGGAATCACATATTAAGCATATTCTCATTACAAAATAAAAAATATTGTGCTACTTAGAAATGCCAAAGTTGTTTTCTTTCCCTTGAATTTTCTTTTAAATTATCTGTAAGACTTGGAGAAAAAAGTTTAAGAGGACACAATACAGTAGTTTTTCAGATAATAAAGTTTTCCTCCCTTTCAGTCAATACTTTGATTTTAATTGCAAAAAAAATATTAATGTCAAAGTCATAAACAAAAAGAATGGTAGAAAGAAAAGATAGATAAATAAGAAAACTATGAAGACACAAGTAAAATTTAAAAAAGGAAATGATTAGTAGAAAAAGAAAAGAAAACAAGTTTTTAGTAAAAAGAACTAAACTCCCATAAGGACCAGCTTTTTGCATGATGCCTAAATGAGAGGAGAACCTTTTAAACAGAAAAATCCCTAGTTAATGTCATATTGGCAACCAGAGCCTAGAACAAGATGTTCAAAACAGCAGGTAAATGATTAGCATTCTGCCAGGGTGAAGCCTATCAGTAACCACAGAAAGCACATTTAGTCTTCAGGAATCCATGTCAAAATAGCATTGAGCATTTGAGCCAGCATTATCTCAAAAGTGAAAAATTAGGTGTTAAGGCAAACAATATACACAGCTAAGTACAGCTGTAGGGAAGTAGCCTGAGTAACCCAACCATCATTCAAGTTCTCTGGTGGCAAAGCACTTTGAACAAAACAGACCAGTTGCACATGCAAGTGTTCTGTAGACATTTGCCTCTATAAAACAGTTCTAGAAGTTTATTATGATCTGGCCAAAGACAGGATTTCCTCAGTATTTTTGAATAACTGGGGTAGAAATAACAGGGAAGGTGAGTTTTGTAGGTTTTTAAAAATAAACATGGCAGAACACTTGAAGAAGACAATTTTTTAATTCACCTATGACAATTGCTGTATTGATTTCTCAAAAGGTGAAAAAATCAGGAAAATCAAAGCCTATTTCTAGAAAAGATAGATATATAGCCAAAATAGGAAGAATTATAGCATACTTTCTTAATTTTGTTCACATACTGAGTATGCAAGCAAATCACCAATGGCCTTGAAAAGTATGTTGTCCCCTTACATATACCAATCATATATGTTGCAATTATGGAGGAGATAACAGATGACAACTAGACTTTCATGGTGAATCTTGAATTTTGTCTTATTTTATTCAGATTGCTCCTGTTTTCCATATACCAATATTAAAAACATCCGTATTCTTTCAGTATCTGACATATAACGATTGAGAAATTTGATTGTCCTACACTATTAATCAAAAAGGCAAGAAGATCCCACAACAGTTTTAAAAAAACCTTTCTTACCTGTGAACATAGATGTTCAAGTTAGTATGAATTATGTTCTTTGAAATACCAGAGCTGAAATCTGTGTTATTGCTCCTGAGCCTTTGAATTCAAAGGCCTCATTTCACTGTCTTTAATCTTCTATTTGAAAACACTAATTCTAGGTCCCTAATGGGATGTTTGCATTTTATTTTATGCTATATGCATTTCAAATTATTGAATAGTAGTTTTGATCTGACTTTCTGATAAGGTTAAAACACAGCTGATACAAAAGAACAAAGTATTTTGTATCCTGTTACATTCTATTAAGTCTGATTGTCTCATAATGCTGAAAATTGCATTACATCTAATGCTCCCTGGTATGCAGATCAGTTTAAGTACAGTGTAATGGTAACAAAGAAATGAGGAGGTTTTACATGTAATGTTCATTCATTCACTTTTTTGGCACTTGATAGACAGAGCTTCTTCAAATTTTTAAACTTTCTTTCTGTATTCATATGGTCTGAAATAATTAAAAACTACTTATATTGAGTTCACAGATAATTTTTAAAAATTGGAGAAAACCTTTATTTGTTGTTTTAAAATGTGTATATTAACAAAACACAAATTAAACCAACGACATTGGTCTTTGACACCTGAAATAACTTACAAAGAATTATACATTTGTTTAATCAGTTACAATGAAACCCTACACCCTTTTTTTTCTCCACAGAATCCTTAAAAATATCTCAGGGGAAACATCAACAGGATTGCAAACTCAGATATTTGTCATTTATTAATTTATTTAGGATGTTAAACCATTCCACTATAATAGAATTGGATCTAGATTACAAGTCTAAGAATTCAGGTGTCTGCTCTACTAAAACCTCCTGAATATGCCTAAGCAGACTGAAATGCCATTGCTAGCATTTTTCTTTCCTCACATCATTACTCATCTGTAAACAAGTTCAAATTAAAGATATATGTGCAAACATTACAAATCAGTTTTTCAGAGAAGATCAAAAGTTTATTTGAGATATCTAAATACATGTGGAATGCCTTATAAAACATGTATAATTTCAGTTTAGCAGTGAAGCTGGACTCATAGTTTGTAATTATTCAACCATTACCATAGTAACAAACTCATCTCTTTAACACAGTCTGTTTCATTGCAGTTTTATCTGAAGTTGAACATGAAGAGAGTGAAAGCTCATATCTATCAACAACGCAACAAATTTGAGCAATAATAGGAAAAAAGAAGCTAAAGTATTCTAACTTAAAAGTTTGTATTAATTGTTTTAAGTTAACTCTAACAGGTAGCTAAGCACCACAGAGCTGCTTGAACTCCCTGACTGCTTAAGCTTATTAAAGCCAAAGCTACACGCACAAGAAAAGCAACTGAGGAATTCATTCACTACTTCCTATTGCAGGCAGATTTTTTTTAAGGAAAAGCAGGGTTTTCTCATGCCTAGCAGTTACTTGGGAAGACAAACATTATAACTCTGGACATTGGAATGCTCTGAAGTGGCCTTTTCAATGGACACAAATGCCTATGAATTATCCCTGTTCTTAAGCAGACTTATTCACAGGTCATAGTCCCTTTAACTGGAGGCCTCATTCGAGTTCCAGCCTGTCCAGTACAGCAGCATAGGAAGAGCAAAAATGCCTTGTCCATGTGCTAACCAAGGCATATTGCTGTTGCAGTTATCAAGCTGTTCCCAGGCACAGCACAGTAAGAGGATGAGCAATACAGGAAACAGCGAAAGCAGCCCCTAACAAGCACTAGACTTTTATATACAATAAAGCAAGCAAGCCCCATGGCAAGCACAGGAGACTGGCAGTGGATATCTGAACAGTTACAGCAGCCATAAATTCAGTCTATCACACTGAAATCTGTCCTTATCACAAACCCTTCAAGACTCACATTGGGTTCCATAAAGGATTGTTGTAGCTTATCCCAGTAGGCAGCTCAGCACCACGCAGCCACTTGCTCACTCCCCTCACAATGCAATGAGGGAAAGAATCAGAATGGTGAAGGCTGAGATAAGGACAGTTTAAAGGATTAGGCAAACACTGTGCATGAAAGTGAATCAAAATAAGGAATTCATTCATGGCTTGCCATAGCCAGGCAGATGATCAGCCATTTCAAGGAAAGCAGGGCTCACCACATGTAGCAGGGACAATCAGATTTGGGCAATCAGATGTTGTAACTCAGAACATCACCTCCTTCCTCCTTTTCTCCCCCATCTTTTATTGCTGAGAATGACATAATATGGTAGGGGTATCCCTTAGGTCAGTTTAGGTCAGCTGCTCCAGCTATGTCTCCTCACAGCTTCTCGTGCATCCCCAGCCTACTCACTGGCTGGGCAGAATGACTGGATGAAAAGTCCCTGGCTTAAAGTAAGCACTGTTCAACAACAACTAAAACACCAGTGTGTTATCAACACTGTCTTGGTCACAAATCAAAAACACAGCACCATACAATCTGCAATGAATAAAATTCCCTGTATTCTAGCCCAAGCTCATAAAATAATTTATTAACCTTTTGTACATACTAAGTTTTGATACCACAACATATGAAATAAGTCATTAACATAGATTATAAAATAATAGTAGATTTGTATTTGAAATATCATGTAAAAATTGATTGCATAACATTGTTGAAATTCCTTGTAAGGACTTGGTGTCTTCAAGAACAATAGCTATTTGTATGATCTTCATGGCAGACTGGGAAGCTGAATTGTATTTCTGCAGTAAACATGGTTCAGAAAAGCTAAACTTTGTATTAAACTTGAATTATTTTGAACATTTCTGTATGCATATCTTTGTAGTAATTTTTTAACTGTAAATGAATTATAATGGATTTTTCAATTAATGCAAGTGAGGTTTAGAAATTTAAATTAATATACACTAGAGTTAAATAAGAGAGTCTACATATTATCTTGGGTTGTTTTTTCTATTTTTTCCCTCTCAGGGTTTGATTGATACAGTTGCTTTCAGCTAGCACCTTGCACTGAGACTTTTTCTTCAAAGCAAAGCTTTGTTATACATTCATACAACACTTTACTAGAGGAATGGGTATTTCAAGTATCAATGCATCAATGTAAATAATAGTATTTGTGAAAACTGCAGTACAGTAATGCTCCAAGTACCAGTCAAAGTGGCAGTTCTGGAGTATTCTAGTGTAATCTTTTCAACTATGCTTGAAACATTACGTGATGTACGCTAGGAAGTGAAATACACTACATATAATAAAATTACTAATACGAAACATTGACACCAAAATTAAATTCACAGAAGATAGTATTAGAATGTTTGCCCAGTGAAATCTGTACATCTAACTTACATTTTATACTGTGCTTTACAACACAGAGAAAGAGAATGGAAGTTGAATCTATTACAGTGTGGAAAGGGTAAAAGAATGAGCTTCTTATTTTTAGGTCTTAGAATTGTAGAATCATAGAATGATTTGGGTTGAAAAGGACCTTTAAAAACCATATAGTTCCAAACTCCTTCCATAGGCAGGGAAACCTTCCACTACATCAAATTTCTCAAAGCTCCATCTCACTTGGCCTAGAACATTTCTAATGATGGAGAATTCATGGCTTCTGTGGGCAACCACTTCCAGTACCCTACAACCCTTTTAGTTTTAATCTATTAGCTTTTGTCCCATAACAGGTGGCCATTAAAATAAAAATTAAAATCACCTTTCTAGTATTCACCTTTAAATATGAAAGGCCAAAGTAAGGTCTCCATCCTTCTCATTATTTTCAAGACCTTATTATGAGTCCACTTTAACAGATCCACATGTTTATGTCCTGGGTGCCCCAAAGTTGGATGCAGCACTTGAGGTGGCATCTCACCAGAGCAGAGTGTAGGGAAAGAATTTCCTCCCTTAACTGGCTGCCACAGTTCTTTTCATGGGATAAGGATAGGATTAGCTTTCTTTCCTGCAAGTGTACCTTGTCAGCTGACACACAACTTTTCCACTACCAGTGGAACTTTTCCACCTCCTTCTCATCGTGGCTGCTCATAATCCACCCATCCCCTAGTCTGTTGTGGATACTGGGGATTTGCCCAGTCCAGAGAAAGGGTCTTGAACTTTGCCTTGTTGAACTTCAAGAGGTTCACATTATACCACTCCTCAGGTCTGTCAAGGTTCCCTCTGGATTCCAACCTTTCCTTCTAGCGTATCAACTGCATCATTCATCTTAGTGTCACCCAAAAACTTGCAGAGGCTGTATTTAATCCCTTTATATCATTGATTAATGTATTCAGAAGTATCAGTCCTGACCTGAGGGACCCTCAAAACCCTGAGGGACAGCACTTGCATTAATCTTCTTTTGGCCGCAGAGCCAGGAACTGCAGCATTGGATGCAGCCATCTAGCCAGTTCCACCCATTTAGGAGTCCATCCATCAAACCAATAGCAACAATGATTTTGTGTGAGACTGTGTCAAAACCTTACCAAAGCCAAGATCAAGAAATATTGTTGTGATTTTTTTTTTCTATTCTATTCCATTCTAACTCTTTTCTACTTCCTTGTGCCTCTTGTAAACTGGAACAATGTTGACTAGTTTTCAAGCAGTGGGGATATTCCCAGAGTCCTTAGACCATTGGTAAAAGATCATAATGGGGTACAACAAGGTAACAGACAGGATCTCACTTCAGTGATGAAGTGTCTGACTGAAGTCAGACAGGACTTCTCAGTGGAAGTCCAAGATTTCATAAAAAGTTAATGTGGAGAATTCAATCTGTTTAAGAAAGGAAAAGTAGCAGTAGTCTAGGGAGTTCTCAGAGAGAGAGGCTCCATTTTAGATGAAAATAAATGGCCTGTTATAGAGATATAAAAGGGCATAGAACATATTATTTAGAGCAGACAGTAGATGCACTTGATTTTTGTTTTTTTAACCTTAACAGCCAGTAGATGATAGTATTTTCTGTTCCTTCAGAGTAATTTTATTTTTCCAGACAGTTTTCCACCTTTTCATCCAGTAAGTTTCTGTTACAGTGCCTTGTTTTTGTGCCTGTCAGTGGTATCTCAGGATGGGTCAAGTCTCAGTGTATCAAGCTGTACTTCAAGGAAGTTTATCATTCCTAAGCCTATTTCCCAGCCCAGCAGTTTCAGCCTGGGAGTCCTTTCTCTGTCAGTTCTTTTTCATCAGTACTTTTCAACGCTCATATTCTATTGCTCAGTAAGTTTCACCTTCTAACCAAGCCACCTCTACAGCTGCTCTCATCAATAGTGAGCCAAACCCACTAAAACAATGACTGAAGAAACAGCTTTCCTATAATTCAGGACATGTAGACCTACGGTTTCACCAACTCATTGAGAGAGAACAGAAATGCAAGTATGTATATATCATTATATGTAGGAAGGCCTCAGATAATTTTTAATTTTGACAAATTCTTTTCAGAACATGTTATGGTGCCCACTACAAGAGGGGCATGTGGAAAATGACTGGTAACATGCTGGCAACTAGTGAAATTTAGAATCCATCTATTGTGCTTTTGTAGATTTTTATTTTTAAGGGGGACTATTTGCTCACGTTTTATTTGCGAGATTTAAATTCTAAAAACCTGACCATATCCTGGTGACTGTGCCTAACACAAATTTATTGAGCATGGTAGAAAGACATCTGTTTTGTTTCCTCTTGCTTGTTCTCTCTGTTATCTTTCAGAAAAAGTGGTTGTGGAGACTTGCATCTTCTTCTGCCCCATGTGAAAAGGAATTAAACACTCCTGTTAGCTGAGTGCTGCCTCTAAGCCACAAGTACACAATTTGTCCCTTAGTGTCTTTTCAGGTTCCTTTCTTTGTGATACATTGTTGTCCCCAGGTGCCATTGCTGACACTGACTTGCCTGTGGCTATGCATTCCTCATACCTATGGTTTGACACAAACTTTTTTGACACAAACTATTGTCTGTAGCAGGTTTGTTCTTCACAAACATTAACTACAGCTTGTCTTGTTGGAAAGGTACAATGTACCTTCAGGTTCCTCTTACAATACTAGTGCTGCAGTAGTCAGCACCATTTTTGTATTTTATTTTGTTTACAAAGAAATAAATTTATAAAACCCAAAACATTTCTAAGATGTACATGGAGATAAAATACGTACCAACACAAATGTTAAAATAAAAATATTTTTTCTATACTTTAGAGTTTATGGACAGTAGAATTTCAGTTTGTTCAGAAAATTATTATAAAGCAGAACCCAGTTGTATCATTTGTATCAATATTATTAATGCAACTTGACTAGACATGAGACTGCAAATGTACAGACGGTTGCGAAAGCGAGATAATATTTTCAAATGGAATCTGTTTTATGAAAAGTAAAAGCTAAGACTACTGACTTGAAAACTTGGTTCTTGCTAACATATAATTGCTATAGGGGAAAAGAAATAAAAGGAAGACTTTCAAGCAGAGACATTCGCACAAGACCTTTTAAGAAATTTTAGAGTTAGATTTGTCAGATAATTGGTATTGTGTGAGAAATTAGATAGAAATAACATATTACCAACAAATCAAATTTTATAAAAATAAATTACATCTCAACCTTCATTTCATATTATGTACAAGGCTTCACATTAGTATGGAAGAGAAGAATAAAATAAGTTCATAATCTTTCTTTTAAAAATAAAGTAAAATTTTGGTAAACATAACATTGTTTACATATTTCACCTGCCCTAGTTATCATATTACTTCAGTAGGATTCTCTTTTTTTGTTGTTTTTGGTTTTTGGGTTTTGGTTTTTGTTTTGTTTTGTTTGTTTGTTCAGTGTTTTTTGTGGGTTTTTTGTGGGTTTTTGTTTTGTTTTGGTTTGGGTTTTTTTTTTTAGTTTTTTGGGGGTTTGTTTTGGTTTGGTTTTTGTTTTGTTTTGTTTTCAGTCTGGAAAAAGCTATAAAATTCAGAAGCAATGCATGTTTATTCCATTAACAAATTCGGCAAATCTAGCAAGGGGTTTGTTGGCACTGTAAACTGCCTTCTTAAGTATTTTCCATTACATTATTGTACTTTCTTGAAGAGAAACTGATATTATAATAGAATAAGAGTGTCTTTCCACTCACCAACAAATGAGCTTGTGTACAAAAGAGTCCTTGACATTGTTTTCTTTTCATTACCAATTGCTAATTAGTCCACGGAATTTGTCTATGTGTGTTGCTGTTGTCATGCTTGAGTGCCCTTGAAAAAATCAAGTAGCAAGCATATATGTTTGATGTCTGATAATTAGGTAATGTTGTAGTCACTTGGAATAATTGGTCTGGAAACACAAAATTATTTATTATTCTGAAAGTATTAGAGGTGCTGAGTCTAAATGCACCTGATTTTTGGTAAGTTGATTCCAATTATGCTTTAGTTAAAAGGATGTCTTGCAGAAGCTGCATGGGACAAAGGTGAGGGAAATATTGTCCCTGAACAGAAGCTGAAGAGTTGATGTAAAGCTTCCTAACTTCGACTTCACTAAGACCAAGTTAAAAAATGCCTGTCTGTCATGAAAACGTCTCTTTCTCTTGCTTTCTATATCTTCCTTTGTTAAAAGGGCAAACAATAAAAGTTACTATGCATGAAATAAAGAGACATTCCTTCTTGCAACGGTCACTTCCAGACTTTTCTCTCCTCTTTTCAAACTTGCATCATCTTTTTTCTCCCATGTTATTTGTCTGTTTTTTCTTCTACTGCTTTTACTTTCCACTTTTATTTTCATTGTTCCTATTCTTCTTTTTCCTCATTCTTTCTGTTCACACCATGCTGACATATTTATGATCAACTTTGTTTCTACTAGCAGTGAGTAACTTTAGTCATACCTCAGAAGAGGAGAGATGGAGGTGAGCTATAAGGAAGAACTTATTTCCAGTGAAACACTGGACCAGGCTGCCCAGAGAGGTGCTCCATGCCCCATCTCTGAAAGTGTCCAAGGTCATATGGACAGGGCTGTGAGCAATCTGATCTAGTTGATGTCCCTGCTCTTTGCAGGGGGATTGAACTTCAAATCTTCTTTTCTACTTAAACCATTCAATGATTCCATGTAAGGTTTGTGGAAAAATCAGAAATCGCAAACTAACTAGCAACTGGTTTATTGAGGTTAATATATCA
Organism: Prinia subflava; assembly: GCF_021018805.1. Taxonomy (NCBI): domain Eukaryota; kingdom Metazoa; phylum Chordata; class Aves; order Passeriformes; family Cisticolidae; genus Prinia; species Prinia subflava. The sequence continues at coordinate 20,193,552 of NC_086253.1, read as the reverse complement.
TATATTATACACTATGTATGTGATATATATATCTTACATTATACATATATGACATATTACACATTGTGTATTATTTAATATTTGCTTATTTTAGCTTCCAATAATCCCTTTCAATTCATGTATGTGGAAAGGCAAAAAGTATTTTTGTGTTGTGCATAGCTACGAACTAAGAAGAACTGATGCTCATGACACATACAGAGATGCACTTAAAAGACTGAAATGAGGTTAGTATGAACTTTGCTTTTGTAAAATATTTGTAATATTCTTTTTGTAATTTTCATACAGCTTTTCATGGGTATAGATAACCTATGTATCTTCTGTACTGATATTTTATTTGGACAGTCAATATATCAACCATTAGTTTTGTGTTATGGTTGTGGAGGTAGTTGGTTATTCATAGTTAAGCATTTAAGAGAAGCAAAAAAAAATGCACAAATCTACAGGTTGTAAATATACTTTTCTAACAGAAGAGGTAACTAATAGTCAACAATATTTGCAAGTATTTGTGGAAGATAAGCATGTTGTAGATCCCTGTGAAGCAGTAGCAGCTAAGGGCTTGATCAAATCTATGTGGAAATCCATGGTATTTTACCTTTACTAGAATGACTTTATCACTCTTCCCTAACTGAATTGATTTTAAGTCTTGGAGCTGAATTGAGGACACAAATTCCATCAGCTTTATCTTCCAGCAGGTAGACTGCCTTTGCCAGTGGAAAAAGAACTGTTTGCAGATCAGATAAGTACTAAAACCTCTCCTTATCTTAGGGTACCAGCAAGTCATAAAACTAGCATGATTTGTCTTTTTTCTTGTACCAAATAAACACAATGCTATGTATGAATCCCTGAAAAAAACTCAAGGCATATTAAAATTCTCTGATAAATAAACCACAGACCATATATAATGTTTGTAAATATGTAAATGTTTGTAAAGATGATGTTAGATGAAAAGGGTTTATGTAAATAAAAGGGTCGCAGGTATTTTAGCAAAGTTATTAAAGAATGATACAATCAGGAACACAATTTTCACACCTTAAGGATGCATCCTGCAGCCTTAGTTCTATGCATCAGAAAAATATTAGAAATTCATATGTAGGTACTGAACACTAAGAAAAACCTTTCATAATAGCTTTAAGGATGAATATTTTATTTTTCTATATTGATAGAGGGATAACAAACTAATGTGGAATTAATGGGATAACACTGGAATACAGGATCCAGTTCTAATGTCCACACTTTTTAAAAGATACTGAAAATCTGAGTTTAGAAGACACCTACAAAAATATTCTGAGAAATCAGGGCCCTGAGTGCACAGATGGGCTTTAATATTCAGGGAAGGGTATCAGCCCTGTTTAGCTCCTCTGAACACTGCCCTAAACACACACATGCACATCCCCACACATCCCACTGTCCCTGTGCTTAGAGGCTCCAGTTATGCTCAGATCTGAATGTCACCTCCCTGCCATGGGTGTCCCCCAGCTCAGCCCTGCTCCTGCCCATCCTGCTGTGCTGATCTGCTCCCCAGGCTGATCCTCAGCCCCACTCCTCAGCTCCCCTCTGCCTGGTGCTGGGCAGGATGCACTGCTGGGGCTGTGCTGCTCTGCTCTGCTTCTCTTTTGGGGTGGCACAGCCCTGCCTGCCCTGGCCACCCTCGGGACCAGCCCCACCACTGCTGCTCCCTGACAGCCATTGCCTTATTATTTGAAGCAAAGAAAGATAGCTTTTGTTGGTTAAACTAGAAGGAACTTGACCATTATCTAAATGGAGAGACATTTCTCATTTTAATACATATGTTGACTAACACATACAATTCTACAGAAGTTCACATTACATGCTGTATATTTTTTAAATTACAATTTTTCTGTGGTTTTTGACTATTGAACTAGTAATAGGAACCACATACAAAATTATTGTCCTTTATCACTTAAATTTCTGAAAGCCCTGTGGAAAAAATATGCTAGCACAAGATTATTTATTTACTCAGTAAATCCAGTAGTCTTTCTTATTCAGGATCAAACTAAATGGTTGTCATACTGTTCTCTATCCTCATAAAAATCTATTAAATAGCTTTCATCATGTAAGTAATGTGGAAAATAAAATGAAAAATTTGATTTAATCTGTCTATTCAATGATAAGTGTGAAAGTTAGTAATAAAATACAGAAATGTCATTCTCCTAGATTATACATTTGTACAGGAAATAGATAAAGTTTTGATGACTGCAGAAATTGTGGAACATGTTATAATGTAAATATGACAAAATCAACAGCCATTCTAAAGGGAACTGCATGAAATCCAGATCAACACTGACAGGCAAGAATGCCTGCTCTTTTTGCACTTGAATGAGATAAGAACTTAAACTTATATTTCATTTCATACAAAATGCTAAATTTTACATAACTTAGCATGTCTGACACTAATTACACAAGCATTAGAAGTGTTCTTTTTTGAGTCAAGAGTTTGCCCAGGGCAGTTTAGAAATTATTCCACATGTCTTTGTGAATAAGAGTTTGTGCTGACTTACTTACATTTACTACCCTTTCAGTGTTTTACTGGTCTAATAATTTCAAGACTTCCAAATATAGAAATAGACAACATTTAAAAATGCAATTCTAAAATATGACAATAAAGCAAAAATTTTGATTTTCCTGAAATTTCTGTATACACTAGAATGACACCCAGGTCTCACTTCTCAGTATCAGGTTCTTCTGCTGGAAAAAAAAAATCATATCTAATATGCAATGTAGCAGGCAGTGTTAATTCAAACTCTTTGGTTTAGAAATATACCAGTTTACATCTGTTTTTTCTCCTTCATTGCCCAAGTTTACATGCTGCTGTGGCTGACACCGCAAGATACACCAATTGTACCAGAAATCCTCATGTATATTTTTAAGCAGAGGTTTACTTTTAGTTCAATGAATAAAAAAGCTTAACCTTTGCATTTAAAGTCAAAAAAAAGATTCAGAGGGAAACCTCCTTTGTTCTTAAGTCTTTTTTAGGGCAAAAGACAGTCTATGTCTTTTGAAACATTGCCCTTAAAACATCTATCTATTTTTCTTCTGTCATGTCTTGAAGATATTTTGGTTATACCAGCTACAAATCAGATCCCTGAACTGACTGACAGCCTCTGTCCTTGGGCTCCTTAAAGAGAAAAGCCATCAGGTATTCACATTCTTCTTGCATCCTAATATGCCAAAATATTATCTTACCAAAATCCCTATTCTTCAACATGCTTGATTTTGCCTTTGTCTTGGATGAAATAAGATGTTTACTGTTGTAGTGGGTTGACCCTGTCTGGATTCCAGGCACCCACCAAAGCCTCTCTCTTATTCTCCTCTGCAGCTGGAGAGGGAAGAGAAAATAGAGGGTTCAAGAGTAGAGATGACAGAAAGAGATCACTCACTGAATAATATGATGGGCAAAACAAGCTAGAATTCGAGTTACTAAATTTATTCTATTACAAAAAAAATCAGGTCAGGATAATGGGGAAAAAACCAACAAATCCAAAACTCAAAAAAACCTTCCACCCACCCCTCTCTCCTTCCCAGCTCTATTTCCTCTCCCAGAAGTGCAGGAGACAGGGAATGGGGGTTGCCATCAATTCATCACACGTTTTATTTGCTACTGCTGCTCAGGGACTGGAGTCTTTCTCCTGCTCCAGCATGGGGGCCCTCTCACTGTCTCACTATAGACAGTTCTCCATCAGCTTCTCCAATGGGAGTCCCTCCCACAGGCAACAAACTGCTGCAGTGTGGGTCACTCGTCTACAGGGTGCAGTCCTTCAAGGACAGACTGTCCAGTCTGGGTCTCTCACAGGGTCACCAGTCCTGCCAGCAAACCTGTTCCAGCGTGGGCTCCTCTCTCCATGGGTCTGCAGGCCCCTGACAGGACCCTGCTCCAGCACAGGCTCCCCAGGGGTTCACAGCTTTGTCTCAGGCATCCACCTGCTCTGGTGTGCATCTCATCCGTGGGCTGCAGGTGGATCCCAGCATTCCCGTGTTCTCCACAGGCTCCAGGGGCAGAGCTGCCTCACCATGGTCTGCACCACGGGCTGCAGGGGAATCTCAGCTCCAGCACCTGGAGCACCTCCTACCCCTCCTCCACTGACCTGGGTGTCTGCAGAGTTGTTCCTCTCACATATTCCTACTCCTCATTTTCTCTGGCCACAATTATATCTACACAATAATATTTTTTTTTTGACTTTTGATTGGCTCTGTCGGACATGGAGGAGGTTTTCTCCTTACCAAAGCTTGGCCATGCAAACACTGTCTATCAAAATTGTTCAAAAGAAGGTGGAGAAGGTAGTCTGGTCAGTGAAAATCCACATTTTAGTAATGACAACAATGACAATAACAACAAATAATAGCAGTTGTTATTGTTATTATTGTTATTGTTTTTATTATTACATCTTGATTATTTATTTAGCATTATAAAAAAAACAAACAAACAAACCAAAAAACCACAAAAAAACCCCACAGGTTTCCATTAACCAGATTTTTGCTGATCCCCATCAAATAAACTCAAAAATTATGGTGTCTTCCAAAATACAAACTCACATATAACTTCTCTGGGAAAAAAAAAAATTAAAATGATAGTGTAATAGTATTAACTTTCAATTAGGCAAACAAAATTCATTAATTTCATGTTAGGAATATAACTAACTGAGCAGTGAGTTACTAATCACCTGTCTAGTGGAGTTGAGAATGCATTTTTACATGGAAACACCCACTTAGGTAAAATTTTCCTCACCTGTGACAGAGACTATAAAGATTTTTCTGAGTCCTGCTCTGATGAAGAAGTTTTCTGTCCCATTCTATGCTGTGTTGTTGGAATCTACACCAGATATTGGGAAGACTGTTAGATGATAACTAGGATTTGCTGGTAGTGGTGGCAGAGCTACTCTGTGTTTTGTGAGTAACAGGATTCTAATGACCTTCTTAGCCAGGTGAAGAGGGTGAGTTCAGGCAGAATTTCTATCCCATATATTCTTGACCAATAGCAAATATAGTAAGGGCATAAGCAACACACTAAAATCAGCTGAAGCAATAAAAAACAGTAATTGAAATTATGGTGGAACAACATAATAATTAATGTAAACGAGACTGGCCAGACCTGGCTTTTGTCTGTACTGAGGACAAAGAGTTCAGTCCCTCTAAGCCTCCCAGCTTGTGAGCTTGTGCATACATTAGCTTCGGTAATCAAAATAAGAATGAAAAACATTTTAAAAAGTATGTATCAATTACAGGAATGGAGGAGCCAAGAAGGATCCTTTGCTAACCTTTAAAATGGAGAAGAAAATTAAAAATCCAGTGTATAGCTGTTGTTCTATTTTTCTGAAAAAGAATAAAAAGAGGACATGAGGTTTCCGAAATGAAATACTTACATGATTTCCAGTAAGGTTCCAATGATTATTGCTCTGTTATAATTTCATTATGTGTATTTTAAATAAAATTAAAGTAGAAGAGTTAATAAATCTTTGCTGAGCTGAATCTTATAGAGAAAAAGACAAGTGAGGGCAAAAAAGGAAGTAGACATGCCTTGTTAGAATTGAAAATTTTTCAGATCATAATAGTAATTAATTAATTAATTTTAAAGTGTGTTTAAATGGGGCCTACTGCTATGTGAAAGGCAAGAAATATTTTTTAACCTCTTGTACATATATTTATAGGTGACAAGTCAAGCGTGTTTCTTGTTAAATGCTATGCTAAATAAATCTGTTAGTTTACCAGAGATTAAGTACAAAGGGGACAGTCAAAAAATACATTTAAAAAAACCCAAGAAGACATCTTCTGTTCTAATGAAATCATAAATTTATAGACTGACAGACTGCAGAATCAAAGACCCAGAATTTTTTACAAAATACAGGGATAATACACTAAGAGAAATTGTAATTGTTTTCACTTAGAAAATATATGCAACAAAAACTTTATTACTTTCAAAATTTATTTTGAGAAAAATTCACAATATGAAATTATTCTGTTTCAAACAGTCTCCATTGGCAATAGATGTTCACAATTCTATGTTAAGCTATATAAGTAGCTCTTCAGGATATAAATGTAAGTGAAATTCTGTACAGGCAAAGGGCAGCTGTATGTCTAAGTGTCCCTCACATGAGAAAATACAATTAGCATTCATTAAGGAGTATGTAATCTTTCAGACCAACCAAAGCATTCTGAATCACACTGTGGAAGTGATCATGTTTACTATCTAATTATGTTTTGTGAAATGTGTTGCACATAGATCCTTCAGATAAGACAAGATTTTTGAAAAGACCAAAGTCATTCCTGAAGAATGATGAAATCCCAAACTACTAGTGGAGGAAGACTAAAAAAAAGGGAGGGGCGGCAATGCAAAATTTTATGTGCCCTAGTTACCATCGTTTGTGCGTGATAACTCCTGAAAGGTGCAACAGTCAGAGATATTTTATGCTGTCTCATAGGTTCTTTATAACTTATCTTTGGCTTACAGTAACATAATTTAGACAAGCTTGGCATGTGAGAATCACATAATATATAAATCATCAGATGCAAGAAATTATACTATATTTAATGGCAATAACCATCCCCTTTCTGTTTACATTCTTTTTTCATACCACAAATTCAGCTTATTACTTCATTTTGTTTTTGCCCTCTGTGAATTTAGTTTCCATGTATGCCTTTATTTCACTGCTCAGTTGTTAAGGTTTCCTTCTGTGCAATGAGATTTGGGTCTCATTGCAGTAAACTACAATGTAAAAATGAAGTCATTGGGAATTAAATTGGAGCTTAATTTTAAGCTCACACTAGAATTCAGTCAGAATAACACACATGAGCTCAGAAGCTTTCTCAGATGAGGGCTTAAACACTGAATAGGGATTCATTCAGTTCTTCCTGCTTTGATTCTACTTTTTTCAAGTAAATAGATAGGTCCTAGCTCCTAGATACTTATTTAATAACAGCTGACTGAAAGATAACATTTCTTTTTGCACCAATGTTTGAATTTACAATTTATGGGGTTTTTTTTATTATTCTGCCCACAGCATGTTTTTTTCCAGGACAGATACACACCAAACTGTCCTTTGTTAATTTGTTGTACATGCTGTTGTACACTTGCTTGATCATACCAATTGACTGAAAAAATCACATTTTTTTACAAAATAATATGATTTTCAACTTGTTCACATCAGGTATTTATTTTCAAGGAATCTAGGATCTAGAGGGTCAGAAGTCTTTGATGTTAAATAGCAGTTATAAATATTGTCCTGGTTAATATGCTTTGTTTGTACCAGCATTGTGACTGAACATGTGTGTCATGCACAGATGTATATATGTATATATGAATGGATGTAATCTTTCAAGTTATGGTGCTTGTAGGATTCCTAGACAAAACTAAAAACACCTTTGCCTCTCTTGACCATATTGCTCACAGTCCTATTTAATCTTGTTGGCTAAGCAAATACAGCATTAGAAAATAAAGGTAAGACTGTTCTTGATTACAGTATTTTAGTACATGTATTTGAGATGGAGACAAGAGGATATGAATTATATCCAGATTGTCCCACTAATAATTAATAATTTTCATACATTTACCTATACTATAGAAACAGAAATAACTCTGAATTTTGTTGGTTGTGATAGTTTTAATCAAGAATAATGGTAGTACAGGGACAATTATGCATATCTGTACATTTTCAACATACATGCACATTTTCCTATACAAAATTTGACCACATGTCATAGTGATGTAATATGATCTTTTTAAAATATGATGATGCTCTGAAAATATCCCTCTAAAAGTATATTTCTCACCACTGTATTTCTTATACATTGTCTTCCTCTCAAATAAAATTTATCAGCAAGTAAAAAAAGATTAATTACCTTTTGTAGAAAAACTGAAAATCCCTGCAAATTCTTTCATGCAACATGTCAAGTGTAAGATAATTTGGTGCCGAGTTCAAGTCTCCCATTTTTTCTCTCTGAGCAGTAAAAAACAAGGTTAGTTTTGTTATGTACTTTTCCTTTAAATACGTGGATGGCTACAGAAATCATAATGAAAAAACCTCCTGTTTTGTTAAGATCAGACCTTTTATTTGCTTTATTTAGGTTTTTTTTTATCCTTAATGAGCTCTGGCATTTCTGGGTAGTTCTTACCTCATATAATTTTACAGATTTATGTTTGTTGTTAGATATTGTATGTTTTATGTTCTGGTTTTTAATTTTGATTTGTACATAGACTTTGAGGTAAAAATCATCTTTCTGTTATGCATCTGTTCATTAGTACCTTATGCATGACATTTTTGACTATTCTTAACTTTTACACTCAATCACCAATGGAACATACACTGTATAATGCTTCAATTGAAATATATAGCTCCAAAGTTCTGTTGGTGTCTTTGCTCTAAATGATAAGGATCAAATAAAATTCTCAACTACATATAGAAGTGTAGTCTATATTGAAAATTATTAAAAAAAAAAAAAGAGAAACATGAACTTTAACTGACAGATTCTGAGAAGCAGAAATTAAATACTTAGAGACAATTTTTGTAAGCTTTGGGATTTTTTAATACTCTCATGGGATCAAATGAACTTGTCACCCTTTATGTAACATCACATCTGCTTAAGAAAATGAAAAGAAGTTATTATGAGGCAGTTGTTGCAATGTATGAGTCACGCTGTCCTCTTAGACTATTAAATGCACTTGAAGAGTAACTTTTGAAGATTTGGTTAATGTACTTTGAACAGTCAACAAAACTGATACATACTTAAGATGAAAAATTTAGTCTTGCAACTTTGACATATTCTTTTATTCTCTTAAGGAGAGTGGCCTGCTAAGGACATTTTTTTGCTAAGGCTCTAAGTTATGAAGAAAAAAGTCTATACTAATAGACAGTGGTTGGTGTTTCCACAACCACTCGCTTTTAGGAGTAGAAAACTAAGGCAAAGTAGCTGCAAAAAATAGATTGTCTCCATCGTGACCATGCAGTATTTCAGTGTTCACATTTTGTTTTAGGTTGAGTTTGTTCAGATGTAAAGATATCATGAGAGACAAAAAATAAAGGAACAAACGTATTGTTACAAAGGTAAAATGGTTGCGAGGTGCAGACAGATCTTTACATCAAGAAATACTAAAAAGTATGTAAATATTTCTCAGAAGCATGGAAATGGCCACCATGGATGCTTCTACACAGATAATTCAATGAAAGCCAGCCACACACTTTAAAGTAAATATTTTTCTGTGGGAAATATTCTGTAGAAATAATCATAGTAAAACATAACTTTATATTCTAGTTTATTCTTTCAGAAATTGTATTTAAATCTACTTAATCTATTAATTGCTATATAAGATGTCGTATTTATCTTCTCAAAGATTCTGTTTCTTCGCCTTTCTTTGCCTGACTATGCCAAGTTACCTTATTTTTCTGTCACTAAAGGTACTCAGCTTCTGCTTACTATATATGAGGGCATAAAGAGTCAGTCATTTAATTGTGCAGTGTAAAATAGCATGTGCAGTTTCTGAAACACTTGTAAATAATACGAGAAAGATATTGAATATTACATAACATTTGAAGTCTAAATTGAAAAGAAACAGCTTCCCTCTCAGTGAGTGAATTAAAATTCTGGCAAAGGAAATCTCAAAGTGTCTGGAGAACAATTTGTTATGGGGATAATTCAGTCTTCCTCATAAGCTTGATTTTTTTCCCACAATTGCATTTTTTTTAATTGGTGGTTAAATACTATGAATACTCCCGCCAAGCATCTGGTGTGACAGACATGGTAGGTGATAAAGAATCCTTTGGCAGCAAGCAGGCTGAAAAATACTGAAAGTGATTGACTTAGTCAATTTCAAAACTATTTTGCAACATTAGAACTTTGTTTATAGTTTTTCAAGATAAGTGATTTAGATAGGAAATAATGATGGGAAAGATGTAGAGTGGTCTGCACTAGATTTTTAAAATGTAGTTTGTTTTAGAATCTGCAACCCGATTCTTAATTTTGTGTTCCAATATTTTGCTGTATTTCTGTCAAAAATTTTTGATAACTCTAAGCTTATTCAGATCCATTGATGTTCTTTATTTTAAAACTAAAATTTATAGTTTCTTTTCTTCTTTTCTTTCCTGTCTCAACATTTATTCAAGTCATTAATTAGTTGATGGGTATTTGTAGAATGGGAAGGGAAGGAGAAATAAGTACTACTACACTGCTTGCTTTTGTTGTATTTGCATTATAATCAGCATATACATCTTTGCAACCAACGGTCCATTTGCAAAATATCCCCATAAGGTTTCTGTGAATCAGGATTTTACAGCACAGCACAGTAAATTTATCATCAGTTGTACTTCTCTCATCTGCTTCTGAGGAAACAGCATACAAACGTGGAGGGTTTTTAGACAAATTATTCTAGTGTCTAAGGGAACTGCAATATAGACTCTGCAAGCAATCGTAAAGTCCATTAATATCTTTCTGGTAGAAGCAAATGCTATCTTTGGACACTATCAGCTGAGAACCACACTGAGGGGAAAAAACCCAACAAACTGTGTAAGATCCTGAATCTTGTCTCAGTGAGACACATCACAAAGTAAGTAATATATACGCTTGTAAGAAATACATATTCTGATCTCTTTTGGAAAAAAAACCAAAACAAAAACCCAGCTGTTCTATGCAACAGAATAGCGTTCATGACATGCAAGAAAACACTTCTTCCATTTTTCCTAATAGAAATCAATAATGCAGCAGCAGCTTTGAGATCACTGTAAGCTTTACACAGAAGCTGATTAGAGGTGAAATTGGTATAGTTAAAATGAAACCAAATAAGATGCCTTGTACTGTGGTTTTTTAGCAGAATAGGAAAAGAACTATTATTTTCCTCCTTGTGGAATAAACAGAATGCATAATAAGCACTTGCAGCACTGCATGGAATCGATTTAAATGGAGAACAAATACATTTATTACTCACTTATGTCTTTGGCTTCAGCTGAATTAAGAGGTATTCTCATTACTTGTGGAATGCAATTGCTGTTCCATAAGTGCCTAGGCACCCTAATGTGTGTATACTAAGCTCTGAACTTCATGAAAGAAATTCTATTAATCCTAACTATAGGCTTACTCGTTAGAAATAAGTATATAAAACAATACAACTAATGATTATTTGGCATGTTTAGTGTACACTGAAAAAAAAAAATCTCATCAGCAGTAAAAGAACAGTAGGATATTTTTGCAACAATATTAAATTTAATCTTAACAGAAAAGCAGCGTTACCTAATACTTCCACGTTGACCTCTGATGAAGAACCTGATATCATATAATTTATCACGTACTGTGGCCTCACTTTCAAAAAATTTCAGAATGTGACCATTTTTAGCTTACATTTTACATTGCTATCAGATACAGGGCTTCTCAGCATGTGCTCTGAGACAACCAAAGCCATTAGGACATTTAAGTCTGATGCAAACCAGAATCATTCCCTCAGTGATATTTCAGAGGGTTGTAGTCTGTGTTTGACATAGTTCTACTACTACTATTTGACTAAGAAAAGCTTGTATCCTCTTTGCTCAGAATACCAACTGATCTAGCTCAGTTTTACCAGGGATGCCTTACAAAGTAGTGCCCTGAGCACAGGAATATCTCTGACTTGGCTATCTTTAAAGTGTTGTAAATCCTTAAAAATTCATTTTTCAGTTTGCAAACAGCCCACAGGTGGGGTGTTATTGGACCTGGTGATGCCTCCCAGACTTACTGTACAGAGATCTCTCTTTGCTAGACAGTACAACTGTGGTGCTCAACCTTCATATCAGGAAAGAAGACTATGCAGAGTAGGATTTCTTCCAGCATCCTTCGACAAAGACTGCAAATATTCAATATCAAAGATCACAAAAATGGAGACAATGAAGATGATCAGTAATAAGTTCTTCACTATAATTAATCTAGCTGTTCCCCTAATTGAGGCACTTCACTTGGGGATGTTGAATAAAAACCAAAATATTTTAGTAAAAATTGGTTTATTTTCTCTTTCTTGTACCTAAAGTTAAGCATGTAAAAACTTGTTAGATAACTTTCTGGAACTATATTTAGATAAATGACCATTGCATCCTGGATTTTCAGCTGAATGTCAAAAACCAACCCGGGGAGGGATAAAAAAACACAAACCAGCAGTAACAACAGGAACTTCACAATTAGAGGTAATCAGATCCACACACTTGACTGAAGATAAATGAGCAAATAATTTAAAATTAATTTTGGCTGCCTGAAAAGGTTTGTGAAAAGGATACTGAGAAAGCCTACTCACTTTTAATGCAATATTGAAGAATCAAATTCAAGATTTCGGAAAAAAATCTTGTTCAGTGAACTATTTCTCTTTAAATTGTGCTATAACGGAAATTAAATAGTTAAAAAATAAACTATGGTACATATACATGCTCATATAGATCTGTTTCTGGATCTGTATGATAAATATACAGAGGCTTACATATGATATTTATAGATATATCTTTTCAGGTGACATATATGGGGACATATATGCAGTAATGTCAGTTGAATCTAGAAAAATTCTGATCTGAAACTTTAAATCTTTTTTTAAACTTCCTCATTCTGCAGACAGGTTATTTCTACATTTTGTCTAAGGAATTTATAGGATATTTATTTTATTTTAATTCTAAATTAAAATCAATGTACATATTATAATTTTTAAAACTGGCAAAAAGAGACTACAAAAGGAATTGCTAATGTCTCATTTATAGGCGAAATTATATAACCTAATTAGAAATAATTTGGCATGCATTGGAAATTACCAATATGGATGACAATACTGCTTATGCTGAAAAGTGTCTAAAATAAAGAAAAGAAATAAGAAAAGTAAAAGCCATTGGTATTCTTTGTTGTTTTGATTTGTATTGATCTGCAGTAAACAAAGTAGTATATAAATTGATACAGTGGCATGGAGTGTTTTAGGAGTTTATTTCTTCATTATTTCATTTTCTCTGGTTTGCAAAACTTGTGTTTCTCAGACTGAACTCTCGTGTAACCTTATGTAATTAAAATCCAAACATTACCTTTTCTTTTAATAGTTAAGATACCCTCTTAAAGGAAGTGCCTATAAAATACCTAATAATTGTAATAAAGGTAATAATTTGATCATGGTGAAACATAAAGCTTTTCTCCTTTTATCTAACTTTGAAAAATCTGGATAGATTTTCCACCTTTGAAATATCCTTGTATTGTCTGTAGATGTTATTACACAGAGAGAAACAAATCCTATTCAGATCTCTTTTCTTGTACTTTCATATAAATTGTGTGACTTGAATAAAACCTCATCATTTTCAAAATATTAAACCAAATTTCCATAAAACTCTCTGTCACATTCCCATTCATGGAACTCACAAAGAATATTAAAGCAAAGTCACTATACAAAACAACAGAGGAGAAAATTGTATGTACTAGCTTATTCTGAAAAGTTGAGATAAAATAGAAAAGAAGATAGAAAGAAAAGTATATGCATCTATTATAGAAAGCAATTTATTTGATACTAAAACCCATAAAGAACTAATCTTTAAAAATAATGGCTATCTATATTGTTATGTCTGATGATAAAATTAGGCAGATATATTAATCCTTATGTATACATTTCTCTATATTTTAAAAAGGTTTGCAAAAAAATGACATAATTACCTAACAGTTTCCAAATTTTACAAGGTTTTAGTTTGTTGTTGTTTTGGGTTTGATTTTTTTTTTGGTTGGTTGGTTGGTTGGGAAGTTCTGAATTTTTTTTCCCCTGGTGAAATTTCTCCTCAATGTTTCCTGAAAGATTTGGACATAATTTCATGCTTACAGCAATTGTTCATGCCATATGTATATATGATTCCTTGACATAAAGAAGATATGTGCAGCACTATTATGGATCTGCTCTGGTTTCAGGTTGTTCCAAGCAACCTGTACTTAGGCCTGGTAACCTGGGTGTATTTATAGGAAGACATCAATATTTCTTTGACCTAATTTTCTGAGAAGAGCAGAAGACATACAAGGAAGCCTAAATTTATGACAGTTTGTGGAATTTGTGGTAGTTCAAGAAACATATTGCATTTAAAAAAAACCCACCCAACAAACTAACCCAACAAAAATTATCGTTATCTACAGCCAATAAACTCTATTTTTATTTTCCCTAGAAATAAAATACTTTATCAATGGAAGAGGAAAAAGACAGGGGCTGATTAATGGTGTAATCCTCACATAAACTGTAATTATCTATATTAGGCTCCATCTCTGTAGTACATGTGAGTCTAATAATTGCTAATATATTTTTTCCAGCTCTGGGAATTGCATTCATTTTCAGAAAGCAATGGAGCTGTACACAAAGAGGTGTTTAGGAAGACAGTTCTATTTAAGGAAAATATTCAAAACGTAAACCTTTAAAACTCCTATTCAGCAAGCACCAAACACCAGAGGTCATTAAGTTTCTCAGGCATCTACATTCACTAATTTTCTGCTTCAATTTGAAAAGCCATCAGTAATTCACCATGCAAATGCTCTTGGGAAAAGAAAAAGACATTCTACCACCTGTCCCATTTCAGAGAGTTGAGCTGTTTAGTGCAAAACTAAACTAGAACTTGAGTTGCATTTAAAATAGGGCAAGACCTAACTATGATTGTATTTTGCCCTCCCTTAACAAAAAATGACATATTACCTCAATGACAGTAATTTGAATAATTGATTCTGAACAGATCCCATGATTGGACTTTGGGCCTTAGTCTGCACAAGCAAGCAAATAGTATTTCACTATCATACTTTCTTTATCTCTTTATAGTTAAACTGCTATCAACATATTTTAAGTCTTCAACAGAAGACTCCACAAAATAACTTTATGCCCTGATAAGCAAAAAACTTTTCTGGGTGTTAGAATGTTTGGCTTATTGATTTTAAGTTATTAAATGGTACTTTTTGGGTATTACTGAGCTAATAAATGAGTGAGGTGAGGTGGTATAATGAGTTGCAGAAGCGATTGGAGATGCATGGGGCTGAAAGGCAAGTGTTCTGAAAGCAGTTACTGTGTCTCTTTTTTTCTCAGCTTTGATTTTGAAATCTTCACTGATAAGGACATGTTTGCAAGGTGTACTCTTCTGGGAAGAGAAGTAGAGGTCAATACTATCCAAAATTGAAAATCTGAGTTTAAACAAAAATTTTAAAGGATGACGATGGATTTACTGCTCTGTGATAGTCTTGCAAGTTGCCAAGAAAGACCAGTTTAAAAGAAAAGCCAAAGTAGTAAATGAATAGGAACTTGCCTGTCAGAAAATCCTGGTCAGTGTACTTAAATAAAAATTAATACAATTACTAGTTCTGCAGACTAGCAATGGTGAAACAAAATATGTGAAGCAAACAATTATATGATCCATTCTTAGAGCATAATGTAGACAAGTTTTGTGTGAGCCAAGCAGTTGAAAAGGGCTGAGAGAAAAAAGGAGAAAGGTAAGGTATATCAGCTGTAAAAATATTTCAATGAATCCACCACACAAATACATATTCAGACAAGAAGGAAAAAGAAATGTGGTCTTTATTCACTTACCTGCACTTTGAGTTTTAAATACAAAAAACAGCAACAGAATTTCATCTATGTGGTGAAAATACTTTCAAAAATAAGTAAATATTGGAAGTAATAGTGTGAAACTAGGCTTCATTAATAACTCATGCTGTTTGAACTTTATAATTTCAAAAATAGCTTATTTTGTCAAGTAACATATCTTTCTTTGCTTGAATTATATATTTTTTATTGTTAATGTTATATCTTTCAGCTTACTTAAATCTTTGAATTTTCATATTGCAGCATCATTTCTTGAAATGAAATTACTTTTACCTACAGCTAGCTGAAAAACCTGAAAGGTCCTTAGGGCTATGGTACATATACATTAATTCATGTTCTCTGCATCTGCAAAGCACTCACAGATATACTCAATTAAAAGTGATTTTGAATAAAGATATTTTTCCAGTGTTTTCCAGACATTTCATAAGCAATGAATATTAATAAAGACAAATGACAAACAAATGGAAAGGAATTTGTCATATCTAATGATATAAAATATCAAAATGAGTTTTTGTTTTGGGTTGATTGTACTTTTTTTTTCTGGATACTGAATTACATTCATTCATTTTTAAGACTTGTTAAAGCATACGAGAAATACATATAATTTCTATAACATTTATATTTGATTAATTGTTTTTACATCGTTTGCGATAACTTACTTTGAGGTTAACCTCAAATAATGTCAGATTATTAAAAAGGCATGCAGTGCTCTTTCAGAAAATGTTGATACCTCTTCATATTCAGGAAATTGTTTAACTCAGAACTGGATATCAATCTTACAAACACTGAAATGTTTGATCACATCTTTAGAAGAAAGAAACAATCCTAGATGATAAAATAGAAGCTGCTTAAATTTGTATAATCTTGGCACTGTCTCCAACATTATGAGGCAGAAACAGATGGAGGAGGAAAAAAAAGTACAATATTTCTGGGGAAAGCCACTCATGGCAGAGCAGACTAATATGGCATAAGAATGTCCATTTTCAGTTGGAGAAATGCCTTACTCCTTCTCTAGCATGGTCAGTGAATAATTACCTGCAGTATTCCTGGTTTGATATCTGTCTCAGTTAATTAACTACAACATTAATTCATAAAAAGTTAACACACAAGTGTCTTCATTTGGATGAGTATGCTTCTCTGGCTTAATTTCAAGCTTGTCTGGATGTTTTAAGTTTTTTTACTATAATGATAAAAAAAAAAAGAAGGAGGAATCAAACAGTGAAAAGATCATAGGGAAAAAATATGGAGTGAGGAAAATCAGAAGTAAATATATAGCTTTAGCATGAGGAAATACAGAATCTTCACCATGCCAATAAAAAAATACACTATATTGTAAATTTTTAAAGAATATAGAGGAAGTACCCTTTTTGATTCTGTGTAGATGTTTTAGAAATAGTGACTCTGAATGCTTGAATATGTTATTTGAATTTGTGTTTGAGACCAAAGAAAAAATTGCCATAGTTTAGGTGAAGGCAATTTTAACCTGATTTTCCAATGTTCAGAATGGAAATGTTTCGCTCCTTCTTATTGCCTCTTCCTATTCCTACCCACAAACACAGGGAGAGAAAGGGGTCCATTTGTTTCACATTCATCTGTTCTCCATATTCATGAACTCTATCAGATTTTTGGCAAACAAATAGTTTCTATTTTAATATTTTAAAGAAATTAAAAAAGAATTATTAACAAGTTACACTCAACAGAAGCAAAAATCCTTTATGGTTCACCAGATTCTTGTCAGAATTTAAAATGCCTTTTTGATTTCTATCAGCATCATAATGCTGATAGCTGGGCCTGTAAGAGCAGTAGGTGAAGTCACTGGGCCCCCAAACCAAAAAGAATGTAAAGAGAAACTTGTCATCCGAGCTCTTCCCTAAAAATGGAAAAATCAGAAGTTCTTGTTAGCTTTCCATCATAATCACTTAGCCCAAGGTAGGAACATTTACCCACTCTTTGAGTACTTTTAAGAGGTCGTATTTCAGAATTATAGAGAATTATGTGCATAAAATTATAATATTTGTAATGCCCACTACTTCTAAGTATAGAATTAACTGTCAGCTGCAGGTTTCTTATAAACTCAACTTCTTTGCCCCTATACCAGGTTTCACAGCTACAAAATAAGTAATTTTTTTCATATCAGAGATATATAATGTAACCTAGAAACTGAAGTTTCAAGATCAAGTCTGCAAAATGGTACATGAAAGAAACATACCTTAAATTTTGAATATTTGATTAATAGTACTTTAAATTACTGCTTTAAAGGGAAGCTACAATAGTTTTCTTAAAAAGCATATCAGTATTTAGGGAAATGTACTACACAGCCAAAGGTCTGCAAAGTAGTTAGTAAATTAATTTCCCATAAGCATCTTGGTGGATTGTGTGTGTGTTAGATCAATGGTTCATATGTTGTGTTCATCACTAACCTTCAATAGTTCTTGAAATAAACTCAAAGTGAACTGTTCTTGAACTTCCTTGATAAAATGTCATATAATTGCTCTTTTTTTTTTTTTTTTTTTTTTTTTTTTTTTTGCATTAATCCTGTATACAGTTACTATTCTAATTGAGTATAAATTGAAAGGGGAAGGGTATGGTAAATGGTATTCAGGTTTTAGATTAGAAAAATATTAGCCATATACTGTGCCAGCACATATAGCTAAATAAATGAGCTTGACGTAATTGTGTATACTTAAATGTAAGCTGCATAGGACATTCAATTAATGAAGCACATAATGTGAAGCATTAGCAGTACTAAATGATCTGTTTATCATTCACATCAAATCATCTTTTCCCATTAAAATGCTTGTATCCCATAATAAGTATTAGCCTCTTGTCTCAAAATGAAAATAGCAATTTACTGGCTTGCCATTATAATGTTAATGATAGCAATACTCTGGAAAGGAAAAATACAATTAAAATATGTATCATCCAGTGTGTTTTTCCTCTTCTCTTTTTGAATAAATACTGTTGTAGATAGCTCATATAGAAAAAAAATCTGATAAAATATTTTTTCTTTTTATGTTTCTTTACAATTTAATTTACATATTGATTATATAGCCTGAAAAATCTCCCAGTTTGATTAAGTAAAGGAAAAAATGCCTAAGAGTAAATTGATAATTGAAATTGGAGGATGTACTTTCATCTAGTTGTATTATTAAGCTGCACTGATTAGGTTTGTTTAGTAAGAAAAAGCCCTTTTGTCATTTTTATTAACAAAGACTCTAGCACATTCTGTCTTTTTACAGTATTCTCATATTTTTATGGCATTCTTATTACATTCTTCAAAATCAAACACTTTTAGAAGACTTGTTCAAACAGAAAATATAACAGAATAGTAAAGACTTATAAATTACTTGCACAGGGAGCTATGTAGTGTCTGTGAAGCTTCGTTTCGATTGGCTTTGTGTTGCTAGATGCAAATTGCAAGACAGAAAAGCTGTAGTCTGACATTTTTCCTTAAAGAATTTTTTGTCAATGTCTTTGTCTATTAATGATTCAGGAGTTCTCCTGTGTGTGAGAGAGTATGGACTTTTTTTCCACTTTCCAAAATGTAAGGAAGCTGTTTTTAGTGGCTTGCATTACATGTTCTTAATAAATATACACACCCTGAATTTGTTCTTTGAGGTTAATATCATAGATTATTATTATTATTGTAGTTAATATCACAGACTAGAAGATTTTTCTGGAAGAAAAATCTAGACTAGATGAGGAAAAAACCAATAAAGCTCAAACAAATTATTACACTTTAAAACATTTGAAACCAAACCATTTTTGTGGTATGGCATTTTGCTTACAGAAACACATTTTCTCTTCTCCATATACAGGATATACATATACAGGAGAACAGTCTGAAAGACAAGTATCCTAAGATATTCATAAGATCAGATTTTAAATATCTGACAAGACCGTGTCAGAGGAAAACAACACCAACCAACATTAAAAAAAAAAAAAAAGGAGATTTTTGGTACTAGTTATTTCTGCTGTTTATTTCTGAGATTTTTTTTTTCAATTTGAGAATGTAACATTTTCTTTTCTAGGATACACAGCATATCTGCTAGTCTCAATGGCGACTGAAGCTTATCTTGCTGTTTTGCTTAATCACTTCTGTTACTTTTTCCTAATTGTACCTTGTTGTCAACAAACTAAAAGTCTCCTCTTGCAGAAAAATCACAGAGATTAGCAACTTTCCAAAAGCCACTGTTGTTCTCTGCAAGAGGTCAGCTTCTTTTCTGATCTTCCAGTTTTGAGTTGCTACGTAGAACAGCTCCCTTTCTAGTACACCATGCAACATTTCTTCAGAAAGACTATTTTGATGTGATCCTATCAGCCAGCTCTCCTCTTCAATTCAGCATCTAGGTTTTTAATTAAATGCACCCAATTTTAATGAGAAAAACCTGTCCTTAGAAATCATAGAAAAAAAAAATCATGGTTGTACTTTTTGTAAGTAAATTATTCCCCTTCTCTTGCTATTCTCTTACTGTAAATGTAGAATGATGTAAATGTCTTATATGTTTACTGAAACTTTCATTCATTTTCTTCTAATATTCTGCACAGACAGAGGAAAAGGGAATTTAATAGCACTCTGCTTATCTGAATCATACCATGTCTGTAAAAAAGGATTTCACTGCAAATATAATTGAGTAGTTTTACAGACTTAGTACTACACAAAGCGGACAGTTTAATATTATTATACAGGATATCTCCTCATGTATTTTTTTTTTATTTATTCTCATTGTTTTGGTTTGATATCTTTATTTCAAGACTTTTCATGATGTCTCTTTCTTGAAGGCTCAAAATTGTTTTGAAGAAAATTCCCCGCTTCACAATGGACAATGTGAGTTTTGCTTTGCTTGGAAGTCCAGAACATCTGCCTGGCTATCATTTTGCTTCATAAGAATTGCATAAGAATTCATAATATTTGCTTCATAAGCCAGTAGGAAGTAGGTTATTTCTGTGTACAAAATATACCAGCATATTGGAAATCAATGATTCTTTCTCTGTAAAAGTTCATTCTTATGAATATATATGCCACTGTATGGGTCTATGTGGCATCATAGCTTGTTTCCTTCTTATTTGATGTCCAAATCATGAGGTAGAATATATGTTATCAGAATGTATTGCTGACCCAATAAATTATATAATTAAAAAAAAAAAAACCTAGGGGTTTTCTTTTTGAGAATTAGATTATTTTCTACCAAGTGTAAAACCTGAAAAGCCGAGTATATCCATTCTTATAAAACTTATCCCTGTGCTATACTCCAAAAAATAGGTAAAGATGAAAGATCTAAAGCTTTTGTAATAGCAGGGGATAATTTGAATGGAACAGACCTGGGTAATTCCAGGAGCTGAATCATGTATGCAACTGTGAAGACGAAAAGGGAAATGAAGAATACAGAGAGAACAAGCTCAGAAGAGAATTTATTCAAAATTTCTTAGAAGTGGTGGGAAGAAACTGCTCAGATTCAAATTTAGCTGTCAGTATGTCCCTGAGGAGGTGAGCAAAAAACATCAGTCAGTTATCAATGTGAAAAGCATTCTTTGAACAGTCTGTGATTACTGCTCTCTTTTCTTGACTTTATCATGGCCAGTATCCAATGGGAGAATAGATGACAACAACCTGATTGTGAATCATCCACACAAATGATATATAACTCAGAGGATAGCAGATGATCTTCTGCAGTATGAATTTTTGTTTCAACCATGAGCTGCAACTGTCATCAGCAAGTAGCATACACATTCAGTTCTGTTCATTTAGGCATGCAGAAAAAGAATTAAGATGCTGATTCCAGAGCTCCCAACCTACCGTGCCAGAAATTACCATTGTGCAAAAATGCTGATGAACTTTTCACACAACTGTGTTAGAGAATATCTTTTGAACAGGCTAGCTAATTCTTTTTAAAATACTTAGAACACTGGCAATTTTTCCCCTGCCATATTATTATAGTGGCAGACAACCCTCAGTGCCAGGAATGGACTTTTGATCCTTGCACCCTCTCATACCTCAGTCAAAAGAGCTGAAAAGCTTCCCATTACAATTTTCTAGGTGTTTGTACCTATACACATGGATCAAATTGTTTCCCAGCTTTCTTTTCAATTAGATGATTTATTTGCTCTCCTCTAGCCCCAGCTAAGTTTAAAATACTTAAGCTGATGAAATGCTGTTATTTCCAGTACTTAACATTTTTTCTTCTTCCAAATGTGAATAAGATTGTTAGAGGTCTGGGATCTCCTGAAATCATTACACATACAGCCTTCTCTCTCCTTCCTCAGCATCTTCATCTATCCTTTTCATTTGTTTTAATACTGACATTACCCATTGAAGAGATTTTATTGTAATTCATAGGTCTTTATTCTTTTCTAAAATGGTCTGTCAAATGAGCTTGTGAAATGAAGACAAACTGATTTTGGTTTAGTTTAGCAGTGCTATACTTTATTGGATTACTAGCAACCTTACTAGCCAATGCAGGTGTTTTTAAACAATAACCTGTCCTTCTCATTATTTAGAATCCTTAAACTTTATTAGATTTTAAGTCAGCCCTGGATTTTGATATTTTAAATAATTAAACCAGTTTAAAAAAATTAATCTTTGGAATATCTTGTAGTCTTGTATATTAGATCTCTAATAAATAAGGTTAATTAGCATCAGTGTTCTGAAATCTACTGGTGAATCAGTTTTTATTTTGAGATACTTGTGCATATTTTCCATGCAAGTGGTGAAGAAAAAAAAAAACTACCTAAAGATTCAGCATGAGTACAGTAATTTTAAAGCACTTCAGAAGACATGATAAACAGAACTGTTTTAATTATACAGACTAAAACTTGTTAACTCTTGAGATGCACCGATGAAAGACAAGTCCAAAAAGATCAGAATTTATAAAAAAAAAAAAGGCTGACAGATAAGGCTGAAAAAGGGTCTGACAGATGAAAAAGTTAAGAAGGTAAAATGAACTAAAACCAGAAAGACTTTTGAAATGGCAGAACAAGAACCAAATACTGATATTTATTAGTCCTTTATCTGAGACTGAACTAATGAAGATGCTACACTAAGAATTTAAAATGCTGGTTATGAATATAAACGGTTGCAGAATAAGTCTCTTCTAAATGAAAGTGCTCCAAGTTACTAGGTATGTATACTGAAGTGCACTGAGCATAGGAAGGAACAGCTGAAAAGCTAGTTTTATGTTTTTAATTTATTTTTGTTTTGTTTTTATTCATACAATAAATATATAAGAATACAGCATAACATTTTCTAATTTCTGTCATTTTAGAAGGGTGATCCAGAAATGACAGACTAGATATTCATTATTGAAAAAAGTAATAGAATCCAAATTCAGGACTTCATTAATAAAGAATTAGGCACTAAAAATATTATTAATGACAATCAATTTGGTTTTAAAGGAGGTACTGCATGTCACATAAAATTGTGATCCTCAGAAGCAATGGAAGAAAGGATTTCTTTTCTTATCTGTCATCTGAAAAAGATTAACTGCATATGTGAAAATCTGTACTTTCTGTGTAGAAAATAAATGTTAAGACATTACAGAAAAGAAATCTACTATATAACAATGAAGACTTCATACATAAACTAAATTAATCAGTTATTAATCATAATTCATACAGAATATTGACAGGTACAGCCTAAAAATTTGCCACTGAGTTTGCTCCAGAGAGATTCTGATTGCATCTATGAGGTCAGACCTAAAAGGCTACCTTAAATTTGAGAAAAATACTCAAATTAATTTTGTCTTCATTTTTCTCTGGCTTTTTAAGACACTAAGAGAGCTATTCAGAAGTACAAATTGCTTTGGTACCAATCAGTAGCAGATGGGAACTTTTTATGATCTGGCCAATTGTCCTCTATTCTTCCAATTTTATTTAACTACACCCAGTTACAGGAGAAGATACAGAGGTGTTCACTGAGATAATGAGAATTCCACTCCAATTTAAGAGTACTAGCCTTTTAATTTCGGTTTCAAAGATCTGTCATTCCATAACAAAGAACAAGACTTTCTTCAGATAAAGACGGTATCAAAATAAAACTCCCCTCTAATGTTCTCCTGTCTTTGCACACTAGCATTATTGCACAACTTTCATTTTTTCTTTTCACTGTTGAAATCTTCAGATAAGTACCAAAGACACATTTAGGTTACAAACTCCATAAAAAAGATTGCCACTTCTTTTTTTTTTTTCCTAAGGAAGTATTTCTTACAAACAAACACAAAAAGTATGGAGTTGATAAAGTTTGTAGTACCTTAAAAATTGCTAAAGCACCTGCATTGTTATCAGCAAGCATGCTATAATTGCTACAGCAATTTATCACTGTTAACACTGAGACTATTTTTATAAATACTTCTGAGACTCTTTCAGCTTCAACTTCAGATTCTCAGCTGATAGTTGGAACCACTGAGGGAGTGGATGAAGTGGGATTCTATTGTTTCACCTGAGAATCTGCCTTGAGAGCACAAATTGTATTGAATTCAGACTTCAAAATTGGGTTGAAAGGTTTTGCTCTATAAAATTTAGTTCACATAATGAAAACTGAAGAAGCAGTAATTGTGTCAGGAATCATAGGAGAAGAAACTGATAGAATTCTGAGTCATTGACAAACTACAGACCCTTTGCAAAAACAAAGAAATTCAAAGCGGTCGAGCTTACCAATAAATTTAGCCCAAATTTCATATTTTGATTAAACAAGATCAAATACCTAATCCATTTAAAAATATTTAAAGATGTATTGGTATTTAAGGTTTATATTTTTGATATACTTGTAAGCTTCACTGTAAATGAGTATTTCTATTTTCAGTTCATGATCCTGAAGCAAAAGGAATATAACACATTCTCATATACAGTGACTTACAACATCTTTATTTGTGCCTTTGTTTTCCTGATTGTATAACTGTCTTCTCTAAGGGGTTTCTATCCTATTTCTTACCAATCAGATTAACGTATTTCCTATTTCATCCTTTTAAAATAGTTTCATATATATTTATAGATATATAAAATTTTCTGCTTTTCTTGGACACTTAAGAATACAGAGAATACGATTTCTTAGGAATACAGAGAATATAATTTCTTAGGAAAATCATATTAGAATGCTTAAGTGAGGGTGCCTTCAGGGGTGCAGTGTTCAGGCAGGTCGAAAGGAGACAATCACAGCAAGAAGACATACAAAGTGCACATACTCTCAGAGAAACAGAAGCCAATTTTTCCAGGAATGACCAGAAGCTGGACGAAGTTTATTACAGCCCAGAGGAGAAAAAATATTGTTGAACTGAGGACAGTACCAGTGAACAGGACTCAGTGAATAGACTCAGGGTCCAGAGGGCAGATGTATGCATAAATTTCTTTAAAATTGGTTTCCCTATTTCCCCAAAGTTCCCTAACATTCTGTGTTTCTCAGTTTGAAACCTTTTGATTATAGCTTTTGCCTAATTGTTTGCAGCTTAAAATAATTTGACTGGTTCTGGTGTCCTCACTTTAAGAAAAACAACAAAACAACCCCAAAACTCTGGTGGGCAGAAAGTGGCGTCTTTGTTTAAATGACAGTTTCACTGCACCCTCCAACATATTTAGCCTGTAGAAAGTCCCAACAGCTTTGTACACAAAACTGTTAAGCATCATATTATCACTATATCTGACAGACTACTGCTTAGTGTTAACCTATTAAAAATGCACAGGAAAATCTATTAATTGTATCGTGTTTGCACCAGAGAAATACGGAGGCATTGTGCTCTAGCAACGAGAGGACAGGAAGAGGCTCTATGTTATTAGTGCAGAAACAAAGTGTTAACTGGATTTTACCTCCAGTAAAAATAACTCATTTAAAAGTGTCAAGTCTGGCCTTTCATTAATGATACTTTCACATTTGCTGAAAATCTACAGCCACAGAAGACAGCATGCTGTTTTCTGTTTGTTCTTTTTCATGACTTTAGAAATAAAAATTATATCCAATAGCTTTTATTTATTTTAATTTTGAAAATAAAAAATCATGAAATCAAGTACATTTGCAAACAGAATTTGCTTCAACAGTTTCTCTCTCCATAAATTCTTGGGGTTTTTTCTTACTGTCTTTTCTTATGTTGTCATCATTTGTCACAGGATGATCACAAGAACACTATTGTTATACCTGAAATTCTTAAGTGGTGTCCCTTTTAGCTACAATTCTTTCTTGAATCCCAAACTTTTGAATGAGTTAAGGTTGAGGAACTTCTGTGCATGAAAAATGCTATTTTTGTTACAATATTCAGTATTTGAAAGACCTAATTCTGAGACTGAAACTAGCATTATTTGTGAAAATTTCTAAGAATGTAATTTTCTAAATTAATGGGGCTTTTTGTGAAAAATTCTAAGAATCTCATTTTCTAAATTAATGTTTTTTCAATTGAACATGTGAATAATAGGATATATTTTTTTAAAGTATCATTGCTACAATCAGTTTTTGATGAATCTATGCAGGTCATAGATTCCACAATTTTTCTATGACTCCTATGTTCTAGCAACACTTGCATCCAATTCTTTGCCAAACTGTATGCTGGAGATTTAATGTACTTCTTAGTACATTAATAGGAACAAAATAATTGAAAATACCATAAAAATAAATATTTAAAAAATAAGCTTATCTATTGCTTTTTAATTTCTAATATAGTAATCTCTAATTTTACTACTTTTTTTTTAAGAAATCTTTATGTTTCACATTTAAAAAGTTATTGTCCTTCTAATTATCTGGTACTAGAACTCATAAAATAGTATCTATTAAGGCAAAATATTTGAATACTGTACTTGCTTTTTCATAAAGAAAAACATGGAATATACCACCATTATAAATGCTTATAGGTTCTTTAGACTAACGAGTGTAAAATTTCTTTCCCCTCTCAACCTTTAAACCTTCCTCTGAACTTCAGAGAATGAGATAACAAAACCCCTGGAGCACAAGATTTTTTCTTTTCCTAGCCAGTATCAGAAAGGCTGGAGTTTCTTTTGCTGGTTTCTTTGTCTTGTTCATGCTCCTGAAAAAGACAGTCCAACACACATTGAATTTGACACTTCACTTCAGGACAAATCTGTAAGTGTGGGTCTCTCTTCTATTCATAAATGCCTTGAAAATAAGTGGAGCTCCATCAAGAGTCAGGACTGGAGGTTGTGAGAGTGACAGCATGTTTTACACACACGCATGCCAATGTGACAACAAAGTCCATTTTTAGAAACCTGCAGAGAAACCTCTCTGCATCAGTGTCAAATTAGAGATACTGTTCTGAAACACTGATTATGACTGCATATTTAGCCTGTGTCAGCTGAAAGTATCTGACTTATCTATCCATCTATTACTGCCTGCTGCTCAAATGAATGTCATCTTGTCACTGGGCTCATTGCATTCAGCTGGAAGGTTTGCAGACTCTCAGCTCTGAGAAAGAACCATTATGGTGTTTATGTATGGCTTCAGTACTAGCACATCCCTTTTTTAGGAGTGTCAAATTTCTTAGCAATCCATTTTGTTGAACAAAATGTGTCTCTGAACAAAAATGAGTCGATTAATGAGCTTTCTATACCATTCTTTTAAGGTATAGCTCCTCAATGATTCTTTATGCCCTTATGAATGTTCCACTTCTATGCTTCCTTTAGTGTAACTCTGGCTGCTTTTGTAGTATTATTTGTTTCCAAAAGCACAGTTCTGTGAGAGAATGTGTTTGAAAAATTCATGTATAAGTGGCAAATTTTATGACAAGCTGAGGGACAAGACAGAATGATTTAGAAATACTTGATTTTATTTTTAACATACCATCTATAAATTAAATTCTTGTTCAATTAAATTAGATTAATGTCTTATAATAACAAAGTATTTTCTAGTAAGTCTGCTATACTTAAGATTACAAGTTTCTTGTCTCCAGGTTTTTCACACAGTGAACTCGTATTATCTGAAATTTATGGAGTGCAGATTTTCTTGGGTTTTGATTGGGTTGGGTTTTTCTGCTTTGTTTTGCCTGTTTATATGCATGTATAAATAGAAATTGCTAAAAATAATTTCATGTTTACATGTGCCTGTTCACACTTAAAAAACTTGTAGGAAAAAGCTGCTAGTCTGAATAAATTATTGAATTTTTCTATGTCATAAGTCACTTAAGTATTTAGTTTTTTGCTTTCTGAAAGTTGTGACAGGCTAAAAGTATTGTATGGATGATATAAGAAAGCTTACTGGTTTGCAAATATGAGTAAGATAAATAAAGAGATGCTCTTAAAAGAGTAGAACCTGGTAAGGTGAATGACATAATGTGATCAAGAGATATGCAAAAGAAAAGAAATAAGGGTATTTGTCAAGAGATTCTTTCTAGGCTCTGGACTCTATTGTTGGCCACCTCATTGAACCACACTCCTGCAGCACCAGATGTCAAAGAGGTGATACAATAGAGCAGAAATGTGCTTATTAAAGGTCATGATAACATTGCAGAGATGGAAATAGAAACATGAGAGCAGAACAGAGCCACGAAGAGAAAATATTTTTCCTTCTGGCTTCCATCTGCCACTGATATCAACTGGATTGATGCAAGTGGTTAAGGATTTATCTGTGAACAAGTATTTGAGGTCCCTATTAAGCATATTTATTAAACAGCCTTACTAAAATTAGACAACAAGAGAATAGTTAAACTAAAATTAATTCCTGCATCATTGAATGGTTAATAATTCAAATGCAAAAAACAGACCTTGAATTTGCTTTTGTTTTAGCACTGGCTTTTATTTTACTCTTTATTTGGCATTTTGATAGTTATGTCAAGAGTAGGAGTGTTACTAGACAGCTAGGGAGTACATGGAAATGAAGGAATCTCTAAGTTCTGGGAATACCTCTGCAGTTCTTTTCTGGGAGGAAATGTAGCCCACTACTGTATTTGAAATAGCAACTCCCTACGATTCGAAACAGTTTAGAAGGACTTTCCAACCCCTATATGTTTTTTTCTGTGCTACTATTCTTGAGCTGCTTTATAAACAAAAAGCCCATGATTAATTTTTTTTCTAGCATGAAAATAATTTTAAGGCTGATCTAGTAATCAGGGATGCTGATCTATTAGTCTCATACAAAAGTTGCTACTTTCATAAAAGACAGCATAAATCTTTTTACAAAGGCATCATAAACAAAGGGAGGGCTAAGAAAAAATTCCATCCATCCTTTATTGCATACAAGGGGAAATATAATGACAGAGGATACAGAAAAGAATGAGCCCACAAGCTGAAAGACAGAATTGGGGAGCAGAATGAAACCCCCATAATCAAAGGGATGAAGCACCTCTTCTTATGAAGAAAGGCTGACAGAACTGGGATTGTTCACCCTGGAGACAGAATGTTCCAAGGGAAAACTTATAGCAGCCTTCCAGTACATAAAGAGGGGCCTAGAAGACAGCTACAGAGAGTCTTTACAAGGACATGTAGTGATGGGACAATGAGGAATGGTTTTAAACTGGAGACTAAGTTTAGATTAAATATCAGGAAGAAATTCTTTACTGTGAGGATGGGGAGACACTGGAACAGATTGCCCAGAGAAGTTGTGAAGGCCCCATCCCTACAAGTGCTCAGGCCCAGCTTAGACAGGGCTTTGCACAAACTGGTCTAGTGAAAGCTGTCCCTGCTCACCACAGGGGCACTGGAACTAGATGATCTTTAAGATCACAGAGTCAAGGAATCATTTCAGTTGGAAAAAACCTTCAAAGTCATCACATTCAAAGTTTAATCAATGACTGTCTTGTCAACTAGACCATAACACTGAGTGCCATGTCCAGTTGTTTCTTGAACAACTCCAGGGATGGTGACTCCACCTCCCTGAGTAGCCCATCCCAATGCTTAATAACTCCTTGCATAAGAAATTATTTCTGGTCCCTTCAAAGACAAGCTATTCTATGATTTTATGAAGAGAAAGAAAAGTATTTAGGCAGATAGTAGTGACATTAAAATGGAAATTTTGTCAAGACAGTGAGGTTATGCTAGAATGTAGTCATGGTTAGTTTTAGAATTACTTTTTTCCCACCATTACGAGGAAAGGGAATTGACCAGTCTTATTCTAATTAATTAAAATTCAACATTTATCCAATAATTCAGATGGCTGGATGTAATTATATGTTTTTCATTGTTATGTCAAATGGATAAAATAAAGCCCATTCAGAGAGGGAAATGTTTAATATGCAAGGTACAAAAAGGAAGAGTTGTTTAGTAAACTGTAAATACTCTGAGGTATAAGCTCATTACTTTTGTTGCTATGCAAAAGAGCCCCACTAATTCACATTAATGACTTGGAGACTCACTTTGAATGACTGAATTTTATTATGAGACATTAGGTGAAATAAATGGTAAAACTCTCATGGACTTGCAATTGCAGTTTGATTGGTATCAAGACAAATGAGTAAGAAAAATAGCAAGAACTAATTACAAAATATCTGCTGGTCATTTTTATGATAGACAGTTTCATTTCAAGTATTTGAGGAGGAGTATAGACGAAACTGAACTAGGTTAATTAACATCTTATTAAGTAGAAAAAATGGAGCTAAACTATATCAATTTTAAAAACAAAATGGTACATTTATTTTTTAAACATTTCCTCATATTATTGAGATTGTTGGTTTTTTTCCCACTTTAATATAATAATACTATAAATACTTACAATACTATTACTACTAATAATAAAATTGATAACCATTATTTTGGCCACAAAAACATACACTTCTAAAGAAAAAAATGCTGAGGAATAGATACTGAGGCATCTTTGGAACTCTATTGCAGGCTGATTCTTTATTTTCACGGTGTTATTACATACAAATTTCCTAATTTCAGAATCACTCACCAGTTTGTGATTAGATGCAGCATACTAGCAACAGCACCATCCTTTTCTGGTGACCTTCTCTATTTTTCATTGTACTGTGTTTTACTTGATACAACAGGAAGAAACAAACTATTTTACATCCTTAGTTATTAAAAAAAAATTCACAAGATGTTTTTATACTTTCATTAATTGTAAATTTTCATTTGCTTATCTGGAAAAAATCTGCCAACCATTATAAGCCGTTGACTGCATGTGAAAGAATGTACAATTAGGTTTTGTACATCTTTTTCTTAATATTCTGCTTGCCATCTGGATCTGAATTTAAGGATGTTAAATTCTGTAGAAATTAGAGATGTACAAGGGGAAGGATATATTTCAAAATAAGTGGAGGAAAGAAAAATCACATGGACTAAAGGTGTCAGAAGATGAACAAATAAAATGCATGGGAAAAGGAGTGTAGCCACTTAACTAGATTAAAAAAAAAAATCTAGGATCTGTGCCCATTATCAGAAAGATGGAAAATTGGTTCACACATACAATTTCACAAAAGCAACTCTGTTTATCAGTATTCTGATAAGTAGCTTTTCTACATCAGCGGAATTAATTTTCAGGATTCTGGCAACTAACTTACATAGAATAAGGGATTTCTGGAGACTACATGTGAGAGAAATTCCAGCTTCTGATTTCAAGTAATTCTACTGGGGTTTCTTTGTCTTTGCTACATTAAATTAAACACGAAACAACAGATAGCAATGGTGCCGAACATTTTCTGTGGCAATTATTCGCCTACACAGAAACCCAGTTCCTGAAAGGATTTTAATGCTACTCTTCGTAGAATGGAAAGTTGGTGTTTTTTGTTTTATCAAAGAAAATAAAGCCCTGCGGTACCACTTTAGGTCCCTGCAGCTAACAATCTAACACTGAGGTCTTCAAATATCTCTAGCACAAGGGTATTGAATGTTCACTGTATATTTTTACCATCTTACACAGCCCCATAGAACAGTTATTGCTTTGTTGTGCTTAGCCTTACAGGTGTGCTCCAAATTCCATGTAAATGGCAAACAAAACTGTCAAGAACAGGTTGCAGGGCACTCTGGAGAGGAGGAGCAGTGACACAGGCCTGCTACCTTGCTCCTGCAGTATCCAGAAGAGCAATCTGTAGCTCAGGTGGGCTGCAAGGTGCCTCTCTGGAGCACTATTTTCCATGACACTGTTCCACAGCTTCCATAACAGCACCCTAAGGTGGACATCTTCATTATCTTCTCCCTTTTCAGTTGTAGAATACTCAGATTTTTTGTTTGTTTGTTTTAACTAAAAATTTATTTAAAATAAATAAGCTTTCTTGAAACAGAAACTTCTGATACAGACTGCAAAGCATATAATGTGATTACACTGTCATAATCAGTTTCTGGTTTTCTGACTACTTTGTCCTCAAATAAGTTGCGAAGCTTCACCAAGAATGAGTAGAAGAGACCTGCACAATCACTCAGGAGCTTGATAGTGAGTGCACCTTTACACAAAGTGACAGACCTTGAGCAAACATCCTTCTTTGAAGGAACATGGTGATCTGAAGTCTTGAATGACCTCAGTAAAGTGATATATTTGCGACTGAGTCTCATGTAAGGAGCTATTTTCAGTGCCCAGTTTCATAGATGCAGTCTGAAATAGGGTTTTTTGTGGAAGGGAGGATAGGTATCCAGTTACTAAAATTACATTATTAAATGAAAAAAAGAGAAGAATTGCACATTTAAGAGGTGTTAAAATAAATACAAATTAAATGAAATAGAAACTCTGATGTCAAATGCACAACATGCACCCCTTTATAAGGCATTTCTTTAAATTAGTCTAACATTAAATGAGTTAACAAATACAACTTGATAGGATGTATCCATCAGTTATACTAAACTGCATTCAGTGAGAAGTCTCAGCTAAGAAAGAGAGAAAGAAATAGAAAGCATATCCCACATTCCAGTGTATTGAAAAACACCCTACCCTCTTTACCAAATAAATCTTTCTTAAAGGCACCTTCTGACATTCACTGTGACAGAGAAAATAGCCATCAGCAACAACTGGCAGCCAAAGAATATTGAGCTGCTTTGAGTTGTTCTCAAGAGATAGGAATTCTAGCAAGCAAATCCTTTTACACTGGCTAAAAATGTCCATTTTTTTTTTTTACCTGTGATCACCAGATACTCAGCAAATAAATCTCTCCTGCAGCATCCCTCTGCTGCAGAGCTCAGTGAGGTTTTTTTCAAAGCATTTTATTTCTATTGACTTTTTCATACCTTAAAAGTTTAGTGACGTAGTGAAGGTGTAGTTTAGGCCTGAATTACTTCTTTATTGCTGCAAAATAAGCTGAAGTTTAGTAGCTCAGATCTGGTTTTCTGTGACATAAGAAATATCACACACCATTTCTAAAGATTTTGTTATCATTGCTTAAATGTCAGATCACTCCTTGTTAGAAGTCTCTGTAGAGGCTATATAGGTGTACTACAGTACTACTACTACTGTAAAATATATTTATAAAATAAATAATACTCATTTATAGATTAAGAAATGCCTATGGCTTAGGCAGCACTTCGTGAAAATAATAGACCTGACTAAAAATGCAGTGCTTCCAAGTAAAACTAGCACACCAGCTTTTGCTGGAGTGTGGTTTGAATAACAGTGAGGATGTGCAGGATATGACTAGCTGTTTGCAAGCACAAGCTGTGACCGTGCAGCCCAATAATAATTGCCATGGCTATTAACAGGCCATAAGCTTTGTACAGAAATTGCTAACCATCAGGACTGAGGCTTGTCAGACTTGGTCTGTCTGAACATTTCTTTAACTTACAAATTTGTTTCACTGTGAAAACAATTTCTTCATTTGGCCAGGTATTTATGGCTAAATAATTTTACTTTTGTTTATTTTTATGTGGTGAAAGCATGATTATATGGAGGCTAACAAGCAGTCATTCTGCATAGAATGGAATATTTCAACTCCAACACAACGCAGCAGAGAAATGCAGACCTGGTACCATAACTGAGGCTTTGAGAAGCGGAGACAAAGGATGTGACAGAGGAGTTCAGGCATGGGATAATCAGGGATGTAGCACAGATAAAGAGATCACACAGTAATATAGGTTTCTACTCGTGCAAATAAGTAAATTAACAATGTCATTGCAATTCCCAGGAATGTTTACAGTGTCTACCATGGCTGCATATGCATTTATAGGATCTCTAATGCCCTTACAATCTCTAATATTAAACATACCTGGATATAAAATATGATACCATAGATAATAATATCTTCTTAATGGCATGTATTTAGGAAGATCTTGACCTTCTCTGATTACTCAGTATTTTTTCTGTCTGCTAACTTCACAAGCTTCTGGGAATGTTTAAACTGGGTAAACAGTTATGCAGAACTTGTGCTTAAAGATTCTGGTTATGCTTCAGTAATCTAAGAAATCAAGTAAAGTTATTACAGGATCTTATCTATGTTCAGCTGTTACAATATAAAGTCCAACTTTAAATTATTTGTTTTTGGTTAATTTGCCTGCATGCAGTATAATAGCAGGAAGCTTCTGTTGGAATCTGAAATCTATTCCAGTCTGAATCTAATTAAAACCCAACATTCTTTAACTGTGATGGCAAAATAACTTTATTTTCAGGGATATATTTTCAAAGAAGGTTTTGAAGAACGTTATTGTAAAAATAGATACCTTGGTGAATATGCAAATTTCTTTGCATGAGAGGATACCAGCTCTGTAGTATACATGTAAATGTTATTTGTGCCATCCATTTCCAGCTATGCAAAGAAAAGTAGAGATAAGGATTTGATTCTTCAGGAAATAAAGTATGGTAGTTCTTTTAAAGAAGTACAATAATTTCACATTAAACCCAAAAAATAATATTGTAAGGTGCCTCTAAATTATGTGAAAATAGAACTGTCTTTTTAGATTCATGGTCTTAAAAGAAGTAGAATTCCAAATTATTTTAGAAAATTTCCTCTGTTACATCTACAGCTCTGATTTGCAGGACTGAGATGTTAAAAATTGTAAATTCTTTCATATGTTGTGCTACATTAATGCTCCTTTTTTTTGTATCCAAAAATATGATGAAGGGCAGCTTAGTTCATAAATAACTCATTTTGCATTCTCCCTCACTAAATCTCAGTGATATGTTTTGTGTACAACACAAAAGCATACTAGAGAAAAATAATGAGAAAAACATTAATAATTACACAGATGACAAAAAGAAGAGAATACCTGTTGCAACATGAAATGAATTTTTAAAAAAGCTTAGAATACTGGAATTCATCCAATCGCATAAAAATATGCAAAAAATTATATAATACACAAAGGGAAAATAAAAAAAACAATAGCAATGATTTAATAAAAAATTAGTTCTTAAACTGAACAAAAAGCAAGAGATAATCCAGTTACCGAGACCTTGACTTTATAGAGTATTATTCAAATTACAAATAAATGCTTTTAATTAGTTTCTTTCTAATTTCTTTGCACAACTCTCAAAAAGGAGGCCTCTGTATCTTATTTTTGACAGTAACAAAGCTGTATTACCATGGTAATAATTTGATTTGAGTTTTCTGTCATTTCTTTAAACATTTTTCTTGTATAGATCTGACTTATGAGTCTTGTTATTTTAATTACTTTATGCGAAGTAAAAAAAAAAAACAACACGTGGGGACATATACAGCATTTAACAAAAATAAAGACATAACTGCTCCCTATCCTCGTTAGTCCAAAACAGCCACATAGCTCTGCTTTAGTCATTGCCCAAAAAAATTATTTGGAATGTGTTGAAGTGTCTGTGACTCTGTACAGTTTCTACCTGGAGACCTGCATATCAATTTTCAAGCTTTACCATACTCTTCAAGAAAGTCAACCTTAACAGCTTACCAAGGATGCTTCCCTAGCCTTTAGCTTTATTATCTTATTCAACACTCTACTTTCTATTCCTTACATTTTCTTCCTGACACTCCACTCTTTTATGACCTTTTTTCAGAGCTATTTACCTTTGCCTGTCAGTTTAGGTTGTTCTAGAATGGATATTTGAGACACTTCTCTAATAAGCCTACTCTCTTCCAATGAAAGAGAAAAGAAAAAAAGCAAACCTAAACTCATTTATTAATAACACATATAAAAGAATTAAATTTTGCAACCAAGCGCATAGTAGAATAAGTTCCTCTTTTTTTTAGCAGCCTTTTTATGAAAAGGCCGATATTTATCCTTCTGGTAGTTATGCTTCTAGGAGGCTTGCAAAACTAATATAAAGAAAAAAGTGTTTCTTTTATTCTTATATAATTGTTGTACAAACCCTTTCACTTGTTATGTTTAATGCTTCTACCATGAAGGAAAATCAGAAAGTATGATCTTCTGTTTTAATCTGCTTTTTTAAGAGGCAAACAATGAAAAATAGTGGCAAAGGTCACCCTACTTCAATATAATATTTTTGTAGTACTATTAAGTAGTTCAGTCACAAATCAGAGAATGTAAGAGATTGGAGATGGCTTACCATTACATAGAAAGTGTCAGAAGATATATTTTATAGAGTTTTAGGGAATTTTGTAATGAGAATACTTTGTAAAATTATTTATAAGTGCAGCAGAATAACAAGGAATTTCTCAAATTTTATGCCAGGACCCAGAAAACTCAAAAGTTTATAAATAGATCCAAAATACCAAGGGTCCTGGCCTTTATAAATCTCACTGTAGCAACTAATTCTACTTTGGAATATTTTAAATAAAGTGGCAAACTTCTTTAAACTGCTTTGGGAGTCCTTAGAACAAGAGGAAAAATAGCATAAATATATAAAAGTATGCTTTCTTGATAACCATCAAACTATTACATTTTGATTTTTGAATATAAAAAAAATCTAAATCTAGTTTGCTGGAAAGTGGGAACAGCTGAATTTCTGGTTGCTAGCAGTTGTTTAAAAAAACATACAAAATTGAGTAAACGTGAAGAGAAAACCACAACATTCCTTTAATGAGAAAGAAAATGGAATAAAAATTGATGAAGTGGAAGCTCTTCTAGTAAAATCAAAATTTTTATGTTGATTTTGAAGTATTCTTGGTTTTGTGGGTTATAAAGTTTTCTAGGAATAAGAATCTTTTAAATAATTTAAATATTTTTGAAGATAAAATTGCAAAAACATTTGTTGTTCTCTCTGTCCACAAGTGGCTGCAGGAATAAATCAATGTATAATCCTAGTTCAGAAAAGCAGTTATGAAGAATGTTCTATATTTAAAAATAAACATATGAGATCTATGTGCTACAAAATATTGAAATGTAATGCATCATAAATATGTGTGGTATTTTGAAGGTCAGCAGGAGTTAAGCTCTTAATTCAGTTAAGTGCTTTTGTAAAACTGGTGACTATGTGCTCCCCAGGTCCATGAGGATGCAAAAAAAATCTTATATATTCTACTATTTAACTGACACAAAAACCAGTTTGTGAATATCATTTAAAATAAAAAGAATTAGGTTGTTTGCACAATAAAGAACGACACATTTACCAAGATATCTGTAATAGAATTCACTCAGGTTTTATCAGCACAACAAATTCCTACAAAGATGGCGGAGTGTAAACAACCAGCAGAATTCCCATTGTTATAAAGTAAGTTTCTTTAAAATGTATCATTTAGGTCAAAAAACTGTCTCTTGCAGGCAGGATGAAGTATGAAGAGAAAAGTGGTTATGATATCTGTACTTGAAAATAGAATTGTTTAAATATAGCTTTATTGTTACACTGTTTTTGCCAAGTTACTTGGTTAGTTATATAGGGTAACATCTATTTTTGTGAAGGCCAAAAAAAAGAGTGAAATCCCCAAAGATCCCTTTGCTTCCTTCCTCTGGAAAAGAGAATGAAGAAAAGAAAATATAGGGTCTTCACTTGACAATTCTGTGCATGTTCATTTACTTTTGACAGATATTAAATATCTTGATAATAACTTTTAAACTGAAATTTGCATTTACTTGCTTTTTTCTGCTTTACAGTTCTTAAAAGTTTTAAGAATTAAAATAGAATGATTGCTGCTGCATCAAAACATTCAGAACAGGAGACTGAGTTTTATGGTTGACAACAAAAATATCCACACAGACAAATTGCTTCAGAAAAATCTATGGATTTAAAAATTATGCAGAAATTGATTGGGGGATTAGTTAATATTCTAACGTCAACCTTCCCTTAGATATTCTTTCTAAAATATTTGTCCTTGAAAAAAAAAAAAAAGTGTATGGTCACCTATAGCAAGAGGTATCTTCCTGGACATTTCCAAGTTTTTGATTTTATGCAGCACATCAAGGTACTGATAAATCACTCGTGGGTTCCAAACACCTTCAATGCACCTTCAGCCTGATCTGCAGTGCTCAAGCTGTCATACTCTGAATCCCTTCTGGACAGAGCTGCCAATCATGCTAAACCATGTGAGCAGCTTAGTGACACAGACAGATGTTCACTGAGAATGGGACAGAGACCACCAAACTCACTCATTTATAAATTTAA
This sequence comes from Prinia subflava, assembly GCF_021018805.1. NCBI lineage: Eukaryota > Metazoa > Chordata > Aves > Passeriformes > Cisticolidae > Prinia > Prinia subflava. The sequence goes on along the minus strand of NC_086253.1, from coordinate 20,155,708 downwards.
CAGGATTGGAATATAGGACTTCAATGTGACAATCTAGTTCATTTATCTGGTAGTTTCTTTCAACTGTATTTTTAGAAGATATTTTGCAAACAAATTATCTCAGCCCTTTTATATTGCTACCACCAAACCAGAGGGAATACACTTAGCCCCATTCAAGCTTTCAAACTCAGCATTCTTCATGATTTTGTGGTAGTTCAGAAAATAGCTTTTCATATTAAGCTCTGAACTTTATTTCTCAAATCTTCTTTCACTTGGAAAGAGACATGACATTGAGGCTTAAACATAATAATTTTAAAAAGAAGGAAACTCAGAAAAATTAAGTACTTTAAGCAAAACCTGAAACACAGGAACGCAAGAATTTAACAGCCTACAAAACAAAAACAAAAACAAAAAACCCAAACAAAACTAAAACAAAATGAAACAAAACAAAACACCAAAAAACAGAGACAAAAGATCATAAATATTTACATAGGTATGATTTTCATTTCAATAAGAAATACCCAAATGTTCTTAATAACTTCAGCAAAACCCAAAAGCAATAAAATATTTTTATCTGTGCCTGTGGTAAGATCATGGAAAAAAATGAACAAAATAATAGCAGGTATATATATAATCAAGACAAAAATATAAAATCACTGTACTTTTAAACATTTTTTTTAGTGAAGCCTAGTTCTGACATTTTCTTCAGTTATAAGTACGATATATTTGATAAGACATCCTGAACTAAACTGTTTTCCCCCAAATGCTTTGCCAATTACCCTTTTTGAGGTATTTTGGCTTTTTGAGGTATTTTAACTTTTGGAGACAGTTTGCAACACATATCACAGGAAGAATAAATACAGTTTCATGTATTGTTATTAATTTTTTATTTTACATGATAGTTTAAAGAGTAAGTAATTTACATGTTCCATTTTCTGAGACAAAGATAAGGCAAACTCCAGTGAGGAGCTTATATCCAGAAATGGTGAAAAATAGATCATTTTAGGCATAACACTGAAGTTGGACTTTCAGATCCAGGGATAATATTTTTCTTCTGGGAATATCTCTTGGCTCTTTAAACTTGTACACAAAAGTTAATCTGTGTGAAAAGTTGTATTTGAGTCTGGAATGGTTTCATTCCTTAAAGAGAATTTAGCTGTTTCTCAGAGGGCTAGAAGAATCCATAAATTTAAATTTTCTCCATATATGTGGAAGCACATATTAAGCACACAGGTGTGAGATACAAAACCGAAATATTTGAATCTTCAGCAGGGAGTCACCTAAATTAATGAATACCAATTGAAAAGGAATGTCTCCTTTATCTTTTTCCACTGCAGAATTTTTCCTCCTCTAGCAGTAAAAATTTATAAGGATTTAATAAGTAATTCGGTAATCACAATATAAATAACTATTTCAGGAAATAAAAAAAAAAAAAGAAATTTTGAGAAACTGGTTAAATATCTCCTATTTTACAGTGAAGACTTCCAGGGAGTTAGAGAGAGTAACTGCTCTATCATACTGGACTGTTGTATTTTGAATAGAACATCCAATAATGGGGAGAAAGACTTCATGAAATAGTCATCATGTTATTTCATTGAAGAAGGGAGACATGCACTCCATTAGTCCTTTAAAATTTTTCTTAGATGCAGTTATATGAGAAGAAATTTAATCTGCTTTCTGAATTTTTATCCAGTGAGTCTGTAAGATTTTGCTACCTGTATTATTTTATTTCAAATAATTCTTTACCATAGAATGGAAAAAGAAGTCATTTTACTGGGAAAGACTGATAAAAAAATCACTGTAGATTTTCCCACATAGTGGGATTTTTTTCAGCAATGTCCAGAAAAATTTAAATTTCAATGTCTTCATACTGGATCTGTCGATTCTCTGATGAGTGGTTCAAGTTTCCAAACTAGTGAACACTGAGCTGATGAATGATTACTAACCATAATTCACAGGACATTCTAAGATTGACAGTAGGTGCACAACTCTGGATGTGAAGTGAATGGAAGGAATCACAAATTTTAGCCCTTCAATTGAATGACTTACCTCTCAGCAGAGAAAGAACTCAGTATTTTTAAGAATTTGAAAAAAAAATTAAAGAAAAATTAGAAGTGCCTTTGGAAAAGGACTGATTCATCCAAAGCCAGGTAACAGTTTTAAGCAAGTATCAAGTGTAGGGGAATGCTTACATTACCATTCTAATTTTTGTTTCAAAATAATTTTTAACTTTTTAATTACTTTTTGTTCACATATTTAACTATTAGCTTAGAAGCTAAGATTCAATCTCAGTTTGGGTTTAAAAAAATGCTCAAATAATGACAACTTTGCCTTTTTTTCTCTTTTCATGACAGCTAATCTCTTAGGATTAGAAAATTACTTTTTGCTCATTTTTAGTTAAAATAATACATTTTTTGATATTAATCCTCTGCATATTCACAAATGCTTATTTTTTATGTTAGAACTCAATCCCCTAGAACATACTGTCAATAATTACAACAGACAGAGTGTAGGAAACAATTTATTTTCAAACACAAATGAAACAATTATTGAAGCAAAAGAGTTATATGCTATATCTGCAAGGAATGCATTTACATACTTTCATTTCGAGAAAGAGGCTCCTTCCTTTGAAATGGAAGCAGTTTTCTAACTTAAAGTAGGTAATTACACACTCCATTAAACAAGTAATTAACAGATTACAATTTAAAAAAAAAAACAACTTGAAAATGAGCCATTGAGATGCTAAATGTGAAGCACACTGTTATAATTAGCATAATACTTTTTGAAATGGATTAACAAATACACAATGAAAATGGAAAAACAATCTATTTTTTCCTTGCAAATCATAAGCAACAAACAGTATTTTTTAAGTCAAACAATATAATAGTATAAGAACCTAATGCAAATACCTCTTGCTAAATTGTTTACTTAAATAAATAAATAAATAATCTCCTAATTCCCTGGAGATATAGCTAAAACTTTTGGAAGATTATTACTGTGTACGCATCATGCTGGGAGCATTCATTATGTGGAAATAACAAAAAGGTCAGATGCTGGGGTTTCACAAGCAAATATGCTTCTCCTATTAGTTTGAAGATGCATGTGAAATTTTACCTACCACGATTCTAAACATCAGGAAAAGCTACCATAATGACAAACACTATCCAATAATTTATACCTTTTTATTTTGTACACCTGATGAAGTTTCTCAAATAAAGGTTAATAAACCCAGATAGAGTAGTGAAAGGCATGAATTGGTTTATGAACTAATTTCTTCAGCTTCTTCAACCCAGCTGGCACATACTGGCCACCTGTCTATTCCACCAGTACAAAATGTGTGCTTTTCAGCTGCTTGTAGAAATGTAAATTTTACTTCAAAATTAAGGAAATGGACTTTGATAGGAGCCATTTTCTTTGTATATGGTCAGAGTATTTAATCTTCTTTATAGTTATCTCTTTTTATTTGGTGAAAATATAAACTGTAGACAAGAAGCAATCAAGACAGAATCTAGTTTAACCTCTTTTTCACAGGTATTTAATCTAGCTGTTCTCTTGAATTCTCATTTTTATCACCATTTTCCTTCAAAACGGTACATTCTTCTCCTTCTCACTCACAGGAAGATTTTAATTATTCAAACATTATTTTCAAATGTTCTTTCTTCCATAAAAAGAAATTACTAGAATAAGTACTAATACCATTTCCATTATTTTCATTAAATCAAAAGAATTATCATAGGAAGTTTAAATCAGAAAGGCTGTAGAAGGCAATTAACAGTAAAAAAAAGCCTTAAAAATTAAAATTTTAATAATATAAAGTCCAAAACAAAACAAAATATTCATGTTCTGTCTTTTTTTTTTTTTTTTTTTTTTTTTTTTTCCCCTATGAATTCATGAATCCAGCTACTGGCAACCCAGTCTTCACTTATAGGACCTGACAATCAGAGCCCATGGCAATGTGACTGTGCAGGAGCAATGTTTTACTGAATGCATTAATGTCATGATAAGCTGAATTACTCTCTTGCTAATGAAGTTGACCTCTTCTGGTGTTATTGCTAACCAGGACACTAAAGAATTTTAAATATCCAAGAATCACTCAGGCCTTAATTTGCACTGAAATAGAACAACTACAAAATATAGTAAAAAATTGAATTACCGTGTAATACTGAATCAAATGCAGTATCTGCGGGTAAAGGAGACTGCAAACCTTACAAAAGGGAATTGGTGTAAGAAAAACATATGACACATCAATGTGATGGGTTACTACCACATACAGAATACTAATTTCTTCTATTTGCATTTACCTAACAGGTTGTTTTGAGGAAGCACCATCTCATATGGTTGAAGGAGGAGGGTCATGAGATGAAATCAGAATGGTAAAAACAGTTACTATTCCTCTGAGTATCAGCAATTGCTGTAACTTCTTCAAGTGAATAAAGCCCTCCTCTGTTTCTTTCTTAGACATCTTTCCCTTCCTTAAACATCTTTCTTGGTCTTAATTATTATCATGGATGGTCCTTATTGCATGATCATGCATGAGAGCAATAGGAATTTAAAAGTTGGGGTTTTTTTTCATTCTTCCAGGTATGATTGAAAGCTACAATATAAACATGAGAATGCATCTATAAATGTACTGTATTTTATCTTTTTTCCTCTATGGAGGAATCATTTGTCTGAAATTATTAATTTCTACCAAGCTCCAGGAATCTTAAGATTCTGATGAATATGATGAATAGTTGAAACTAATTTCATAATCAGTTTGAATTTAGTAAAGATAAAAGCCTACATATAAATACACAGAAGTGGCAGCCATAAAAGCCTACATATAAATACACATAAATGGCAGCATAAGACAAGTTACTTGGACTGATATCATATTGTAAAATGTCCCATATGTGAAACTTCTGGCAATTTGCATTTTTTGTTGTTTTAAATCTACGGATGTAATTCTGGGCTTGTTCCATTCAAGTAACTTTCTTTTTTACTATTATTTATTTTCTCAGTAAATATAGAAAACTGTTCTGGAATATTGTTAGGCTGATTGTTTTCATTAAATTCCTATTTAAAGAATCTGTTTTCTAGAATTATTCGATTTCTGACAATTTAGCATCAAAAAAAAGCAATAAGTCTTATTCACAAAAAAAATTTTTTAATATGAGTTTCAATGACACATAAAATGCAATACTTTTTCCCACTTATTTGAGATATAACTTTATTGGACATGGGTTTATTTATCCTGAAAAGAGAGATATACAGATATTCTTAAAATTAGGACTCATATATTACCAACAGCAAATAAATGTCCAGAGTTCATAGTGTTTCTTTATAAAACAAATTTTAAAAAAAGTATTTTGCTACCTACATTAGACTTCCTTATTTTGATTTCCATTGTAATTTCAAAAAAGGAGAAAAAACTTAATAACATCACCATTAGACTAGCAATTAAGTAAATAGTGACTGCAATGGTCAGTCTTATGTTTTAAAAGCTATTGCAGGCAAAAAAATTAATCTAGAAAAGTGCTACAGAGAGCCAGCAATTCTGATCCTCTTTCTGCAACTGTTAAAGACAAAATCCCTCTCACTTCCTATCTGTAGATTATTTTTATGATTAGTCCTCTTTTCAATGCTGTACTTTGCTGTATACTAACTAAGATGTGTGTGCAAAACCATATGAAGAGATTCTACCTAGAGCAGCTAACAAAGCTAATAGTTTTGGAAGATAAACCAATGCAAACTCACATGACACTAAATCTGATTATCTTTTAATACCCATTTCTTCTGTGAAAACAAAACACTTTAATAATTGACCTTGTTGCAGACTTCAGTGTAACTCACAGTCTTGCTTCATGGTCTGAGAAAGCAGCTTTAGAAGCCCAGTATAGAAAGATAGGTTTTGGAGGAACTTCAAGGTTTTTCTATTCGAACAAAAGCAAATAATTTCTAAGAAAGACAGGTAATTTTCAAGAAAGATGGAAATATTTTCTTTCACAAAATTTGGAAGAAATAGAAGGAAAGGCAGAAAATTCCTCTTTTTTTCTTGTACAATTTTCTAGCATAATGTTCCTTTCTATTTTAAATGAAACTGTAAAAGCTGTATAAGTAATTGTGTTAGTTTGCAATGGAAGTCGTAACCAAAAGTATGTGTTCTATTGCCAACTGTTAAAACCAGGTGGGGCAGTATTCCTTATTGCCTAGGCTGGGTACGGGTATAAAGTCTCTAAAGATCTTACCACATCTTGATATCTAAATAGAGTAATTTATTTATACAAAAGCACATATCTGAAGGCATAAGAGTTCTGAGAGCGGCCTTATTTTACAACCAATTACAAACCTAGGCAAACAAAGTCTAAACAAGACAATAACTAAAGCATAGAAATCTTAACACATACAACTCTAATGAAACAGCGAACAAAGCATAAGATTCTTAACAAACAAAGCTCTAATAAAACTATAGACAGAGCATATAATTCACAGCCTCAGGGTAAAGCAACCTCTTATTACTGTCTGCATTTTCAATCTCTGGGATCACACTAACAGAGAGGAATCGATCACAAATTTCAGACAGGGATCTCAGCCACAGGGATCGTGGTAACAAAAGGGACCCCGAAATTCTAAACTCACACAGAGCCCTCGGCCACAGGGACGCAGACGCAACGGGAAATCCCAAACCGCACAGAGCTCCCATCCGGGGGATCACGAGGGCAGTGGGGACCCGAGCCGCGCAGGGTTCCCGAGGGCAGTGGGGGCCTGAGCCAAACAGGGTTCCCGTCCGGGGGATCGCGAGGGCAGATGGAGGGTCCGAGCCGCGCAGGGTTCCCGTCCGGGGGATCGCGAGGGCAGTGGGGCCCCAGGATCCCTCCCCACACAGAGTTCCCGATTGTCCCAACCAGTGCACTGGTAGCAAGTGCTGCAGGGGAAAAAGGGGAGACCCTGGGGCCCAGGTCCCTTGGAGCGGGGACCGCGATGTATAATACCTTAAAATCCCGTCTCGGCTCCCTGTCAAGGATCGTTCCTCAGGTTGCAGAGAGTGGAGGTTGGATGGATGGATCGAATTGATCAATCAATCGATGCCTCCACCTCCAACCCTGAGGCTTTTTATCCCAAATTGCAAAATGCATATTCATATTTTTTATCTACACACTAACCAATCTAGGTACAATTCTAAAGTTCGTAAAACTACGAAAAACAGTATCAGAACATACGCACATAACATATCTATTAACGCAAAACACTATCTTGCTAGCCTGAAGTTCTATCTTGTTATTGTAAAAAACCTCTATCCTATCATATAGGAAAAACTCTGTCTTCCCTACATAAAGTTTATACGAGTTACAAACAGCAGTCTACCCTATTTTTGTTATGTCTTCACTCTATCGCAAGGCCTGAAGCTTGTTACCTCTACCCTAGCAGCTAGGCACTTTGAAAAGGTTTAAGGCTTAAATTTCTACTTCATGTGTGTGTGGCTTTATATACTTTAATTTTTCCCAAGGTTTTAGCTCAATTTCTCTATTTTTCATTTTCTGTGGAGGATCCATGGGAACATGGACTCCAACACCTTATCTCTTCCACAACCCATCCTCCTTCCAAGGGCTTATCTTCTGTTAATGGGCCTTTGAGGATCACTGCATGACTGACAAAATTACATCATCCCATTGTGAGACGCTCCACCCAATGGGAAGAGCCAAGCATTCCTACCTGGATATAATCTGTCGTTTGGAATAGCACAGCCAGCCCCACTGGATTCCCAGAAGAAGTAGACCTTTCAACTCCACTACTAGACCTTCAGAGGAAAACTACACCCTTCCACAGGATCACTGCTTCTACAGAACCACATCTGTCACTCCAGGAGGACTGCAGCAACTATTTAACTGGACTGCTACCAACACCCTGACCAAAAGGGTGTCACATTGTATTCTGATTCTGTCACTGGTTTTGTACTGCATTCTATTTTAATTTTCATATTAGGCTGTATTATTTTCTCTTTTTATTTTTTTAAATTTTATTTATACATACTAGTAAAGAACTGTTATTCCTATTTTCATATAGATGCCTGAGACCCCTTAGAGTTCAAGACTATAATAATTCAGAGGGAGGGGATTTACATTTTCCATTCCAAGGGAGGCTCCTGCCTTCCTTAGCAGACACTTGTCTTTCAAAACAAGACAGTAATTTATTTGTTGTAGGAGAAGAATATTTCAGTTCCTTAAAACTTGACAATAGGAAAAGTCTGTGATCTTGATAAATAGCATTTATCAATTTATCCAGTGGGAAAATTAATTTTGCATCAATTTGAAAGAAATACACTGTAATAAATTTAGCAAACAAGGCCATAAAAATCATCAATATATTTGAAAATAAACCAGTAAAAATTTTATTATGTTGTTCCTTATTTTCTTCTAGATTACACTACCATATAGTTCCCTCTTGCTAGAAGCAACCAAAATCCAGTGGAGTCCACAACACTATCAAACTGCAGGGTTCATTCCAAAAGGAACAGAACCTAGACATTACTTTCAGATTAATAATTATTCTTTCATTGTTGTGGCTCCATTAGATATCAGAAGCAAATATCTTACTCTTGCCAGCTACTCTAAATTTCTTTTATTGGACCCTGATATATATTGTTGTATCTTCTAATGAGGTTCCAGAATGTCAGCTTTATCAGAGCCAGACACACAATAAGAAAGTGTAGTAAGTTTTCCTTTTAGAAATGTCTGGCATCTCTTCTCTTTTATCAGACTGCAGCCTCAGGTGATCTTAGCTGAGCCATCCTTCCCATAAATAGTAATTTCTTATGATTCTGCAATTAATTTTTAGTCTTGAATGATCCAAATTCCTTAGTTAATGGTTAATAAAATCTGCCAGGTAATTAATTTTATAGAACTTTATTAATTTTTATTTAGAACTGCTAAGTAGGATACTGGTGATGTGTTCTAATTCTGCCAGCCAGCAAGGTGTGGCACAGCTACTCTATGCAAGCCTATGGCAGTGACAGTACTGTAATTCTTCAGTCTGTTGTATTAATAGGATATGTAAGACTTTTATAAAATGTGAATCAAACAGGTCTCATGACTAGAACTTCAGAGATATACAAACAAAATGTATTCATATTTTATTGTCTATACCTCACCCTGTTGTTTGAGTTGCTCTACCAAAGAATGTTAGGATTTTTAACTCAAAGACGAGTTAGGATTTTGACTCCGAGCCAAATAGACAAAAGCCTTCTGAATACTGAGTTTCCTATATTACACATATTGCTCTACCTGTTGGGATCACCTGTGTGTCTTTCCGTGCCCAGTTCCTCTACATAACTGAGGCTACAACTCTTGCATTGTATTGAATATCTGGGAGGACTTATCTGCCTCCCTATTTCTTACAAATTTGAACTTAAACTGTCTAGATGGCATTAATTACAAAAGGGAGGAATCACAGGTAACAATTTGTATATTGAAATACTTTTTCCCAATGTTATACTCCAAGTATAGCTGTACACTGTTATGAAGCATGTAACAAGTTCTGGAGAAGACTCTGCCTCATCAATCCCGTTTTCAGCTTCTATGGAAACAAGGGTGTGAGGTGAGAGGAAATGGAAGATCATGTATGCTTTAGTATCAAAGTGGCAATGAAATAAAATCAGCTGAGGAAGACAGATCTCAAAGCTGTCATATAGTTTTAATATACTGGTATAGAGTACATTTTCTGTGTAACATACAATGTTAATAATATCATATGACTGTGATCACTGTATGTTTGCTCTTAATCAGGGCTTCCAGAGGAAGACAGCAAATATTTGCTTCACCTTTAATTTAAAGAAATATAAAAATGACCAGTTGAATAGAGTTGTGTGTCATGATGAAGAAGTAACAAATGACTCTACAGAATTAAACTAAACTCTTTGAACTAATTTTGCGAAAAATTGTGGATAACATGTCATGCTGTCCTATAGTCCAAAAGTGCAGTTTTTGACATATTCCTTTAAGTCCTTTCATTGCATATATTTTTTCATAAATAAAAAATATTGTTTTCCTAAAATTCATAGGTCCTAGAAGGAAAAGACAAAAATATAACTACTTTTATCAGTTTCACCTCAGGTTAAAAAGCTGAGAGCTACAAAGCGTAAGAATTATAAAAAATGTGCATCAACTCTTTACAAACAAAAAAGCATTTCCTACAAATATCTTGAACCTTCATTTGTTGTCTCTTTGGGCTATCACTTACAGCTGTACAAAATAAGTCTAGAGTTTATTCATACCAAAAGGCTTACTTATTTTAAGTACAAAGTAGCACTTTTTGGTCTTATGCACAAAAATATGATTCCAGAAAAGATTTGAATGAACTGTGTGAGAATTTTAAGACAACGTATAAATCACTTCTGAAAGGTTTCCTTGCTTTTCAAGAAAGATGGTAGAAGTATTTGTGGCAAAGATTTTTGTTCCCAGTCTGAGATAGTCTAAAAATTTAATCAGGTGCAGAAATACAAATTAAAGCATGTTAATAGAAATTATGCATACCTCACTAAAATTCCCTGTAATAATAATCTAAGAGACAAAGTGATTGAGACTATGCTACAGGGCACTTTCCATTAAGTACATTTGAAGCTGTAGGTTAAGCTCTTGGTAGCTCTTGAACGCTGTATGGAAGATATTTTATATTTCACAAAGTACTGCATCTATTTATCTCTTATAGATGCCGTGACAAGGAGGAGATCCTTCTTAATCTGCTTCTCATCAGCATGTATTAAAAACCTTTGCTGGCCATATTTAGGTGTGATGTATATTTCCTAAGTTCTCACTGTTTCAGCTAAAGTGCCACACACATTACAATGATAGTTATTAGTGCTACTTGCATAGAATTGCTTTGTACATACCTCATCTCTGTAGCTATTCATATATCAGTGTTAGAAATGAGTTTGGAACGCCAATGTCAGCATCTTGGTACACAGGGATGAAACAAACACATTTATTATGATTCCCTGTGCCACCTAGGAGATTTGAATGTTCAGTTCCCATTAATTAGCATCCAAGTTCCCTGAATGCCTGACTATCTCAGCTTTCATCTCCCATGAATCTTTCAGGAAACAGTATTAGCTTTGACACTGCAAACTTCAGTATGCTTAAATGTTGGTACATGGGAAGTAAAGTTCATATATAACCTGATAAAAAGGTTAAAAATACATAACAATATGTTAAAAAGTTGATGCTTCAGAGATATCAGGTATACTTGTTAGCAATATTTAGAATTACTCTGACAGCTTTCATTACAGTTACTGTCCACTAATTTCTTTAAATATTTTTCCTCCAAAGAAATGCAGTCAACTATGTTATAATTAACTTGGCTGCCAAAAGATATTATATATCATCAGATGCTCTACCGGCCTAAGGTAGTCAAAGAGTGGCAGCTGTATTGTTCAGTGTTTAATCAGGTCAAAACTGTGGCAACTTTAATTATAGTTATTGTCAAGATGCTGCTTAATGCTTGCAACAAACCTTGTCATATGTCAGCTCTTGAATCTTTTCTTTTAGTCATGTGTAAGAGAAAAGGCCGTCCCTGTTGAATTTGACAGGCATGATTCTATAACGAATATTGGTATATTGCTAGATAAATTTTGGGTAATTTGGACATGTAGTGTGAGGATAGGAAGTTGGCAAACATATTGAGGTAAAATGGAATAAATTCTTACTCTTGTAGCTAACACAGGATAAGAAACAGGTGCAGAGAAAGTGAGGCCAGCAAGTCACAATTTTATCCATTTCTTTTTTGAAAAACAGTCCCATTACATACACCACACTATTTTAAAAGCAAAATATTATCATGTGTTATCATGTATCATTGTAATGTATCCACCTGAGTCATCACACAGTACTAATAATGTAGATCTGTCATTCATGCATCTGCCACCTGGCTCAAGAAATGAATGTCTAGTGATCCTTTGCCCTGTTTTCCAATTTATAATGTCTTGTTCTGCATAAGTGTTACATTTTTAAACAGCGTCTCACTACTTCTCTGTTGGGGGTTAGATTTGGTTTTTTTTTCTTCTCACAGAATTTTTTCCCATAAGTTTCCAAGAAGCCTTAATGACTACTTAGTCAGAACAAAAAGAGTGCTTGAGAGATATGGCAGCACGAAGCTACACCTATTGTTTTTGAGTCCCTGGGAGTGTCCTTCAGAAGAGAGAGATGATGAGCCTTGGGGAAGGCAAAAAAGACAGATCTGGGGGAAGGGGAGGCACTCTTGCTCTCAGCGCCGAGGAAGACGGTCAGGCTGCACTCTGCCTCTGCCTCGTCCTGGGAAATCTATCGTCATCTGTTCGTGTACCCGAGACTCCTGAACTCGTTTTCTCCAGCCTCTCCCCCCCACCGCCGCTGCTTCTTCAAACCTTTGAGACCCTCCTGCTACTCTGTAGCCCTGCACTGCCCAGCCCTGCCGGGACACCCCTGCTGCTCCAGCTGCCAGCGCAGAGCTCCTCATCTGATCCACCAGCCCGGAGCTTTTCCTTCCTTCCAGTTCGGCCTCTCAGAGTCCTGCAGGGGCATCCAGATCAAACTGCTCTGGGCTTTTGTAAAAGAAAGCCCTCAAGGTTCTTAGTTCTGTTTATTATTGATGCTGTAGTTGTTGTTTGTTTGTCGTTTTGTCATATATATATTAGTAAAGAACTGTTATTCCTACCCCCATAACTCTGCCTAAAAGCTCCTTTAATTTTCCTTTTAATTAGAATAATTTAGAGGGAGGGGATTTGAATTCTCCATCTCTAAAGAAGTCCTGCCCCTTCCTAGCAGATATCTGTCTTTAAACCAAGACATTCTCCCACACTAATAGTTCGGCTCATTTCCTGTTTTTGTCCAGCTGTATCCACACTGTCTCTATTCTCCTGGATCCCAAGGCCCCATCCGAATAAAACAAAATTGCTTCTCCCAAGGAAACAAGCTGAAAGGATAGTTGGCTTCAAAATCTTCTCCCTGTAAATCTGGCACATCTTAAGGATGGATAAGGTTTCATTCCCTGTGTTCACAACAATCCTTCAACATTATTCTGGCATATATCTTATCATATCATATCACAGTATGCCTCCACAAGCAATGGTTGAGATGCATGCAGCCAACACTGTGGGTGTCATGCTATGGGAAACAAGACAGTAGTCTCATTATTTATCTGGCAAGTTTATGTTTTCATGAGGAGTGTTCTAAGCAAAATCTCCTAAGATATGTCAGAGTACAAAATAAGAATTTAGGGATGTGGAGTCAAAGAAACTCCTTTGTCTGCTCAGTCTTTTGCTACAATTTCTTAGGTGATCTGGTCCCCATGCTCTAAGTAGGATTTTCTAAGGCGTGAGTTGAAAGGAATAATCACTCCTCTCTAGCTACTGGCAGTGCATCTGTGTTTGGAAACAGACTGGGAACTGAGCACAGGCGCAAGGCCAGAAGGGCCAGGACCCAAACCACAATGACCTTATGCCACTGTATGTGGGTGAGGTAAGCTGGGCAGCTCGAGGAGCGGCACAGGGAGTCAGGCCAGAGTCCAGATCACCATACATACTTGTGGTGAGGATGCAGGTCTGGGTCAATGTTGTGGTGTGCATTTCCCAGGACGCACAGGCAGCGTTGGAGTGTGACACATTCCTCCCGGGGAGACTTTTCCTCCCCGCTCAGGAACTCCGATGGTCTCAGCGGTTGCTTTTGGGGCGCAGAGATGAAGCAGAGGTGAGACGGGTCCTGGGATAAACTGAGGAGATTTATTAAAGGTGCAACTGAAGAATAAAAACTAAAAGCTGAACCCCAAGGACCGGGAGCACGTGTCCCACCGTGGATTTCATACACAGGCAATACAAAGCAAACAACCAATGAGAATGCACTCAGGGAGGAGTCTAAGGCGGGTGATACAGAACTAAATCCAATGGGAATAGCAGAAGCAGTGTAATGATATAAAACAGCAAATGATATATCGAGTGAGGGAAGATTGGCAAGGAAGGTTCTAGAAACAGAGGCAGGGATACAGAGAATTGACACATAATGGCATGTATAGTTTAAATCATAACACACAAATGAAATAAAAAGCTAGCCTGAAGACTCAAAGCAAAAACCCACACCACCACAGGTCAAGTCAGGAAGTCAAGCCACATTTCAGGGTTAAGTCCAGCAGCTGTAACTAGTATCAGAAATAACCTGGTGATTGCCAAGCACGTCTACAGTCCATAGGTCAAAGCTCAGACCAAAAAGGTCCCTAGCCAGCCACATGCAGAGCTAGGACAGAGCTAGAGACATGTACATGGCAAAACATATCAGGCATGAACTAAAGATCCAGGCCCAGGGGTGCTTCCAAGGCGTGAGGTCTGCCCAATCACTGCCCTACTCCTCTGGGCAGGGCAGACAAATTATAACAAAAGGTTCATGGGTTAAGATGTGGACAAGGAGAGATCACTCAACAATTATTGTCATGTGCAAAACAGACTCAACTTGGGGTATTTGATTTAATTTAGAACCAATCATATCAGAGTGGGATAATGCAAAATAAAATCCAAATCCACTGTAGGGTCCTGTCTCCACAAGGCTGCAGGTCCTGCTCCAGCATGAGCTTCCCACAGGGTCAAAAACTGCTTTGGGCATCCACTTGCTCTGAGTTGTGTCTTCCACAGACTGCAGGTAGATCCCTGCTTCCCCACAGTCCTAGAGTGCCTCCTCCTTATTCACCAGCCTTGGTGTCTTCAGAGCTGTTTCTTGCATGTGCTCACTGCAGTTGCAACTGCACAGGCATTTCTCTCCCTCTTCTGAATCCATCATCCCAGAGGAGCTGCCACCAATGCAAATGGGCCCAGCCTCGGCCTGGATCGGGTCCACCTTGGAGCTGGCTGACACTGACAGATGTAAGAGATGTAAGACAGATGTAAGAAGCTTCTGGCAGCTTCTCAGAGAAAACATTCTCTTGCCCCTGTGTCTACCAAAATCTTGCCGTGCAAACGTAGCACAATTATCCATGTCTGGCCCAATAGTAACAGGTTCAAAGGAAAGAATGAGCTAATCAACATGAAATGTTTGGGGAGATGAAGTCTAATTTGTAGTACATGAATATATGAGTGAGTAGAGGGACCAGCTGGGGACTTTTGGTTTGGTTTTATTTTTACTGTGTGTGGTAGAAAAGGAATGTCTCTTACTAATTGGGGACTTTTTTGGAGGGAGATATTAAAAAAAAGGTCTTTTTTTGTTACATATAGAACTTTTATGCATTCATTCAAGTAGTTTACACTCTGATTGTGAAGGCTACTAACTTTAATAATTGCCTCAAAAAGCAGTTAAATAATTAAAGAAAAAAAACCCCAAAATTTCCCTGTGATTCATAAGTTATAATTATGATGAGAATAGACATTGATTTTCATATATTGCAATGGAATCTAAGAAATTAACTGTAAATCATCTTCTTAATGATTGTAGAAGATCCCTGTGTAGGTACACATTGATGTCTATTCTAGGCACTAATTCTTTTCTCTCTCTGATGAAAACAATAAGACTCAGTTCCCAGTTACATGAAGGCAAAACTTGAAACAAAACTAAAAGACACCTAGATATCCATTTCCTAAGAAAAGCCATGATTCTTGGTGATTCATAGTAGTACATTTTTTTCCAAGAAGGATAGAGTCTTTGAGAAATAGAAAAGACAGCAAACAATATATAAAAAAAAAACTACTAAGGGAATATATCTAAATTATTTTGCCCTTTGTTATCACAAAATAATAGAATGGTTTGGGTTGGAAGGGACCTTAACAATTGTCTAGTTCCTACTGTGCCATTGGCAGAGATACTTTCCACTGGACTGAGTTGCTCAAAGCCCCATCTAACCTGGCCTTGAGCAGTCCAGGGATGCGACAGCCACAGCTTCTCTGAGGAACCTGTTCCAGTGTCTCACCCCCATCACAATAAAGAATGTCTTCCTAGTATCTCATCTAAACTCCTTCTTTCAGTTTGAATCCATCCCCCTCTGTCCTATCACTTATGCCCTTGTAAAAAGTCCCTTCACAACTTTCTTGTCAGCCCCCTTGAGTTACTAGAAGGCTACTGTAATGTCATCTTGGAATCTTCTCCAGGATGAGCAGCCTCATAAAACCTGAGTTCCTTGTATGCACAATCCTTCACAGGAATCTAAAAGCATCACAATACAGACAGCTTGAGAGCTAAGGAACTCTTAAGAAAATTAGGAATTATAAGTTATTTATTTTGATTTTGGGAGTTAAAAACATATCAGCTTTGGAAACATCATGAAAATATTAGTGGTTTTTCAATCTTTATATGTGTATTGGTAGGATTTAGAGGGGCAATCTCCTTTAAAATTGTTATTAATATATCACTTTTTTCAGTTTAGGAATTGCAATGTTCCTAGTTCAGTATAATGAGTGTAATTCATAATTAGAAATGGTGGCTGTTTGGAGAATATAAAGGTTTTACTAGAGCCTGAAAAGTTATTAAAAGAGATTACCTTGATCTGTTAATCTGTCATTGTTATTATCTCTGCAATCAAACAGGTTAAATCGCCTAAGTTTCTGAAGATAGTCGTGGCTAGAATGGATGTTTATCAATTATGAATCAATTAATTTATACTATAGCTATGCAAACATTATTTTTAATACTATGTCAGATTTTATTCTCTTGCCGAATTTCCTGAAGATAAATTCTCAGCTCATAGCTTCTAATTTTTCAGTTAATTTCTACCAGAGGGTTATGATACACAAATCATTGGACAAAATAATTCAAATAAATGGTGGTAACAACATACATTTTTATACCATCTTTCATCTTAACTCTATATCCAGTATCTCACTAGTGCCTAATTTTGTGATACTTCAAGCAGAATCCAACCCTCATGTGTAGCTTTTCTTAGCGGTAATTGCAATTTTGATGTGAAAGTTGGCAAGTAGATAGGCACCTCTTCCCAGACTAAGAGAAAATGGTCTTTGGTCAATGGTCTTTCTAAGAGAGGTCTTTTGTAACAAACTTCAGCAGACAGATGATTATAACAGAACCATTTATAGAAAATTCTTTATGCGTGTGAGAGTGGCAGCTATGCTGTAAGAAATATTCTAAATATATATTGGTAACAAACACACAAATTGGTCACACACAAAAAGTGTTCTTTTCATGTTCCTTTGGGATGCTTTTTATATAAAATTTTATCAGAGATTATTACTAAATAAATAATTAGTATATCCTTATTATGCTATTTCTTATATTGGTAAATAATATTTATCATATGAAGAAATAGGAAAATCTTCATGGACAAGAGAATGAGAACAGTTACAAAGATATATTAGTTTTCCCAAAAACCCCCATCAGTATTTTTATTACTTGGTATTTAAATAATTCATTATAAGTAAGCTTCTCCTAGATGACAGCAACTACAACAAACAACAGTAACACAAACCTCCGTTTCCAACTGAACATAAAACAGAAATTCTGGCAGTGGATCCTGAGTTAAACATCACATATTTTACAGCTCTATATTTAACATCTCTATCCTCTGGACAGTTTTATCCTTCAGATACCTTGACATTCGGATTGATCAGTCACAAATTAATGTACTTTAAACACTGAATATTGTGTATAAAATACTTAATCTATATTGGGAGTGATTCAATGCAGAATGGTAGAGTTTCATGAAAATAGAATTTAAATCATGTATCAAGTATTTTTCTTCTTTGAATTGGCATGATATCTAAACTATTAGTAGGAGCAGTTATTTAGACGTGAATCTCCCAAAAGTAATAATGCCCTAATTCTACCTTTGTTGAAGACAGTGGTAAATTTTCATTATATGTAACAGGAAGAGAATTTGCCCGGTGTTTTGAGAGCTCCACATTTAGGCTAAGCTTTATTCAACTGCTTAATTAAAATTTCTGCTTGTTTTCTACTTGGTTATTATTCCTATGGTGAGCTTAATTGCTGCTATATGAACAGTGCATTTGCCTGGAGATATTTATTAGTTTTCTGTTGAGAAGCATTCACTTGTTATACACAGTTTGTGATAAGTTTTGTTAAGCAGTACCCTACTTCTATGCACGTAGTTCATATGATGAAGTCTGTAGTGTGAAACCATATAGAGCAATTAGTTTCTGTTGTCATGAAAAACTGACAGTAATATCTTTATTCATTCAGATGCTACAAACTCCTTTCCCTCTTCTCTTCTTGCTTGGATAAGTATTATTATGGCACTGCATGATGATCTGTGTGTGGCTGAGGATTTTCAGAGGTTAGGCAACTTTCACATTCCGTACATGCACAACATTCCATCTCAAGTTCATACTGAAAGTGTTCGGTTTTGCAACCCCTTTTTTTTCAGTATCAAACTCAGAAAGAATAATTACAGTAATAGTGGTAGGCAAGAAAAATTGCAACAATTAATATATCTGTCAAATACAAGAAACATCTTTTCCAGCTTATTTCTGTTATGTGTTGAATCATTAAATATCCTTGCTTTTATTCTTTAGTATTTTACAGAAAAAATTAATGATTCTTCCTTTTTATACTGTATAAATCTGACATGCTTCACCTTCCAATAACTTCTTTAACTCTTTATCCTGATCATTAACTTCAAAAAAAGTGCACTGATCCCAAAAGCAGTTGGAGGAGTGAAGTAGAAATAAATTGACACACAGACACATTTTCTCAAACACAAAACTCAGAACCATTCCGATGGATAGTGAATGTAATCTGTGTATCTATTTAGCCATCATCTCTCTGATGAAATATGATATTGTTTCAACAGTATATGCTACACAGGTCAATAATTCTAGACTGTAGTACATAAGACTCAAATACCCCTTTCTTTTCAGAATTATTGTATTCAACAAATTTACCTTCTGAAAATACACTTACTTACCTGCCTCTGTCATTCTTTCATCACCTTAATACAGGCACAATTTGATAATTTTTGTGTGTGTGTGGTTTTTTTTTTAAGACATTTTGACTGTTTCTATGTAGATACATACATCTTCCTCCCTCTTATGATGTCATTCAACATACTGCAAATACACAAAATCTGGAAAGACAAAGGCAGTAATCTTTCTATAAGAAAAAAACATGCTTTGTATTAACATTTGTATGGTATAATATACATTTGCCTTTCCAGCTTTTAGGAAAGATATTTTAGGAAAGCATGTTTTAAGGATCATATGTACTTTGTTTTCTCATACCTGATAACCACAGCAAAATGTAGATTTTCTTGTATTTTCTTTTCTATTTTATGTCTTCATTACATCACACTGTAACATCAATTTCTCCATTTTCACATCACAACTAATCTTCAGGAAAACAATGCTTACGAAATATTTGAAAAATACATTTATTCCTGATGTTTGAGTTTTACTTAAAATGTTATCTTTGTGTACCTTGATTTCAAGACATGTTGAATTTCATGCATATAGGGATATCTACAATTCTTTCTGTTTCTTTTCTGCATTAAAGTCAAGTTTTTAACAGGAGCTGTTCTGAGTCATTTTCTCAGTGAAAAAAATTGGTATCTTAGTTACTTAAGAGAAAAAAGTATTTCCTGGGTTTCTAATGTGTGGAATTGTGTATAATACACAACTTAAATTTAAGTCATATGTCCCTTAATAATTCTGATAAAATTTCTAGTTTAAGAAAAAAATAATGCAGGAAGGGTCAAAATGCTGACCCAATAATGTTTTCAAAGTCATGTGGTTTATTCAAATCCACATATTTTTCTGACAAAATCCACAAAATTCTTATTCTTTACAAAAGTATACAGCTATTATACCTCTTTTCTAGGTACATGAGAGCAGGTTAAATACTTCTTTAATATTTTCAGGAAATGGACAGCTTAGTAGGTACAGCCCAAGGAGAGGCAAAGACAACTAAGAGGCCATTATGTGGATTAATTCAAAAAGTCATTTTAGCCTTTGGAAGACATCCCAGTGTCCTAGAATTAGGCAATGACAAAGTTGAGCTTTATGTCTCTTGTGTGCAATCACTTACTTCTCCACCTTTCAGCTGGCACTGCATGCCCTTTGGCTATTACTGAGAATATAGCTGAGTTTTAACTCATTAATGTGATAGCAACTCACCAGCTGACACGGGAGGCCTTGTGCTTAAATGGGCATGTTCACTGAATTCTAGTGGGATTCCTTTGTTGTGAGTGAGTATGGATCAGAGAGAGCAACCTAATTGCTCAGCAGCAGCAGACATCCTGGCTCTCTGTGAGAGAACTTATGTGAACGACTCATGCTAGTTGTCTGAAGAAGTGGGCACTGTTGCTAAATGCTTAAATGCCTCTTTTAATAATAAAATTTTAGTGTGGCTAGGGAGGATGTGAGAAAACCAGGAAAATTAAATGACCTAGAAATATTAGTACAAATTATTGCATTCTTTCTGGAAGTTTCTTAGTAATTCTACTTTGTCAACGCAGGTTTATGTTTTCATTTAAACTAACAAGATTGATGTAAATATAAAGTAATATACTAGAAAAAAGGCTGACAACTGTCTTTAGAGTAAAATCCCAAAGCCCAGTCAAAAAGATGCACCTCAGTTGTGACAGTAGAGCCTATTTTGACTTCTCAGTAACTCAACTATTTTACACTACTTGAAATATTTTCTCGTGTATTTTATATCTCCACTTCCCTATGCCACTTGGCCTTTTTATTCTAATTAGTTGTACAATCAAGGATAGTATTTGCTGTTATAATAGATATTTGGACTAAGCCTCCTCTATAATAACTTACTGGAATATTTTTGTGTAGAAAGGTCATAGTTCCTTGACCAAAGGACATTCTTTTGTTATGCAGTACTACACACAGAGGGTTTTGTCTGATCTTACATCCAGGTTTGTCTAGAGTTCCTTGGCACCTTAATGACATACCTCCTACACAGGAGCAGAAAGAAAAGATTCCAGATTAATATAGAAGTGTTTGGCGTGTGTATCTCAGTTAGAGCAGACTACAGCACTGCATTGGAGGACAGTAATACTGAGTGGTCAGGTAGTTGGGCTATATGATTATTGTAGGTTCTTTCCAGCTGAAATTTCTATTCTATTCTATTCTATTCTATTCTATTCTATTCTATTCTATTCTATTCTATTCTATTCTGCTGTTCTGAGTAAATATAGGTAAACCCAGGATGGAAAATCGTGCAGTGCTCAGGCCAAATACAGAAGTCTGTAACTAGGAAGAGGAGGCTCTTCAGTACTCAGAAGTTTTAGCAGCAATTGATTTTTCAGAATTTTAAGCAAGAATGCTTTTTGAATTTCACCAATGCATCAACAGAAAATGCCCTGTAACATCAAAGTTTAGCATTATTTTAGGAAAAATAAAAATGTTTTGGAATATTTTGTAATCCAATTTATTACATTTCTGCACAATTCCAGTTACATCAAAGCAGAGAGTAAAAGTGAAGAGACTGAAAAAAAAAATACTTGGAGTCTTTTAATGTGTGTTTTTACACTTTGCTTTGGCTATAGTGAAAGCATTCCCCAATAGCATAAAGAAATGAATCAGTGCAGCTAAGCATGGGGTTAAGGGTCACCAAAGCCATTCTTAAACAAGTGAAGTAGCAGCCTCCCCCACAGAATCACAGAATATTCTGGGTGGAAAGGGACCCAAAGGATCATTGATTGCAACTCTCGAGTGCATGGCCTGTACATAGATGCCTGTGTAGTTCTTACCTCTCAGCTCTCAAGGCTTTATACTGTGAATTTAAATACCTGAAAAGACAGCAGTTTTCCACAGAAAGTATTTTATTTGTTTTGATTTCTGTTTTAGGCAATTCTTTTCAACCATCTCTCAATATGAATGTCAAGCTACATAAAATTCTGTATAACACAAATGATGAGGAACATCATTCACGTATTGAACTGGAGGAAAATTATATGCCCTATTCTACTTTTTCAGGTAAACAATTAATACTCAATAAAAATTAAAATGGTTAATTTAGAAAATGATTTTATTTAAAATTATTTTTTAATGTTTGAAAATTGATGATATCAAACCATCTCAAGACAATGCAAATTATTCCCCAATAAGAAATAATATGAATACTGTCTTGGGGGAATAGATCTTGCACATTTCATTCATGTAACTAGTTCCACAGAAACCATTGAAACTATGCACATAGTCGGGATGATTAATACGAGAATGGCTTGCAAGATGAATCACTTCAGGTATGTTGTTACTTTTCACTGTTAGCTTAAAAAAAAAAAAAAAAAGAGAGAGAGAGAAAGGCCATATTTCAAATAATATAGAACCAAAATGTAACAGAAAGTTAAATCTTTGGAAACATAGTTCTGGTAAAATCGATGTTGAGTTGGTATAATAGATTATTTCTGAAATGTTAGTTTTAACAACAAACATTACTTCTGTGGTAATTATTAGGTTGTTTTGAATTCTGTCTACATCCTCTTGTTATCTGGATGGTATAAACAGAATGTGGTCACGGAGATGAGCCAAAGTTAGTTAACGTAAAAGTACAGACTCTACTTTTCCATGAGATTTGCATGGAGTTCCAGGTAAAGGGAAAGTTCCCTTTAGGGAAAAAACAGGTCTATGTCCTACTGAATCAACTCAATTGATATGGGATGGGAAAGATTTCTGGCCTCTTCTTTATTGTGGCACCACTGGCATTCTATTAGAACAAGAGTATGTGCACTTGCATGGCTAGTCCAAGGGGGATGGGAATAAAGAAGGAGACAGGACTCTCTGAACTTCTCAGTTCTTACATGTCTGGCCACAGTTTGGCTTCCAAACTGTATTGTCAAAATATGAAAAAACTATGCAATTCCTTGACAAAACTGAAAAACCATTTCTTATCCACTTACCATGGTACCTGTCTATTTCCCAAGGTTTTATGTTTCGGTTTGTCAAACCATGAATATGACCCTATTTGGAGTTACAAAACCAAAACCAAAATCTGAAGTCATAAATTTTAAAACTGAAAGGAAAAATATAATCCAATAAAACAGTGATTTTAAAAAGTTTGTTTAACTCCTGTCTTACTTGATATTGAAGGATGTTTATAGGGAGTACAAAATGTGTGTATCTTGTCAGAAGAGAAAGACTGGCACATTGTTGAGTTTGGAAAATGTCACCTGTAGTTTCATAGGTGGGACTCCAAATACACAGGGAGCTATAAATGCTAAAACATTAAATTTATCAGGAACAGAACTATGTATTGATAGATTTGAAGACTTATATCTGCTGAAATGATAAAAAAGATAATTACAATTACACAAGGAAAAATTCAAAATATATAAGGCTATCAGTGAAACAGAAAAGATACATGACAGGAAACTCAGGAGTAAAACTGTGTGGTTTACATTGCAAATTTAAATGACTGTGCAGCATTGTGCCTCAGACTGTGGAAGTCATTCTGATCTCTGTAGTAATTACATGTTATTAACTTCAGTCAATTTTCTTCAGATTTGCACAGTTGTCAAATAGAAAATATATTCTATAGCTTTTAGGAAGGAAGTTTTACTTTTGAGGTTGAATATCTAACCAAGCTAAAGCTTAAGATGTTGGTAAAAAATCAATAAATAATTAAATAAACATGGAGATGTAAGAAGGGGAAGAAATACTGTGGCATGATTACTGGGATCATAGGAACCTTGCAAAAGGCAGTGCATTTACTATACACCTGGGATTTGGAAACAGTGGATGTAAGGATAGCAACGAAGTTACAAATGATAATGCTACCAAGAAAGCTACTGAAGTAAACTGCAAACAACTTACAAGTTCATGGATTTTGCAATTCAATGCATCCTAAGGGAATAGTTTTAGAAGTGAACATTGAAAGTTTAACACCAGGCAGTGTAGAAAAAAGCATTTCACAAATTCTAACACTTGATTTAAGTTGCCTTGTGTAAAGGGTTTATATTTATTTTTAAGATTGCATTACATCTGGCAGTAATAATAACAGTAAAAACATTGAAACCTATATAACTGTTTCTCTTGGAAAAAGAGTTGATATTAATGAATGATTCAGCATTTGGGAAACAGTATGTTTATCAGTATCACCAATAGATTGACAGCAGAGTGAGTGAGCAGAAGATTTCACTGGAATAAATCAGTGATAATCTTTCCTAAACCTGGTAAGTTTTATGAAAGAATCTCAAACAGACAGAACAATTTTTCACAGACAAAAAATAGCTTTACTCCTATATGCACTGGGTAAATTTTTGAAGTCACTATGAGTATTGTTTTGTTATTATGACATAAACATATTTTTCTTCTTTATTTTAAGGTGGATTTGGTAACTATTTACTCTTACAGTGTCTTTATTTCCACTGGTTTTTAATAATATTACTGAGAGTTGCAAGAGCTCAAGGATCAGCTGACAGCCAGAATATTTTTTCTCTCTTAAATTTCTCACTAGAGTTAAAATTATATAGATATATAATGAATTTGTGAAAGCAGTATCATCAGTGATATTTTCTGTAATTCTGTAGCATAAAGACTTACTCTATGTCTTTCAAATCAAGAGCTTTCTTTTTCGGTTGGGGTGTTTGCAGCTCATTTTATCACAGAATCACAGAATATGCCATGTGGGAAGGGACCCGCAAGGATCATTGAGTCCAAAACTTGGCCCTGCACGGGACCATCCCCAGGAGTCACATCATGGGCCTGAGAGCATTGTCCAAACACTTCTTGGACTCTGCCAGGCTTGGTGATGTGACCACTTCCCTGGAGGGACTGTTGCATGTGAATGTCGTACAGTTGGTGATTCATATTTTCAATTGTGTATAGAAGTATTTGTAGATTCTTGGTAGTCAAAGAAAACATTGCCTTTAGTTATTTTATTTTAGTATTTGATTACTTCATTGGTAATTGGTTGATTTTTACCGCTCATTTAAATGTAATTACATTGAATATAAAATTTAATGTCTTATTGATTGTAACTTGGTAATGTTTCTTAACATATGTGTAGTTAGAATAATAAAATTAATGTAGCACCTTACCTTGAGAGCTGTCTCTGAGCTAGTGCTTTCATAAGAGGTTTATTATATTGCTGTCACTAAAGAGTTTTCTTTGTGGCAGTTATACAATAGTCTCCTATTGAGATATTCTTTCAGCACTTGCTCCTCTCTGGATTTACAGTGTTCAGTAGCCAGATCTGTACATTAAAGGTCATTTTTTATGAATGCCAGGAGCCAATACAGACAAGCGTACACAAATACCTGCAAAGAAAATGCCAATCAAAAATAAAGATGTTTTCATCTTGAGCAATGATATGTTAGGTAATTAATTTTAAAATCCAGGACATTTCTGCTCGCTTCACCATTTCCAAGTTGTATTTTGCTAGGCTTAACAGTCTAATTACAAGGACATGGGAAAATTTTCAAAAATAATCTTCTCCATATATCCTTACAAAGAGTAAGATTCTATGTATCTATGTGTGTTTATACTTGACTGAAGGATCAATTTTTAGCCTATAACAGATAACATAGCTCAGACACCAGCACAAGTCACAAAACAGAGAAAGCTTTTTCAAAATTTTCATATGCTACTTTTTCTGCAACAAAACTTTTAAAATCACAATATTATAAGTGAACAAGGAATGTGGCTATAAAAACTGTATTAAAAAAAATCACTTTGTCTCTATTTCTTATATTTTCAGTACAATTTTACCATAGGTTCTATAGTAACAAGACATAGGGCATGATTGTCTCTTTATGTACTTTTATTTCACGCTCCTTTATCTTCTTTGACTAATGATTATAATATAAATGCTGTAGAGCTAATGACAAATCAAGTTCCATAAGTACTAAGTTTATTGGATTTTTATCAGAATATTTTGATGAAGATAATTTTGCTGCATTAAGTAAATTCATTTTCCAAGTGAACACAACAGTTATTTAACAGCTCTCAGGAATACTAGATATCAGTCTGGTCCTGATGTGAAGATACCATCTTTTTTTAAAGCTACCCTCTTCCTGCAATGCTAAATAAGTTGACAAACACCAATAGATTGAAAATCTGGCCAAGAAACTAAAGATAATTAAAAAGGTATCTGAATGGAATCACTGAATTTAGGACTTCAGTGAACTAACAAGCCTCAGGAGGGATCTCTAAAGATAATGCTGAATTGAAAAGTGGAAAATAATTGGGACCAAAAAGAAAAAAAACTTTCTTAGTGAGTACATTGTTTATACTTATATCTTCTCTTAGATTAAACAGAAGCTTTGTTAATTCTGTTGTCCAGTAAAATATGAATGAGTAAATAAAACCATTCAGATACTTTGAGTGCTTCCACCATTGTGCTTTTACATACAGTTATGATGGCATGCTAGACTAACATTCCAAAAAATAGCCCATCCTTGTACAGAAACAAAGAAACACACTAGATGAATAAGAGAATGATGGCAACAAAATGGTATTTTCAGCCAAACAATTCATTAATACTTTCTGTTTCTCAAGCCTGTTTATGGGCAAAGTTGAGATCTGAACATAAGACCAGAATGAAAATCCAGCATTGCATGAAGCAGTAAATTAGGATATTTCTTCATAATTTTTCATAATATAGCATAAAACGTACTTTCAGTTAAGGATTTACAGATAAAGCCAGTCCCTAATCCTTAAGAGAGAACTGGCAGTCAGCATGAACAGAGATCATAATGGGTACATCATGACTTCTACATAGTTCCTATCTAAGAGGAAATACAAAGATTGTCTTTCTTACTTTGTACTTTGTCTGGCAATATCTTTTTCTGGTAAAATATTGATGAAGTAATTGAAGACAGACAGCAATTTTATTGAGAGTAAAATGACATGTTCTTAACAGGTCAAAATAAATAAAATTATATTTTTAATCAAACTTCAATCTTGTCTTTTCTAAGCACCTTTTCTGAAAGTATTTAAGGGAATTTGCATCTATGTTTATGCATCTACGTTTATGCATCTACTCTTTTCTCTGCTATCTCTTCTGGAGCCCATGTGTGGCATACAGGAATGTATTAATATTTTTCATGCTACTATCAGGAATTATTTGAACTAATCTGAAAAAGAGTAAAGAATCTAATAGATTATTACATTTAAGGTGATGAATAGAATATTGTGCATCAATTTGGCTCTTTTAACAACAACAGGAAATCAAGTACCATTTAACTGACAGACATTTTCTACTACCGAAATACTTCAGCTCTGTTCAAGATTAGGTTATGCAGAAAAAACCTTACATCAGTTAGAGCAAAGTCTCCATGTAGATGTAGCATTGCTTTCAGATAGTCATCAGTATCTAAAAAGCCTTTTGATTGCTTCTGATAAGCAATCTCTTCTTGTGCAATTACAAAAGTGCCTCTAAAGGCTTGCATTAGCCTTCTCCTTTTGGGACTCACTCTGTTTAGGTTCACCCAAGCATGCCCTCAGGCACATTTTTAATCTCCTATTGATGTAAATTCCACTTACAGAAGGCTGACCAAGGAGGTCATTGGAACCTCCTACTGCCCCAAATTGTACAACAAATTTGAAAAACTATTGTGAGTATTCAGAAATTGTTTTTTTTTCCTCAGAGTTTTTGTTCATCTCAGTAATAGCACTCACATGTAGTGAAGATATCCATCAGACTTACTTATGTCTTGATTAGCCAGCAGGAAAAATACTAAATATCAATAGTAGGGAGAGATAATTCCTGCAATACTGGCTTACCAAATAAACAAGAAAACTTACTTCTGCATGCATAAATATCACATAATATGAGAGGAGATATTGAGATGATGCAACATCCAAGAGTTTTATTATAAATTCTGGCTATTATATGTTTCCAGGAGCTACTATAAAATCTTTAATCCTCTATTTTGAATGACTACAGGACAAGTTTTTTTGATGTGGAAAATAAATATGAAGTATTCAATTGAGAAATAAGATAGTAAGATATAAAGTCAAAATTAGACCTGTAAACAAATAAAAGATTCATAGAGAAGCCTAAATTCCCAAGGAATCTAAAAATACTACCATGAAAAATGGCATTAAAACTATTGGGAGCATATAGACTTTCTCAAGTGTATTTTCTCAAAAATGCAAAGCAGATCATTGCCAACAAACCTATATACCAGTACCACTGACAGAAAAAAATCTGACCATTTTCCCAACCCATGTGTGGAGTTTGAGCCTGTATAGGTGCTTTGAACAACCTTACAATTTCTAGTGTGATAATCCAGAACTTGCTCTTCACAACTACACACTTTTAACTCCAGGCTAGAGAAACATCTGATTCTGTATCATTAGACAAGCATTTTATGCTGTAAGTTTTACCAAATGCAGTAAAGAACATCACTGCTTTCCTTTTTAAATTTGAGCACAGGAAAATTGGATGCCAAAATTTGCCTTGATAAAGTCCATTTGACTCAATGAGATTACTTTGATTTATATTAATTTTTACTTACGAAGCTGGAAGAGGCTTATATCCCCTCATAACCTACATTTCCACTGAACAGTTAAATTGACCTTCAAATGTAAGCCTCTTTGTAAACCTGAAATTCTCATGAGTGCCTGGTGTGCACTGGTGCCTCATGACAGTGTTTTGTGCTATAGAAACAAAGCAAATGTCCTTCTGGGAGAGAGGGGTCTTTGAAAGCAGCACCATCTGTACCCTGCACCTCGACACCTCTGTTAAGAGGAAAAGAAGGGTGGTTGTAACAGGAGACTCCCTTCTACGAGGAACAGAGGGCCCAATATGCAAACTGGACTCAACCCACAGGAAATCCTGCTCTCTCCCAGGGGCTTGGGTAAGGGTCATTACTGGAAAACTCTCCAGTCTTGTAAAGCCCCCTGATTACCCACTGTTACTGATTGTTCAAGCTGACAGTGACAAAATAACAAAGTCCAAGGTCAATCACAAGAGACTTCAGGGCCTTGGGACATTTGGTTGAATAATCAGAAAATCAGCTAGTGGTTTTCTCAATCCTTTCAGTAACAAGGAATAGTACTGATAGGAATGGGCAGATCTGTCAGGTCAGTGTGTGGCTCTGAGACTGGGGTAAGCAGAAAAAGTCTGGGATGATCTATTCAGTGCCTGGTCTACTGACTCCTGGTGGGATCTAGACAGGAATAAAGCCTCTCTAGAGGGGAAGAAGATTTCTAGCACAGGATAATTGTTGACAGAGCGTTAACTTAGAAGAGGGAAAAAGAAAATACCAGGCTTGCAAGTGATGAACAATGGGGTGGTGTGTCAAAACTTGAGGAAATGAGAATTAATGGGATCCCTCAACCTGCATCATGAGATGCTGACTACAAAGTACCACTCCTGAAATGTTTCCACACTAATGCATGCATCAAAAACTAAAAAAACAATCTTGAATCTTTGACCCAGTCCCAGATATTTGGTATCAAACCAAAGCCTTGTGAGAACCAGATGAAATCACTTGGTTTGTTCAGCTTGGAGGAGACTTAGGGGAGACCTCATTGCAGTCTACAATTTTCTCCTGAGGAGGAGGAGCAGACACTGATCTCTTCTCTGTGATGATCAGTGAAGGGAGCCAAGGAGCAGTGGAACAGGCTACCTGGAGAAGTGGGCACACTTCCAAGCTTGTCTGAGTTCAAAAAGTGTTTGGACAATACACCCAGACACAGGGTGTGAGACATCCTGAACAGAGCAAGGAGTTGAACTCAATGATCATGATGATCCTTCCATCAATGATCCTTCCATCTCAGTTTATTCTGTAATTCTGAGATTAGTAATCCAATACGACCATTTCTAAGAAACTTGCTTGAGAAATTTTCTGTTCAAGGCACATGGCAAAATGCTGCAGCACCGCAGTAATAAAACCTGAGTGTCAAAGCCAAATGTATTGTACTTCAATGAAAGCATCCTTTTTTTTTTTTTTTCTTTTTTTTTTCTTTTTTTTTTCTTTTTTTTTTCTTTTTTTTTTTTTTTTTGGTAAGAGAAAAAGAAATCTGCAGTCAATCAAACTGCAAGAGGACTTTTTTGTACCCAGTGGCCAAGGTACTGGTGGTGCTAGGCCTCAGAGATGGCCTTTGTGAAAATAAGTTGGGTCTGGTCCCTGCCAGACAGAGACATTTCCAGCCATTTCCAGTGAGTTCTATAACAGACCCACCATGGCACACATGTCAGCCTGGTGGCACTTCTGTGAATGTATTTAAGAAAGACAAAAAACTCCACCCAGGCAGAGAAGGAGGGAAAAGAATTCAGTGTGGAATGGTGAACACAAAGATCAGAGAAGGAGGTGGAGCAGGTACTGTGATGCCAAAGTGCTTCCCTGTAGTCCACAGAGAGGAGCAGATACCCATGCTGCAGGCCATGAAGGACTCCATGGTGGAGCAGGCAGGAATTTCCTGAAGGCTCTTCAGCCTGTGGAAAGTCCACACAGAAGCAGCCTTATCCTGAAATATTGTATCCCTTGGGAGGGACCACATGCTGAACCAGGGGAAAAGTAAGAGAAAGGACCAACAGAGAGGAGCAGTTTCATACTGACCATTGCCTTTAGTGTTCCATTCCCCCAGGCTGCCAAAGGTAGGGAGAGCAGACAGAAGTATCATGTTGAGAAGGAAACCAGCTGAGCTCGGGGAAGACAGATGTGTGGGAGAGGTAAAATTTTGATAGTTGTGGGGATTTTTTTCTGTGTGTTTTTTGTCGTTGTTGTTGTTTTGTTTGTTTGTTTTTGTTTGGTCTTTTCCCTTTTTTTCTTTCTTTTTTTAACGTTTTGGTCCTCAGTACCAGAATATGCTTTGTCAATAAATACAATTATGTTTTCCCTTCTCAAGACTGTTTTGCCCATGACAGTAATGGGTAATTAATCTCACTTTATCTAAACCCATGAGCTTTCTCATCCTATTTTTACCCTCCATCCTGAAGAGGAGAGTGAGTGGGAGAATTGCTGAGTGGGTAACTGGCTGCTGGACAAGAATAACTCTATTGTAGCTTTCTAAGTGGCCAACTATTACTCAAATTAGATCTAAGAGCTCTGTGTCTGGCATAGAGGAATGTTACTGGTATTACATGCCAGGGCTAACTCTATGGTGAAAATGTGCCAGAAGAATAAATAACACTTAGGATACCTCAGCATAAAGAGGGAAACAATCTTAACAGGAGGATTCAAAACAAAATAAAGATACAGAATAATTTCTGAAAAATATAATAAAATCCTTTAAATATGGACTGTTATATAACAAACTGAATGCAATCCCATTAACTCAGACAAATGTACTGTACTGTCTAGATCAACCTCACAATCATTTAAAATAACTAGAGAAGCTTTGCATGTGTTTGTTTTTTAATTTCATTCTTTTGGAAAAAACCCAACCAATCAAACAAACAAAAACCCATCCAGATTTTGTTGTAACCCAAAGCTGGTAGCTGGCATAAGCACTGATAGCACTGAACACATACTTTAGTGTAAGGAATTCTCTGAGGAAGCACCATGCACAGGAAACTATGGTTTGCTGCTTTTCTTTTTTTTTTCAATAAAAGCAGGTCATTATGAGAACCAGATATTCTGCCCTTTTCTGCCCTGCTTCTAAGCATATTTATACCATTTCCACCACAGCCATGTTCTAAAAAGAGTGTATGTTAGTTATTGACTATTTTTTTCTAGCCTTATGTAAAAGTATATCTGAAATCTGAACAATAATAACTTCAGCATGTATTCATGACTTGTTTATAATTTTCATACTTTTTTTAATATCTCTTCAGGAACTGTGGCCAGTAGTGTTTTCTGCACCACAGGGTACATTATAAATAACAACTGTCCACAGTTACAATTAGACTACTGAAATGAGAATTAGGAGAATCTTTTCGTGAAAAATTTCAGCTTGCCTCATACTTTATGAAGTATTCAAGTGGAACCATACATATACACACATAAACAGAACGTGTTGGTTTTATCGGAATAGAAGTGGTTTAGCATATGATCTTTGAAGGAGTGAGAAATAAAGAATATAAGCATTGAAGCTTGTAACAAGGTCAGTATAATTTTAGAGCTTAGTATATATGTTTATAACTGAAATATTACTTGCTATTGTCAATTATTGACTAATAGAACATATTAATTCTATGTAGGATATTTTTCATACTGCATTTCTGAAAATTCTTGGTTTATGCTTTTTCAACATGTATAAAATCTAGCTGCTTTGCCAGTAGAAAGTGTTCAAAATTTGTGCAGCTTCAAAATGTTATTGGGCAGCTAAAAAATATTAACAGCCTTTGTTTGCTCTTAAGTGTGCTAACTTGAACCTAAATCCTGCTCTTGGGGGATACTTAAATATGTTTTTAATTGTCTGTAATACCTGTAACAGCAGATTTTATTCTTTTCATCTATACTTTCCTCTTTTCAGAAGGTATTGCAAAAAGCTATCTACAGGTATGGTATATATGGACTTTCATCATAATACTTTCAAAGATGTAAATGTTTCTTAAATTATTTCTACTAGATTTTTTTCCCAAGTAGGAAGGTTGTATAGACAATAAAGTAAATGGCAGCACTATTAAGGACTTGTCCAAAGCTGTGTAAAACTGTGAGAAAGCCAAGAAATAAACACAAAACTTTAAAGTTGTAGAGCAGGCCCAAAATTGCTGGCCTTTTTAAAGGCCAGCATTTCTTAAACTTAATCTAACAGTCTTTCTTAACTATCTCAGTGCAATATCTATATATAGATATAGTAACTTGCCTCAGTTAAATTTGGGAAAAATAGGCCCTCATTGAGATTAAGAATTAAATCAATTATGGTGCAATTTTGATATTAACAATCTTTCTTCTACAAGAAAGAAATAAGAGAAAACATCTTACAAAGAGAAAAACTTCGTTAAAGCATACTATAATCCAGCCAATAGAGCTATAACAGACAGATGAATAGAAATGAATAATAGACTACTAACTAAAAGTTCATTTAATAGCAGTTCCACTCCTAATTTTCAATAATGAGTACTGAAAACAATACTAATGACAACGTTAACTAGTAGTGTCAAACACAGGCAATATCTTTTTTACTCTAGAAATATTTGGCATCATCTATTCTTCTCTTCAATCAGCCTCCAGTAATTTCTCTAAAGGCTTTTGTAGTTCTCTGAGTAGAAACAGCATATTGTCTGTTTTCCAGGATTTCATTGGGATGGGAAGGAAGTCACTTCTGAATTATAGCCTGCTGTAGTCCTGTGTTTGATCTAGATCTGTCTGATAAAATCTGTGGGTAATATACTTCTTTTTTTTTTTTTTTTGAAACAGTTATTTTAGAATCACTGTGTGTTGGGAGAAAAACATCGTTACTACATTGGTTTACTTTTGCCCATGTACTTAAATCATCATTCTTTTGTGACCATATGATTCATGAGTGACACTAGGAGCAGATGAGTAAATTATGAATTTTCAATCCAATGTGATATTTATAGGGTTCTTTATTTTTTGTGTGCTGACAGACATTGATCAGTATAAGAAATGAATGCACTGGAAAGATAAAGTAATCTTTGTTAGAATATACAGTAAGTTATGACTTCTCAACTGAAAAACAGAGTAACAGCAGTACAGTAGCAGTTTCCTACCTTTTTCAAGTATGGGTGAATAATGCATTTGTAAAGATATGATTCTGAGAAAAATCATATCAGTATATTTATTGATTGATGATGTAGAATTCTTATTTTGCTACAATATACTTCTACTATGAATTGTGTCAGAAAATAGAAAAAGAAGAATTAATCTGAATTGGCAGTTAATTAGCACTGGAGGCTGGGTCAAGACATGTGGATGACAAGGAGGTGATTACAGATAGCGAACACAGTTTCAAAAAGGGCAAATCATGCCTGGTGAATCTAGTGGCCCTCTACATGGAGTGACTGCCTTAGCAGATAAGTGAATAGCAGCTGATATCATCTACCTTGACTTCTGCAAGGATTGATACAGCATCTCTGTCTTTAAAGTGGAGAGATGTGGGTTTGATGGGTGGATTCTTTGATGGTTAAGAAGTTGGCTCCATGACTGCATCCAAAAAATTTTGGTTAAGGTCTCAATGCCCAAATGGAGATCAGTAACAAATGCTGGGGTCTGTACTGGGGCTTGTGCTGGTCAGTATCTTTACTAATGAAATAGTGAGATTGAGTGCAGCCTCAGCAAGTTTTTGGATGACACCAAGCTGAGTGTTGCAGTTGATATGCTGGAGGGAATGTATGTCATCCAGAGGGATCTTGACAGACCGGAGAAGTAGAACACTGTGAACCTCATGAAATACAACAAAGCTAAGTGCAAGGTCCTCCAGACTGGGTCGTGGCAATTCCCAGCAGCAGCATAGAGTGAGGGATAAATGAACTGAGAGGAGCCCTGCGGAGGAGGACCAAGGAATAGTGGCAGGTGAAAAATTAGACATGAGCTGCTAATGTGGACATACAGCCCAGAAAGACGAATATATCCTGTGCTGTATCTGAAGTGTGACAAGCAGGTCAAGGGAGATGATTCTTCCCCTCTACTCTGCCCTCATGAGATCCCACCTGGAGTACTGCATCATTTTATGTGTCCCAGCATAACAAGGACATGGACCTGCTGGAGGGAGTCCAGGCCATGAAGGGCCAAAAAGAGACCAAGGGACAGAAGAACCTCCCCTGTGAAGACAGTCTGAAAGAGCTGGGGTTGTTCAGCCTGGAGAGCTCTCCAGAGAGACCTTACTGCAGCCTGCCAGTCCCTTAAGAGGACCCACATGAAAGCTGATAGGAGAAGGGGAAAAAATTTAAACTAAAACACGATAGATTTAGACTAGATGTAAGGAAGAAATTCTTTACTTAGAGTGTGGGGAAGCACTGAAACTTGTTGCCCAGAGGAATTGTAGATGTCCCATCCCTGGAAGTGTTGAAGTTCAGATTGGGTGCAACTTTGAGCAAACTCTATTGGAAGGTATCCCTGTCAATGACAAGGATGTTGAAACCAAATGACCCATAAGGTCCCTTCCAACCCAAATAATTTTATAAATTCATCACTATCATGGTTGAAGTTCTAGCTTTATGGAGGGAGTCAGTGGAGGTATATGTTAAAAAGCAAAAAAAAGCCAATGTCCTAAGTACTTCCTATTACTTTTATTACTGCTTTAACTACTGTCCCAACTAATTCCTAATTGAACAGGTGAATTAAACTCAGTTTACCAATCAAAATCTGCATAGTACTAAAAGGAGATTTACAGTAACATCTGCGGTGTTGAACGAGGGTTTCATTCCCACTCCCTAACTTAGCAGCTTAAAATAGAAAGAACCAAAAATTTTCATTTTGTGAAGAATCAGCAGTTAGATTCAGCAGGCAAGCCTTTCTTTTTATTCTGCTACTCATGAATAAAAGTAGAAACCATTTAATATGTCAAAAATAATGGAAAATTTCCCTAGGGGTATTTTCCATCTTGGCCTTTGCCATCATGCATTCTCAGGCTCACATTATTTTTTACATTGTACATTGTTGTTGTTAAGGTGGAAACATAAGCAATTAAAAAAATAATATCCACACTGTTTCCATGGAGGCCATTAGTGTTCTCCACTATTGTGGGTTTTGTGGTTTTGTTTCTTTTTATACTAATAAATCCCATTTCTTTTTTTATTTTATTGTAAAATGTGTAACACTAATGTATCAGACTTTCTTCCTCTGTCAAGTCTAATGCTATGTAATAGTTTGTTTATACTGTTGGCTGCCTTAAAATAAATAAATAAATAAACAAATAAATAAAATATGAAAGAAAAAAGTAAGAGGGAAAGACCAATTTTATCACTTATGTCATTAACCTGTAAATTTGTTGGCACAGAAGTGACAATATTGCTGACAATGACTTTGGCAAAGACAGGTCTCTTCGGCTTAGTGTTTGATAAGATTGTATTTAATTTGCAGCTCTGACTTGAAAGACAATGGAGGAGCACACAAAAGATGTAGAAATCATTACCATGGAACAACAGTTGGTAGGAAAATAAAAGCCACTAGTAAAAGCACAAGCTTTGCAAAAAAAAAAAAAAAAAAAAAAAAAAGCTATGTAGTGCCTTTTATTTTTAATAAATTCTTTCTATAGCTAATTTTTCATTTCTCAAATAATTTATTAAATAATTTATTTAAATAAGTTTTAAGGGCCATTTTTCTTATCACTGTTACAGAACAGCACAAGTTTATCTGTTTCTGTTTCATTTTTCATGTTAAAATAAGAAATAAGATTACAGTGTTTAGTCATCTTTCTAGATTTATCATTGGTACAAGGTACTGCATCATATTAGAAACAGATCAAAATGGTGGATTCCTCCATATTATTGTATTTTTAAAAATTATTTCTTTTCTTTTGTTCAGGAGATTTTAAAGATCATAGTCCTCGAGACTCAAAGCATGGATTAGTAGATCTGATGAGTCATCTGAAAATGTAACAAAATAAGAATTGCAATATTGGCTCTGCTCCAACAATTCAATATCTTAAACAGCATTTATTCTCTCCCTCTGGGGTTATTTTATATATTACAATGCTTCCTTTGAATGTTCACTGACAAGTTTAGGCCAGCCTAGCTAAAAGAACAAAGCTATATATAAATTGTGCGTGCACAAAGGAGTTTTGTCCTTCTTCGTAAGTGTACACTCAACAACATATAAAATAAAAATACATAAGAAGATGCAGCCCTGGCAGCTGAAGCTCTAAGACACAAGCTTTATTCACATACACACATACATAGCCTTCTCTGAAATTATTTGCGCTATTGTAGCTGTGGCCCAAGGAAAAAATAGTTTGTCGACATCAGGGTTCATAGAGAAATGTAGAACAGTTGTGGTCTGAGGATTTGTAGCAATCACATAATTTTTGGTATATAGCAAATCTCATCTCTTGTCTTTCTTGTTAACTGCAGGTGAAACAGGACTTTGATAAGAAAATTTGGTTTTGCTCACATCTACTACTTTACTAGACTTTGTTCATTTCCTAATTCATGTACATAAAGAAAAACAAATCAAGTGTGAATTCTGGAATTCATAATGTCCTTTTAGCTCATTACACTTGAAAGGGGATTATTAAGTCACAATTCTAGTTGAAGAACTCTGTCCTTAATGCTACCACTCTCCTGACAGCAAGGAAGAAAACTGTACACATAATGAAGCCTTGATGAGGTTTATTTCTTTTCTTATGTAACTTCTGGGTAAGAAAGAGACAAGCTGGGCTAAAAGGTCATGTTCTGTCCAATGATAACTGTTACATTTTAAAGGCTTGATTTGATTGAAAACAACCTTCTCTGGTAAATCTAATATCACAGTAAGAATCCGAGAGCTAAATTTTTATGTTTTTATTCATGCAGAATAACCCAGTTACTAATGCCTGACTTCAGAGGAGTAATTTAGAGGTGGTACAATTACAATAAATGTTTCTTTGCAAGCAAGGACATCCAGATTGATACTAAATTGAGAAACAAATTATTATCTAAGGAATAGAAAGTCCACCTCCTCCATTCTTTTTTCTTTTCTATGTAAGAATGAATCAAAACCAATCTATGTTATGTCTTAATTTATACAATGTATCCTGTGAAAGGACTGAATACAGATCCAGAAATACAAGTAGAAAAAATAATTTTTCAAACTTAAGGTATTTGAAATTAGAATTAATGCAAGTGCAGGGTATACAGAAATTTAAATTTTCTGAAATATCAGATATATCTCCTTGTAGAAAGTGATAAGTACTTTGTATAATTGATCTGAAAGACAACAATCAGAAGTTAATGTTCATACAAAGCCTTTAGTTCCTATTATATCAATGAGTAAAAACTATAAAAAATTAACTCATTCCAGGTCATATAGGATGTAAGATTAAATATTGTAACAGGCCATAATTGTCTTAAAATACATTAACATAATGGGAAAATTTACTAAAAAAGAAAACCAATCTAAAAAAAAGCAGTAAAGTGTTACTGCTGCAATACAACCTTCAGAGAAGTGAAAAAAGTACAAGGACATCTTCTGAATGAAGATAAGTTTAATATTGACTGTGAATAGACTGGCAACAGCTGAGGATAACATTCAAAGTTGGGAACACTTATTGGCTCATATCAGAGACTGTAACTGTATCCTAAAGCAAAAACCAGGATCTAAGGATCTATATCCACAAAACCCTAATTCAAAGAGTTTTTCCACAGAATAGAAGTCATTACTCTTTGATTAATACAAAGGTCTAAATAATTCAGGTGAACTGTAAGGAACATTAGTCCTGGATGCAAAATTATCTCACTAAGTAACAAGACACTTAGAACTTGCATTCCCAAGGTAAAGAAATTTAATATAATTTTACATCATATATGACTTTTTTTACAAGAGACATAGTAGAGAAATAAGAATCACCAAGATATTTCCTATTACAATTCATAGCAATTCTCAGAGTACATGTGGTATAAAATCTTTTGTAAACTACCTACTATGGTTTTTTGTCTCAAATACTTAATCCATGAGCTTCAGTTCCTAGAGGCTAGGAAGCTATCTAGGAAGCGTCACATAAGATTGCCTTTGTTTTATACATTTCCTAAAGTATCAACTAGCAAACTCCAGTCTACTGTCAGAGTCAGGCTACATGATTAGTTTTGGTTCTGATCTTTCCTAGTATGATTCCTAACTTAATAAAAGGAGATAATGTTCTTATTTGGGCAATATAGAATTTATGTACTTATATCAAGCCAAAAAGTTGAATTTGTTTGTTTTCATGAGCTATTGGACCACTGGTTTCTTCTCAAACACAAACTTTTGAAAATTCTTTTCTCAGAATAGCACATTTTTGTCGCGGCGGGCAGTGGTGGTCAGTGCTGTGATGTCCCCAGAGAAGCATCCTGAAAAGGACACACTTGTGGCACAGCCACGTCTGCAACCACCCAGTGATTTCAGCTCAGCCTGGTGATTTCAGCTCAGTGGGGAGCTGAGCCTCCAGGGCAATGACAAAGGAGAGACAAGGTCTTTGTCTGGGGTTTCTCAGAGCCTTTATTCTGCTGCTTCCTCAAAGAGCTCCACGGCAAAGAACCAGAAAGAGCAGGGATTTATATATATAAACCAGGGGGCGGGGTTACACAATTTGGCCAATGGGGCTAAGGATTGGAAATGAACCAATCAGGGGAAGGATCAAAAATGGACCAATCAGGTAGGGTAAAAAGGAGGCAGTAGGGAATGAACCAATGAGGTATAACTGATTGACATATCAACCACAAAGCCTCATGGCGGAACACATTTGCTCGCCCTGAGGGGAGAGCAGCCTCCCAAGGTTTCTGCCTTAGGGGAACTACCACAGTCTTGAAATCTAAAGGTTGGCCTCTCTCCAAGGGAGAGTGTGTACATTACTGATTGGTCTACGGGCCTCCACACACTTTAACATGACTGGTGAAGAAATTAATTCTGGCTCTCTGTTTTCTTTGGTGACAAAAGCAAGGTAGATATAAAAATGTATGGAGAAAATAATTGCTATACCTGCTTTTCTCAGGCATTTCTCAGGCATGCTAGGTAAGAATGCTCCAAGAAATTGCATGAGGTAAAGAGAGAAACCCACAAAGAAGTCACAAGGAGAAATGTCTGAGTTCTGATTGCCTGTAAAAACTTTGTTATCGCAAGTTGCACAGATATAGGGAGGAGGAGTCCTCTGAACTTCAACCAAAATGGAGTTTAAAACTCTCGTTTTCAGTGCTAGCTGGATAATAGATTTTATTATCTTAATTATCAAATCAACTGAACAGTTCAATTAACAATGAACACATTATTTTTCCTTAGAAACAGAAATCTAACTTCTGGAAAACATTATAATACAAGATTTAATTATTTAAACACATAAAGAATGAGGATATTGAGAGAATAGGAGTACAAGGCCAAGACCAAATAAAAATGGAGTTAAAAATTACTTCAATAAACAGATCAAGAATACCATTCACACAAGAAATTTATTCTTTAAATCTTTTATTCTGATGAATCATACTCCAGACAGAACAAAGGGAGTAGTGATCTGTAAGCAGACAAAACTTATTAAGAAGCTTTAAGATGCAAAACCAGAGTGTGTACTGCAGCTGGGCTTTTAGGAGGCAAACTACAAAATCACAAGAGTCTGTGAAGACTGCATTCTCTAGAAATGAAAGGAATAGGCTGGAAATTAAACCAAATAAAATAAGAAGCTTCCTGGCCCTACATTAGTCTTCTACAGGGATTGAAAGAAACCCCAGAAGAAGTCAGTGTTAAGACAGATCTTCATTAGATTAAAAAAAAAAAAAAAAAAAAAAAGGAAAAAGAAAAAAGGAAGAAAACAAAACAAAACAAAACAAATCTAGTATAGTGCAGTTATTGCTGAGTTGGGTTTAGTAGCCCAGGAGACCCTATGGTTTATCTTTTCCATATAAACTCTCTGAAAAAGATTGCTATAGCTAAAAAAAATATGGTAATTGGTGAGTACAGACATGGGAAATATCTCATTCAGGATAGTGAGACCCAGTGTGTAGGGTGAGACCCGTACTATGTTGAACCTTGGCCACCCAGTGGGTCTTACATGGACCCATCAGTCATAGAGGTTTACTTTCAGAGAGGCTACTTACTAGTCACAGAGATTTTGGTCTAGTCCTTCATTAATGTTCATGTCAAAATTATTTTTCCTGATCTGCGTTTTGCTTTTTAGATGTGAGGAAACTTCTCCTCTTTTAACGACTTGTGCTTCTCTCATCCACCATGCTTCTCTTTATTCAGTGAGTCACAGGAAAGATATAGATATATTCTCATGCTAATTTGGGTTTTGAATAGACCCAAGCTCTTATACTTAAAAGGAAACTATCTAGAATAAAGTTCTCAAATCAGGATAGCCTAATGATTCCACATGTTCAATATGTAGAGATAGCTGTCAATTGAAACTCAGGTCTGAGTATGTGAAACAGCATGGAAAGGGAAAGAACTAGGATGTTCACTGTTAAGCTGAAGAACTCCATCAAGTCTCTGAAGCTATCCTTTCTTGCTGCTGTTTCCACGGTACTATTATCTTCCAGAGTTTTCTGCAACTTCTGAAAGTCATGCTACACTTAGTGCCTTATTTCCTATCCTTTAATGCCACGAAATCTTAACACTTTACAGTATCCTACTGCTCTTTTCTACAGACTCCGGAAAACTTCATTTAAACTTTACTTCCTTTCCTTTCTTTTTGAGATGCTCCAGGCAATTTATCATCAAGCGATGAACTCTGCTTGACATCCTGTATTCCAGTATTTGTATATCATATTGCAGCCCTGGAACTTCAATGAGTTTCTTTCAAGTAGGTGTTCTGTGTCCAATTTAAATTCTATTTGCCTAAGGGTTTTCCCTATTGGAACTGGTATAAGCTGTCACACCTGTACAAGTGACATTTTCTTATTTAACCTTGACCCATATCCCAGTGAATATAATTTGAGTGATTTTTATAATATCATCAATCTTCTAATAATATGGTCCAGAATTATTTATAAATCTTTAAACTCTGTAAGTTATGATGCAGAATTATTGGATGTGACAGGACATCTAAAAGACTTGCCCTTAATTCCTATGCCCTAGCAGCTAAGAAAGTCTGAATAAAGTGCTATGAGACTGAAAATAAAAAGAGGAGCTTGTCATTGACATACACAATGTAGGAAGGTAGTAGAAATCCCTTTTAAGAAAAAAAATGCATGTAAGCTTTTGAAATTACAGTAATTTTTCTCAGCATACTATCGTTCCTCCCTTTGTTTTTTTTTTTATCAGACAGACTTGTAATGCTTTTCAGCTGTTTTTCTCATGATTTTCACATTTGAAAATTAAGGTCTTCCAGCTGAAAAATTTATCTATTATTCCGCTTTCTGATTTTATTTTAAATATTTCTTGATCTCTTATTAAAAAACACCTGATCCACAAAAAAAAAAAAAAAAAAGATTGTTTTTATATTATATATTATATTCCGCTGTTGGTGACAAGAAAAACTTTGGCAATCCTCATATATAAGAAGCAAAAATTAAGTGATTCTTAACCTAGTTTGACTGATTTTTGTGATCCTACTAACTACAAACCTTAAATACAAAATATTTGCTGCAAGTAAATCACACTTATATGACCCTGAAGTGGTAGCACTATCCTGAACTTTCTGCTGTTATAGAACTTGGATTGTTTTACATTGTATTTAATACATTTATTCAAATTGTTACTCTCTTGCCTTTGTGAAATGGAATAAAACGGTATGAAGATTCTTATCTTGGAAGGTAGTAAAGTAAATTACTCTTGAGTGTCCTGATACACATTTCCAAGTGTGAAAATCTGCTGGTAAAGCATTTGGGAGACATTGTTGCTGAATTAGATAGGACACGTAAATTTTTTCCCTGTTAGAAGAACCCTTTAGAAAGCCTAACTCCTAAGATATTTTGGGATGTTGTTGATATTAGAGATGTTGATATGCTTCATTATGTTCTCTGACAAAAAACTAATGTAATACTTGAGTAGCTACAGATTCTACTTATAAAAAAGTCTAAATAAATAAAAGTATATGCCCATTTAAACCACTGTAGTTTTATAATATTTACCAAAAAAAAAAAAAAAAAAAACCCAACAACAACAAACCAACAAAACTTTGAAGATATATAGCCTACCTTTAAGTTTAATACCTATGAGATTTTGCATTCTGTCTTTCTTGATTTTGGCAGGGACTATGGTTTTTTTAGGCTTTCTATTCTATGCTTCTACGCTTCTATGCTTCTACTTTCATAAATTGATGTTCCCCATAAAATATTCAAACTCTGTTCTGATCGAAAACCTTAATGAAACAGGAGTCCTTACTATGTGATTTCTAAAAGTAACAAAACATATTTTGATTCATATTTCTCCTGATTGTCTAGTTGTATGGGAATATATAAAAGACAAAGCTACTGTCTATACTTTCCCTACATATTATAAATCTAAAAAATCTATTTTGTGTGAATTTGCATTTGAAACAGACTTATGTTATTGCTTGTCCACATTTTTTTAAAAATGTGAATGTTTTGAAAGAAAATAATATAATATGAAAGTAATCATAAAATGCTTGCTAATAATGTGATATTCCTTTAAGACAAAAAATAATTATTCTTTTTTCATTAGGAAAGACAAAGCCATCATAAATTAATCCATTAAAGCTCATAATGGTGGTCATATCTAGTCTACATATGGGTTTAATGGTTTTTAAATGCTCATGCTCTGTGAAATTTGTAAAACTGTCATAAAATGTAGTGAATATATGGTGTCCTTATCAAATAATTACTTAAAAAAAAAAGAAAGAAAAAAAAAGAGGATACTTATATTAGGTATAACAAAACATTATTGAGATTTGATAATTTGACCACTCCAAGTAAATTGAATGTGTTTTCTAGACTTAGAAACCTGAAGCAGGATGATTTAATGAGATATTCAGGAGAAATTCCTTCCATTATAATTTCTCTGTCAAACCTTCAATATTTGATGACCCACAGCATATCATTACAGAAAAGGGAATATCAATATAAAGATTTTGAGTGATGAAGAAGACATTGTTTCAATGCCATTATTTTTAACACATTTTATTTGCAATACTAATAAAGCTTATTATAGTAACTTAGTCTGCAATAAGCGTTATCAAATCACATTTCAGGAGATTTCATTGAGCTTGAAAGAGTAGGTGTCAAATACCAAACTTAAATATGATTCCCTTTTTGCTGCTCCTTACCAGAATTTAGGATACAATTCAGTTTTGCTCTACTTTGAAATCCCCAGGAATTTTTTGTCAGAGTTTTGTCAACGTTTCAGGCTCTATCTAGGTATGTATTTTGTTGCTAGTGTCATAGTTTTGTGTCACTGGAGCACAATTAGACTCATTTTATGCAACATATAAGCTAAAACCAACTGTGATATCTAAAACTGTACAGATTCATGAAAGTTCTGAAATTAATACTGAAGTCAATCAAAGTCCACACTCGAAAAGCAAGTTCTCTGAGGTTTAAAGCTGTCTTCTCTCAAAGACTGCAAACTGGATGCACTCCTTTGGCTCATGGAGTTTTTTAATGGAGAAGCATAGTTTTATATCTACATATACATATATATACACACACACTTTACTATCCTTTATTTTACTGCACCCCCATGCAACCGCATATTGTTTTGAACATGTATAATTTTATTTGAGATATGTGGTACTTTTCAGCATAATGATGATACTTTTGTTTATCTTGGTGCCCAGACACAATGGAAA
Source organism: Prinia subflava (assembly GCF_021018805.1). Taxonomy (NCBI): domain Eukaryota; kingdom Metazoa; phylum Chordata; class Aves; order Passeriformes; family Cisticolidae; genus Prinia; species Prinia subflava. The sequence goes on along the minus strand of NC_086253.1, from coordinate 20,111,622 downwards.
CAAAAATTCTCTGTCCCCTAAACCCCTGCTTCTTCCAATTTCATCAGTGATCAGTCTACATGAATGATTCCAATTTAAACTAAATATCACATGAAAACTTTCAGCAGGAAATAGTTAGTAGCCTGTGTCCCAGAAGACAGAAGGTTTTCTGGACTCATAAAATACTAAAAAGAGTGTTTTGCCAGTCAGTATTTTATATGAGTGTTGAAAATTCATTTAAAGCTAATGATATGCAAAGTGGTCTTGCTAGGAAATGCAGTTTTCGCTCATATAGATTTACAATCTCATTTACTTGAGTAGACTCACTAATCTGATTGTAATCATGTTACTTATCTTTAAATTTTGTGTGTGGCAGCTGTACATCATAAATGACATACGGGTGGGACTGTGATATATTAAATCAATTTAATCACATTTAAATATTTCAAGGTTTGGTCTTTTGTAAAAAGCTAGTTCATAAACAAGAAACATAAAAAAAACCCCTCAAAACATAACAAACTCATAGCTACATGCTTATGTCTAATTATGTCTAAGGTTAAAATATTTTAACATTAAAATTGACCTTAAAATAATATAATTATTGCTCACGATTGAGAAGACTCAGCCAGCTGTTTGATTACTTTGTGATAGAAGAATTGCAATGCTCATTGAAATAAATATATTTTCCCACCTTTTCAAGGGGAAATTATATTCTTTAATCAATTTATATTTATAATTTGATATTTCATAGAAATATTACTATGTTCTCTCACATGTATGCAGAACACCTAATTAGATTTCATCTTGATTGGTTACCAGCCAAAGGGACTTGGATCTAGAATCCAGTAAAACTGCTTGAATTCCTTGCATGATTTCCAGTGGCATTGTCATTTGTAGAGATGAAAATTCTGAAGACTGGCATTCTTCCAGGAGCTGTTGCTACTTAATATCAGGGTAGTTTTCTAGTGGCAGTAAGACAGGTAGTACTTCAGATGATACAATCCCCATCATGGCTGTCAGTCCTTTCTCCATTATCCATCTTCATGACATTTTCTGAGAGCACTTTATTGCTACCAGTAAAATATCACATGTCTGAGCCTATGTCTCTGGAATGGTGACGCCTATTGCTTTAAGAACTTACATAGCTTAACCCTGTACTTAAGAGCACTCCGTGTAAGAAATACTTTATAACAAATACAGAATAAATAATTTTATGCAAAATAATTACATATTCTCTTAAAAATTAATACATACATTCAATATAGCATTCATACAACTTGTGTAGATAGGTCATTTTTAGCATATCTAAAGCTCAAGGATTTTATATGCCATTTTGTACATTTATTGATAGAGAGTTGCCAAATCTAATATCAAGAGGTCATGACTGACACTGGGTGCAACCAGTAGCACGTATTCTCAGTAGTCACACACATAAATGTACTATACAGTGCATGCTACCTTGTATACAGAGCCAGCCACACCGATAAACACATGCAGCACATGCAGCACCAACAGCTGCACCCCATTCCCTTCTCTGACTGACCAGGATAAGGATCCAATGGTGGGAACAGATACAAGTATTTAATGTTCATTCATCCTGTGTCTGGGATCTGCTGCCCCTAGATGCCAGGATTCCCACTCGGTAGCATCTGGCCGTGCCACCCTGAAGGCCATAGCCCCACTCCAGCTGCAGGCCTTCAGACTGCACTCACACAGACACATACACTTATCCCTTCAAACAAAGAGGTACTGGGTACACAGTCCTGCATCCTCCTGCTCCCCGTTACCTCTCACCGAGGTGTTCGTACACACAAGGAGGTTACACAGCCAACCTCCAGAGCCCACCTGTGTGTACCTGGTCCCACCTTCTCACCGCTGAGGCTGACTTGATGTCCGTTTGTGATCGTACTTGTGGACCAACACTCATCATTCCTGCTGGTGACCCAGACACACAGACTCTCTGGCACGCCAGTCACTTATGGCTCTTTGACTTCCCATACACACATGTGCAAGTGAAAAGAGCCTTTCACCCAAGAAATTAGTTAGAATTTAATGAGAAAACAAGACAGACTGTGGTGATGGAGCATACAGCACCATCAGGTAAGAGCACTGACCAGCACTGTGCAAGTAACCATCCTCTCCTATTTCCTACATCTCTGCAGAACAAGGCTTATGAGGAACAGCTGCTGGAGCTGGGGGTGTTTAGCCTCAAAGGACAGCTGATTGTTCCCTACACCTAGCTGAAAGAAGGTTGTGGTAAGGTGGGGATCAGCCTCTTCATCCAAGTAAAAAAAGTGACAGGACAAGAGGAAACATCCTAGAATTGTGTCGGTGTGCTCACAGAGAGCCAACGGGCTCTGTCGCCGCTGGCCCAGACACAGCGACAGAGTGGTAGGGGGTCAGTGTGCGACCAACGCAGGCAGTACTGACTCCTGTGGGTTCTTTGCCTGGCAGAGGCTTATGCGAGCGATGGAGATTCGACAGGCAGTGGAAAGAAAGGAGGAAACAATTCCAGACGAACAGAGGGTTTATTGCAAACACCTCCTCAGCCCGAAACTGTTCGGGGGGAGAGGGGTGTGGGGGGTTTTTGTCCGAAGGATTCAGAGGGGGGGCAAAGGGGGTGGCCAGCCACTGCCAGACAACCGGGGCAGGTTGCCAGGGAATACAGGTGTAATAGAACATCACTTGGACTAATCAGGGGAAAAGTAGGAGGGATTTACAAAGGCGGGAGAAATGACAGGCAGCTAACCGTGTGCCGCATGGCAGGTGCCAGAGTCATGTGAGTTAAACAAAGGAACAATCGAGGGGTGGGGAACAGAGAACCCAACAAGTACAAAAGTATACAAAAGCATAACCGATTAAATTAACACACTACCACAGAATTGTGTTTAGTTTGGACATTAAGAAAAAATCCTTCACTGAAAGGGTTATCCAACATTGGAACTAACTTCCTAGGAAAGTGGCTGAGTTGATATCCTGGAGGTGTTTTATAAGGCATGTAGGTATTAAGGTTATGGCATAATGGTGGACTTGGAAGTGTTAGGTTATTCTAGCCTAAATGACTTCTTGAGCTACTCTCCAAAACACCTCAGGCACCCTTTCCTCTCCTTTCATCTTTTCCTGAATATCTCATTGTCTTGTACAATTTCCCAAAAGTCCTTCTCCTGCATCCAGTCACAAGTCCCGCACTCCTCTGAGCATCAACCTCTCCTTTAGTCCAAAATGTGAACCAGAAGCAATAGTGAAACATTAAGCTTAGGAAAAAAGTTACCATAGTGTGCTTTTATCTAAAAGTTTTGTGCTGCAAAAAGACAAAATATACTATATTATTTATTAATAACATAAACTTATACAAGGAAACATTCACCCAGACAATATAGCTAAATAAAAATAGAGATTAAACCACAGAAATTTAAGGATTTATATGCAGAGCAATTTGGAAACCAACTTTAATTAACCTCGGTTTATATTACACACTAAAGCTAGCAGAGGTAGATCAGTCAAACAGATTGTAGACAGCAATCTCTCTAGTTGGCATGCAGGTGGAAAACCCTTGTTACAGTTCTGCCCTCCAGCTGCTCATTATTACCCTTTTGCCAGCAGAACTGGGAGGGCAGTCACCTCCAGCAGAGTGATTCCTGTGATTGATCCCTCTTCCTCTTCAGGCAAAAGCAGACAGGTAAACACAAGCAATTTAAATGGTTGGCTTGAGGCTCAGGACAGGAATCCTCTTTCACATCTAGCTGTGCTGATATCTATTGTTCCTAGTTGTCTCTGTGCTGGAGACTATGCCACTCACAATGTCCAACCAAGTAGCAGATATCTCAGGACTTCTTCTAAGACAGGCAAGCTGAGATCTATGTATGCACAGTTTAAACCCACTTGTTAACCTGTTGGTAGCAGATCTGTGTTAATCTCTGTTATAAACAGCATAGTGTGCTTTTCTGTATCATTTGGAAACTTCACTGGCTTTGCTCTGAATGTGGATTAGACAGAATTTGCCAGAAACACTTCACCAGCTGAGCTGTGAAAAGGGTAAGCTCCAGCCAGTGAAAAAGAGAGAGATTGATGTTGCTATATCAGCACCTGCAGAGGTGTCTGTTTATAGCTTTAGGCAGTTAAGAGGGGCAAGAGATGTGATTCCTGATTGTCATAGTTTTGTTCACAAGTGAAGAGACTTTACAGACACCAATTATAAAGCTTCTTTAGTTCTATTTGAGCTGAATGATAAAAAGACTTTCTAGAATTGTACAAAGTGTGCCTTTTCATTCACATAAGTATCATGCTGCCAGTAAACCCTTTGATATTGCATCAGATCTCAGGTTCTAAATGTACTCCCTAAACAAATTTTCTAACTAAAAGAAAAGTGTAGTGAAAGCATTATATAAGAAGACATTTTTATTTACATTCTATTAACTACTAGAGCTAGTTTTTAAATGTGAAGATGTTAGGAAGCAAAATGCAAGTATTGCAAATCCTGCCTCCTAATAAACTCTAGACTTTCCAGAATGTAAGTAGCAACTGTTCAGCTTGATGTTCTTTCAAAGAGACAAAAATGTTTCTAGGGGTTATTATAACCTCTATTTTATTAAGAAAACAACTTAGGAAGAGAAAACTGCATTTGTGATATGTATTGTGAAATTCTAAGTATTTGTGACACACTGAACAAAAAGATTTTGTTAGAACTGAAGTGTATTATAAATGTATTAGCTTTAAATATGTTCATTTTGTAATGGTGTTAAAACTGCTGCTAGACAGCAGCATTACCTTCATCTGAAAGGATTTAATTTTATTCAAGCCTCTTCCAGCCACAGAACACAGAGAGGCTGGACAGAGGCATCAAGTTCAGCTGCCGTGCAAATATGCAAGAAGGGCCATGCCTGAGGTCAGGGTGGTGTCACAGTGCACTCTCTGCATTTGCCAGTGATGCAAAGAGGCTGTGACCCCAGCCAGAGATCCTTTGACTGAAGGGAATATCATTCAGTTAAATGGACTGAACATTTCTTTAACACCATTTCAAAAAATTGTAAGAAACTCATATGAGCTGCAGTGAACAAGTAAAGAGACAACATGAATGCAGTAGGGAGGTCTTCCTAATGGTCAGGCAACTTTCCGCGAGGGTTCTTAGCAGGAACTCCAGCTGACATCTTCACTGATAGTTATGGTGTTTACATGAGTGAAATCAAGGAGATACTTGTAGTTTAAAGTCCACTGTAATCACAAATCATTTTGTCACATGGAAACACTCTCATTTTTTAAGTTTGGCCTGCTGTGGAATCATTTGGCAAATTATAGTTTTACCAGTGGTCACTTCTCCATTACAATATAACCACAAATTAAATCAATTGTATGTTAATATACTTAAGTGCATTTCTCCAATAACCCTAAGAATCATAATTGAGGTAATGGCAGTGAATAAATGTCCTTAAAGATAAGCTACAGTAAAAGCTTCATACTGAAAATCTAAATGCTGAAAATTTCACTATTTAGTCCCATATACCATTGCTAGTTACATGACTGTCAGGTTAAATTTTACCATGATTATTGCAACTTCTCCTGTAGTCTGATGCTAATCTTAGCTCTTTATTCTATTAAAATCACAGCCACTATAATTATGTTTCTCATCTCTCATTTCTTCTGTAACATATCAATGAAGAGTCCAGGCATTGATGCCCCCTCCACAGTGCATTAGATATAGATCTTCATCTTCTTCAAGACCTTATACAATTTATACCCAATTTTATGTCTCTATCTCTGCAGCACCACATATAAAAGTCTTTATGTTCTGTTCTGTCTAGGAATTCTTCTTCAGATTTCAGTGCTGATTCAGTTGCATGCAGTATAGTCCTTGTTACAAATGTTTCTGATCCAAAACTTAAAAAAAAATATGACATTCTTCTGTGAAGTTAATAATTATGACAACAAGAAAACGGGAGAATCTTAGAACCTTATTTAGCTATGTACATTAATGGTCTACTTTTCATAAGTACTGGCCATTCTCTGAATGGTCTTCACTGAAGTTGCTAGATGGTGGAAATGAACTTTCCAAATGAAGAGTCAGAAACATTCCATCTATTTTCTAAATTATATTTCATGTATTATATACAAGCAATAGGATCAATTGGATTACTTATCTATTAACCCTCTTTGCAGCCCTCAGTGCAAAATTTCTCTTGAAATGTATTTCAACATTCATTAATTCTGATAATGGTAGCTCATAGTTGGTGTGTCAGTGACAACAAGTCTCATGGAGAACTTCTAAATGTTGTCCCCTGGGATGACATTCCATGGTATCTTCAGCCTCTCTGGAAAGGTCAGGGACACAGATTTGCTTACAACAATGTAATCCAGTCCAAGAGTGACAGCCAGACTATTCAGCATGACAGAGGCAAGGAAGGTTTGTAAAGACTTTTCACTTGTAAATGACAGAAACAAGTCATACTGGGAATTGCAACCTTTGTCTATCTAGAAACATCTTTGAACACAATGAATCAGTACTCCTTGATCTGGTTTAAGACATAGAAGGTAAGATCCTGATGTTTTGGCTTAGTCATTTCCAGGATAATTAAGCCCAAAGGTATTATTACAGAATTGTTAATTCCTTCCCAGTGGTTCTGTCATCTATATATATATTCAAAATCCTTACATATGGAAACATCACTTGCCATTGGTAGTCTTTCTAATAGTTTATTTCCCACCCACATCTTCTAGCAAGCAGAGATGTTCCTTTAACCCCTGTTTTATATTATAATTGCAATGTTTCTTTCAGTTGTGAACAATCTGGAAGAATATATCCCTGTGTTTAGTCATCAGGTATATAGGTATCAAGTCTTTAATTCATATGAAGAGTGTATAACTCAAATTTATTCCTAGAATAGAGGTTTTTCATATGCTAAAAAAACCTAGAATAATCTTAACTCATTTACATAAACACAGATTCTCTTCTGATACACATGCAAGCAATTAGAAATGCAAAATTAATTTCTGTCTCTGTTGGTCCTCGTGACTTGTTATGTGCATTATGTACTGTGTCTATGTGTGTCTGCCTGCTGCCACTCAAACTTACTGGCTGGACCTGAGAGCACATAGCTTCAGCAACCTTTTGGGCTATCAGACTTGGCAGTGCTCTACAATTTCTACTTTCCTTCTTGTCCTTGCAACTTATTCCTCTCACTAATTGTCTAGATGACAAATATAACAAACTACAGCTGCTGCAACCTTGGCTTCTAAGTAAGGTAGGCCTCTATGTACTTCATGTAAAGCCTTCACCTTCAAAAAGAAATTTAAAAATAATAGATAAAACTTCCACAATTAAAAAAGTATATGTAATTTATGACATATATTGGAAAGAAGATTATTTAAGTAAAGGAATTATTTAATTTGAAAAGGAAGCAAATATGTGAACATGCATGAACTTGATTAAAAGCACTGAAGTTTAAAACCCCAGATGTTACAGGAGCTCTCTTCAGTCACTGAGTATGAAGTCTTAGTAATAATGTGCTCCTTTTCATATTAACCTCAGTTATGAAAGCTTTTAAGCAAAAACAGTAATGACTACTATATAATTAAAAAGAATGCAAAGAAATTGCTCTTTTTACACTGAAAAAAATGCCTTGTCACCCTTAATTTAGTAATTAAGATTTTGCCAATGAAAAGGGAAGACAAACAATATTAAGAATTTACTGGAGCATGCTAAAGAAGAATCCTTTACTTGTCATGCTAAGGTCATCACAAGCATGATATTCATGTGAGGCCATGGCAGAGAAATTTGGTCAATTATTAAACAGCAATAGATCATCTTTTTGGTTTCTTTTCTTTTCCTTTTAAATGTCAAAACCTTGTTATTACTGCAATAAAAATAATAGAAAACTAGAGTATTATTTACCTTTTAGATATTGCCTTGCCTAAAACCCTGTATTGGATGCATAGGTTTCTCTATAGGATGAAAGCAAGGTAACTTAAAAGTACTACCTTCAAAATATACCTAACATTACAGCTGATAATAATTACCTAAATAATAATAATTTCCCCAGAAGTTTACTTAGAAGTGGGTCATACTAGAAAACACTGATCTCCCATCTGTCTTAAGCTCTCATGACCTGCTGTGGTGGTTCAGTGCTGTGATATCTGTAACAAGCTGACTAACTACTCAATAAATGCACTAATTTAAAACAGCTCAAAGGGCTACCACAATTAAGAAGATTTCTTGGAAATGCAGGCAAACATTTGCCATATGGATGAAAGTAAAGTAGGTGAAGAATCTATTCCTGCTGCTGACAGAGCAGAGGCAGAATAGAAAACATGTTCTTACCTTGTCAGGTGCAGCCACGGATCTCATGTGAGATTGGGCTGTGGTTAAGTTTCTGTTCCATTTAGGTACAAACTGTGCCATATTATTTGAAATCACCTAAGACATTGTAGACTAATTCATTGGATTTTGCCCAGCAAAGGATAAGAAACACAACACTCTCAGGTACAGACTGTCAAAGAAATTGCTCCTTTTTCACTGCATTTTGAACTGCTACTGCCAACCCTTGCATCAGAAATAGGCCTAGCACAGGCAAACATTCCTTGGCCAAGAATTCAAATTTGACTTGTAAGCCAATGTACCATAACTCAGATTATTATTAGAAGTAATTAAAAACATGGATTAGGAACACTCTTATGCAACTGAATCAGGAAAAAAAAGAATGTTACAGCCTTTTTCCCAACCAATTTTGCAAACTCGATTTGATCAATACGATAGGTGTTTGTTGTTTACATCAAGTTACTCAAAGGATTTAACAGTGACCTTTAATCTTGGATGAGGAGAAAAGCAAGCTTTCTGCCATCTACTTTTTTATGAAGCACTTTAAAGGTACACCACTTTGGTCTTGAATGGAGTTCATTTTCTTTATAGTAGAAGACACACAACCAGGGGGCTGACCTGACCTAATCAAAGAGATATTCCATACCATATAACACCACACTTGCAAAGAAAAGGGAAAAGAGGGGAATTTAGGAGGGTCAGCCATCTTTAGATCAGAAACTGTCTGGGCAATATTCTACCCATGGAAAGTGGGGAGTGGTTGTCTTTGCATCACTTGTTTTTTTTTTTCCTTCCCTCTTCCACCTACCCTTCAATTATTAAGCATTTATTGTTATTACCATTATTGTTTGTTTTGATACATAAGTTTTCTCTTTTTTTATCCTTCATTTACTCTTCCTCCATTCCCCTGGCAGAGTGGGAGAAGTGAGCAAGCAACTTTGTAGTGTTTGGCTGCCTATCAGAGTTAACACACAGCAGGAGATTAAAGCATTCTTTCAGGAAATGGGAGCCAAAAACCAGCCCTGCTCTCATCCTCACTGACTTCAGATAGGTGTTTTTGCTGACGGATTCTGAGATCTCTGCAAGATTATGATTATCAGATTATAAGTTATGTGGATTCTTTGTCTCTTTACAGTGTTGTACCATGAGCCTGATAATTTAGATTCTTTCCCTCGTAGTGATGTTTAATCTTTTGACTGCATGATAAACGAAAAATATAGCATGCCTACTATCAAAAATACTATCAAAAATTACATCACATTCTTGTCATTTGTTCAGTTTCTTCAACGTATCCTTCTGCTTTGCTTTTACAGTGCTAAAAACACAGTTCAGTAAATGGCAAATAACGATGTTGTTCAAATGTTCTACTAAATAGCATTAAAATTTGAAGATGAATGACAGAAAACGTAATACAAATCTTGAACAATTATAGTCAGTTGAAAGGGGTTTTTTACATATTATTGTTTGGAGGATTTTTTTTTCCCAGTAATTACCTGCTTTTTTTTTTTTTTTCCCTTTGCTGTTAGTCAGAAAAGAAACTGTTTCAGTCTGAAAGGTCATTATAATTAAATCACTTTTCAGTTTTAATTTTCCCTCTACTCTCTATGGTCTGATAAATTAGGCAAGTCCTCTCTGTTATTTCTGTTAAGAGGTATATTAGTTATTATACATCAATGCACATTTTAATTGTGGAGCTAAATGACAGAAATGTAAAGTCATGATCCTAAGGGATACGTAAATGATTTGATGTCATATTTTCAAATATATTCAAATATGCCATTTGAATGTCATACCTGTACAGACTTTCTTAAAAAAAATACTTAAATAGGTTAAGAGTCCGTCATTGAAAACAGATTAAAGCTTTTGCTTTGATTTTAGAGAAAATGTGAGATTTTTCTCTATTTTTTCCCTAAGAGATCTTAAATAATTATCGTATGCTTTCGTTGTCTCTTAATATTCTACTTCCTTACTTCAGACATCTTTAAACATTTAAGATACTCTAGTAGGTTTCTAATTAACATGTTTTTAGCTAACATTTTAGCTTTATGTCCAACCTAAGAATTCTCGGACAGAATCTGGAGAAACCAGCTTTCCAACACAGCTCATAACTTAAATTGGTATGGCTGTGTAGCTTGTTAATTTTAGTGACTGCAGATCAGTTTGAAAAGACAATTGTGTTCATTCCAAATACTTATCTCAATTCTAGGTCTGTTTTTTGGTTGGTTGTTCTGTTCTCATTTTTTTATTGCATTTTGATTTGGATATTTTGTTAGTCTCTGCCCTAAATGATTGCCAAATCAAAATTTACTTTACAAATCATTTACTGCCAGAATTAACTTTAAAACTGATATGCAGAATATATATAAAATGCATAGGGGCCCTTTAAGCCCTCCTTTCTGAGGAGAAAACAAAAAAAAAAAAAAAAAAAAAAAAAAAAAAAAAGGGGATTCATTTCTGTGTCTCTCTACCACCTGGCAGGCTTCATACACTGCAAAAGGGTTATTCAAAAAGATGATGGTTCCTAAGTTAGTTGTTTCCTAAGGAACCGTGTGTTCTAGGAATTAAAGACTAGTTTCCTTTTACAGACAGAAAGATGAGATTATTGGTGTGTTTTAGTCTTTATCTAGAAGGCAAATCTGCTCAAGTTTATTAAATTGTTTAGTGGTAAAGCAGCTAGGCTACCTGGCAGTAGGTGTATTTAGCCCAAAGGAAGGAGGCAAAGGTGACATACAGTGCACATGAAACAAAATCTCATAAAGAAACTGAATTTTATTGTTATTTTTATGTACCTAAAAAGGACTCCTTCTGTATCCTTGTGCTTACTGCATTGGCATAACAGCCCAAAAGGTAATTGTGTGGTGCTTTTCATAGTCTGTTTTCACTATTGCATTCTTCCTGTTTAATTAAGGAAGGAAAAAATTGTCATGTATCTGGTTAAACTGATTTTTCTTTTCTCTACTCTGTGACTTCCAAAAAAAAAAAAAAAATCCAATTTTCTGGGCTAACCTGAGTGTTTTTGAGTAGTCTTCTGTTTTTCTCTATTGTGTTCTGATTTGAATAGATTGGTTCTATTCCACACAGTTTCAGGATTCTGGGAAGCCAGAATCAGAGTGAAATATTCAAAGAATCATCCATATGAGTACTTCCACAGGAGCTGTGGAATCTGTATCTGTAATTCTATTTGATCCTTAGTGACAGTATTTTAATAGTCATTTGCTGGTTTGTAACAGAGTACACTCATCAAGTACTATTCCATTGGGTAGGACAGTTAAGTAAAGAAAGAAGGACTGTTTATCTTTCCTGATGAATATTCAATTTTACAAGTTTCAATGTACTAAGTCAGAGTACCTCACTGCAGAACAGTTTGTGACTGGATAGGTGTGAAGAAAAATAGTATTTAAGATGCAGAACAGGTGCTGCTTATTGGATGTCTGCTCTAATAGATGGGAGTGTGCCTTAGCACTTGCCTTGAAGCAAATGAAAGCTACTATAATGATCGTAGATGATATATGGAAAATCTGTTCCAAAGAATTTTTATTTCCCTATTAAAATTCAACTTGTGTCTGGTGAGCTAAATGCTTCTATTGACTCAGTCTGTCATATTTAAACTGCATAACGGAAAACTGATTTTTACTGTAATTTTTTTCAGCTGTGTCAGCATTCTCCTTAAATATCTTACATGAATTTGTGGGAGCATGTTCATAAAAGTTGCTCACAAGCTAAAATTTGTCAAACAAAGTTGCCCTCCTTTTTCACTTTGATTTTTATTAATGCTGGTGGTTTGTTTTTAGTATAGCAATGGTTCTAATCAGAATAGTTTCTCAAATCAACTGAGGTACTTAAGCATTTAAAATATGACTAAGAAGCCCTCACCTAAAGTTGCTGAAGTTTCCTGAACTTGTAGTAATAATAGAAATATTTATGTCTTATTTCAGAAGGTTTATAAGCTTCTGATCAAAACTTATTCCCACAATAAAAGGTCTCTCACTAGCAATGAGGTGTCCTTCTATATGTGACTGTAGGTTTGTTTCACAGTGCTTGATTGATTTCTCCCTTCTTGCTTGTATGTACATATGTATGTATAAATATATATGAGTGTGGGTATATGCAGCTGCGTGTAAGTTCTCTAAAAATATGCAACATGAGACCTTGACTTTAGCGTGGAAGCTTTTAGTTTAGTGAACACAGATGACAAATATCCCATTATAAAGTTAGCCAATTATGTTCTGAGTAAACTGCATAACATTGAATTCTGACAGGTTTGCAAAAGAGATTTGTTAAAGATATGAGTGACAACAACAAAAGCACGACTATTTTTCAACAACACAGATATGAGAATAGGACACAACTGAGAACTACTCAGCTAATACATGGAGATTAATCTCCTGAAAGATAATCACATCTCATCACAGCCTAGGAAGATGCTGTTGAAGTGTAGGCAGTTAGGTGCCTCTAGGGATGACTTAGCAATGGTGTTTCATAGCTTTATACAAATGTCTCAATTCACTGAAGTCTAGATTAGCCATTTGTTTCTTATTCTTGGTAATTAATACTTGAGATTAATTAGCATTGAGATCACTGCAGAAATTGCAGTTAGCTTGTTGGCAGTAGGTATTCTCCCAGTTTGTTACATTAGCTAGTTTTGATTTTTTATCCAGTCAAATTGCATTAAATCTGTGGTCTAAATAATAAAGTGTCAGTTGTTTTTTTTTGCTTTTCCTTCTGCTCACTGATACAACCTTAGTGATATTAGTCCAGTTCAAGAAATGTAAGCAGGTGTAATACTCATTTGTCAGTGTCTTATTTAATGGCAATGTTACCATCCTAGTAATTTTAGAAGACTTAAAAAATAAACTACAACTATATATGTGTTTCACTGCTTCTTCAAAGAAGTTCTCTCTTGCTCAGAGAATTTAGGTAACTAAAAGAAATAATAGCACATGAAACAAAATAAAGATATGAGAAGTATATTGGGTGGTGTGGTTTTTTTGTTATGTTTTGTTTTGTTTGTGGTTTTGTGGTTTTTGGGTTTGTTTTTTTGTTTTGTTTGTTTGTTTGTTTTTTATAATGAATGATTAACAAGTCATTAGGGACCTCTACATTGAGGATCAATGTCAGCAAAATAGCAGTAATAGCTGAAAATTTGTAAAATTTTTAAAAATGACCAAAAAAATTCTGAACAATTTCTCTTGACACGTCCTCAAAGTTCTTGATGATGTAGACACATTCAAAGGGTTACAACTAGACCAGAACCCCTGTCTCATAGGGCACTATAGGACACCCTGCATCCACACACCTGTACTGGAGATGTGGGTGCTCCAGCTTTGTTGCACCCACAGAGCCCACTCCTTTCAGCTTAGCAGAGCACACACAGGTGGTGAAGACACACGGAAATCCAGGTGCCACCTCAGCCCCCAAAGGTGGGCATCCCCATGTACTGTGCCTCATACTTTTAAACTAGGAGCTGCTCTTTCCAGCCTGGCAAAGGCCGTTATACCCCATGGAGCCTTTGGCTGCATCATTCCATTTTAGCTGCATTTCTGTCTTCTCATTTCTTCAAATTTTAATGATTCTTTCATACCGCGCTTAAAGATGACTCACCTTTTTTGTTTGTTTTTCTTACCCAAAATTTTCATGGTCATTCAGAGATGATTGTTTATTTCAACAGATATTAATCACTGGTGCCATCAGTTTGTTGGTTTGGTTTGGGGGTTTGTTGGTTGGTTTCTTATTGGATTTGTGGTATTTTTTGTTGGTTAGTTGGGCTTTTTTTGTAAATATCCTCTTAAACACATTTGAATATTCCACTCACATACATTGTTTACATGCACATTCCTATCTTATCATATATTGTTACCCAGGCTGTTTTACCAAGGGAAAACTATTAGTGTTTCTCCACAAAGATATAGTGCTTCTAGTTTATATGCTAGCATGTAAGAGCTACAAGAGGAGCTTGAGCTCAGGCTGTGCAGAGATCCCATCTGTCTTAGTGAAATACTGAAGTTTAGTGACAAAGGACCCTCCAGATCTTTGCAGACAGCTTAAATGACAGAATGACACCATATATCCTGTATTCAAGCTGTACATGGATGCATGGGCTCTTTTTGTATAGTTAACCACTTTCAAATTCTATTCTTCCAGGCCCCCTAAATAACAAAAATTGCCTGTGGCTTGCATCAACACAGCATGAGGTGCATTTTAGTACACAGTTTTTTCCACAGGTTGATATCAAATATGCACAATTAATTTTTAAGGTCATCTTCCAGATGTGTTAGAAGCAGGGAAAATAACACATAGAAGCAGCTATGTCTTCAGATATTGAAAGGCTAGATGCTTGGGGATTTGCTTTCTTCAGTTACGTTTATGCATATGGGGTGTTTTTAATTTTTTTTTTCTCAGTACCAGAGGTACACATATTCAATTTCTTCCCTGTGCTTTATGGTGCCTGTGATTGTGAACCTATGTAGCTTTAATTTCAGCTGTGTTTTGTTTTATTCAAAGTATCCAAATTAATTTTACGAGAATAATGTGAAGTAAACTGGATTATTCTGAAGTATTCTGGAGAGGCTTTGGTTATTCACAGAGAGGAGTCTATGGAAAATTTGCAAGTGTAGCATATCTCTTACCATGCTTATCCAGCTTCTTGACAGATACTATGTGAAAAACAAACCAGCAGTATACTTCAAGGCAAGTGCATCTTTGTTGTCTTGAGATAATATAATTTTGTGTTCTGTGGCCAGCACGTAGTGCAAGTGTGCATGCATGTGAGATGTCTGGTGAGTGTACTGTGGTTACTTTCTTGGTTCTAATTTTTCTGGCTAGCAGAAATATAACTGGCATGCACACTAAACTCGAAGACAGGCTCAAGTCTTTGAAGGATGTATCTTATTTCAGTTGTCTACAGATTTTCTAAAACTTATCCAGATTTGTTCTAGCTAACAGTTCAACAAACAGTTCAATTGTTTGTGTTGAACTCATGTCCCAAGTATTTTGAAAGAAATATTGTATTCCTACAGTATCTAGTGTCTCTGTTTGTCTTTCTTTTCAGCAAGACAATTTTGCTAATCTGTTGTTGACTCTGGGTTTTGGTGGTTTGGTTTTGGTCTTTGGTGGTGGTGTTTTGGTGTTATTTTTGTTTGTTTGTTTGTTTTGGGGTTTTTTTTCAAGGTTTTTTGGGGAGGTTTTTGGGGTTTCTTCTTTGTCTGGGTTTTTTGTGAAGCTTTGGATTTCATTTGGGGGTTTTTTTGTTGTTTGTTTGTCTTGTAATTGCATTTTTTTATTTTCTAGTGTGATGTGTTTTGTGGTTTTTGGAAGGTTCTTTGTTCACTTGTTTGGAGTGAAACATTTTGGGGGGGGCTGGGGCTTTTGTTGTTGGTTTTGTTATGTGTCTTTTGTATCTGTGTGCATGATTTCACTTATCTAGTACATTTGAAAGGGTCCAATGAAGGCCAGTGGAAAGTGAAGGAGGGATCATGGGACTGAACTTCTGACAAATAGATTTAAAGCTGTAAGGGGTATCAACTTTATGTTTTGTTCTCTGAGAAAAAAATCCAGATTTGATAGTGTATACAGAACCCTCAGCAATAAAGTCTCAGTCCTCAACTGTCCATCTTCTGATGTAAGACAACAGTTTCTAACTAAAAACATTTTATATTACCAACCACTAGAAAACAAGGATATAAATAAAGGAATAATAACCCATCACGGAGTGTGACCCTCAACATCCCTTTGCACTGATGTACTTTCAGGCTCTTGGATTCATCTTACAGAACTGTGCTTTTGCACAACAGTTGCTATAATGTGCCTCTGGGTTTTATAGTTATAAATAATTACAACCATAATAACAGAAACGAGAAACAGGAGCTTTCATTTTTTTCACTTTAGAAAGGAATCTGCCTTTCAGGCAATTTTCTTTATAAATATCACTTGAAAATCTTTGCCTCCTTTTACTCTATCCTCATACCTTTTTATTTCTAATTCATGTTCAAATACTCTCTGTATCTATGTTAATATTTCATTCTTGTAAATTGATTTTAGTGAACAAAGAACCAGAATAATTTTTATGTATGTGAGAATGCGACATTTCAAGAACAGATATTTAATCAATAATTAAGCTGCAAAACAGAGTGTGCAGAATTCTTTCTTTTGGTGTGATCTCCTTAATTTATTACTCAGTCTATTGTTGTTTATGTAGAAGTTTAAGAAATATTGGCATTCTAATGCTGTTATGTACTCACTGCAGGATCAAAAGTGATGCAATCAGTCACAATCACTGGGTTTAGTCAGGGAAGGGAAGCACATAGAAAGTGAAAGTGGTAGTGGGTTGCCTACAAAGAATGTAAAGACCTTGCCTGAGCAGGCAGGAATAGGTCTAGGAAACCCAAAGCTTACCTGCACCTGAAACTAAGGAGCAAGTGAAAGTATTAAGAGTTTCTGTGGCTAGCTCAGCAGCAAAATGAGGTGTAGGAAAATGAGGTACAGCTGTTTAGTGGGGCAGGTGACTTGGTTGGTGATGAAAGACAAGGAAAAGACTGGGGGCCTGAAAACCTTTCCACCACTTGTTTTCTCACCCCTCTCCCCTTCCTCTTACCATCCTCCAGCTTTCACTTCACAGGTATGACCCCTGTTCTTTTGAGCCCCTTTCACTTATACAAGATGACCAGAAGCTATTTCTGTATTGTGGAGAAAGATAGGGAAACAATCTGTGATGAAATCACTGGTTAGATGGAAAAGGAGATCAGAGGAGATGCTGCATACTTATTTTTAGTAAGGCTTTTTACTTAATTCCTTACAGTATTCTGAAATCCAAGTTGAGTATAGTTGGTGCACTTAGCAGATGGATAATAAGGTGCAAGCCTGGATCATTGAGCTCAGAGGGTTGTAAGCAGCAATACAAAGAAAAAGCATTGATCTGATGATCACTGTAAGTGGTGATCATCAGAAATAAAAGTGAGACCCTTTACCCTTGCTAATGGTAATGACAGCTATCTGTCACCAAGTTCCCCCATGGTTCAAACACTCCTAGTGGCCCCAGTGTCACACATCTTCCAGTCTTATGTTCTCACCTGCTTTGTACCACTATTTCTAATTCAAAATTATGTTAAGGGAAAAACAATTTCCCTCTTGATTTTTGGGGTACAATTACAATAATATCTTTTCATTCTCATCAAATTCTTGTAAATATAAAGCTATAGAATTTATGAGGGTGGCAGATATAAAACTCTGTAAATAACAAGAGAATTCAGAACCTCTTCAGTACTAACAGAACTCAATTTGTAATTAGGCCATGCTGTCCTTGTCTTTCCAAATACTCTAGTAGGAACATCAAAAAACAAAAGCAGTGAGGAAGTCCATCGGTGTGCTCACAGAGAGCCAACGGGCTCTGTCACCGCTGGCCCAGACACAGCGACAGAGTGGTATGGGGTCAGTCTGCAAGCTCACAAGCAGTGCTGACTCTGTGGGTTCTTTGCCTGGCAGAGGCTTATGCGAGCGATGGAGATTCGACGGGCAGTGGAAAGAAAGGAGGAAACAATTCCAGACGAACAGAGGGTTTATTGCAAACACCTCCTCAGCCCGAAACTGCTCGGGGGGAGAGGGGTGCGGGGGGTTTTTGTCCAAAGGATTTGAAGGGGGGACAAAGGGGGTGGCCAGCCACTGCCAGCCAACTGGGGCAGGTTGCCAGGGGATACAGGTGTAATAGAACATCACTTGGACTAATCAGGGGAAAAATAGGAGGGATTTACAAAGGCGGGAGAAATGACAGGCAGCTAACCGTGTGTCGCATGGCAGGTGCCGGAGTCATGTGAGTTAAACAAAGGAACAATCGAGGGGTGGGGAACAGGGAACCCAACAAGTACAAAAGTATAGAAAGCCTAACCGATTAAATTAACACACTGCCACAAGGAAGTGTAGGTTTGAGGAATATTAAGGCAGCACTGGTAGGTTTATAACAGAGATGTGCTATTCTTAGTCCTTTCTAAACCCAACAAAACTGTATTAGGACAATCAACATCTGATGTAAGTAGTCTTACATGTAAGAAGTCTTACATGCTCTATGTAGTCTTTTATGATCAGGAAGACAAACTCCTCCAGTTCAACTGGAAGGATGCTCTGAGTTTTTCAAACTCCATAAAAAAATTCAAAGGATATGGAGTGAGTGACATTGAATACTCTTAGGCTATCTTTATTTTTGTGAATTTCTCACTTTGCAGCCTTTCCCTGTACCACTCTGCCGTGTTGGTCGTGCTCTATTCTGACTGGAGACATCATAAGAAGGTTCACTTCTTTTGAGAAAGGTAGTCAATTATCATTGTTGCATAGATTGATCTGAGCAAGAGTATATTCCCTTCTCGTTATGCACACAAGAAACTCAAGTCTCAGGCAACCTTATGGTATTTCATTTTTGTACAGTTTACTAAGAACTTTAAAAAATATGTTGTTGAAGATCTGCATTTTAATTATGCCTCATATACCCTGATTTTTAGTTATGCAGTTTCTTGGCATATCTTGTTACATAATTGGTCACATTTCTGAAACTCTTAGAATATCCTGAACACTGCTGTGCTCCTGGAATTTAGGACAAGCATAGCTGTGTGTACAGAGTTCTAATATCTGCTTTACTGAATCTGTAAGTGGCTTGTTAATGTTACTTTAAAACAGCAGATTTGCTATGCTTAACAACAAGTGATTTATTTTTTCAAACCTGTTTTATTAAATACAGTTTAGCATAAAAACAGAATTCTAGACCCTCTCCTCAAAGAATATAAGGTTTTATGGATCATGATAGGAATAAACAAAATTTCCTTAGAACCAGAAAAAGTTCATATCGTTCCAATGAGAGCAATCAGTAAAATTAGTCTTAAATGAGAATAAAATATTTTAATGATACATTAAAAATTGTAAGGTTCACTAATTTCCAAGATGGGAGTTTGTTGTATTCACCTTAATGTTTTATCTGTTGCACTTTTTTGGGGGAGTTTTAGGGAGACATATAGCATGCCTAAATCCAAAATTTGGACAAAAACTATTCTAATGTAGATGGAAGTATATTTCTAATTATTCACTTTTGCCAAGTGATCTATAAAAGATCAGCTCAAGTCACAAGTTTCATGACAAGTGGGAAAATAAATTGCTCAAGATGGGATGCAAATTAGGGACAAGGTTCAGCTGACTACCAGAATATGTAATTGTATTTTGATATGTCACAGAGTAAGGCAGTCTCACTTGATTTAAATTTGTAAACTAAAAATATTTGATTGGAAAAATGGTAGAGAAAGGGTGTATAAAAACTGGTAACTCTTGAGAAATATAAATATGACCTTGAAATATAAATCAGAGAAGGTTAGAGAACAAGTTTCTTGAATGCAATTTTGTCTTGCAATAGTATAGAGGTGAATTTGTGGTTATATTTGTTTTATGGATGATGGTGAATATCCATAAATACATCACTGGTGGTCTGAGGGAGAAAAGATTCTAACACATGATCAGCTGAAAAATCCAAAATATCCATCACAATGTATTGATAGTGAACAAATACAAATAAATAATTATGACCAAAAGAAAATCCCATCGAACAGTGAGGCTACTTCAAAAAAAGAATCCGGGACCAGAGGATTTTAAGACTTGAATACAGTGTGTAAGCAAAGAATATGATTAAGAGGGTGTGGCTGCAATACTTCAAGGGCTGTGCAACGTAATTGGTACTGAAAGTTGATGTTCCTGGAGTAGTTCACTCTTATAAGCACTTCAGAACCTGATTTTGATGTATCATTCCTTGGCTGTCCATTTGTATGTATACCTGCTTACTGAACATTTGATGGTGTATAGAAATATTTACTTGCATGATCTGTGTCTGCATGCATGCAAATTGCCTATCACAATTATTGATTAATGAATGCAAATTCAGCTTTTTTTCAAAGCCACTGATGCACTGTAACTCAGCACCTATGGATGCCAGAGTAATGCTCCATATGTATGTGGATTTAAGAGTTTAACATGAGAGAATAATAGCGAAGCAGTGAATCAGTGGGCAGAGAGCAGTTATACAGTGCTGTTTAGTATAACTTTTTTCAACTAAAGTTAAGTTTGCCCTTAAGCACTTGATTGTATCTTTAGTTTAAGGTTTGATTGTATTAGGCTGGCACAATGTTTGATGGAAAAGCAGTAGGTTTTTTTTCCTCAAACAATATAGACACTAAAACATCACCATGAGAAGAGTGGATTTCTGACAAAAGGCAATGTGATGATGTCTGGAGGTACTCCTGAGCCTTGACAACATTGCAGCAACAGCCTCTAGCCCCTTCTGCACAGCAGCCCTACTCTGCTTATTTGTATCTAAGCGCAGAACAACATTGTACTGTTTGGATGCAAAGAACCAAACTGTATTATTTCAAGTTTACAACAAACAAAAGAGAGACATAGAGACATAGAGACATAGAGACATAGAGACATAGAGACAGGAGGCTGGTTTGCCAGCAAACCAACAAGGCAAAAAGATGGTAAAATTTTTAGAGGGACAGGTTGGAGAATAAACTCCTCTGCTTGTCACTGGCCTCTAGGTAGGGGAAGACACTTTAAAGATCACCTTCTGTTTTCTATCAGATTTAGGGTGGTTTTTACCCAGTTAGATATTTTTAATTTTTTTCATCCATTCAGACTATAATATTGCAACCTGGATGTAAGAATAAGGCAGGAGGCAGTGCTGAAAGCATTGATTAAAATCAAGGTACATTACTTCCACTAGTTTAACCTCATTAATAAAACAATTTGTTTTATCAAAGCATGTAAAGATGTTTCTCAAGAATCGTTTACAGTTGGTAAGTATTGATTCTTCTCAAGTACTTTGTTGTTCATATGCCCAGAACTGTGTTTCAAGAGTGTGGTGGTGTGGATGGTTGGACTTTCCCCATTTCAGTATGTTAAACCTCAGTTGGACTCCACAAAGAAAGTTGGGACAGTGTAAGCAGGAACAAGCAGGTGCTGTGAAGGACTGTGACAAGGAAAAGAAGGACAGACGAGGGAGAGGATTTAAAGAGAGAGACTTAAGGAAAAAGGAGAGGGTGCTGAAAGAAGGATATAGGAAAGAAGGTTTTGAGGCAGAGAGAAGTTGAAAGATATATGGGTGGTTTACCAAGTAGGAAGGATTTAGATATGTGAAAAAGATGAAAGGCTGGTGGGTCCTATATTGTATGTTCTGCACAATGCTGTATGTTCTGCACACCCCCCCTTAATTGAATTTCATAAGTTGCTACATCCTCCCTACAAGTCCCTATTCCTAGCTCCCCTTGGTCACATGTTACCTTTTCCCCTCTTCCCGCCACTGTGTTATCCCTCCCCTATCCCCTAATTGGTTCAAGGCTTGCAACCCTTCCCCTTATCTCCCAAGTGTCAAGTTTCCATTGGTTGCCGCAAAGAGGAACTCCCATTTCTCCTCCCCTACCCCGAAAGCATATAAGCTGGTGCATTTCTTTGTTCGGTATCCAGTTCAGCCTGGTTCCACTTCGGTCTGGACAGTGCTCTGTTGGATTAAAGTTGTGGTTCCTCTGTCTGGCTGGCTGGATCCTCCTTTCTCGCTCTTAGCGCGTCGCTTCAGTTATCCTACTGCCGTTCAGGCCTCTCCCAGGGCCAAGAACCCACAGGGCTGACCCCTTCGTTCCGCTGAGGGGCAGCTCGGATTCCGCTTGCTCCGGTGCCTGGGCTGGCTCGGGGCGAAGCCAAGGGGCTTTAGTAGCGGCACCGCGACAAGTGGCTGGCACCCCAGATGGGACCCTGAGGAGAAGCCTTGAGTCTCCGTGGAGGCTCTTGTCTTCCCTCTTTGTGGTCCCCGTAAGGATTGGCGGTACTTGCACCAGGCGCGAGCACCGAAGAGTTTCAGATCCAGGGCAGTCCCACCGCTGCGAGTCGAGCAGCCTCTTCGGAGGAGCGCTCCTCGCAGATCCAGGAGGCAGCTTCGTCGGCAGCACTCCCGGCGAAGTCTTCTGTGCGCTGAGGGTTCCCCAAGACCGCAGGTAAGTACCCTCCGTCGGGGGCACGCGATCAGGACCCCCTCTCCAAGCCACGGGGGAGGGCTCCGAGGAGAAGTCTGCGCAGGACCGGGGGGTTAACGCTTTTGTTCTCGCTCCCGGTTTGGTCGTGCCCAGGCGGTTTTCAGTTCTTTTCGTTCGGGTTTGTTTCGTTCGAGTGCTCCTGCCAGCTCTCGAGGGAGGCTCGGAGCTGGGGGAGAGTCGGGTTTTTGGGGACGTTGCGTGTGCCGCGCGCCGGGAGGATCAGTGGCTTTAGCGAGTGCAGGGTTGCCCGGTTTTTAAGTTGCGGCAGTTACGGTTTTCTGTTTGAGATTTAGTTGGTCCGGTCTTGGGTGAGGGTGGTTTTTCAACACCGGCGAGATGGGTGCCTCGCTTTCGACCACCCAGAAAGGAGTTTATTATGTTCTTGTTAGAGTTTTGGAGGAGAACAAGGTTCAGTTCTCCCGCGGTTCGTTAAAAAGGCTGGTGCGGTGGCTTTCCATGCAGTTCAGTAACACGTCTGAAGAGCTTGTGAGGAACCCCCGTTATTGGGAGGCGATCGAAAAAAAGGCGGCCAATTCGGATAAATGTCCCCAAGATTTTATGTTTTTGATTGTCAAATTTAAAACGATCGCTAACAGCTCTCCCCTGCATGAAAAGCCAACGCGACCGCCCGCCCCAGTTTCCCGTTCCCCTTCTCCCAATCCCCGTGTTCCTCGGAAGGGAATTCTGAGGAGAGCCGCAGACCCTAGGTCTGCCAGCCCAGGCTCTCACCAGAACTCCCGGTCCCCCAGCCTCAGCAGTCTTGTCCGGACTGCTGAGGAATCCTCGGGTCGCCCTGGACAAGCGGCCCGGGGACGCAGCCCTTCCCCTGTCTCCCCACGTTATCGACCAAAAGTTAGATTTAATCTTGCTGCGTCACAGGAGCCACAAGATGGCGCCTGCGACACACAAGATGGCGCCCGTTCGCGCCGTTCTCCTACCCCTCCCCCGCGTCCCCCTCCCCCGAAATCCAATCCCTTCCTTGACCCAACCCCTTCATACCTGCCCAACCCCTTTTATCTGCCCAACCCATTTTACCCCTTGGTCCCTCCCACACCCGCCCCCTCTGTTCCCTCCCTTGCTCCACCCATGGCTCCTCCCACATACCCGATGTCTCCTCCCTTTGTGGCCGCCCAAACCCCGCCTTTGGTTCCTCCCTTTTCCCACGCTGACACTCCTCCCACTCCTGCCCCCTGGCCCGCCCTAGGGGCGGAGCCAGGCACTTCTCCCCACCCCGGAAGGAGGCCATCTTGGAATGATAGTTCCCACGCTGCCTCTTCCGGTTCCCACGGTAAGGAACCGGAAGACAACAGCGATGGAAACCAGGAAGTACATCTCTCAGCTGCGCCTGTCACCTACCGAAGGGCTCGCGGGAGTAGCGAACCAAAACCGAATTGGCAGCCATTTTCACAAAGTATAATTCGAGATTTATGTAAGGCGCACAAAGAGTTTGGGAGAGAGAGCCCGTACTTCCGCGGCCTCCTTCAGGCAGACCTAGCAGCTGCGACAACCCTTCCTGCAGACTTAAAGCAATTATTTTCTTGCCTGATGACACCGGCTGAATTTGAATTATGGCTTGCTGCATTTAGGCAAGCCCTGCGGGAGGAGCTGCCGCACCTGCCACTCCCAGCAATTGATGAGGGAGGTAATCCCCTTACTGTTGAATTGCTGGGAGGAGAAGGTTCCTTCGAGTCCCCTCAAATTCAGGCACTGCTCATTCCACCAGCAGTTTTGCCTAGGGTGCGAGACCTGGCCTGCAAAGCCTTTTTCACGATGCAGCCTCGTGCACCCCTGCCGCCGTTCACCCAGATTAGGCAAGGGGACACAGAATCATTTGTAGATTTCGTGGACAAGATGACTAGGGCTTTAGAAATACAAGTAACGGACGGGCTCGCCCGTAAGAGAATTTTGGAGGAGATTGTTTTTGCTAATGCTAATAATGTGTGCAAACAAGCGATTTTAAGTCTCCCTCCAGAACCCCCACGGACTCTACAGGTGATGCTGCAAGTTTGCCAGCAAAAGGTCCCTTTCCTGCTTCAACATATGACCACCGCAAGCAAGCAGGGAACTCGGCAGGTGCATGCTGCGGAAGATGCGACTCCTCGTCGCCCACAGGCCCGCAAGCCGGCAGCGTCGAACCCAGCCAGAGCACGGGTCGAGTGCTACCTCTGCCATGAAAAAGGGCATTTTGTGAGCCAATGCCCGCATAACTTGCTGGCAAAGCCTCGGCCGCAGCAGGAGGACTCCGAACACAATTCAAAAAACTAGGGGGGGAGTGCGGGCCCACCCGGCATGATGACCCCAACAGGGTGGGCAGTGCAGAAGAGAAGGCAGTCAACGCCTTTGGGGGTCACTGGACCAAGACAACTATCTCGGACTGGCATTTCCTTCACCCTTCCCAGGAGGGAACTTTCCCGGACTTGACGTTAACACCATTTTGTAAACCTTACAGGTTGAGGCTCACTCACAGTGCACACCTCAGAGATACCAGCTGGTACCCAGTTCGCGTGGATTGCGAAGACCTTCTGGACTGGCCTTTTCAAAGGAAAGGTAAGTTCATTGTTGTTGGGGACTGTAAATACACTCCGCAAGACATTGAGGTATACCCGGGGACCTATAAGGGTGACCCCAGGTTCCTCAATGTCTGGCTGCGTTCCACTCATCCCCCAGCTTTCCACCCAAAGGGACAAATAGTGGCCCAGGCAATTCCACACACCAGGCCAGATCAGTATCAGGTTTACCCTGAGGAAAGGCCACTTTCAATCAACGCAGTGCATCGGATCACAGAAGAAAAACCTATAATACAATGTACGATGTCCATTGGGGATGAGTCCGTTAATAAAGGTCTTCTTTTCGACACAGGAGCAGATGTCACGATCATTCCCACCCGGGAGTGGCCGTCACATTGGGCCTTGGAGGACGCGCCGGCGAATATCTCCGGAGTAGGGGGTTTTCAATCGGCTAAGAGATCAGCGCGCATGGTGAAATTCACGGGGCCGAAAGGGCAATTGGCATATACGCGCCCTTTCGTTTGCAAATATGAACGGCCCCTGCTTGGTAGGGAGCTCATGTCCCAATGGGGGGTCACAATTAGTATCCCAGACCCCCCTCAGGTTTTTTGCCTAGCGGTCACTGAGGAGCGCCCAATCCTCAAACTGAATTGGAAAACGGATAATCCAGTGTGGGTTGACCAGTGGCCGCTATCCAAGGAGAAATTAAAGGCGCTCGAGGAGCTCGTGGAGGAGCAGTTACAGAAGGGTAATATCGTGGAAACGAATTCCCCCTGGAACTCGCCCGTCTTCGTCATTCGAAAGAGTGACGGAAGGCGCTGGCGCCTCCTTCACGACCTTCGCCAAATTAATAACGTTATAGAGGACATGGGATCCCTCCAACCAGGAATGCCATCCCCTGCCATGCTGCCCCGAAATTGGAATCTGGCAGTTATTGATCTGAAGGATTGCTTCTTCCAAATTCCCCTACATCCGGATGACGCACCGCGTTTTGCCTTCTCGGTGCCTACCATCAACCGAGCGGCCCCAAGGAAGAGGTATCACTGGAGGGTTCTTCCCCAAGGTATGAAGAACTCCCCGGTGATGTGCCAGCTGTACGTCTCTTCCTTGCTGCGTCCTGTGCGCGCAGCCGCGGAGGAGGTTATCATCCACCATTACATGGATGATATCCTCATTTGCGCCCCAACAACAAGCGAACTAGATAGAGTCCTCACACGCGTAACAGATTTGTTAGTTGCTGCAGGGTTTGAGCTGCAAGCAGAGAAAATTCAGCGGATGCCACCCTGGAAATACCTGGGGCTGGAAATCGGACGGCGGACCATTGTTCCCCAAAAATTGGCTATCCGGACATCAGTCCGGACCCTTGCGGATGTCCATCGACTCTGCGGAGAGTTGAATTGGGTGAGGCCCTGGCTGGGTCTCTCCACGGAGGATCTAGCACCCCTCTTCGATTTATTGAAGGGGGGAGATGAGCTTAGCTCTCCCAGGGCGCTCACCGCGGAGGCAAGGAAAGCACTGGAGAAGGTACAACAGGCGTTGTCATCACGCCAGGCGCACAGATGTGACCCCGGCTTACCCTTTCGGTTCGTGGTGCTGGGTAAGCTCCCGCATCTTTTTGGGGTCATTTTTCAGTGGGATTCGAACACCACACAGCATGACACCAAGGGCCACGGGGGGAGAGATCCACTGCTGATCATAGAGTGGGTCTTTCTTAGCCACCACCGGCCCAAGAGACTTACGAGGCCACAAGAAATCATGGCTGAGCTGATCCGCAAGGCACGTACGCGCCTTTGCGAGTTGGCCGGTTGTGACTTTGAGTGCATCCATCTCCCCATCAAATTATCCTCGGGCCAGATCACCAAACCCATGTTGGAAACTCTGCTTCAAAATAATGAAGCTCTACAATTCGCTCTGGACTCTTTTACGGGCCAAATTTCAATTCATCGGCCGGCCCACAAATTGTTCAATCTGGATGGAAATTTTGAATTGGCATTGAGGAGTGTCCGAAGTGCAAAACCACTCCAGGCCTTGACCGTTTTTACAGACGCGTCCGGGGCTTCTCACAGGTCAGTGATGACCTGGGAGGATCCCGAAACTCAGCAGTGGGACAGTGATGTTGAAATCGTTGAGGGTTCGCCTCAAGTCGCTGAGTTGGCCGCAGTCGTCAGGGCATTAGAGAGATTTCCCGGACCGCTAAACATAGTTACCGACTCTGCCTATGTTACAGGGGTAGTGTCCAGAGCTGATCAGGCAGTATTACAGCAGGTTTCCAACGACGCGCTTTATGCGCAGCTCTCGAAACTTATAAAGCTTGTGTCCCACCGAGAGCACCCCTTCTACGTGATGCACACAAGGTCGCACACCGATTTGCCAGGGTTTGTTGCAGAGGGCAACAGGAGAGCAGATGCTCTCGCTGCTCCTGTGACAAAGACCCCACTGCCTGACATATTTCAACAGGCACAGCTCAGCCATGCTTTGTTCCATCAGAATGCACCAGCCCTGGTCCGCCGATTTCGTATCACCCGGCAACAGGCCAGGGCGATTGTGGCTTCGTGCCCATCGTGTCAATCCCACTCCGTGCCGACCATGCACGCCGGAGTCAATCCCAGAGGGCTGGGAAGTTGTGAAATCTGGCAGACCGACGTCACCCATGTGGCGGCGTTCGGGAGACTCCGGTACGTGCATGTGTCCGTTGATACCTTCTCAGGTGTAGTCTATGCCTCCGCACACGCAGGGGAGAAGGCCTCCCACGTCATCCAACACCTCATTCAGGCCTTCTCTTTCATGGGCATCCCCAAGGAAATTAAAACAGATAATGGCCCTGCGTATACTTCCAGGGAGCTTGCAGATTTCCTGCAGCAATGGGGAGTTGAGCATAAAACGGGCATCCCTCACTCCCCCACGGGTCAGGCCATTGTTGAAAGGACCCATCAGAACGTCAAACGGGTCCTTCAACAGCAAAGACCAGTCCTGAAGGTTGAGACTCCACCAATTAGATTGGCAAGGGCACTTTATGTGTTAAACTTCCTAAATTGTTCTTATGAAAAGCCAGATCCGCCAGTTGTGCGGCATTTTAATAGCAACCGCGACTGGGACCTGAGTGAGCAGCATCCGCCGGTAACCGTAAGGTTTCCCGAAACGGGGAAAGTGGAGGGCCCACTGACGCTTTTGACGTGGGGGCGCGGGTACGCCTGCGTCTCTACTGATGCCGGGCCGAAGTGGATACCCTCCAGATGGGTTAAACCGTATATTGAGAAAAAAACTAAAGTCCGGGAAAACGGAAAGCCCCAAGTCGCCTCTGCGGCTTTACGCCGCAGAAGGCGTGAGTCCAGTGACTCAGGGGAGGAGGAGAAGTCAGAAGGCTGGGAGGACCCCTTTTCCAGTGATTTCCCACTTTGTAACAATTTGTTTTTCTGAGTTTCTGTTTAGATCCGTCCAACCATGAGCGCCAAGACTGCCATCAGTTCAGCCGTCCTCTTCGCCAGTCTCCTGACCATCGCCCAGGCGTGGCTCGTCCCCCAGCCGCAACAGAACGTCTGGACTGTCTTGGCCAAATCACTGGGCCAAGACCACATATGTCTCAACCAAGCGAGTGCCGCGAATCCCATGGCATCCTGCCTCGTGGGGATCCCATTTAAAGATCGTGAGATGCCCAAGATGCTTCTAGGTTATGCTCAAAAACTTAGACAAGAAGCTGCTAAAATGGAGCATAACCTAAAGCATGCCCATTACATCGTCGCGTGGTACAATTATATTAAAAGTCTTCCAAAGTTAGAAAACGAGCCTCAGGAGCTGGAGCTTCTAGGTTCCGCCAGAGCCGAATCTTGTTTTCATATCCGCAACGACCACGTCCAGCGTCACCACCGTCATTTTGTCTCCTCCAAAGCCCATTTTAATACTCATTGGTGCAACGCTGTGTCCTTTAGTTATCCTCCAATCCCTCCCCAAAAATCAGCCCAAGTCTTTGCCCATCCCCGCCAGCTTCCCAGGGGAACATTCTTGATTTGCGGAGACCACGCATGGGCAGGTATCCCCTCTCACCTCTCCGGAGGCCCGTGCACCTTTGGGACCCTCGGATTGTTTTCACCCAACAAATCACAAATTTTGGATTGGGTTACACAAAATTCTACAAATGGTGCACATCTATTGGCACACTCTAGAAAGAAGAGAGAAGACTACTCTCTCAAAAAATTGGCAGACGATTGCGATGAGGAAATTATCCATTGGAGCAGATCTAAAGGCATCGCAATCACAGTATTTGCGCCGTGGGTCGCCATTGCTAAGACCCTCGGAGAATTAGGCCATTTGGAATGTTGGGTAGCTAAGCAATCCCGTTTGACTTCTAGGGCCCTATCAAACCTCCTGAAAGATGAGGAAATTACGAGGCAGGCAACCCTCCAGAATCGTGCAGCCATCGATTACCTCCTGCTCCTCCACGGTCACTCGTGTGAGGAGTTTGAGGGGCTCTGCTGCTTTAATTTGACATCTAGGGCCAAGGGGACTCGCGAGGCACTCAAACAAATGGAAAACATGATAGGAGACATCAAGCAAGAATACGGGGACTGGCTCAGTAATTTGTTCAAGGGATGGGGGATCTCGGGTTGGACGGGATCGATTCTTAAAACTGTTCTGTTAATTGTTTTTGTGCTTTTTGTTGCTATTGCCAGCCTTGGACTAATGAAAAAGATGTTGCAGAATTTGATTTCTTCCTCCACATCACCACCCAAAGCTGAAGTCCACCGAGTAGCCGTTGAAGTAGGCCCAGAAGCGTTCAAGGAAGAGGAGGAAAGCTTCGTTGATGAGGACGAGCAGGCTGAACAGCTTGAAATCACCGT
The DNA here is from genome assembly GCF_021018805.1 of Prinia subflava. Lineage (NCBI taxonomy): Eukaryota > Metazoa > Chordata > Aves > Passeriformes > Cisticolidae > Prinia > Prinia subflava. Next base: position 20,081,948 of record NC_086253.1, on the reverse strand, counting down.
AGAAGAAGTGCGCAGCCTTCCTCGAGAACAATGGCCTACTCAACAGCAGTGGTTTGCAGAATCATACCCACGTTCTGAACACCTGGTGGACCCCCCTCAATTCGGATATCTGAGATAGGACTCACAGGGTCAAAAATAAAAGAAAAGGGGGAGATGTGGTGGTGTGGATGGTTGGACTTTCCCCATTTCAGTATGTTAAACCTCAGTTGGACTCCACAAAGAAAGTTGGGACAGTGTAAGCAGGAACAAGCAGGTGCTGTGAAGGACTGTGACAAGGAAAAGAAGGACAGACGAGGGAGAGGATTTAAAGAGAGAGACTTAAGGAAAAAGGAGAGGGTGCTGAAAGAAGGATATAGGAAAGAAGGTTTTGAGGCAGAGAGAAGTTGAAAGATATATGGGTGGTTTACCAAGTAGGAAGGATTTAGATATGTGAAAAAGATGAAAGGCTGGTGGGTCCTATATTGTATGTTCTGCACAATGCTGTATGTTCTGCACACCCCCCCTTAATTGAATTTCATAAGTTGCTACATCCTCCCTACAAGTCCCTATTCCTAGCTCCCCTTGGTCACATGTTACCTTTTCCCCTCTTCCCGCCACTGTGTTATCCCTCCCCTATCCCCTAATTGGTTCAAGGCTTGCAACCCTTCCCCTTATCTCCCAAGTGTCAAGTTTCCATTGGTTGCCGCAAAGAGGAACTCCCATTTCTCCTCCCCTACCCCGAAAGCATATAAGCTGGTGCATTTCTTTGTTCGGTATCCAGTTCAGCCTGGTTCCACTTCGGTCTGGACAGTGCTCTGTTGGATTAAAGTTGTGGTTCCTCTGTCTGGCTGGCTGGATCCTCCTTTCTCGCTCTTAGCGCGTCGCTTCAGTTATCCTACTGCCGTTCAGGCCTCTCCCAGGGCCAAGAACCCACAGGGCTGACCCCTTCGTTCCGCTGAGGGGCAGCTCGGATTCCGCTTGCTCCGGTGCCTGGGCTGGCTCGGGGCGAAGCCAAGGGGCTTTAGTAGCGGCACCGCGACACAAGAGGACTTCCTCCTTGATTTTTTCCAGGCACAAAAAATTAATCTCATTGGTCTGTAGTTTTCTGAATTTGGCACACTAGTCTTTTTGAATATGACTGCAATATTTTTCCTTCTGCAGTTCTCAGATTTCCATGACCTGTCAAAAATTACTGACATTAGCCATCCAAGGACATCAGCCATCTCTTTTGGTACCCTTGGATGCAGCTCATCTGATCACTTGGATTTTCATGGGTTGAGTTGTCTGAAGTAAACACTATCCTCCTCCAGTATTTTCCTTTCTGACTCCTTTCACTGAGCACAGGTGCCTGGGAAACATTCTCAGCAAAGACTGAGACAAAGGTGGCATTGAGCACTTCATCCTTACACACCTGCTGTCACTAAATGACCGGCCCCTTCCAGCACTATACTTGCATACTACTGCTGTGCTAGAAGCAATTCTTGTTGCCCTTGTCATCCCTAACAGGTTTCCAAGAGAGCTGCAGCACTCTTAACAACATCCCTGCATGGCTGAACAATACTTCCAAATTTCTCTTTAGTAGCCTCTCCTCAACCTTCTTGTACACTGCCCTTTGTTTTTTTCATTTGAATTCCACCCTGAGCTCTCTGTTTTATCAGACTAGCCACCTGAGACATTTTCTTGTTTTCCTGGGAGTCAGGATGGACTATTTCTGTGTTTGGCTGGAGTCTTTCACAACCTTCTTGAGTACCTTTGCCTTTTAAAATGCCTCTTCCTACATGATTCTATATACCTGTTCCCTGAATGAGATGAAAGCTGCTCCCCTTAAGTACAGAATATAGACTCTGCTTATCTCCTTCATTCTCCTCAGGATCTTGGACTCCACTAATTCATGGTTATTTCAGTCAAAGTTACCTTTGACATTACTCAAAGACCCTGAGTCATATGTCCTCAAATGGTTCTGCCTTGTTTCTGAGCAGCTGATCCATGGTTCCAACTCGTGGTTGGTATCACTATTTGCATCAAGAAGTTACCCCTGACAAAAATCCTGTCATACTGACCTACCGGAAAATGCCAAAGTATTCCTCCATGAAAATTAGGGTCTGTCATCCAGAATTCCTTATTTCAAAATAGCTTCATTCATATCCTCACCATGACCAGGTGAACTGTAATAAACTCCTACCTCTGGGTCTTCCTCACTGGCCTCTCTCTTGATCCTGAGTTGTGAACTCTCAGACAAATCATTGTCTGTGTCACAGAAGGGCTCCCATACTTCTGAGCTACTCCTTCACCTCTCCCTCACCTACTTTGTCTTCTTCTTGATATGTCTTCCCTCAAGAATGTGTATCCACACATTCTTGCAATAACCATCCATTGCAATAACCTTTTTGTATGAGTTTTCCCACTACAGCTGAGTAATCAAAATGATGTAAGATATGTGGATGTGTAAACACATGCACAGTTGCTGTCCTTGCTGCTTCTTTTCCTGTTCATATAACATGCTTGAGATGGACCTCCTTTCACCCTGTTTTACTACTCTGAAGTTCTCTCCTGTACCTGCCACCTGCCCACTACTTCTTTGCTTGACTGTGGATTGTAATTTCTTTCCACACCAGTTCATAGGTTACAGCTGTACTCACCAGGTTTACCAATCTGTGGGAAAAGCTGCTATCAAGTGCTTTGTCTTCAGGTCTCCAAAGGGCCCTGTGGTCTAAATCCAAAATTGGTGTTGGAGACATCAGCTACACAAGCCTCTAATCAATTCCCTAAAATAACTGGGGTCATACCTTATAGTTTGCAAATTTTTGTGATGATCCAGCTATTGAACACAAGCTATGGCAATATCATCATCTAAACCAAAAAGAACACTTAGGAGAATGGATTTCTTCCCTATAGATTATGTGCTGATTTATTGTAGCTGAGGATTTCATCAGCAAACCTCCATGTTGCTCCTGTTAGATTAAAAATATATGTTTTTATAATCTTCAAATAGCATCTCTAAAAGCATTCTTGGTTGCAATAGGCACTGGAAGATATTATAATTTCCCAGGACATATTTTAAATCTCACTGTACTTTCTCTTTGAACTAAATTGCTGCTGCTCTGGGGTCACTATATTTCTTTCTTGTGGATTGGGAAGGTGGAGCAACGCGAGGCTTGAGATACTGCTGTCATGTATGTTCAATCTTTACTGTGTTAATCTAACACTGACTGCTCCTTTTTCTCCCCAGGAAAAACTTTTTAAAGTCTTTAACTACTATTGAGAGCAAGAGGTTAAATGTTCTGTAATGACTTTTAGGTCAACAAAAAAAAATAGAAGTTTCTGGGGAAGTTTGAAGAGGAAAAAATGAACAAAAATCTGTCAAAGGAAGATTGCTTTCCTTCGCCTCTTGGGCAAATGGATTCTGGGGGATATTTAATGTAACTGGGGAAACAATATTGTATATCAATAAACAGTGAAATAGTACACACCTATATGTCACAATTACAATGGAATGCATTTGGGCAGATCCTTTGCAGCTCTGAAATGCTGAAGTGCAATTTAGTCTTAAGAGATTTCTTCTTCAAGAGAGATTTGAGAGTTTTTAATTTTTTAGCATTCCAATCAAGTATATATTGGGGTGCACTAGAATCTGGATATCCAATAGGGGATGGAATTTATAGCAAAAATATTGAAAATACTAAGAAGGCTGCTTCATTTTCCTGCTTGTAATTTGAGTATACTGAGACAAACTCTATTCAGATTTGTCCCTATGCAGATTAATTCCAGTTGCATGGGTAAACTGAAACAGAATTTCAGTAGTTATTTTTCTGTACATATATTCTGCTGTAGTTATGCAGAGGCAAGATTTTTTTTATATGACTAAAAGGTAATTCAGTTTTCTCAGGAGTAGGGCATGAAAAATTTCACATCCTATATTAACAGACATTTACTTATTAAAAACTTTAGTATGACTTTGATCTATTCAAAAATAAGTGGCAGCCAGATTTAAGGATTACAAATAAACACCTTTAGCTATATCTGATTCCTTTCCACAGTTCTAGTGTGAAAAGAAAGGATAGAAGCTGTAAGAACCTGCAATGACTGCTTTCTGGTGCTCAGAGGCAGAGATCTCTCATTGAGGCATGATATCTGATCCTAGCTTTTTCTACAGAAAATCAATACTCTCACAAAGGTGGTAATACGTCTTTGGAGTTGGAGTATGTCTCCTCCATGTCAGAGAGTACACTGTAAGTTCCTCAGGTGTGGAGAAGTAAGAGTTAGATTCTCCTGTCTAATCTTGTGTAGGATGCACCACAGTCCACAGTCCTGCTTCATGTATTGCAAACAAACCTTTTATTAAGCTATATGAAAATAAAGGAACTAGTTCTGAATTATCTGAGTAATATAGCAGTCACATGTAGGATAACGTGGTTATCACCTCTGCACTGTGCTGCTTTTTTTACAGTGGCAATATCCTTTGAGATAGATGGTAACCTTCTTATTTCCATGTGGTGAAAAATACCAGAATTTAACTCTCAACAGATATGGCAGATTTAACACATTAAGTGCAGATTTACACTTAATGACATTACTGATGATAGCACAAGAAATTTCAAACACAAAGAAATTTGAGGGATCTGGTTTGCTGTTGGGGAAAAAAAAATCAAACCCTTTTTATTTTCATCCATAGGTAAACTTCTGTATTAGTTTTCTTTTAGCACTAGTTGTCACCATGTTTAGGAAAAGCAAAAAAGAAAAAGAATAAAGTTATATATGTCTCCTTTTTAGAACTAAGTATTAATTGGCTTTGATAACTTAAATATCTGCATTTCTGTCTTTATAGCCTTTTATTTATGTAGTTAATTAAGCCAAATCAAAATGTCCAGTTTCTCAACTTTCAGTATCCAAAATGCACTTTGCTTAAGTTTAATGCAATTCTGTGAACTCATTTACATTGTTTTTAAGGTAATGCAGCATACACTTCCCATGTTTGTAACCCATGCTACTGCATGGTATGTAAGGAGTATTTTGTTCTGCAAGCCAGAGTTTTAAGAATTTTGGAGGCTGATAAAGTTCCAGTACCATTGCTGTCAAACAATGATCTTTATATACATGACGAACACCACTGGTATTCTGAATAATTCTTAAAAGTGATGCCTTAAACCTTCATATTTTCAGATTCAGTGCTGCCTAGGTGTGTAGTTCTGAGCCTCATATTAAGTGCCAGTCACCTCTCTTCACAGGGTATGTAGACAAAACAAATCCTTTTCCTGCTGAGGACCAAGGACAACTTTCAGGCCCAAGTCATAAGCAACAGTGGGCTGTTGAATAAAAACAAGAAGGATGAGACTTCACAACCCGAAGCTGTAATTGGGCAATTAAACCCCAACATGCAAATAGACCAGAACTTATAAAAGTGTAAGATCTCATGCCCAGTCAGCCATTTTGTGACCATTCTTAGTCCACCCTGGGTGTAGGCCTGGTCAGGCTCCTGTCCTGCCCAAGGTGGATCCTGGAGCCCTTTCAATAAATACCTGCTTTATTCTCTAGCTCTGTCCAGTCTCTGTTTCAGGTCAGCCTTTCCAAGGCATCAAAAGTATATAATTGTAAATTAAATGAATGTACCTTCATATAATAATCTTTTTATTTCCTGCCATGTTATATGAGAATGTTTTTTTTTAAAAAAAACTGCAGCATGATTCTGTGTTCTTTAAACTAAAGTAATACTAACTTGTATTTAGTGAAATGTTTGTTATGCATGTTAGCTTTATGGGTTTCAATCTAGGTTTTAAATAAAGTTTTAAAAATTAAAAATGTTTAGTTAGTCTCAAATCATTGCAGATTAACCTGCACAGATGTTACTGACTCCAAAATGATGTTCTATGGAGACACAGTTGCTTTCTGTAATTAAATGTGAAGGTGAAGAAACAATTTTTTTAATGTCTATGGGAGGGAAAAAGTGTTATATCTTTTCAATAATATCAGAAGATACAGCAGAAGTTCTTATTACATCACTGATGCCAAATATTTTAGGTGTCATATTTGATAAAACAGACATATCCATAAACTCCAAACATCACGAACATCATCTGGTGAGACCTCACATATTAATGTATACTTAAAGTACTATCTTCTGTTTGTACTGGTGTTCACAAGTATAAAGTTTGAAATAACAGACACTTTTGGAAAATTGCAAATGTTTTTGGTTTGCTTTGCCATCCATCTATATGAATTTCCACAATCAGGAGTGCACAAGGTAAACACCTGTGACAGAGTTAAATAAACGACTTCTTCTAAAACCTGTGTCTATTCACATGTCCAAATCAGTCACGTAACAGTCTGTTCTAGTGCTTGTAACCTACACAATTCTGCAAGTTCAGCCATGTGTTTCCTGAGGCAGAGAGTTTTAGAGTTTAATTGGTAAATTTATTGCAATCTGGATTTTAAAAAAATATAACTTTTTCTCCCTCATTTTCTAATGTTTTCCCTGTTGAAAGTTTTCTCAGTAGAAGACTTTCAGCAGTAGATTTCCAAGGAATAACTGTGGTTAGGCATAAATTATTTTTCATCACTCTCTTGGAGAGACAGCACCAAAAGCATTGACTAGCAGAAAACATTTTCTGAATCAAGGTTTTTTTACTTTTTTAGCTAAAAAAGAATGGTGTGAGGGCTGAGGTTTTTGTTAATTTTGTTTTGGTGTGTCTTTGGTTGAGAGTTTTTAGAGAGAGAAGGAGACTTTGAACACAATATTCTGTTTTCAGTAGTGGTTAGTATATTTGTTTTGGTAATAGAATGGAAGAAACGGAGATATGCTATTATTGTGTTATCCTTACACCCTTCATAAAAAGAATGAAACTAGAAATACTGTAGATTTTTTTTTATTATTTATGTGAGCCAAATTCATAGGTGCATCCCAAGATCTGATGTCTGACAAAAAATTGTTCCATTCAGTGTGAGGAAACACACTTCCATATATCTTGAATGCAGTGCATCATAAGTTCTTGTGATGACTCATAGCTGATTTATTAAGCAAAACTAATAGTTTCATGACTTCATATATGTCACTGTCAAACTTCTCAGTTCACTTCTCCAGGCTGAAAAATATTATGTTATTTATTCAATCACCCTAATCAGTGCATCTTCTAGTATTTATATTCTTATCTATTTAGAGATGAATGGTCAGAACTCTGAAAATCTTAATGATGCACCTGCATCTTTATTTAAGCAGAAGAATTTATTCTGTTTGACGACTCTTCCTTAATTCTAAGCCTTCATTCTGCTTTGTTTTGTTGTTTTCCATTTTGAGTGACACTGAACAGTGTTCTGGAATCCCATCACTGCATAAGGAAAGACAAGATGTTTTTTTTAAGCGTTGCTAAATTTATTTTTATCTGCAGTCACTCAGTACAGAAAACAATATTCTGTAACTTTCAGATGTGACCCCAGTCCATGACAAGCCAAACTCTCACCCTTAATTCTTTCTGAATGCTCATGTTGATTAGCTGAATTTTCTTTGGACTGGAAAAGTGATGTTTAACTTTTTGTAGTCAATACATTATAGTGCTTTATAGAAGTTATAGTACAAAAACTTCATTCTCCAGCCAGCACTTTTGCATCATAGCCCCTCTATTAATTCTATGCCCACCTAAATGAGCATGTCATACTAAATGTACCATTAATTAGCCATCATCCTTTCACTGATAGCACATAAACATAATCAGAATATTCATCAGGGGGTCCAAACTGTTTGGAAACAGGCTTAACTTACTAGGGTTGGGCAAAAGATGGTTCCTTCTTTCTTGCATATATAAAGCACTGTACCTCAGAGGGACCTGGAGAATTTGTGCATTTTCCTTGCATCTCTACACAAGGTACAAATTAGAGTAAGTAGAAATGTACAACTTGTAATTGTAGGGTTGTACCTACCATGTGATTGGTTCTTTATCACACACAGCAGCTTTTCAATCCTCTCTGGAATTCAGGATATTTTTTTTTATCAGCATAGCACCAGAATATTCTAAATTCAAGGCATACTTCTTGCTCTGCCACCTTTTAATATTCAAACATGAAGTTATGTGTGAGTCTACCATAATTTTATGCTCCTAAAGATAAGGGTGGCAACATGATGGCTACCAGACTCTCAGAGGTCAGACTGAAAAAGAATATGAAATCACCTGTCGTTCCAGGTCTGTCTTCTAGTTCAGCACAAGGTGGAGAAAAGCCAAGGATGTGCCAAGCTGATTCCAGGTACTGTCAGCAAGAGGAGATGAAGATTAAAAATAATGCCCTGACTTTTGTTCTAGCAGCTTATGTGAGATAGGAAACTAGAGAGAAGCTGAAGCAGGTTCAGTAATTATCCAGTTGTCTGTGGTTACTGTACACTGCTGCATTAATTGGTAGATGCTAATTTATGTATTTTGTTCTGTCTTACTAAACCTTAGAATAAATACAGGACCTCCTACTGAAGGTCTTTATTATCCAATATTCTGGATTGGATTCATTGGATAACAACAAAGAATTCTCTGGAAGCTTAAAATTGATTTGTGTCCTGGGGTGACAGGACATTTTCATGCTTTGTATCCCAAATCGTGGTTTTTGGGGTTTTTTTGTTTGTTTGTTTGTTTGTTTGTTTTCCTGTTCCCATGTTCCCAGTTTGTTTTGTCTATAGCTGAGCCCCTCCCCCGGCGTGCTTTTGGCTTGCTGCTAGCTTTTGGCTGCTTTGCTGGCTTTGCTCCCTTGCTTTCTGCTTTTTGCTTGCTTTTTTGCCATTTTTCTGCTTTTGTGTTTCCCCTTCTTTCCTTCCTCCCTTCCCTGAAGACATTGGACCTGCTTCGGGCCCTGATTCGGGAACATCAAGGGAAAACCCCCCGGAGTCTGCACCTGAAAGAAGCTTTGGCACCCTCCCCAGCAGAGACTGCTCACCCTCTCTTGGACTGGTGGACACATTTGTTGTCATCTCGGACTGTTTTTCTTGTGCTGGGGAGTGTTTTTTCGTTGTTTCTCAATAAACAAGTTTTTTCCACTTTTCCTCTGAGGAAATTCCTCACGAACCCGGTGGTGGGGGAGGGAGTTGTGGGAATTTTCCCCTAAATTTGTCCTAAACTAAGACAAACATTTTTTGGTGGCCCGTACAGGGAGGCGATCATACAAAGTGGAAAAAACTTTATTCTAATAATATTTTGGTTTCTGTTGTTTTGTGGGCATATTGGTATGTCTCTTTTTGAAAGTATAATGTCATTTGGAGTGAAAGCCTGCCTCTATTTCTGGTCATTAGGGTTCTTTGAAATTTTAATACCTTTTTGGTAGTTAGGTTTATTCTCTTATCCAGCAATAGCTCCGCTATTGTCCCTAATGCGTAGCTTTTGTAACCGTGGGGCGCTAACCAGAATATTTATCGGGCTGGGCTTGGTTGTGATAATTTGCAAGAGGTTCATAAAAATGTTGCTATCGTTTCCAGGAATGGATGGTTCATGGTTGTGGTTGTGTACTCAGTTTGTTAGGGGAGAAGCAGGGGAGGAGGCTTTTCAGCCTTTGCTCTCCTTCTTCTCCTCCGAATTGTTTACATCTCTATTAGAAAATGTTTGGTCCTCCCTGACTGCCAAGGACACCATCTTTCTGGCATTCAATTTAGTAAGCTTTCTTTATACTGTCTGCAGTTTATATAAGATGAAGGCTGAGATTTCTAGAGGGGCTGGTGAGACTCCTGATTTAGGAGTGAAACCAAGGGTGAAGAATTCTGAGTGGCGTGGGAAATGGGAGGATATGGGCCAAATTTTAAAGGAGTTTTCTGATCCTGTAGTCTGGGACTTCCCATCTGAACAAATTCAGAACCCAGCTGAGGTGGTAAAGTATCTGAAAGAGAGGTGCCATGGTAACACTAAGGAGGAAAGGATCATTGCAGTGAGCTTGGCCCTGGCACATGCTTAACGCACCCTGCTAGATACTGTGGGGCAGCAGATAGAGGAAAGGGAACAGGGAGACAAATTAGTTACTGTCCCAGTCACTCAGGCTGCAGCTAACATCCCAGGCTCCAGGCCAGTAGTTAAACCAGACAGTAAGCCCCAACCAATGGCTGTTGCTGCAAATACAAAAGGTGGAAAGTGTAAAAGCAAGACTGACCAAAGGGTGGAGGATGATGATGATCCAAGAGAAGGACCATCACCAACATCAGAGACCACAGCAAGTGGCATAGATTCCGGAGCCAATATTGATTCCTTCTCCCTGAAGGACCTTCGAGGCCTAAGGAAGGATTATAGGTGACAGCGCAATGAATCTATAATTAGTTGGCTAGTCCGCCTTTGGGATGCAGCAGGGGAGGCTACCATTCTGGATGGCACTGAAGCGAGGCATTTAGGATCCCTGTCACATGATCCTGTCATCGACCAAGGCATGATGAGGAGGGCTAGCCCTCACAGCCTCTGGGAACGAGTCCTGGACAGCATAGCACAAAGATACCTGTGTGCAGATGACCTTTATATTCAGCAGACACAGTGGAAGACCATAGAACAGGAGATCCAATGCCTGAGGGAGATGGCAGTGGTAGAGATCATTTTTTCAGATGATATAACAATTAGGAATCCGGACTTCGTACCGTGCACACCTGTAATGTGGAGGAAACTTGTGCGCCTTGGGCCACCTGAATACGCTTCTGCTCTAGCAATAATGAAGCGGGATGAGATATATGAGACTGTGCTCGATATGGCAAAGAAGCTTCGGGCATATGCAGATGCTGTACATGGCCCGACTCATGCCAGAATTGCAGCTGTGGAAACACGACTGCAGAAATTAGAAGATAAAATAGAGGAAAGTCGTAAGAAACTCAGGGAAGAGATTAAGGAGGACCTCCTCCAAATCTCAGCTGTACAAATTAGAGGCCCTAGTATCCAACGCAGACGTTCCTCTGTTGGGGAGAGAAGGTACACCCCACGAGCTGAGTTGTGGTTCTTCCTACGTGAGTCTGGAGAAAACATGAGGAGATGGGATGGGAAGCCTACTGCTGCTCTGGCACAACAGGTGCGTGAATTGAAGGAAGGTAGGAAAAGGGAAGCAGCTCCAGTTGCCCGTACTCGAACTGTCAGGCATAATGATGATGATGACTTGTCTGATCCCCTTGAAGGAACCTCCAAGACATATGTCTCAGGAAAGAAGGATAACCAGGCTTAGAGGGGCTCTGCCTCTAGCCAGGTAGAGGTTAGGGAAAACCGAGTTTTTTGGACAGTATGGGTTCTATGGCCTGGCACATCAGAGCCACAGAAATATAAAGCTTTGGTTGATACTGGTTCGCAGTGTACCCTAATGCCATCAGAACATGAGGGAACAGAACCTATTTCTATTGCCGGGGTGACAGGGGGATCACAAGAATTGACCCTGTTGGAAGCCAAGGTGAGCCTGACCGGGAAGGAGTGGCACGAACATCCGATTGTGACTGGCCCAGAGGCTCCGAGTATTCTGGGCATAGACTGTCTCAGGAATGGCTATTACAAAGACCCTAAGGGGTTCAGATGGGCTTTTGGAATAGCTGCCGTGGAGGCAGAGGGCATTAAGAAATTGAACACCTTGCCTGGATTATCAGAGAACCCATCTGCAGTAGGACTCCTGAAGGTAGAAGAGCAACGAGTACCTGTTGCCACCTCGACAGTGCATCGCCGGCAGTATTGAAAAAATCGAGATGCTGTGATCCCCATCCACAAGATGATCCAAGAGCTGGAGAGCCAAGGGGTGGTCAGCAAAACCCACTCACCCTTCAACAGTCCCATCTGGCCTGTGCGTAAATCTGAAGGAGAATGGAGATTGACCGTGGATTACCATGCTTTGAATGAAGTGACTCCACCGCTGAGTGCCGCTGTGCCAGACATGCTGGAACTCCAGTACGAGCTGGAGTCCAAGGCAGTGAAGTGGTACGCCACAATCGACATCACTAATGCGTTTTTCTCCATTCCTCTGGCTGCAGAATGCAGGCCTCAGTTTGCTTTCACCTGGAGGGGTGTGCAGTACACCTGGAACCGACTGCCCCAGGGGTGGAAGCACAGTCCTACCATCTGTCAAGGACTGATCCAGACTACGCTAGGAAAGGGTGAGGCTCCAGAACATTTACAATACATTGATGATATCATTGTGTGGGGAAACACAGCAGCAGAAGTGTTTGAGAAAGGAGAGAAAATCATCCAAATTCTCCTGGAAGCTGGCTTTGCCATTAAGAAAAGTAAAGTTAAGGGACCTGCTCAGGAGATCCAGTTCCTGGGAGTGAAGTGGCAAGATGGACGGCGCCAGATTCCTACTGATGTCATCAACAAAATCACAGCTATGTCCCCACCAACCAACAAGAAGGAAACACAAGCTTTCTTAGGTGCTATAGGTTTCTGGAGGATGCACATTCCTGAATATAGTCAGATTGTGAGCCCTCTTTACTTGGTTACCCGTAAGAAGAATGATTTCTATTGGGGCCCTGAACAGCAGCAAGCCTTTGCCCAGATCAAGCAGGAGATTGCTCATGCGGTAGCCCTTGGCCCCGTCAGGACAGGACCAGAGGTGAAGAACGTGCTCTACTCTGCAGCCGGGAACCATGGCCTGTCCTGGAGCCTTTGGCAGAAGGTGCCTGGTGAGACCCGAGGCCGACCACTGGGATTCTGGAGTCGGAGCTACAGAGGGTCTGAAGCCAACTACACCCCAACAGAGAAAGAAATCCTGGACGCGTATGAAGGAGTCCAAGCTGCTTCAGAAGTGATTGGTACCGAGGTACAACTCTTCCTGGCATCTCGACTACCCGTGCTGGGGTGGATGTTTAGAGGAAAGGGATTTGAAAAATCAAATCCCTCCACCCACCATGCTACCAATGCTACATGAAGCAAGTGGATTGCCCTCATTACACAGCGCGCCCAAATTGGGAAACTAAATCGTCCTGGGATTCTGGAGGTAATTACCAATTGGCCTGAAGGTGAAAGTTTCAGTCTCACTCGTGAAGAGGGAGAAGAGCAAGTGACCCGTGCCGAAGAAGCTCCACCATATAACCAACTGCCGGCAGAAGACACGCGCTGCGCTCTTTTTACTGATGGTTCCTGTCGCCTTGTGGGGATGAACCGGAAGTGGAAAGCAGCCGTATGGAGCCCCACACGACAAGTCGCACAAGCTATCGAAGGAGAAGGTGGATCAAGTCAACTCGCAGAGCTCAAAGCCGTTCAGTTGGCCCTGGACATTGCTGAAGCAGAGAAGTGGCCAAAACTTTACCTTTATACTGATTCCTGGATGGTAGCCAATGCTCTGTGGGGATGGCTGAAGAGATGGAAGGAGGCGAACTGGCAGCGCAGAGGAAAACCAATTTGGGCTGCTGAAGAATGGAAAGACATTGCTACCTGGTTAGAGAAACTACCTGTGAAGGTTCGCCATGTAGATGCCCATGTCCCTAGAAGCAGAGCCAATGAGAAGCAGCAGAACAATCAGCAGGTAGATCAGGCTGCAAAGATAGGGGAGTTGAAGATAGATCTTGACTGGGAGCACAAAGGAGAGCTGTTCCTAGCACGATGGGCCCATGATGCCTCAGGCCACCAGGGTAGAGATGCACCTATAAGTGGGCACGAGACCGAGGGGTGGATCTAACCATGGATAGCATTTCTCAGGTTATTCATGACTGTGAGACGTGTGCTGCCATTAAACAGGCTAAGCGGGTGAAGCCCCTCTGGTATGGGGGGCGGTGGTCCAAGTACAAGTATGGGGAGGCTTGGCAGATTTATTACATCACGCTGCCTCAAACCTGCCAAGGCAAGCGCCATGTGCTAACCATGGTAGAAGCCACTACGGGATGGTTGGAAACCTACCCCGTGTCTCATGCTACAGCCCGCAACACCATCCTGGGCCTTGAAAAGCAGGTCCTTTGGAGGCATGGTACTCCTGAGAGGATTGAGTCAGACAATGGGACTCATTTTAAAAATAATCTTATTAACAACTGGGCTAGGGAACATGGCATCGAGTGGGTGTACCACATCCCCTACCATGCACCAGCTGCAGGTAAAGTGGAGAGGTACAATGGATTGTTAAAAACCACTTTGAAAGCACTGGGTGGGGGGTCTTTCAAGAACTGGGAGCAGCATTTAGCAAGAGCCACCTGGTTAGTTAACACTCGAGGTTCCACCAACCGAGCAGATCCTGCCTGGTCTGAGACCCTTAATATAGTAGATGGAGATAAAGTCCCAGTGGCCCATGTCAGAGGTTTGTTGGGGAAGACAGTATGGATTAATCCTGCCTTGAGTACAGGCAAACCCATTTGTGGGATTGTCTTTGCTCAAGGACCAGGTTATACCTGGTGGATAATGCAGAAAGATGGGACAACCCGTTGTGTACCTCAGGGAGATCTGATTGTGGGATGATATCATTGTTTGCTGAGCATTACCACCATTTTCTGTACGTTAGATCATACAGATATGAGACAGAAGGAAACGTGAAAGTGTCAAAGGTCTGAGCAAGTAAGATGGAAGGAAATGTGTAAGTGTGGAAGGTTTGAGCAAGTGAGAAGAAAGTTTTTTTTTCATTGTGTTCAGTAACATGTTCACGATATGGGATAAGGGGTGGAATGTCCTGGGGTGACAGGACATTTTCATGCTTTGTATCCCAAATCGTGGGGGTTTTTTTTGTTTGGTTGGTTGGTTGGTTGGTTTTTTTCCTGTTCCCATGTTCCCAGTTTGTTTTGTCTATAGCTGAGCCCCTCCCCCGGCTTGCTTTTGGCTTGCTGCTAGCTTTTGGCTGCTTTGCTGGCTTTGCTCTCTTGCTTTCTGCTTTTTGCTTGCTTTTTTGCCATTTTTCTGCTTTTGTGTTTCCCCTTCTTTCCTTCCTCCCTTCCCTGAAGACACTGGACCTGCTTCGGGCCCTGATTCGGGAACATCAAGGGAAAACCCCCCGGAGTCTGCACGTGAAAGAAGCTTTGGCACCCTCCCCAGCAGAGACTGCTCACCCTCTCTTGGACTGGTGAACACATTTGTTGTCATCTCGGACTGTTTTTCTTGTGTTGAGGAGTGTTTTTTCGTTGTTTCTCAATAAACAAGTTTTTTCCACTTTTCCTCTGAGGAAATTCCTCCTGAACCCGGTGGTGGGGGAGGGAGTTGTGGGAATTTTCCCCTAAATTTGTCCTAAACTAGGACAATTTGAAAAGCAAGAGGTGTACATACATATATATAGAAACACACACTTATCCACATTGTCCATCCATAACCTTTTTTATCCTTCTTCCAGTTTTGCTTGTGAATTTTTCTGTCTCTTCTCTTGATTAGGCCTAAATAATGAACCATTACAGCATGTGCAGCAGTTTGTGGATCTTTTCTGATTAATATTCTGATTTCTGCACATCTACTTGTCTTATCAAATATATGTTCAACTAACTTTGAACAAACTACTAACACCAGAACCTTGCCACAGTTAGAATCAGCTTCGTTTTCTGCAATCCTGTAACACAGTTACTACTTAAGAAGAAAAAGAATCAGGAAGATGATTTTCCCCAGCTAGATTTACTACAAGTTATAAAACCTGCAAGTACCTTTGGAAGAAGAAAAAGTATACACTTTTGTGGGGAAATGGCAGAATCCTGTATTGCTATTTGGGGAATTCTGTATATGCTAGGAATCCTTGAGAGGTAAGTAGTAAAAAGACACAGCAATTTTTTGTCCTTTTGTTCTAGTCTTTCCTTCCTTCTCTGATTGCCGACAGGACTGGGAAAAACTTAAGTGGTTCATTGTTATTTAAGTTGCTCTCTTCATGACACTACAGTTTGCTCAGTGTGAATTTACCAAAGGAGTAGTAAACGTGGTATAAACCTGCTTTTATACTACTTTGGCTTCTTTGTTCCCTCAGTATTATCCTTGAAAGCACAGCTGAAAAGTGTTGGTTTTTTTTCATTTGTTGTTAAACCATGAACATGAAAAAGTTGGTTGTTATCCTAAAAAGAGTATAGAAATATGAAAATTATATCTTGCTTATTGGCTCATGCCAAAACTTTCTTCTCCTACTGTGAATGCTGTAGAAGGCAGCTGAAAATTGCTTTAGTAAGCTTACAAAAAAGGAATACTGAGATATAAACATTTTTTAACAATTACCTAAATCTTTAGAAACATCATCTTAAATAGAATGACATGCCTTATAATTAGAAAGAATCCTTTTTTATAAATTACAGTACTATACCATAGTACCATAGATAGCTACAAATTATGCATTAATATCTCCCTATTTTAGAATCTTTACATGGGTTTGAAAGTCCTAAAGGAATATGTTTCTCTCAATTCTGGACCAATTACATTATACCTATTTGCTGTTCTTTGTTCCCTTTTTTCCTCAGAGGTTATTCCACATAGGTACAGAATAAGTATTTTGCATTTCCTGTCCCCACCCCAGTTTCTTGGCAAGTGTATCTCAGTCTTTAAACCAGATGCACTTGCTTTAGAATAAAGATCTGTATGAACTGCCTGACTAGAATCCTACCATTTTACTAAGGAATACACTCATCCAACGTTAGTGTTGCTTTCTTTTCTAGCAAAGGCTGGATGATTTGCATATTTATGAACTATTAGGCATCTTCTATACACTCCCCTCAGGAGGCTCAATAAAGACATGAAATTATTTCTGCCTAGGTCACATTTATTAATTTCAGTCTCTGCATAAGATTTACAATTTACTGCAACGCAGGAGGGAGAAATGAAGCTAGGGTTAAAGGGGAGCATAAATTGTTTGCTTTTGCTAGTTTATAGCATTCTCTCTTACCACTCTTAGTGGTTCAGGAAATTTATCATATCTTCCTGTAATCAGTTTCCTGGATGCAGTGGGTAAACAAGAAAATGCAGATAAAGGACAAAATAAACAAACATAAGGTCATGCCTTGCATACTAGTAAAAATAAACTTGAAAGCTTGATTGAAGTTACTCGTTAAAATACTGCTACTGCTGAACAAGGTGGAGGGGCAGCTCATTCAAGTGCAGTGTGAGAAATCCAGGGTCAGGTGGCGAACTAAACCTTCTCCATAGGCTTGTAGATTCAGACCTCTGCTCGTGGAAGGAAGAATCCTCTTTGATACATTCATTAGAGAAGACTAGGAAATGTTAACTTAAAAGACATTCAGAGAAATAAATTTGCAATGTAGAGTTTATTTTAAAAAACATTCTGGCCAGCTTGTATTAACAAAAATCAAAGCCTAATCTGTAACTATGGTAAAAGGATATAAACAGCACTTTCTGTGGTGTTTGCTGGGAAATTGTATTCAATGGTTTGCAAGGTTTCTGTAGTAATTCTGAATTTTGCATAACATAGAGTCAGGGGGTGAGAGGAGTTTTGACCTTCGATCCTTCTCCCCACAAACACATTGTTCACATATTGTAACTGATGCAAATCCTGTTTTAATGACTGTTTTGGAACCTGCTCTTTCAAACAAACAAACAAACAAACAAACATAAAAAAGGCTATGTGTCGTGTGATCCAGACAGCTAAGGAATAAATCTTTCTTTTTAGATGTTCCTTTTTGAGGAGGATTTGTTCTTGATCTGCAGTTTATGCTGAGATGGATAATTTGATTCACAGCCAGAGAGAACCGGAGGTTTTTAGTTCCTTCCCCCCCCCCACCCCCCCGAAATTCTGCATTAATTGTGTTGTTTTTCTCCATATAGAAACTCCACTGACATTTTAGGATTTGCTGATTGTTCTAAACTTCTTGGAAAAAATAGTAACCTTGCAGATAATAAGAAAATTGTAGTTCCATAATAGAAATACATGGACTCTTACTAAAGACTTGTTATTCCACTTAATAGGAAGGTTTAGAACACAACTTAAAAATAAGCCCTTTTGAACAGTAATCAGAAACAGCTGTTCAGGTTACAAGTACTCTACTTCTGCTATGAAAATAGCTGCACACTGTCCTGGGTGGCAATAGCCTCTCCTCTATCAAATTTCACTCTGAAGACAGGTAAAACCTCAGCTGCCTCTGTGGCTGGATCTGTGGCCGGCTACTAAGGCAGTGTCATCTTTGCCATTCAAAATATCATTAAATATTGAAACTAGCCTGTGATTTATTCTAGTAAAATTGGAATAGACTGTCCAAGAAAGTAAACTGGCAAATGGGCAACCAGTTGAACATGTTATATTTTAATTTGCAGAGACAAAAATGACAAGCAATTTATTTACATAAAACTGTACAAAAGCAAATTAAATTATGTAAATATTTCATAAATAGAGGTGGACTAGCGTTTAATACATTTTGCCATGTTTAGCATAGTTGCGTGCATAGTGACTCATAATAAACAATGATAAATTGTTCTCTGCTTCACTATCAACATCCAAGTTGCAGAACAATAGTCAATGATTATTATTACAAACAGATCGTACCACATTGAATGCAAGTGCTTTAAAATTTAGGAAAAGTTGTCTGAAAGCATACCCCAGGTAGCTGGTGAATGTTGTCTTCTTCCTCTTGCTTACACTCTTTCAGTCAGTAATTCAGCTTAACTGATGGGCTTCAATTTCTATTGCTTTTTCATCTGCTTCTTTTCTTAAGGAAGCTGTGTATATTTATCACCAATAAAACAGAAGGAAAAATATGTCGTTGTTCAACTTCCTTACAAGTGTTTGGTGGATTTATGCAACATCTTTATCCATATTCACGATTTTTCTGCTTGACAACTTCTAGGGTAGCCTTTCAGCCAATCATTTCAATCCCATTTAAGTTCTTCCCCCGCATAAAAATAATGTTTAACTTTTTTTCCTGAAACTCAGGCAGCAGGCCAGTCAGAAACGATAATCCATAAACATAGTGGGTCTGAGATCTGGAATAAGCCTTAGATTTTAGACCAAAGCTATTGAGCTTTCTAATACATATAAAGTTATATATTAACGCATCAATCTATAAAGGTGCCCTAATGTAAAATACATGCAAAGCTCATTTGAGTTTCCCATGGAAGTAAAGAAAAACATGATTTCTATACTGTACAACTAAAATGTGATGAAGGCTAAAAGCAATTTTAAAAATTGTCAATTTTCCTGGCAACATGAACTGGTGACACCTTGCTAAATAACTATCATATAGACTGATCATACTTTTCCAGGCAGCAGAATTAAAAACAAATTAAAACAACCCCAAACCCCACACAAATAGTAATAAAAAAATCCTCAAGACCTACTTAAACCACAGCCTTGTGTTATTAATGCTTAAGACTGGTCCATTAACTGAGTTTGGCAAAAGGCTTGTTTTTAAATATATCATTTATAATTTCTCAGAAAATAAACACAGGTAAATATACAGGTTCAAAAAAGTTGGGAATAGCCCCTTACCCCTCAGTGTCCAAACCCAACTACCACTTTACCCTAATAATAGGTATAAAAGGCACAGTTGCATATTTTGCATTCACCCTAATTATTTTTATAGCTTTATTTCTTTATTTTTATACAAAAGCACTCTATTTATGGAGTGGCACCAGATTTAACCTATTTCAACTAAAGAGGAAAAATACAAACACAAAATATATTTGTATGTCATGCCAGGTCAGAAGAGTAATCAGCATATTAATAGTGGCTAGTTCCACAAGAATTGCTGTGAATACTTACAGTAGATAGAATTTTTAAAAAATTCTTTCACACGCATTTTAGATCTAAGGAGATGCACACAAGAAAATTATTTCATGACTGTCTTATGTGGTGCAAAAATTGGTGAGTGACTGCTGATCCATTTAATCTGAAGGTCTACTATGACCTGTATTATTAGCCTTGTAGAAAAAGTGTCTAAGAATATACAGAACCCAGCTACCTAATTTATTTTCTTGTCTGTAATATTAAATAAAATCTTATTAAAGGAAGTTCTGTTGAACATTTGTGTTATGCAATTGTGTATTCTGTTGAAACGTGCAAGAAAAATGTGTTTACATTACATAAGCATTTTAGAAGCATTTTTAAACAGGTACTTACAGATTATACAAAGTAGTAACTGCTATATGCAGTCTCATAACAAAGTACTAGCTTGCATCTCTCCATATTACTTAAATAATTAAACATAAAAATGTTCAATCATTAATAATTTTTGATTTTAATATTTTCTTTCTAAAATGTGCCCATTCATCATAACTGCTATACACAAACTAATGTTACTTGAAGAAAGTAAACTTTAGAGAGGAGAATGAAAAGGCCAGTAATGGCACAACCCACTCTATGGAGAAGTGAATTCAAAAGATAAATGTGATGAGTTTTTTTGATTTACCAACCTCTACCTTAGACTGTTTAAGGTTATTTCTATGCAATTCTTCAAAGCAAGAAACTACCCAAAGCTACATTATGACTATAGTTACTAGAGTCATCTACCCATGCCTTCATGCCAGGTTCAACAGCCAGGGATCCAAATGCTTTCCTGTCCTTGAGCTGTCCTTGCTGTGTTGTTTGATTGTCACTTTTGTCTGAATGTCTGAGCTCGGTCTCTGATTATTACTACAACATCAACTACAAAGCAATTGGTTGATGTTCTGCATGTTTTGTTTCTTTTATTGCACAAAACCCTGTTTCATTTCCTCTTCCTTTCAAGAAGCACTCACCATGATAATTGTTACAGCTCTTGCATATCCCAGTAGCTTGGACTCTTTTTAAGTAATTTTGACCTCCTCGGTATCATACCACTGTTTATCAGACCATTTGTTACTAATGCTAAATATTCTGAGTCTTGATATCATTTAGTATTGCACTTGGTTTTAATGCACTTGGTTTCAAGAAAGCTTTCATTATCCTCATCTTTGACATAACCAAAGCACTTGATAAGCTGCAACACTGATGACCAGACTTAGCAACTATGCCTTGCAATCTGAAAAGGAGCTTTTGTATCCAAGTTGTGATGTTCTCTTGTTACTGCATTATCCCACTGTCCACCTTTTTCCCTCCCATCAAGCATCCCCACTAACACAGCCTTCTCTTCTACTATTAGTTTTAAATTTTGATCTTAAAAATTCCCTGGAACTACCATATGCAGCATATCATATGCAGCATGTGCTGCAATATATCATGTCATTACAAAAAAAGCATCAGTTCCTTTGGGCATTCAACTGAACTTCTCTGGAAAAAAAATTGTCATCTGGGCTTGTGAACTGTGCTGATGTGTAGAATGTAGCTGAAGCTGTGTTATGAGTACATGTGTTTTTTTGTGAATACATTTATTTTCTAAGTCAAGCCCCAATACTTAGCAGTTCCCCTGATCCATTGTGTGATCTTTGGCCTTTTTGTTATTACAATCTTCCCAGCTAAATGTTAGTCTTTCCCAAAATGATGGTTTCAACAGTTTATCATTGCTATCCTATGGTAAAAGTGTCAGTAATTGTGTTTACATTGAAATAATCATTACAGAGAACGAGAGAGAGAGAGACAGAGACACAGCAAGACACATTTGTTCGATGGATAAAACAGAACCAGAGTTCATGAATCACAGGAAAGTATGCCATGTTTTTGACTGCAGTCTCAGGCTGAATGTATTTCTGTTGCTTCCAGCCTCAGATGAGAAGTGAGAATATTAAAGCTGTGGTCTTCACAAAGTGCCTACTAATGATTATTCCTTTATATTTATCCTATATCTTTATGGTTTCTGAAGGATTGTCCCTGATGGGGATCAGCGATATTCAGATGGTATGTTTTGAATATATTTTCCCTGACCTGTTATCCTCAACAAGCCAGATGACAAACAAACAAAATGAGTGGTTTAATTCATGCTTCTGCCGAGGGGAAACAACAGTGTGTTGTGTTCTTTTTAATCAAGCTTGCTACTGTGGGAGTAATTTGCAACCATAGATCTAGGAAAATAAAAATCAGGGAGAGGGGAATTAGACATGCAAGTAACAACAATGTTTTCTACATTGTACAGTAAAGTCAGGCAGACAGTATAATTACATGCCTGCTATGGAGGCAGAAGTGGCAGGCAGATCTTTTGTCTCTTTGGTGGCCCCCTCTTTTTTGTTTCACATTTTTCTTAAAATTGTTGTGATTTTAAGACATTTGCCCCATTTCTTTCTTATATTATGAAAGAGCTTTGTTGCTGCTTGTTAGCCTACAGGTAAACTTCTCTTCTAGTTAGAGTGTTGACAGGAGATGGCTTGTATTCCCCTGTCTGTGTAAGGGGGATATCCTCTGGATTGCCTTCTTCGTTTTTGCTGAAACTAGCTGCACTGAAGGTCTCATAGGATGAGGTCAACTTTTTGTTGAGGAGGTTTCTGTTGCGATCACCCATGAGGGCGGCTTCTCCATTGGCCAGCTTTTCCTGACTGCCCCGTTCATCGACAGGCATGAAAGTGGAGAGTTTTGGCTGGCTCTTCTGCTTTCTCTCCGGAGAAGTGCGCACTGGCATCCAGCAGGAGTCTGAGTGGCCGTACTCGTCACACTCTCGGGTGCACTTCCCCGTTAGGGCTACATCTGGTAGAGGTCGTGAATCTGAAAATAAAAGGAAAAAAGTTTTGTCTTTACAAATTAATATTACAGTGACTTTGACTGAAACTGACAATACTTAAATTCACAAAAGGTATTTTTAAATGTTTTGATAGGAATGTTGCAATAAGTTCCTGAGTAATAATTTTTTCCCATTACATGTGCCCAGAGGCAACAAGCAGATCTGTACAGTTATTCTCAACCTAAATAATTGAAAAAAAAAGGCTGTTAATCCTCTTCCTGTGCCTGTAAATCAATTCCAGAAACATTCGGCATTAGGTACTGAATTAATTTTGAAGCTGAAAGAGTCAAAGAAGCACTTAATTCCATACTGCCAATTTTCTAGAAATTTTTAAAAATACCTTTCCTTGAATTTTTTTTGTAGAGAATACTTTGAATTTATGTGGAAGGATCCTGAGACACTGCACCCTGTAAATACTTGCAAACATACTTAATGCCCTGCAAATGAACAGATCTGCTATTGACAAAGGGACTGAATTTTCATATAATGTAAACCTCTGCTTGTATTTCTGAGGATTGGGCACTTAAGTTGTTAGTTCACAATATGTTACATAAATTGTACAATCAGTAATTGCAGAAGCATACAAAGCCTGTGCTATGGGTTATAAATGTTATCAATAGTGCAAATAAAGCTGTTCTCTGTGTATATGTTCATGTTGGGCATGGAATGAATCTGACTGCTGCCTAAAGAGAAACATTTTATATGTGACTTGCTATGTTAGAAGGTGTCCTGTTCCTGCTCACGTCTAAGTTTTCTGTACTTCTAGGAGCTTTCATTGAAAACCAGCAAAGTTCAGAGGCCTGCAGGATTGAGTCCTACCTGTTTGCAGTGCAGGTATATTTAATATTTGTATTTTGATACTTACGTACAACTGAATTTAAAAGCTTCCTCAACTATTTTAAGGGATGGGTAAGATTCTTAAACCTTGATTTTATTCAGTTACAGTGTACTTTATGGTCTAAAGGAATAACTGAAACTATCTTCAAAGTAACAACATGATATTCAAACAAAGTTGACGAAGAACATAAATCAAAAAATAAATTTTTCAAGTGTGTTTGATATGATTTTCATATGATATGATTTATTTGATGAAATATGTAGGTTTGCTGTATAAAAATAAATTATTTTAGAAGGTAGCAAGGAACTTCAACATGGAAACATAGTAAGGTACTTCATATGGGCTGTGGATTCTTTCTACTTTCCCACTACAACACCAAAGTTCTTGTGAACAGTAATTTTTGCCTGTAATAACATGTGCCTAATAAAAAATCTTTTAAAGGCCTGCTCAGCCTGCATTCTGTTATTTTTGTTTTTCTTATTTTTCTTTGATTTTGGCTGATAGAGTACTTTCTCAAATGATAATTCAAACTGTCGTTTTCTTATAAATTGATAAAAAAGACCACTGCTGAAGATTAAAAATAAAAAAACCACACACACACAAACAAACAGACAAACAAACAAACAAACCCCACAAAACCCCTCAACCAAAAATATTTCGCTCTTCCAGAGTGAACATTTTAGTTTAAACTACAGCAGGTGCTTGCAGAGAAAGCATTATTTCATTTCAACATCTGTGTATTTAATCCTGATAGAGTTGCAAAAGTTCTTGAAAGTCAGATTTATCTTCATCTTGTCCTGATTTTTTTCAGGCATTTAACATTAATTTAATAAATAATTTATTGCAGTATTGTAAAGAATGTGTACACTATTTGCTACTGACAACATATTATAGAACCTACTATATGTACTCTGAATGTTGTACAAAATTTCACATTTCAATGAAATATCACTAACTTTAATGAAGAAACAACCCTGGTGTCTAGATAATTGAATAACCCTGTAAGTAAGATGTGTAAGTCTGGGAGGAGGCAACTAAGTGATTTTTTCCTTTTTAAACTTTTTCCCCCAATTTATTCGTAAGGTTTTTGCCCTTAGACACAATTCCCCCTCTTTTTTTTATCAGTGAAGAATGCAATACTGTGAAAACTTGTCAGCCCTTCAGTTTTCAGATGGCTATGTTCTGCAAACATACACAGAATATGGGGATGGTAAGAGGAAATCCTCTGTTTGTCAGCTAAATCAGCATTATTCTGACTCGCCCTAATGATAAGAAACATAATTCACTGTGCAGCTGCCCTGATGTGCTTTGACTCTTAAGCAGGATTTTTCATATTTTTATAACAGGGCCAATTCCTTTAAATCTCCATAAACTATTCAAACCAGGACCTAATTCCCCAAAAACCGAGCCATGAAACATTATGCTTGATTCAAGCATTTTAACTATTACTCTGACATAACATTAGCAACTGCTTATCAAGGCAATATGTCTGAGCTTTATTTAAAACATAAGAATATATGTTTATTGAAAAGATTTTCTTTTCTTTTTGAGTTTGGGTTTTTTTTCAGATTGAAACAATTAGCATCTCATTATATCTGATGGAGTCTCTTTAGCTGAAAAGAATTTTGAGTCAGCAATACATGGGTTCATAAAAATCCTTCCTTTGCTGGTGGTTTTTGAATCATGCACATGAAAATGTACCATTTTGCATTGTAGTGCTTCTCCTATTCACTTCTGGACAAATACTGGAATTCCTTATTTTAAAGCATGAAGACTTAATATACAATTCAGACTTATAATGCTGTTTTAATAAGTAAAAACCTCCAAGTCAGTTTGTTGCTGAGTTTCCCTGTTGGGTTATGTGATGAACTTTATCTTCACACCCACAGAAGAGCTCAGAGAGACACTGGAAGAACAATATCAGCCCAAATAATACAGACCTAGCCAGGCCCACCATAAGGACAATCAAACCCTCAAAAGTCCATCTGTCCAGACCCAGCGGAACACAGAGTGTATAGGAGCAGATAGGAACTCAAAATAAGGATTCAGGAGGAAAAATCATCTTTCTGTGTAATCCTAGAGATCCCTGTCTAGGTATGCAGAGCACATTATAAGTCATGGGGAAAAGGAATTTGGGATAGCAAAGGGCTTAGATGATGTTTAGGGAAGGAACCATTGGAAAGACAAGTGAGGAGTTTTGGTGAGAGAGGAGAAATACAGGTACAAGGGGATAAAAGGGCCATTCACATGTAAATAGTCTGCTGGGTAATAAGTTTATCTGGTTATGTTCTGTGCCAGATGAGCACCATCTGTCCTGTGCTCATTAAATTCTTTTGTAACTCTTTCCTGGGAATGATCTCTGTTATGAGTGCATGTATAGACATGGGCATGTCCACTATCACTAGTGGTCCTTCATCCTGTCCAGCCAGAGGAGAGGACAGAATGAGGCACCTGGTGTGTTTATGGAGGACCTTTGACTGTCTGTGATCTGTGTGGACATTTCAGCATATATTTGGTGTATGTGTGTGTTCTGTGGATGTGCCTGTTGGGAATGTCTCTTCATCTTTGCTGCTGTTTGGACTTGGGGGTATGGAGCAGCAGCAACAGCCTCATCTCCCTCAGGCTGTGAAACCGAGTGCTATATATTTTTCTCTAAAACACCCTCAATTAAGATTTGACACTTATAGTTAATACAGCCTTCTACTCCATTGCTTTTTGCATCCGTTCTCAGAGCTTGAATCAGTACAGCATTGGAGTACAAATTTGATCTAACATGTCTTGAAACCTGTTGCATTTTAGTTTCTCTTCTGTTTAAAAGATTGACATACCTAAACTAGTCAGTTAAGGGAAAATGGAGCACTTTCTATACACTGCACTTGATAACAGTGATTTAATCTCTTATTTGGATAAACTGCTATGCCACTTTAGCTGTAGAGTAAGTAACTGCATTTTTGCTGATTCACTGAAACAGATCAACCCTCTTTTGCTGAGTAGGGACTCTACACTCAGCATTTTAAATTACCTAGTCCATGGAGTTTTGAAAAATCTCTAAATTTGAAAATAAAAATAAACTTACTGATGTCCTCTAATATAATTTGTCTATCTTTAAGCGAAATTCTTTTTTAAGTGCTTCTCAGTTTAAAAGTTAAATACCCCAGCAGTGACCCCACTGAGAGCTCAAAAGTCTAATGGAATATGACATAGCAAACAATTTGTCAGCAGAATTGGCAAATCATCAAGAAGCAGCACAACATATTCCTACTGCAATTACATATCTGGAAACCAAATTAAATTTTTTGCTTAAAATGCCTCTTATTAACCAAAAAAACCCCAAAAAAACCACAAAACCCCCCCCATGTTAAATAGTGAGAAAGATATATGACATTTCTTGTTATACAGAAATCTGTAGATTTGGGATTAGGTTCTAAGAGTTTATATAGACCTGTCAAATCCAACCTTTTATCTGCACAAAAGGATTATCAGAACATGTCATCAGAAGGTATCCTCTTAGTTATTTTCAAGAATACCTTCTCATGGTGTCTCTAGATCAGAACTGGGTATTGCTTGACATAGCCATTGTAAACCCATTCCCTAAAATGCAGATATTTAGGAAAAAAAATAGGTATACATGTAAATAGAGACTTCAAAAATTAATACTTTTATAACAGATTTCACTTGCCAGACTTCAGCTTGGGAAAAAATTGAAAACATTTATTTAGAGGGCCTTAATTCTGTTTTGTCATTGTATCTCATAGAAGTTTCCACTACAAATTTTTAAAAGTTATCTGATAAAAATATTTTTTAAACTTTAATAACTACTCATTCAACAAATCTTTGGACATTTTCATCTAATTTCTGAGAAAGTGATATGTTTTATGGTTTCCATAAAACTTTGTACAAAAGAATGTAAGTGATTGGAGATATTTATGCTAGTGTTTCTTCTGATTGTAGCTGTTTCTTTAGCTAGGAGGGTTGTTTATTATCAAGAAAGGAAGGCAACTACCACTGCAGGTTGGAAAAGGAAAAGATGATGTTCTACCTCCAGTTTAATGCCAAAAAAAACCCCTCAAATATTCCAACCAAGAAGTTTTCCACTATTTTCTCTCCTCCTATTCCTAATCAAAAAAGGTTTATGTATTTCATCAAGAACATAACCAGTATTATGAACTCAGTAGTCAAGAAGTACACCTGGGGATTGGAACTAGATGATTTTTAAGGTCCCTTCCATCCCTATCCATTCTATGACTCTGCATGTTACAAGTTATGTGCTTTTATTTTACACACACATTTCAGAAATATAGTCAAGAATGCTCACTCTGGCTCCATTCTACACATTTTTAAACAACCATTCTTGTACAATATATTTTATAGACCTACATCTAGTCATGACATAGTTCTAGCGCAGACACTGGAGAAAAATGTAAAGAGCTTTTAACTTTTTTATTTCTGTAAACCACACACAAAATTGATGGTAACAACAGACTTGAGATGTACTTAACCTGGCAAAAGTTCTGTTCCACCTATCCCTGGAGATGGAAAACCTTCCAAATCAATAGTGACTATATCTAGACATAATAATTGGAACATTTTCAGAAAACATTCCTAGCTGTAGACCTTTTCCTTGGAGGACTACAAAACCACAGTAGCCATATAGTACTACAGCAGTGCAACAGTTTTTCTGTGAACCATGCAGCTTGGGCCACGGGATCTGAGGAGTCATTGGCAGAAGAGTTCTAAATAGTATCTATGACAAATCAATGACTACATGCAGATTTTGCTTTCCACATTGACAGGCCCATAATAGCCCTGCATGGTTCCATTTATTGAGGGCCCATAAAAAGTGCATGTGGAGTAGCTCCAGCTACTATGAGAAAATCAAAAAATAAGGCTAGGAACAGTTATATAGTAAAGGAAGAAGCTGTGGTTTGGATGAGCCCCATTTTTTCTGCATTCTGTATACAAATATGTTACATTCAGAAGACCATCCAAAATGCAAGTGAAACGCCACTATAAGATTAAAGGGGAGTACATTTACATGGCTTTTATATTAAAAGCCATGACTGTTTTATGAGCTGTGTGATCAGGGACACAATAGAGCTCTTAAGGCATAACAAGTATTGACTACATGATCAGGGAACAATAATGCAGAAAACAGGTGAGAGAGTGCATATTGTATAAAATCACTGTTTAAGGGGGGAAAAAGAAAGTTAGTCTACAGGGATGTACAGCTACAAGAGTACTGTTGTTGAAATTCTTGCCTCCTAATTGCAGTAATTCAGGAACTGGACCCCAGTTTGTGCTGTAGCATATTCTGACATGCCAAGACACTATAAAAATACTTAAACATGTTTGAAAGCATCAGCAATTTTTTTTCTCTGTACCTTAGGCCAAATACAGTTAAACAGCAATTGAACATATCTCAAGGAGCGTTTAGTGCCCCTAGGCTTGGGCTGCTGTCATTCTGAATGTGGCATTGTCGTGTACCGCAGAGATAGTGCACGCCATCTCTGAAACAGTCTCACTGAATAAAATCAAACACAAATCCACTGCCCGAGACATGCCAACTGCATGAAGTCATGAATATATTAATTGCGTTTGGACTAGAATAATTTTGTGCATATCATGCCTAATTCTAAATTTCCTATCAGTGCTTAAGAAAATACTTGAGAGTACAGAAAGGGTTTATGTCTGTTGATGGAAGGATTGGTACTGTGAAACAAGGCATGGCAGAATCATACAAAATAATGAATTCTGAAATTTTGGGGTTTTTTTTTAATGCAAAGGAAAGAAATATAGAAATAAAGAATGAAGAATATTGAATGAAAGTGATAATTTTCAATACATTACTTGAAAATGGTGGAAAGTAATAGTTCCTCTTAAATAATTCCTAAAACCAGTAAGACTCACTGTTGTGATTGTCCAAAGTCTTAATACTCAGCAGGTTCAAGAGAAACCAGAGTGACATGTTAAAGGAAACACGTGCTGCTAAATAGTCCTTTACAATTAAAACTGATGAAAATAAAATGAACAAAGAAAGCAATGTCATAGGAAAATAGAAACAGTTAAATGATTCTTTATCATTTTTTAAAAGTTCATGCTAGATGAATGAAAGTGAATTTGTGAGAAGAGAAAGTAGATATCATAAAAAAGAGCACTGCTAAAAAAAAAAAGAACAAGAGCTGAAAAAAAAAAAAAGAACAAGAGTGGAAACAATCTGTTTTGCATGCCCATAGCGAAAAAAGACCAGAAATAATGTCTTGATTGCAACAATGACAAATCAGGTTAGAAATTAAAAAAAAAAACTTTGAGGATGAATGAAGTAGTAATAGAAGGTTACAGAATCTCAAATGAGTTTTATGAATGTCTAGAAAAAAAATTTCCAAGGATAACATAAAGGTAGCTAATCATACCTTGGGAAAGAAAGGATAAAAGACTAAAAGACTAAAAGACTTCTAAAGTTTCCCTTCAGCTCTACAGTTCTGTTGATGTGATTGCCAACTCTCATGTACTTTGGCTTCAGTTCCTATTCATAACTGCTTCTGGGTTGAGACTCTTGACTTATTTAGCAGTAAATTAACCTCAGACAGTGGGCCACAGTTCAACCAAAAATCCATTTTGGAATCCTCCTTAAAAATTTATGGTAATAAAACTACAAGCAAAACCCAGAAATAGTTGGACCACTTAATTCAGGTGTTAAAAAAATACAGAAACATAAAGCCCATAATGCTAAAAACACCCTCCTCACTCTCAAGTTCCAACAAGATAATTTAACTTTTATAAAATCTTGTTTCCTAAGGAAAAAAAAAATCTGTGCCATTTTATAATTAGTTTCTTCACAAAGTTAAAGACTGAATATGGCTTTTAACTGTAGTGGTGCAAAACATATCACACCTCTGAAGCCCATTAAACCTGAAACTGGTGTAAGAATCGAAATTTTACAAGTGTTTATATCTTATATTTTTGTTTTGCTACCCTTGAATATTATCTGTCTGTAGTTTAAGGAGGAGCAGTCAAAGAAGATAACGAATGTACAAAGTTTTGATTGCTTTTTTTTTTACTCTTATTAAACATACTATACTAATCTATATGGCTACTTAAAATGACTCAGCTATGTAACCAAATATCACTCAAGAAATAAAGAAATTACCCAAGCAATAATATTTCTGACTTAGATTCCACATACTCATGGTTATTTCTATCATAGTTACCTCCAGCAGGTTAAAGTATAATATTCTTTAACTGTTTCCCTAATTATGGAACAACTTGATTAAAAAAAAATCTTGCTTAAATTAGTGATTATACCAGTTCAATAATGTTGCTGGAATATCCACGTCCTTCAAGGAATCATCAATATTTCACAACTAACTTAAAGACAGTTTATATTAAAAACAGATCCATGGGTTTGGGGTTTTTTTACACTAAAAGCCCCATACTTGTACTCTTATGGGCCAAAATCATACTGATTGATGGTTGTCAGTGGAGGATAATAACATAAATTGTTTCAACATTATAGTAAAGTGAAATCAAATTCAACAGGCCTAATTCTAGACAAATACTAGTTTGATTACATTATAAAATAGGAAAGGCCACCAGAAACAAAGATTTCTCTTGTTTAAACTGTATTTATCCTGTAGTTCAGACTGTATTATTTAATTTTCTTTCACAAAAGCAATTGCATATATATAATGAGAACTAAGTATCGGCTTATGGGATACTAGTGGTGAGTGCCATACTAAATACACCATGCTGAACCTCAATTCCCCAGATTTGAATTTTCTAGATTTAAATGTAATTGCTGCAAGACTTCTTGTAATCCTGTTAAATCCTTTGATAGCCTGATTTACTTCTATCACTGAAATGGCAACATATCCTTCAGAAAAGCAGGACTTACTGTGGCTTCCTGAAGTAGCATAGACATTAAGATGTAGGAAACATTTAAGCTGTCTAATTGCTCTGCCAATCTAATGCTAAGGTATTAATCTGTCACTGTGTCAAATTACATACCTTTATTTTTTCAGTAAAATGTGTCAGTGCTTAACAAACCCTGAGCTGAAACAATTTATGGAGCAATTAGAATGTCAACTCTCCTACAGATGACTTAAGAAAATCTGAATCGAGGCTCAGAAGTCACCATAACTTCCTTGATACTCTGCCAGAGTGATGGGACTGCAGCAGCTCTAAGGGAATCAGGTAGCTAAAAGCCATTATTAGCATACCTCAGCTGTTTCTCCCTTTTATTTCCTCTTGATAAGGATTTAATCATATATTTTCACATCAGGAATGGATACCAGGTAGGAAAACAAGTCCTTTTCCCACAGAAGAAAAAAACACCATGACTTCCCCTCATCTCCCTTCAATTTATGCTCATCTCATTCAACAGACAACTTATTTTTAGAGATACTTCAAATAATATTTTCTAAGGGATACTAATGAATGCAGCATTGCTTCAAGTTAGAAACTAAAAAACAGGGGCCCAAAAGGTGTCCAGTGTCATTTGGTCTCATGGATATCTCACAAATATCTTCAAGGATATACAGAACTGATTATGAAAATCCAAT
The DNA here is from genome assembly GCF_021018805.1 of Prinia subflava. Taxonomy (NCBI): domain Eukaryota; kingdom Metazoa; phylum Chordata; class Aves; order Passeriformes; family Cisticolidae; genus Prinia; species Prinia subflava. The sequence goes on along the minus strand of NC_086253.1, from coordinate 20,050,165 downwards.
ACATAGAAAAAGTCAGTGACAGAGTTTCAAGCTCTTTTGTAAGACTGAAATTTGTTGAAAAAGGATAAAAGTTCATACATTCTATATGGCTAAGGTTTAGATTCAAATGGTGATTGATTAAAAAGTTAACCCCCCACTAAGCATATGGCCAGTTAATCATCACAAGTAATGGCAGGAATAAAACCAATAAACTAACAGAAAAACGAACCACTTGTGCTTGTCAACAAGAACTCAAACTAAAGTTTGAGGCTTCTGTTTGCAGGCTTCTATATTTGAGAATTGGCTTTAAGGGAAAATACTGATTTCTTTCTTTCATACTTTTCAGTGAGTTACTTTTTCTTACAGAATTATCCTGACACATGAAATAGTAACTTGAACTGATTATGTTAATAGTACCACTGCACTTCTGAAAATGAAATGTTTCATGTTCTTCCACTTTGTGCAGCAAAATATTGCTGGATTCTGGATCATATTTCATACCTGCATACACAGAATAAAATATTATATAGTAACCTATATTAAATAGTAGTACTGCTTTCATAAAAAGGGAATTACTCGGGTTTCCAGAGGTTTTCCTGTGACTCACGTAAAGTATATTTTGTTACACATTGTAGACTCACAAAGGGTAAACTTGTAAGTGTAAAATGAGCTGAAGCTCTGTTAATTTATATTATGTTGTTTTCAGATGGGGAAAAGAACAAAGTTATCCATGCTCTACATGCAAATGATCACCTAAATAATATAGACATCAGCATGATGCAGAAACAAATAACTTGCATCTTTTTAGCAGATGTCAAGAGAAAGTCACATTGCAAAGAAATATAGCAGTCATGTGAAGGGTCTATTTGACCTTTTGTTTCACATGAAGGGAACCTTATCCCAAACAACGGAAAAAAATACACTTCTCTGTTCATATCATACATGTTTCTCTCACAAATGCACATATAAATTTGTAATTTTACTTAATTATATTAGAAGACCTGTGATACAGAACCAAATTTAATTCAATGCAGTGAATTGAAAAATATGAAGAATGCATTTTCATGTCTTTAACAGATATTACAAAAAAACCCCGAGTACTGAAATGAATGTTAAAAACAGAAATAAAAAACCATTGTATTAATTCACATTTTTCCTATCTGTGTAATTAAACTTCAGAAGAAATGGGCTAAATTTTATAAAATAATTGCTCATCCTCATTAATTATGAGAATAACAGGAATATAAAATCATACAACTCAGCCATAAATAATAAATAATACTTTCACTTGTCACCAGGAAAGGAAATAATTTACTGATTATCTAGTTACAGAATTTTGTCTTTTATTCCATGTCAGTGGCATGAATTCTTTACAGGAAATATTTTGGGACTTTGAGATTTTCCTAAGAAGAAATAAAATCTACCCTGGAATTTTAGAATAGTAGGATAATGGAATATTCTGAATTGGAAGGAATCTACAGGGATCATTGAAGTCCAACTCCTGGCCCAACACAGAACAGCCTGAAGAACCACACTATGTGCTGAGAACATTGTATAAATATTTCTTGAACTCTGGCAGGTTTAGGATCATGACTGCTTCCCTGGGGAGCCTATTCCAGTGCTCAAACACCTTTTGGGTGAAGAACCCAAAATATCCAACCTTATATTTTTAATATCTAACCTTAATCTCCCATGACACAACTTCAAGTCACTCTCTCAGGTCCTGTCACTGATCATCACAGAAAAAAGATCAGTGCCTGGACCTTCACTTCTCCTCTTGAGGAAGTTGTAGACTGCTTTGAGGTCTCCCCTCAGTCTCCTCCAGGCTGAGCCGACCAAGTGACCTCAGTGGCTCGTGGTATGGTGTCTTCACCATCTAGATGTCTAGACCCTTCACCATTTTCACAGCCCTCCTTTCGATGTTGTCTAGTTGCTTTCTATCTTTCTTGCACTGTGACACCCAAAACTGCACACAGCACTCAAGGTGAGGCTGTGCCAGCTCAGAGCAGAGCAGGACAATCCCCTCCCTTGCCTGGCTGGTGATGCTGTGTCTGATGTACCCCAGGACAAGGTTGGCTCTCCTGGCTGCAGGAGGTTTATTCAGCTTTTCATTGACCAGGATCTCCTGGTCCCTTTCCATGTCACTGCTGTCCAGCATCTCATTCCCCAGTCTGTACACACACCCAGGGTTGCCCACCCCAGATGCAGAATCCAGAGCTTTCCCTTTCTGAACTTCACGTGGTTGGTGATTCCTCAGCCCTCTGATTTGTTGAGGTCTCTCTGCAAGGCCTCCCTGCATTTGAGGGAGTCAGCAGCTCCTCCCAGCTTTTCCTCATCTGCAAACTTCCTCAGTCCTTTCCAGTCCTGTGTCCAAGTCCTTTATGATATTGAGGAGCTCAGAGCTGAGGATGGAGCCCTGTGGAACCCCAGCAGTGACAGGTCACCACTCTGCTGTCACCCCATTCACTGCAATGCTTTGTGCCTGACCCATGAGTCACCTGCTCATCCAGCACACCATAATGTGTTTACCCAGCTGTGTGCTCAAACTTTTGTCCAGAAGGATCCTGTGAGAGAGAGTGTGGAAAGTTTTACTGATATCCAAAAGGATTACATCAACTGGCTTCCCTTGATCAACTAGGTGGGTAATGTTTTTGTAAAAGGAAGTTAAGTTTTACAAGCAGGACTTGGCCCTCATGAAACTTTGCTGGCTGTGACCGATGATTGCATTATCCTACAGGTGTTTTTATTACCTCACACAATTAGTTCCCCTAAATTTGGACTTCTGTTATAAGAACTGAAGCTTTCTTATTGGGATTTTGCAGGGAAGAGAGAGTTTTAGGAGTTTGTTTTTTTGCTCTTGATGTCACTTTTATAGTATGTGGAAAAGTCTTTACACCTCAAAAAATGAAGAGAGAAATACAGAAAGATAATGAATCTCTCAATGTGATTTATGTCCTGCTCAAAGGGATTTTTTCCATTAATTTTTTTATTGATTTTTCAGCTGTGTCTGCAGATTACAGTGAATTAATTGCAAACACCAGCTCAGAATTTTTCCATATTTATGACAGATTCATCTGGGTTACAGTCCATTAGTAATTAAGTATTAAATAAGCACTAATTCCTCTTGAGTGCATATAGCTGAAAGAGTGTAATCCTACACATGAATCATAGGGATGTCATATGAAAAGAGGTTAGAGTGCTCATCTCAGAATGGAATGAAACAGAATAATGATTTTTTTTCTAACAATAGAAAGTATAGAAATAGTTTGAATTAAACAAAACAGGACTGACAATCAAGTGTTACTTGCAAAGTCTAAGCTTGTTGGAAACAGTAGTGTCAATCCTTCTTGTGAGAGGTGGAATCTAACCGTGTGTATCACAGCTATTTGACCATACTTATTCTACAGGGTTTCATTCATTTAGCAGTTGTAGGGGGTAAAGAAGTATAGCTTTTACGTTACAAATAGAACTGTGCATTGAGGAATGTTAAAGGCAATACTGGACTTCAACAGGGGTATCTAAGCATATTAGTCAGGAGCTATCTCTCATCCCAGTGATGAAGATACTGGGGTTTAGTTGACTAGGTGACAGTGTCTTCAAATTTCCTAAGCCATTTAGTTGAGTTGGGCATACTCTGCAACAGATTTCTTGAGATATTCCTCCAAATTTTGTGAAATATTTCCCAGCTCCAAAGTAAAAATGGAATAATTTTTGTCAGAAGTATCTGTAGTGGAAGTACTTTTTTAGTGAATCAGCTCTGGTTTTGTTTTAAGAATGTTTAATGTTGCAATTGATCTCGTGTTGTGTAGCACAATACTGAAATTAGTCAGTTTACTTCCATTTAACATGGATGCCAAAGCATTTAACACACCCATAAAAATGTAAATCTCAGGAAATATTCTATTGTTCCTCTGCTTGTGACATCTCCAGATTTCTTAAGATGTTCAGTACATGTACTAGGCTACAGCTTCAGAGTTAACATCTGCTTTTTCCAGAATAAATATTTTCCACCTTGTTCCATTCATTTGAATACCAAGAAGTTTTGTAAATTATTAGTTGATACTTTCACTCAGACTTCATAAAAATGACAAGATTAAGCTTGCTTCACTGGCAGTGCATGACTAAATTCTTGAGAATAGGTAGAAAAAAACCCTAATTATGTCTGTCAGAAGAGCATAAAACTTAGTCAAGCAAAACATATTAACAGTGAGATTAAATTATCTTCTTTTTAAAGTACATATACAACTGAAAAAAAATATTAGTGGTTTAAATGTATTGACTGGAGGTGAGGAAAATAAAAAATAATCCTCTTCATTATTTCCAGTTTAAATCTACAGAGTAATTTCTACTAATCTACCCAATATTAATTGCAGTTGTCATAATCAGTTAGCAGCTGCTGGACTGTTTTGAAAAGCCAAAGAAGACACAAATCACCAGTGGTTAAAGGGTCAAAAATATGAGCTGGCCAGAACATAAAGAAGTGGAAGATGAAAAAAATACAAAATCCGTAGATTTCGTCTTACTTGAAGGACAATTCTTGTTAAAACCAATGAAGCGATGTGGTATTTTGGCAATGATTATATCAGACAAATTTTTAATAAACTGTTAATTTACTTCTATTAAATGGTTATTTCCCACTATTGCCCCCACAATGTATCATAGCTGGGCCACATGGTGCATAGTTTGCACAGGCATTTTCCTTTCAGGTCACTCTGAATATGGCCTCCTGGCAGAAAAATGTTTAGTAGAAAATTGTTCTCTCGGCACTGTTTCAGTCTCTGGCTCCTTTCTAGATCATAATAGAGGTGTCAGTTGGGATTGTGATTCTTTTGAATGCAAAGCATTGTGCATTGAAGTATAGCTAATTTATTCATCTAATAGATTCCATATTGGCTGGTACAATTGTTTTCTACTTGTGTCTACTATGAAGCTGCAACTTCAGGCAAAGAAATGTGTACCGAAATATCAATCACCTGAGCCACATTTATTGTCAGATGAGGGAATTATTCCAGAATTATTCCAAGTGTATGACATGCTCCTACCAGAGCTGAATGAATTCCTACCAGTAACTGCGCATCACACTTGGATATTTCATGGACCTTGTACAGGAATGAGCAACAGAGAGGGCTGATGAGCATATTTAATGCCCTTTTGTAAACAAAGCATTTCTGACAGTGATCCATTAAATTAGGTCTGGACTAAGCACAGCAGATAAACCCACAGTCCACAGTCGTGGACACCAGTGATCAGTTTATTAAACTTAGGCTTTAATATAACTAACTTAAATGGATTGGTAAAGCATTTGTTATATTTATATATATATTATATTTTAAATCAGAGATGAGTGGCTAGCTAGCTAAATTTGAAAACTATCTGCTTACTTTCAAGTGATACAGATAGAAATCAAACAGAAAAAATAATGTGTTCTCAAAATATTTTGACAGAAAATACTTTTCGTCATTAAAATTAACATTGATTTTATTCTGCTCTCTCTGTGAAGGTATTTTGAGACTCCTATATTTTATTAGACTATTTATGTATACTCTCAAATTTCTTTCCCACCAGGTGTGTGAAATCTAGCTATATATGTAACAGTGCAATAAAAAACTGAACAAACTCTCAGTGTATGCTTTACCCTACCAGACATGTGAACTGCAATTACGTATATCTTGAGCGTTATAATTATTTGGTTCTGCTGTAGAAGTATTTTGTGGAGTTTTTTCTGTTTCTATTTACTGATACTTTTAGACACTGGAAGTAGAGGAGATACAGAAAAAGGTCAAAATCAGCAGCAAAACTGAATTGGGGCTTCTCATGCCAATGAAATAATGAAAGCTAGAGCTGTTCTTACAGCAATAAAAATGAATATAAATAGACAAAGCTCTGAACAGCTACTGGGAGAAAGAGAATAAGGCATCCATTTCAAGAGAAAATCTTTTCCTGCCATCACAGATAGCTCTGTGAACTGGATAAATTAGGGTGCCCTTTAAACAATTTTCATGCTTCAAAAATATCTGTGAGAGACAGGTCTTCCTTATTTTCCTTTAAGGAAGCAGACTTAATAGGTTGGATTTTGCTTGTATTTTCTACACTTATATTTCTCATGTCAATCATTCTTGGAAAAAAATTGTTATCTCATCTTTGACAAACTTTGATACTTAATATGACTGCCTGTTTCCTTCCATGGATTTATTGTCTCAGGAACACATATCCTTATATCTCCACAGATAACACTGGATATATAAGGATATACCCTTATATATCCACAGATAACACTGGCAGAGTCCAAGTACCATCTAAATAATCGTCACTAGATACAAAATATTTGTCCAACTCTTTTTTTTTTCTGTTTAAAATTAAGTCCATGAGTAAATGTGTAAAATTGCAGCAAAATAATTTATTGGAATAGTTTTATCTGTCTGGTTTTCTTCCATATAAAATGCTGAACACTATACTTAAAAAAAGAACAAATAAGGAGGTTTTTTTTCTTTTTTGGTAGCATCTTCCAAACCCACAAGATTAAAAGTCATTGTATAGGTGCCATATAATTTAATTTCAAGAGATTAGAATGTTTTTGCCTGTTACTAAGTGATTCTATGGACCTAATGTAATTTATACCACATTGTTAAAAAATCAGTAGAGAAATATCTTGTTTCTAATTGAAACTATTTGAATATAATTATTTCTTTTGCTGGAATAACAAAATGGCAATTTGTTATGATATTTATTAATGTCATCTTGCTATAAGAGAACAACTCTTCTGGATAATGTAAAATAATTTTGTTCATAGGGAGATCTTAATATGAATTAAGATTTACAGACATATTTCAAATTTTAAGAGGTAGAACTCATGGAACAGGAAGAAAGAGCAACTTTGGAATAAATTTTCCTTGCTAAACAAAGTTTCATTTAATTTCTCTTTTGTTAGATTCATCCATTATGCTTCAGTCCATGAAAATTTGCCTAGCTGTAGGCATCTCCCGCTTTTCAAAGTAAAACTTATGTGGATTTCTACAATAATCCATATTTTGAAAACTCTCTTAGGAAATTTAAATTTTTTTTAAAGATCTCAGCTACACAGATTTGCCAAAGGAATTACAAATATCTATGAGAATTTCTGTCTCAGTTTTACCTAACCTGTCTTTCAGGAAAAAATAGTACACACATAAGGCATAGCTTTCACAAGATGCATTACATCAGTAGTACATAAGATTTAGAAGTCTGGTCAATCCAACTTCATTTAAACTTCTAAAAAGCATAAATATTTTGTTTATTCAGAGACTAACTTCATACTGCTCTGATATCCTTTGAATCAATTATTTCTGTCATCAGTGAGAAGTACAAATTAAAAAAAAAACAACTAAAGCTGGTATGATCCAGATCTGTTCCAAGGATACGAACTGAAAATTTCAGTGAACAGAAAGACAAGATAAAGTCTCTCAAGATTATATGTTTTGCATTTTTATTATAAAGAAGATGAAGATTTATGCAACTTTAGACCCTTTTCTAAGATACTGACATCAGCAGCATATCCAAACCATAGATAATTTTTCTCCAAAAAGATAACAGGTATCTTAAAGATGGTACCAAAATGTTTACTATATATCGCTGCATCTCATCTATTAAGTTTACATGGACAGAGATAACAAAACACCATGACAGAAAATACAATTTAAAGATGTGTTTGTAGTCTGTCACATAATTACTGTGTAATGTATTTTTCAGCTCAGAAGTGTAAAGCTGCTGAGCAAAGCTGCTCAGCAGCAGTGTGTGTGTTTTTCTGACTGAAGAGTTTTAGGTTAAGTGGAACCCCTTTGAGGAAAATGAAAGATTGCTCAATTCTCAAGAGTAACTAAACTTGTTTAACTGAGAGAATTTTCTATGGCTCAGAGGGGAATCTGTGCCCCTGCCTCTAAATTTATGGGTGACAGAATGAGACTTCAAGGAGACTGTAGAGTTTATTCCACATAGGAATCTACTGAAGCTTTCTTGACTACATAATGTGGGAGGAAAGGATATTAAAAGGAAGTGGCAAAATACATATTTCAGGTTTTCATATTCTGTCTAGCTCATAAGATCATTGTTTTCACCATTAAGAACAACAAAAAAATTGTTAGCTTATTACATAGTGTTCTAATAAAATAAGGGCATAGGGAATATAATTATTTCGACATATTGTTATGTGTTATTTACCCAACAAGGCTCAACTAAAAAGGTTATCAAACAAAAATATAAACAAAGGGATCTCATCCCTTTTTAAAATCAAAAAATATGAATTTGTAAAGAGATAGCACAAGAAAATGAAACTGAAGCTACTTATGGAGCCATACCAGCTTTGCTTTACCCAGGGGTTATATCTGTAAAAGTGCAGTAGCCCAGAAACATAATGTGATGAAAAAAAAAAAAATCTGGTCTTACTAAAAATTCTTTTGCTTTAAAACTGCAGTGATTAATTTTTCAATGCAAATATGGGATTCAAAAGGATTTGAGTAGTAGAAACTTGATCTGATCCTTAGTCACAAAGCAATGTTGCAAAGAGCTCAGAATATAATTTTTAGGAAAAATTTGTTAGTAAGACAGACATCTGCTATGATAGACCATTGCCATTTTACAAGTAATATATTTCATACTATAAACATACCAATGGCAGGTTATATATGCCTAAATGTGGGTGGAACACAACAGACAGGGTCTAAAAGAGCGCTGTATAATATGACATGGCAGATGGAAAAGAACAAAACAAAATTTTACAGGATGGGAAAACTTTTAAGTACTTAAGACTAATTTACACCCATTTTCTCTGACTGCTATGAAACTGAAATACAAACTGTACTGCACATGCTAGTCTACTTTGAACATTTTTCTGGCCTTCTAGGATAATTTCAGGTATTATTTGGGTTGGGGGATAGTATTTGTTGGGATTTTTTTGAAAATAGCAAAAGAAAGTTAAGAAGAACATGGAAGAGACATTTCTGTTTATAAAATATGCAAATCTTAAAAAAAAGAAAAAAAAAAGTGAAGGAAAGGATAAAAAAGAAGAAATCATTAGATTTGAAAGGAACTCAACCCAAACAGAACACAAGCATTTATAATGAAATTTTTGTAGTGTTTGAATAGATGGATATTCCAGTCAGTAAACCTGATTTAGTCTGAATACTGTAATTGCCTGTTTCATGCTTAATATTCTGTTGTTCAAATGAAATGCAAGCTAACTCTAGGTAGTTCTGCAAGTCTAGCTTAAAAATAGAAGTATTATCAACAGCTATAGTTCATCTTATCTCAAAAAATCTATCAGGTAACCAACACATCAAAGGACTTGCACTGCAGTTCTATCCTACTCTATTTCTAATTATGAGGTTCTTCTCTGCAGGAAGCAATTCTAAAAGAACTGAAACAATTTATTTTAAAGGCTACAAACATCAGAAGAATTCTGTGTCATACATCCTGAAATGCAGAATATCTTATCACCTCACAGCTTGCAACAAGCAAGTACACAACCCTTTTCTAGGTAAAGAGTCTCTGGAAAACAGCTTTTCAAAATAATTTCTGAATTTAATTTCTCACTATTATTAACTTCACAATCTTCTGTTAAAAATTAAGATAATCTTCTATTGATCAAATGAAATTTCTGAAAAAGTATCATTCTCTAATATCTGCCTGAGAGATATATTTTGAATTTCCTGTATTTTAAATAGTGAGAAATAAATAATCTTGCAGGTAGAAGTAAAAAGAGCAATATTCTTTTTGTCACATGCAGAAAATAACTTGTGTGGAAACATTAAGATGGGGAGAAAAGAGTGTCAGACAAAACAATAAGACATATTCAGACTTCTTTTTCTATAAGAAGTTATAGTACCTCACTTTGGAAACTATTTCACTTGTTCTGAAATTACGTGTCTTCTGAGCTCTGCTACACACAATAAAGTTAAAGAGATCCTTTTATTTCCATAAAGATGTGTCAGCATATTTCAGGAAACAAAAACATTTATGACATTTTACATTATTACATTTTTGTATTATATCCTTTGCCATGACCTTCAGTACAGATCATCTGCAAGATTTTGATGTTATTGTCCCAGATTCAAATTGAAATGGTGCATAGAAAATATTCTGACTTACAATTGTCAGCAAGACTTACTTAGAAGAAAGTTGCACCAACAAACTGTGGTGTCTTAGCTTAATCTAGGTACAGAACTCAGGAGTAGAGACCTGAATTACATTTTTTACTTTATTTCTTATTTATGCAGCTGATATTTCAAGTCACGCCTGTGTTCAAAATTGAATGTTCATAAACAGCTTCCCTTCCAGGTAATGTCATGGGAGCATTCTCTTCTCACTGAATATGGGAGAGATCAGGAACATGATCTATGTCCCTTGCTGATTGACAAGCTAGACTCAGCTAGAAGAGGAGGTAGGGACCTGTGGTCAGCTTTCAGAATGCATATTTCTGTCCCTGGTTGAATGTTTAAAAGGCCACAGAGGGAAAGACACTCTGCTTCCCTCTCTTGCAACAGCTCCTAATGGAGGCTATGCAGCACACAGCTACAGAATGATGATTGCTCCCACCAAGAAATGTCTAGAGGTGAATCCCCTTAAACAAAAGATAGCACCTGCAACTTCCAAAAGCTTGCTTAGCTGAAACTGTCTGTGTCTTCAGCTCTGATTCTGACCTATGTGCTAGTTTCATGAGTTAAGGGAGTCTTTAGAACTTAACTGCTCTTTGTGGCCGGATATCTGGATGTCACCAGAGCACAGATTTCCAGATGAAAAGGTTTTGTAACCATGAATCTTAGCTTAGATTCACAGGTGACTTTGTGATTCAAAACACAGAGTAAAATAGATGCAAGAGATTAGCTTAATGAAACTGCTTCTTAGGCACATCTGCCTCTACCCCACTGCTAGAGCCAAAAATAGATTATCTTGAACTCTCCTATTTGCCTTAACAAACCAGTCAAAAAGGCTTTGGCTGGCACCAAAACTGTCAAAATTTCTGAGGTTTTAAATTTGAAAATGGCAAGGTCTAAAGCTGCTCTATGACACAAATCATAATGCTGTTAATTAAACTCTAAAGCAAAGACTAAATTTTGAGCCTCAATAATTACCAACATTTTCTCTAGGGCTCAATATCAAGTACTTATTTCAATTAATTAGCTGGTATGATGCCTTCAATAACTTTAAAAAAAAAAAGAGGTGGTTGAAATTTAGCTGAATTTATTAATAAAATCTTTGCCCCTCAAAAGACTGAAATTTAGCTTATTATCACCTTATCCTCAAGAGATTAATGGCATGAAGTCCACAGTTATCATCTATTCTTGAAAAATATTCAATATTCTGCAATAAAGTCTTTTAAAGTAAATATGAGATGACAACTGATTAGAGATCTGTCAGCTTGAGCAGGAAGACTTGACACTTTGTTTCTAGCTGAATTTCAAGTCCCTTATTTCGATAATTGCACAAATGAAACTCTTGCATATTTTTCCACGATGTGAAAGCTATGAGTAAATAAGGGCTGTCATTCATTTGTTAACATGAAATAAAAGTAACACAATGAATGGAAAACATTTGATTGGCCAACTTTTTCTTTTGTGAACCAATACCCTGCTGCTAGCTAGACATTTTGAAAGGCTCTGAGGGCTCTGCATCCATCAGGATGGTTCATGAAAAACAATTGTTCCCCTGTTCCAGTCATCATCTACTTTCTTCAGCTCATATCTGGATTCCCAGCAATAGTCAACATCTCACTCACCAGTGTGATTGAACATGAGTTGCAGGAGCATCAAAAGACATCTGATTAAACTGATATTCATTTAATGTTTCCCATCAACTGACAGACAAATTACATCAGGAGTTTCATGCCTTTGACCCTTCAAATTCTGTCAGAGAATTTAGTGCTATCAGTCAGGATAAACCTCCACAAACATTATTAATTCAATTACTTGCAGGCACTGTAATGGCAGTATTTATTTTATACAAATAAAACTAGTAAGCAAATATTTGCAAAAATACTTAGACTCAATTTCTCTGTCCAGAAGGTGCCACTATGATCTTCCAGATAGTTTCTTGAATGCATGAATTGAAGCTTTTCCTCCTCCCAGAGGCAAGATAAAAAGTATGTCTTCTAGAAAATAATACAGTTTAGACTCCAAGAAATGTTGAATTTATTAAATCTGTCTGGTGAACTGTTCTAATTACCCTTTCTCTTCCTCCTTAGAGGAGCTTGTTTTGTCTACGTGTACCAGAAACATACAAAACTGGAAAAAATGTCTTATATAAATATATCTAATGCAGTATCTTCCCCCTTTCCTCTTTACTTTCTTACTTAATGGAGAAGCTTTGCTCTTTTAAAAATTTATCATTGCTGAAAAAGAATCAGTTGTAATATATTTCCTTAGGTTAATTGAAAGATATAACCTGGAAAAGAATTTTGAGACCTTGGTGCAGTTTATCAGGCCTTAAAATGTATTTGTAAACAGACAGACTTCATTAGCTGCTGTTTTATTTCCACATGAACTGAAGATATTTAGAACACTTTTTTTTTCCCTTAAAACCAAGACTTTCTTTCTGTTTGCGAAAAATCAACATCTCAATGGTCCATTTTATCATATACCCTTCTTGAAATATTTTTTCAACTTTTATTTGCTCAAATTGTTCTTTTTCTATTTTTCTTACTCCTCTGTTGTTTCTGAGCTACATCATCCTACCACAACAGCTTACACGATAGACAATAAACTTTAAAAACTCTTAAATCTCTACCATTGTTCTCCACTTCCAAGTTAAAAAAAAGAAGAAAAAATAAAAAAGGAAAATAATAAAAGGAAAAGTACTGGTAGTTTTGCCACTGATTATTCTAAAAGCCTTATTACACTCTTGCTATACTCAAACTATAATGGATTTACTACAGAGGTTCATTTACGAAAGGCATGGTATCTGGACACCATGATATACCTAAAATTTGATGTATATCTACCTTATTAAAAAAAACAGAGATCTAACTTGTTTTTATTTTTAATTCAAACTTCTTTTAGAATTTCCTGTTTAAATAAAACACTAATTTTTACCTGTAGACATTAATATATGTTTGATTGCTTTCAATTTCACTGAGTATAACATAATCTGCTGCCTATAGCAAAAAAATACCGATGCAGTTTTCCAGCAAATAGCAAAACTGGACAGCGAAGCAAAAGCCATTAAAAGCTTTCAATTAATAACTAACAATTAAGAACTCTTTTTCTCATTTAAATAAAAAATTGTTCTCCAGACAGTATGTTGGACATTGTAGTCTCACATTCATTTTTATCAGTTTCTAGACAAAACAACCCTTCTGCCACAAACACATTTCTACTGTATTATAGCACATGAAATAATCTGCATTTTAGTCATAATGTTTAGCATTAGTTGTATAAACATAAAAACCCTTTTTAAAACAACATTGAAATCAGAGTCTCTAAACCCATGTGGGGTAGGATCATCTGACAGGTACGAAATCTGAGAACAGGATTCTCTGTGCTTCACAACCACACATTAAATGGCTCTTTCTTGTCCCTTTACCAACAAATATACACACTTCCTATAACCTATTTCTGCGTTTGTTTCTAACTTTTCTCTTTGCTGGCGTCTTTTTCGCTTGAGTTGGCGCCAGTCAATCGGGACTTTTGTTCTTCAGCTGCTCGAGCTGCAGCGACCAGGGCAGCCACAACAGACACAGTTCTGGCAGCTTCTAATGTGTGCCCCTGCCTTTTATTCAGATGCTATTTACACAGTGTTTACATGTAGACCACGTAGCTTTTATAAAGCTCAAAGCTTGGATGGAAATGGAAAGCTTATTAGGCACAGGAGTCTCTCAAATTAAATCATAGTAAGTAGCTACTTAAAATGCTTTGGAAGATAGAATCCAGAGTAATACATTTTTATACACAAATAATGCTAATTTGAAGAAAAAAGACAGAAATGGAATAGGAAATGTAATCAGTGAGATGGACTGGACACTGGAGTTTTATTGCTACACCATCTTTCTACTGTAGAGAAAACCCAAATCATTCTTGTCTTAATTTCATCACGTATAGGTAATTGTGAACATACAGAACAAGTAAAAACATGAAAGCAATTTCCTTAGCTAAATCTCCAAGAAATAGACATTGAAAGGGTACCATACTGTTAATTTTTAATTTCTGTCCCAGGAATTCCAGACAAAACAATATGATCTGTCTTAAAAGCCAAGCAGTTTCCTTTCTGCCCCAAATCTTACTTTCTTTCTCTTTTCTTTTCTTTTCTTTTCTTTTCTTTTCTTTTCTTTTCTTTTCTTTTCTTTTCTTTTCTTTTCTTTTCTTTTCTTTTCTTTTCTTTTCTTTTCTTTTCTTTTCTTTTCTTTTCTCTTCTTTTCTCTTCTCTTCTCTTCTCTTCTCTTCTCTTCTCTTCTCTTCTCTTCTCTTCTCTTCTCTTCTCTTCTCTTCTCTTCTCTTTTCTCTTCTCTTTTCTTTTCTTTTCTCTTCTCTTTTCTTTTCAACTTGGGATGTAGGAGTTTCAAATCTATGTTTTGTCTCAGACATGGAAATTATTTCAAGCTGGGTGAATTTCACCTATAACAATATGGAATTCTGTCTAGGAATTGAACTATTAATTTTATTATCAATATCTCCCTTAAAATATTGTGTGTTTGTATGAAATATTCTGATTAAGGTGAATTTAATTTGTATTGTACTGCCTCACAGTTTGTGCTGAACTTATCTTTTAACAATTTCCTATTTCCTCTTCAGTCTGCTTGTTTTCAAGTTCTGTACCAATAATATAAGCTTTAGGAAAACGTAAGCTCCTTATTCCCTATTTATAGTGCAGCTGTCTCCTCACTCTCTCTCATCCAGTATTGCACAGTTATAATTTAAAACAGACATAAGTGCACATCCTGCAAATGTGACCCTGCAGCAACCCTCTGAATCCGAGAAATGTTTGCATCAATGTCATTTTATTCAAAGAAGAATGCTACTAACAGAGTTACCACTTCACTGTGGTCTTAGTGCACAGAGTTTACAAATATAAGCAAAAGAGAAGCTATTACAGGCTGAATTTGAAAAATCTCTTTCAGGCTGCACTTCAATTCTCTTTACTAAGATTTGAAATGTTCTTGGAACATATATCTCTGAAATAGCATATGAGAAGGTTGATTGAGGAGGCAAAACCTCTGATCATTAAAGATAAATGGAAAAAGTCTTTAAATTTCTAAATTTTTTGTTAAAAATTTTAGTTCTACTGTGCTTTAAGCTGTTTCGCATTACTAATGAATGATGTTTTTGTAACATTAAGGTTTCATAACTGATAGTATTGAAAAAATATTGCCTTAAAATTGGGATTATTAATTGCAGGTTAAAAATATTTTCATCATTCAAGAGCATACCATCATTCCAATCTTCTTTACCAAATTATACTTTTCTGCATATCTTTGTAAGTAAAATAATACTGAATATGCTGAGATATGCATAAACAATCTTTTAACATTAAACACTTGACTGGTTGAACATTCAAGGGAATGAGGTAAAGTCTATTTGCTGTAACACGCATCTCCAAGAGAGGAATGAAAGTGTATTAATATTAGGTTCTTTTTTGGTGACATCAGCTAAGTTTTTCATGTGTAATTCAGAGCAATGCCTATGAACAGAAGGGTAGGAAAACTTTTATTTTACACTGCTCTGGAGATGACGGTTCAAAATCCAGTACATAATTAAATATATGGGATGGATGCAGCTGAGTGGTTAATGCATGTAAAATTTCCTTTGACAATTCAAGTTTAAATTCACTTTAGTTCTTATAAATCTTGCAAGAGTATAATTGACTTAACATTTTCTCCAGTGCAGCTAATACATTACTTTTATTTCTGATAGCCAACACTGAAACATCTGGGGAAGGCTGGGCTTTTGGTTCTTTTTTTTTTCCCTAATCTTTTAGATGTAGCCATATGTGCAAGTAGTTGATGACCTAAAAGAGTGATCTTTTAATTTCAAGACAATAATTGCTAGTAAAATTAATCTGATAAATTCTGACACTATGACACTAGGATCATAGGTAAATAAGTTATTGTGTTAAGAATTAAGTATTTCAGGTGTTATACATTTATTTTCTACATGTCATTGAACGGATAGAAAATGGAAAAAGAAGGATATTTACCTCAAGTACCTTTACATTCTCTATTTTGCTGAATCCATAGTTAGTTCCACTGAAACTGAGTGACTTCAGATTTCCATACCTTCTTTCTGCTGCTCATATCAATTACAAATATAATCTTGAATTCAAAATTAAATTTCCTTTCTCCTTTTTTTTTGAGAATTTTTCTAGCACTTTGATTACTTATGAAAAAATTAGTTTTTATGCCTGTATTTTTAAGTTTTTAGGTTTATAGTACATATATTTAAGTAAATATAAGTAAAAAAAAAAAAGTCAACTTCTAGATAATTATTTTAGAAAGTTAAAAAAAATACACACTTACTATAAATAAATAATAACAACAGCAGAAAAAAACCCCACAAACACCAAAAATTTTCAAAAAAACTCCCTGGAAAGCCATGCTGCTTGAGACCAGGGTATAGTTAATTTTCTTCACAGCTAGCAGGTGTTTTGGATTTGTGCTGGAAGTTATTCTCATTATCAACAGCTTCGAAATCCTAAACAGCACAGAAATCCTAAACAGCCTCATACCAGTTACCCATACGTGAAGAAAATTATCTCTACCCCAGCTAAAACCACCACAAAGATGTGCTAGGCTTTGCTTTACCTACTGAACTGTATTTATTTCAACCCAGGAGTTTAATCATGTTCCCTGTTCTGATCCTCTCCTCATCCCACTGGGGAGAGGAGTGAGTCCCTCTGTGGGCCTCAGTAGTCAGCTTGGGTTAAAACACAACAAAAGCAGAGGAAGAACAAGTTTTATGTCAATATCTTGTGAACAAAGGCATATGTACAACTCTGACATATATTGGTTGTAAATTTAAATAATACTGAAGACATTTTCTTCCTACTTAATTTGAGTTTTCAGAAGAAATAATACTAATTAATTGTCTGGTGTTTTATTTATATTTATTTATAATTAATTAATTATCCTGATACTTATCAAAACCCCAATCATTTAAACAGCAAAGCAAACAAAGCAAAGAAAATAACCATATCATTACACAATGATATCAGATGTTATCAGATAGGGTGATAATTACTTCCTAGTTTCTGTATTTATTCATTTATTTTAAAGGTTTTATCTTTTATTTCCTCAAATAAAGGAGAAAATAAAAAAGTTGCCTGCTCTAACATTTTCTTCAAGATAATTTTCCACTTTATACTTTAGAATGAACTGAATTGCTCCCAAACTCTCTTTACAGAAAACTCAGTCATTCCTGTATTATCAGCAGGACAGGCATGTTTCTCAGACCTGCTGAGTTTTACTTTAGTTTGTCTCTTAAATTATTTACAAATTAGCCTATCCTGTAGTTTTTCTTTTCTCCTTTGATAATAAGCCTTTTAGCATTCAATCACCTCTTTCTCAAAATGGAAGTTTCTTTTTTTGTTTATGACATTACACTCTAAGTAGAAAATTCATTCAAGTAGATCAGTGGACTCTGTCTCTCTGTCTCACCATTGCTACCTTCTGTTAGACTGTTTAAGAGGATACAAGCAGAGGAACACTGCAAAACTACCCCACCTTTAACATTTTAACTGATCTGCTGTTCTTCTCTATTGCATAATGTTTTTCTGCAACATTTAAAGCTCTTTTTAATGTCTAATGAATGATTTTACAAATGCATTTTTTTATGAGTAGCATATACAAAGTCTATATTGAATCTCATTTTCTGCTTTGGCTATTCATAACAACTGCATTTCAGAAAAAAAAGTAAAACTAAATAAGGCAATGATTTTCACAGTTTTTGTATTTGTTGCTATAAAACAGGCTCTGTTTTCATCATAAGGACAAATGTCCCAAACAGTTGCCAATTCAGCTTCGGAAATGCCTTGTCTCTCATTAGCAAAAGCCTAGGTAAGCACAGAACACTGCTTTCTCCAGGGACTTCTCTTATGGTTTTCACCTCTTCCCCATCTTTTTTCCTGTCAGTAAAACTAAACTAAACTAAACTAAACTAAACTAAACTAAAATAATTTAAAATAAAATATGGAGAGGAAAAGTCAGGAAACATTTTCTGAGGTGTAGTGCCAGAAGAGATTCAAAATGCTTCTACTAATATGCTGAGTAAATTCAACTCTTCTTGTTGGGAATTTGGAAGTATAACATTCA
Organism: Prinia subflava; assembly: GCF_021018805.1. Classification (NCBI taxonomy): domain Eukaryota; kingdom Metazoa; phylum Chordata; class Aves; order Passeriformes; family Cisticolidae; genus Prinia; species Prinia subflava. Next base: position 20,031,921 of record NC_086253.1, on the reverse strand, counting down.
GAATTTTTTCTTTCTTCTGCATCTGTCACTGTTAACCTAGCCTTTTTTAAATACATATACTTTAAATAGTATCTCTCTAAAAAAAGAGGGGTTATTGTTTGCTTATTTGGGGTTTTTTTTTGGTTGAACTTCTGTAACATGTTTTTATTATATAACAGCAGATTTGCCTCCCTGTGGCTCAGTAATATCTTTGAGCATTAAGAATGCTGAAAAGAAAATGCTTCACACATAGAAGGCAGAGGGGAAAACAGGTGTGAGAACTCCAAGCATGTAACATGGAAGAGCTTTTCAAGTGCTAGTAGAAAGTATTCACTTAGGGGAAAAAAACCAACCCAAGCCCAGGGTCTATGTCTCATGTCTCTACCTTTAAAATCTCAAATGATACCATGAGGAAACCCGATTTACTGTCTACGCTCTGCAGTCAATGCAGGGCATGTGCATGAAAACGTGTCAGGCTTGAGTAACACTGTGAATATAATTACATAGTGAAGAACTGGTACCTGCAACTACCTGTGCTTCATTAAGATCTCTTCATGCCAGATTCCCAGTCTAAATGCTCTGTGCAAATGCTGAACATTTCTGGATAGCAGAGTGTACTAACTGAGCAAATTAAAAGGGAAAATTGTACACTTCCTCATAGTACATCATGCCACCTTCATTTCTGAAGCTTATCTCTGATTTTCATTGATGTTTCTATCATAGTTCCTTGAAATAGCAGGAAAAAATAGGCAGACAGTGAAGAAACAACTATTCAGAAGTTTCTCCCCTTTATAATATTAACAGTAAGGCAAAAGAAATTCAGATATATTCAGAAACCATGAATATAAATGATCAAGAACTTTTGAAACTTAAATGGTGCATCTCTAAAGTGAAATGTAATGCACATTATATGATCTGAGTTCAAAAGCTCTGGCAATGAGTGCAGACACCCTTTGAGAGCTTGGCAATGAGACCCTAGTGGAGATATCAGTATAACTCCATGCTAGCTGGGCAGATCAAATTTGTTTTTTACTTTTTTCTTGACTTTGTGGGACAATCAAGGCATGAATTCAAATGAGTTTCAGGTTTACCTAGGAAATTCCACTTCATTGCCACATTTAATTTTACTTTTCTATTATATCAGTTTTCAAGGAACAGAACTAAAGTTCATTCCGGATCACTATTCTTACAGTGCTGTTGTCTTGGCATTTGGTTATACTGCTTTGATTTTGGGGCATGAGATATTTTGAAAACTGTAATCTGAGACAATACACAAACTAAAAGTGAAACCCCAGTCTCCCAGATACTTGAAACAGACAGTGGAAATATGTTGAGTTCAGAGACCATCCATGGGACTTTAATCCCTTAGACAGGTTGACACACTTTGCACCAGAGCTTTGTATGCTGCCTTACTAAACAAGCCTTTTTTTTTTTTTTTCTTTTTATTGATTGCAATAGAAGAACCAAAGAAGCAAAGTGGTGAAGTAATTGAAGGTGCAAATGCTGAGTCAACCAGAAAACTGCAACTCAGAACTTCAAATGTTAAAAAGGAAAGATCACCACTACACACAAGTGCAGTTTATCTTTTATATTTTTATCACCACGGAGAATCTCACTAATTCTTCATTCCCTCCATCGTATTAAAATTATCTTGTAATCTTTACTTAAAAAAGCTTTATACGGTGAATTTGATATATCTACCTTAAAATGACAAATTCAGAGAATAATAGACTGAACATCATCAACAACAGCTGTTTGCAACAAGTTGGAAGTACATGTGATAGGATGCTATGTATCACGGCCTCTTTAAAACAAGCTGCTGAACTAGAACCTGTGCTGCACAATGACTTTTGCAGTTTATTCCTACTGTGTCTTCTAGTGGAGAGTATTTGGAAATGCTCATCCATAACACAGCAATAAAATTTCAGTAAAGTGGAGCACGATGGAGAAACAAAAATAAAGATGTATTTTGTAGAAAAACATTCTTATGCTATTAATGCATCACTGCTAAAATATTGATTTCCTTCTGTCCAGTCACACATAAAAAGCTGATTCGTCAAAATGTTATACATCATAAGAATGAATACTAGATTTTTTTTTTATCACAATCACTTGAGTTCTATTTTAAATTCTGTTAGATCTTATTCACATGACTTTTACTCTCCCTTTTCTATACTTCATAGCAAATGGTTCAGTAACATCTGTTAGTAAGATCAAGGCTCTAAAACAGAATTTGTACAAATAAATCTAAAATACATTATCTCATCTTTTTAAAAAATATACACTTATTTGTGGGGATGTCAATCTATTTGAAATGGTGAGTTAAAATATTTGCCTAAGTAAAAGAGTATATGTACTGACAATATACAAAATTCATATTATACATGCTCAAAGGGTTTTTTTTAATACAGATATCAGATATATAACCATCCACAGGAGTGGCAGATACAACAGAATCCCCCTGCAGTCTGCATCATTGCCTGCAGACTTCAGCAGTGTGACCTAAGGAAGAATGGGCAGACAAGTTCTAGGGAGAAGAGCACCCAGAAATAATGAACAGGACTTGGAATGAATATACAGGTAAATGAGATAACACCAGCCAAACCACTTTCCTGACCCCTCAAAGGGAATTAATTTCCTAGTTACCTACATATGCTTATATTAGTGAGTTCAGATCCACACCTGGTTTTGCTTTTTTTTTTTTTTTTTTTAAGCATGAAGCCTTTTTATTTCAACTGTTGCTTGAGATCATGACTCATAAATGCCTGAATAAACAGTTTCTTGCCAGCACAGTTGACTTCTGAAACCAGTGATATTGCTCGATTTTTAAAAGAGCAGGAAGAATAAGTAATGACTTGCATGAAATACAGTTCCTCTGCTCTTTCCTCCCAAATTCTAAATTGATTTTCCAAGCACTCTTATTGCCGAGAAACATTGAAGTTCATCACATGTAATAAAAATGGTTTTCCATATTACTATCTCAGACAGCATTCCTGGTCCTTTATTGCATCTGTCTTTCTTTCCAGCTAGAGTTTGCAAAGCAAACTCTTCCCAGATCTGCAGGTTCAGCTTTAAAGGATGCAGACCTTAGTTAGGAGTGGGAGACCAGCACATGGATTATCATCATGTTCTAACATTTCATTATTCCTACACTGTCCTGGGCTCTATGAATGGCACAAAGAGAAATGTTGTAGAAGGCACCACATTTCCTAATGTAGGTATTTCCAACTCCTTTTTCACACAAGACAGAGATGGAATGGCAACCCATATTAAACTCCTTCTGAAGCACCCCTTTCATCATACTCCAGATATTTCACAGATGGTTAACTCTGGTCACCATTGCTTTTTCTATAATTTTTGCATGGCAGGTAGGAATCAAAAAGGGAAATAAGGATTAGGTTATACTACTTCCAAAACAGGTAAATTAAATACAAGAGCAAGTCAATAAAATACAAGTCAATACATTACAGGACACCAGTACAGTATTTAAAAAAGGGGATCTTTCTTTTTGGGGGGGGGATTTAATTTAAAAATATTTCCTCTGTTGACCTGAAGTGCTGTATAGTTCCAATATTTTGAGAGTACCAAACCCTCAAAACACAGACTTGAGAACTGGATTTGTTTTAAATTTCAGGATGAGTAATAGATATAGATACTCCACGTAATGGGGTTTCACGTTTTTTCCTGCTGATTTTAACAAAGAAAGTGTGTAAAGCGTTTGACTACGGAGAATAAGATGAATAAAGTAAATGAGTCTGCTTTTTTTTTTTTCTGATGCTCAAGGGATCTCTGTGAAAATTGATAGATCAAATCACATTTGATAAGCTCCTCTCAGGAGTATAATCTCTTTGCTGCTTACAAAATAACATATGTTCACTTTACTTGACACTACATGCAGAAGATAACATGCTGCAATGTGAAATTTGGAGCAATATACCTCATGTGGTTAACAAAAACCCTTAGAAAATAAAAAAAAATTAAGAAATATTTTTTTATGGGAAGGTTGACATTCATGGTATCATTTTCTTCTATTTCTACTGGCATGAATTCCAGCTCTATTGACTTAAATGCCCTATTTTTAACTTTGTACAGACAAAAATAAAATCAGGGAATTATTAATTATAGCTGCAACAAAGAGTTATGAGGCACCACTTTTGGCATAATGAGGCTTCTGTTCCATTAGTGTAAACTAGTTGCACTTTTCTTCATTCCAGATAAAGATCTGGATCAAGAGTAAACTGTAAAATGAAACGTGAAGTGTAATGCTCATAGGTAATATCAATAGTAAGCAAAACTTAGTGGTATGAAATTAGTGACTGTAATTGTTTTCCCATGACCTCTTACCTTGAAACATTACTGTTTAGAAATGCCACCATGCAGTTTTTGCTCCAGGGTTTTCACTTCATTCTCCATGCACTTTAACAATGTGAATCTAATGGTAAATGGTAATGGTAAGAGCAAATACTCATATGGAAAGCTAAGAAGCAAACACACATCTCCTTTGCCTAAAGGAAATGTTTTATGTCCAGTCAACTCTCTGCCCTTTCAATAGTGAAGTAAAACTATTTTAAGCTATAAAAGGTTATGAATAATCAAAATTTTTTTAAAGAAGAAAAGAAGACACTTATGGATGTTTCTAAGTTCATTAAATAACGGGCTTCAATTATACTACAAACTCTTAATACCAAATAGTATATAAACTGAACAGGGGTATGTCAACCATATAAAAACAAAACCTTACTGTCACAATATTATAACTTATGTACATACAGATATAAATCATGACATATTTCAAAACATTATCAGTTGAGTGGTTGATTTACTAGTAATTATGGCAGCAAAATTTTACATTTTGAAAGTCTGAAGACTTTCATGACAATTTGATGACCTAAGTGAAACAGACCTTCTGTCTTCAAACATGTCTGTATTCTGTGATACAGAAAAGTTTGGCCTCCCTATGCCAACAGTTTTGAATTGACTGGAAGCTGAACAGCAGGGCTAACATAGCACTGAGCCATTCTAAGAAGCCATTCTGAGGAATGAGGTGTGTTAGCCTGGAGATGGCTCCCCACTGATGCAGATACTGAGACTGCCTTGGAGCAGAAACTCACTCTGCCTGCTCTGAACAAACTCGAGCTCTTCCACTGCCCCACACAGCCAAACTCCTGCCCACCACACTGCAAGTATCATCTGGAATTGACATTCAATGGCTCCTTTCTTTCACCAGGTAGAAGAGTTCCTATTGATCCTGAGTTTAAAGGTTTTCCCACTAGCAACCATTGTGCTATCCTACAGTCTATATTATTTCAGCATTTATCCTACAAAGAGAAAGCATTACAACTAAGATTAGCCTGAAATTTTCATTATCTCTAATGAAAATATACAACCTTGTTGTGACAACATGATTTGAATTTTGGAGAAAGTATAAAAATAAAACTTTTACAGAACTTTTGTTCCAAAACATGCGAAACATTGCCTTTTAGCTACAGTTTCATCTGTTTAATTGAAGTATCAAGCAACAGATCTTTGTGTTTTCCCACATTTCCCACAACTAACTTTATATGTAAAGACATAAATTGCCTCATGACTACACTGCTGTAGAGCTTTTGCCTATAAATGGTATTTTCTGAAGTTTGAGCTCTGCATCTCTTCTAGATTATGCAGCTCACCAAAATTTTCACCATAGCACCGTCCATTACTGCATGAGTAGATTCTAGAAAAAAAGAGTACTTATAGAATCACTAAGATAGTTTTTACAGTCATTTATCCACCCTCCTCCTCTTCAGATACAAAAAGCATAATTTGAAAAAGGGGAAGGGCATGGTTTGTTGTACAAAGAAAAAAAAAAAAGAAGGTACAGTTGGACTTTTCTTCAGGTCAGTCATGGATTATTAATATTCCTGAAACTTACAAGAAAAGTTTTATCCTTCCTTCCCAACAGAGTAATTTTCACTTTATCTGTGGACAGCTTTACATGAACTGTATTTGTCAACACTCAGACAAAAAGTACCTTAATGCTTTGTAAAAAAACTTTTGTGTACCTTGAATTTTAACGAATTGCATTTTTAATCAATATGTGCATATTCTATAATCTCAAAATTGTTCAAAGAACATTATTCTTCTTGTTACAAGAGAGAAAAAATCTAGTTGGACTTTTAATATAAATTGGTTTCATTTCTTATGCCTCTAATATGGAGCTTACTTGACTTTCCTGAGTCATCTAATTCCAGCTTAATTTTATAATTAGAGTACTTTTTCTAATATAAGTGGTAAATGCCTCATGCTTCAAATCAGAACTCTTTTCTGTCATGGGTTTGCATGGTTGAAAGCTATTTTCTTGTCTCTTAAGTGATCTCTCACTTCTCTAGGCTAGAATAAACCCATTTATTTCCACTTTCTGCTCTTGTATTGTATTTCTTAGCATTCTGATTTTGCTATTCTTCTGCAAATTCTGTTTTACTTAATAGTTTTCTTAAAAAAGTGACACAAAAATGATGACACCTGACTTGATCTACTAATATGAGTAGAAGTACATCATACACTTTATAGCCAACCTTCTTTCACATACCTTTACAATATTTTTGTTGTTTGTTTTGAGGTTTCTTTTGTTCCCAAGATCACTTCAATTTCTACTCCTTTCTTCTAAATATTCCAACTGTCTCTCAGAATGGTATTATCTGATATTTAATAATAGTTCAGCCTTCTTTCATTCCACTTTTTAGTCCACTTATCAAGTCCAGATTTGGGACAAATCTCTCTAGATTATTACACTAAAACTTCAGCAACTGTTCTGAAAATATTTTTCCAACAACTTCTAACCTGCTTCATACCAGCTTCAATGGTCATAACTCCCTAGATTTCTTAGAAGAATATCACAGAGTATTCAAAATCTTTGTGTATTGGGTCTAGCTGAGCTGGAGTCCATTTTCTCACAGCAGCCCCCACAGGGCAGTGCACTGCTATGTGGAAAGGTGTTGATAACACAGCAGTGCTCCGGGTCCTGCTGGGCAGGGCGGGCACAGCAGCAGCGCTGCCTCTCAGCATTTCCCACACATTAAGGGACTCGAAGGGGACATAACCAGGGTAGCTCACCCAAACTGACCAAAGGGATATTCCATACCATGTGACATCATCTCAGATATAAAAGCTAAGGGAAGGAGGAGGAGAGTGTTTGTTATTTACAGTGTTTACCTTCTGGAGCAACCACGATGTATGCTGAAACCCTGCTTCCTTGAATATCATTTGCTGAAGGGAAGTAGAGAATAAACTTTCTTTCCTCTCTGTTTACATGCATGCAAACTTCCACTTTGTCTTGATTAAACTGCCTTACCTCAACATATGAATTGGTTTCCATCTAACTGTCTCTCCCTTGGGCAGCTGGGAGTGGTAGAATGGTTTGGTGGGCAACCAAGGTCAACCCACCACACCTGGAAGAAGTAAAAGTATATCACACCTTCAAGCCTCACTGACAGATTTGCATTTCTCTATTATTTGGTTGTACTTCCAGCAATGGCAAAGGCAGTAATCTCTGAATAATTTTTTTTTTTTGACTAAAAATCAAACTGCAGGGCAGGAAGAACTGGAAAAAAAAAAAAAAGGTAGTTAAATCCTTCTGGAAGTCTAAGTGCTCCTGATACTTTGTGAGCTGCTGGCTGCACAGATGAGATTAATCTTGGATGATGAAGATTTAGTCCTATTTTCTACATTCCAATTTACAATTAAAGAAGGAAAGTAGAAAAGAGTAATTGTATAGACAATTACCCTCATAGGTTAGAGCTGCCCTCTACCTTCTTCAACAATTCTTTGAATATCGAAGTAGAATAACTTTCACTGCTTTAGTGTTTGTCAAAGGTCATCTAGATCAGGAAAGGAGGTTTGAAATGATAAAAATATCTGGCTTTATTCAGGATAAAAGATCACATATCATAGCTCAGAGGTCGCTTGGGACGGGATCCTCAAAACTCTTTCTTCTAATTATGATGATCATTATTATTATTATAAATAATAGCTTGTCCATTACGTGTCAGAAATCCAGATTATTAATTTAGATGTAAGTTGTAAAATCCTTCACAGATCCAGCATAATTTAAATACAGTTCAATTGCATCAATAAAATAATTTGCTCTCCAAAATTTAGTGAAGAGCTTTTTGCTTCTACCTTAATGCTTCCCTACTCTGTTGTGATAGTGTTTCCAAAAAAGGCTGCTTCCCCTGCTGTTTGGGGAAATGTATTTATAATGTCTTGATCCAAGCATTTCATATTCAACAGATGGGAATCTTGGCTGTACATTCATTCTGGTTTCTCTGAGCCTGAGTACTTAATATGCCTTTCTCTGCCAATCACTTCCTAACCAGCAAAGGAATCCTGATCAGACATGTATCGTTCCTGGTGTTCTCGCTCACCTTTGGTGAACACTGACACCTTCAGACATAATTCTGAGATGTGTACTTCAGATCTGCCAGGTGAAGGAGGAAACCTCTCACTCTTTCTTTAATCCTGAGTACAGGCAGGGAAGAAGAGAGGTCTGAGTTTCTGCAGAATTAATATTTATTTCTTCATCAGAACATGTTCAACAACCTGCACTTCTACAGGCTGAAAAACTTCCCTCTCAGACAGCTGATCTTTTTTAACCCAAAGACAAAATCATATTGTAGAGACAAGTTTTTTCCTATGAAACTTAGTTTCATTTCTAAATCTGAAGAACATAGAGGAATGAATCTATGGACTTTCTGTAGCAGTATTTCAAATTTGGTGGGATTTCTTGTCTTTTTTTTTAAATTTTTTTTACTTCTTATTGTACAGACTAATACATAGATGGAGAAAAAAAATATAATTATACAGTTTTAAACAACACAAACAATACTGCTCTAAACCAGATTATCCAGAGCGATTTTTTGAATGACAAGTTCTATGTAACAGAGTTAGTAAGTTTTTTGTTTGCATTGATATTTGCTTTTTCTTTTAGATCCTTGAGCAAAGTTATTTTTAAATAAAGTGGGAATGACACCAACAGTTATTGTCCCATTTATCTTTTGTCTATACAGGAAGCAGTGAGGCAGAGCATAATCTGCTCATATTGATGACCATATCAAGGTGGACTTCTTGTTGTTGCTGCTGTACTAGGACTTTGTTCATTTGTTTTTGTTAGGTTTTGGGTTGCTTTCCTTACTTATTGGAGTTATTTGTTTTCATTTTTTTAAAATTCATGCTAGTGGCAAAATCAATCCAGAAAACTGAAAACAAAGGCAAAAAATGCTAGCCTCTATGTAAGAAACAAACTTGTTTGGTTATCATTTTTAAAACTACATATATGATTAAAAGCAACTCATGTACATGCTTGTAGTTTATCAGTAATGTTAAGGGCATCTCATAAAATCCATAGGGAAATATCTCTTTACAGAGAGAAATGACTTACTGAATAAATATATGTGAGACAAGCAATTTGAGGAGATATATCATCCAGGACTGTTTCTTTTTTTTCAGATTGTTTGTAAATGGTGTGAAAAATGAAAAATAATTTAATGATCAGTTATATATTTTAAAAAACTAAAATTATAAAATTATTAGCTATATTAATTATATATAATACTTGAAAAAATATTATTATTACACCTCCCTGGATTTTTGCCTGCTTCCTTGCTGACTAAGGAGATTAAATTTTTTTTTGCTTTGTAAAAACAGGGATCCAGTTTTAAAAAAAAACTAAACTAAAAAAAATTCCGATCACAATACTGGACTGTAGAATGGGGATATGAAAACACTGGTTAACAGAGTAGGAATTAATTTTTTGTTTTGCAATTTTTGGTGCAGTATATCCTATTTAGATTAAGTCCTACGGTACTTAAATCTACTTTCCAATATAATGAACTTTACTGTCATCATTAATTAACATTATTCCATACACAATCACTATTACTTAGCCTTCAGTATTCAGATTTCTAGTAATGAATTGGCTTTCTGGGAAATCTGCAAAACCAGTGTGCTCTGCTCTACATTGTGTGTATAGTCTGATTAAAGACTAAACAGGACAAATTGAGACATTTTGAAGCCACAGGGATTTTTATAGACATACTACAGATCTTAAAAATCTGAAATTTAAAACACTATCACACATACTCTACTGAAGCCACTGTTTATATCTATTAACAACTAGAAAATCTTTATATTAATCACTTAATTCCTTTTGGTTTTCCCACTGACAGTTTGAAATTTTATTTACTTCAGGAAAAAGTTTCATTCACAAGCTTCAGATGCAATTCTCTATTCACCACGGGAGAAAATTCACAAGGATAATTTATGGTTTAAGGATATATTTTCTTATTGTTTTGCATATCATATAATTCAGATGAGATGTTAAGTATCACCATCATCATCATCCCTAAGGCATTCTACATCATTATTCGGGTATGAAAAAATAGAGCATTTCAAACTGTGCAGCTTGCCAGCTTCTATTAGAACTCATGGCATTTGAGTTTCACTTCCTGTTTAGTGAATAGTTCAGAACACAGTTTGTGGATTCATTATTTTTAGAATTTCCAGCAAGAAACCTGAAGTATTTTCATTTAAATCTTTCCTAAATGGGGGCTTTAAAACTCAATGCTATTGTTATCTACTGTGATTTTCGTTATTGGCAAGATATTTTGGCATCTCCTAATTTGAAAACTGTAATAATGGATTAATGAATATATTCAGAACAGGATTTTTGGCAAAGTCTGGAGGTTTGACTTCAAATAATTCTCTCACTTTTTCAATAACCTGGAGGAGGTGAGTAGAGTGCACAGTTGTCAAGTTTGCAGATGAAATCAAATCACAGGACCAGTTCACATGCTTGAGGGCAGGACGGCCATTCAGAGGGGTGCAGGCAGACTGGAGGAGCAGGCCCGCAGGAACCATATGAAAATCAAAATCAAGAAATGCCAAGTGTTAGAGCTGGGAAGGAAGAGTCCCTGAGTTGATTGGCTGGTGTGGAGCAGCTTTGGAGCAGCTCTGCAGGGGCTTGTGGATGACAAGGTGGGTGTGAGTCAGCAGCTTGTCCTGGCTGCAGTGAAGTACAAATCATCTTGGGCTGTACCAAGAGCAGCACAGCCAGCAGGTCCTTAGGAGTGATTAACATCTCTCCTCAGCCCTTGTGAGCCTGGAGTCAGGGGTCCAGTTTTGGATCTCTTGCTCAATATGAGACATTGGCAAACTGGATTGACTTCCAGCTTGGGGAACTTGCCCTGTGCAGAGAGGCTGAGCAAGCTGGAAACTCTGGAGGGCCCAACAGCAGCCCCCAAGTATTTATGAGGAGTTAATGAAAACATGAGAGTCAGACAGCTCACAAACGTGGAGGGAGAGAACGAGATAATGGCCAGAATTTGGAACAAGACAGGATCCACCTCCATGTAAGTAGAAACCTCTTGACCCCAAGGACAGTCAACCAGTGGGGCAGACTGTACAGAGAAGTAATGCAGTCTTTGTCCTTGAGAGTTTTCAAGACATAAAGACCTAAATAGCTTATCTGACATCATAGCTGAATCTACTTTGAGCAGGAGGCTGAACTAGAGATGTCCTGAGGTTTCTTTCAATTTGAATTACTGTATGGTCTCATGATAAAGAATAAAGCATGTTGATATACATCTATGACCTTCAACTGTTGCAAACCCATCTCACATGATTGAAGAGATAGAAATAATTGTCTCAATAGTGATTGTCTGTATACATCCATTAGGTAGCTTGCAATATCATTGCATTTGGAAATATTAATGCATACACAAAAAGTGTCATTAGTGTACATTTAAAGCTGTAATAATGAAGAAGATAATTTCCCTTCCCATTACTTTTTCTCATTTCTCTCTATCCTTAGAATTATTGAGGTAATTTGGGTTGCTATAACAAAGGGAAGATTAGACTCTAGAAACTTCTAGAAACTAGTGTCAATGAAACTTGCTGAGATAAAACCCTGTTTTATTATATTTGATTGCCTACAAAATATTAGCTTAAATGATTGCTTGTACTAAAATTTTCCATTCTATAGGGACTCAACACAGTGAATAATAACAGAAAATACAGATGTGATATCTACTAATTATATTGAAAAAAAATAACCACCCTCTGTTTTTCTGTTATGGAAGCAAAGATTAAGTCCAGAGACCCTGCTTTAGCTTCTGGCTCTACCAGGGACTGAGCTTTGATATCCCAGTAACTGGATTGCTTAAGCTGTGAAATAAATCTTTTCAATTCAACATGTTGGAGCACTTATTGGAGTAAGAAGTAATTTATGAGTGTTATTCTGAGAACATTTTTAAAACTTTATTTCATTTCAACAAAATATTTAGAATGCAGAATATCTAGATTAGGTTAAACTGTGAATTTATCTCAATGTTTTCACCATGAGGAGTAAAAATATCAGTGATTACATATTTATATGCTCATTTTCTTTTACTCATAGAAGAAATTTTCCTATTTATAAGAACACAACACTTTCTCCATTCATCTGTTTCCTTTTCTTACACTAATGAGTAAAAAGCTAGTTACACAAAATACAAAAATAAACCCTCTAGAGAAATACTTTTCCTGCAAGAGGTTAATATCCCATATTCCAGACACAAGGGTAATTAATGCATATTAACACCTTGAGAAAGCTCACAACAGAAAGATAGTAAAAAAACTCTTAAGTTTTCAGAAAACTGGTAGGTTTCATGACTATTTTCAAAATAGGTATCTTTATTAACAGAGTAAATATATTAATATCTTACTTTTTTTCTGGCTAAATTGTCTGATAGACTGGGTTCATCAAAGTTTAAAATAACATTTTATGCACCTAAAAAGCAAAAGCCAAACAGGAACAACGTTTGAATTGATACAATTTTTTATGTATCCAGGCAAAAATTTTGGTTTTCATTTTAAATTCTCCCATTTGCTCTATTAACATTTGTACATACACTAAATAATCACACAATTACTATGCATTTTATACACTTTTCGCTTTAAAGGTTTTAGTAAACCGACTAAAAGCTATCTAGAAAGGTATTGAATCATTTGTATACTAAATACACTTTCTGGACAGAAAAGCCGGATACTAAATCCAGGACAGGACATTTCTCAGAATACAAGAGTATTAAGGTAAATACAAAGCACACAAAGAAATTCTGGTTGTCTTTCATAGATCTCGACAATTTTTTATACTCAGCTTTAAATTATAAACTCTAAAAAGCCTTTTGCTTTTTAGAAAGCAAAAGGCTTAAGAAGTCAGTAGGTAGTCAAGTGGTCAAGAACAACACCATCTTGAGATCTGCTTCTGTTCCTAAGCTCATAGGCTTCAGGATAAACAGATGGAAGTCTAGCTGAGGTTTAATCCATACATTTCACACATTCCTTATAGAACCACAATGCACAATCAAGGCATTTTCAGAGCACCTCTACAGCTAAAAAAGTGATTGTGGCACTGTGCATATTTCCCTGAGCAATTCAGTGTTTTCAATAGCTATTAATACCACTGGAAAACCACATTCAGTTACATCTGCTCAAAACATAACCCTCTTTTCCAGTCTTCAGCTATTCTGAACTTAGTGTTTGTGCACTTATTCATATTCCTACCTGATGAATGTTCTGTATTGCATAAAAAAATATTCATCATTTTCCTCCCCCGGCCCTCATGGGAATGAATGTATGCCTCTATGGTTTACCAGTGAAGCTATTCTTGTTCTTATGAAAAATAATAAAATATATATTGAAATTGGGCTTGAAGCATAAGATTTTTTTTGCCCTCACAGTAAGGATTCTGGGCTACAGTGACATGTGATACAGCTCCAGTGCTCAATCACATGAATTATTCTCAGCCATATAGTAAGGTTGCAGCAGAAGAAATTGCACTATTCACTGTAAGTGTACTCTGTAACCAGCCTGCTAGTTATGTTCCCAAGGACTAAAGGACTGTTTTAAAGCCACAAAGACAGAAACAGGAAGTCAACTCATGCCATCAGTATTCTAAAAGCTGTAATAGGAGAATGGAACATCTCCTTTCACCATATTTTAAAAATGATAAAAAATGAACACCACGGTTGCCTCAAACAATGACCTTGCAGAAGGCATTCAAGCCTTTGGACGTTTACTAGAGATATGCATCTCAATCTTATGTCTCCCTAACCTGAGTAATTTAAGCACAATTTCCACTGTAAATGGATTGTAATGATCACCTTTAGGGAAACTTCATGCTCCCTATTACAGAAGCGTGAGTTTCCTCTACAGCAAGCTGCATAAATGGTAAAGAACTATACTCTAGCTTAAATTGTGTCTATCCCCATGTTTCAATTGAAAGGACACCAGGGTATTTAATGAAATTGTATGACCTTCCTATATATTTAGTGCACACAGATATGAAGAACATTCTTTCTGTTCACTAGGGATTGCAGAAAAAAAAGGAAATTCACAGCAACATCAGTAAAAGCTTATCTAAAACAATTAAGCTCATACAACTTGCACTAGATGGAAAATAAGAATGGAAGAAAAAGCAGAAGACAAACTCAGTCTGACACTATAGATCATTAATAATTTTGTAACAAAAATGAATAGTGAGTTCAGTAACTGGAACAGAGACTCCTTTTAGACTCATCTGCTGGGTGGGGAGCTGCAGAGTAAGGCATAGTCATTCCCATTTAAATGCATGACAAATATTTAGAACAATTTGAAGTGGTTTGAAGGCAGAATTTTTCCTCTAACCAAGCCACAAGATCAAGTCTCTTCAAAAAAGACAGTTTAGAAACTCCTCAGTTCTGTCTGAATTAGGACCATTCTATGCCACTGAATTTCAGTCTGAAAAGGTTTTGTTTGGAAATCAATACTGGATCTTTTTTCATATGCCATCTCTTTCATTTTATCCTTGTAATCCCAGTCAGGAAGAAAAGAAAAAGACAGAGTTAAAAGAATATGTTTTGCTTAACTTCAAGAAAGTTTCAAATTTATATTTGGTTTCAAAAGAAATGGTTTGTATTTTTTTTATCTTAACTAAATCAATTTTTAGAATCTTGAAATGAATCAGATCCTGGCACAGGATAAGAATCCTTCCATAACCCATTGTAATTTCATACTCCTATGCTATTCAAATAACTCATTGGAAACAAGGAGAGAGATTGTGCCTCTTCACCCATTCTAGTAATGGGAGCACGAGGAGTCAGATAATAACCCATTCAGAACTTTTTACCCTCAGCATCAGAATAATAAAGAACAAGTCACAAGTCAGTAACACTCCCCAGGCTGCCCCCCACCCTCCTCTCCAAAACTAGATTAATGCTTTTTTGCATCACACAGTAATGCAACCCAAAACGACTTCATAATTTTTTCATAAAAATTATTCTTTCTAGTTCTTTTACTTAGCAAACACATACAAAAGGGTAATATATAATTAAATACATTTTAACCTACAGCTTTGCTAGATGAAATGTACTTCATAAATATCAATGCGTCATCAATAATAAAAAAACTTTTCTCTTAAAACCCAGTAACATTGTAGCATTTAAGTATATCTAATTTAAAGGAGAGCTAAAGTTTTTTTCAAAATTACTGTTGGTCATTACAATAAAACTTTTAATAAATATATCTATTTCAGTAAGTAACACCCTGGCCAAATTTAGGTTCCAGCTGATGGATCTTGCTATGCTTTGTCATTATTGGATGCTATGCATCATCATTATTATCATTTTTAAATCAGGATATAGTTAATTTATATTTCTATATTTAAAATTTTAAACCAGTTCACAAGTGTGCTTTACCACTCATTTACTTTAGATTTTTTTTTTCATAAATGCACAAGAAAAAAATCGCAGGTTTCAAGATTGTCCACAAAACAAAAATACAAAATATTCTGCTGCAAGAGCAAATGAAATTGTTTCAACTCCAGTTACACCTAGAACTCACCAAAATGTGTGCTTTTATCAGCTACAAGTTGTTTGCTGTGTTTCTCAAAATAATTATTCCACACCACTTACTATATGGTATGCCTGTATACTCTCATGAAAGAGAGACTATAGAAATATTTCTATGTACCAACAAATTTTTAATTTTTTAGCAACAAAGGTTTACTTCTTTAGATGTTTGAGTTACAGAACTTTAAACATAAATTCAAAGTAAAAGTACTAATTAAAGAGAGATAGTGTTAGCCTTGTTCCCGGGAGTATATTCACAATCAGGAATACGGCTCAGTCCACTGCTTCTATCAGGATCTCTCATTATGCTTGATATTGTGCAGGTGAGGGTCTACTACTATGACTTCTAATTCAGGAATTTTAAAGGTATATCTGTGTCTAAAATATCTTCCAGTCAGCCATGATCAAAGAGAAATCAGTCTCCAAGCCTCTGTTTCAGAGAGCACAACAGTCAAATTGAGAATTAGCTTAGGATGGTATATTTTTAGTAATATAAAACCAGTAAAAAAATACATTTATTCTTGGCAGGTGGCTTATACTGAGTCTTTCACTGGGGACAAAAATGGCACTGGTCTGGATCCAACACATGCAAAAAATATTTATGTATTTTCAATGCTGACATACTGACTACTTCACACTACCAAGAGTTACTTCAAATGGAACAGCATCAAGAAGAAATGTATAAGAGCAGGGGTTAAGAGGATGCATAGAAATTTACAGCTCACTCTCAGTATACACAAATATATAGAGAAAATATTTTCATAGGACAAGGAATAAAGGATGAGAGACAAAAATATTCTACATTGTTCCTAGCCCCAGGGGGGAAAAAGAAATTGTGCTAGATTAGCACAATAACAATTTAAACCCTTAAAGATGGTGCATTTGAGAAATAATTCTGAAGAAAGCATTTGTACTCTTGTAAATAAAAGAGCTTGAATCAAGAGTTAAACATCAATTGGCAGAGATTTTAGTAAGTCTCCAAACAAACACTTACAATGGTTGACTGGCCTGCATCAGAAAAGTATTTTACTTATTGTTTAGATATATTTTCTTTGACTTTACAATCCCTATAAAGCAATATAACATTATTCTACTAGATTTAAGAGCTCTCCTCAATCAGGTGTCTTTCCACAACTTGATATTTTTAAGCCATGGTCAAGTCATTGTGATTCAGAATTAAATATATTTATTAACACATACAAAGATCATTGTAGTCAACAGAATATTGAAAATTTTAGCCACAGGAAGTCACATCTTACAACTGTGACATTAATGTTTTATTGTGAACAAGTGCACTTTGGACTATTTCATCCATGTAAAAGGGCTTTGAATATATTTTTAGGTCATAGCGGCAAATCATCTAGAAATTTTTCTGTTCCTGTTGTTATATTATTTCTATTTGAAATAAGACAATTAATGAAGACTTTCTCATTTTACCTTAATTAACCCTGTGAATCAATCGTCCAATAAATTTAGGCTTGTCATGTCAGAACACAAGAAACTGTGTGCTTGAGAATGAAATCTGGAACACAGACTCAGCAACAGATCAAGTAAGGAATTAGCTGTATTTGTAAGCATAGAGATAAGCATAACTGTAAGCATAACTCCACATATGTGAAAACTAAAACATCATTCTCCAGCCCTCAATGAAAATTGAAAATATTCAAAAACCTCAAACAATTTTAAGCCTTAATTAATGGAAAAGAATATAGACTGAAACATGGATTAATTTTGACCTTGAATGAACTAGGTATTTTATCAGCTGCCAAAATTTAATTGGCACATAAAGTCTATAATATCCTTTAATTTATAACAAACTCATAGGTAGTACGTCAGCTGCAGTATTTGAAGGACTAAGATTTGCCTGCATATTCCTGGAATGTCTGGGTTATTTTCTCTGTCTACAAAGTAATTATAGAGTGATATCATCATGGATGTGACCAGCTTTATAACTAATCAATGGTTGTCAACTCATACTGTGTAATAGCTTTTTCCATAATGCCTGTCTCTTACCACACCAACTCATAATGATTTTCCTTCACCTCTATGTAAATTTTGCTTCAGATAATCGATATATCATCCTGATTGTAAAGAAGCAAAACTCTCTACCACCTACTTAATGCCATGAAACATATTTCAATGAGAACTGACAGTCTTCTTAGAGATGGGTGCTTACAGTCTGAATGGACAATATGAATGGATAACTTGCTCCAATAGATTAATGCTAAAGCTTCTTAATGCTCTTCTATAAAGAAAATGAAGGGATATTTTCTCCTCATAAGAATGTAAAACAATTCTATTTGTGAACAGGCTTTGAATTACTACTCTTCTGTCAAATCCATTTACCATCCACACAGACCATATCTTTAAAAGCAAACACAAAGAAGGAGTTTTTTTCACTCACTTCAATAGAACTGGGTTTTTCTCAAGACAAAAGGTGAGATTGAACACATCTATAGCACTTATTACAAGCTCAATAAACACTGCATAATTCTCTTTGTTGAAGCTTCTATTTCTTTCATTTTGACCTTGCAATAATGGGAACTTAATTTAGGATTATTGATTTGAGGTTTTTTTGGTCTATTAAACCAGCACTTAGAGAAATTCCAATTTCAGGTCATACAGATGTGAAATGTTTTTGCATATTTTGCAGTGCTTTTCATTTTTACTAGCAATACTTAAACTCTATTAAAATGTCAACATCACTATGGCTAAGAACAAATGAAATATAGTTTCAAAATTAACATCTTTAACTAATATGTCCATTTATAACTTACTTTCTTGGGGAAAAATCTATTCCCTTACAATAGCTATTACATTTATATTATGTACATTTCTGTGAGCATTTCTAGGTGCATAATGTCCTTCAAAAGATCAACCTAAAACACTAAAAATTTCTTTCTGTTAATAGAGCAGCTTATCTACAGTGATACCTAATTTAGGCTGGAAGTATTTCATTATATAAGACCATTGAATCTGATGAACTTTCTCAAACTAATTTGAAAAGTATTAATCAGATGCATGTCTAAATACTTAGAAAAAGATTGCTTTAAACAAACAGGTCAAATATTATGTTGCTCACTGATTTTTAGTATGATAGAACAGTCACTCTCTAGACTCACCCTGCCAGACAAACTCATGCTGAAGCACATCTAGAACCAAAGAAGTATCCTGGACCTTTGAGAAAACTTCAGTTCCTTTCTTTGGTATTTAAAAGAAAAGCTTTGACTATATCATGGTTAACTTACCAGGAAACTTTAAAACATAAATAAAACAGCCTTTGTCTTTCATAGAACCATAACATCTTTGTTACTTTCATAGATTATATTGTAAACCTATAGAATTTCAGATTTTGTATACTAAATATATAAAACTTGATACTTTTCCAGTGGTACTTTATAAATGAATATATACATATATTCACTCCTTAAATTAAAACAAAACAAAACAAAACAAAACCAAAAAAAAATTCCACAAAAAAACCCACCAAAACAAAAAAACAAAAAAACAAAAAACAAAAAACAAAAAACAAAAACAAAACAAAAAAAAAACCAAAAAAACCAAAAAAAAAAAAAAAAAAAAAAAACCAAAAAAACACAGGAATGCCAGGCTGGGAAGGGATTTGCAGAGTGCAGAACAGGGAAAGCAAAACTCTGCATAAACAAAATATTCTCATAAGTTATGTGAGCAGCAAGCCTGGAGCTAGCAGCTACTTCTTTCTCACACTATCTGACATGCATAGAGGTTTATTGACCAGTGAAGTTATGCTTACTTGAAGGTGGGTCACAACTGACCTGCAATCTAAAAAATTTCTGTGCTGCCATCAGCAGTCTGTAATGTCATCATCAGTAGGAGCAAGAATAATTTTCCCTTTTAAATAAATATACAACACAGTACACTCATTCTATTTACAACACTCTGCTCTGCAGACATGAGATGTAACATTTTTCTGGATGCATGTATCTCCTTTGTGTATCAGTATCATGTTACATTCTGTCCAATAGCCAACATTTATATACCAGGAGAAAAAATAAATACTGCTTTATTACCACTGAACAGCATGGCACAGGCAAAGAGAAGTTGTTACCAAATAATCATCACTGTCTATTTAGCAAGTTTTTTTCTCATATTATCTGATTTTCGCATTTTGAAAATATTCTGTTATCTAGCAAGCCAAACTATTGATAATGTTTTTCAATTAGGCAGCACAAAAATAGAAGATTAACATCTGGGACATTTTAGAAATTATTCAGTGGAAAATAAGTTTTATGAAAAATCTTAGCCAAAATCTAACTTACATAAGAACTGTATTCTTCATATTTTGCTTTATAATAGAGAAACTATGCTTTAGAATTTTCATGGGAACAATAAATATGCATTTTTTGATTTAGTTCATCTGACACATTGTAAATAAGAGGACAAAACATGGATGTCTATGCACAAAGGCATATCTTTGTGAAAGGAAGGAATTTCAAATAGCAAACATCTCATTAATGGGCAGAGCATCTACAGTTCTGCATGTCTGTAAACCATTTAGAGTTGTATAAAGCTTAGTTTCTTACCCCCTACTGTGCCTGTTTTGCAATGTTCCACTAAGATGCAGATCCAGCAGCTCAACAATTGTCCCATGGAGTAAAAACAATGCTTCATTTACTCTCTATGGCATGACCTGAGACCCTCTCTCAAGTTTTCTTCCTTCTTTTCTCCATAAACAATATCTACATATTTAATATGTAAGACAAAATGTAAAAGGTGCCAGCAAGTTTCAATATTCAGGCTTCTCTCCCTTCCTCAAATGAGAAGGCAAGTTTTAAAGTAAAAACAAGGGGAGACTGCTTTTTCTTCTTTAAGCAGTTCATTAAGCTGGAGTGCATTATTGGGCATGAAGATAAAATTAAAATGAAGAGAAAAAAGGAGACAAAAAATTTTAAAATCCCATATTAGATACCATACAAATGGAGAACCAGAGGGATTACAGAGGAGGGAACACAAAGGTTAAACTACACTGGTATGTCTTGATGCAGGTGTTGTCCCTTCACCTTTTCCCCACCTTGTCATCTGCAGCTCCCTCCCCACAGAACAAGTCCTTTATCGATGCAGTTCTCAAGTCACATGTGCCACCATCTGCCTGGCAGATGGGGCAGGAGCTGAGCGCTGTCACTCACCAGCTTCCACTTGTGCTTGTCATGGTCAGAGTCAACAGGTTCCATGGCAGGAGGTGAGCCATGCACACAGCAGGAACAGCAGGAACAGCACCTCGTGCCATATTTGTTCACCCAGTGTCTCCAGGGGAAGAGAGGGTGGTGAAGGAATGAAGAGGCAAAGGAAACAGGAATTTTTCTTTCACCTAGCGTGTCATTACAGAGGAGCCGGTAGGTGTTAGCTTGTTAACTGTTACCTCTCCTGTGCAGCACATCCTTTCCTTCAGGGTACCTTTGTACCCTGAACTCACACAATGAAATTATGAAATTGTTCATATATTAACTTATGTGAACAACAGTCCTTTTTTGTTATGATTTGGTGTTTTGTTGTTTTTTTTTTCCCCAAAATTCAGACAGATTAAAAAACAAAAAACCAAAACCCAAAAATAAAACAAACAAAAAACCCCAAACCACCAAAACAACAAACAAGCAGAAACACCATCCTCCCCCCTCCCTCCCGCCCACAAAAAAAGGTAAGTTTTCAGGAAAAGCTGAGGAGGAAGCCCCATAAAAGGAAAGATTTTTTTTTCTTGGATAGATCAGAATTCCAGGGCTTATTTCTTATCCAGACTAGGTAACACAGAGTTCCAAGAACATTTGTCTTGGAACAAGAACAAGTCTCATTTGTTTCATCTGCAGGTTTACACTTCCATTATGAATTTGATGTGACTGTCAATAAAAAAGTCAACACTTACTGTGTAAATAATCCCCACAGAAATCTGGGAAACCTCCTAGCCAGAGCAATATCTCTCACTGATGTGTCAATGAAATCTGCTGGTGACTTACTGTCCCCACAGAACAGTGCCAGAGGATGTGAACTGTTACTTGGCACGCTTTCTGTAACTAGAAACTGTAGGTCTTATAATGTGAGGAAATTAATTTCTCTGTACATTTAAATGATTGATTACAGAGAGAATTTTTCATTTGGAAAAATGCTAAAATAAACAGAGAATATATACTCAAAGCAGAAGTCTTAACTATGGAGATGTTTCTTGATATTAATAAAACTTATCCAGTGCTGGTTTGTTTTGGGGTTTGCTTTATTTTGTGTTTATTAGGGAATCTTTAAAATATTAATTTTTGGGGTTTTACTAATATAATGTTTTATCACATAAATTTGATTTTGTAATGGACAGTCAACCATCTAACCATCTAAAAAAACCTTTTTTTTTTTTACCAAAGGCAAGGTATCTTACTATATTTAAATTTACTCTACAGAAAATATTGTCACCTTAGTTACTCTCCAAGTATGTGTTTCCAAACCTCTATTTTTGAGACTAATGCCTTATTTTGATTTCATTTTGCCTACAGAAAACACACCTCTTCCAATGGAGACCAGGAATTACATGCTTGAACACAAGGGAGATTCGTTCCCATTAATGTTGAAGACTATATTCTTCTAAATTTTCACCACAAATCATATTACTAACTTTGATTCCACTCCTGAGCACATTTTTCCTGTATAGCATGATGACTCACCAAAAAACAGTCAGCTGGAAACTCGTACAATTAAAAAACTCTAGATTAGAACGCAGATATGTTTTAACGCAGATATGTGTTTAAACAGAATACAACTGAAAATGACAATATTTCAATCCTTTATGCCATCCCAATTGTTTTGTAGAAAGCTCCAGCTGAGATTCATAGTGTGAGCAGTCTTTTACTGCCAAATATTTACATATACATACAACTACTTTTATATATATATGTATAAAATCATACACACACTTCATGTTCCCACAAGACACTTTTTTGCTGATTTTTCTACTTAATATACAGATTTGAAAAAGCCTCCATCCTCCAAGGAGAAGTATACAACTACCAATTGGCAACCGATGCAAAGGAGGAAGCAGTTAGACAAAGAAAAGTGATTTCTAGATTGGGCATCCACAAGTTCATTATTAATAACATACAGAAACATTTTATACCATGCAAAGTACTGATTAAGAGTTCATAAAGTCTCCTGCAAGTAAAGACTGTCAGTGTATTTTTAAGCTTTTTCTTTTCTGTTAGATCAGAAACATCTGCAACTAATGCATTTTTTTGTGTCTATTTCTCATAATAGCACATTTATCTCCTTTCAGAGTCACACAAATATACTCTCTGAACCTCATAAGTATGCAGGCTCTGACTTAACCTCATTTTGTTGACTCCTATGACCCAGAGATAAAAGCTTGAAATCTATACCAAAAAGATGAGCAACCGCTCTTGACATTCTGAATTTATCAGTCCATGAAGAAATTTATTTATTTTTTTTTTATTTTTGTTGCATGCTCAAAGTGACACAAAGACATTAAAAATTTAAAACAGGAATTAGGTACTAGGAATTCAGTCAGAGAAGAAAAATGAATAAATAAATTGTTTCACTTTGTCTGGATCCTGTGGCATTTTTAGAAGGCAGATCCAGAAAATAAAAGGCATAAACCAGTGAAGAATGGATCATTATTGGAGATGGAAATTGTTTCTTATTGATTTTCACTTTGTTATGAGCAAAAGAGCTCCTAACACAAGGATTATATTTATAAAAAGCAGGATCTGCATTATCAAGAGTCTCTACACACTGTGCAGGAAAAAGTTGTTTCTCATTTTTCACTTTTACATTTTTTACTTGTCCTGGTATGAATTGTTTTAGCAAAAGAAAAAGGAGAAGAAGTTTCATCATCATAAGCATAATCATCATCATCATCACATCAAGCATCTGAATTAAAGGAAAAGGGAAAAAAAACCCCTTAAGATTAGGGATATAAATTCACATATAGTGTGAATAGTATACAGAACAAGTATACTTGTAATATGCAATACTGATACAAGCATTATTTTGCTTCCAGGTAAAACTAGAATCCCACTGTGTTAAGTGTTTCACAAAGAATACAGTAAAAAGTCTTCATGTGCAGCCTTTTTCAGCAAGTAAATTATGTAATAGTTTTTTCTTCTAATGATTATATTTTTGGTAAAATTCTTTGCTGGACTGGACAGAAGAATCTTTTAAATCTTCTGCTGTTTAGTCTGCTAGAAGAGTTTGAGCTGGGATCCTGCTGATAGATTGTAATAACTGCTGTGCCTTCAGGTTTATCAGGATATAGTACAACGACTTTGATCTTTTCCTGTTTAAACCTGAGACATTAAAGAACTGCAGCTACAATAGATAATTACTATTCTCCTTGCATTCTTGAATTTGCAGATAGCTTCACTCTGCCACACCAAGACTCAGTCCCAAGGCCTGATCGTATCCTCATTTACATTTATGTACACTGAGAATAATTCCACAAAGGCCAGTGGAAACTTAGTGAGGTGAAATTGGTGTGAAGTGTTTTGTGAAGTGAGACATAAATTCATGGGTTTTGTGTAATGAATTGCCTCATCTGCAACAAAACATTTGAAGCTGGAACAATTCATAGTGGACAATAATAACGCACTATACATAATCTATTTTTCTATAATGCAGTGGCTTTTTTCAGGACTGTTTGTTGTCTCTTGGATTTTTTTTTTTCTATTTCTAGTCCCTTTCTACTTTATTATTAAATGGTTGCAGTTTTACTGTCTTTCTGAAAAGGAGGACAAACAACAATAGAGTTTAAAAAGGGGGGGGGGGGTGGGGGGAACAACATGTATTTGTTCTTGTCCAGAATTTAAATTTCGGTTTTGAGTACAAGTCATAAAAAAAGATTTTAGACATCAATTTACAAACAGTACATGATACACTACCTGTAACACTTCTCAAAAACTGAACTGAAAATTATATAGGGTCTTCTCCTTAATAAAACAGCTGTATGCTTTCTAACCAGAAGCAACTGAAATACAAGATGACTTCAGTTAAGTTTACCTGAAACTAAAGAAATTTTTAGTTTTAACACAATTTTCCCTAATGATCAAGATTATCAGGAGAAATGAATAGTCTCTGATTCTATATAAAATCTCATGTCTCCCAGTTTTCTATATGGATATCCCTTAAACATGAATGGCCACTATGGTGCATAAAGAGAGAATGAACACAAGTGTTGGAACCTGTGCCACACAAGTATTAATACTTTAAAAATATTTATAAATTAAACTGTAAATTAAGAAGATATTTATTGATATCCTTTTTCTAGGACAAGGGTGGGGACAGCACCATACTCCCCTCAAAAAAAAAAAAAAAAAAAGAGAAAGAATCAACTTCTGGAACACACTGCTTTCCTCTAAATACAGGATGCGCTTTTTATCTAAGTAGATGAGGTTCCCTTTGGCAATCATTTCCCCAAGCTCCACGTCTATGCAATATACTCGCCATCACCTTGTCTGAGATGCATACTACTAATAAAAGGTAGATATACATATTGGACAAAGGGTGATAACATATTGGACTCCCATTCACAATGTTGAGGAAAACAAAAAAGAAAAGCAAACTAACAAACAGAAGTCACAGAGCACCTTAGCTGAACTGAAAGGTTTAAATAGGTGCCTAGAAGTTAAATTCAAGACCATTTAAGATATGCCAAAATGCACGTACTTAAAACAGTGGAAAGGAACCAGAGGCAGGTGTGTTTAGTAGTCTGTCCCTCTGTGTGAGTGATGCCTCTGCTTTCCAAGTGACACAAGATAAAGTTGAAGGAGCTACGGCTGGGGACTGACCCAGCTGTTACAGCCAGGCTGGGGTTCTGTACTGTGCTATACTAATAACTAACTAATAACTAATAACTAATAACTAATAACTAATAACTAATAACTAATAACTAATAACTAATAACTAATAACTAATAACTAATAACTAATAACTAATAACAACTAATAACTAGATAACTAATCTCCAAGAGAGATTAGTTTTTTCCAAAGACATTTAGCATCGGATCATAATCAAAATTTTTACCATGAGTGTTGCCAAAAACATACTAGCTGCATTTCACATATCTAAATTTTTAGCATTTTGGATTTAGGAATGTGCTGTCTTTCTCTTCTCAGATGATCTCTTTATGTGAAATTATACAAATGATCACAACATACAATCAATATTAACTAAATATGAAACTGAAAAAAAATCAGAGTCTTTCACCACTCAGTAAAACAGATTGAGGGTATGATGAAAATGTGTGATAATCTGTCACATAGCAGTGATCAAAAAACTGCAAAAATTACAGAATCAGAGGTTGGCTAAGTTGGAAGGACCTTGGGAGTTTTTCGTGTCATAAACCCCTGCTCCAGCAGGGCCACTTACAGCTGGTTGCCAGGAAAACATCCAAATGGCCTTTGAATTTCTTCAAGGAAGGATACTCCACAATCTTCTTGGGTTCATTTTCATTTGAGAAGGGACACCCAACCGCCCTCTAGTTTTAACTAGCTTAAACATCATAATGAATTAAAAAAAAGACTATGTAAATAATGATTTTTATCCTGAAAGACAAACTGAAGATCCACACAACAGGAAGAAATGTGAGAGTAAGAGGTTTGTTGCACACATTCTACCAACAAGACTAAACAATAAACTAGCTTGTAGGAAGAGAAATATTAATTTCTAGGTCATCCAGCTATTGCCATCTTCCAAATGACACGATAGGGTTCCAAGGGGAAAAGTCCGTTCTCGTTGTATCGAAAGAATTTAACTTTACTATGTGAGTCAGGGTAAGCGTTGCAAAGCAACATAAATACATAACTGATAGTTACATAGGTAAATTTATTAAAGAAGAAATGAAAGGTCAGATCAATTAAATATGTATGAAAATGTATGATGTGGGTAAGCAAGTTGGACCTAAAGAGAATTTAGTTCTCCTTTGGCCTGAGCAAAATGATCTCTTGAAAGTATATTGGTAAAACTTATGCTGAGAAGCAGTACTTATAGAGCCTGAAGAAGAGAAATATTTAACTTGTAATTTTAGCTTGTAATTTTTTTTCAAACAGATACTTCTAACCTTTGAGTATATAGATTGAGATTAGGGGCAGGGTGGGAGAAGGTTTTTGAACGTTCTGTAAACAAACACAGGCATTCAGCAAATTTTGCTAACAAAAAAGGTTTGCTTTTTTTTATAGATTTGAGAAAGCATGGCTAGGCTATGCTTTTGAGAAAGCATGAAGAGTAACAGAGTAAATCAGGAAGCTGCAATACTTTTAAAGAGTGTTAATGAAACCATATCAGATACTCATGTTGAAAGTGTTTGACGAACTGTGACTAGTTCAAGATTTTCAAGGTAGGAAACACACTAGATGAAATAAGACAAGCTGACAAGATATGCCAGATCAACCATGTCAAATTCTGGCAACACATTACTTCATATGCAACAGAAATTGAAAGTGCATGCATGTGTTATTTCTGAATATATTCTGAAATAACATAACTCCTTGATTTCAAAACCAACCAATTTCATCTTGTAAACTGGATCATTCCAGTTCAAAACTTAAGGTATATTCAAAATACTTAGATTAGCAGCAGTATGGATAGATAATGGACAACCATATTACAAGAAGACAAAAAACCCCAACAAAACAGCTCAGGGAAGTAAATAAAACACATTAGCCTGGATAGCTGTAAAATTATGCTGATATAGCTATGTAAACTCATGCATAAAAAAATATGCTACACAACATGACCTTTTCTCTATGACTGTGCTGTTATTTTTCATGCATTTCCATCTTTGTCAGTCTATTACTGTATGTTATCAAGCAAAGTTTCCCTGGCAGTTCAACAAGAACTAAGCTTGTAATAGTTTTTGAGAAATTCTTTGATTATTTATTTTTCCATGACATCCATTTTTTATTTAATCAGAAAAATATTTAGTAGTGCACTTCTAATGATAACAACTGCTCTGCTGTTCCTTAATTTGTTTGTTTATTCTTTTCAAATGTGCCACATGACAAAAAGATTGTAAATTCCATCTAGAATACTGAACTCAGTTTGGTAGTTTTACTTTTATTGAACATTTTCTATGGGGCTGTACATTATGGACTTAATACACAAGGCTGATATATTCCTGAGAAGCTTGCTGTTCCCTGAGTCTTCTCTTAAGGGTGTAGAAAGGCTAACTCTTCTGTATATTTCAAGACACACAGTGAACATGATGCAGCTGATTTTCCCATGACAGAAATGTCTTAGGATGTAGATTCATCTTTATCACTGCACAGAAATATTCATTTCAGATTCACATCTCAGATTCAATCTGTGGATCAGAAAACAAAATTCTGAGTCAAGTAAGGACTCTCAAAAATGTCAAAAAAATGATGTGTATAGGATATGCTCCTATACTTCACAAGAAATTGAATTGATAAAACAAATAAATGAGCAAACTTAGGGAGGGAAGGGGGGCATGTGTGTGTGTGTATTAGAAAAACAGGGCAAACTAAACAAGGCAGTATAGTCTGCTTCATAAAATCAAAGATATGTACATTGTTACAGAGGGTGATTCATCACCTAAGTGCCAATAATCAAGTCAAAACTACACAGCTATGTTTCAGAACATCCACTAATTGTAGTCAGATATAAGACCCCACAGGGAAGCCTGGAATCATAGAAAAAGCATGTGAAAAGAATCAAAACTTACATTACAACAAATTTGGAAAATTGCTTCTGAAGTTAAAAATAGATGACTTGTTCACAGACCTGAGATGATAAATTAACAAGATGATAATAAAACTGAGTCACAGAATCAACTTTCTAAATGCACCTTCTTACACAATAAATGTGAGATAAGCAAAATAAACAACTCTTCTCACTTTAAAACTACAAGGTTTTACAGACATGAGACAGAGTGGGGAGCTTGCAAAAAATAATACAATGAAGATTGTGTCTAGTCTAAAGTCAAAAGTGGCAGAGAATGTTAAACCCAAAAGGAAAAAATGTATTACTCCAGTATAATATGAGGTTCTATTGTAAGTGACTGTTAAATGTAATATTGGACTATGACAAATACAATTTCATTATCTTATTTTCATACAGTAATAAAGAAAGAGTATTTTTACTAGTTCCTGAGGCCAAAGCACAACTGGAAACATTTTATTCAGGCTATATGTAATTTAAATCAAACTCTAAAGAAAATATTAGTGGGCTATGTCTTCCACAAGGATTGATACAAACAGGTAATGGAGGTAATATATAAACTAGAGATTTATAACTACTGTTTTAGAGGCTTTCCTATGATATGAGAATATTTATTGAAAATGTGCTCATCTGCCTCCTGCTGAGGCTTTTCTACTCCAGTTCTTTCTTCTGGTCTTCATGATTTGCATATCCTGACTCTGCTCACTGTACAGCCAATGTACACACACTTATGCCCAGGGTATTATAAGATACCTGTATAGACCATTTTGGAATTATGGCAATTTCCAAAATACGTTTCAATATAATGGATTTTAAGATTGTAGCGATGTACCAATATAGGTGGTATTACTAATAGCATTGTAAGTAAATTATCAACATCTGAAAGGTAGAATATAATTTATATTTTATATGATTTTATATATAAAGTAAATTTATTTATTTAAATTATTTTTAGTATATCTGCTATTATACTACCACCTAATGGTAAAAGATAATTAATATAGCACACAGTTACATAAGGATGTCCTGACAAGCTCTGCAATTCAAGCATTTGAAAGTAGGAACATCCTTTTCTCTGTCTTTTACAGGTGTCTTATTTCTCCTGCTGTTAAGACATTTTGTACTCCTTTGTCCATACTTCTATCTTTTTCTGCAATTTTCACTACTTCAGGTACATTCATGGATTATTAAGTAGTCAAGCATATATCACTGCAGATAAGGTCATATAAGTCCTGTGTTCAGCAGTATAGACATTTCCTGTCCTCATACAGTTACGCTAGCAGTTGCTTTCAACAATAAAATTCCTTTTCTACCTAATTTACTTTCTTCCATTTTATTTTTAAGATACATTCACTTAAATCTGTAGTAAAGGATCTAGAGGGTGGGGTCTTGCTGGACAAGCTGAGCCACAGCAGCAGTACAGGCTTGTGTTAAAGAATGCCAACCACACATCCATCTCCACACTAAAATCAACACACATCAAAAGCAAGTTGACAGAAGTGATCCTCTACTGATTCAGCATGTTATAGGGAGGGTGTATATGTCTAATTTTCAGTTCCTCAGTACAAAACAATCTCTTTTTTTTTTTTTTTTTTCTTTTTTCTTTTTTCCTTCTTTTTTTTTCCTAGAAGAGGCATCAAGACAATTAGGGGACTGAAGCATTTGGTGTCAAAGAAAGGACTTAGACTTTGGTTTATCCAGTCTCAAAAAGTGGAGATCAGAAACTGATTTCATTGCTGCCTTACACTATTGTGGAAGCCTAGAATATAAGATGGCAAGATTTTGCTGGCCTTCTGACTTTTGTTGTTCCTTTTGAGGACAAGAGTCTATCAATATGGAGAAAGAGAGTCAGATTCCACTGGAAGATGTACTTAAAAAAAAAAAAGGAAAAAAAAAAGTAAAAGATAAGAAGTAAGGGATGGAATTTGCAGTACAGGAAATTTCAACTGGATATCAGAAAAAAAAAAAGTCACAGTGAGAGGAGCCAAATGATTGGAGTATTATGTGATTATGTCCAGGATTATGTTGTGAAATATCCATCATTGGATATGCTTGAAGCTTGACTGGACAACACCAAGAAAAATGGAAAAATACATGTTGTCATGATCTGTCTGAACTTCTTGCTACATTTTCTCTCAATTTATACCTAGCATAACAACTGAAATATACACAAAATCTTTGCCCAGCATTTTTTGTTAGCATGACTCAGCACCACTTCCCTCAGAATGAATATTCCTATTTTTTTTTTTCCCGTCCATGTGCATCACATATTAGGCTGCATATAAGGATGTTGTTGTTTCACCCCAGCTGGCACCTACGTACCATAGAGATAGCCACTTTTTCACACCTAGTTTCCCCTTTTCCCTCTAGTGGGGTAGGAAGGAGAAGCACAAAAAAGTGGAAATTTCTGGGTTGAGATAAGAACAGCTTAACAATTAAAATAAGAAGAATAAGAAAAGGATTAATGAAAAGTAGAGAGAAAGAGGAATAAAACCCAAGAAAAGCAAGTGATGGACAATACAGTTACTCCTCATCCACTGCCCATCACTGAGCAGCAGTCTCCTGGACAACTTCACCAATTTATATCCTGAGCATGTTCTATGCCATGGAGTATCCCTTTGAGCAGGCTGGGTAAGCTGTCCTGGCACTGCTCCCCCACAGTGTCTTGTGCCCCTGCTCACTGGCAGAGCAGGGGAAAGTGGAAAGTCCTTGATTTAGAATAAGCACTGCTCAGCACAACTAAACCATTTGTTTGTTTTCGAAACAGAGTACTGTACCAGGTACAAAGAAGAAAAAAGCTGAGACCAGGACAAAGGAAGACATTTTTGATGATGAGTATGGTGAAGCACTGGGAAAGGTTGGACAGAGAGGTAAGAGATTCTGGGAACATTCAGGTTGGTTGGGGCTCTGAGCAATCTGATCTAGTTTAAGATGTCTCTGGTCGTTGAAGGTAGGTTGGTCTTGATGACCTTTAATTGTTCCTCCCAACTCACGATCTTATGACAACAACTTGGAAGAAAACAAAATAAAATCACTACAGAGAGAGCAATTTTTATTTTGCTTAAAAAAATAAACAAAAATAAACCCCTAAAACCTACACAAGGATGAGAAGATTTGTTTACTGAAACCTGTTCCTTGATAACACAAACTGCAGCAAAATTTAACCTCAGCTAAACAGAACAGAGCTTAATTAATTCTGTTGCAAATTAGACTTCTATAAAAAAAAATTATTCTGTTCACGATTGTACACACACTTTTGAAGACTGATGATAAAAGCAAAAATATGACACATAACCAATATCTAATCTCATTTTAAATTCCAATTTTTATTTACAGTTATTAATCTGTATTAAAATGAAAATTCAGAATAAGAGCTTCCATGATTTGTGTGTTGAAGCTCAAATATGTGATTAATTTGTCAATTCAAGCAAGCACTATTGCAATTACAAAACATGGATCTCTTTTTATCCATTTTAGTACAGGGGAAACACACCACAGATAGCAACAACTTTCAAAAGCTAAGCACTAAACTGAATACACTTCTCTCTTTTCTCCAACTCTCTGTCTCAGTATTTGAAAAAAGCAATTGACCACTGAAGTTTAAAATCGAGTGAAAAATAAAAATTCCAGATTATATGAATAATATATAAATCTATAAAACACACTTCTCTAACATCTGCATAGTATTATAGCAGAGCTACAAGTTCCGTTTAAACATAAAAATTAGATTTAAAAAAAACTATAAAATATAGGAAAGTGCTAGTCAGATGATGCAGAATATCAGTATTGCACAGTATCATCATTTTAAAGAAAGGAAGTATTTAGATGAATAATTATGGTCAACATAAAATGAGCTGACAACTTAAAAAATAATTAATCTGCATTTTGCTTGAATTTCACCTATGTCACATGCAGTTCTAAACATAGCTGGAATTAAAATCTCTGATCTTAAATGTTTTCTGTTCTATAACCTCTGCTTTTAATCTGAAACACACATCATGTACTTGGTTGTCCTTCCTGTGCACCACTGCCTTCAAAATTCTAAGGGAGTACTCTATCTTACTCTGTTGATGTCCGTAGAAGATACTTTGCTAAGACAACCTTCAGATTTAATGTTTCCGCTGTATCTCTTGGCTGAAAAACTCAGTGTGCACGTGGCTATGAGCATTCTCTTTGCTGCAGTGCAATAATGCCCTTGTTTGATGAATTAAGCATCCTGTCATTTTTAAAGCACAGTTTGATGTTTTATCCTATGAGTACAGTATGTAGAACTAAGATCAACTGTTATTAGTAAAAGCTTGAGGCTTATGATCACTTCTGTTGAATTTACCTTTCATTCCACATAAAGTAAATGAGTTGGAATTAACAGGTCTGCCCTTGCAAAAGTGAACAGGAAGGCTGACAAAGTAATTCCCTGATAATCACAGCAAATTAGTCTTGAAGTCCACTGACATGGAAACATTCTTACTGGCATCAAGCCTGAGGAGTAGGCATAATCCCTTATCGTAAAATTGTAATGTTAGTTTGGAAATTTTAACTAAGGAGAAGGTCCCTTTTTCTTTTACTTTGTTCTTTCTATTTTTATCCTGGTTTAGAAACACTCTTTGCTAAAAATTATGTGTACATGTACATACTATATATTCACATTAGTCAAATTTTGAATACATATCCACAAATAGAAAGTCTACCTACGTCTTTATTTGGAACTGTGTGTGAAAAAGAACAAATCCATACCTACCATTTGTGAATCTAGAACAATTTTATTTTTAAAGCCAACATCTCACAATTACATGAAATCAAAACATTGCCCTCTAGACATGATGATTTCTTATGAAAGAAGCCTAAAAGCTCTTGTTGGGGAAACAAGCCAAAAGCATCAACCCCTGTTAGTAGAAATGATAATTTCAGAGTTTTACACATGGATCTTGAGGCTGTCAATCTCACACTAGGTACTAATGCTGATGAGTTAACTGCGGAAGAGGCAGCAATCAGATCATTAAAGACAGGCCTACCAAGTTATTCTTTTAACTGTGTGCATGTTCCAACGTGTTTTGTAGGTGTGCTAATATTTCTGGTTTGAGTCTCTCTATTTGTCTGCATATGTGTGGGACTTTAGACATAAGACAACAGCAAAAAAACCCATGACCATGGTGAGTCACACAATATTACAGAAGCATGACATTCCTTTCTACATCATGTAAATTCAGTATTTTGAGTACTCAGTATTGGTGCTGTTAACTGCAGTAAAACAAACTTCATTATAACATTTTGGGTGGTGTTGTGTTTTTTTTTTTTTGTTTTTTTTTTGTTTTTTTTTTTTTTGTTTTTTTTTTTGTTTTTTTTTTTTTTTTTATGATTGGTTGGGTTGGTTTGTGAGGGTGGGCTTGTTTTCTGGAGGGACGTGTGAAGCAACAGGCACAGGTAACCAGGGTGACCATCAAACCACAGCTGAAATGCAAAGGGTGCATTTAATTTCAGCACCTTGCTAACTCTGTCGGGCTTCAGAGAAGCACGGGGACCCGGGCTCCTCAGGCTCAGTTTATCCTGTCACCCAGCAGGGGTGGAGGCAGGGCTGCTGCCTGACCCAATATAACAAAAATCTTCTTGCAAGCAGTGTTTATCACAGGGCTGTGCTCTTATGGTCTCCCTCTCCCCCAGCAGGAGGCTCAAGCATGCCTGTGAGACTGTGTTATCTCTACACAGGAATTCTAATTCTCAAAAGAGGCAGAGGATGAATGACTTCAGCATGACTTAGATATGACTTAGACATGACTTAGGAATGACTTGCCCACATTCCCTGCATTCCCAACTGCAACGTGGGAATTTCACTTGGGGTGAAATTATTCTGTCCCCCTCCAAAACTTCTTGTTTAAACTCTTTCCTCCTAACAATGTGTGTTGTATTTTTCTTTTCCAAAGAAAAATACCAGAAGTGATATTTTTACAGCTACTTCTAACTGTCACATTGGCAGGGGTCATTTGGAAACCAAAGGAAGAATTTTTTAATTCCTAGACATCCAAAGTACCTCCAAATTGATGGACATATAGATAAAAGTTTACACACCTGCTACATAAGTGACCTCATACAGAGGTATACAGAAAAGTAAAAGCCTCAATATATTCATGATTGAACAGAACCAAAAGACTGAGGCCTGAAAATGCAAGGCATTATGCAACAAGAAATATATTTTGCCTTGAAAAATTTACAGTTAAGACAGAACAGTCACCATAAGTAGGCAAAACACAGACTAGAATTAATGCCATCCAGGGTTAAATACTAAGACAGTATGCACTAAATTCTCACCATAAAAATCCCCACCCTGAATGCTCTCTTTTGTCCAAACTCAACTGCATATCTTCTCTCTGTCTTTTTCTCCTCTTACTTCAGTACATCCATATCTCCCTTGTACTGGGGAGCACAGGCTGGGACACAGCACTCTAGACACACCTTACCAGACCTGATCAGAGCAAAGGATCACCTTTCTCAACCCACTGG
The DNA here is from genome assembly GCF_021018805.1 of Prinia subflava. Lineage (NCBI taxonomy): Eukaryota > Metazoa > Chordata > Aves > Passeriformes > Cisticolidae > Prinia > Prinia subflava. Next base: position 19,996,843 of record NC_086253.1, on the reverse strand, counting down.
CAATATTCTGCCTAATGCAGCTATGAAGGGTTTTGGCTTCTCTGCCAAGAGGGCATGTTGCTGATTCATGTCCAGCTTGTCTGCCAGGACTCCCAAATACTTCTCTGCAGAGTTACTTTCCAGCTGGTCAGCACTCAGCCTATTTTGGTGCCTGGGGCTAATCTTGCCCAGTTGCAGGACTTGGTATTAAACATCTTTGGGCTTCATGAGGTTCCTGCTGGCTCATTTCTACAGTCTGTTTGTATGTAGCCTCTGAATGGCTACACAACTACCTGGCATACCTGGTTTATCTCATATATATGAAGTTTTAGAACAAAGCTATGAATTTATTGGAAAATGTTCTTCACTGAGCTAAAGTACATGAAAATTAGCTGGAGTTTCTTATCTTGTCAGTTACATATGGCAAAATTCAACACTATCTTAGGGCTTCCACCCACCTCAAAACTACAAAAATCCAACATGTCCCCGATTAATGTGGAACATAATCATGTCTTGAGTTACCATGAGTATTTGTTGCTATTGAAAATGGTCATAATTGATGATGATACTATATTGACTTCAGACTTCTATTATGCTATCCATAAATAGTAAAATTCAATGAATTATCTCAGAATTAAAAATTTCCTGTTCTCTAATTCTCTCTAAAAAATTCTCTAATTTCCTGAAGAATATGAACAAGTTTGTAGAAGAAATTCACATCTTGGAGACCAAGATCTATTTTGAAATAATAATAATAAAAAAATACCCCAGCCAAACTATATACACATGTATGCTTTCCTAAACAAGTTTCATGTGTCATCATCACAAAAATGTAGAATATCAGGAGCTTCCAAGGATAACCAGATAAGAGATCTTGCTGTGTCTTTTACAGCTCTAAATTCTGAAAAATTCTTAGTTACTTGTCTATGTAGATATATACTCAATGTAGTTTTTGCAATTGCCCAAGACCTAATTCACTTTGTTTAATCTGCAATTATGTGATTTAAAGCAACAATTGGAATCCTCATCTTCCTTCTCCAAATAAGTCCTCCAATCATCAACAAATGGATAACAGAGCTTGACACAGAGAGAAGAAACTGGAACTCTCCAAAAGGAATTCACATCTCTGATGATTTGACTACTGAAAAAAAAAAAAAAAGAGAGAAGAATATGTCTTCCTCTCTACCCATATATTGAAAGATTGGGTTAAAGTGCCTAATTCAAGGTGGTGAGCAAGTCTGTAACACCACCCCAGTTATTTCCTGCTGACAAACTCAGGGCAGTTTCACTCAGAATGCTGCCTTCTGTGAGTTTCCTTCCTTAGCAGACAACTGCATGGAGAGAAGCATGAATAGCTCAAACACGATAAAAGGTGTGCTCCACAGACATCAGGCTCTGAAACAAGCTGGTGGATGGTATGATACACTTTTGTAGATCTATTGCTGAATGCTCAGCCATATTGACACACAAATATCTCTGAAAATTATAGCTCGATAAAGCCAAATCAAGACAAGGTCATCCATAAAGTGTCTTCAATGTCAAACTGATAAGAGCAAAAATAAAAACACTGAACACTCAACATTTTTGATCAGCTGGATTACATCACTGAAACTGCTTTGAAAACCAAAGGCCAGCATGTCAATAGAGTGTCAAAAACTTCCTGCAGAAATACAAGATTTAGGAAAACAGTGGTAAAACAATAAGAAAGATAAAAGGTTTCATCAGAAGTGTAAAATGCATGAAATACAACAATGGCTAAATAGAACCAAAAAGGTAAAACACAGATTTCACTACAAACACAAGAAAAAAAACCAGAAGAGTCTAAAAAAGGTGACTAATATGGAGAGTTTTCGAATCAAGGGTTGAGAATGGCTGGTCTTGGGGGATTGGGAACAAGTAATGTAGTCTTTAGAACAGCAAACTGCACTCTGTAGGTAATGGGTTATTTATGTTCTCATCTGTAATGTATCTTCTGCCTAATAATTACCTCCTGTAAAGCATAGAGGAAATGAGATTGCAGGTAATTTCTGAATGGCATTACTACCGAGATACATGTTTATATACATAGAGATCACAAAGTTCTTATGTTTTAAAAACAGACTGTGATGTCAAGGTTAGTAACGGGTACTCTGCATCTAGAACAAATCCATGGTCTGTAAATGATAATACAAATAAAATAGCCCCATTTCATTATCCCATTCCAACACAGCTGCAATCAACACACAGACCCTCAAGATATATGTGGCACATATTTGAAATGAAAATCTCTCTTCTAAATGTTGTACAGGTATATTTGTATCATGTTTTTATCATCTACTAACCCTTGTCACAACCACAAGAGAAAATAAACTACATCAAGCCTCTTGCTTTCCATAGCTTCCACTTTCAAAAGAGAGGAGAAAAAAATCCTACACAAACCCCCAGCTCTCAACACAAAAGAGTGCATTTGCTCTGCCTTATTAAGTATTCGTTCATTCATTCATTTATTCATTCATTTATCAGAAGCATTTTAAACTAGGGGTAAAGTATGAGAACTTTTAAAATTATATTCTTTTCTTAAGCAAATTCTGTACTGTGTGGTTTTGTTCAGTTATGGAATTGCAAAACTATGTGCAAGCTGAGATTGCGCATATCATAAAGGTATTAAGTCTCAAATTATATAAATGTATGTGCCATGTAACATTTGCGAATCTTCTCTCAGTAGGTGTTTTGACTTTTTTTTTCAGTACTTACATGCAACTAATAGTACACAAGCAAACTAGTACAAAGACAAAACCTAAATTGTGTTTTCGGGCTGTTACTTGCTTTTTAAAACACAGTTGGTGAGAGGTCAATGGTGACTTTAGTTAGCATAATTCTCTTAGTATCTTTCTACAGATTCTCTAATAGAAGGGATTTTTTGTGCAACCTACAGCACACTGAGGGATGTGGTTTTCTATCCACCTGTCAAGACTTTGTGACCATAGCACTTAGTACTGACTGTGTTTTGACATGCTAAGCATGATCATCCTTCTTAAAAATGAGAAGAATTTTTGAGAAGTATCCTGGTTTCAGCACAATTCCATGCAGTAGAAAAGTGAGTCACAGCACTGTTGTCTGGCACATTTTCTATCAGGATTCAAAGACCTACTTTCTGATAGCATCATTGATCATTCTCAAAGAATACCTCTTGAGCAAACCAGAAACACAGTTTTGTGTATAGTATATATCATCACTACTGCTGAAGGATAAACACTGGCAGATTCATTAGTCAAAATTTTCATGTTCTTTTTTGACATGTCTGAGTAGAACAGAGTTACCCTGTGCAACAGATAAGGCTATGCTTCCAGAACCCATATATTTTGGTGAAATCCATTGCATATGAATCCTCTTAGAGGCACTGTTGCTCAATATTTTTTATGATACGTCTTTCCTGCCTAATAAAATTGCTTCAGTATATTCGAACACATCGGCCTACAGGTACCTTGGACTATCCTCTAAATGACAGTGTTAATACTTAGGAACTCTCTGGAAAGAAATTTTAATCCCAGCTGTGATTTTAGAGGTTTGTTTTTTGCTTTCTTTCTTTTGTTCTTTTTGTTGTGTAGGAAGGAATTACACCCTTGCATCATTACAGACAGTAAACCCGTACCAAAATTTTATTCAAAGAGATATCTGCATTACATTTCAGAAGGGAAAGAAGTCTTTAGAGGGCAAGTATTTAGTACTCTCTAAAGATATCGGGTGTATAAGCAGCACCCCAGACTTCCTCAAAAACTATCTCAAAAACAGAACCTCCGAAACCAGTAGCAATTCCCAAAAATTTTTATGTGATCTTTTTTTGTAGGCAAGACTCATCTAGTGAAACTTGGACATTTGTAAGCTGCATTTCTGGAAACAGTTTAACAAAAATCTAACTTTATTTTGAACCTAAAATTTTATTTTCTGTAACAATGGATAGTTTGAATTAAAAAACTGTATTTTTGTTGATTGGGCTCTGGAAAAGAACCAAAAAAAAAAATAGTACTTAGTCATTCTTATTTCCATAGCTTCTAAGTTCCATTCTAAAGCATTATGGCAAGGGGAATAAAGATTCACAGGTCTTTCATTGAAAAACATTGCCTCTCCTGATAACAGGCCAGTTCTTTAAATCTCACTTTGTAGCACACACAAAACATTAGTACTTTAATGTTAAGTCTCCTCTAGTTGAGAAGGAAAAGGGAAAGCATTCTGGAAAATTGCTGGTTTTGTCACATAGGGAGTACCCAAACTTGTTTACACTCTAAGGAATCAAGTGTTGCAAATGTCTTGATTTTTATAAAGTGCAGCATAGACTTCCCATATAAAAGGAATCTAAGAGGAGAAAGACACAGAGAAAGAAATTACCCTTGGTACATCCCTGTCCACCATTTTCCTATATGCATGAAAAAAGATGGCATACCATATACCACAATTGCTTATATCCTTGCTTATAATGCTAAAGTGCATTGGAAAGTCCTATTTGCACTGGTATTTTCAGTACTATAATCTTCACTACCCTGAAAGTGTTTTTGCGTGTCTAGATCTCAGTACAGGAAAGTACATCATGGAAACATGAGACATTAACTACTTTACACACCAAAGTCTAAGTAGCTGAAATTCACATAGTTATAGTTCAACACTTAAACTAGTGGAAAAACACAATATTCTTTCATCTGTGTTTTGCTGGGAGGGAATCCTACTACTGACAGAGCCTAATCCTTGTCAAGAGATAAAACCTGTAACTTTTTTAACAGAAGCATTTACTTCTTGTACAAAGGCTAAAGGAGTCTAAGACTGAAGTCTCAGTAATATCCTTTGAATTTCTTATCAGCTAATTCAGTAGCTGACTGACTGTTGTTGTCTGCTATTTGTTCAAGAATTCATTCTTATTCATCTATGTTATGCATTGCATGGGAGGCTGAGACGTTTAATGTAGGACTGTGAATACAGTGACAAATTCTCCAAAGGTTTACACAACACAGTAATTTCCTAGTTTCAGTCCAAATTGCTTGAAATCTTCCCAAGTACATATCTTCCTTTTCCTCTTTGCCTTTATTATTCCAGCAGTATGTTTGTTTTCAGAATATGGACTAAAGTTGCAGTTATTTAAATCCACAGACATTTTTATTTGTGTTTCTTTCTGATAACTGTTTTTTTTACATATAGAAAGATAAGTTTAAACCACGTGGTGATCCCAGGACTGGTGGCTGCAAGGGATACTTAAGTATAAACAACACCAGTAGAATACAAAAAATTGTGGAGTTCACATAAACAAAAAACCATGCACCAAACTATTCTAGTTGAAATATTATCAATGGCTAGTATGAACTTATCATTCTTACATTATTAAATAAATTTTAAAAATATAATATTATAAAAAGAGTCTGTACTGCATCAAAATAGACTTAAAGCATGGTACTCAGTAGAAATGACTAGGTGTAAGCAAGCAAATTTGCAGGTTGTCAGGTTTTATTAGCTCAGTTCTCATGCTATAATAAAGCAGCAAGACTGTCTTAGACTGAACTTGATCTTGAAAGCATCATGACCGCATTTGTACAATGCTGAATCCAACCTTAACCTGGCAACATGAGGGCACGTTGATGTCATGTGTAGCATAGATCTCTACAAACTAGTTTAACTACCCACTATCAATAAAAAAGTCTACTGTTTTAGGAATAATAAAAAAGCTGTAGGTTGACCTTTCATAACTTCAACTGATTTTTTTGGTAAATTACATTCTTACATGTCATATTTATTGAAAAGTACAGAAGAAAATAAGTTCAAGTGGGAAATTACAGCAGCTCTTTGTTTACTATAGGGATCTTTCCCAAGATGAGCACTGCAGATTTTCTTTTCTGAGGGAAAAACTGTTTACCAATAAAAGAAAATAGATGTTATCTTTTTAGACAATATTTAATTAAGGACTTGAATATGTCTGTCTGCATTCTTTTGTGCTTCTGCATTCTTTCATGTTTCTGTGTAGCTACAAAAAGAAAGAAAAAAAGGTTTCCTAGGCTTCTTATTTGTGTGCTATTCTAATACTCCTCATACAAACAATTTGTTCTAAGAGACATACTATTTGTAGCTTGACTACCACATTACAGTTATGTGAAGAAAATTGCAACACACAAACCTCCTTAACCTCTATTAGTCTTCAGCTGTATGGAATGCATTTTAACCTGTCAGATCTTGTGTTCCACTGCTCTAAGATCAAGCCATATGTAATATTCATCAGCTTAAATAATGTCAGAGACAAACACTATTCACAGCAACTTCCTCAAAGACTGAAACAAGTAACTGGTGTTGAGTATTATAATACCATTTGTTATTTACCTCAGCAATAGAGTTCATTATTGAACAAATTACCTTCTAAGTTACTGATGCTGTTCCATAAATAATTGGAAGCAGCAGAAGTGTTCCTAAGAATTTTTCTGTTGTGCTTTTAGATACATAACTGCTTGGAATGGGTAAAAAATATTTGTTTCAGAAAAAAAATTCTTCCATATATGTTTGTTTCTATCATATTTACTGAAAGCTATATATCAGGTCAGTCTTGTAAGTGAAAATGAGGAGACATAACTTTCTTTAGCAATTCAAAAGTCTCTAATGACAACTCACATATTTTATGAAGGTAGTGGTTCTGCTAACGCCATTGTTTTGAACAAACAGCATAAAGACACTGTAGGTACATGCTGTAGGATTTTCAGGCAGTTAAATTAAAAATGGTAACACATCGAAATAAGGTGAGTTGTTTTCCTTCATAAAGACAAAAACAAACAAACAAACAAAACCAAAGAATCAAACCCAAAACAAAAATAGCCTTAAACAAATAAACAATGTTACCTCATCTTGAACCACAAAAAGAAAACTAATGGTATCTTGCCTTTGTAGATGGCATGAGCTGATACAACAGCGTAAAGCAGGGATTTCTGCACTGGCACAATAGCTGTGTTTCCTTTGATCAGGTAAGAAATTCTGTCTCCTAATAAGTTCATAAATACTCTGCTGATCTAGAAGATTTATGCACAAGGTCAATGCAAATTCATCTTGAACTACTCTCCCAGCTACCAACTGATGTTATATACCTCAGTTAGCTGGAGTTAGGATGAGGATGTAGGAATGGAGCCAATAAGCCATGGTAAGTGGCATAAGCTTGAAAGACAAGAAGCAAAAAATTCTAAGGAGCTACAACATTTTTTAAGTCACTGTAAGAAGAAAATCTTGTGTGATTGCCTGTACAAAGTCTCATGTCAAAGTCAAATACACTCATAATTAATCCTACAAAAGCTGATAAAAAACTGCTTTCTAAACCAGTCATAATTTTTTTGTAACTGTTGTCTGCCTAGAAAATGCTTTTTTAACCTCTTGTACACTTCTATTGCAAAACATCTAAGAAATTGAATTTTCACAATTAACTAAATTAAAACATAGTAGCTATCTGATTACATTGATCCTACTTTTCTTACTTAATTCTTATTAAATATTTACTATCTGCTTCTGGAATTTTACACTGCAATGACTTCCATTTTCCTGAACCTCCTACTGTTTTGTACTGTACATGAGGTTGGAAGGACACAGGAAAGGCTAATATTTCTCTTGCTCCCTCTAAAAATTTTCTGAACAATTTCAGAGACACAACTCTCTGTAAACAGGATATAGGCTCTATGTATCATATAGGTTAAGTATGTCACCTCATTCTTCTTATAAAATGCAGGAATACACAGAGGATTGAAGGTTATCCACAACTGGAAATCAGTTTGTGTGAAATACAAAATGGGTTCTCATCACTGTGAAAGACTGATTTTATTACAAATAATTGTTAATAACTTCTAGTTATATTTGTAATACCATATGCTCTAGAATTTTTTCATCTTACGTCAGTCATACGAGTGATGGAGGAAGGTGCTTAAATGGACTATAACCACACTGTAGAAGTCAAGTGAAGATCAAGTAGACTTCTTCCAACAGTTATTCTGGTAAAATGTGACCCAAAACAAACTAAATCTATATACAGTTCTTCAGCTTTGAATTTCCTAGCCATTTAGGAAATAAAGCATGAATATTCCTTTGCATTAATGTTGTTAGCATATGCAACTTTCAAGATAGACTTCTATTTTATTTTTTACTGAAATCTGTTGAAGGGGCTGCATACAGAGTATTTTTGTCATGAAAACAAACAATACTAGTTGGCTATATTCAGTCTGGTTTTGCAGTTCCACTGGCATTAAATATTTACCTTGCTTTTCTGAAAATTCAACATTTTAATGAACACCTTCATGTTTTCCCTGCCAACGCCCACTGTCTTACATCACAAAGTTTGAAAGTAGTAGCAAAGGTTAGTGTTTTCCCCATCACATTATACTCATATAATTATATTCATATCAGATAAGCTGATGCAGAAACAGTAGTTTAATATAATTAGGTCTCAAATGACTTAAAAACACACTCAAAATTCCCAAAGAAAAATAAAATAACACAATGATAGATTAAAAAATATTTCTTCACAATTTAAAAATGCATACCCGGATTCTTACTTCAAAGAAATTTCAGATTTGATCATTTCAACATAGTCATTATGAAGAAGTAACCAGGTCTAAGCATCCCTTTTACTCTCTGGAGTAGACACCCTGTGGTAGATTCAGTTTCAAAGAGGCTTCTGCATTCCAGAGGTAGGTGAGAGGGGAGCAGATGTGCAGCATACTGCCTGAGCAAATGCCACCTCTCACATTATGTACAACTTGGCTAGTCACAAAATGTTAGTTCAGACTACACCTAGATTTTTTAAATTGTTTTCCTGGACCAGAGAGTTAGAGGTGATTTGCACAGATGGAGACCAAGAAATAGAACACAGCTCAAGATATGACCTTAAACAAAGCTGGTTGAAGCTTTCAAAACCCAAGGAAAAATAACCAAAACAAGCAGAACAAGAATTTCAGAACAAATATCAGTGAGAAACAAAAGAACTCATCATTACATGAAAATATTTTGTGTGGGAAGAGACAAAAGGTAGCCTATAAGGCAGAGGGTTCCTCTTTAATTTTTGTTTTCTTTCACTGGGGCAGTAAAACATGTACAAACAAATACACATTCCAGATGGCTAAAACAAGCATACTTGTTCCTAATAGATTCAAGATATTGTTTAGTACGAACTTCACTCTCCTGGAAGCAGAATTATCCCTGCCATACTGCTAAACTCAGTGAAAACAGAACATGCCTGCTATGCAAGAATCACTGCACAATCAGAATGGCCCAAGAGATGCACTCTAGGTAAGTGTCCCTGTCCACATTAAGCCACCTCTCTTGATAAATTATGCTTGTGTAGACATTAGAAGGACCATAACTAAAGCACAATTACATGGAAATTGAGCAATAATCTAGCATAAGTAATTCTTAAACAGACAACATACACATCATAGTTTTGTCAAATCTTGCCATCTGTTGCATGTGTTGTAAGTAGAAAAATAATAATAAAAAAGAGCTGACTTTTCCCTCACAATGATCAAGCTCTTCAGAATTCTTTTATCTCCTTCCAGATTGTAACACATAGAAGTTCATTGATTTGAGGCCGTTTTGCAAGTTTCTGACAGCCAAGAAAAATGAAAAAAAGAGAAAATATTATCATCTGAAAGGATGCCAAGTATTTGAAAACAATTAAAAAAACAGAACGCCTCTTTTCTTCTATTTTTTTCCGAATCTGTTTTAAACCACACTATATTAGGAAAAATACAATGTAAAATTGTTAGTAACATTTGTTTTATTTGGTGGCAGAAAAAAATCTCTTTAGTAAGCAGTCAAATACAAGAAGAGAAGATAGCAGGGCTCCCATATTCAAGAAGAAAAAGAAATGAACAGCAATGTCTTTACGTCTTTTTTTTTTTAAATCACTGTCAATAAGGAGTCACTTTAGGCTAACCTAAAATTAAACACCAAATCTATTTGCAGCTTTTAAAAAATGAAATTAAGAAAGCATGTTGCCATGGTTTTCCTGTACCTTGGAATTACTTCAAAATCCTTCACTAAACACATAAATATTTCTATAATATTTGTTCATATATGCATATGTATGTATGTGTACATACACAAACATATTAAAACATATTAAAAGTCATTAATATGAATGCAGATGGCTTAATGTTACAGATGTAGGAAGAAATTTTACCTTTACCCTTTCCTTCCAGCAGATGCTTGGGAAAACCAAACCAGATAAGGGAAAATCACAAAATAAAATATTACTTTTATGTGGAAGCAATGGGCTAGGGTTTTAAGCTGAAGATTCAGGAATAAGATGTTGCCATATATCTATCTTTTTCTACACCATCTCATTACTTAATAAATAATTAAAGAGGAAATAAAATTAGAAAGAATTACAAACTGACATAGAGCATTGTTGTACTAATGAGTATTTGGATGGCTCCCTTACCATTCCCAGTTTTGGGTTTGTCACACTGGACTAGGTGAGTCAGTATAGTAGTTTTTAAGTCTCATAGTCTGGCAGCACTCATAGGCAAACATATCTATTTACAGAAACAGATTATATGCATGGTGTCGGGTTTTTGGTGTCTACTTCTCCAGTAACTGATCAGTGAAGAGCTGTAAATAAAGCCATCTGCTGTTGTCAATACCTTTTCTGAACCAGGTAATCTTTGTCTGCATTAATTGTTGCTCATTTCCAACCAAAGTAATTTTTCAAGGGATTCAAGGTGTTTAGGATGGGAAACTCAACAAGTTTTGGTTTCCAATTTCCTTTACAAAGGAAAAACCTTTTTTGGGCAAGGTAATCCACCATAAAATTTTCATTTACAACTAATTAACAAGCTTTTAAGTGTACAGTGTTGAAGTTTTATAGGCCTTGGTTTCACAAGGAGCTTAAAGGCAGACTCAGTCTTTGCAGCCTCGTGTGAAAAGAGCCACCTTGTAGCCTGAAACAACTGGTGGCTGTAGTTAATTTTAACAGATTTATGACATATTGTAATGCAGCTGCATGCCTATTAAGTCAGAGTGGCATTTTCAATTATGCTAACTCATTTTTATTGATCAACTTTGGCTTCTGAAAGAAAATGTTTTCTTCTAGGAGTAAACAAGATCTTTATACAAGAGAACACATTTAATGTCAGCTTTAAGGAAAAGTTGGTATTTTTAACACCATCTCTTAGTAATAACACAAGCAATGTTTCCCAGCAAACTTTTCCTAACCAGACTTGAGGATTGTGTACCCGAGGCATCTTGAAGGTTAGGCTAGCTTCTGTTTTTCCAAGATGTTTGAAATCTACACATTGCACTTGCCTGTCTACACAGATATTAAAGTGTGCTATCATATTTGGCATACAGAAAGCAGTTAACACTCAAACATTTTGAAAGTCATATCTGCTGTAGCCTTAGCCAACAGGTAAGTAGGCACAATCTACACAGCATGATACATTTGTACACATGGGCCTGAGAGCACAAATGGTTACATTCAATACACTGTTGTTTATACACACACATTTTTTAATAAAAAGATATCCAAATAAAGGCTTTCTCAGACAGAAAAGTATCTAGTTAAACTGCTGCTCTGAGACAGTGGGCAAAACCACAAATACATCCACCCTATTTCAGTGACCAATGCCGTTATAACAATTTCTAAATCAACATTACCCCACTTATCACCTTCTAATAGCTTCATGTTATCTTTCTACGAGGTTAGCAATGACTTCAAGTGAAAAAAGAACTATGGTTCTCAGCAAAGGAAAAATGCAGTACTTTCTTTTCAAAGAAAACAGAATCTTCTGTAATAACTCCATAAGGATTAATGTGTGAGTGCAATAAGTATTTTACTTCATAGCATTTTTGTTGTGCCAGCAAAGCTGCCCTTAAAACATATTTTACTAAGAAATACCTTCAAGGCATTGAGTTCCTTGTGGTATAATTCATACACTTCAAAAGAATTACGTACAGGATGGATGTGGTCCACAGTATCTGCTACTGGCATTGTTTACTTCCAGGAGGAATTGAATTCCCTGAACTCTGAAGAGCAACATAACAGTAATGTAACATATGTGCAATCAGGTCACTTGGCCTCTACCTGTTCTTTAAAAGATAATTCATCAGGAAATTTTTTTAAAGCCCTTAAAGTTACTAGGTGCATAAATTAGTCATATTTTTCTGTGCTAAAAATACATGAATTTTGATAGCTTTGAAAAACAAAACAAAACAATCCCTGATTTCATGTTCTCCCACTGTTTTATCATTTCAGGTCTTATATTTTCCTGATTGCTCCTTTCTAATACAACTCAATGGGTGCAAATACATCAAAATACAGTACATTAACGTTTGCTATTCTTATCAAGAATTTAAAAATATTTTATATATTTTCATATATTCTTCCTACACATTCTATTACACCTATATCTACTTTTCCCAGAAGACAGTAGAATTTACACATTGCTAGAACCACACCACTGCCTCAGTAATTTTCCAAGGATTAGGAAAATAATAACTTTTAAAATATGTGCTGATGGTTCTTGCTAGTGTTACCTTTTTTTAATTACAAAGACATTTCTAAACTCAGGAGTTCATGACAAAGGAGGCTGCATCAAGAATTTAATACAATTCTCACTTCTATTTTTAATTCTATAAATTAGGAAGGTGTCGTTGCCAGGGATTTTTTATCCCACTGAGAGTCTTATTGCATTGAGTCATCTCTACAGAAAACCACACAAATAACAGATACAGGGAAAGGGAGGAGACAGTACTTTCCCAGTATGACTGGCAGTAAAATTAACTCATCTGGAAGCAGAAAGTACTAGTCTACCACAATTGTAGCAAGGCATTTCCCCTGAAACTACCTGAAGATTTCAAACTGAAGCAAGGGAGAATTAATGAATAGAAATTTTTTAGGATACCTAAAAAACTATTACAAATTGAAAGGGGAGGTAAGGAAAAGTGGGAGGGTTGTAAACTGGTTCCCTGCTAATACAGAGGGAATGTACATTTGGTTAGGACATGAAAAATAAACAACGAAAATTTAGTTTGCAAGAGAATTATCTGAACCTTTTCAAAAAAACTGAGTAGGTCAGATGATAAGTCTTCATACCAAAACAATGTCCTTGGTCTTGTTTATTGCTTAATGTTTTCTCTCAAGTATGGGTTCTCAGTTTATTATTATTATTATTATTATTATTATTATTATTATTCCCTTTGCTTAAAGAAACAATAAATTTAGAATTTTTTATTCCTCCTTTCATGAATGTTAGGGAATTAGCATCTAGGGTTTAAAATTATTTTGAGCTGGACACACAAAGGGCCATTAAATACTATTTGAAATATTTTCTTTTATCTCCTCTTCTAGCTGTAACCAATTAATTAAAAATGCGGAAAAAAAAGAAAATAAACAAAAAACTAGTTTACTTTTAAATACCAATCTTGATATATGATTGGTCAAAGTCTTTGTTTTCCTGGTTGCAACACATGCAAGGAGTGGGGTGGGAACTACACAGCCAAGCAGCTCAGGTTGTCTTTTGAGCACAGGGCTGTCATTTCCAAAGTTAGATAAAAATAGCTGTGCAGTCAAAACAATAAGAACTAAGGGGTAGATTTTTTTTTTTTTTTAAAGGACCAAAACCTCTCTTTCCCAAGCCTAGCAGAAGGACACAAGGCTTCCAGCCCGTGTGCTGTTGGGCGCTTTACTGTGCAAACCTTTCACTCTGACTACAATCCCTACTGGAGTCTGCTGCTTTAAAGGAACAATGTGTGACATATGTCAACTCCCCTCGGAGAAACAAGAGCAGTGACAAGAGATGAACAGATTTAGAGGAGTGCCATCAACTCCAGAGTGTCTGTGGCTCGCAATTATGTTGGAAAGCTTGATCTAGAAAGGGCACTGTGACGTTAGCCATGCCAGTACTTCAGAGCTCTCTCTCTGCCACATCTTCAGTCACTCGTCTGAACACTCCTGCATGGCATGAACAAGCCAAACACACAGAAAAACAGCAACATCACAGTGCCTCGCAGAAGTGGAAAACCAATAGTGCTGAATTACTTATTATTCAACAATAATTGCAAAATCTTTTTAAAATTATACCAGAATTGCTGCAGTTATTCTTGAGTTTCTCTGACCCTCTTAATTCAATTCCTGTGGTTACCCAGGAAGCATTAGAGTAACAACAGACATATGGAATGAAGTGAGTGAGGTTTTTTCAGATTCTATGGGAGGTGAAAACATCTAAATGTGCTTAGCAGATGTGGCTGACACAGTGTCTCTTTATCTGGATGTAACTTCTTAAATCTCGGGAAAAGTATAAAAGATAGTCCTAAGGACATGGTATGAAAGTTATTCACCTGGATACCTCCACTATATTTGCAGTGTAGCTCTAAATTCAACATTACCAGAATGCCTTTCAGTTAGAGTCCCAAACATGTGTGACAAGAGTCTAACTACCCTCACCACTGCACATAAACTTTTTTTGTAAGTACTCTTTGTACAAACTAAGCTTACTTACCAAAATAAAGAATCACCCAGCTGCATGGAGAACACACCAAATATTTACACTGTGTTAAACAATTTCCTCTGGGTGACAGTTGTGGTCAGTGAACTACAATAGCTAATCTGCTATGAAGATTGTTCATGCCCCAATGGATCACAAGCTGACTATAGCTAGTCCTCCAATAGAACTTGATCGAAACAGAAGAGCAGCTGCTACCAGGATAAAAAACCATTCCTTGAATACACAAAAAGCATGTTTTCCTGAGAAGCAGTCTCCAGCTTCAAAGATATCTGATACTGCATCAGAGTGCAATCTTGAAAAGTAACATCACACAGCCACTCCCTCATAGTCCTTTAGTAGGATGGGGAAAGGATCAGAAAAAAAAATTGAGATATAAGAGGTTTGATAGGATAGAAAAGGGAGGGGTAATAGTAATAATAATGCTGATTGTGATAAAATAAATATGTAAAACAAGTGACGCACAGTGCAGTTGCTGACCAATCCCTGACTGATGTTCAATCAAGCCCTGAGAAATGGGCTGCTGTCCCCCGTCCAAACTTCCCCAGTTTCATTGTTCATCATGACATTATACAACATAGGATATCCCTTTTATTAGCTGGGGTCAGCTGTTCTTTGCTGTGTCCCTTCCCTACTCCTTGTGCATCCCTATCCTCCTCGTTAGTAGCATGGTGTGAGGGGTTGACTTGGTGTAAGCACTGCTCAGGAACAACTAAAAAACGTCAGTGCATTACCAACATTATTCTCATTCCAAATCCAAAATACAACATTATATCAACTCCTAGGTAGAAAAATAATTCCATCATAGCCAAAATCATGACTAATTCACAATGCAAAATGGAAATATAGTTCACTGAAATTAAAAAGGCAGATTACACAGATGGATCTGTATTCTTGGGCAATGTTTTGATTCATCATTCCCATTGACTTTATCACATTCCTTAACATTTCTATTTTCTTATGTCCACTCAGTTCGTATGTCATTATTTTGTACCTAAGATACTTTAAGTTCTTCCAAGAGAGAAGAAATTAAAAAGACAAAAGAGAAATAAACAGATTTTGCTTATTCACCTGCAAAACAAACATAAAATTTAAAATGCATTTTAATATTTGTGACTGTCGTGGTTGGGGGGGGAGGTGAATTTTTCCAGGGGGATGTGGGCAGTCCAATCAGTGATCAGCTTTTCTGCTAGCACCTGGATTGGTCACTCGGAGGTTTGGACACGCCTCTGAGGACACAAAGAGTTAAAAGCAGGAGTCTGGGGGGCTCGGCCTCTTTTCAGATCCCGGTTTCAGCAGAGAGACGTGTAAAGCTTCTTTCCTCTGCCCAGCCACGAGGCTGGGTGGGGGAGGGGAAACACGTGGTCGGCTCAGGTAAGCCGGAGCCCCCCGGGGGGGGGAGAAGAGAGTGGACAGGACTGGAACTGAGCTGCCCCGTCCAGGATGGAGGGGTGGAAAACTGTGGAAGTGCCTTCTGTGTGTGCTCACCCCCCTCCTCCCCCCCAAACTCTGGGAGAAGGTGCTCAGCCACCTGGGGGTTTGCGGAGCCTGGGAGTGCCTCCGCCTGCAGCACCCTGCTGAGAAGAAACTGTTAACCCTTGCTTGGTAGAAAGAAACTTTTCTTAGACATTGATTCTCATGACTGGTGGTTTTCGGAGAGAGGGAAGCGGCCTGGGACCGAGATGATAAAGCATGATTGGAAGGAACTCGATGGAAGAATGAGAGGAGTAGCCTTTGGAGCCGGACTTCTCTTGCATAATGTCAGCCATGGACTGAACTTAAGTCTCTTTTGAACATAAACTGCATTTTGGGTGGATGCAGCTGCCCCTGCTTTTGCTACAGTGACTGGCACTTTGAAGAGTGGAGCGAGCAGAGAAAAGAGGGGGAGGGTGAGGTGGCACCCTCTGCCCTCAGGGCAGACCTGCTCCTGGAACCCCGGCCCCTGGGTAAAAAGGGGAGAGCTTGGCATGCAAGTATCCTTAAAAGAGCCCTGTATGCAGTTTTCAGCCTGTGGACAGCGGTGAGAGCGCTGGACATAGGAAAAAGAGAGTGTCACCCTGGCAGACTTCTCCGGGCGGTGCCACGGGTGACATGGGAACACATAAGGGGTGGACCCGTGTTTTCTGAGGAACAGTCTGTGGTGCGAGAGAGACTCCTCTCTCCCTTGCTGAATTGAAGATTAGTTTGTTTTTGAGTGGTGATTGTTTGATCTAAAACCCAAGGGTTGGTCTGTGAAGAGTGATGGGTGGGGAGGTAGAAACTGGGAGAAGAAATGTTCTAAGAAGTTTTTATTTCTGTCTCTGTGTGTGTTTAAGAGTATTTCTGTCCCTGTTCTTATGTAATTAATAAAGTTTTGGTGGGGTTTTTTTGTTTTCAAGATTTAAGCCTGCTCTGCTCTGTTCCTGATCACATCCCACAGGAGTTGTTAGAGAAAAAACATATATTCATGGGTGCACTAACATCTGGCCAGTGCTAACCCATGACAGTGACCTAAATGCTATTAATAGTGTGTTGAAGTGACTTCAGTGATTATCTTTAGCCATGGTCTGAACATAGATAATTTTAAGCATGAAGGTATTTAAACTCTTCTTACGTTCTGCCTTTAGGACTTGGGATTAAGGATAAAGTGTCACACAAACACCATCCTCTTCATCCATTAAATTGCTAGACATACAATGCCCTGGATTACCACAATCATTTTCTGCCCAAGAAGATATTGACAATACACAATTGACACAGCTAAACTTTAAGAGTACTCTCACTGTCACAAAGTCAAAAACATAATCTCTTTGCTCACACCTATCTGCTTGCCAGGAAACATAAAATCATTAGGGAAAACAAGGGGATTTTACCATGCCCTAGTTAAAAGACTTATTTAATTTCTTTTGAGGGAACATAAAAATCAAATATATATACATACATCTACATCTACATCTACATCTACATCATCTACATCTACATCTACATCTACATCTACATCTATATATAAATCAAGCATTCATTGAAAGAAGGGCTGGGATCCAGGTCGTCTAACCATACTCACTAATATTTCTCTTTGAAACAATAATTTGCCAAAATACATCAATCTGATAAGAATATGAAGATTAATTGTGAAGATTGTGTTAGTTCTAGGGACCTGCAGTCCACCCAAACAATACAAATAAAAGCCATGACTTCTTCACATTTGTACAATGTTTTAAGAAACACTATTTCACACAGTTTCTTAAAAAATGGCTTAAACACTGCGGCATAATTGTTATCTGTGCAGACAGTGGTTTCTTTGTTGTTTTACAGAAATGTCAATATGTCACCACTTATATCAATGCTAGCTAAGACTTGCAAATCCTTAGGCTAATTTACTCTGACCTTATCCCCATTGACTACACTAGGAACTGTGGAGGTTCACTGTACTGAACATAGCTAATACCACTTCCAAGTTACTGTCCTTTTTTGTTAATGAGGATAATAATAAACTCCCCAGTGAATGGGAATGTATTTTCTTGTTCACTGTGTTTATATTACTGAAATGATTTAGTATGATGATATTAAATGATTTAAAACTATGATATAATTCAAATTCAACATCATCTGAAGTTCACAGAAGACTCTCCATTCCGTACTACTGCATGATATTAACCACACCTACAGTCAATTTACTAATGTTAATGACAATGGTCTTTGTTGGGCAAGATCCATAAACATGAAACAAGCTTTAAAAGTCATTGGTTCCCTCATTGGTTCAATATATTCAAGTTTTAAATGAATCTGACTTGAAATATATAGAAAGTACTGTATTGTGCCTTGGATATTCTGTAACCTGCAACATATAACTGGCTCCAACTCATCTCTGCCACTGCATCATTCTGCATATGGGTCAAATCCTAGAAAAGAACCTTTCAGTAAACCCAGCTCAACCCATGACACTTGGGAAAGTACAGCGTATCAGTGCTGTGTGATATAGTACAGACTAGGAATATTAGCAACAAACTATAAGGTACAGAAATTAATGATTAGGTAAGTCTTACATTAGAGAAGCAGCAATAAATACTTACTGGACTTTAGACTTGTTAGTTCAATTCATCCATATTTCGTTTTGAAAAGTATAAATGAGAAATTTCACAGGTTTGAATATATTTTATTTCTTTCTCTGGAAAAAGACTAAAGCCATATGTTTCTTGTTTCAGCGTCTATTGTTAAAAATTTTCATTGCTCTACAATATTTTACATACATTACATCCATAATGCTTTTTTTTCTGAGATTTTAAGATTGATTTTTATTCCAAACATCAAAACAAACCTTATTTGGAATTCTTGCAAAAGTCTTGGTGAAATATATTTACTTATTTTTAAAGTTTTGTGGACAGGGTAGTGGAATTTTGCGCTACTATAATCAGGCAAGTGTCTTAGTTAATTTAATTGGATTTAAACAATTTTTAGGATTATATTTGCAGAGATTGAATCAAGATGTTTCTTGTTCTATATATACTGTAATTCTTAAAAAATATACCTAATCCATGGCACTTTACCATAGCTGTTGCCCTTGGTGAATAGTATGTTCACCAGAGTTCTTCACATACCTTTTAGTAGAATTTAGAATTAGCAAGTTTGAAGAAAATTTGTTCTTTACATTGCCATGTATTCCCCTGACAAAAGTGTTTGTTTTATTATTTCATCACTTTTAAATAAAAGCACATATGGAGATTTATAATTGTAAAAATTTTTTTTTTATATGTTTGGATTTCTTTTGGGTTTTGGACTGTTTTTTTAAACAATTGTGTAAAGATATTATAGATCCTTAAGTGGGTTTTAAGATCAGTTTTTGTCATTTTGGCTGAGTAATACTAACAAAACAAAATCTTACCTAAGCACTGTCTGTGATCCTACGCATGAATGTTAATAAAGCCTAACATTTATGGAGTTTCACTGATTATTAAAAAAAGAAAAAATAAAAAAATAAAAAAAAAAAAGAAAAAAGAAAAAAAAAGTTTATTTTAGGAGAGATATTCAGATTTGCGAAAAACAACCAGAAAAAAGAATAAAGTAACTCCCTTTGAGCAGTATACAAACAGTTCTGGATAAAATACACATAAAACTGGTGTAATCTGACACAAACAAACCTCAACAGCCCTATAAAGAATGAGTATGAAATACCCAATTATGGTATTGAAGGCTCTTTCACTGAAAAAGATGTTTCAATTTTTTATATTGACTTCCTTTACCACATTATTAATGGCAGATACAATATTAGTGTACAGAAACACCTGTGTACACATATACAAGTAAGGTTCTTTTTTCCCACAGTTTTTGATACAGATTTAAGAAATTGTCAGATTAAGATACTGCAGCTTTAGTTTATATGGACAGGGAGTAAAAGGACAACACAGAATAATAATGGAGACTAAGTTGTACCTTCCCTTCTCCTTATAACAGCACTGAAAATCCTTGTTGTTTCCAGCTGGTGCTCTGTACTCTGATTTTCTCCTCTAAATGCTCCAAAGGCAATAGAAAAGTGTGGCAGAACTATGACCTACCTGCCCCCCTCAGTGTGTATGCCTGTGAGCAATTCAACACATCCTGGGACAAAGCTTGAGGGATCACACTCTCCTCTCATCACAATTTCACTTAAACTCAGATTTGGATACTCACAATCACAAACAGCTTTGCTGAATTATATAGTACCAGGAGACATCATAATTAATCATGAAATCATGAGCAAGGATTATGTGCCATGCCACAAGAAATTCTGCTGGTTACTATTTCCATTGATTTCTTTAATAAAATTCAGATTTGATTACAAAATGTCTCTAAATGCTATTAAAAAATAAAAATATTTTCACTAATATTCATGAAATCTGACACTTCAGGACATTTAAAAAGACAAATTTCTCACTCTAGTTAGAGGAGCAGCAGCAACAGTTATTTATGGGGGTGTGTTTGGGGTTTTTGTTTGTCTATTTGGGGTTTTTTTCAAAGTTTACTTTATTTGGCACAGGAATAATTTAGATTCCAAAGCCTGATAAATTGATTTATTTATCCCAAGAATTCCCAAGTAGGTGGTAAGAAGTAGAACACTGAAAGACAAAATTCAAAATTTATACTTTTTTAAAATCTCTTTTAACTGCACTATTTCTCTGACTAAATTGAGGGGAGGAAAAACATCATGGCCTAACATTTTTTCAAATCTGAAACATTTTCAAATAATACTGAGAAGTGATGGCAATCTCAATTTCCATTCTAAACAAATAAGTAAATAGAGAGCATGTATTTGGATAGAAGAAGACATTGTTTAAATTAAAAAAAAAAAGGTTTAATGTTTAATATCTGTACTACCCCCATAAGGAAAAATTTTAAGAGTGCAACTGAGCTCTGTCAGTCTATAACAGATGAAGTTTTACAAACTATTTTTGTTTCTTCTGGTGGATACAAATGAAATGAAATCCTAGTCCTGTAAAACACTATCCACATTCTAAATGGAGCATAGTAATCCCAATTCCCATTGACTTCAAGTGCTCGTGTTAAGTATTATTTGTTGCACAGAAACATTTTTCAGTCTCAGGAGGTTTAAGCTCCACTTGAATGAATAATATCCATTTTCCCATGCAACTGATAGATTCAGGGAAAACTGTTCTTCATGCAAATTAGGTTACACCATGAATAGAATTAACCTAAAACAAAGGTATAAAAAAGTAATAGAAAGCCTCTCTTCCATCTCTAGTTCAAGTATAGGGGTGGGAAAATTATTCTGTTCCCTGGGTGAACTTCAGTTCTTAATTTGGCTGCTCTAAAAACTTAACACTAACTGAAGATCTTAATATCATGTGCAGAAAATCCTTGAAGAATTATTTCTCTCTTTATTTCAGAGTACTGACAGAAGAAAGCAACTTAAACATATATTCAAGCATCTCCTAAAAGTAGTATAATTTCTGGCTACCTTTTGTTTTCTTGGAAGCAACAAAGTGAAAATACAGAACCAGAATCACAGGAGAACTGCTGATAGATACTACAGTTCCCAAAATATCCAGTCCATTTCCACATAACCTGCTGGGCTCTCCAGCTCCCTTTAACTGCTACAGGGTCATAGTTCTAAAGTATAAGTAAATACATCTGAAACCATTGTCTAATATAACTCTGAGCAATACTCCATATATTCTTATTTTACTCCAGTGAAGGGATGTTGAGAAAAACACTTTTTTCAGTCTTTGAAGGGATTTACAGTCAGTGGCAAACAGAGAAAACCAAGCAGTCCATAAGAAGGTGAGACAATACCCTTAGCCAGCTCTGCCACCATCACTCCACCAGAAGTAGCTCAGCCTAGTAAAAGTGGAGGATTAACAATAAATAGAAGAACTGAAGAATGAGTGTACAGACTTGCTCTGCCCAACTACTTGTCCATATTCTTTCCCTCGTTATGTAGTATCACTTCCCCCATAGCACATACATTTTATCCAAGTCTCCTTGCATAAAAAAAGGAAAGTCTACTTGCTTTTCCTATGGTTTAGGAATGGCTTTTTCTATCAGGTCTTAGAAATTGTCCCATTTTACTCATTTTACATTGACACATGTACATAGAGCACTAATTATGACTACATTCTACCTAGCAAGAGATGATGAGGCAGGATTAAAGATGATGCTCTGCAAAAAGTCTAAGATATGCACTCTAACAGTTCTTTCTTAATTCCTTTTATCTGTATCCAATACAGGTGTGTCCTAACTGGCATACTAAATTCAATTAAGAGGCCAGCATATGTCTGCCTCCAGTTAAACACACACATGGAAGGGCTTGCATTATGTCTTTTCTGCAGAGTACTGAAAAATTCAAACATACATTCTAAAGTGGAGGGGGAATAAAGGAAGAGAAAAGCAATATAAAAGAAATTCCAAGAGAAAGTTTGAAATGACATGTTAAATCATGGACATATCAGCTAAAAATGACACTATCTTTCAAGAAAATATTTCTGTCTTTGTATTGGTGATTAATTTCTCATGTGGAATATTTATCAATGTGTCTTTAGACATACACTAGTTATAATGAGGTAATTGAGCTCAATTTTTGAAAAATGTCATTTTATTTGTCTTACTGGTCCATTAACTTGGCTTGCATATAAGTGGAAAAGTTACTGTAATATTTGCTTGAACCACAAATTATTCTTCATATGTTTCCTCTCTATTACCAAGGATTTCTTCTTTGCTTGCACATCTCCATAAGCACAATATTCTAGAAGTTAACACAAGATAGATATGGCTGTCTTTTTTCCTCATTACTATAATCACAATGTTTTCTAAAATATTACTGTACTATTATCTTCAAAGTGAAACAAGTATTATCCTAAACAAGCTTCTACAAGTGCTCACAGTACTTGGATGAAAAAATCCTTTATCCATCAGGATACAGTTTAGCAGATCTAGCAGTAATTTACAGACACTTTTCAAACATGTAACTACTAAATCACATACAGCCTGTATGCACCTGCTCCTGAACTCTGTTTAAAATTTCAGGTTTAAACTCTCCTGTGGCATAAATATAGCTTAGTCATCATCACTGAAATATTCAAAAGCATTTCTCAAGAGAGGCTTTTTTTAAGTGACCTATATTAGATACAGTTTGGAGTGATGTTCATCGTAAATGAATTATTGACTACAGTACAGGGGAACAGGTTTGTCATGTCTTTCTCCTTACATGGATATATTGATATGAATTTGTATACTTTAGTCTCCAGGTATAAGATTTTTTTTGAGAATTGGGTAGCATTACATGAGACTGAAGCACTGAATGTGCTATGAGACAGAAAGTTATTTTCTGAAGTGCTGCAGTTTTCATCAGAGGGTAGGAACTGTGCTAGACCAGACAGAATGGAATTTGGATTACACAACAGTTTCAGTTAATATCACAATACATGTATTTTGGGCATCATTTTCACATTAAAACCAGAGGTCTTTATGTATTTGCACAAACCATAAAAAATTGCTTATGCATATTTAATATTTATCAGTGCAAAAATTTCCTTAATTAAAATTTTCTTGCTGCATTTACCAAAGTAGTGGGTTGACCTTGGTTCTCAACTCCACGAAAACCATGCTGTTATGCTTCTCTTCCAGGAATCTCTTGCATAAAGAGGATGGGCAAATCAAAGCACTTTTATTATCTTAAGCACTAGAAACACTTATTTTCTGTATGCAAATCCTTTCATTCATAATATATAATAATTTTTGCATTATTTTTTCTCATTAATTTTATAAGTGAATGCCAGGCAACATTAAAGTATTACATAGACTGATGACAGAATTATGTTTTAGACCAGTACCTTATCTGTATATCAGATACATATTCCAGCATTAGATTCTAGTGGATTCAAGACTGAAAAAAACTGAAATAGAATAACAATATAACTGAGACAGGGAGGGTAGGCAGTATGGAGAGGGGAAAAGACTTTGAAAGACTTGTGAGAAGATAAAAATTAAAAACTTTTTTTTGGTGGTATTTGTAAAAAGACAAAACAGAAAGTAACTGGACAGATCAGGAGGCAAAAGCTCTGCCAGACTCTGCAGGCAAGATTAGGAAAACTGAGCCAGTTTATTTACTGAGAATTACTGCACAGTTTAAAACCCAAGCAGTGAATAAGGTTAAAGATAGTGCAGCAGTGCCAGACCATGAGAGAGGAGATAAACAATTTAGAATTCAGAGCGTCAGGTAAAAAAATCAACATTTTTTTTTTAAATAAGATACAAGTCTTTATACCAATACTGAGAAACACAAGCCCCTTCATCAATTATATGGCAATGAACCAAGAGCATATAAAGACAGCATTTGAACCTTATCCCCAGACTGATCACATGGAAAGTTCTGTTGCTGGAAGAGTTTTTCTAAAAATAGCACTATGCCATATTTTATATTTGAAATTAATCCTTATGGCAATGCATCATCTAAAAGGTTCAGGAAAAAATTAAAAATAGCTTTTTATAAGTGCATAATAAGGAAAAAAGTTGTTTACTCTTTTTACAACTAATGCTTAGATAGAATTTAAATGCCTTAAGCTTGTTTTTATATATTAGTACACTCTATATTTTCCATTTAACTTTTATACAAAATCTTTTTTTTTCCTTCTCAGCTCTTCTCAATATTATTCCAAAAATTTTTGTTGAATGTTTTTATACCACATTTGCCTGCCTTTCAAAATATTGTTGTGAACAAAAGGAACTGTATTATGTAAGCCCAAAGCTCTGACCATTTTGATAGTTGATACAATAGACTGCCACCAGTCTCTCTCCCAAATTACAAAATAAAGCAATAATTTTTCCTGTCAGAGTGAAATCACAAGTCAACGCAAGATGAACAAGAAATTCAATAATACTGTATATTCTGCATAAAGTTTACACACTGAATTTAAAGCGGTAAAGGAAAAAAAAAGGACAGGGTAACAAAAGAATATTGCCCCACTGAAGACCACACACAGGAATACAAAGTTTTTACACTATACAAATAGTTTATTTTAGGTTTCAGAGACAGAATCATACCTTAATAAGTTTGGCCAGTGGATATCTGCAGTTACATATCAGCTGGAACTAAGACCCACATAAGATCCCTTAGCTTAGCACAACTCAAGGCAAGCTTAAAAATTTACAATTACAGCTTACCCTGAAGAAATGAAAACAAGGCAATAAAGAGAATAATTTCTTCACTTTGTTGGTTTGTAAGAAAGACAAATGCAACTGGCATCCATCAGTTCTCAGAGGAAAAAGAGTTTCTTTTGACTAGCATCTCTAACAGTAGTAGTCAGTCAAAGGGCAAAGGAAGTGAGTGCAGCTGAAACAATCACACTGAAAATAACACTGTCTACAGCTGCAGAGGGCATTCCCAGAGAAAGTAACACTTGGGTGTTAAATACAGTTTTTTGCTTGTAACATTCCTGACCTATTCCAGGGCTGTATAAACTCAGTTGTGCAATTCCACTGGAACTAAAAGTTGGTTTAATTATCATTCAAAATACTTTTCCTCCTTCTCTTATAATATCAGATCTTTAAAAACAAAACACCTAAAACCAACTAACAAAACGTCACAATTTTTTAAAAAAGAAAAGAACCAAAACTTCAGTAAGAAAACAGGCTACTATTGTACTTGCACATAAAGTTCTTTTAAAGGTCCAACAAATGCCTCAGCAAGCTTAAGATTTGGAGAACCTCTGGAAAAGGAAGGTGAAGTTGCCTGAACAAGACAAAGCCTAGGCAGTACTTTAGTGAGTACATCTGTTGAACAACAGCACAGTCAACATCAAGCACTAGAGGCTAAATTTGATTCTTAGAGAAACCTGTCAAAGAAATAGCCCACCAAGTAATACATCAAAAGAGAAGTGTAAGTTTTCTGGATGATAGTATACAAAACTGAGAAAAAGTTCAAGGTACTCTTCAATATGAGCAAGAGCACTTTGACTCACACCTATCTTTCCTTCACAACAATTGATTTTGTTCTGTTTATGGTGTGTCATGAAATTGTTGGCACATCAGTGCCATCAAAAGCCATCTGATAATTCTACATTTATTCTATTATTCAGTAGAGAAATGTGCAAGTGCTCAGGTTTTCACCTCAGCTCAAATTTTTTTAGTGAGGGAATTTAATTTTGGATATAAATGTGATAATCAGTTCAACAAGAACTATTTAGAACATGTGGAGCTTAAGTTTAAAGAGAAAAAATAGAGGAAGATAATATATAATTGCTGTAGGGAACAGAGTTTTAAACAGAAAACTTCTTCATAAGCTGTGGGAACAACTATAAAATAATAATTTGGATTAATGTTACAGGAAAGGTTGCTACTCAAAAAATACCCTACACCTCTAGGAAAGTCAGAAATTATTAATATACATAACTGCTGGTTAAAATGGCTCTAATCCGTAAAAATAATCTTCCAGAAACAAAAATTCCCTGTTTCTTTTAATCTGATTTATTAGTATAGTATTTTGGAGTTATCATGGTGGGAAATCTTATTTCAAATAAATGACAGATATTTTATAATGAAACAGGGGTTTAAGGGAAAAAAAATGAGGTAGTAATCATGACTTTCTAACTTAATAATAAAAGTAAATGTTAAAGGGACTTTTAGGAATCACTGTATTAGACATCATGGTGTGGCTCTTCTTGATCCATTGTACATAATTATGCCAATTGGTTTGTGAATTTTTTAGCTCTCTACTAAAGTTCAAATGTTGATTTTTAGTTCTGTTAAGGTTAGGAATATTTTGATATCAAATTGACTATGTGCTTCACAGAATGTTATAACCCAGCCTGCTACAATGTTGTGTGGAAACATAGCTGTTTGTCAAAGTACGTAAATAAATCCTGATTAATTCTATCTGCCTTTTTTTTTTTTCTCAGACAAGCATATGATATCAGAAACTTATGAGTCTGATAAGAAAGACTATATTTCAATTTTACCCTTGATTTCTGTGCATCTGGATTTGAAGCAACTTTTTACATAGCAAATACAAGATCCAAAATGTAATGGTTATGGATCCACCTCCTTTGGTAATTTTGCTCTCTTTATACTCCTGTCCATGGCCAGAACATGTTCACAGGTGTTCTCAACACTGAGTTAGAGTTGATGCAATGCTGTCTTGCACTGCACTGGGACAAACTAGAACTAGGT
This sequence comes from Prinia subflava, assembly GCF_021018805.1. Taxonomy (NCBI): domain Eukaryota; kingdom Metazoa; phylum Chordata; class Aves; order Passeriformes; family Cisticolidae; genus Prinia; species Prinia subflava. Next base: position 19,969,748 of record NC_086253.1, on the reverse strand, counting down.
GGAAATGTATGAATAAAATATATCTATCTTAAATGAAAAAAATATTTTAAAACACAAACATAAGAGAAAAATTTTAAGTTAACAAAGGTAAACTATAAATCATAAAAATATATGAAGTTTTTGTACAGCTCTCTTAAGGAGAATAAATCCTTTACTGTTCCTGTGGTTTACACAGTTTACACAGACGTCAACTAGAAAAAGTATAGCAAATTGAAACCCTGGTTTAAACTGTTCAGTGTACCTCCTTCTTCTCACTCTGCCTGCAGACAAGATGTTTGCAAGCTCTTTTATCTTGCACCAGGCCTCTACAAAGCAATGGCCTCTGCCTTTGGGCAAATCATCTGCCAGCTTGCTAAAAATCTTAGATGATTTAGCAACTTTCTTACGTTTCTCGTGGGGCTGTTAAAGCCTATCTCCTTTTCATAATTCACTTCCTTGTAGGTGGCAGTTTAATTATTTTACTGCTAAGCTTTTAAGTCCGCGTGCTGCACCCTGGGAACCCCACAGCATACCTGGTGTTAATGGGCGTTTGCCCAGGCAGGTTCGCTCTTTGTAGTTGTGCACATCACTCTCCAATTACCTGGCTGCTTTAAAGATAGCGTGTATCAGTCTTGAAGCTTCACAGGCCTTAAGAGGCGTCTCACTGAAATATGATGCCTCTTCTGCAATTCTCTGTTCCTACAGTGCTTTCTGAAAACTGAGTCAGAATGATTCATGTTATATCCCCGAAAGAGCACCACCTTTCCCTCTCAGTGCAGATTTGTACATCTAGTTGAACCTGCTCTTAATAGAAACTTTTCTTTTTAAAGGCAAACTGTGTATGCATTATATCACTGTTCGGAATCGTAGCTTTATTTGTAAAACAAAACAAAACAAAAAAAATATTTCTTGTAAGAAGGCATACAGGGAAAAAACACAATAATAAAATACCAAAGGCTGCAACTCTTCTATGATTCTACCCTGAGACTAGACATACCAGTTTTATGTATAAGCTTTACACTGAAAATATTTATAAAGCTATAAATATATAACCACCTCATTAAATCCAGCATGTTCTAAGTGTGCAGTGAAGCCCAAGCCTATTCTGGATGTACTTAGCTAACAAACAACTCCTGTTCACACTCACAGGAAGAAAAATAATTCCTCCTAGCCAAAAAGAAATATTTTTACTGCACTAGCCCTAGACATCTAGGTAGCATTCTGTTGTGTTAAAAAGAAAAACAGAAATCAAACACTCCTAATTCATGAATACTTCCTGACCTCCTTATCTGTATGTCTGGTTTCTTTGTGGCATTTCTGTTGCAATAATCCAGCTCAGTGTACTCTGACTTAGTAAACAAGAGAATTCTTGCAATACCGATCTAGCAACAGGCATTTTTGACTGAGCCAAGGGTACATTTGCTGTAATCAGAGAAGCCAAGTTAGAATATAACCCAATGAATTATAGAGTGATTTGGGTTGGATGAGACCTTAAAGATCATTTGGTTCCAACCCCTCTTCCATGGACAGGAACACCTTCCACTACGTGGCATGGTTCAAAGCCCCATCCAACCTGCCTTGGACATTTCCAGCAGTGAGACAGAAAGCAAAAGTATTACAACAGGCTGGAGGACACAATTATTGAAGGAGAACTACAAAAGCTCATAGTATTTCTGAATTTGCTCCAGTATGGAGCATCTTGGCTCTCTTTCCACTTCCCATTGACTTCCTACTTTGCACTTCAAACAAAACTATTTTCTAGTAGTAAGTTTTGATGTAGGTTTGGATAAATTTTGTGAATCTCACAAAACTGAGACTACTCATTACATCTTAGTAGTTGTCCAGCAAACTAATATAAAAATATTGTACAATACCTTGTTATAGTTACTTTTATTTAAATTGATTCACTAAAATAGTAACACTACACTCAGACATACAATCTACCTAACCTTTTTGGGACTATAACTCTTATATGAAGACAATAGGATATAAAAAGTCCAATCTGGGGGAAAAAGAACTGAATTATAAAGGAGTCTTTTGACCTGTGACTGACCAAGTAAAAAAGGCATCTCTATCTTTACAGTTACACTACTACACAGAATTTGAAAACAGTGCTGATATCAATTAACTACTGGGGAAAAATCTCATGGACATACTTAATAACTCTGTTTCATTGGTAGATAAAAATTAATATCTCTTATTTCAATTGTTCTGTGCTAAAATTCTGCTAATTCATTAAGCATGAACCTTATTACTAAGCCATTTATATCTTTAATGAAGGTACAGGGTTGTCTAGCATTGTGTTTGTGATTTTGCTCCAAAAGAAAATTTTGCTGCACCTCATTCAGTATCATCAAAATTATTCTACAATTAGAATTTAAATTGTATAGTTCAGAATGTGCCAATATATCATTAGGATCCCACCTAGCAATGTAATGCATTTAAAAGAATAAATCATTCCAAAAATTTTGACAAAATGTGATAATTAACTAAATTTTCTTTCAATAACCATTGTCTAATTATCATTAGGAGTAAAATATTTATTCAGTATGTTATTATATATTAAGATATGAGAGCTATTTCAGAGTCTGCTTTAAGTTCTTTTCATAAAAGTAACTTCTGCAGAAGAATCATTGTTTAGGAAGAAAGTAGAAAAGCAAAGAACCCTCTTAAAAACACATAAACAAACAAAAGCCCAAATCACTCTGTATCATGCACATCATGATGCCATTTGTGGAAAAAAAAAGTCTTTTTCCCCCATCAAGTTGTACATCACTAATATTCCTTTGTACAGAAAAGGTTCTGCCCTGCAGCTTACCTGCTCTATGATAGCATACAGTCCCTGTATAGTTTTTCTGTTTGTGATTGAAAGCAGTTGGTGGAAGTAATTTTACTTATTTGTGGACTGCATGGTCCAGTTAAAACCCAGATTGTGTTTTGTCCATTCATCCTGATGAACACTTAATTTGGCAAAGTGTTCATTGTACATTACCTAACAGCTACATCCAGAACTTCAATGCATATCTGTGGAAGTGCAGTGGGCTGCATAAGAATGTCTTAAAAGATAGATCTTGTCAAGATGATCAGTCTTGCTGTATCTAACTGTGCTAGGACAAAAGGATGCCTGCAGTTTTAATTCCTACATTGGGGAACTAACATTTCTTCACACCTGCACATTCCATTTTTCTTCAAAAGCACTGAACTTTCTCCTTATGTCTCTTGCACTGTGAAATAAATAAGTGTATTCTTTAATTTGCTTGAATTTAGCACGCTCCTAGATTTCAAATAGTGATGATTTTCTGGGCAGCTGATTATTATTTGGTACAAACACTTTCCCAAACCTAATGTTGAATTAAGGCAGCACCAGTGTAATGCCCAAGCTGCATTTCCCTAACCTTAAAATAAATTGTAACACTTCATGTCCCTTGGCCTAAACCTCAGTGCTTCAAAAGACAATTATTTCAATATTTAGAAAAAAAAAACCAAAAACTAAAATCAGGTAGTTTAGATGGCATTCTAAAAATGCAGTCTTCCAGATCTCATATTGACAGATATATTTTACTTAAGCAAATGTAAGGCTAGACTCTACAGTATCCTTTTGAAATATTGGATAAACAGAAAGAAAACAATGAAGAATCCTTTGGAAAAAATGAAACTACTTTTATTTTAGTAATTGTTCAGGCTGAAATAAATAAATACTTCTCTAGCATTTATAGCAGTCCATTTAGGGATCACTAATTTTATTACTTTAGTTCTCTCTAGCAATTAAGAACTCAGATAGTTATGGCCAGAGTATGAAATAATTGAACTGTATTCCCTGCTCTAAATTAGGTTGTTTTCATTTCAAGAAGAAAATAATTCAAGAAAAACTGAATTAACCTTACACATAAATACATTGTGAGGTTATCTTCAATTTATTAGATAAATATTTGTGTTCTAAAATCATCCTATGAAAATTAGTAGAAGCTTCAACTACACTACATGAAGAGAACTAAGAAACCTCAAACCTTGCATTTCTTCCCTAGACAGAGGAATCTTCAATGTTTTCAATCAGAAATGAGAGAAATGAGCCTCCACAACCCCCCTTGCCCTTATGCCTACGAATAAGAGTCCTACAAACCAGAAAGAACAATGGAAGAGATAAATCCACAGCCTTAATAAAGACAGGGACTAGAAAAGAGACCAAGAAGACATAAATTCTCCTTGTCATTATCTTATATGCCTCATGTCTTTAACCTCTAAGGAGCTACAGGCACACAAACAAAAAACTTCCTTTTGTGGTGATGAGAAAAGTCTCCTGAATCAAGATTCAAGAAAGACTTTCTAAGTTACCAGTGGGATGAGAGCACTCCAAAGGCATTACTCAAAATTGTTTACTGCAGCAGAGAGAAGCAAACCTGTTATGCACATCTATGTATTAGAAATAATTTGCTTTGTGGCCTCATAGTGTAGAGCAGATATCATTATGTCCTTATGTGGAAAATGGAAAAGTTAAATATTTTAATTAATTATCACTTCATCATCTAAAAAAACTAAACCGATGGCAAAGAGTTTACTTTTGAGAGTTTAAAAGTATCTTAGTGAATAATCAAGAGCTTGTTTTGAAATATCTGGCATGCACTTTACTAAAATCAAATACCACTGGACTGAAAACAGAGGTCCTATCCATCATCCTTGAGTCTAAATTTTTGATTATAAGGAACAAGGATTACATTGGTCACTTCAGATCCACTAAAAGTGAGCATCAAGGCCTGCATTTAGTCCTGTAATTTTTTGAACTTTTACAGTGCAATTGAAGCTGTTCCATTGAACACATAATTCATTTACTTCTGTGAAATCACTCTGGGTTCTCTCCTATGTGTAGTATGAAGCAAGACCTTGCCTTGCATTAGTGGGAACACTTAGGACATCCCAAGTCATGTCCATAAAATAAATAATTCAATTTCTTGACAATGGCATGTCTGAAAGTTTATTCAGGTCTGTCGAGGTGTCACTGCAGTTGGTAACCAAGTACCTCCCAGCTGCTCACTCATCCCCCACCAGCAGGGTCGGAGACCAGCGTAAGGTCCTAAGCAGACAAAAAAAATTTTGGTTTTGTTTTGGTTTTAATACTTTTCTTTGTCCAGCTTTTAGCTTAGTCAGTATTTATTACATACCCTGATGTTAACTTTTTGACGATAAACAGCACTGCATTTTCCTTAAGTGTACGAGCACCAAGCTGACCTCTACAAATTTAACTTTTTAGGGATAGATACTCATTTATAAATGCCAAAAAGTGAATGACGCTAGTTTTTCTGCTAACATCTAATTGCACCTTTTGTATTGTCATATTCTATTCTCAAGTCCTTAACTAACTCTGGTATATTTAGCTTTGTTACATGTTGTCATTCCATCATCTATATAATAATGTCCTTTGTAATTCTGACACAGGTAATAGCCAGCAACTGCAAACATCCCATGGGCTAGCATTTATAATTTATAAGTTATGAACAGGAGGGAAACTGCTCTTTTCACATCTTTCATTTCATTCTTTATTCTCTTTACCCCCTGTTATTTTTCAAAATGGGAAATTGCTTATGGCCTCAAAATATCAAAAATGCTCTCTTCTACTGTATCAACTACTTTGTCAATATAGAATCCATATTCGGAAATGCTCTCTTGTACATTTTAAGCCTCAAAATCTGGAACATTCTAAAGCAGCTGGTTTTAAAAAGAATGCACACTCAGTAAATTCCAAATATTTTAAACTTTTTAAAATAGTTTGTAAAGTTCCTCACATTAAAACAAACAAAAAAAATACTTATTACTTCAGAAAAACAAAAAGGAAATACTTAGCCTTCTTCAAAAGACAAATATTTGTATTAGGAAAATAGCCAACTAAAATAGAAAATAATTGAATATGGATATATTAAAAAAAAAAATCTCAGCTTTAGATTTATCTAAAAAGTTAAGTTAGGAATGCGGGACCACCTCAGTTTTTCTCTTTGACATAGGGCTTTGGATGGGGGTTTTTTGTTGATGTTTATTTGTTTAAATTTTATTTGCTGATTTTTTTTGTTGCTATTGTTATATCCACAATGAGCACATATTTCATAACACCAGGAAAACACATCCCGGGAAGAGATGCTATGTCATGAAACTATTTGTTGTGCCAGATGAATAAATCCCAATAAACTTTTGGCAATATAGCCACCTTCAATACGTTCAAATAACACTTTCTGCTCTTAATATGACTACCATAGCCACAAACACCTCTTGTGACTGCACATGTAATCATAATACTAGATACATGGTTATAATACTCATCTAAATTGAGATTTCATATGTTCTTCAACAGCAACAAAAAAAGAAAATATAGATGTTTCTGCAAGAAGGGCTGTAATATTTCTGAGACTCACATTGCTCCCTGAAGAAAAGACATATTTCACAATCATTTCTTTGATCCCTACAAATGACTTCAGCAATAAAACCCAGGCACCTGCAGAATAATTCCTTTATTGTCACATCTCATTAGTCTATCTGTCAACTTCCTTACACTACTCTCAAGGGATCTCATACTTTTGTTTTCCAATGTTTTAAATCCATAGAAGACAAAAATAAAATTAGTGGAGGGATCATAAAATTTAGGTGTTACTTTTATCTAGAAATACAAAATACATTTTATTTGTCATTAAGACTGAGTCTCAGAAAAGTTCAAAGTCAAACATTTTAACATATTTTACTGATCCACATAAATTTCTTACATGATATAAACCAGATTTTACATTCACATGCCACTTCTCATCACTTATTTTTTGAAACCTAGAATATATTTCAGTGTATTACTAATGTAAATTTCTTTGTAGTTTAAAAGTTCTATTTTATTTCTCTTGTCTTGCCAGATTGGGCCAAAAAATAAATTACTCAAATGTCTAAAGAGCTATTTTCCATTACTCACTGATGATATTATAGTCCTAGCTAAATGTTTACACAGAAAAGAATTAAAATTAATTAAGGAATATGCTTTCAGATACACAAAAAATAGCTTAAAACATTTTTGAAGAGCTTGTTTTTATGTACTCACTCTGTAAGATCTAATGTTTAATGTGTCTGGGGTTAATCTAAATCTGACAATATGGCAGTTTTCTCACAGATTATATGTCCCCAAACCAGAAAGAGAGAGACCAAAGAATTCCTCCTATTAAGCAAAAGTGCACTATAATTCAGTTACTTTTAACATTAAATAAGCCTACAGGCTATACCAGAGGTCATCTTCATAAAATCAGCCAGTCATAAAAGAACTTCCTTTTCTTAAATCATTTCTTCCTTTGAAAGGCCATCAAGGACTCTCAGAATATGAATTAACTTAATCGACTTCTGTAAATGAGTGTAGTGCTGTGTTAGCCCTTAGTGGGTGTACAGAGTTAAGAATATGAGTTATTTGAAGAGGACACAAAGCTGAGAAGGTACTTGCCAAAGTAAGCCAGAAGTGAAAGTCAGTAAGGTGTTGGTGTTTAACACCAAATTCAAGTTGTATTCAGGGTGTCCACATTGAATCATATAGAATAGTCTGAGTTGGAAGGGACCTTAAAGATTATTTGGTTCCAATCACCCTGCCATGCACAGAAACACCTCTCACTAGATCAGGGTGCCCAAAGCCCCATCCTACCTGGCCTTGAATACTTCCAAGGATAGGGCATCCACTGTTTCTCTGGGCAAGGTCTTCCAGTACCTCACAACCCTCAGAGTAAAGCATTTCTCCCTAAGAGCTAATCAACACCTACTCTCTTTCAGTTTAAAGCCCTTCCCCCTTGTCCTATCACTACAAGCTCCTGTAAAAAGTCACTCTTTAGGTACTGAAAAGGTCTACTTCAAGCCTTCTTTCTCCAGTATGAACAATCCTAACTCTCTCAGCCTGTCTTCACAGGAGAGCTCATTGGAGCAGTTCTCTCTGGGACACCTTAGGTGCACAGTGGGGAAAGCCCTTTCTGAAGGGCAGGCCGGATGGTCTTCGCTCAATAGTCCAACAGTCACAGGGAAGAGCTTTACTAGAGTAATGTCTCTGCCTTTCTCTGCCATCATTCTATGTAAGGACAAACTATTCCGGAGGTTTGTAGAGCAGAGGGCGTTAACTTTTTTTACTCAAATATCTAGAGCACTCACCTTCAGTGTGAAAGTTTCAGTTTCCAGTCTTTTTCCCTGAATATTTAATGATCTAAATAAAGGTGGGTCTGACAACAACAGAATATGACAATCATGTTGGGGCAAGGACAGGCAACCTCAGTTCTAGTGCAGAAGGCACAGTGAAATATCACTTATTTGATGACCAGCCCAAATGAAAGTAATGGAAGACAGGTTCAAAAGGAACTAGAACAGGTATATATGTTTTCTACCAATAATTATGAGACTGGACTGAAAATTCAAATTAAATCAAAAGAAACACACACACACTAAATAGTTTGAGATTCATGATAAAATCTGAAGAGTTGGTAAGGCTGTTTGCAGCACCTGTGAAAGATTAGTTAGCACATACACTTATAGGTATATTACAGAAACTTTTAGACACACTACAGACGTACAATATTTGTATATAAAACAGACAACATGCACTGCTGCAGGCACACTACAGGTGGTAGGTCTTACAGCTATAGTTAATGCTTATCATTGGCCCATTTCTAATTAAACATTCTAATAAATGAAAATTCCTAATCATGGAGAAAAATAAGCTATCCCATTAGATGGCTACTAATTTGTTTTTTACTGCCAGGTATCTGTGGCTTTCTGCATTTGAGAAATACACAGAATTTATGGTTCGGTATTTCTAATGTACAAGAATTTCAGCTATATTTTAACTGTAATTTCTTGATCTTCCTGTTTTGTCTTTGTCCAAATAATGCAGAATTTTATGAAGTATAGGTATAGAAAGCCATTTGAAAAAATTGCATCTACCAAACATTGCAAAATATGTTTCAGATTAGTCAGAATTTATCAATTGACTCTATTTTATGTTCATTTAAAATGGGAAAATAATAAGAACTGTCTAATATAACTCATTTTATTGTACAAATACATAAAGAACAATGATTTATTTCACAAGACACATTTATCTTTCTGCAAAACTTTTTCTAGGAAAGACAGTGATTTGACTGAGTTTTTTCAGGGGTAACACAGAAAAACATGCATTAACACCACCATTGCTGTAGATAGCCTGCAGGTGAACTGAGGTCTTCCATTCCCAGTCTCATTTGATATTTTTAACTCAACGCCGATGGTAGGATTTTTCAACACTAAGTTCTAGCCATGAAATGATCAAAAATGTACTAGTTTTTAGTGTTGTAAATCTCAATCTTGTCAATGTAGTATGATTCTGTGGCAGTTCTATAGCCAATATTATAAGAAATCAAGATTTAGATTATTGGCTTCAGAATTTGTACTGTCTTATCATAAAAGAAAATGTCTTCAGCTGAACAAATACTGCATGGATAGCAAATATCAAAACAAGTGAGAAGTACTTATTTTGTTTTTATCTTTTGTATCTTCAAGCCTAGATTCATCCAATACTAAATGTTAATGGAACATGAATATTAGAAAAAGGGATGGAATATGACAGTGCATATGGAAAATATTAGGTTTCCTTCTCTGTCTGAACTTTGTTTCAACTTAATTCTGACTAGAGTGTTTTAAAGAGTTAGACCTAAACAGTTAGAAAAGTGACAATCTTTATATATTGTGTCAGAAGTAATCTGTTATATAGTTCAAAAAATTCACTGTTTTTTATGCTTTTATTTTAATAGTACAGTCGTGTGCACAGAATTTGTTTTATGAGTCAGGGTTTGGTTTTTTTTTAATTAAATGCTTCTATTAGCAATTCTTCGGTTTTGTCTATAGGAAGCTCTTTTAAAATGACTAATCTCTTTAAAGCAATTTGGTGTTCCTTAAAACATTTTGTGACCTGCAGCTTTATAATTTTATTCATAAAAAATAAAACTATTTTAAAGAGTTTCTTGTTTTAAGGGCTTTCAATATGAGGGCAGATCTGGGGGCAGCCCATTTTTGCTAATTTGGGAGCTCAGCTGGACTTCACAGGTTTTTTTTAATCATCAGAACCCTCACTAACTAAATGAGTATTTGGGAATGCCTAATAGTTCTAAAAATATACCATAAAAGTCTTAAACAGATTAAAAGGGAAGAAAAAAAATGAAAAGCAAGCAAACAAATAAAAAAACCAAACCAAAAAGCACAAAACCCCAAACTCAACAAAACAAAACAACAAACAGGGATAAAGTTTCACACAAAACCTTATCAGTAATTGAAAATATGAAAATTAGAGGTTTCTCTTAAGTGTGTGTGCTGCAATGTAGTAAGTTCTTAATGCTGAGTGGTAAATCACAAAAACTGACTTCAAATCCTTTATTCAACCTTGTTCTTTGAGAAATAACTTTTTTTTTTAATCAACAAGTAATCTTCAATGCAATAATCCACATAACAGAGAGGTATATGGGCTTTGAACAACACACAGGTCTCTGTTCTTCATATTTCTGAATAACAAAATAGAAAGGGTGTATAAAATTCTTTACAGAATTTTTAAAATTACTAGATTTTGGGTCAATATCTGTATGACAAAGAAGTAATAACTAAATTGCAGGAGCTTTGTCAAAACACTATTTGGCAAAATCTGATCAAATTTGTCTAAGGAAACACTGAGGGGTGACCTCATCACAGTTTTAAACCTCCTCGAGAGGGGTAGAGGAGATGCCCATGATCTCTCAGTGACCATCATCATTACACCAGGAAATGGAATGAAGCTGCATCAGGGGTAAATTCAGATTAGTAACAGGTTCTTCACACAGAGGAAGTGGGCACTGGAGCAGGCTGCCCAAAGAAGGGAAGGTCGTGGCACTAAGCCTGCCAGAGCCCAGGGAAGCATCTGGACAGCCCTTAGTCATATGGTTTATTTTCAGGGACCACAACTCAGTGAGCCTTGTGGATACCCTCCAACTAAAGATATTCTATGACAGACTATGGCGAGTTTGGCAAACTTTTTACATTGTCCTTTTTTTTATGTAACTCAAGGACTTCATAGAAGAGCTACCTGAAAAAAAATAAAATTATCTGTTTCACCATGAAATAAGAATTCATGGAATGTTATTACTTTTCTGTTTTAGGAATGATATCTATCATTAAACATATAAATCTTCATATATTTACAACTTTACCATGACTTCTGAAACCTACCCTATTATATAACATTTAACTTTGCTTACAAGAAAAAAAAAATCAAAAAAATAACTGTGTGCCAGAGCATATTTACTTTATTTATTGTGGTTTTGACTTTCATTGTCATAATACTATTTGGTATGTGTAACAGCTCTTAGAAGCTTCCTCAACATGGAAAACATTTATGATAATTTTAAATCACAAGAAGAAACAGTTTCATTACATTAGCAATATAGCACAACTCTGTAATGCTGTATATCTACGGACAAAAGCAACTATACTATGTTTGATAAATGAAGTCACAGTAATTGGTTTCAGGAACTTCTTCTGGCTAAAGAATACCCAGTAACACTTTTGGATATGAAATTGCATATTTCAAAATGTCAATCTTGTCACAGTTCCACGTAGAATGCATACTGATTACTGCTACTTTATAAATATGCTTGGTCTAATAAAATCAAAATAGTCACATTAAACTACTCCAGGGTTTGAAGTTTGTCAAAGAGCAATAAAAATAAATAAGTAAAAAGATAAATATATAGCATAAATATTACTAACCTGTTTGTTTTTTCTGTATGAAGAATGTGAGAAATATTTTCTAAATGTGGAAGATTTCAGTATTTGTGTGACTGAGATATATTACACCTTTTTATTCTCAAGTCTAGAAATAAAACTAGGGTTTATTATATCTTTAACAATATCTACGTGGTTCGATTTTTGTAAAAACAGTAATTTAAGATCTCAGTTTTGCTGTCCACTCTATACATTAGTGCAGATTTTGGAAAGAAAAAATACAAACTACTAGTATTACTAATCATGCAATCTAGATTAAAAATGAAACAAAAAATATAGGTAAAACTTCTTCACTATTATATTTTAAGAGTACTGTGTATAAAAATAAAAGCTCTTTCTTCTCAAAAACCTCAGCACTCCTTTTCACACCATTACCATTTGCTTAAGAAATTTAACCAGTCTTGTATTATTTTAAAATGCCTGGAACACACAACTTTTGTTTTTTGCCTTTTTAGTTAATGATCTTTATCCCAATTTTACAGAAATGGCCATTGAAAAAAATAAATAATGGGAGATTAAAATAATCAGCAGAATTTTGCACAATTTTGTAACTTTTGAATTAAGATTAATGGGCTTGAATTCTAGCAGTAGGGACCTGCTGGTAAAATTAAAGGGAAATAAGTACAGACAGTGGGAACAAGGACAGGTAACCTGGGAAGAGAACAGAGAAGTTGTTTATGTAGGGATGAGATGAGAAGGCCAAGACAAAGCTGGAATTGAACCTAACAAGGGGTGAGAAGAACTAACAGAAGGATTTCTATAGCTATAGTTGACAACTTTCTTGCCTCAGTCTCCAATGACCGTCTCCCTTCCCACACCTCTCAAGTGGCTGGACAGCAGGATGGGACTCGGGGAGCAAAATGCCTCCTACTGTAAGAAAATATGGTGAGCACCTGAGGAACCTGAATGTGCACAAGTCTACGGGACCTGATAAGATGTATCTGAGAGTCCTGACGAAATTGGCTGAAGTAGTTGCCAAGTCACTCTTCATGCTATTTGAAAAGTCATGGCAGTCAGCGGAAGTCTCAGGTGACTGGGGAAAAGGAAACTGTATCCATCTTTAAAAAGGACAGAAAGCAGGACTGAGGGATCTGCCCACCTGTCAGCTTCACCTCGTTCTTGGGAATATCATGGAACAGACACTCCTAACAAACTGAGGCACATGGAGGATAGGGAGGCAATCTGAGACAGCCAAAATAACTTCCCCAAATCCCTCCTAACCAAACTAGTGGCCTTCTATCATGGAGTAACTCCATTAGTGGACAAAGGAAGAGCTACAGATGTGGACTTCTGTAAAGTCTTTGACATTGTTGCCTCACAATATCCTTCTCTCTGAATTGCAAGGAGATGGATTCAATGGTAGACTGTATATGGAATGGTAGAAATGTGTACTTTGTTGGATGGTCACATTTAAAAGGTAGTGGTCAATGGCTCAAAGTGCCAATGGACATAAATGACAAGTGGTGTCCTTCAGGGATCCCTATTGGGACAAATGTTATTTAATACCTTCATTAGTCACACACATGAGAGAAATGAGTGCACGCTCAGCAGATTTGCAGGTGACATCAAGCTGAATGGTGTGGTTGCCACACCTGAAGGATGGGATGCCAACAAGAGGGACCTGGACAAGCTTGAGAAGTGGGTTGTGGAAATCTCATGAGGTTAAACAAGATCAAGTGCAAGATGCTGCACCTGGATCTGGGCAGCCCCCTGGTGCCAATACAGCCTGGGGGATGAAGTAGAAAATATTTTTGTGTTATAATACTTCCACGAGAGCTCAATACAGTTTCACAAGCATCTTATGTGATGGAAATAACATACACCATAATATCATGCAATTCATATCAAGAGACATCAGTGCAAAGGCATACATGGTTCGTACATCATTCAGTTGCTAAACTACAGCATTTTACTGCTCTTCATCTGCAGATTTTATAAATGTTTCAAAGACAGAAAAAGATTTGTGGTTTGACTTATGAAGGTGAGCCTTTGCTACTCTTAGATGAGTAGCTGGAATTCAGATCAGCAAACTTATATTGTTTTCAATTTCATCTATTCCTTTTCCAAGAACTGAAACTTGCAACACTCATGAGTTCAATACAATCATCTGTGTATTTTGTCACGTGGTAGAGATTAAAAATGACCAATCAACTATTTTGTTTCCATCTGGCTTTTCTACACTGTTCACAGACTGGTGGCATCTACAGCCTGCAGGTTCACAGTGACTCACAGCACTGCCTACATTCAATGCTCTCTCTTTTACTGAAGCTAAACTTAAACTACACCCAAAACATATTGACACTTGTTCATAAAAAACATTCTCATATTTTTGTGTAGTTTTATTCAATGAATATTCTAAGTACAAGCTTGTAGCGCTAAGACTACATGCCTATTTGTACCAGAATGTACAAAATGTAAAATATAAGATTCATACCTAAGTTTTAGGCCTTATTTTTCACCTTTCATAATACAGAGACTAGAAGTCCAACTCCAAGATTCTGTTTAACTATATATTGGCTCTTCCCTTCCAAATTCACACCACTGTGACTTTGTTGCTCCTATGATCTGGTCAGAAGCAGGCATATCATACCTTACAGTAAGATAAAATGGTGATACACCACTTTTTTAATCATGAAAAACATCTCATTGTTTATAATTTCTTCCTTTATTCATTCTATTTGTCTTTCTTCAGGTAATTTGGTATAAAAGAAGAAAAAGGTTTCATCATTTAAATATTGCTGACAATTCATTAAGCCAGCATATGTTACTGGCTCTTTTTACAACATATTCATGTCTCTTCACAGTTGAGTGAAATTTGTTGCATCAATTGATTTAAATACCCTCATTGTTCATAAGAATACTTTTACCTCTTTTACCTGCTGCCAGAGTGTACTTGAAGGGTGGGCAGATGTAGAGTCAACTCTCGGTATGTGACTGGCACCTGTTCTCTTTTCTAATGAAGAACTACAGATCACAGGTAACAGAATATACAAAATATCTTGATCTAAATGAAAAGCAAAAGATCAAGGAAGCTAAATGAGAAGTTAGCATGCAATTCTCCATTATTGCCTGATTCTTTCCTTTCAGGAAAGAGAGGGACTAAGCTCCTAGTCACTTTTTTATTTGGAGTGAGTATACTCATTGAGTTAGCATGTGCTGCTCAAAGGCAAAAGATTGGTGCTTCTTAACATTTCAGTCCTTTGGTTTGACATCATTGTGTTAATCTGCCATCAGTCCTACTGTCAAATTCATGCAGTATTAAAAACTAAGAATGTAAATTGGACCCTCTGGTGTTCACCTCAAGGAATTCATTACCAGATAAGGAATGGGTTGATGAAATTAGTCTACTGACACTCAGGTATTTGTTGTTTGTTGCAATTGTAGGGAGTTATCCTCTAATTGCCAACATTTACAGTAATCTCTTAAATCTGAATTAGGCAGAACTATTGTAGTGTTAAATAGATATTGGTTAAATTTTGATCTGGTTTAGCTACATTTTAAGTAATATTTTTATTCCCAAAATAAAAACAAGAATAGGCAGCAGATAGGCACACACAGTGTAGACTTGACAATGCAGTCAAAATACTAAGTTTTTGACTCTAAGTTTTTTGACTCAGTTCACTGATCTGTTTTCAGGAGCTTACCTTTGTCTGAATAAGAGGATGCAGTTTTCTTCACATTTAAAAATATCTCAAAACAAAAAAATCCACCTTCAATTTTCTTACACGGATAGAGGGAGATTGTGATTTTTCATTTTACAAACTATTCTTAGTTATGATATTTTAAGCAAATTGTCAGTTGATTGGATTAGATCTATTTATTTTAAACAGCTAGACAGTAATAACCTCTTATAGAGAAATTTGGGGAAAAAATCATAAGGATTAGGAAACAACTAGTCTAAAGAACAGAAAACTGAAAAATAAGATTCAGCATGAAAATGTAAAAGAAAGAAAAAATATTCAGAAAGGAATATTATGTAGAAATAAAAGTATTGGAAAATACATAATACCAGAAAAAATGTATGCCATGAAACAAACCCCCAGCATGATTTGCAGCCAAATATATAAATTCATCCCATTATAAAAGAAATAGGATCACTTAATTCTATATATGACTAATAAATTGCACACAAAACCTGCATTTATTTATGTACACTAAAGAGACTGGAACCATAGCGACAAAGTGTCACTTCATATATTGCTCTATTTTCTAGACATGGCTTAAAAATACTGAACATGTGTAAGTAAATTAGTCAGTCATCCAAGACAGCTGATATTCATATGATGCTAAAATAATGGAGACTTTTACTGACAAGATATTTAATCAAAATCCATGTAAAGAAACCTACAGAAATAAAAGTCATGAAATTGTGGGCCAGACCAGTATCAAAAGAAGTACAGCCAAAATTTTTACACATTGCTGTGCAAAAGAAAAAATCGTAACAGAATTGAACTCTACAATGATATATTTGGGGAATTCTATTTCCGGGTATGTTGGTCCTATGAATTAAATACCTGTACCAGTTGGGAAATGTTGTGCTTTTCCTGCAAAGTATATTTTGTCTAGCTTCACATAAAAGGAATTCAGTCCTCATACTACAACACTGCTCTGCAACAGCAAAGCTCTTTAGGTCATGACAGTCAGCAGTCTGAAGAATGCTCTTGCACAAAGTAGGATTCATACATAGATATACCCAAAGTCCAGAACTGTGAGAGCAAAAACTTGTTTGGTCTTTTGAGGCACTTTGTGTCTTATCCCAAAAGTTTTAAAAAACGCCTCCAGGCACACTCAGAACTACATTGGTTTTGACAGGGCTAGGATTGTATGAGCTCAGTGTCTAGCTGCACCTTATCAGTTTCTGGAGATCAGGCGTTCCGCCTACAGGAAGAGGAGAAGCATTCACTCCAGTATGTGTGAGAAAGATTCAGTTCTTAGTCAGAGAACTTTAAACACCACGTCTTCATTCCCCAGTGATGACACACAAACACTGTCTAGTCTACTTCTAGAGCCTTCGTTTCTCGCTAAAGTTTGGACATAGCTTACAGGAGGTCAATCTATTTGGGCAAGAGAAAGAGCAAACACACAAAACATTGTTCCACATGAGTCATTAAAACCTCTGACTATTATAAAGGCAAAAATGGAAGTGAAAGGAGATCTTGTTCCATATTATCTTAGTATTTTATCCAACAACTGTGGGATACACGAGTAAAAATAGACATGGGGACAGGAATCATAATCTGAGAAGTTCCCTTCCCACATGCAAGTACAGAGTTGCTCATAAATATTATTACTTTGGCATTTCATAATAACTTTAGCATGAAGAAAGAACTTGGCAAATTCAGTGAGCTAGATTTGGATGTCATTTATCTGAAGGCTAATCCAAGCACATCTCCTGCTTCAAAACAATTTATAGTAGTAAATTAAATAAGCTTAATAACTAACGTAATCAGATCAAATTAAATGACCTAGTTGGTTTTTTTTTTTCTTTATTCTAGTAATGTCTCGAGGACTAGCACTATAAATGCATTTTATCAGAGAAGAGTTTGATATACTAGTGAATCAGAGGAGAAATTATGTTGCCAAGTCAGATAAAGATGAAATAAATATTTCATCTGTGGTTGTTATGCACAACATAAATTCTGAATGTACATCTCAAGGTGCTGCAGAAACGTTAGGAGGTGCTGAGGTATCATGGTTAGTTTATCCCAACTTTCACGTACACAATTCAAAAATAATTAATCTGTAAAACTTTTTTTTTTACACCCCCAAAGGATGAGAACAAAACAGCCGAGTTGTAAAAAGGATTAGTAAATTATTCTGTTTCCTCTATCTACTTAACCATGCTGGGTGGTCTGCCCTCAAAATCTGTCTGCTAGCTATCCAGCTGGCAAGTACAAACCACTGTCTGTTGAAACTGCAGCACAGCTGTATGAATGCCATGAAGGATTCTTTTTCTGCCCAGATCACATCCAAGTTTCTTAACCCACACTGAGCTAGAAGGAAACTACATTACACAAATGACAGACAGGATGTGAGTTAATTTTTCACATACTCTCTGACATAATTTTTTTTTCCCCAAATCAAGAAAATTGCAGTGAAATAATATAACAAATACAAAAGCCAGAGAGCTGTTCTGATGATTGTGTTTCTAATTTAGTTGTGGTTTAGAGGAACTTATAGCAGTGCCTAAAAGTAAAAAGGCAAATTCCTTCACATTTAACTTTCACAGCAGTCTAAATAATTGCACTGAAGACTGGTATGGACTGTTCATATACTCAGCTTAGTTTCATCCTTTGGGATTCCAAGTGCACTGAGATCCCCATGAGAGAAAAAACTTTCAAAGAGGAATTGCAAGTCACACACACACACTAATTTACTGGTGTCCAGAAAACACCTAACAGAGCTGAAAAATTAAGTGCATGATGCTCATCCAGAAATGCAAAGTGCCTGTGGAATAGACATACTATGAGATTCCAGGGGAATTGTTGCTGGAAAAGGAGCAAATAAACAAGACATACAATTTTCTTTAACTTACTTTTTTTTTCTGTCACTGGGTATAAGTTGAAGGCAGTCTTTCTGCTGTGATAAATAGTTTCAAAATGTCGATTGTAAAGCAACAGAAAAGAAATTTGTTCTTTGATAACTCACATGGCATCATTTAGTCATATGGGTTAATCTTCCATGAGTAATTAATTGTCGGGATTTCCACTCATTTTTGTTTCCTCCCCTTTTCTTTTGAGAAAAAAAGACTTGTAGATGACAGCAGGCAGGACAAATAAACTACAAAGCATGAAATCTGTTAATAATGACCACCAAAGGAATGCTGCTCTTCTGGAAAATAGAGCAGATGGCCAGATAATGCAGTGCAATTAATAAAGAGAAGCTCATAAGGACTGAGGTTTCGCTGGGTGCTAGAACAGCAATGGTTAGCAAGTGAATGCTATTTTGATTTGATTGGGGTCTTCTATGATGATCTTTCTGAATGGCGGATTTATTAATCTTTTTTTAATACCAAGAGTTGTAATCTATTATCTTCAGACGCTTGCTCTCTGCTTTGTTTGAAGTCAGCAAGTTATAATTCAGAGTTTAGCAACAATACTTATGCAATTTGGAGCTTTATTTTTCATTTTAAAGTGCATTCAATATTATTAATTTCAGAGTGTACACTGATTATTTGTTTAGCCAATTTCTACTACTTAAAAGGACAAGATCAGTTTCCATTCCAGAAATCTATATTATTTAGAAAATAATACAGAAGGGTAATCTTCAAATACACATTCATTTAATGCATTTTTTTCTCCTTTAAGAGCAAACACATAAGCATTGTCTTTATATGATACTATATATAACACTTCAGTTACCAAAAATATACTCAGATCTGCTGGAACTTTCTTTAACAACATGTTCTGTAAAAAATAGTTAAAAGAGATTTATTTAACTGAAAAAGAGTTATATTACTAAGCCTGATGAGAAGCTGAACATCTGTCATGTCTGTAAGATAAGAAATCCAAGGTCGAATTTGGAAATTACACTCTACATGTCACTATAGAAAAAAAAAATAGTAATATAATTAACACATAAAAGTTTATTTTTAGAAAAATTGTTCTAGAAAACTAAAATCAAAAGAAGAGTTACAAAATAAAAACTAAAGAATAATAGCACAAGAAGTATTATGATTACTGCTGGTTTATACCACATGTAAAAGTACATCAACCAAAGATGCCTGCTTTCCTCATCCCTTTCATATTTTCTCTTTTAAGATACAACTTTTGTTCTTTTATTCTTGTTCCAAACATAACACACTTTTTTTTTCTTCTTTTTTTTTTTTTTAGAAAACTCAGTGTGTGAGGTGTTTCCTTTAGACCTGATATCAGCAAATACAAACATGGTTTATTCCACAGATACATGGTACAGATAGAAAAATTTGGCATCTATTTTACAACCAAAGTCTTTGTAGGGCAGATTTTCCAGATGTTTATGATAGAAATCCTTTCATAAGGAGGATTTTCTGGGTGACCTCTAAAATCCCTTCTGACCAAAACCATTCTAGGATTCTATGATAAGGCAATCTTTATAAGTCGTGTAAAGAAAGTATTTTTCCAGGAATTATAATATTAATAAAGGAAACATATTTAAAAAAATCTTCCATTGAAACTCTTTATGAAAAAAAACAACCTTACCCATAAGTATTTAATATTTTACTTTCCTAAAGCTCTGAAGCTTTAGGAACCAACCACAGAAGGTTATGATAACCATGAAGTTACAAGTTAAGGTGTGGAAATTTTAAAGGACTGTACACTGGGTGCTGTTGTTCTATGGTAAAAATACAAACTCTTTGAAGTAAAGATAAAAGACAAGACTGAGAAAGCAGAAATCAGTGTCCTAATGCTAGACTCTCAGCTGGGTGAGCAGAACCCTTGTTCTCTGGAAATTCTCTTTACTTCAACTCACCGTTGTTGAGCACATATTACTGACCCAGTCCTGGGAAGAAAAACTACAATTTGCCTATGATCATAGCAGTTAAAGATGGGGAATCTTGTATCCCAGCCCAGCAGTTTTTTATTCATTTTACCCAAGATAGTCACTTATTAACACTTGATGATTTAGGCACTCCTGAGGTTTGTAGGAGTCAGAATTTCAAGGCTCTGCAAAAAATAGAAATACTTGAATCCCCACGTGTCTTTACAGCTTTTGTCATTGATCTATGCTGGCATAAGAGAAAGTCATACAAGTGGCTTAGAAGATCTTAAAGCAAGCTAAATGAATCAGGGAAAAGAAAGGAAAGGAAAACACTTATTCTGAGAATCCTTGACAGTTTTGGGATTGTGTCTAACACCAGAGCTTAAGGGTGTAGGAAGGCAGCAACAATATAATGACTTTGTATATATCCACCAGTAAAAGTGTAAATGCTTGAAAGATTAGATTCAGCCGAGTTGTTTTGAGGCTACCAGTGACACTTAAATGATAGATGAGTACTTAAAGAAAAGAGATAAACAACTACATATCTTTGAAAAATCTTAGCAGTGGTTGCTAGATATAACAATTTATCATAAAATAATTCTAGAAATGCCCACTGGGTTAACGAAATAGCCTTCAAGCAAGAGATGTTCCTTGCTCTACAATTACAAATGTTCATATGAGGCCTCTATCTCTTCTTTCATGAGAATATTCTACTTCTTTTTATCTGTAAGCACAAAAATCTTGGCAGCTAATTTTCTTTCTTAATTTAATGATAAGAACTTATTTTGCATTTGCCACACCTAATTTCAAGCCTTTTAACTGACAACTCATCAAAAAGACCAAACAGGAGATGGCTGAATTTTTATTGACACACTAACTCATGTTATACAAAAAGTGCAACAGTGACCTTAATTCTTGGGTCTTGGTAAAACTTGGGTCAACATTATATGGTCCTGAAAGGCTTATCTCCTCATGCATATGAGCTGAAAATCTTCATCCTGAAAACCAAAGAACTGAGAATATCCTCAGCTGGAAAGAACTCACAAAGACCATTGAGCCCAACTGTTGGCTTGCACAGGACAGTCCCAAGAATTGCACCTGAGTGCATCATCCACAACCCTGGACAACATTTCAAAGACATTTCCGATAGCTCTAGATTGGAAAATGAAGAAGTGTTATGATTTAACTAAAGAAGAAATTACCTAATTTTTGTCTCTATAAAGAGGAAAAACTGTTAGACCAATGGCTATCTATGTCATGGTAACTAATTATAAACATGTAGAATCTATAATGAAATGTTTTTTCTAGAACTCTTAAATAACAATAATATTTAGTTTAATGGGCTCAGTAGGAAAACTAGAATAACACATGAAGATTAGGAAAACTTTTTTTTGTCTGATGTATATTACACCAGATTACAATAATTTATCATCACTACTACACTCATACTCCTTCGTATGAGAAGACAAAGGTTTATTGAAAATTAAAAAAAAAACCAAACAGCAACAACAATAACAAAAAAAAAACAAAAACAAAACAAAAACAAAACAAAAAAACCAAAAAACCCCAAAAAAACAAAAAAAAAACAAAAACAAAAACAAAAACAAACAAACAAAAAAAAATGCAAAAGTAATTAGACAAAATGACCCCAGTGGATGCTGATAGAATAAGCACATTTCAGAAAGTGTCCATCTAACCTTTCTGGTAAACCAACATGAACTATATTGAATGAAGATCAGGTTTGGCTAAACAAATAATCTGACTGCAATTTTCTGCAACCCATTCCCTGGTATAAATGCAGTGAAGGCCATGGAAATTGAAACACAGTTCATTAAATGTGTGTGGGTTTTTGACAAGCAGCTCTGGAATCTGTGTTCTCTCTGATGACCAAGAATAATCTGCACTGTAACAAGCTGATGATGTGTTTCAGTGCACAACCTATTAACCACCTGCTGCTTAATATGCCAAAGATGATACTTGAACAATCCACAAGTAGCTAGGAATAGACAGGAAAGAAAACCTCTCATCCCAGCTTCAATACGCATTACCGAAAATCAGCAAGTTATTTGACTGAAGAAGTCAAGGATGGTTTAATCCATAAAGCAAATACTTTTTCTCCTCCTGAACTTCAGAACAAAACCTTTGGTTGCAAATAATAAATAACTAAGTGAATTGAAGTGTTACTACTGAAAAATAAGTTAATTTGCTGGAGATCTTAAGGTTACTGAGAAGTGTGAGGCTTTTCACTGAAATCACTGTGGGAGGCCAAGAGGTGGTGGTTATTTAGTAAGACAGAGGAAGTTCTGAATAATGAAAGGAAAAGTAATATAACTGAAGATATCAACACTGGAGCAAGTATCCCAGTGAGGTTCTGGAATCTGTCCTAAGAGATTTTTCAAGATCCCGTTGAACAAAGTCCAGATCTGTGAAGGCCCAGGGGCTTATCCCCAAGGTAGCTGTGCCCTAACCCTGGAAGGACAGAGGCAAATGGGGAAAGACACCCCTTTAGGTCATGGTGAGGAAAACCTCCCTCCCATGGGCTTTTGCAGACACATGTTAATATTTCTTGGGTTTCATTTTCTATTGGCTTGTTAAGTTTATGTCACCCTATTACCACATATGCCAGAATGTTCTTCTTTCCCTTGAACCTCTGTAGCCCTGATTTCATGTCTGAGATGTTTTAGATTGTGAAATTTCTTTCCCAGGCAATTTGCTGTAAATAAAAAAAAAAGATGTTTTGTTAACTGTATCTATGTCATTCATTACTTTTTATAGGAGGGACTTCTTGATGGCCCTCTAGCTTAACCAATGTGGTTGAAGAAGTGTTAACTTCGCCCATCCAATCATATTAGTCTCTGTGAATAGTATATAAAGAAAATGCATTTTGGATAAACTGCTTTTTTTAGCCTTCTGAAAATTCACGGAGATAGAGTAGTTCATTTCGTGCCTATAGAGACAAACTTCATTGGGTTAATTTTGCCTCAGTGTTACACCTGTTTTGTAGGTGTAAAATCTATATGTATATGTGTATAATTTTCACTTTTTGAAAATGAGCAAGGAAGCATAAGATCAAGGTCAGCTATCTAGCACCCATAAAAGGGGTTAAATAATTATTTGGTCTCCCATTGTGAATAGAGAAAGGCAGATTCCTACAGAGAATAATTCAGACATGAAAAGTTTTGTACGATGATCAAGTTCTGGATTATTATGGAGTAGCCCGAAACACTTAAGCTCAGTTTTAAACAAAGACACTCCAGATGACAAATGATAAATTAGAAATGGGCAGGATGATTTTTACACTGGAGATTAAAAATGATAAAATAGCTCTAAGTTGTGATATATAAAATGCTTAATTAAAAAAACCAAAACAATCATAACTATAACAAAGCTGTAGAATTTAAATGTTACTGGACTGAATTTGTATCACTATTAGATTTTTCATTCACCATTTTACTGTAGATCTGACGCTGTTCTCAAAATCTGGGAGTCCATATATATTTTTCCATGTAACAAGGTAATGTTTCCCTGCAAATAATTTTATTTTCAGTTCCAAGGACACTTAAAAATAATTATGTAATGTAAATTTAACCCTGATTTCTCAGGCACCTCTGGCTACAGGAAAATGTCATATATATATTTTTTAAATCTTAGCTATTTCTAAAATTATTTAAAAATCTAAATGTAATACGATGACAATTATGAGTCAAAGGCTAGTTATCATCCCTCCAGTTTCCTAAATGATCCATTTTTAATATACGTGCCACCACTGCAAACCTCTCTAATATATTACTTACTAGTATGTTACATTTGAAACTAAGTATTTTGTGAAATGGAAAACTTTTATCATATTTCCAGAAAGAAAAAGAAAAAACCCTCAACCAGCTAACCAAAAAAAACCCAACAAACTGGAAACAAGAACAAAATCCTTCATATGTGAATCCTTCATATGAAAATATGACTATTTTCAAAATATTAAAATAATCTACTCTTACCATACAGTCTCAAAAAGTTTAAAGGATCTCATGAATTTTCTAAACATTGTCTTGTAAACCTGGCCATTTTCATTAACAGCCTTTTAAAAACATAATACAGCTCCTACTTGATTAATGAGTGCTTTAAAATTATATGATCTACCCTTTTTCTTTTCAAATACAACTATTTCAAAAATTCTTCTATACTGTGATATTTAATTATAATTTTTAGGAAAAAAAATTATATATAGGAAGGAAGTCCTTCCTATATATAATTATATAAGGAAGTCCTTGCTCACACATTATAATAAGAGGCACCTGTTATAATAAAGATATTCAAGACAGGTTTTTCAAGACTGGTAAAAAACCAGGTTTTTTACACACCTGGTGCTCTGTGGTGGGAAGATGAAAAGAAAGAGCTTTAAGATAAAAGATGTTTCAACTGGAAAAGCTTTTGCAACCAGTTTGATTCCATGAAACTCACAGCTTATTGTTCATCGTCATTGGAACTTATATTCTGCAATCGGATTTATCATAATTATCAACAGATTTATTACACGAGAATTAAATGGCACATACATAAAAACAAAGAGATGCAATGAAAGGATCCATCTTTGATTTGCTTCCATATATAATCAAACTCAGAAGTAATTTAATCTGTTTCTCCAGTTGAGATAAGGTTTAATGTCATTAAACCTAAAGGGAAATTCATGCTATTTTTTATCTTCTCTAGAAAAATACACTGCTGAATGTTATTTTTCAAGGAATTTACAGATGTTTACCTTGCATTTTCCTAGCACCCAACTTAAATACAATAGATGTTGTCTGAATAATACATGTTAATTTATTACACTCATTTAATAAAGATTAATAGAAAAGACTAGTTTGAAGTTCCTTTTCCTCCCCGGGCATCAACTAATATGTCTCTAATACTGGCTACACTGGAAAGCATTTAAAGCAGAACTTGAAAACTGCTTCCCAGATAAAGGTTTTTCTGCCCACTTATTATTAGTTTGCATCACATTAAATTGAAAATCTCATTCTGAAGTTTATGACTACTATGAACTCAGTTTATAAATCTTAGAAGCTTTAAGCTTGTGCTGCATTGCAATGATTTTCCACACTAGGACCACATGCTGCAAACAAAAAAACTCTGGAATACATCTTCAAATAAATGACTGGAGTCAGTTTGTTATGTTTTAAAGAAGATAATTTAAAACATAGTTGAATTATCATCAAAATAACTACAAGCTTCATAAAGTGAAAAAGTATTCCACTTCTAATTGCTATAATAATAAAGTTCCTAAATAAAGACATGCAAATGTTAGTGTTAACATAGAAAGGTTTCTTCCTGCCAGTTTTATAATAACTTAGGGGGATAATTTATTTTACTGAGCATAACTATAAGATGAAAATAATCTTTAGATAAATTTAAGTATTATCTGTGTAATGGTCTGAAGTATTAGAAGAGGAGTTTGTAAGTTCTGCACTGCAATTCTCTTATGAGTGTTAACAAAATCCGATAATTTTATCTACAACTGAAAAGTTGATGCCTACTCTTATTATAACTGCAAAAACTCCAAAGCAACAATGATGCTTTGACAGCATCTTGGAAAATTCCTTTCCTTATTTTAAACAGCAAGTAAGTTTTAATCGATGCAAAGTGCCTGCCTCCATCCCAAAGTACAGGGTCCCCACATTACAATATACACCTCTGTTAAAATAGAAAATATTATGATACTTTTATATCTCTTTTAGGAAGTACTGCATAAGACTTCTTACTATACATTGAGCAAAAGATTGACTAGTAAAGTTTCATCATGCTTTGAAGCATTAAATATAATTCAGGAAAATAGAAGTAAAAAACTTTGCATCTTGTTCTGACAATCTTTTCAGACAAAATTATGTGAGTGGGTGAAATGTAAAGTGTGTATTTTAGATCACTGTGTATTCATGTAGCATAAAAAATTGTTCTCTAATGTGCACGTGATGACTTGCCAAAATATATATATATGTCTATTCACACACATGAAATGTCACATAAAAGTTAAGAAAAAATAAAATTGACTTGGTAGAGGACTTTAACAGTTTCCTATAATGATGCCATCAGTAGTGATATCTTTATGTTTCAAAATATCTTCTTGGGGTTGTTTGGATTATTTGAGTTTTTTGATGAGCATTTTGTTTTTTCTTTAGCGGGTAGAAGAGTAAACCTAGATAATTACTTGAAATTACCTATGGAAGCATTTCAGTTTGTATGTTGTTTCTACACTTGCAAAGTTGGAAACAATGAAGCTCAGTATCCTCATAAAGGATACTCACTGAGGGAATACTGCGTACCAGCAGTGATCCATTCCAAAATTTTGAATAGTAAAGTTTAAAAAGTGATCTGGGAAAAAGACAACAGAAATGTAGAGTATGAACAGTTACTCCATCAGTAACATGACATAATATGCAAGCAAACTCAAGCATTCAGAAAAAAATATAATTTTCCATTTTGTAACCAAAATAAAAGAATTTGCTGAAAGAATAATTAGGAAGATAAGATATGCATATATCTTTCTGAAAAAAATATATACTCTTGATACTCCCGATACACCATATGCATGTTTCCCACAAAGCTCAACGCATGTAAATTTAGTTTTTTGATGCCAAGGACAATGAGACCTTCAACAATCTGCTGAGTGTGGGTCATCTAAATTAGAGTTGCCTGGAGTCACACTGAAATTATTTTCTTCCAGGGTAAAAATCAGAAAAAAACAAAACCCCAAATCAAAAAATAAACACATTCTCATCCCTGTATTTATATCTGACAGATTTTGTAAAACGCTTAGAACAGAGGTAACAATAGTACAAGCATGTTTGCATAAAACAAATTTCTCCTCAATTTATCACAAACTATAGGGAAAATAAGAAAAAAAACCCAAACAGCAGTATGTAACGTAGAAGCACCATGAAATCAATTAACTTGCTTATTAATCAGTAGTTCAGAAAATCACTTTAATAACATAAGAATAGGTAATTTCAATAATTGGAGACAAAAGCACTGAAAAAAGTCTATCTTCATGTCTCTCTTCAAATAAAAATAAAAATTAGCTACATTTATTGATAATATGAAATCTCAAAAGACTTTTAGCCTCACAACAGCTTAGTCAACATCTGCCATGACATTCTACATGTCGAAACTTAGTCTTGACTGAGTCAGTTTAGGCTTGAAGCCAAAAGAAGGGGTGAATCACTCTGCATCTCCATCTGATATTGTTACATCAAAAACTGGGGAGACACAGAAGCTGTTTGTTCAAAGCTACCTAAAAGTAATGGAACTAAATTGAAATTTCTAATGTTTGCACAGTCATCTTTTGGTTAAAATTGAAGTTATAGTAACTATATATATTAAATAGCTAAGGGAGGATGTTAAATGAGATGATACTTCTGTGAAGAGGTTTCTCCTGGAAACAGTGGAAATAATTTCTAATCATGGAAAATGTTGGCATAGTTTTATCTTCCTATTATTTTTTTCCATAAAAAGTCTATCAGGACTACTGTGACATTTATTCAAGTCTTTTGAAAAAACCCACAGTGAATATCCACAACAATAAAGTCACTCAGAGAAAACAGATACATATGGCTGGACAATTGACGTAATTAAAACAGCAACTGTCTGAAAGGGGATCTAAACATTGCTAGTCATACAACAACCAAAATTCCAGTCAGATTACTAGTATGACTACAACTTTTCAAACTTAGTTTAGGGCAATTTTTAACTTAGCCCATATATCTCACTCATGTTATTTCCTTCTGTAATGCAACCAAAGTCAAACCTAAAACAATTACAGAAGAGAAAGCCTTCTGCATATCCAAGTGTTTGTTTTTCTTTCAAAAAGGTTTAAGATTGAATCTGAGAGTATCTGAGTAAATGAAAAATACAGCTGCATAATTAGAATCTTGTTAATGCAATTAGACCTGAACAGTTCAAGTTACAGGTGAAACAGCAGTAATTTAATAATTTGTTTCTTCAACATAAGCAAGAACAATCTGAATAAATAATAATAATAAAATGTTACAGTGCATCATAGTTGTCTTACAACTTTTAGAATTCATTCTCTGGACAACATGTTCTAGTGCCTCACCCCCCTTGCAGAAACAAGTTTTTTCTAATATTTAATCTAAACTTACTCTTTCAGTTTAAAACCATTATCCTTTGCCCTGTCACTACACGCCCTTGTTTATTCTACAAGAAAACTCCTGTGCCTTTAAAAGTGTCAGTATTCTGTCAGTCTTGGTTGACCAGAATGGGTTTTTAGTGTGCATTTTTAATGGCTTTAGAAGCACATCTGAACTATATTTTAAGAAAGATAAAATTCCGAGTTATCCTGACATTTATTGTTTTTGAACACAAAGTACTGAGTTATTGAAGCTTCTCATCTGAGGAACTTAAAAAAAAATAATAATTACATGCTTTTTATGTGGATTTTTTTTTTATTCTTTCAACACCCTTATCAAACCTTGCATACTAAAATTATGAGCTTCTGAATGTGCAGTTCAGATATCAGGACTCCCATCACCTGTGCAAGAAATCTACCTCACAGATTTACTTTTTTTTTGTATGTTATTTCCTCTAAGTTAATGAATTTTGTCTTCTTTTCTCCATTGTGTCACACATTCAGGCACAGAAAGATACTTCACCCAAACCTACTGCCTCCCATAAAAGAGGAAAGAAAGCTTAAGGAAACATCAAATAGAGTTTCTCTATTTACTGTGTAAATATTCTAATAATTATTCAGTAAAAAATGTATTATCGTGCTATAAAATATGGTGTTGGCTACCAATCTCTGCCTATTATTTTTAAATAATCTATTCTTAGAGAAAAGAAAAAGAAAAAAAGCCAAAAACAAAACCCCAAAACCAAAATCCACCAAAAATATACTTACTATAAAGAAAAATATCAATGCCCTTGTCATCAACTTTACCTTACTAGTGTAAACTTAAAAAATGGAGGCATTGTAGATGTGCCCAGAGTTTTATACTGACTAGTTGTGGAGAGCTCACTTAGCTCATGTATGGTGTTTTGGGGTTTCTTTGATTGGGTTTTTTGTTGTTGTTTTGGTTTTGTTTCTCTTGCTTATTTCTTTGTTTGTTTTGTTTTCCCTAGTTAATTTATTTGTGTAGGGTTACCTTCACAAAACACAAAGCTCCGAGGCTGGAAGTCTACTCTTGATGGCTGCCTGAAGAGAGAAATATACAAGTAGCTCTTGCTCCTGAGTCTCTCATAAATTAGCACCTATGTCACTGGCCTAGTTTGTGCTACATCTTTTCAATGTCCTTCTATTTGACTATTTCTCATATCAAGTTTATTACAAGTAAAATTATTATAATACTATTTTCAGAAAGACCTGGCTGAGTGTGGTACTTTTCCTGCTTATATGCCTTAAATATGACCATTATTTTGATACCAAACTGGCATGATTTTTAGAGGTCTTCTTATGTGGTCTGACTAAAATGTGAAATGCCACTACTACTTCTCACCTTTTTCAATAAGGGAGGAAACACAAAAGCGCAAGCCAGCAGAATTATTATCCTGCTTGTAGATGCTAGAACCCTCCAGGGAGTTTCAGGTTAATTACTGATGACTCACTGGGACAGCTGTGGCTGATCACGCTCAACATTTGGTATAAACAAGTAAGAAGAGCAATATTCTCCATCAAGCCCAGTGATCTGGGTATAGGTACTGAGGGAATGAATTACAAAAGCTGGCATTGAAATCAAGGGAAAAGAACATAAAGGAATGGTGGTTCTACTTATGTTGTAAGGTTGAACCTGGCTTCCTCACAGCATAGGTTTTGTCTCAGCTCCATCTGTTATTGATGATTCTGTGAGATTCAGGTGAAAGTTGCAGCTGGGAAAAAAAAACAAACTCTTTTGTGGGCAGAAGCCAGCTGCAATTATTATCTTCCAGTAAAGTCATGTGCTTTTCTGAGTCAATAAGCTTAGCTCTGCTAATAATGTCTCTTAAATTGTTTGATTTTAGAAACTGGTAACCACAACACTACGGCTTTCCTTAAATTAATTTCTAGACCAAGGCAGGATTATTCACTTATGCACATAGTAATCTCAGCTACAAGTCGGTGATTTCTATTGTCTCACACTCCATATTTTAAAAAAATATATATTTAAATTTGTTGGTTTACTCAATGTAAACACTTTTCCAACTATGTATGTTCTCTGTCTATAAATATATATCTAAATACACCCACCTAGATTTACATGTTACACATGGACTCACCTGGTTTAACAACTCAGCTAAAAAACTACACATGTAACTCTTCATCTACAACCTTCTGAACCATTTTCCAAGACTGAATTTTGAAATTAGCTGTCAAAAGAAAAACATAGGAGGAAAAAAGTATGGCTTGATCTCATATGTAATAGATACAGGGAGAGGTCATTGGTTTGGTGGTCGCTGATCTAGGAAGGCTTGAACAGCAAAACATTTTTTATTTAGAAATTTGGACTATTTCATAGGCCTGGGGTGGAAAAAACCTAAAGACATAGGGAAAAAAGGAGTGAACTGATTACTATTTTTCATCTTCAAACTTGTAGTTCCTGTCTATCTTAAGAGAGACCTGTATAGACTGCCTTTCCTTTTAAGACAATGGCTTTAGATTGGAACTTAACAAATTTACAATGTGAAATATACAGTGAAGTTTATGAGAGAATGGGACTACCGAGTGGGAGATCTCTTCCAGTCACTGTAGCATCTATTCTATTAAAAAAAATAAATCTCAAACATCATATTTTTTAAAAGGGTATTTCCATCTAAAGCATTTTTTAATGTCGTAGTTCCCTTTGGTAAAGTTATGCAGCACAAAATGAATGTTTCCTGTATTTTGAGAAAATTATTCCAACATAATTTTAAGTATATATTATATTGAAAATAAACACTAGTCATGTTAGAGTAAGTTTCATTGTTTGAGGAGAAATTTTAAAAACTCTGAGCTTTAGTACTGTATTCTGAATTTTACATTACATTACAATACATTTAGTAATGTATTCTGAACCAGACATCCTTAACAAAAACATCTGGAAAATATACTATTAAAATAAAAGCCCAGAAAAAAACTATTTAGAGTTTAGATCTGGTTTTCTTTCCTCTTTATTCCTTTTTTTTTTTTTTTCTCTTTACACACAACACTCCGTTGTATTACATTATTTTTTTTAATTAGAATAGAATAGTTGTAGTAGGAAGGGATAGACCTCCAATTATCATCTAGTTTAACAGAAAGTTAAAACATGTTGCTGAGGTCATTGTCCAAACACCTCTTTAACACTTACAGGCCTGGCCATCGACCACCTCTCTAGGAAGCCTGATCCAGTGTTTGGCTACACACTCAGTCAAGAAATGCTTCCTAACGCCCAGTCTAAACTTCCCCTGGCATAGCTTTGAAACATTTTCATGCATCCTTGTCACTGGATCCCAGCAAAAAGAGCTCAGCATCCCCTTTTTCACATCCCCTCCACAGGAAGCTGCAGAGAGAAACAGGTTCACCTTTCAGCCTCCTTTTCTCCTAAGAACAGACATTAGGGCACAGTTCAACAACGAAGAGAATCAAATGATCTACTAGATCTTATTTATAGCTGTACCTTTTCATGGTAGATTTGGTTAGGACAGCAGAAAGGCAAAGGTATTATCTCTCTGTTACTTTTTGCTCTGAGGTTTTAATTTTCAGTTCTCCAAACCAAAAGGTAAAAAAACTTGTAAATTATTTTTTATAGATGTCTTGATTTGATATTAGTGGTTTGCATGACATTTTACTATGAGTCAGGAAACCACCATGCAGTGATATAAATATTTCTCTTGCAGCATACCCCGCTGTTTTATTTCTGTACCCCTGCAAGGCTAATAAGCTACATGACATATTATCATCATGAGGTGAGGGTAACACTCACAAGAGACCAAAGTGTTTTGCTATTTATTATACTCAAAGCCAAATCATTTCCTTCACTATTAGCATAATCAACTATAGACTACAAAAATCTTTATAGAACAAGGGAAAAAAAAAAAAAAACTACAAAGCCACCAGACGTAACTAGAAATTGAGAAAAAAAAAAACCCAGTGGTTTTCCAGAGAAGAAAGATCTGCTATAAATAATGGGATTTACCCTTATTTTTTTTTATATGTTATTGGAAAAAAAAGAAAAAGTAACTACGCAATGTAAAGTTAACTCCAATGATTAACCCAGTTCTCAAAAGAGTAATCTATATTATCAGTGAAACCATATAATGGGAGAAAAAAAAAAAAATGGATTGGAAAGTCTTAAGCCCTCAAAAGTATGCATATTCAAGCAAGCTATTTAAAAAATATATGCTGTATGCTATTATTGCTGAAATATGAAGGAAGGATAATTTTTTTATATATAGAATTCCATCCTGGAGAAAAAAATTATTTCAATCATCTTTGATTGAAAAAAAAATTTTTTCTGGGAAAAAAAATCCAAACCCCCCCCATACTTTCTCCCAAAAGATCCACCAACATCCCTAACCCTCTCTCCCTGCCAAGAAATACAAAAAAAACCCACCAAAATTTTAGAATGATAATATCTTTTAAGAATTTTGGGTTTTGTAAGGAAATTTTTTGTTGTTGTTCCTTGGGTTTTTTGTTTGGGGTTTTTTTTGGGCTACGTCTACAGAAAGATTAAAAACTACCACCTTGAGCATAAAAAAATTTTGTAAAGTAGAATTTTATATAGATAAAAATGTGGAAAAATAAGTGAGATTTCATCATGAAAACAGTTGTAATTCTGACACCAGGGCTGTGATAAGCACTTCAATAAATAATTATATAATGATAGGTTTATAGTCAAGACACACTGGGAGAGAGGCGTGTATGATCTTCTGGAAATAGAGCAGTATCTATCACTCAAGGAAAACAGACTATTCTAATTCAGGAGAGAGATGGAATAGAAAAACTTTGCGGTGTACATGAAGGTATTTATGTGCTTGAAATAATTAAAATCCATTTTCTTTCTTTAAAAAATGCATTAAGGAAGAATTTAATGCATTTTTTTCTACTTTGGATTGTCACTATTCTTAGCTGAACTTAACCTTTGAATGAAGGTAAAAAAATAATTTAAAATGCTAGATTTATGAAAGGGGTAATTATTCCTTAAGCCTTAAGCACATCAAAACATTCAGCAAAATAACCTTCACTATGTTGCTAGCTATAGTGCTCCTAAACATCACGCTACAGGTAAGTTGTGGCTCAGCAGGTTGCTTAAACCCAAGCACCTAAATTACAAACACTTCTCCAAATTCTGGAAACTACTCCAGCCAAACTTAAGAATGGCCTTTCAGAAATGTTGCTGGAGTAGTGGAAGCTTTGCAAACTTCTTCCCTCCTGCTCCAGACATTAGATGTACTTGTTAACAACAAATAACTTCTTTGTGGAGGATGGAAAGACCAGCAAGGCTTGGAAAGGGTCAGAACAATTCTGTTGGAATTAAGAATTGCCAATTGACTTCTAAAATTAACAGGATATTCATGTAAAGCTTAGCTTATTTAATACAGTTCTTTCAACCCTGAGGAAAAATATTTATTTAGGAAAACAAATGTATTGGTCCATATCAAACCTCTACAGCTCCCTTTTCTTCACTTTTAATATTTTTCTCCTTTTGTTGACAAATTAGGTGCTTGCAAATCACCATGAATACAGAGTGATTTTTCAGAAGATAAGAATAGTTGGAGTAAAGGTTGAGTTTAATCAGACTAAAACTTGGAAGTAATTTGAAAATGGAAATTATCAGCAGCTTTCCCTTTAGGAAGCTCACTGATCTTTACAAAGAACTTCCTATTCATTTTATGAAGTGTATTTTGCATGTTTCATAAATATTTTTTTTATTTTTTCATAGCGATTGTGGCAGAGCTGAAAACAGAATCTAGACTCTCCATCTCCCAATATCTATTCCCAGTCATGCTGTGAAATGAATTCTTAAGTTGGACTGAAAAGTGGAAACAGCTTATTTCTTGCTGATGCAGCATGATGCAACTGCTTCTCCTGCAAAGATTTCTATTTGACTACCTGAGCTGCTGATTAATCACTGAGATTTGATGTAGCGCTGATTTCTGTGTGAAATGTTTTGGTTTGTGAAATTTCTTTCCCAGGCAATTTGCTGTAAACAAGAAGAGATGTTTTGTTAACTTTATCTATGTTATTAATTCCTTTTTAGAGGAGGGACCTCTTGATGGCCCTCTGGTTTAACCAATGTGTTTGAAGAGGTGTTAACTTTGCCCACCAATCATATTGGTCTCTGTAAATAAAGAATATAATTATATATATAATGAGTATAATTATATATTATATATAAAGTGTATATAAAAAATTTTTATTTTGAATAAATCGCTCTTTTTTGCCTTCTGAGAAATCACAGAGTCAGTGTGTTTATTTTGTGAGCTATAGTGATGATGAACATAGGTGCCAGTTTTTTTACCTGTAAATAGTTTTCCAACTCTTTATTTTTTTAAACCTAATATTTGGACTTATTATATCAGAACCATTTCTGGTTTTATTGTCTCATTCACCCAAGGAAGAGTCTTTGCAAGACAGATCTGCTAAACTGATAAAAATAGTTCTCTCTAGCTAGCTATAGTAGTAAATGCAAAGATTTCAAAGGCTGGTAAAGTTTAGATTTCAGAGAGTAAGAAACACACTAAGACTTTCACAAAAACTCTTACCTACTAGAAAATTCAGGAAAATCTAAATAGTTTTTTAAGTGCTTCATTTAAAAATAATTTTATAATTATTTTAAGGATCAGAAGCTTGAAAGGCACAAATATTTGTATATTTTGCCAGAGGTTTCATGTCACAAAACATGACAACTCTCACTAAGGTCACTAGGATTTAATATAATGCTAAAAGAGAAAATGTCACATTATTTTGTCATTGAGTGTATACATAAATAAGATTGAAATAAAAAATATAAGGAATTTTTTTCAATAGAAATATGACATAATTTTATAGTAAAAAATAGAATTACAATTATCTTTATTAATCATTTCAACTTTCTACATATTTTCCTTCTCTGCTTCCCAGGGCAGTGTCTTGCTGCAAACACAGAAGTGCCAGCTTGCTCAACTTTATTATTTTTCTGAAGTCACATCTATGGATGTTGTGAGAAAGTTATACACACAGATCCAGCCTTCAGGGTCTATGAACGAAGCACAGAAATGTGGAAAAGAGATATGAAAACACGTGAAGTTAAATAAAAATTATCAGAAATTTGTATAAGTTTATATTTTGCTTTGAGGTCAATCTAATATCTGTTTTTCTTATGGGGGCTTTCAATTCATTCTGACAGTAATATGCTATTATATATGTGAGCATCTTGAGACTTGTAGGATTTAGACAATGTGTTGAAGCATATAGTATTTGATCCAAAGTTTCTGTAATCCAATAAGCATAAAACATAACAGGTTTAGATATTTGTTACAATTCTACACCCCTACTGATAATATTAGTTACAATCCTGTCATTTGAAACTCATAAATAATGGTTTGTCTGGTTGAACAGATACTACTTGCAGTGTTTTCATGATATCTCAGTATAAAATGCCAGCTAAGTGAAGAGCATTTGCAAAATATAGAGCCTTAAGGATGGAACTATATTTAGCTGTTTATAATGGTTGCAAATCCCTTCTTTACACAGTTATAGTAATGTGAATGAATTTTTAATCTATTTTCTTATAGCAGTATCTCAGAAATATTGTATGCTCAAATACTTTATCCCTTTTGTGGACTGTAGTTCATCTGGAAAAAAAAAAGCAGTTATTGTAGCACCATGCTGAAGAAATTTTAGTCCTGTATGAGATATGGAAAGGAAAGAATAACTCAGATTTAGTCTGTCTAAATGAGTTCATCGTTTAATTGTTGTAAACTGATAATCCCTTTGCAATTGCTAATAAAAAAGATGATGCAATAAAGTCCCACAATTTCCTCTCAGTGTGCAAGATGTTTTGAGATTTTTGACACCAAATTATGAGGCATAACACAGAGACTCTGCTCTCCAAGATTTTGTCAGTGAACGTAGGGGAAAAAAACCAAACACTTTAAAAGGCACCTTTAATGGAATTTCTTCACGTTCTTCTTGCTCTTCAAGACCTGTTTGGAAACTCTATCAAACACACTTAGTGAATATATATGTGAATTTCTATTATTATTATTTATTGAAGAGGTAACCAAAGAACTGGGAAATTCACTTAGCAAGAGACTTTCAAGAAATATTTGTGAGAGAAAATAGTAAATCAACATGGTAAAATTTTGGAAAAAACCATTTTTTTGGTAGGAGATCAGAATTGATTGAAAATCTAGAGAGTAGAATTTTTTTTTGTTTAATTCTGTTTTCCACCCTTTCTTGACAAAGAACAACTAACATTATTTTCAGCTAATAGAGCACAAGCTTTCCTGAGTTGCAATACTGTAAAGTATCATTACTTTCCAGAAAGCAACAGTAAGCATTTCACATTGTAGTATTACTAAAGCACCTCTTTACATTTAAGTGATCTGACCTTGTTCATGTAAGAACATTTAAAATTAGATTAATATAAGTGTTAAGAAGTATAGGAATCAGTTCTGCCTTGAAGCTTAGGCCATCACTAGTGTCATTCACTACAATTATGTGAAACTATTTTAATTCACTGCTGAAGTTCAGCCCTATGTGGATTTCCTCTTTCCTCATAAACCTGGTGCTGATAGGAAGTGCCAGGGTGTGAGTAGACAGAACACTTTGTCCACGATACAAAGCCAGCCCAAAAAGTAGTGCTTGGCAGTCATTGTTATTCAAAGACTAATGGACTTTGTATCAGATCCTTTTACCTTAGTAGCGCTTTGCTCTCCTCTTTCCTGAGCTGACAGTCTCAACAGGATGCTAGTTAATGTTTGTGGGGGCACAAGCATCTCTCCAGTAGGCAATATTCTCAAAGTGCTAACTCATTTTATACGAGCCAGTTAACTGTCACCTGAAAGTAATGACTTTCTATCACTGCTGAACTGGATTCAATTCTTTTACTATTTATCTTCACAGTAATAAACAAATTTGTCTTGTCAGTTTGTTTGCTCAGGCCCTTCTGAAAAAGAACCCTCTAAATGTCTGTGACAGAAAATACAATACTAGATAGAGAGGAGAGGTGGTAGAGAGAATATTTTAGTTTTATAAGTTCCTTAAGTTCCTCAATTAACATAGCACGTTTGATAACATTTCTCAAGAAACTTCAGGACAACGTCTTTATGTTTTGGTAAAGTTTTTCAACTTAAAATTCATGGCATGAACAACAGCATGTGGGACTCTACCTGCTAAAACCTAAAGGCAATTGTTTCCTTTTGAAGAGAAAAGCAAGAGAAAAATATTCACTTATCTAAACCTTTGGGAGCATCTTGGGTTTTTCTGCATTTTCCCATTACTTTTTGTGAGATTAGATCTGACTGTGTCTCAAGTTTCCCTATCTGTGCTCCTGGCAAGTGAGCTATGCCTCTAAGCAACATCCTTTGTTGGGAACGGTGCGCTGTGGCAGTACAGAGCCTGTCCTCTGTATTGTCATTTATAAAATCTAGGATGTATTCCTCTTTGACTCTCACAACAATTTTGTTTCATCATTCTCTGTGAGCCAGCTTCTTATGCCACTGTTATTTCCCAAAGTTTAATTCTGCAGGTATGGCCATTTCCAGTATAGGAGGAAACAATGGGTGGGAAAAACCAATTCTATTCATGCCCCTTGCACACTGCTGTTGAGTCCCTCAATTGAATAAAAAATACTTAAAGATATTTTGGTGTAACTTAAATTTGATTTTTTTCCTATCACCCTTTATCCTTTGTCCTTGGTGTTGTTCAAGTAGAGAATTACGGGCAGAATATATTATTTTAGAATTGCTTCCAAGAAAATAAAAAGACAATATGGTGTCAAAATTATTGACTCTAGTTTTTCTTAGAGCTTTTATCAGGCCAATATTAATTGCTAAAATATGAGAGGGCTATCTGGAGCATGCTAAGAGTAGAACCAAAGCCCATGCTGTTTCTCTCCTCTTCTGCTTTGCTGTACTTCTGTACAGCACCATGTTGGAAAGAGGGCTTCAGGAAGGATGTGTCATCCAGGCAGATTCCATGAATTCTGAGTCATACTGTGCACATTCCTTGCATATTGTCAAATGGATCAGTCACATTATTTCAGTTCTCCAGGGTTGTTTAAATTTTTCCTACATCCTTTAACTGTCATTAGAAATTTTTTTCATCATGCTATTATAAGCTTTCAATAAGCATGAACACTTTTTGTACATATAATTAACCAGGAGGTCTCATTTTAACTACCTTTGTCTGTCCTTTTTTTACCAAAAATAATTTAACCAAATAATGAAACTGCATTAAATACAGTATATTAATTACAGTATATTAATGCTGTAGGGAATTTAATCAGACATCCTCAAACACAACTAAAATACTTAGATTTCTTGTATTTAAAAAAGTCAACATATATAATAGTGTTACTCATGGTTACTCCTCTTTTGTCCACTTAACCCCCTTAGCCCTAGAAACCACTATAAACATAGAAAATAAGCAAAGTTAACTATTTTATTGCTCTCTCATACACTTGAATAATGGATGTGTATGAGATACTTAGAACACACACATTTCCAGAGCCGTCAAATCTACTGGTATATTACAATAATCTCTATATTATTACTACAATACATAGCAGAATATGAAAAGAATGTTAGCATAAACTTTCTAATTCAGTAGCGGGGAATGATGGCCACTGTTAATAGAATTAGACATTGAGAAATATTAATAAAATATACCATGCATATGTAACTTTATCTCTCAAATACTTTGTTAAAGAAAACTAATAGGTTTCTATTCTCCACTCAGAGAATAGAAGTTTCTGTTATTGGCTAGCAACAATATAAGGTAAAATTACATCAACTCTCTTTGCTTTCTCTTTGTAATAAAATTTGCAATGTCATATTCCACTGATAATGTTACTTTAATATCTCATGATTATGAGAATATTATTGCACTGCCCCAAAAAGGGACAGATTCTCCTCTTCAAAGAAAATATGAATTAATTTGAGCAGAAAAACTACATAAGAAAACCACTGACTGTGCAGCTGAAATAATTTAAAGACAGTAGGACAGCAGGACACCAATAGCACACACTTTTTGAATTCATGAGATTTAATTTAAAAAGCCTTTTCCCAGAATTCTCTCTATGGACACTACTGGTCTTTATAGAACTATTAAAATTTTAGAAAAAGAGGGAAAAATGCTTGGATCAAGAAAATAAATCTACCATAAACCCATAGAGGGAGAAAACTAATACTTTGGTGGAAGATAGTCCTGTGTCTTGTTTACATGCAATTTAAAATATTATACACTTTGCTTTTTCTTCCCTTTCTGATGAAATAATGCATATTGCTTATTAAAAGAACAAGTGCCCCTGCAGGGTTGACTTTTTCCTTAGATAGAGCTAAAAAACAGGTTAAAACAAGCAAGCTGGAGAAGCTCATATGGACATGTTGGATAGCAAGAGATAACACAGTGATCAATATAAATTAATTATCATTATTATTTTTCCTTCACTGCCTTCACATTTTACTTTTCCTATTATCTATACAGAAGTTTACATTTATGTCTTAATTTCCTATTTTACATGTTAGAAAAATGTACAGATTGGAATAATCCATCAAAACAATCTTTTTTATTATTATTATTTATTGAAACATGCTTTTGTCCTTTCTTAAAAGCTGTATAAAATTGGACAACTCTTTTAGACATGAGTGACAAGTTATCTACAAGAAAAGATTTGCTATTAATGTTATTAGAATTTATTACTCTAGTCTACAGAAAAAAAAAAAAGAGCACCTTATAAAATAGTGATTACTAAAATACATTTCCTTACATAATAAATACTGACTTTTCTTTTGCTTTTATCTGTGCACAAAAATTGTGTTTGAGCATAAAACCCCTGGGTTTTTTGGTAGTGGGGGTTTTTTGTTAGTATTGTTCCTTGCCCAAAACAAGTCAAGAAGCCCTGAAATACTAAGTTACTGTACTAACAAATTGAAGCAATTTCTTAAAATTTCTAATATATATCTTGTTCTAGTATATGCCATGTTTTGGGGTTTTTTTTGCTTATTCAAGACATTGAGTTGACATTGACATTGAATGCTGCGTTGCTGTTGAGGCAAAAAAAAGCAATATACGTGATACCATAGTAATATTCAGAAATACTTAAATGTCTGAATTCATATTATGCTTGCATTTAAATCCTCTTGTCATCATAGAAATTGTTCCATTTCCCTTGGCGTATCTTAAATCTGATTTAATTTTGAAAATCAGTTATGAAATATAAATATAAAATAGAACTTTCAGAACTATAGATAACACCTATCATACTGGAGCTTCTAATTCCTTTAAATGCCATTCTGTAGATTTTGGCAAACTAAATTTACATTTATATTTGCTAAGATACATAAGAGATACACACACTTCCCTTCAATCTTTGGGGTTTAAACCTTTTGAAATAATAACTGAATAAGGGACTTCTTATACAACAGCAAATTTTAGTACGGGTACAAATCAACACATTCTCATTAAAAAATTGCTATCAACTGTTCCTTTACAGGCTACGAAGTTTATTTTTCTTTTGTCCAATCCAAGACTTATTCTTGGACACACAATCACTTTGAAAACCCTCATTGGGAAAAAGAGATATTGATAGTTGCCTGCGATGGAAACTGGACAAATTTGAATACGTAAATCCATAAAGATTACTAAATGTACATTATGTGGCTCAGGGAATCGGAACTCCCAACTGTTGATGCATAGAAGACTACATGGAAAACAAATCAGTTTGTCCTGCTATACCTTTCCCTGAGCACCTTTTTTGGGCCACCAGATGATCTTTGCTCTTTGCTCTTATACATTACCCATATTTCCCATATATATTTTTCACTGAAATTAAGATGAAATACCTATAAAACACTTGGTTTTGATCTTCATTATACTGAAGATCCATTATATTGAAGATTTGGAGGGATAGAAAGATCTAATGTTGTCCAGGAAACTGAAGAATCTGTCATTAAATAAAGCCAACTGGGAAATACAGTGTGTTGAAAGGACTCATTGGAACAGAGGAAAAATAAATTTCCGTTGAATCTTTGCATTAGATTTTTTTCAGGAAAAAGCCTGCCTTGGATGCAAAGGTTGCTAAATATTCCATTCATAAACCAGATGTCTGTTCTTCCTTGAGTCTGTAAATTTTGGAATGCATTTTGCCTTCCATCTACACTGAGGACTGTGACAGTATCAAAGGGAGTTCTGCAATCTGCATCAGTGGGAGGCTGCCTGAGCTAGCAGCTGGCACAGAAGGCTTGGACAAAAGCCTAACTTCACTAACTCAGTTGCAAAACCTTCATCAAACTGGAAGCTGATGTTCAAATTATTGCTTTTTGAGGGGTGCACAATGTTTGGATCAATTCACAGCATGGCAGTGGACATACTGCTTTACTTTCTGATCATTTACTTCTCCACTTGTCAGTTTAGTATGTTTGTTCTTATCCACCTCAGTGAATTGATTTGAAATTCATAGATGAGGCAGGTTATATAACTGCAACTGTCTAGATCTCATGAGTATTTGCAGTGAGAACTGACTCATTGAGATGTGTACAAGTGTACACACCCACATGTACATACAAACCCTTCCCTCACTGCTTCATCCTAACAGATATAACTGCAGATATGGTACTTTAAAAATCCAAAGTCTTCCTCCACTTTCAAATTATTGCTTAAAAACTGATGGAATGTAAACACGGAGTTCCTTTTTTAAAGGATAATAAGAGAAATCAAAGTTTTAGTATATGTTGTTTCAAGTTATCTGGTATCAATAAGCTATTTTTAACAGTGGTGAATAGATACTGCGGTGTGTATTTTCTTTTTAAGAGCAAGAAACTGAAATCAGGAGTGGAGGAAGAAATCCTATAATATGATTTTTCATAACAGAGGCATATGCTTTTCACTGTGCAGCACAAAAGGAGCTAGGACAAATACCTCGGGAAAGCAACCGAGAGAACTGGAAGAGACGTACAATTCTATTCAGAAAATCAGAAAAGTGATGAATAATTTGTTTTGCTACCAATGCGTGGGGGTGGATTTCCAATACAGAAATATACATTCCCTCTTTGATTCAAGCAAATCCAAGCATATGTTCTCCAAACAGTGAAAATCCTGATCAAGCAGAAAACCATTCACAGCAAACTCAGGTACACCTCATGAACAGAATATAGAAATTGTTGATGTTTGTTTGGACAGTCAAGAAAATTAGAGAAGGTACAAAAAAATTGCTATTCTGTTGTCTTCAATGAGAGCTATTTCTGATTGTATTTGGTGTATATTTGGGGCTTTACTTTGCACTGTGCATTTGAAGTATAATGTAAACACAGAATAGCAGTTAATATAAATAAACCTTATTGCAGTGATGTACAATGGACAAACTAAAATAATTTCTCAACTCTGTGTTAAATTATTGACTTAATAAAGTAAATTTATATGTAAAAATATATATCAGCACTAGGAATTTGACACAAAACATATTTCCCTCATTTCTATTACAAGTGTATGTAAATAACACTTCAAAATACAAGTAATTATTAAAGAACAGCCATAAAATAGTTTTGAAACTAAAATATTAATGTGCATATCGGATATCAAACTTATTCCTCTGTTGAAAAAATTCACCGACATATGGGGTAAGGTCATCTAAAGGAGCACAGTAAAAGATCTGAAATGAAAAAAAATCAAGGAAGAAAGCCAATATTTTTCCCAGCCAGGTTCCCTGCCTTACATAAGACTGCACTAGTGTACCAGGGATTCCTGCACAGTTTGTCTTCTGTCTTACAAGCTGGGCTTTTTTTTAATCTTATCAAATGTCTTTTCACAGATCTTATCAGAATGCTGTATTCTCAAAAAAAATCCCTGCTTCAAGATATAATTCATCACTGAATATGTATGTGTTCCAAAACATTACCATGTATGTTGCTAGTGTTACAGAATCCAAAATTCATCCTGGGCCTAATTATAGGTTAACATTCATCAGAAACAAGGACAAGAATTCTTATGTGTTTCTCTTATATAATAAATTTTGCAGCACTTCCTTGCATTTTGGGTTCATGCATGCAGGGTGATATTTAAGAAAAAGTAGATGTAGCAGCCATGAAATAATAAAAAGAAACAAACTAAAAAAAAAGGAACTGTTACTGTGTAATCACTACATTGAAAACCTTTACTGGCTCAGCCTCTCAGATGGACTACTTACATCAACATTTTCAGGACACAATTTTAAAACAAAATGGTTCTCATGCAACTTTAAGACCTGGATTCAAGAGGAAAGAACATTTGAAAATAATGGGAACTGCAAAAGCGCTGTCATTATGTGAAATAATTCAATGAGTGTCTTTTTGCCATTATACAATAAGGACAGTTATTCAAGAATATCAGGTGGTATTTGCACTACAAAACCTAAATAAAAACAGAACCTG
The DNA here is from genome assembly GCF_021018805.1 of Prinia subflava. Classification (NCBI taxonomy): domain Eukaryota; kingdom Metazoa; phylum Chordata; class Aves; order Passeriformes; family Cisticolidae; genus Prinia; species Prinia subflava. The sequence continues at coordinate 19,925,993 of NC_086253.1, read as the reverse complement.
TAAACATAGGTTCACTAAGTTAATGGATTCTTTTCTTCACACTTTCGTCCAGAGAGCAAATTAAGAATCTATTTCACAAGTAAAAGTGAGAGAATGTTCTAATAGATTAAATTAATTACATTTATTAATTGTCAAAACTCACTTTGCATTTTCAAGCCATCATTTAGTACATTATGAACCTCTTCTCTATATTGATGGTAGCACTTTGACACTCACAGTCTAAATCTGAAATTGTCATTGAAAACAGAGTGTATTATCAGACTATGAACTGAAGTATTGCACTTTTCTCTCCTGGATTTTATTTCTTCATGTGTCAGTCAGAGAGTAATTTATCTACTGATTTCTTTGTGGGAGTCAAGTAACTGAATCACAAAAATTCTGAGCTCTTTTTTAAGCTCTTCTCCTTACTTTATCTGTGACTTCAGACATGCCACTTAATCTTTCTTTACTCCATTTCCCCCTGCAAAAATGGAAGCTGTAAACCACTCCTTTATTTTCCTTCTTTCACAGAGATGACTGCTCTTCTCCAACCCTGTTTGATACTGAAACATGGGCTAACTTAAAATTCTGTGCTGCAGATCAAAGACATGTTCACGTAGAAGTACCTGAGCCAGCTTTAAGGCAGGTATCTCAGGTGTGGCAAACAGTTTAATTAGGATTGCATGGAAACAAATCCTGAGGGAAGATCATACAAGCCATAACCTGCAGTGCTGTAGTTTCACCACTATAGGTCACTCAGCTAAATTAAACAAAAAATAAAACGGATTAGGCCACTGCATGCATAAACAAACAGTAGGTATGCAGAAATAAGGGGGTAGGGAGAAGGAATATAATGAAATATTTCTGAGAACTGCAAGAAATCTGACTGAGACCTAATAGAATCAGGTGAAGGGAAATTAAAAAGAACAATGAAAGCTCTCTTTAAAGATCGTATCTGTAATTAATAACTAAGAATTAGTATGAAAAGGCTGTCTTTTCCACTCCTCAAATTGTGAGGAGTGGAAAAGACATCTCCATCTATCCCTACCTTTGTGAGAAGAAATAGAACCTAGGAAGATTTCTAATTCTTAGGAAAGGTAATTATAAGAAAACATAACAATCCATAGTATTTAAAATGCAATTCTTTCATGTTCTTTCTCATAATGGAAAAAAAAAAAAAAAGAATAGTCACTAAAACAGTTAAATAAGAGTTAAAAGAACAACCAAAACCAAAACAATTTTGGCAGCCTTTGGAGGATTTCACTGTTGAAAGACATACTTCAGGCCAGTAACTTAGCTTGTGGTAAATTAGTGGGGTTTTTACTAGTACTATTATTATTATTTAGAAAATCACGTGCTGACTATTAACTGTTAGAATCAGGAGGAGAGGTAATTCTGGAAGTTTCTGTCACAGAAGATTTTTAAAAATTTCTTCTGAGTTGTCGTATTAGGCATGGTCAGAGCTAGAAAGCTATGACAAAAGACCAAGAAACTAATTTACCATGGTAATGTATTTGCCCTTGATATACAAATACGAATGTGATGGAAATGTTCTTCAGAAAATTATTGTGCAATTTACATTAAGAGAGTACTATTCTAACAGCAAAATCAGAGAAGGCTGCAACATATGAGCAAAATTTCCTTGTAAGGAAAGCTCCAAGGGCAGGGGATAAATTAGCTCAGAAGTTACTTTTGGTTCTGCAGATTTTACTAATTAACAAGATCTTTGCATACTGCATTTTCACAGTCAATCTGCTAACATTTCTTTTTTTCTTTCTTTTTTTTTATTTCTCCCACATCTAACACCACAGCTAATCAGCAGAATAAAACTTCAGTCTACATCTGACAGTCATGTAGGCTGGTGGGCAATGTACACCACATTCTAAGAAAATCAACCCCTTTACTCTTTTTTTCCCAATTTTCTACTGTTTTATTCCCAAATGAGAAAATGTAAAGAAACTTTTAACAGCAAACAGAAAGTTGAATTTCCTATATACTCTGCCTGTGAACTGAACCTTCTTAAATTTGCCTTAACTACAAAGATTACTTGTTTTCCTTAAATATCTAGGCTTGAACAAAAAAAGGAAATGTAACGTAAGGTTTCATGTACTGTGCTGAAGATTATTATTTCGAATTCTAAAATGAAAAGAAATCGAGAGCAATTAGTTATAATTGCATTGTTTCACACAAATTGAAATTAAATTGGTAAATATTTGAAGTAAAAATTATTAAGCAAGATCACTTCCAAAATACTGTTTCCATGGAAAATCTTCATAAAAATCCAGGATAAATCCTGACTAAAACCTAAACTAGCCAAACGCTGCAGATTACCTAGATTCCAATTAAATGTGACAAATGGAAAGGTTGACAGACTTCAATTTCAAATCAATTTCTGTCAGAATAATCTATAAATATTGAAGACTACATTATCAGAACTTGAACAATGCAAGTGGACTTAAGAATCATATGACAGAAAACCCTCACTCAGATATCAGGTATTACATATATGAAGGAACAAAAGTACATTCCATCCCGTTCCATTGGTATTTACAGATTAATGTTAACAGAAATTTCTGGCAGTAGATGACGTCACTGTTGAAATCTTGTCTTTCAAATGTGACAGCAAAGCCCAGAAGTCTGTTGACTGTAATTTTCACCACAATAACACCCATGTTTTAAAGATTTCTGTTCAAGGTTTTATAAAGGAGGAGGAAATTCTGATTCTATGTATGTCTTCCCATGTAAAATTTTTTTACTGGAGATTTTTTTTCATTCACCATGAACTAATGTACTTATCTACCTCTACGTTTCTATCTATTAATTTTAGAATACTATTTTCAAAACCAAATCCAAGAAATTCATCCCACCAAATATAAAATAAACTATTTAAAAAAAGCAACCCAAAAATATTTTGGGTTTAGGCTGTAATTCCAGTTTTTGCATCAATATTAAAACTTAAACTATTTTGCTTTAACTTATAACACTGCTCAAGCACTTTTTGTTTTCAATTACACTTCAGTTAGTGTCATTTTCTTTTTCATTGGCTACCAAATACATTAAAATTTATATTCATTTGTGATTTTACAGTTTCTCCAGCATGGATCAGGCATATCCCGTGTCAAAATACTTTCTGAATTCAGAATTTCATGTCTACAAATTCTCTCCATTGCTGGATTATCCTAACCACAAAATCTCACTCTAAAACAGACAATAAAATAATCAGCCTAATTTAGGTACAAAATCTATAAGGTTTTTTTCTGACATTTTTTCTAGTAATATCATTATCAGTTTTTCCCCCTACCACATCCCCAGAAAAATAAACAAATATATTCATATAAACAACCAAGGAGAGTATATAAATACAAATGTATAAACATACATAACCTAATATATCTTTAGATGGATAATACTGTCTTCTGTTTTTGTCAATTAATTATTTTGCTTTTGGGATATACACTTTCAGCATATGTAGACTTCTGTAGCCATTCTTCAGTAATATATACTAGATTTGGAAATATCTTACCATGAAAAATAACATAGTTTTAATGGGCTGACATGTCTCTCTCAGATAACACAAAATCTCAACAATTATTCAGTATTGGAATCGCTGAAAAACTAACATGCACTTAGCCATATTAATTAATTCATTCCATAACAAAAAAATATACCACCCTTCTTGCATGTACCCATCTCTTACAATTGAATTAGAAAACCCATTATTTCTTTCGTTATGAAAAATCGGTATACTTTGACATATATTTATTTTGTTGTTTATGGACAAATGAAAATACAATTAAGTCAGTCTCCGACTTCACAAAACTTTAGATCAAGGCTAAAAAGTGGAGAACATTGAAATATTCCTGTTTTATAAAATACGTTTCAAAATGAATAAGTCTTTTTGGTTTTTTAATCCTGAATAGTTTTATATAGAAAGAAAAGCAGAACCTAACCTGAGACTTATATTAATATTCTTTCATTTTTAATAATAGGAGAATTACTATGGAATAAATAAGTATTTAACATTTTCTCCTCTACATAAATGGACCCTGAATTTAAATGAGATGTTGTAAAAGTACCACACAAAAAAAAAAAAGTGTGAAGAAAAGGAAAGTAATGTTCTTCTATTCTGAATAATGAAGAATGGACTTGACATTGGGTTTTATTTTGAAAACAGTCTATACAACATTTTTGGGGAAAAGAGAATTCTCTAGAGTGGGGTTTTAAAATGTTATTTTCTTTTTCCGATTCTGTATATATTACATTCTGGGAAATTTCCTAAGTATGTTTTGAATCAAAAATGGAAGGAAATGAGAATATATGTCCTTTATGGCCTTTTATCTAAAATGAAAAGTTTTTTATTTTATTCAATTACCATTTCCCCAGACCTTTATTGATATTTTTTTCAGTGTTTTAACTACTTCTGCAGTATAGATTTTAAGTCATGTAAAAAAAAAGAAAGTGCTATTTTAATTAGTGGTGTTATGTTCCATTATTTTATATACCTGCATTTTAACAAACTTTAAAAATCAGATACTTGAGATATTAGTTATTTAATATATTTATTTATGTTTTTGGACTGACCTTTCAAAAGTCTACTTAGTATCACTGGCTAGTGAGATTATGTGTGTGAATGTCGTGTTTGCCCCTACCATTTTCCATATGCTCTGCCTCACCAACACTGCCATCCGGCGTAGTCCTTTCGTAGTTGTCCTCTGGGAGTGGAAGGGCACCCAGCCTTGGCCCTGATGAACTCTTACTGCTTGGTGTTTCTGACTCCTCCAGACCGCTGTCATAGCAACTCTGCAATGACCCTTGATGCGGGTCCTGAGGCTGACTCACAACAGAAAACGTCACTCTACGAAACGGCTGCAAGAGAAAAGATTCTGAATGTCACTGCAAAGTTCAGTCTTTGAGCAACTGATTCTCAAAACATGACTTAAGCAAACTAATATTTTAACATTTACCAATTAAACAATTTTGTCTACATTAAAGCAAACAGAAAGTACAGTTCTTACATAAAAGGCCACTGGACAGAATATGCATGGAATTTTACTGTAATACATGGTCCAGAGCCTTCACACAGCTTATCATATCCTCCTTTCAAATGGGCTAACAAAGCTGATTATAATTAGTTGTAAATTTTGTACAGTTTCTCTATCAAGCAGTTGTAATAAGTCGATCAGAATTAATATCAGACAATGTGTGCACATGTAGGTGTAAGATTGTGTGCGTGGGTAAAAATGCTCATCTGTAAACTCTATTGTGGGCATTACGAACATAGCAACACACCCATAAGATTTCTCTAAAATCACTACCTGTGTTTCTGACAGCTAGTTAACATGAGAAGGGAGAGGGGAAAAAAGGAAAAAAAAAAAAAAGGAAAGGGATAAAAAAAGTCTCTTAGGTCCTCTGCCATAAAAGCCAGTGCCTGGAGACAGGGTGTGTTGCCAGCTGACTTAATAAAGCCTTTAAAGTACCACGAGCACAGCTGACACAACATGCTTCCACTGGGACTGTACAAACATGGATTGTTAGAGATTTGTATTCATTCAAAATGACAGATATTACTGTTGCTCTGGAAGCCTACATGCTGAACCCTGGCACCAATGAGAATCCCAGGAAGTGGTGGAGTCAGTCCTTCACATTTCAGAGGATGCTGAGGACGTGCAGGATTTTCAGTGGGAAGTTAGGGGATTCTCCTAGGATTTAAACTACACTCAAGCAACAATGATACATTTAAAATAATTTAATGACACATTTGAAATAACTTGCTGTTCACAAGGCTAGAGAACTGCTGAAAAAATGTCTGTTGTTCTAGAAAGCACCTTCTGAAAGAAACACCAATAGATTCATTTTATGACACCATGCTAATTTTCCTGTGTTTAAAATGGGGTGTCTGACAGTGCTGTCCTTTGGATTCAGATTTATTTCAAGCCCTATATTAGAATGAGACATAGGCATATATTGCTCCCACTGGCAACTGTAGTCACTATAGGATGGAGATATATATGCAGGCCACAAGGGAGAAAACAGCAACCACGGCAACCAACAACTGCAACCACTCACACAAGCCCTGAAGTACAGAAGTCCACATCAGGTTTACAAGTAGAGGGGAAGGTGGAGTTTCATTTTAAGGGTGCAAAATTCTTTTGAGGGTACAAAACTTTGAAGATATAAAGGTAGTTAATGCTGATGATAGACAGGTGGGAGAAGAAATACAATGCTCAACCTTCCTGGCGCAAGTATATCAGAAGTTTAAAGAGGTGACAGTTATCAGAAATACTGTTCGATGGACCGAAACTTCCTGCAATGAGATGCTTTAATCTGTAACTATGCATCAATTACTTGTGGGCTGATGACACAAACTGTGAATTTCAGAGATTTGAATTCATTTAGACCATCCCATAAACTATTCCTGAATATCAAACTTTTCTGGCAGTCACATTTGGACCAACTGAGCTGGAAGCAAGGCCCTTTGACATCTACGCACCTCAAACTCACAGAGTCATATTAGGTTTCCTTACTGGTTTGACCCCAAATTTCCTACAGCAGAGTCTCAGATGTCCCAATCCTTAAAATAATTTAATCTTGATTCAATAACCATATAAAAAACTAACAGCTCAAGCTGGCACCTCTGAGGAGGGACCCTGAACTGAGGGAATCCTGGGGTTTTATATTTTCATACGCTAAGTGCGTGGAAGTCTTGGGCTCTTCAGCTTCTGCCGTGTCTCTGAATGTCTGATCACCTGGATGGGCACAGGTCCCCATGCCCTTTGGTCCCCATGCCCTCTGTATGCAAAGGGTCAGCTATCCATGCCCTCTTGTCTAGGGCTACCAACACCCAGAGCTCACACTGCAGCTGCTTACCAGGCTACCTGCACTGACTGGTGTTCCTCAACACCAGAAGGACTTTGCATCATCTACAGTTCCTGCAAGAACAGTGATGTAACCTTAGATGGGAATTAGAAAAAAGAAGTCATCAAGTATTTTGAACTTTATGTTCCATTTCTTTTTGATTTCTTGGAAATCAGTCTCAACTAGATCACGAGAACAGAGCACCTGCTTATCACCTCTGTAGCTACCACAAGAATCATAGCAAAGTTATCTAAAATAAGTTTTGGAACTAAAATATGAAAGATTTAGGAGCATCCTGTTCATTTTCACATATTCTTTAAAAGCTATATGCCTTACCTAATTGGCATGTAGGGAAGGGATGTGACAGATGCAAAGTTGGGCTGTTTTATAGCTGAGGCTGAAAATTCCCTAAGAACATCACTACATGTCCTTGAAACTAAAAGAAATTTTATGTCCTTTTACTAAGTTGTTAATAATAGTTTTTAAACAGATCTGAGTGTTAATCGTGTTTTTTTCTTAAGTGCTGTACTGAATAGGAATTATCTAACACATAGAATATTCAGTTCAGTAAAGTCAGCTCAGCCCTTTCCACAGAATATCAATGAGAATGACATAATGATGATAAAATTCTTTCTGAAAGAATGAGGTGCATGTTAATCCTTATTTTGCAGGATCTATTACACTTCTACTTTCAGTACAAATGTCAGAATTCTGACCTTTCTATTGCATTACCTCTGAGAACCAGATCTTCTCAGGCAAATGTATTGCAATTTTTGAATGCATCCAGCCCCATGGAATAACATCATGCTCTGTCCTTTTCCAATAAGAAGAAATAAACTTGGATCATTGTATATGTCTGTTATCTGCATAGTTATAAACACTCATGTGATTAATATAAAGAATTTTATGAACAAAAAAAATTAAATATCTGTATTGTAGTTGACTGTTTCCCACATGTCATCATCGCTGATATGCAAATTGCCATATACTTTAAACAGTATAATCTGGATAAAATTTGTCAGAGCAGAACTATCAGTTATAAAAGATACCGAGTTTTTACATGCTTTAAACATTTGGGCTGAAAGAATTATGGCACCTCATTTTTACACCCAAAAAACTAGGACATGATAAAAATGATAAAAACACAGCAGTATAGGATTGCTCTAAAATGCCTCTGGAAAAACCTTGTATATGTATGTACATGTTACTGTTCATGAAACTCATATTAGTCCTTTAATTGTTACTAATAAGAGCATTTAAATTAAATGAGTTTCAATCCCTATGAACTAAGTTAGGAACTCTAGAATACTAATGCATAATAAATAATACTTATGCATTAGTTTTTATGAATGCAATAAGCCCCCTCCAAACCCAAGAACTTTCTTCATATACTCTAATCTTTGTTTATGTCCTAATCTGCAAAACAGTTGAGATTTCACAGAAAACTGCATATTAATGAAACAAGAGGGAAAGATGATGAATACCAGCATTAATATTTACAAAAAGTTATTGGTTAAATGATGGTTTTCATATGCATTTATTGCTATGCGAAAAATACGGATAGGGAGCTCCACTTTAACAAGTAGAGACAGGCTACATACTAAATCTTGTTCTACCATTTATAAAATTACACCAATAATTTCTCAGAAAAATGGGCAGAAGAAATTTCCAAGTGCTGACAAATTTAGACACCTATCTATGAGGGGTAGAGGGTTATGTTTAGATTTATTGGTTTTCAATGCACAACATTAACACAGCTGCATCTGTCACCACTCTGAAGCAACATGGTAGAGTTGCTTTTACCTAAATAAGTCCACAACTATTCAATTTGTCCATCCTCATCCCTTTGGTAGGGACTTGACAATATTCAGGTTTAGCAAGGAGACTGTAGGTTTAGTAAAAAGTCTGTGGGTTTGATAATTTTCAGCCTCAGAAATCTGATATATTCTCTGAGAACAGCATATGGAGTTCTTCCTAATTGCATCTGATCTTGGAGATTAACAGATCACAGAGAAAAGATACACCTTTTTATTATACCTCAGTGGTAAATCAATTTCTTCCTTGTTTCAATTGTGTTTCTTAAATAGAATAGCTTCTTTTCTACCCATCCGTAGAACAAAAAGCACTGCAATGCCAAAGACATATCATTCCTGCTATCTCTAGTAATTGAGCTCTATTAATTTATTCTATGATACAGAGTTTATATTAACCTGTATTAAATAATTCATCCCTATCCAAGCTGGAAACTATGTGAAGAACCCCAGTTCTGGAGTTGACATTAGAGACAGAGTTTGAATAGACTTGGTAAAAAGCAATATATCCATATAGTTCCACAAGGCTTAATTGTGACAATTTTTAACCACTACAAGAGAGATTTTTTTTCATATCCCAAAGTTTGAAGTTTTGCATTGTAATATCTGATATTTCACAGTGCTCATGAATTGCACTCTTTCATGGTTTCTGTATATCAGTTGCTATCAACATTATAAACATTATTCAAAAATGTTGGTGCATTTGGACTGTAGTAGTGGGTTGGCAGAGTAAATCCTTTTCACATTTAATTGTTTAGAGAGCTAAGCTTGCAACCATCAACCGTTTCTCAGCCAGTTACTTCACCACTTATTCTGTGTACAAAGTGTGCGCCCTAAAGTATAACTATCTTAATTACTTAACACTTGGATAAAAATAGTAAGACTTCCAGGCCTTCCTGTGGTCACAATACCTACATCTCAAAATCATAAGGACAGAAAACCTTTTAATCAAGTGTAAAATGCAGTCCAAGGTGCAAGTTGGCATGTAGAGAAGAATAAAAGCATTAGCCTAAACTGAGAGCCAAGCTAAAGCAAGCTATACTATTTGAAGTATTTCTACCAGTTTGTTCATCGATAGCTTGGATATTACCCAAACTCCTGGAACAGTAGGAATTAAACTTCTTTTTTTTTCCCTGGCTTTCAAATCAAGATGACCTTCCACTTTAACAATGTATGATATCTTGGGGTATTTGCAGGAATTTAAGGTGGCCTAAGAGCTAGCTGGAGACCATCCAGTCCAGCTCTTCTGCTCAAAGTGGGCTGGAGAACTTTGCCAAGGGATATGATCAGTCAGGTTTTTAGTATCTTCAAGAATGGAGGCTCCATGGTCTTTCTGAGCAAGCTGTTCTGCAGTTTTACAACTCTAATGGTCAAGGAGGTTTCTCTTAAGTTGCAATGGAATTCCTGTATTTTCTGTTTGTATCAAGCATGAAAAGCAATGGTGATGAGTCAGGCCTAAATAACATAATTCTTGTTAGCTTCAGAAAGTCAATCAACATCAAGCTGCTTGTAAGACTAATACAGTGACTCTGGGGTGTGTATAGGGCAGACCTGAAAAACAGGCAGAAGAGATGTATCAACTGATCATGTAAATTCAAAGTGTTTCTTCAGCACTTGAATTTTGATACAACATGTCATTATCCTTTTCTTTCTATTCATTCTTAATTGCTGGAAGCTTGTTGGAAGACAAACAAAATATTAATGGATGATTCTTATTCTGCATGAATAGTTTCAACCCACACAACTCTTTTCCCTATTTGAATCAGACATTTCTACTGTTTTAAGCTTCTGTAATTGTAGTTAATATAAAATTGGCAGGAAATTAAATTAAACAGGCATTATTTTTTCAATAGAAAGACTGAAACACCTGAGATTAGTATTAGAATAGCAGGCTAAAAGAGGAAAATGATACAAATAAGATTTTTTTTTTAATTAGCAAAATGCAATGAAAATTGTAACTTTAAACAAGACTTAAATAAAATAAAAAATATTTTGATATTACAGCTCTGCAGCAGACATCTCCTATGATGAACTTTAATTAGCTTATTTTCATTTATTTTGGTTTCACTTTTATTAATTTATCTTGCAGTAGTGGTCTTCTGGTCATGAACCAGAAGTGCATTTTTTTTCTGTATAAAGTTGAAGCATGCATCCACTAATATCTATTTGTTTAAGCCCAAGGCTACATGTTAAGATCTGCTATTCAGGGATGATATTTTATAATTAATTTTAAATTATGGACATCATAGTGTAACATTCAAACATACTTTTTTCCTTTTAACTTTAGTGCTTTTCTTAAATATATTTTGTTTCCTGTTATCCAAACTTCCCTTTTTGAATCACAGCAATCACTTCTGAGCAGGCCAAAATTATTTGTATTCACATGCTACATTAATGAAGTCAATTACTAATAATTCTTGTCTCTAAGTAAACAAATAAAAGGCATTCCTTTATTTCAGTGAATATTACCAGAGAAGAACCAATAATATGAAGAATATCTCTTACTCAAAGATACTCTCAAAGACACAGCATTCTTTTGTATGAGAATCTTCATATCAAAATACAACATACAAGCTCATTTTGGAAAATTAGACAAAATCTTAGAAGGTTTGTAGGCCAATATTGATAGCATATCACAAAAGCTCTTGCTAGCTATTGAAATGTGAGCATAAAAAACCAAGAATAAATTAGAATCTCCATCAGAGATGGTCTAAATAATTTTACTATACTCTTTTGACTCTTCATAAAGATGTGTTTTTGTTATCACTCCAGTGTGCAATTGTTTAAAAATTATAAACACAAAGCATCTATGACACTGAAGTGTTCTCCTATTATTCTACTGCAAAATGAAATGAAGTAATATTTTCATACCAAGAACAATTACAACATGAACTAAGATTTTTATCATATCTCTTTCTATTTTCTTAAAAGCTTTTTCTTATATTTTTCATGAAGATTAAACAGAACTTCTATATATCTAGTCATTTTTTTCTGAACTCAATGCATTAGATTCCTGTACTCTACTCTTTCTGATAATTTCCCTTGAACTCTTCTGAACACTTCTTTGACTCAAATCTATTATTAAAACACTATAAACGTCTTATTTTATCTAAGTGTCCAGTGTCTGGTACTCACACCTTCACGTCCTTGGCTTACATTCTCTCAAACTTTGCAGTGATCCTATCTTTTGCTGAAATATTGCTGAGTGCTTCCCTTTCCTGGAGGAGTTTCTTTTGTTTTCTTTGGTTTTCAGCAGAGAATATGCTGCCTGAAACTACTCCAGGGATATTAGTTCACAGAGTGTTGTGTCTCTCCGCTCCTGTCTTTCAGCATGAGACATCTTTATCTTTGCTAAAGGATATTAAAGTTTCATTAAAGTTTTTAATTGGCTGAAAACAAACAAATCGCTCATTTCCGTCCTAGCAGCTCAATCACCTGAATGTTTGGGTTGTGAATGTCGTCATCTTCTCTTGAATCTGGAATATTATTAAATAATTTAATGTGTAGAAGGGAAAAAGAATATTCTCCTTTACCCCAGTTATCAGGCACTAACAAGCCCTAGAATGGAAGAAAGCCTTTATAAACCTATTTCAAAACTCATTTACACAATATTTTAGTTCACCTAAGGCCCATTGTTTCACCATACAAATCAATTCCTCTTGAGCCATTCTATTTGCTATTGTAGACAGAGACAATTTTTTAAAAATTGCTTTCTTTTGTTTTGTTTCCCTGCTCAAAGAGAGGCTTTTCTGCAAAGGAATTTTTACCAGAATGCTACTGAAATCACAGATACAGATAGCTAAAGCATATAGGAACCTTTCAAAATACAGAGCCTTAGTATTAGCAAATCACTGATGCATAAGTAATGTCTTCTATGTAATGCAAAATATTCTTGTTGCTGAGATTAAATATTTTGGATAAATTGAAAATATACCAGAGTGTTCTGTATAGAAATGATTAGCTAAAAATAAAACTTAAAAATGACCATCAGAAAAGTTTTGAATTATAAATCATATGTTCAATTAAAGTAGAAATTTTTTTTGTGTCTCACCTAAGTCTCACCTAAGTGCTGTCATTATTAAAAAGGCCAATTATTAATACTATTGGGAATATTTTGGTTTCTGTTATTGTTCACAAGACTCTAGCCCAGTATGAATATGAGAATCGCAGCATCAAGTTTTAGGAAAATTCAGCAATAGCTCCTGGAAGAATCAGATCAAATTCTAAATGTATATGAATGCATAAACAAGACATTTCCAGTTCAATAGGGAAGATATGTAAATATATTTAATACAGATACAAAGATTCATTTATTGTCTGAGTGATTAGGGATAAGGACTTCTTTACTGGTCACCAAAATTGTATTGATGATGACATATTTTCCAAAATCTGCTGTTCAAATATTTTCCAAAATTATCTAATATAGTTAATGTTTTGTATTTTTTTTATCTGCAAGGTATTCCTCAATGTTTACCATTTATTAATCTAAATCATCCAAATTATTCTTTAAATTTAAGTGTCTTAAATTTAAAGGCTTAGTGATATTTAGAGATTGACACATTTTCTAGGCACTGGACAACATAAGCTCAAGCATAAAATCTCAGATAGTCAACTACACTTCAACTACAAAAATGAAAGGGCAGAACTCTATAAGTGTATCCCTTCTTGGAAGATGTTTAATTGAATGGAAATATTCTTCAATACAGATTGAGGAATTTAAATTAGCTACAAAATTTGAGATCACTCACATCATGATTCTGAAGAAGTCAATGAGACAATTGGCTAGAAAAAAACAATATGGTCTTCACTAAATCCTTGAATATAGCTACTTTTAGTAACCTAGGACTTGATTTCCACATGTACAGTTTCAATTCGATTTTTTCATGCCAAAATCACTTTTATCTGTTGCTTCAGATTTGGCCCCAAAAATGAAGGACATATGTTAATCATTTAAAATATTTTCATCATACACTTTAAAACAATCATCAAATAAGTATCTGAATACAAGTCAAATTATAATCCATACATAAAATACCCTAAAATATAAACAGAAAAGCATGAGTCATTATAGAAATATTTTAACTCAAATTATCTCATAGGTAAAACTTTATAGATCTGTTTTTCATAAAGTGTTACTATCAATCAGTTTTAATTGTCACACTAGTTGAAATAACTGGTTCGCATAAAAAAAAAAGAACACATTCTCAGTTAAAAACAGGGCTGGCTGTACATGTCAGATTGCATCAACGATTTAACAAAGTTGAAGTATAAAACTTCAGATATGACAACCATCATTATACAGAAAGAAGTCATGCAAAAATACTTTTGTTGATGAATGCTGATTGTCCTTCAATGATTAGAACCACAGCCTGGTCTAAAGGTTCCCTTTTAAAAGACTCAGGTGATTTGCTTCACTTCCAAAACCTTTTCTACATTGCTCAACTGCTGGAATATTCACAGACATTTCTTCAGATTGGTTGTTTGTTTTTGAGAAAGATGCATCAGTTTTTGTTAACAGGAACATGTACTCACTACATCTCATGGTCTTTTAATCACTTTAAATGATTCTGAAAATAAGACAGTAGAAAGAAATATACTCTAGGCTTAATAAATGGCTGGTTTTGATTGAATGAGTCATATAAATAAAACAGAAAAAAAAGGATTCATAATACATTTTGTTATATGGCTGATGAAGGATAAATCCAAATTATGGTTCACTAATCCTTACAGTTTTAATAGTCACTGCACAGTCATCCCTGTCAATCACACTTTTACAGATATTTTTTGATCATAAGAACATTACCAAGATTATTCATAAACACACTGAGTCTCTAGAAAGTTCTGCAAAGAGATCACAAACTGGAGTTCATATTCTTTCATTTCACAGCTATAGACCAAATGGGTAGATTTCAGCATCACAAGGAAACAGTCTAATGAATTTTCTGGAAGGAAATGCATGCCCAGAGAACAATCCTGTGATTGAAAGATGATTAAAATAAGTCTGTGTTGTCATTTCAGACAACCCAATTCATTCTCACTATACATTTTCTCGAATATTCATCTAGGAATGTTTTTAATGCTGTGACTGTAATTCAAGACAGTCTGATGCTTGTTATCAGTTCCAAAGAAGTTTTAAATATTAAGATAATATTAAAATATGTGACAAGGCGAAATGAACCTTCATTGCTTCTACCATTAAGAAGTGTCAGATAGAGATGGAATGTTTTTCCTAACCACCTTTTCTTCTCCTGAATACCAAAGTATGGGATGCACTGAGAGCAAAAATTGAGCTTTGGACACTTGATGTAATTCCATTATTTCATTGTACAATGTCATGCAGAACATAAAGTTGGGTAAAGAACATAAAGTTTTGGGATAATTAGGTGTCACAAAAAAAAAAAGTAAAATTTGACTAAAGCAAAAATAGAATGAAAATAAAATGTAAGAATTTTTCATTCTAAAACCTAGTTTTTATAATATTGTCATTCAGAAAGAAATTAGGATCACAACTTGAAAATATCATGTAATTTAGAGATGAATTTCACAGCGTTAGGCTAACCTGCATATTCTGATAAACTGCATGGATAGCAAGTACTGGGATCCTCATAGGACATGATTGTTCTTAATATTCAGCAGAAGCAGCAGCAACACTTAAATTTTCTCTCTGGATATAGCAGGGAGAGCCTTTCTGGCAAGGAATCTGGGCTTCAGTCTGAACTTTGCTATACATCTACACCACAAATTGTCTTGCTGTGAGAAGTCACCCTAGCCAACTCTAAATGAATTGCACTGGAAGGCTGTTTGTGAGCTTCTTAAGTGCTTTGCATCTCTATTTATACAACACCATATAGTGGAATGTGTGCAATTTCCACTTTGAATGCAGCAACTCTCAGAATGCATTTCACTATTTATTCTTCATTTACCTCTTGTGAATGAATAATGTTAGAGAGGTCAAACCCTTGGCTGATGTAAATCAATGTACTCTTGTTGTCTAACTCGAGATGTCTGTTCTTTCCCTAGTTATATAAGATGTTTTTCTTTTTCAAAGAAAACAACATAATGGGCAACAGCATTGTCATGGCTGCAGACAGTGTTGGATCTTGATTGCATGAGGCAGCATGCACTTCATAAAGCCAGCTGGCATTAACAAAACACTTTCTGGTCAATGCCCTCTAAAAATAAAACAGTATCAATCTCACCAAGAGCAGACCCCTATTACAAAGTCAAGAATTAAATGTTGCTCTCCCATTTTGCTGCTTTATTGCTGCCACTATGCCATCTGGCCAACAAAATTATGTAGCACTGTATCAGTTTTATATCTGTAACTTTTAAAGGACAAATATTTATATTTGAGTTTTGTCCAAAAATTCTCCTAGATAAGTGGTAGAAAAAATGTTTCTCCTCCCAGGTCAAACAAAGCAAAAGTCTGGGCAGATGTAGGGGAAAGAAATCTAATTCAAGAACTTTACAGTGAAAAGGAAATTCAATACTTGTGCGACTTTTAGACAGATTTGAATAGATAAATTATAAGTGATTTTATGCAGATGTCTTAATCTTAAATGACATGGTCTTCTCAGATTGTTCCGGATCATTATAGATTATTGGATCAAAACAGATGTAAAGCCACAGTCTGTGTAGAATTGATTGTACAGCTCTTATTCAGAACTCTGAATGGAACAGTTAGATCAATTAACTTTTTATTTTCTTTAATTTCATGCCTTCTAAGATGAAATTGCACCTGTTTAAATCATTATGTAAAAGGTAACAGAAAGTGCACAATTTTCTAATTGTAAAATAATTAAGTGATGATCATGTAATTGCATTTATCACAGCACTCTTCAGCTAGAAGAAGGGAAGTTGAAAGGAAAGGAAAAGAGTGTTGGAATGTCTGGGTTTAATTCCTGGCTCTGTGCAAATGTCATGTTTTGCTTTGGCAATGTCTTTCACCCATCTGTAGATTCAAGACAAGGATTACCCTTTACCTTTGCATAATGATTTCCTTGACCTCATAAATAGACTTTGTAAGCCTGTGGTAAAGACTGATGGGAGCACAGATGAGAAAAACTGCACAAGCTAATGAAACAGGATTTCAAATAACTGAAGACATTGCAGGGGGCCACCACAACCCTAAGATTCCAGAACATGAGAGATACTGCTGATTTTTTTATATATTGAATCTTCTTGGAAGCTGAAACAAAAATGTATTAAAATTTCTGGCCAGCAACATTACTAAAAATGTGTAAACATATCACTGATAAAATGTTTCCAATACTGCATTTCTTCCAATTGTTTCCAAATTATAAGCCTCTGCAAATAGGCACAGCAAGAATAACTAAAAGTAAGGGGCATATCACCAGGATTTTATAAAAATTGATTGTGTCCCAACTTCAAGAATATATTTTGAGGCTACTCTACCTCAGTGGAGTATGTGTGCTCTCAAAAAAGCTAATATTCACTGAACTAAAAAAAAAACCAGCTAAAACTACACTACATGAGGGTATTGAGTCTTTCATTAGTAAATTTGTAGATGACACTAAGCTGGGAGCATGTGTTGATCTGTTGGAAGGTAGGAGGGCTTTGCAGAGAGACCTGGAATGACTGGATAGATAGGCAGAGTCCAATAAGATGAAGTTTAATAAGTCCAAGTGCAGAGTCCTGCATTTTGGCCACAAAACCCCCCTGCAATGTTATAGGCTGGGGAGGGTGTGGCTGGACAGTGCCCAGGCAGAAAAGGGACCTGGGGGTGCTGGTGACAGCAGCTGGACATGAGCCAGCAGAGTGCCCTGGTGGCCAAGAAGGCCAAGGCATCCTGGCCAGCAGGGGCAGGGAGGTCATTCTTCCTCTGTGCTTGGCACTGGTGAGGCTGCACCTCGAGTGCTGTGTCCAGCTCTGGGCCCTCAGTTCAGGAAGGACACTGAGTGCTGTGTCCAGCTCTGTCTCCTCAGTTTAGGAAGGACATTGAGTGCTGTGTCCAGCTCTGGCCCCTCAGTTCAGCAAGGACATTGAGTGCTGTGTCCAGCTCTCCCCCTCAGTTCAGCAAGGACATTGAGTGCTGTGTCCAGCTCTGGCCCCTCAGTTTAGGAAGGACACTGAGTGCTGTGTCCAGCTCTGGCCCCTCAGTTTAGGAAGGACATTGAGTGCTGTGTCCAGCTCTGGCCCCTCAGTTCAGGAAGGACATTGAGTGCTGTGTCCAGCTCTGGCCCCTCAGTTCAGGAAGGACATTGAGTGCTGTGTCCAGCTCTGGCCCCTCAGTTTAGGAAGGACATTGAGACACTTGAGTGCATCCAGAGGAGGCTGGAGAGGGGCTTGGAACACAAACCCTGTGAAGAATGGCTGAGTGAGCTGGGGTTGTTTAGCCTGGAGAAAAGGAGACTCAGGGGTGATCTTATCACTCTCTACAGCTCCTGAAAGGTGGTTGCAGTCAGGTGGGAGGTGGTCTCTTTCTCCAGGCAGCAGCTGACAGAAGGAGAGAACACAGTCTTAAACTGCACCAAGGATTTGATATGAGGAAAATGTTTTTTTACAGAAAGGGTGATAAAGTACTGGAATGGTCTGCCCGGGGAGATGGTGGAGTCACCATCCCTGGATGTGTTTAAAAAGAGACTGGATGTGGCAGTTGGTGCCGTGGTTTAGTTGAGGTGTTATGGATGGGTTGGACTTCATGATCTTGAAGGTCTCTTCCAGCCTAGTGATTCTGTAATTCTGTGATCTTTTTACTTTTATATGAAACCTTCTGTATGTCTGGCAGATAATCTCCATTGATGCATATTAGTCTCTGTTTTGGATGCTCCTAAAGTGGTATTTCATGACCAAACCAAGAATTAGACTTTAGAGAAACTATAATTGACAAAGAAATAACGGATTCAACCACATTCAGACTAGAAAAAAGAATAAGAAAGTACTGACAAAAAAATTGTATTACAGGTGCATATATTAACAATGCAGATGGCCATGTTTGCTGTTAAAATACTGAAAAATGTTAGAGTGACATTCATTCAAAGCAGAAATATTTGTGGGAACAAAGCTCAGAAAATACTATCATTCCAATGCTTTTTCATAGTTCTCATATACAAACTCATCAGTCACTCATATATTTTCAGACATTTTATAAACTATTTGAAACTGTTACCTGTTAACTCAGCTATAATACAATCATGGGCAGTTTCATCTGACAATTTATGTCCAACATTTTTAGGTTTCAGTGTTTCACCATAAAGATAACTCTAGACATAGCTTTTTTTGCAGTAAGTAAGTACCCACACGTCAAAGATATGAAGGTATGTGCCAATACTTAAACTTTCTGAACAACAAGTTTCTGAACAAGTTATAATTTTAGACTGGGCTATGATGTTGTAATTTACAAGTAATCCAGAATATGAACAAGTATCAGTAACTTCTGTTTGCTCTTTGTTAGTAATCATATGAAGTAAGTAAAATATAAGTTGTCTGAACCTTCACAGCAGTAGAGAATACTTTAATTTGCTTAACTTTTCATGTCATAAGACAGTACCACAGCACATTTCTCTTTCCAGGCCAGTTGATAAATACTCAAGCTTTAGCTCTGATTGTGGTCTCTCACAGATGGTCAATGACATTTCTCTTCCTATTCAGTCGGTGGCATCACTAATTAAGATAAATATCAAAAATCATCCCTTTGTGATCCTAAAGCAGGATCCTTGACAGAAATGGGACATGAAGACAGTTTTAAAAAGGGATTCTGGTATTCAGCACAATTTAAATCAGAGTGTGACTTCACAAAACTTACAAACCTCTTACAAGAGCATAAGTGAGGTCAAAATCAACCTGCCAAATTGCAAAGAATCTCTACTTCATTTAACCTCCTATATCTACCAAGAACAGGCTTCCTAATATGTTCTTTTCAGTGTAAACATGGCAATGCTAGACTGAAAGGGTAGTTACAGGACTTCTCTTTTTCTTTAACCAGCTTTCTGAAATGTGAGGGGAGAGTTAGGGGCTGTACAGCTAGTTCTTCCCAAAGAAATCAGAGAACAATCTAGAGGTCAAAAGAGAAGAATCAACTTCCATTCATATTCTCAGGGAAAGGTAATGGCTAAAGGAGGCTGATTTTCTCTTTATGTAAATGAAAAGCACATTGATTATAACCAGTGGTGAATTACACTCAAACCTCAGAACAGATCGAGGAGCTATGAAGGCATTAAAAAACCACAGAGGGCTACTAGAATAGAGATATCTTTGTACAGGTCGTATTAATCTTAATAACTAATAATCAATAAGTAATAGTACCATTTTTACCTACTAGTTTATACAGAAATAGGTTAGGATCAAAAGAAAATTTGTTCTGTGTGCCAGATTACACACTGAAGCCTCCCTAACTGGTTTTCAAGTAGAGGGATTTATTTGGGTTTGACATCTCTACCATTTACTCTGCCTCTTGATATAACTCTAAATAATGTTTTTTAAAAAGGGAGAGAAAAAAGACCAACTGAGCAACTGAATCCTAAATTCCTGAAATCCATTTGCAGCAGCAAGCTGGTACATTACTTGTTCTTTCCAGACCTCTCTCTCTTCAAGTCATTGTAAAATGGAAGTAAACCCTTGGCAGCAATATGCCCTGAGTCTGCACTAACCTGTTCTCCAACATTTGAGACAGAAATAGGAGCACTTAAATTTCAAGTGAGCAAGCACTGTAACAGGTGTCTCTTGGGGGTGATGGGTCTCTAGTAAGTGAGCAAGTGAGTGCCTCCTAGGGGTTTAAGGGGCATGGTTAATTATTAACCTCAGCTACTGCAATTCTCTGCTATTTAGAATGCATGTTTTAAAATTCACAAGGTCAGAAAATATCTCTGTGTGGGTGGGTGTCTGAGTAGGCTCTCAAGGGGAGAGGAAGACAAACAGTGCTGAGAAATAAAATCATTTACTGAGGTGCTGAGTGCTAGTCCTACGAACTACCTTCAAAGATAAGCAGTACTAGTGGAGAGGCATTTAAAAACTTGTAATGAAAAAGTAGTCAGTGACTTTTCTCTAGGAATTATCTTTTTTGGTTTTTTTTTGGAGAAGAATGACTAAGAACAGCATTAAGTTTTTTGTTTAAATCTGCTGCAACTACAGAGACTTTTTCCTGTGGGTTTTTTCCTACTCAGTTCTATTTCCTTCTTCATGCACATTTTATGGTAAACATTGGTTTCTTGTACAATTCGTTGGAGAAATAAGCATGCACATTCTGTCCCATAGCTACAATAATATATTTGTGGGTAAAGCAGCATCAAAAATATGACTGAAAGAGTAGTTAGCAGGACTGCACACAGAAGCAAAGACAGCAAGAGAAGTCCTGGGATCCTTAGAGTTATTGATCTTGAATCATGAAAGAAGCCTACAAAAGACCTAAAAATCTTTTACAAAGCTGAATTATGGAAGTGATTTTGATGGTCTTTGTTAGAAACATGAAAAGGGCAAATTACAAATCTAAAAAAAGTTAAAATTAATAATTTAAAAAATTTTACAAATGTTTGACACAGACATCTTGCTTCCAGTCTCATTGTCTTGTCTCAATGTAATAATGCAAAATCTCCATCAAATACATATTGATTCAGTCTTAACTATAGCAGAGATTTGCATTGATTTTTGTACCATGTGGTCCTTTCAGAATAAATTTTCCATGGAAAATTCTGACATCTTTTGTTTCAGAACAATTAAGGCATGTTGTTTGAATGTCATCTGTCTAGGATGCTTCTTATTTTATTTATAATATTAAAATGAAAAATCTTATTTTAATAATAGAAATTTAAAAATGAGTCTTTTGTTTTTCTGAAAAACATAAATATTAGCACACCTCTTTAAACTCTTTTTAACTTAAAAAATGACATTTCCAATAGCAAAGTGTTCTATGTGAAAAATTATGGAAATGCTCCTGGTGAAATAGTTTCTTTGTAATGCTAGAAGTATGCTATCTAGCCACTGAAAGTAATTTTATTTTATTTGTTACAAAATTATCCATGAGATCCACACATACACCTTGTAGCTCCACAGTCTTGCAACAAAACACAAAAAAAATTGACAGATGAGAACAGGAACACTATCCATAGCCATCTCTACCTAAAAAATCTCCATTACTTTTTCATTCAGTCCAAAGTCTAAGGATTCTTAACAGGATTAATAATGTAGTTCATATTGACAGCATGTACTACCAAAGAAACCATTTTATACAGTAAAACAAATTATTCTGTGTGTTAAATGCATTTCAGATTGAGTACTTTTATGAGTTCTGCACTGTAGGTAAAGAGAAATGCATATCTATTTGGGAAGGCAGTGATGAATACAGGATTCTTCATGTAATCAGAAGCTACAACATGTTCTTCTTACATGTTATTGAATCCAGAAAATAAGAGTAAGCCTTTGTTAAGAGTTACTGAATTATAATGGCAGATTTCTGACATAGGCAGTTGTGGTCATCTGAATTCGGGTGAAGCAGGCCAGTTATCTAGGAGATGTACTAGCTAGCTGGCAAATGTGTATGATATTATATCTGCTGTCATTCTTTTAAATAGAATAATTAGAAAATTTTGTATATCAAGATTTAGAAAGAAAAAAAAAAATTGTGTAAATCTTAAGGGCTAAGTACTCTTCATAAAATAAGCACTGACCTGGACTTTTGTGATTTATTCTATTTTTGCTATGGTAAAAACAGGTATACTGATTTTTTTCAAATGGAAGTATAAAACCATTGTTTGCATGAAATCTTTCAGCGACATGTTCTCCTGGCAAAATATCATATAAGTAAAATTTAGTTTGAATGACTCAAGCTCCCTTATTTTTGATTGTTTATTTTTTTAAAATAAGGAGAGGAATGTAATATTTTGAGAAAGATCAAAATGCTGTTTCATATGTCCTGGGAAAAATTATTATCTAAAGTACGTGGTCTGACTAGCATGGAGAAGTTTTTGCATGTAAGAAATATCAATAGCATTACAATGATAATAAGCAGTATAAAACTGCACCAATAGATGACAAACTGGAACTAATTTACCATTGGTTATGGGCCTCAAGTTCTACATCAATAGTCTAAATACTAATGAGGTAGACTGGTCTTCTGCTGAACACAGGGAATAAAAATACACACAAGATGAATAGAGTAACTATCCCCTATCAGATCAATATGGATAAAGTGACATGTCAAATACATACCACTGTAATTCTGGCTAGTCAGCTGTTGTGATTCACTCTTATGCTGACTCAGTGCTTCAGAGTGAAATACTGCCTCCCGCCCACTCCACCAGTGCTTGCCAAATCCCATTAGGAAATGTATAGTAATTAAGTTTAAATAGCACCTTGCTATTCCGCTCTGCCCAGAAGTTACTCCAGAATGTCTCTGAAGTCAACTAGAAAGGAAGCTTCTCATTCCAGTTCCAGAAATGCTTAATATCTGTGAGTAGCAGGATCTGGGCTGATCCCTCCAGGAAAGTGAGCCAGGAACCCGGGGTGACTCTAACTCAGGCCAGGCAGTATCAGCACTGGGTGGGAGCAGCCCCACTGCACCTCAGCCAGGCCAGCAAAGAAGGGTGGGAGCAGCCCCATTGCACCTCAGCCAGGCCAGCAAAGAAGGGTGGTGACACCAGCAGGTTCTACCAACAGCAAAAGGATCATCAGGCTAATGCCAGCTAAGAGCAGCCCAGAAAACCGAAAAAAACTATTCATAAATAGCCACATCTGATCTGAAGTGGAGCTCCTGGGCTCACTTGTTTCAGATCAATGTACTAGAATCTAGGGTTTAGTGTTACTGATGACTTTGCCCCTATCATTGCATAAAACCAGTCTTTTTTTTCACAGATTTTTTGTGAAACAACATTCTCCTGTGCAACTTTTGAAGCAAATGTCCTTTATAATTTCATGTCCTCAGGAAAAAAAATTCAAGCTATATATTAGGAGACGTATTTTTCTCAAACAGAAAGGCTCTAGCTACCAAGGCACATTTTTTCAACCAAAAAACTCAAACAAACCACTGCCACATCTGCCATAATATTTCACCTAAAATAGCCAGCAATAGAAGCCTTACTGCACAGGGAGATCACAAGAGGTCTTCTGCTGTTGAAGTACAATGAAAGGTAGCAGATTGGACACTCTTCAATTTACCCTGACTGCATGGGGCAGCAAAGGGCAACAGAGAGAGAGAGGAATGTTATGAGTGGTCTCAGAAAGCAACCTGAAGAATAGCCAGCCTCGTGCATCTCATCAGTAAACATCACCACTTAAAAAACCCCACTGTCTGCCACAAGCTGAATGTTCTCTTGTGTTCCACACATACCTAAAGCACAAGAAGATTTGTGGGTGCTTGGCTTTTCTGAACTACTTGTGGAACAGTTTCAATTACACTCTCCTCAGTATCTTGGCATCTGGATATGCAACTGCGTAGTAGGGTATCTGAAAACATTTGCCTTTAGCCTGTGACTCATCGTGCACTTTAGGTGCCTGTTTATTAATCAAGAATCACACACCCTGCTGTGTGTTATAATTTTCAAGGAAGCAACAGAACCATTAGTGTTTGCTGTTTCTTGTTTTGTATCTCACATTCAAGTCAGAATTAACCAACACACCTGAGATTTAATTACTCTAAGCACCAGCACATTTCAGTCTTTCATGCATTTCAGCCTTTCTCTGACATTCTCATGGATAGGTCCTAAGAATTTCTATAAACGCTTCAGCAGTATTGCCTATATGTCCATATTCACATTTGTAAGTTTGAATAAAAAATAACCTACTTTTTTTCTGAAAATCTTTCTGTGATCAAAGTAAACTTTGGAGGAAATAAAAGTAAGATTTAATGCTTTAAAAAGGCAAACATTCCAGATAGATTTCTAAACTACACACAGAGAGATTTCCTACTATAGTTGTGGAATTTAAATATCATGAAAATGAGATCCAATACCAGAAGTAAAAAAAAAATCCTTTTTTCAAAGTTTTTGTTTTGTTTTGTTTTTAGTTTTTTGTTTGTTTGTTTTGTTTGGGGTTTTTTGTGGGGTTTTTTGTGGGGTTTTGTTTTCGTTTTTGTTTTTTAATAATTAAACTTTGTGGTTACAATGCTGACTTCTCTTGGCCAGTTAGGAGTTTTTCTACTTACTTTATGGGAAACAAAAATTATGGAAGCCTTGCCAGATATACAACTAATCAAGCTGCCTGATTAGTAAACATAGTAAAAAACTGATGGAACTTTAGAATTTTTTTTTTGAGATAAATCTTCTTATGAATTAGTACTTCACACTAAAATAAAAGTTTGATAGTAGTCATTCTGAAATCAAGTTGTTCAACTGTACTTTTTGCTCCCACTCCACTCTTGGTCTTGCTGATCTCATGCTGTTTGATAGTGTCCCTCTGCAATTTAAGGCAGCCTAAACTTCCAGTAGCTCCCAATGGAACAGTAACAGACATGAATAAAAGTAAAATGACAATGAAAAAAAATAAAAAAGGAGTTATGATGAGGGAGCTAAAGGATATTTCAAATCACAGCATTAAATCTCTTGGGAATCTACCTGCATCTTGATGAATCATGAAACACCAGAAATTAGAGTAATCAATGATACCTATTTCACAAAAACAACAGGATCAGTTTTGCCAGACAGGAACTAAAGAGGTAGAATAAGCTTATTTTAAAAACACCCCAAACACACAAAATGTTATGTTAACACTGAGGTAAAATGTCACAGCTTTCAGATGCTGATTATCTGATTCATGTCTCCAACATGAATAAAGTTGACATATTTTATTGATGGCACTGGCTGTCTAACAGATCAAAAGTCAGTGTGGATTTAGTCTCATAATGTCTTCATACATGTAAATGAAAGACTCAGCAGCTTTCTTCTTCTGAACTACTAAGAGCAAATAACAAATTACTCTTCCACTGCTTTTAGAAGAAAAGGAGTAAGATTAGACTCTAACAGACTCTTATATTTGCAGGTCGTATTGACATATAAACAAGTTTACCAGTATAATCCAAAGACTTTGAAAGCGAACCTTTCCTTATCTAGGGATAAAAAGCAATTTCAAATGTATTACCATATAGTCCCATTTGTATTTCCTCATAAAGGTGCGTTAATTGCAAGTCACAATTGAACAAACTTCCTGGAAGGGTTTATTCCACAGGAAATTAAAGCTATTGCAGAATTAATGTTTATGATTTTGTCAGGAAGGTGCTAAATAGAAAATCAGAAGCATCCTACAGGTTAGGTGCGAAATCAAATTCCTCTTTACACTCACGCAGGAAAAAGAAATAAGAGAAATTGCAAAAGGAAGCAGTGCAAACTGATTTATACAGGGAAACAAAGCAATTTGGAGGACCAAGACAATTCAAAAACCTTTAGGAAACAATATGAAATAAAATACATTCTGATTTTCATTGTATTTGTGTTAGGATAACTTGATTAAATCAAAAGTTTACATCATCCTACAATATTGCCACATAAGCACAGAGGGCAACCCAAGTGCCTTTTATCTAATCAACATTTATTAAAAGGAAAAAGTGGCTGGTCACATTACATGCCTTATCATGAACCACAAAGAGGTGCAAATTGTATTTTTTATTCCAGAGTCTCTTGTGAACATTAGGGCACTTTAAAAAAGTATGCTATATAAAATGCTTCTATATGAAAACATTTAATGGGAAAATTTGCATGGAATTATTACTTAAGTTTATGATCTTTTCTTGCAATGAAATATTAATTAAGTTGAAAACTTATGGACTATTCCACTTATAGTTATCTTACTTTGATTAGGATTTTCTCTGAGGCAGTACACTGAAAATATTGTTTATTATATAGATTTTGATTATATAGTCGAAGGTGGCAAACCCCATATATTTCTCCAGAGACATGTAGATCATAAATTAGAATAATGTTGCTACTTAATTCTTACTTTTTAATATTTTTTGATATAATTTTCCCATTCCAAGTTGGAATGAAGAACTGATAAGTTTCATATGTTTCTTACTAAATAATAACTGGAGGGAAAGAAGTAAAAAGAGGTCAATCAGAATTTCATCTTATGTATTCAAAATGTCTCATTATAATATATGCTGTACCACTATTACTAATAAATTTCCAGAATGAAAAGTTATTTTTAAGTCAAGCATTTAACTTTTATTTTCTAAGTTGAAAAGCAGGATATTTAATTATTCTGAAATGTTTGTTAAAAACAAAAGTTTTTTGAAGCAGACTTAGAAATGGTTCCAACCAAGGCAAACCAGAATTTTCCAAATAACATAATAAAAAATCTTCTTTTTATAATGTTAAATGGAAAATATCTAATTTATTTTGTCATAAAAAATTGTCAGTTCTTTGGATTTTCCCTCGGGTTCTCGTTTTGGTTTGATATTTGTCATTATTTGCAATTTTCACTGGGTACAAATTGTAAATAAAACACACAAAAAAAGCCTGGGTACCAGCCTGGGTACCACTACTGGTGGCTTTTGGCTTAATGAAATAATACACCAGTATTTTATTATCTTTAAAGTAGAAATAATCCAAAGAAACTGAGGACATGAAAGATAAAATTTTGTATCTTTGTTGGTTTAGGGTTTGGGGTTTTTTTTGTACTTTATGTCCTTAGAAAAACTATCTCCAAATGACAGAAATCATTTTTCCTCCAATACATTGAAAAGAAATCTTTCTACCTTGAAAAAACTGGAAATCTGGAAAATCTATTAATTTCTACTTGTCTTAAAATAAAATAATCACAATAATGAAAATATAAGAAACATGAATGAGATTAACAAAAATGTGTGGTTTACCCTTTCAGCTTATCTGCCTCATTAATTTTTTTCTGGTCATGCTTACAATAATGATATTTTACTAGCTTTACTCATTTGATTCTTTTGAATCAAAATATCAGTAGCTGAAAATATGTGCCAAGTATTTTTGGTTACAAGCAACGTCTTTTCTAGGCTGATCTTTCATACATTCTCTGCAATGGCGTTTTTCTGGCTGATCACCTTCTGTTCCTTTGGTGTATTCTGCATCTGGGGCACTCACAGAAAGTTTACTGCATTTCAAGCACACTCAGAGATATCTCAGAATTGAAGCTGATTAGACAGAACAGTGACACAGGAAAACATATTCTCCTCTAGCACAGTTCTGAGGCTGACTAAGCCTTTGGAATCTCTCCCCACATCTGGAGTAGCTAATTTCTTACATGTTTTATGCAAAATAATTCCATCTAAACATTTACCTTCTCAAGAACTGCTGAAAAACCTTGCACTCAGCTTTGCTGAAACATTCAGTGAACTAATACGTAGGATAAAATATGAGTTATTGGCAGTATCTTCTGAAAAACCCACAATTTCTAGACAAGGCTGAAGAAAAAGGCAAACTACTTATTGTCTGTAGAGACAATATATTAATCATCATTGTCACAAAAAAAAAATCATGACAAAGATAGGAAAAATGCTAAATGAACACCTGACAAAGTTTTTGGGTTTTTTTTCCTATTAGTTCTATAAAAGAAAAAATTTCCTGTTTTATGTTCCATTCTAATTTACTAGATTAAAGCACTTTGGTATGAAGTGATTCACTGTCAGTGTCTTTAAAATCAAAATTTGGAAAAAAAATTCTTTTGGACCAAGCACAGATGACTAGTGCATTTAGAACCCATGTCAAAACCAGTTAAAATCATCACACAAGCATTTTACATCAAATACTGCCTTTGTGTTTCATGGGGACAGCAGAAAGAGACTGGTCACATTTTTGTTCTTCTGCAATAAGCCTGGAACTTCAGATAGACTTCAAATCGTTATATCTCATATGCTGATCCAGGCTGCTAACTTGCTGGCATTAGCATTAGCTCAGCATTTCTGACAGTGTCCAAAATCAATACAGAGCACTGAATGCCTTAATTTGATGTAGCGTGCTGGATACAGTATGGTTGTATCCAAAACTCCACTGGGGGCTGAAGACACTGGCATAACTAAGAACCTGCATTTTGTTGTGCATCTGAGCTAAGCAGGAAAATGCATAAATGTCTGTCTTCCCAGACAATTTTGGAAAGTTTATCATGTGAGACTTTAGCATAACACAGTAAGGTATGATCTGTAAACTCTCTGATTATCAGACATTACATTAAGTAGTTTGTTGGTAAGTTCCCTATATGAAATTTAACCTTAATTTTATGAAAAAGGACTTGTAAATATAAACATATCTATGTATCTCTGAAATAAAAGCGAAAATATATAAATTAGTTTTGACCTCAGATAAACTTCTTGTTAATGCTCTAAATGTACTGCTGCTAAAGGAGGAGCAGCTGCTATTAATATCCTGTAAGGATAGGCATTGCTCTGTGAAGTTCAATGGACTTGTTCACTTATCACCAACCTCATTAAGTTTTAATTTTATTTTTATATGTTGTACGTAACCAGTGATAAGATGGATGCTGCCAAAGCATCTAAAAATCAATTCAAAAAGCTTTTAAAACCGTGTGGAGAGACAGAGTGGGGTTATAAATGGAACTGCTGACAGAACTTATCTCTAGTGTCTTGAATGTCTCTTGGTCATACCCTAACATAGTTCTTAAAACAAAACTAAAATTCCTACCTCAACTCTTTTGAGAAGAGCTGAAATAGAAGAGGATAGTCTATATTCTAAGCTCATTAAAAATATTGCTCTTTATTTTTAATAATTTTCTGTAGATTTTTCTTTCTTTCTACTGTAAAATGACAAAGGGAAAAAAAACCCAAACAAACCTGTGTGTGCATAGCCACGTAGCAAGGGAGGTTCAACTACTGGAAGATCTTTGTTAAGTCTCTATTTCTGAATTTTTCTTGGTAAAAAAATTTGGTGAATAATTTTTTGTAAAATTATCTGCAAAATTTCTCATTGAACTTGCTGAGAGAAATTTCAAATCTACATATATATATACACAATAAATATGCCTATACAGCTGAATTATGTGAAGAATCATGATGAGTCTGACATTTGGAAAATTCCTGCTGAAACAAACTAAATAGCAAAAGTTAGACTAAATCTTAAAATCAGTAATACAGAATCTAATATGTCAGAGGGAAGCCTACAAACATGAATAAACAATATTTGTAAGTAATAGTGACAAAAATAGACTGCATAGAATATATGAACAATAAAATTTGAAAATTCAACTGCTACAAAAATATTAAAAGTTAGATCACTGAAATATAGGTTTGTCCCAAAACCAAGAAATTTAGGGGTTTTTTTTAATCCATTTTCTCTCAATGTTTAACTGAAGTCTTCATCATTTTAACTCAAGGCTGAGATGTACACTCCAAAGTGGACAATATAAATATGACACAGAATTATAGGTGTCACTATGAAAAGCAATTATATTAGTAGTTATACTAACCACTACAGAAGTCCACCTCACAAATACACACTATTTTCAGGTGACCCATAAACACTAATGGTAAAGATTTAATTACTCTTCAGAATAATATAAAAATTTATGAACATAGTAATAAGTGATAGAACTTATCAATGCTTCTTGATTATCATATCCTTTAAATTCTAGATTTATACAACTGTTTACATTACTTTTGTTGACCATGCTGTTTTATTTTCAGTGGAGATACAGCACATGAAACTGATGGAACCAACTGAAAAATTAAGGCTTGCATAGATGGCAAGCTATTTCCTCAGGCTAATGCCTAAATTGAATATTAAGAAGAGATCATATAGTTCCCTTGTTTTGGGGTTTTAAGTTTTTGTGGCTTTTTCTTGTGTCACAGAGAAGATTTTGTTTCCCCAGTGCTTACTGTTTTAACCAACACTAACCATTTCCTCAACCTGTGTGGTATCTGAATAGGAAAGTCCAGTGTTGGCTGCTGACAAAGGAATTTGAAACAAAGGGGACCTGTTCCCTAAAGTGATATCTGTTTGGTATCATAAACTAAATGAGAAACATAGAGGTTTTAGGATTATTTCATTGTGTGATGTCTACCTATGGAAATACTTCAAGATAAGGAAAAAATACATAGTTTCTTTCCTCAAGAAGAACAAAAAAGTAAATCCCAATACTTAATTTATTTGTTTTTTACTGTAAAACATGGAAATGTTGGAAATTTGGGGAGTATTTCTGATGCACACATTGTTTAGCTTATTTTTTACTATACTTCTCCAATAAGTTTCTACAATAAGGAGTATAAATATAGTATTAGTGTTAGCATTATTTTGTTAGTCTTTAATTGAGTAATATCCTGTAGTGGCAAAAAAGACAAGTAAAATACTTTTAAGCAAATCAAATTTTAGTAATTCCTCAGGTAAATTTTCCATAAATCAGTAAACACAAAATATTGTTTGACAGTTTCTCCCATAATAATATTCTAGATACGTTTTACTATGAGTTACTGTACTCTTAAATATGGAAACAAATTTCTCTTTGTCAAAGTTCTACAAGGAGGAAAAAACATTTGTTCTGATTCTTACCTTTGTAAGGTCTACACTTACATCAAGGGGATTTATATCAACTACTAAAAGTCAGGAATTACATCAAGGGAGGTGGTCGTTAAACTAATAGTTCTCTCTTAAAGTGACCATAATCGAAGGAATCTAGAGTTCTGAATGTATTTAAACCAGAAAACTGTTAATGATTTTTGAAGACAGGGACACTTCTTATTCTCATTACTAAAAAACCACTGGTTTGGATTTTTCTTCTTTTTTTTTTTTTTTTTTTTTTCCTATGCCTCTCTACGATAGATAACAACATGCAAACTGACAAAAAGAGCTTTGGACTTTAATGTTCATAGGTCATATGATATTAACTTTTTATTGTTTTCCCTTAAATGCTCGGCTGAATACTAGCGTCTTTGTTAATGCTAATTGAAGAAAAGCATTCTTTCAGTATTTCTGCAGGTACTGAGCAGACTGATATTTTTCTTAAAGAGCACCAACATGTGTAAAACTCTGAATCAATAAAACAATGTAAAATTCTTAGATTAACCACAGTAACTCCCGAATTCATATAGTCACACTTCCTTACACTTTATGAAATCAGAGAGTCACGTTCCACTTCCAGAGCAGACAAAAGTCACAGTATTTCAAATATAGACATACAAAGTACACTGTTGGTTCATTTATAAAAAACCCTTTTCTTTTATTGTAAATAATTGTGTGTCTCAGAGTCAGGAAACTTACTTCATAAGAAAGCTCATAATGCAGAAACTGTTAGGGACTGTTCTGTAAATATCGGGTGAAATAGCAAATGAGAAAAGACGAAAAAACAAACAAAACTATAAAAAAATTATTTCAACCTAACAATGAAGAAAATTTAGAAATCAGAAAGATTTCTAAAATTTCAGATAAAATTATAAAATAGCTTACTTCAAAAAAGAAGAGTCAGGGAGAACAATAGTTTTAAGATGTCATTTTGTGGCTCTGGTAAATGAGGTTGCATGTTGAGCTTCAAAATAAGGGATTTGATTTAGTGACACAATATATTTTTTTCCAGTCCCATTTCTAATGTATGTGAACTGAATTGCCTTTTACAACTAGGAATTGTCATAACAAATCCACCTACTCTTAAGTAAGCAGAAAAACTCTGTTTGAAAGCTCTGGTTTCCTTTTATACCCCAGACCCTCTACAGACATCCTCAAGGATATTCTTCTGTGTCAGGAAGGAAGCTAAAAGATACAATCACTCCAGAGATTCTTGTCATTCCAGATCAGTGACTGGAGTGAAATGACACCAGAATTTTTTCTGTTATAATCAGTTTCTGCACAGTTTATTATTAATTTTTAATTAGGTTTTGAGAACTGAGATATTTCTTACATTGAATTTCTTATGATATGACTTTTCATGTAGACAAACTGGAACTATTACTGTAAAAATGATGAGAATTATACTTCTGCTTTTATGTTGTGAATCCTAATGCTTGATAATTTAACGATCAGCATTTCATTCTATAAGAGTTGAATTTCATGAGCACTTTTCCATGCTGAGCAGTGAGCCATACATTTGTAAAACTGTCTAGGCTAATTAGGACAATATGTCCACTTATGTGCACAAATGTCTGATAACAGTGTGGTAATGGCCTGCACAAAAGTAGTCTCCCAAATTGTTCATGGATCTCTGACATCATATAATAAAAATATGAATGAGTGAATTAAAATATTTTAATTGTTGATTATTTTGGAGCTTAAATTATGTTCAGAGTTAACAATAAATTCTGAGCTTTAACACATAATAATAATATTTTAATTGTTTATGTATTCCTCTGTCCTAACAGTGCAGAGTGAACATATATCTCATCATATGTCATTGACAATTAAAACAACAACAACCCACCAAAACACACACATACTCAAAAAAACCCAAACAAACAAACAAACAAAGAAAAACTACCGCATAAAAATTTTTCTTTTAGAATCCTTGCTTCCAAGATGGACAGATTCCTACTAAGAGAGAGAAGCCTAAGACAAAGGTTTCTTTTGTTAACCTAAAATTCATAATGTGATTCACCAGTAATCTGAGTTTGGTACTAGAGTATGGGTAATGAAGGAAAGTTTTTACTGAGATCATGGCAGAGGTGAAAAGGAAAAATAAAAGGCAAGAGGTATATTTAATGTAATCATTTAATCATTTAATGCTGAGAAATTCAGTGCCCAAATCTTCCAATTAAATCAATAGATTATCAGTCAGGAGAGAATTTAGCCTGAAAATGTCAAAGCAGAACACCAATGCGATCTGAGCACCTGGTTCTTTCAAAAATTCAAGAAACCTTAGGGACAAAGCATAAGAAGTTAGCACATATTTCCATGGGCAAACCCTACCTTCTGTAGCTGAAAGGCTGATGTGGAACAGCATAATAACATTACAGCATGATGAGAAGAGAGTATTTTCTAAACCTTCAGACTGACAACTTCCAACAAAAGAGAAATCAAACTTTATATGATCGGCAAATTATACTTCAAAGGATACGAGAGCAGAGTCTCACACTAAGTTATTTAGTGTTTAATTATTTCAAATACCAATTATATGAAATGAAAATCTCATCCACAGCCCTTTGTCTTTCCAGGAAGCCTGTGTCTGGTTTGTAGTGAGCACTAACTTCAGTTTCTGTCTGTGTTACACAGAAAATCA
The DNA here is from genome assembly GCF_021018805.1 of Prinia subflava. Taxonomy (NCBI): domain Eukaryota; kingdom Metazoa; phylum Chordata; class Aves; order Passeriformes; family Cisticolidae; genus Prinia; species Prinia subflava. The sequence continues at coordinate 19,892,286 of NC_086253.1, read as the reverse complement.
CAGCATGATTTGAGTAAGTAACCCCCTGGCTCATCCTCCTGCCCCAACCTGAGATGTCTTAAAAGCAATAGGTTCTTGACTAGTTAACTTTCCAAGAATGGAGTTTCCTTAACTTCTCTGGGCAACCATTTGTACTCTTTGGTGAACTTCATTATGAAATATTTCTTCCCAATGTCTAGTTAAAATTCCTCTGGTTGCAGCTTGTGAGACTTATCCCTTTTGTTACTGACTCCTCTGAAAAAAGTCCAGCTCAGCCACCCACTGGAATCTTGAATATCTTTATCTTATGAGCACACATAAAATGCATACAGACCCACACAATATACATGTCTTTGATATCTTCCACAAAGTTTTTCTATCAGAATTATTTATCTTAACATGCATAAGACTAACATAAAATCCTACTTGTGAACATGAAAAAATATTCCAGCCCTACATTCAGCTCTAAGGGATGAATAGCAAAGCTTAATAAGTATCTCTAAAGATGGTAGTTCCATTCTATCATATAATTTTCAATTTAATTACAGATGAACAAATATTAGTAAAGTGTAGAGTACGATTTGGGAAAATTTTATGGTGAACATAAATTGTAGTATTATGGGGAAAAAAAAACAATAGGAAACTAATCAAAGGACAATGACAATGTAGAAGAAAATGCAAATTTCTGGAATAGTTTATTACTTTGATCAGTTATTAATTTTTGCTTAACATCATCATGTGTGAATATATTATTAAATAATACTAAGCAAAACTGAATGATCTATTAAACATAATGAAAAGCAGATGGTAACAATGAAAGCATGGTAGAAAGTTCATTGAAAAAATGAGACTATTTTCCTCAATATATAACAAACTGGCATCTTGACTCAGTGATAGAGTAGAGAGACTTTTGTACAAAAATGCTGATGTGAGTTGTGGTCAGCACTTGTCTGTAAAATTTACATTGAGATTCGTGACACCTGCAGATGCCCTCAAACTCCATTCCCCTCTTTATAAAGGCTGCAGAGCTGCTGGCAAAGCATTCTTTTTCAAGGGACTTTTCCTCTGGAATGCTCTTCCTTGCCAAGGTCTAAAATAGCCATAAACTGTTGACATTCTGGGTATGCTACAAGGTCCATCTGTGTGAGCTGACTGAGGCAGTAATGGGTGGAATATCTCGTGGGAAGGTGTGATGGAGGTGCACAGGTCTTATGACAGGAATTAAATGGGGTGTTAGAGAGTGGGAGGACAGAAGACTGCTTCTTTTTTGGGAAGCTTTATTTATTGCAGTCTCTACATTATATTTTAAAATACATGCCAAGGTTTCTCAGAGTCTTAGGTGTCCTCTGGAGTGCTTTTTTTGGATTAAAATCTAAATGAATGATAATTATATTCGTAGTGTTAATGATTCATTTTGTTTTCCAAATTTCTTAGAGACTTTCCATAAATTTAAATCTGAGCAGAAGACTGTTATTTTTCAGAATACTTACACAATTAAATTAGTATGACTTTTTAAAGACTAAGACACTGTGCAGAGTAAGAATGCAAGAATCAACCCAAATGATTTTGACAGTTAGAGCATGATGGTTTACAGCAACTTTTTTTTTTGTTAAAATGCATGTGTTACACAAAATGTGTTACAATGGTAGCACTGGTTTGTTTTCTAGAGAAAAAAAATCCCCAGAAGTAATGATTCTGGCTAAAAATACAAAGAAGTAAACCGTGAATTATACAAATTCCTGGGATTAATTAGATTAAATATCTATCAGAATATTTTGATAACAATAGCCCCTTTATAAAATAGAAAATACAAAAAAAATTAGTATTTATTGATTTCAATTTCAAAAACATTCACATTTTCCTGTGTTGAACACTATGACTAAAATCCAGAACACTTGTCATTTTAATCACTGATCTTTAAAGAGCCTATGTATTGGTAGTCTACTCCAGCATTTGTTTGCAAGAGTAGCCAAAGTCCTACATTTAAACTCAATTTAGCAGAGCTCAGAAAATGAAAAAAAGTTTCAGGTAACCAGTATTTAAAAAATACTCACTTCTTACTACATCTTTATAAAAACTGTTTTATTTTTAAGATTTGATTCTTTATTCAGAGCTATTTGAGAGATTTCACACTCCTTTTTCTCAGCATATTTAATTCTGGCTTTGTAAATATTAAATGCATATTCTTTCAAAACTTACAGAAAACCTCAACAAAGCACAGTCAGGTGGAACAAACAAAAAATAGCACATTTTTAAAGTTATCCAGCTATTCATACTGTTAAGTAAATTGATCATCAGTTTTTAAAAACTTTGCTTGGTAATGAATAAGCTCACAATAATTACTCTCCCCTTCTCCACATTCCTGTCTCTTCTTGATACTGTCTAATGTGAAAGCAGGCAGTCCCACAATGACTCTGATGCCCTTTAAGGAAGCTATAAAAGCATAACTTTTCATTGCAGGCAGCCACCAGCAACAACAGCTCTTCAATTATGTCTAAATCCATTCAATCAAGATGAATTTCAAGTCTTCTCTGGGATTTTTTTCCCCCTTTTATATTTTATTTTCTGCTCATTTTTCTTTACCACAAAATTGATCATTCTGCTCGAAGAATGTTATAGACTCCCACTGGAAATTCCCAAAACATCTGAAAGAAAAGAAGGCTTTCCTCTCAGATTCCCTGTCTCTGCTCTCCAGGTTGCACTGAATTCTTGTTTCTACACCTTAAAGATCTTAATTTTACATCAAGTAGCCAAGAACATTCCAGTATGCTGAGGCAGACAAACCCTCTGTGCCTGAGGTATGTCAGATACAATCAGCCTCAAGAAGCACTGAAGTAAAACACCAAGACCTTTTGAAGCTTATTCAAAAAGAGAGTCATTAGAACAGACACATTAATCAGGCTGGCATTATTATCAGTGGTGTAAGTGGACATGACAACACAGGAATGCCACAATTTGCCCCTCACTCTTGCCACCTGCAGAAACAAGGTACAGTTCTCACAGGACACTGAGAATTTGCATTCTAATTCATACAGAGGAAAGACAACTATTTCTGATGTCTGACTATGGCTTGAGCAAGACTTCACTACAGAAAAATTCCACACTTTCACTATAGTATTTACAGTTCCATATGTCCATTATTCACACTACACAAGCAAGAGCTGCATGTATGCAGTAGTGGTATATTCCAACTGAGATAACACTGTGATAACAAAAGTCTGTCTGGCAGCAAGTTTGAGGTCATTCTTTTAAAGTCACTATTTTGGAATGTTAGGTTTTTTTCATTAGGCTCATGGATCACCTGAACAGCTATACATCTATACAAATGTAATAAAACCACCCTGATCCTCCCAGCAAATTAAACAAATCCAAGGATAGTTGTACAAACAAATAGAACAAATAGCTGAAACAATGGACACTTATAAATCAACAGAATTTACAGAGCATGCTTTTCTGAGGAAAGAGCAAAACAGAAATTACACGTCTTTTGCATGACACACTCTATTTCTTGGTTTTAATATTCACCTTTGATGTGCTACAGGAATAAGAGTTATTAAAAGGATTCCTTTGCACGTTAAGAGTGATTTCAAAACACAGTGAAAAGTATTTTATTAAACTGTCTTTTTTTGCTTTGCTTACTCCCATGTTAGGGTGAACCAGGGCCAAGACTGCCATACACACACAGTAGCCAAAAAGCATTTTCCTTGCTGCTGAACACACTGCAAAAGTCAAGCTGATTTTGCTCTGCCCTCTCTCTTCTGTCAATAACTCAGCTTTACTAGCATTCCCATTCTTTTGCATTTTCTTTCATAATGCATGATGTTGAAAAGTGGTGGAGAAAAATGTGGAAAGGGTTTTGTATACAAAAGGGTACTACAAAAATCTGGATTTCTAAATACCCCTGTGCTTCTTCCTTGGTATTTACAAATTAAATAAAACTGCAAATTGAAATGTGTAAGCTGTTTGTTTGTTTGTTTAACATAAATCAAATTACATAATTTAAATTCAAATGCATGTAAGTATGCAGATTATGCACATATACACATTGCTGCATTTTTTTTTTCATTTTACAAATGCATTTTCTAAAGGCAGAAATTCCTTATTCTTAGGACCAGAAATAATTAATGGTTTCAGAACAATAGCATCTTACTGAAACCATGAAGCTGCTTCTTGTTAGATGCTTTGGACCTTATTTCATGTACAATAAGAACCCAAATATTTAGGATTAAAATTATTTACAAAAGTATCCCTTTTAAAAAATAATAATTTTCTGGATTAGGTGTCAGTCATTAGAACATACCCCATTTTGCTTCCTATTTAAGTACCATTCAATTTATTTACTCTTAGTGAAAAATATAGCTCAGCACTAATTAACCTCTAAAAGTGAAAATATCTGAATAGAAACTATCTACACACAAAAAAGTAGTATATTAAAGGCAATACTTCCATAAGCAGTCCTTCTTCTTTGAAACCATAGACAATGTACACGCTGCATACACATCCAGAATGCAGTAATATCTAATTTCAAGTCATGAGCTATTTAAATTTTTAAAGCTTCAAGTGGAAATTGTGCAGAGAATTGCAAAGTGTGAAACAGACTGTTAATCTATTATGTAAATGATGCAATATTTAGGGTAATGTAAAAAAGTATCTCCTGGTTAGGCCTTATTGCTGAAAATCATAATGTCTGCTTCACACTTCTTGGGCAGAAGGGCAAATTTTCTTTTCTGGAAGATCAATATAAAAAAAGCTAAATACAAAAAAAATATGGTTTGATGAGTTGAATAGCATTCATAAAATTTAAATGGAAAATTATCTTGCTAATTCTAAATGTGGCATTACAAGCCTGTCATCTGAAAATTTTGCCTGTAACTGATGGGAGTTTGTAAACCTTTGGTTAGGGATACATCTGTACAGGAAAATTTTGTGTAGTTGAATGTAACTGCTGTTGAGGTTAGTATAAGATTATTAAACAATTGAATGTGCTGGAAAGCAAAGTAGTTTCTCTTGTGTAGAAAAAATTTGATACAATTCTCATTTTATTAATATGTAACAGATACTGAAGATAAAACTCATCTAACAGACTAACAGTTTCTTTAATTGCTAGTTTTAATAAAATTATTTAAATATATAAATTTTTACTGTATTTCTCATTCCTTGTTTCTAAATTCTACCTTCCTGATCCTGCACCTTTTTTCCCCATGGAACCATATGTACTATTTAAACAAACAAAAAAAAAGCCTTGGAACCTTTCAACCATCATCACATCATCTAAATGGTTAGACATAAAATCTATGTATTAGCCTGTGTATATAAATGATTGCATATATATATATATATATATGCAACCTATAAATTACTTAGCATCAGTGGAGCAACTGTCATATCAGAAAGTATGTGACATCTAGACCAAAATGAAAGACAGAAAAGTAACATAAAGTTGGAGCTAAAATATTCGTTTCTATATAAGACCAAACTTGTCAACCATTTCTGATTCAGGTGAATCTACTCTATCACAGGAACAAGGTAATACACTGTGTACTGTCAGCCTCAGAGAAATAACTGGGAGCACTTATGACTCTGTTGGAGTTCCCTGACTTGGACAATCGTCTGTGCTTGGGTCATGCTGGATCCAAATGCTTACATATTCCCTATGTGTAGTCTGGCTACAAATTCTGTATCTAGTTCCAGTACCATAGGCCTTTCTGTTATTACAGATTTTGTCCCTGTTTTCCCTTCAGTGAAGGTAGAACTTGGAGCCCCAATGATTGAGGCCCTTAGGACCAGTGTTGGTTCCTAGAATATCTCAATAAATTATTCAACTCTAGTGGTTCAATATGCTTTTCCCAACAAAAGCAATTATTTGAGATGTAAGATATAATACATTCCCACTTTGGGGGCTTTCACCAAGCTCCACTAATACATTCAGCTTTGGTCTACAGATGACTGGTAGCTCAGGGAGCAGCAAGCAGTCTACAAAGCAGGTGCAGTGAAAAATAAATAAATAAATACAGACACATATCTTCCTACACACTTTGAAGACACAAGTTGGTAGCAGCCAAAAAGCATAATGGGAAAGCAGGTCCCAGCTTCTGTCAGTGCCTCCCTGCAGGCAGTTAGCTCCATTTTAGTGCATGTTCACAGCAATACAAGTTCAAGAGACTTGCTCATACAGACCCTGGATCTACATGATTATTTTCTGTAAAGGGCATCAAATCCTAGCTGATATAAAAAGGGTTTTCAAGTATATTACACACAATGTTTACAAATACAATCCTTGAGCTTAATGGCCTTTTTCCATGAACTTCAGCATTAATAGATTCTACATCTCATGCTGTGTCATGGGTGTAGGACCTTACAGACTATACCAATAGGCCCATTTGACCAAGAGACATGTGATACATAATCAGTGGTCAAAGAGGAGCCTTATACTTCACAGGTAGGCAGTAAAAGCAGGGCCTCAGCCTTTCTTGGAAGTTCCTGTGCAGAATGGAACTTTCTGAGCACCAGGGTGGTCCCAAAATAGTTGTTAATGTCATTTTAATGCGAAGCTAATCAACTCTCTCTGATTCAGACTACCCTGATTCAGTGCAGGTCTCCTACCACTGACGCGAGTCCTCTGAGGAAGCCACGTTTGAATTAGTTTAAGCTGTATATTCCACAGCTGCAGTTCACGTAGACTTGCTATCAACCTTAATTTCATAACCCAATCATGTTAAGCATGGCTAACTGTTGTTGAACTTTGGAAAGACTGGGGACTAGAGTAACGTGAGACTAAACTAGTATGGTTTCTAGCACGAATTCCCCTTTATTCTGCGAGATGGCCGGTTAAGTACAGAGCAGATAGTTTACAGTAGCAGGTGCATTGTGATAGGCAGTGAGCATACAGAAGTATGTAAGCAATCTAGGATTAAGGTGGCTACGGAGATCTAGTGCCATTACCTCCATGCTGCGAGTGGCCATACCTTAACACATACGTAGCAGGAGATAAGGTTATCTGCTGCTACGTACTCAGAACGTTCCGCGGCCTACTAGGCCCAGGCCTGAGGCCTAGTTTGGCCTAGTCTAGAATAGCTCAAATGGTATCTGTGAGCATATCATGCCCACGATACCTGAGAAACTCAGCCACAGCTAACTTAATTTCACCCTAATTTCAGCTTGATTTAAGTGTGAATATGGGATGCAGGGTCTCTTTTGAAATGTATATCATTTTGAATAGAGACAATAATATACAGGTTGAAATGTGGGGAGTTCTTTTAATTGTAAGGGTTAATAGTTAATAGCTTAATTGTAAAATGGGTAACAGTTCTAGTTCTATGGTTTCAACAAGAAGCAAATCAACTTTCAGGAAAACTTAGGGAAATAAGCCTTGGTAAGGCCCTCATATCAGAAACACTGTATAAACAAATATACAGGGATTCATCAGATAATATACACAGGCAAAATGAGATGGCAGAAAACACATGCATTTAGTTATATTTTATAATTCAGAAAATCTCTGAAATAGGACTTTGTTTACTTTTTAGATACAAAAGTGCTGGGATGAAAATGTCTTTAAACATTGCCAAATCCTATGAAGACCCATTCAAACTGGTCCATTTCTTGGCTTCAGACACTTCATACATAAGCTGCAATGTCATAATAAGACAGGTGTTCTCCAAAATGGATATTAATTTTGAAGTGATATATTGCACACTATATTTCTTTGTAGATGATCATCCCATGTAAATGAAGCATATGAATTTTATGAAGCAGGCACACAAATTTTAATGTGACAGTGATCTATCCTTCCTTGTGGTGCATAGAGGTTCATGTGTAAAACATAAAAAACAGCTGGATGCTAAAGAAAGACAGCCCTCAAGGAAAAAATGTAGAACATTTTACAAAATATAGGTTAGGAATATACTGATATGTTTATACGGTAAATTCTTCAAGGGAGTTTTCCTTATTTCATCTATAAAGTGCCATTCTTCAGAAATAGAAGGACTGAGTCTGATCACAGTTAAAATTATTAAGTCTGTTAAGGGTGATGTAGATAAGGCAAAGTAGCATGCTCATGTAAGCAATGAGTGTTGGAATTACAAAATGGGTCCTTAGGCTTTCACATACAGAAAGGACTTTACTGTGCCATAGTAAGAATAGTCCTGTCTGTATGGCAGTGTAGTGATGTAAGAGGCTTTAAGTTCAAGAAGTATTTTACTCATGGAGCAGTATTTTTAGAAGTAAAATAGCCAAATAGAAAGCACCTACTTTGGGGGAGCTTAGCTGCCATTTCTTATGTTTGCAGCAACAATTCCTACCAGCTCCAAAGAAGCTGCAGCAAGAGCATTACACCCACTGGGAGAAGTTCATATCAAATCTTCTACAATGCTGGAGGTGGTGTCTTGCTAAAAATAAAGGTAACTGTAGAATGACACCCTTGAGGTTCTATAGGAATACCGTTTGAAAGAAAGACAAATATGTCAAAAAAAAGAAAAGTTTATATTCAAATCAATAATGACAGCAACAGTGTTTCATTGAAAAAGCTTTAAAATAGGCTGCACATAAGATTTTTTTTGAGGTGTAAAGAAATTGCACTAGAAAATGCTGAATATTACTTCATTTGTCTTTCATATTAAAGGAAAAATTAAGTTTGAATGATTTCAAAGCTTTTGTTTTCCATTACAATATCTGTACCTTCTAAATGTCTGAGCTATTCTACACCTTATTAACAATCTTAATGAAGTAAAAATGTTTGTTTTTCATTTTTTGTTTACCATAACTATACAGCATAGCTGACAGTATAATTTTAATAAGTATCTACATTTTTCTTCTCAAAAGTTCATCACCAATTAGTGAACTGAAAGGATTTTTTCCAACATTTCCTTTTATCAAAATACTCTGTGCAGCAAGCTAGCGTTGTATTTAAATGTGGAGCAATTTTATTGCAATCTCAGTGGTATCTGCCTGTCAGCAAAAGGGTGGCATAATGGATTGTAATCATTTTTGCACAGAGTAAGGACAGGTCTAGCAGAAAATATTTAATTCTAGGTGATAGCTCCTGCAGAGTCAGTAAAGGGCACATGCTAATAAGGAAGCTGCAGAAAGGCACTGGTGATGACATGCTTCCTGAAAACAGCAAGCTCAGCAGATACAGTGCAGCTAATAGAACCATTACTGCCTCGTGTCAAGCTATGAAAAATACCAAAGGACAGAGTCATCACAGTGAAGGGAAAAACAAAGCTCTTGTACATTATGGTTGGAAAAGCTTTATAGGCAGAGCAATGTTAGGATAACAGTGTTATCAAATGCATGAATAAAAATATGGCAAAAAGCTTGCTCAGTAAAAAGAGCAATTTCCCCATTGTAATTCAACTCTATATTCCACATGTTGTAGCTGTTCCACTCATTGTATTAATTTTCACTTTGAAACTCATTTCCCACTAAGGCATCTGTTGTCTTCTGCTGATGGCAGCAAGTTTGCTTTAGTTTTTCTTTTTTAAACTTCAGTTTATGATAGAGTCCACAAGTAAAACATAAAGTACTGCAAAAGAAGATGAATACAAGGCAGGAAAAGCATCCAGATGCTTTTACAGAGAATTAATTTTCCAGGCTCTGATTAAAGGCTTCTGTTACCACTGGCAAAGTGTTGATCAGCTTCTCTCCTCCTAAATCTGGGAGTCTGCCCAGAACCACTAAGACTTTGAAATCTTCAGAAATACTAAGATTACGAAACCTTCATAGCGTGCCTGTATTACAGCAAGAAGCACTCTAGCTGGTCACATTACACACAGATAAAAATCTGTTTCCATCTGACAAAGCATTGGCAGTTTAAAATTCTGCTTACCAACATTTTATCGCTAATTCCAGATATGAATAAAATGCTAAATATAACCAATGAGTATTTAGATACAATAAGTATTTAGACCTAAAACATCATCTAAAAACTTACTGCAAAATAAAATTTTAGTGAACATTTTTCTAACTTTTTTTCAAAGCCAATACTGTTCCTAATTCTCCACAAAAACATAAAGTGTGTCCTAAACTACCAGAGAGAATATTGCACTTGCCTATTTATTGTTTTTAAGGACAAAAAACCATTAAGGTCCCTCTTCCTCATTCCAGTCTGTGAATATGAGTTTGACTCTGAGCTGAGTCATTGCTTAAGAAAAAAACAAGCTCACAAATGCCAGACACAAGGGTAGCGCTCTAACTTTGCACTCTTTGCAATTGCAATGCTGCTAATAGGATCTTTGTTTTACTACCAAAGGGCTTAATTAGTCAGGATTGTTAGTGAAATGTGTCTAATAAAAAGCCTACTAAATCTATGGAGTCTCTCTATTGGCTTTCATTGGCGCTGACTTTCAGAACAGTATTAATTTGATGAGTTAAATCTATAGCACCAAATCTTGGAAATCAAGAGGTAGAGTGGGGTTCTGGAATATGAATTTCATCCCTTAAAACTTACCAAAAAGTTGGCAGCTTTATTACTAGATGAAGAAATGTTTCAAAGTACATTTTTTGTATAATTTCCCATTATACTGTTCTCTTAATTTGCTACTTAATACAAGCTGAACGTCAGAGGCCAGCTCAAGAATGTCAGAAACCTCATAAATAGTCCTCTGAAACATGCAGTTTATGATCCCCATTCTTCCTTTTCTCTTTACACAATTAATTGAGTGTTTCAGTGGGATATCTCTGAATAATGTAACTTTTTTGCACTTCCTGACCTGCTTCAAATGATCAAAAACACAGAACCACTACAAGAAATAAGTTAATTAGAAAATATTCTCTGTCTATTAATGTGTGTCATTCATCATAAAGATTAATTGTATTAGAAAACAATAATTACACCTGAATCTCATTTATAAGGAAGATGAAGTTAAGTGCATTTTCAAAGAACTCGGTCACTTGTATTCATGGGCATTCTTTACCACTTAGACATTTTTGAGCGAAGTAAGCCTCAAGTAATTAGTTTCAACCTGGCTCAGAATACCAAATGACTGAAATCAAAGGCTTGTGTAGTAAGAAACAACCTATAATTCACTTAGTGATTTGAATTCCTATAAAGGTCTCTTTTAGAACCTGAGAGGAACCCTGCAAACCATAGTCACATGAGAAATCTTTTGTTGTTGTTGTTTTTGACATGAATAGACCCATTAAGTCAATGGGGGTACTCATGTGAACAGAGAGTCATGTCAAAAACCACTGATGCTGAGAATGCAGACTTTTGTATTTTCTTTCATTTGTATGGACAAGCAAGTAAGGATGCATGAGGAGTACTATGTGGAATATTATTCAGTATGCTAAACATATTTCACAATACTTCCCATTTATAAAAACTATGGCATGCTATACTCTCACTCACACTTTATCCTTAAATCTGTTAAGTAGTGTTGGAACAGTAGATGCTTTTAACTCCAGACATGATTGTAATACCACAGTAATTAACAGATTCCATACAGGTATCGTTTCATCCTTTGAAGTTTCCTATTGAAGATTCTTCATTGAAAGAAAGCTTTATTAGGATTTTGTTAATCAATATTGTTGTTTCAATAATTCTCATATTTCTACAGAGACTGATCACAGACTCATGCATTTTTGAGTAAGGTTCTGATCCAGCATGCGTCAGAGAAAAGGAAGGTGTATTAAATAGTTTGGTTTTCTTCTCCTGTTTGTGTCAACTAAAGAGAAAATAGAGATGCCAGAGTACATTAGAAACGTACTACACTCCCCATCATTGCCACATCAAATATTCTTTTAACTGGACAGATTTCTAACTCTGTCATGTATACAGACTAAACAATGTCACTGCTGTCTGCCAAAAGGTGTAGCATTAAGACAGCATGCCTGTTGTGTTCCAGCTTGTGGCTCCAGGAAGAAAGGAGGAGAGGTTGCCCTCTGCTTCTGTTTGTCATTTTCTGCATGTAAATTACATAGCAAAACTGTGGAGATCTTGCCTCCTCTGGAAAATATTGTCAGGCTATAAAAATGGCTCTGATGATTTACTGCCACTTCTGGGATACCAGCAGTTGTATACAGGGAACAAGCCTCTCCCTCTGCAAAATACCAAAGTCCTTCACAGCGGTTTAACTGGCACTTCAGTATGCTACTGACTTCTGCAAATACATACTTTACCTAAAGGGGAGAAAATTTGAAAAGATCTTCATGAGCTGTTTTACTAATATAGTTTTGCTGTTACATTGTCCAGGTCAGGGGATTATTTAGGAAATAGGCTGTAAAGCTATCTAGCTAGCTCAGAAACAATGAGAAAATTTAAAAAGAGATTTTCTTAAATATATTAATGCATGCATCTTCACAAAAGAAATTCTGTCTTTCTTGTTTTCTTAATAGATTTTAGAAAAAAAAAAAAAAAAAAAGGGAAGTGGTTTTAATTAAAATGAGAGCTATCATATTACCAATCTCTGTAGATGAATTGAATCGGGGGAAGTAATTTATCATTATTTTAAGCTAGTCACTGAGAAACTATGTTCCAGGCTCCATTTTGTCTCAGCCTTTAGATCAGGCCAGAGGGGTGTGAAAATTATATATTATCTGAAATCAAAACATATCTAGTGTACTGCAGAGAGCAGAGCTCTGTTTCTGAGGATGCCCTGGCTGTTTCTGAAGTGCGCCTTCATGGAGTGAGCTCTTCTGTCAGAGAGGTGCTGTGCCACAGTTACGGGTGAAGATTCTCCTTCCTGATAAAACACTCTGGGTTTGTTTATACACAAAGCTTGACCACTTTATTGATACCTGTGTACTTAAAGCCATGCTCACCTAGAGTGTACATGGAAATATACTAGTATTAGAAACCAGGTCTAGTTCAGGTTTCCTTACAGCTGTAAGGAGAGGGACAATATCTTTTGATGTGAATCACCAAAGCAATTACTGCATGCTAATGTAACTTCATACATGTTAATGATATACAACTCCATTAAGAAAAAATATCATGCTCCTATATAAAATAATTTAACCAACATAAAAACTGTATTAAAATCAGTAAATATCCACCCTCCATGATGATTTCAAACAAAGATAAGGCTGTCACAGTGTTATCTTCATTTCCAAACTTTGCAGCCATAGAGAAGTCTCACAATAAAGCCTGTTGTTAAGACTTTACGGTTGTCATATTGCATTGTGTTATTATAACATTAAATCGTTACTACAGTGAGACAGATGAGAAAGAACTGGAAATAGTCCCCCAAGACAGTTAAAACGTGCAAACTTCACTTTTCATTCCAAGGAAAGGGAATCTCTCCTGCTTTCCTGTAAAATAATGTTTAAATCACAGTTGCTAAAGAGTTGCAAACAGCCGCTCACTTCAGTAGGTATGTGAAAGAACAAAAGCACTTCAGAGCAAGGGCCACAAGAACAAATGTCTTGATGGAAATACCCTCTCTCACCATTATGAAGAAGCTTGGAAAGTAAATAGATCTTAACTGAATTAGTTGAAAATGGTTGTCATCCCTGTCTCTTTATGCATAATAAAGATAACAATAAACTCGCTAATCTATCAGAGTATTTATCTTTCTTGTTCTTGGAAATGCTGTCAGAAAAAAATACCAAATCAATTAGATAAACATATTTTGATTTTTTTTTCTTTTCTGTTTTCTTTGTTTTCATTGAGGTTCGTTCCAAGTTAGCTTATTCAAAATGCTTGAAACCACCTGATTGCTTTTTTCATACAGGCATAATATTCTCCAAAATTAAACCTGAGTACGTGTGAAAATCTTGTCATGTTATAATCATGTTTTGTAGAGAAGTATGGAAAATAGAAAATTATAGAGATAACTAAATAACCATCAAAGATGGAGGTCATGTACAAAAGAATGTGGGTTTGCAATCTATGAAAGTGAAACAAGATTTGGCACAAGAAGGCAAAAGATCTCAATCTTCATCCAATTGACCTTGGGAATTAATAAAAATACAAGGCATATACAAGCACACTTAGTGTGGCACTTCTGTGTAAATATGTCCTTTTATGTCCTTGTCACTGTGTTGCCTATGAATACTTCATTTTTACCTGAACAGTGATGGATGAGGGAGGAGGTAACTAACACCACAGGATTGCTGACTAGCCTGCAGTCTTTCAAACTGCATACTGTCAGGTAGGTTAGGAGTGAGGAGAACTCTTGCACATTGCCCTGCAGCACTAAGCAGGGTATATCAAGTGGACTTATAGCTGCACAAACCACTGTAGATGATGGTATCCGAGAGGGAGCGTGCTAAGAAGAATCATCCAGTGACCAAAATTAGTCAGGAAACCCCTCTGATGTAGCAAAGTACAGTGACAAGTGAAGATGAAATGAAAAGTTTCTGGATTCATATAAAGAATTTTACAAAAAAACCAAAAGCAACCAAGCAGTATTTCCCTCTGTATTTGGCCCTTACACTACTTATCAGTGAAATTTTTTTGGAATTTTTACAATTTGCCTTTCAAAAGAAAGACTTTGTAACCCACACTGAACCTATTTATTAATAGAACACAACAACTTTCTTCAGTTACTTTGGGTACATGCAATTTGCAGATGAATCATTGCATTTGTCCTTGTTCAAAAAGGCACAGAAATCTATTTTTGTCTATTTAAATTAAATTTGAACAATGAGAAACTCTTATATTACCATCAAACAAGCATTTAATTCTCATATACTCCATCCCCACATCATCATCAGGCCAACACAACTCTAAATCTATACCACTCAAGTGGTACCCTGACAAATGAACTTGATCTTTCATTTTGTGGAAATCAGTAAGAATTCTGGCAAATTGCTAATCTAATGGGGATATATTGCTGAAGGAAGTTGCCCTTACACATGAAACATTTTTTAAAGACAAGATTTTGAGGTCAGGGGTTGATCTGCTATGCTAAAGTGTAGGATTTGGCTATATAGAGTTTTAAATTATGTTTACGGTGAAAGCCAATGACTTTTGAAGATGGATGTATTAAATGGTGTATAATCAATATATGGTTTACATTTTAAAATTCCATTTTAGAATGCTAGTTATAAAAATTCTTAAACATACAGTTACATACTCTCCCTGATGTTAACCTTGACTCTCTTATGGAATTCATTGGAATAAGGAAAGCCAAGAGCACAGGAAATAAAAACATTTCTCTTTTAGAGAAGTTAGTTGTTAGGGTGAAATCTATAGCTATTTCTTAAAAATATATATAAATATGAAGAAAAAATGTTAAAATATTAAAGACCAAAAATAAGTGAAATTACTATCATGAACTATTCCTTTATATTCCTGATTAGTTTTACAAGGCAATTTAGGCAGATTTCTAATCTCCAATAAAATAATATAAAAGGCATTTTTTCTGCTAAGAGTTGATCATCATCCCAATTAAAACTAATTTTCAATGGATATTGTGTTGCTATATCAAAAGATCCATTACAAGACTTCCAGTCAAAATGTGTGTACTTCTGTAATTTTTTTTTAAACACATATTGGATGGAATACTATATTGTAAACCAGAGGCTGATGTACTTACCATGAGTATAAAAAATCTGCATTATTCTCCCTATCATAACCTATCCAATTGCTGGGGTGGAAAAATGAGTAATTTTCGGTAGAATTGATGAGCTATTGAATTAACTTCATTCAGTTAAGTGCAGTCGGTATTGATTCATACTTGTTCACACATAACTTTGATTTATACAAACCAAACCATACCCTCTAATATCTTTGTGTAATGGCCTAAAAACCATCTAGACTCTAAACTGAGTGGAGGTGTACACATGCAGCCTAATAATAACACCTGTTTCAGTTGAATAACTTCTTCAGGAAAGACCTGTGTACCCATTTATAGAGCATAAAGAATGCCTGTTTTAAGGTTACCTATATCACAAGATATATTGGGGAAAAAAAACCCAAACAAACAACTATTAGGAAACTAGAATAATTTGTCTTAAAATGTTTGTTTAATGTTTTAGATATTTTGAGTTTTCTAATCCATATCAAGTTTTAATGATAAATTTATTAGAAGGAAATATTAAGTTATGGTTCTTATTTCTCAGTGTCAAATGTCTTCATCACCCACAAGGCCCTTGTTTATAATATGCCTACAATAATAGCTGCTAGTCTGTGACTGAATACCTCTGAATCAAGAAAAGTGGTAAAAGTGAGCTCATTGAATTTTACACTGAATGAAAGGATTAACCAGGATAGGGAAGTAACAAGGATTTAAACACAGGTTCTAAAATCTGTTCCAAACTTGTATGTGAAAATGTAGATTGACAAATTGTACTACTTTAATTTCTATAATTACTGTGTCTGTAGAATATAAACTAATGTTTTCTTGGAATAGTATGCTTTATAAAACTTTCTTCAGCTGTGTACAGGTGTTCCTCATTCAGCTGTAAATAAAAGACATTTCTTGCTTTGACTATTTTGGCTGTATCTGCTACCATGAAGACAGAGTACAACAGTGAGTATGTGATTTATTAACACTGAAAAGGGTTAACAGTTCTATTATTTAAATATTATATTTTATTGTTTAAATCTACATAAATCTTATTTTATTCTTATATTAAATCTTGCTTTCTTATTTAAATCTATATAGCTTTGTAATAATTCTATTTGCACAAATGAGTGGAGTATCAGGTATTTAGGATTCATGTTTGCTGATCTGTTAGTAGAATCCTGACAGCTATAAATCTGCATATTAACTAGTGATTTTCATCTCACCCACTTGAGAAGATGAAAATTAAATCTATGTAGCTATTTATTTAAAATACCTTCCACACCTACCAAACACCCTCAATATTTAATAGATTTTTGCTGAAATCCTATTAAAAGATGTCAAAAGAGCTTGTTGAAACTGCTCCTTGAATGTCAAGTAAATATGACATGCATTGAAGATTTCAAAAACATAGAATACAAGAAAAAGAAAGAAAAGTAAAAAAAAGAATTTAAAACACAATGAGAAGGAAGATACAAAATTACTAAAAATAGCTGTTGAATACATTCATAATTCTTACTTATTCCTAGCAATTCTTAAGTATAGTTATTATATGGGTAGGTAGTTTTATAAATATATTCTGAAATTACTTTCATTTTTTTGTAATGTAAAATGTATATAAAATTTTGTGTGATTGTATGTAAATTTTTTTAGTTTCACTTTTCATACTTTAAAATAATTTTTTCTTAGTTTTCTGGAAAGAAAGCAACAACAAAATTCCTAAGAAAATAGGAATCCATGACTAAAAAGTTTTTAAGTTTACTGAGATATATGTATTATATCTTAACAGAATTTCTTCATAAACAGTATACATTCAAATAATTTTTAGTATGCACATGTATTTTGAAAACAAATTTTATATACTGAAAACATACTTCACCCTCACATTGGAAAAAATAGAAAAACAAGAAACAAAAAACTAACCACAACCATTTCTAATATGATAAATATAATCAACTGCAAGGTGTCTGTTTTCAAATAAAAGCCCAAAAATGTAAAAGAGAAAATCTTAGCTGAGCAAAACATACTTTAGAAAAAGTAAAAATTGAGTATTATTATTATCAGTGAAGAAGGGGGAGATTAGATGAAAATTAAACTGCATTTAAAACATAAACCGTGCAGTGAAGTATAAAACAAAATAAAAGATATTTAATGAGCAGGAAGCAAGAACTGGTACTGTAAGCAGATTTTTTTTTCTTCAAGTTACAGAGGAAGAGAAAGCTGCAAGAGGATAAATATATACTCAACCAAACATATTCTCAGTATATTTAAAATAAATAATTGATTTTGTCATTGTTGAATCCTTTACAACATTTCAAAGATTTGTGATTTTCTCAAAATCAAGGTGTGCCTTAACATGTCATTAAGCACCACATTTTATATCTTCATCTAATATCTGCATGTCTATTATTATAGAACTTTACATCTCTAACCAGTACTGAAATGTGCATGGTTAGTCTGCCAGGTCAGTCTGCAGGTTATATTCTTTAGAAGATCTGGAAGATTTTGCCCTGTCATTTGATGAAAAAAAATCAATTGCATTTTAGACAAGCAGCATTTTAAATTAATTCACATTTTAATGTCATCCCAATGGAAAAAAAAGTTCCTCACCCAACATTTTCTTAATGCCTAAAAGGTAAACCATATACATTGCAGGATATACTTATCAATATAAAGCAGGGTTTCTGCTTTCACAACACTGCAATTAGTTTTCATTCTTTTGCTTGCTTTTGTGAACCTTGCATTCATTACTTATTATTTATTCATTACTTATTAACATCTTTTTTTAAGTTCATTACTTATTAACATCTTTTTCATTTCCTAATCAAAAGCATGATTAAATTAAGAGCAGTTAGGATAATTTTGTATAGGAAAACTTACTAAACTTGAGAAATCAGGTAAATCATCTCCTTGTTAATCCATGAAAAGTCTATTAAAGCAAATAATAGGGATCAAGTATTGCACATATACTAAACTTACAGAAAATGAGCAGCCATGGGGAAGCCAACTGAGTTATACATGGATTTAAACATATAATGAAATACCCAAGAAGGTAAGGGTCTGATAAAATAGAAAATGGACTTTAATGCCATTTTCCTTAAGGAGGCAAGTGGGTCTCATACTGTTGAAGTCAAGTCAATGGAAAAGACATAAATCCAAAAGACCAAGTGGGAACTTTCTGCTGACACAGCTATATTTTATTGCTTTCCACGAAAGGCTAAAACAAACAAACAAACAAACATACAAAACCAACTTATTTTACTCTTTCTTTTTTTAATCTAATTTATTAGTCTTTTTATCTTTGATTATCTCAATCCCGAATTAAGTACCTTAACTAGGTCTTTCAGCCTTTAAATTTTTCTTGCAATTACTCATTACTGAGTAGAGCAGTGATTGTCTCAGATCTGTAAGCAGAGTACAGTAGAAATAACAACACAGTAAAAGAAACATAAATGACAATTTTGTTTTCCTGGACACAACTGATCTTACAGGCCTGTTCCTCTCTGTGTGGATCTAGATGTCTGCTTAAAGTCAGAAGAAGACCACATTATCTAAAAATAGCTGCCTGTGTGCTCTCTCTTTATGGACTCTTAAAGAAAAGATTCTGCATTTCATCTTGGTCCCAGCAGAAGTATTAGCAATCAAATGTACATGCATCATTGGCAATGTAATACTTAAGAGATTTAAACCTATATGAAAACCCTAGAATAAATACAGTGTAAAAAGTTTATAATACTTCAGAGCATTATAGAAATATTCACATAAAAATTATTTTAAAGAACCTCAATTATAAATTTTATAATGTTAAATATTAATATTTTAAATGAAATATTCTGTAATAATTAGGAGCATCATCATGGTACTTTGTCATATGAAAAAAATACCAATATACACAGTCTCTTTCTATCCTGAAAATCCCATAACATGCTGAAAAACAGTGTATTTGATATTGATGGTATATAGGATAGAAACTACACCTGACAATATGATCTATATTCTCAACAAATGCTCAGACAGTGACAAACTTTGGAACGCAGAGGGGAAAAATAAATAACAAAAAATCAGAACTAACTACAAACAATATTAACTTTTATAAAAGAGCTATGGTTTTTGTAAGTCCTGAAAAAGCAACGGAAGCCAACTGCATTTACATAACCTGTCACAGAAAGGATTACCTCAGTTCCAGGCAAGCCAAACATCCCAGGTACTGCAGTGTCATTATTCAGCAGCAAAACAAGTCTTGATTTAGGGCAAGAGCTGTCAGTCTTCCTAACAACAGGGAAGTATGCCACCAGCTGAAAGATGCCCAACAGGGCAATTCCTCCAGTTCACAGCACGTTGGATCATAGTGCAGATTGCATGAGGAATTTCAAATGTCTTATGACAGGGATACCCTGATCTCCATTCTTTGTAAAATGAGAAGTGTAGGACATCATTTGAACAAAAGTAGGTATGGACAAGGAGAAGGATACTGCCACTCTGAAAAAGTCTCTGCAATACAGTGAAGCAAGACACCAATTTTAGAGACAACAGATCCTACAGGAAACCTGACAAGTTTGCTGCAAATGCCTGTCAAGAAGTACTCAAAAGGTATTTGTGATTCTTTCACAGTGCCCATATATGCATGATGAAAATTTTACTAGCTAAATAAAACTGAAAAAGCAAATTGGATCCATCTTAAATTCTTTTACTCCTGTTCTTCTGTCCACAGAATATGCTGTAGGTAAAGTTACCACTTCATTTTAATGTTTGATCTACTTTGTGGCCCTCCTTTGGACTCAATCCAACAGTTCAATGCCCTTCCAGTACTGGGGACCTCAGAGCTGGACTCAGTACTCCAGGTGAGGTTTCACTAGAGCAAAGTAGAGGGACAGAATCATGAATTATCTTAGATTGCATCAGCAGCCTTGGCTGAAGTGGTTCAGTGATTTATCAGTGTCCTAAAGTGCTCTCAAACTCTATGCCATTATCTCTTCTCCTGTTGCAATAATGACTTATGAAACATAAGTTTGAAGAGACATGAACAAAGGTAAAAACACAGGTAGCACTGCTGCCACAGTGGACACACTCATGCCAAAATATGATACATACTCTGTCACACAAATCCCTATATCCATGCAGAACAGAAGAAAACATTGTAAATATTTACCAAACACTTAAGTAAGTCCAGCCATACTGGAATACACAGACAGAGTCAAAAAAAAGGTAGCCCCATTTGTATCACATACATTTTCTGCACCATTAAATATATATGTGTTACAAAATCAAAGCAGACAGGAGTATGTGTAATGTAACATCCCCCATAACAGCATTACAAAAAGCAAATGTGCTTAAAGAAAAGACCAACGAAATTTAAAAAAATAAAAATAATGCCTTTTTTAAGTTTAGAAAGGCAATTAAGGCTAGATCAGAAGGAAAAATGTAAGTAGGCTGCTTGACAGAACTATGCAAAAGAACATATTTTCACACCAGCAGGCATGACTCTGTAGGAAGGATGGGCAGGTGGTGGAGGAACTGGATGAGAAGCAAAGCAAATGAAGATAGATGAATGTTTGAAAAGCTTTTAAAATATTTGGAATTTAAATTGGAGTCAGTGGAAAAGCATGAGCATCCAGCTGCCATTCCCATACTGGTAATTAATGAATTTTAGTGGTTACTGGTGCTTGTGAAATACAGAAAGCTTTTGTCAAAGTTTGAACTCAGAAATCAATTTCTTAGGATAGTATGAACTGGAAAAGAGGTAAAACAGTCTTTCCTAAGGGTATATATGATAAATGGAACACATCTGGTGAAAATTTGGCTGTAATGACAGCCTATCTGAAGAATAATTCAGTTCGGGGTCATATATGATATATTCTGATATCATATCAGCATAAATTTTGAGCCAGAAGATATTTAGGGCTGATAGACCCTCTTTGCCAAATAGTAAATTATTCTCTTTGTATATACTAATTACTGTGGGCATGGAAGATTTTAAGCCTAATGTGAACAAACGTATAGGTGTCCAGTACAGAAACATATAGAATAAGTTTTATATTATTAACATACCTGTCCTAATTTTGAAAAAAAAAAGGATATTTATTTAAGCAGTTGTATGAATCGTGATGAAAAGGAAAAAGATTAATTGTATCTCCATGTTTAACTGCCTGGTGAACTTATCCAGGTGTGAGATGAAGAGTTTTTATTTTAATGTGTTGTTTTCAAGGGGCCAGAGCTAGTCTAAAGAGTAATGATTACCTTCTTATTCATTAGTGTTTTGAACAAGAATAGCAACTGATGAATACCACACAAAGGCGTCCCTCCACTAGTATAAAATCCATTTAGAACCTATTAATGGAAGTTTCAAATTTAGAGGATAAAAATATCACTTTGAATTCTAAATTTAAGTGTTTAAAATAAATGTGCAAAATAAAAACCTAATGTCATGGTTCCTTTGTGTATGCCAAGTGATATTTTTTATGAATCCTACAAATAATACTCCACAATAGATCCAGCAAATCCAGACAGACATCTTCAGAAAAGCTTGCTGTTCCAGTGAATAGTCTTTCAGTTCTAGCAGGGATTTCAGTAAAGTTATTGATTTTATTGTGGAAAATGATAAAAATATATAGCAGTGTTCAAGGATATCAATATAAAATTTCAAAATGGGTAGAAAGACGGATAGGGAACTAGATAATAAAAAATGATATATTTATCTCTAAAGCTGATTGTAATAGTTCAAACAATCCCACACTTCCATGTGGGTAAAATAAAATGGTGGTTAATATACTATAAAACAACTAAAATTCTTCTGTGTTGCTTACAGCATTCTTGGCTTAAAGTGATATAGAACAACCTCTTTTCCAGTGCAGCATGAAAGACAGAATGCCTTTGATTTCTCTAAGCACAATGGATATGCACTGTGGCAGACTGCTAAATCACAAGGTTCATCTTCTGCTTCATTTTGGTTTTGGCCAAATAAGCAGTCCTTTACACATCAGTTATGTGGACACCTGTGTAATTCTTGTGTGAGGAGAAAAGTTGGGTATATCAAGGACATGAGGAAGATGTACAGAAAACTTCTAACAGACTAGTCTACTTCCCTTCAACCTATTCAGGTTTTTACTATTCTGCCCTGATACTTTAACTAGTACCAGGAACTCAATTACCAGACAAAAAGGGTTTGGAGCTCCAAAAAAGCTTAATGTACAAACCCATTTCAATTTTTCTCAGTGAAAATATTAGAAGATATAAGGTCAATTTTTCTTCAACAATTTTTACTTAGATTAGTAAATCCAAGGAAATCATTCAGCAGTCCTAATAGGAATGCACTGACAGCATTTTAAGATTTTATGTGCTAATAAAAAGAAAGATGAAACTTTCAGTGAGAGGCTCTCAATGCTACTTCTGATAAATCCCCGAAGTTTAGCAAAGCTGGAATCTTAGCTCCCTGTTGTATGTGACTCTCAGCTTTGCACTTGGGTATGAAAGGTGAAAGCCTCTTCATTACCCTAACAATAAAATTGACAGCTAAAATCAGAATTTTTACAGCTTAATGCCATTGGGACTTTATGCAAACATACTCTTCCTATCACACAGATCTTTTTTTTTCTGCTGAGTAATGAGGATATCAGATGATTGGGCAGACTGTGATGCAGTGAAGTTTTCCTCCAGTGATGGAAAGCAGTAGAAATTGTGCACATAAATTCTCCTTCCAATGGTTCAAAATTCAATTATACAAGCTGCAAATAGTCTCTACAGCCTGTCAGAGATTCAGAAATCTGTCTCTTCCACAGCCTTACTCTTTCACACTTGACCATTAAGCAATTTCCCACTCTCTGCACACCCAAAGGGATATTATTCTCTGTGCTCTTAAAATACTGAATGAGATTAACACAGCCACAAGACACATATATGTTATTCACTCTGCAGTAGTAATGTTTTTCTAGTTCTGAGGAAGGTGCAAGGACAAGAGATATAAATATTCTGGTCCCAAAGATCTATTGATGTTGGAGTTTTCAGTAAAACACAATTACTCTCTTGCTCCCTTTCTCACTCACTTGTGTATTAATTTACATTTTCTCATATATTAGACTTAGGGCTCTGGTTAGGACCGACAGAGCACAGCTTCAGATGGTACTTTCACTTTTAAAAAGCCTATTCTGGTATAACTAGGTAAAATACAGACTCAAAGCTCATATCATGCTTAGGTGACAAAAGAATGCCAAACCTAAGAGATGTCAAGAGCACAGTTAGTAGACATCATCCCATGTGGCTGATGCCACAGTACTCTTCACAAAGGGATTTGGTGGATGAGGGAGGAAATTCCAGGTACATATCCAAATTTGAACATACTGACTAAGTTCTTTTCCTATAGATTTCAGAAGGCAAACTGTGCTGACTGGTCCATAACAGCTGTGCATAGTTCTCTCTCCAAAAGTGGGTTATCTCTGCAAAGATCAGCATTAACTCCCACAAAATTTCTGCTGGAAATCTATCAGGTTGCTAGGATAGCATGCTGTGCATAAAGGCTGCTCCCTGGCTGTGTACCCTCCCCGCAGGCACATGAAGCCCTAATTATGAGGTATATACACAGAAGAGTTTCTGTGAGCTAAGGAGAAGCATCAACAAATGCACTGCTTCCTTTGCTCCATGAGTTACAGACCCTTTGGAGCCTTTTTCTGTTCCTTGGTTTGTGCTTGCATCATCAAATAGGAGGCTGTTTAAAACTTCATTTTTGTTATTCTGACCAAAACTAGCATCTAGTTTTTACTATTACTAATTAATTTATTTTAAAATTCAAAGCAAAAAAATCCTGAACAGCAAGCAATAAACTAAAAACTGAAAGGGGATGATATTGTGTTGTGACAGCAGGTCTACCCTTGCCCCATTTCATTACCAGTTAACATGATTTTTTCTTTTGCAAAGTCATTTAAATGATATATAAGAAAAATACTCTCTTTTTTGTCACATTATACACCTCTATTAACTTATTCCTTGGTGCATTTATTTCTTTCTTTTGCCTCATCATGAGGAGTGGAAAACAGTCTCTTTCTTCACTTCATGTTCTATTTCACTTTGTTCCTGTATCTATTTAAAGACTTCTTTGCCTCCTACAAGCAAAAACACCTTCTAATTTCTATAAGTCCAGCATCAAGTCATAAAGGATGACTTAAGCATCCTTACAGGCTCACCAGTACGACTCCAAAGACTACTCCTGGCTTCCAGGAGCTTATATGCTATTTCCATAGCTTTCCCTGATGCTCCATAATGAAAGTGAGGAGACTGAGATTATTCTGTATCATTACACTAGCCCATAAATCTGACTGCAAAACACTTGTGTGTCAACATGGACAATATTTTTAATTTCCTAAATAACCAATTTATCTGTGCATTTCTAGAATATAAAAGTTGAGAAACAGAATAGAACAATCTTTGCACTGAGAAACATAGGTGAATTTCTTAAACAGGAGAGAGACAAAGAAATTACTCTTTCATTTACAGTAAAAATGTTTTCCAAATCCTCACCGGTTAAAAATACTAGTTGTCATATCTGTTTTATGTCTTAGCATCTTTGTTTTCTTTATACTTAAGATGTCCTCAACATATATCCTCATGAATACAGCTAAATTGGAAGAGGAAGGTTAGAAAGATTTATAATGTTGCCAGAGCTGTCATATGGGCAACACACAGGGAGTATTTCATCATAAGGACTATGAAAGTATTCTGGTTACCATTTCTTTTAAAGTACATTCTTTCCCTTTTTTTTCCTAATGAACAAACATCAGTCCTTTTGAAACAAAAACGTAATTTTTTCTTAACAATTAGAACAGCTTCTTTATTTTTAGGTAGAAATCACAGAAATAACAAACATTGGCAGAATTAAGTATGAAACATTTGCAGAATGTGCATCAGTGAGTTTTATTTTTCTTACACTTAGTTCAGGTAAACTAAATCCTTCTTAGTTCTTTTCTGCTGTTTTTTCTTACACTCACATCTAAGTGTACACTAAAGGGGCTTCATCCCCTTATCCTTCATCCATCACTTTGTGTATAATATATTTAGATTTATAGGTTGGAATTCATCCCCCAAAATAAAAAAAATGACAGTAAGCAAACCTTTAAGTTACATTCTGCTACTATAAATACTAGCCTGACAAACATTTAAAGTATAATTATAATATTAATAATAATATTTTAATAAAATATTTAAATGTAATTAATGATAGTATTATAATTATAAACATAATAACAACAGGTTTTAATTATGTACATTGATTGATCACTGCATGGCTTTCTTATTTTAACCAAATACCTATTCCATGACAGTTAGGATTTTGTTTGAATTTGGTTGGGTTTTGTAGTACTTTCCTGAAGAGCTTCAGCAGACAACCTTCATCAGAATCAGAAAGGGGGAGAAAAAGCACCAAAAACCTAAAGCAGCAGCTCCAAGACACAAGATACAACCATAAAAAGTACCTAGTACTTCTCTGGACATTTGGAAACGTTCTAGCCCTTTTGGGAAAACAAAATGCACAAGAGTTCTTAGATAGTTCTCACAAAATAGGCCCAACTGCTCAACTGAGACAGGAACTCCTCAAAGAGGAAAACTCCTCATATAAAGGGGATGAAGCCCCCATATGGATTAATTACAAGAAGTAGTTCAGGATTAAAAATATGAACATACTAGAGATTGCCTGCCTTGGCAGTACTGGGAAGAGAATAGTGTTTCAAGCTGCAGAAAAATGAGGACACTAAGTAATTGGAAAGAGTCCATTAAGCAAGTCATAAATCTATAGAATATTTTATCTCCCCAAGCATCTCCCTAAACAAATAAACTGCTTAAAGTTTCTGGTTCTATATAAGGATAAATGTATTATACCAAAATGTAACAATCTCTTAGTCACTCTATTCAAGTATCGGGCTTCTTTCCAGCACCTTAATTGAGAGTACAACAAATGTTGTACTCCTGCAACGTTTAACATCAATGGTGAAGAGCAGACGGGGAATTCTAGCTTTGTGCTCACTTCAAGGAATTTGTTGTCTTAAGTTTTTAGCTTGATTCATATTAAAAATTATGTTATCTAGAACTGAATAAAAAATTTTGTTCTTAGTTTTTAAATCTTCATTGTGATGTAATTGGTTTTGTGACAGGGTCTTTCCAGCTTCTCTTCTCAAACATGCAGGTGAATGGAATATTTATGTGAAAAATCTATTTATTTGAAATCAGTTAAGCTTCTTTCAGCATCCTGCATTTAAGTGGTATGGATGAATTGGCTGAATGGCAGAGCTCAGAGGGTCATGATCAGTGGAGCAGAATCCATCTGGAGACCCATAACCAGTGTTGTTCCCCAGGGATCAGTGCTGTGTCCAGCCTTTTTCAACTTGTTTATCAGCAACCTGGACTAAATAGAGTGCAGCCTAAGCACGTTTGTTGATGATCCAAAATAGGAGGGAGTGGCTGATACACCTGACAGCTGTGCTGCTCTTCAGCAGGACCTTGAAAGGCTGGAGAGTTGGACAGAGAGAAACCTAATGAAGTTCAGCAAAAGCAAGCGCAGAGTCCTGAACCTGGGGATGAATTACCCCAAGTGCCAGCATAGGTAGGGGGACATCTGCTGAAGAGCAGCTCTGCAGAAAAGAACCTGAGAGTCTTCATGGATGACAAGGTCACCATGAGCTGGCAATGCCATTGCAGCCAGGAGGGCCAGTCCTGAGGTACATCAGGAGGAGTGTGCCCAGCAGGCCTAGGGATATTATCCTCCCACTCTACTCTGCCCTACAGGCTACAGCTGAAGTGTTAGGGTCAATTCTGATTTCAACAGCCCAAGAAAGACAAATTGTTACTGTCAAGGGTCCAGTAGAGGCCACAAAGATGATGAGGGGTCTGGTTTCTCCTATGAGGATAGCCTGTGGGAACTGGGCATGTTTAGTCTAGAAAAGAGAAGACTGAGAGGGGACCTCATCAATACATACAAATATTTTAAAATTTGATATCAAGAGGATGGTACTGGACCCTTTTCAGTGGTGCCAGTGAAAGGACAAGGAGCAATGGTGATAAAAAAAAAATGCAAGGAGTTCCATCTCAACAGGATGAAGACCTGCTTTACACTAAGGGTGGAAGAGCACTGGAGCAGCTGCCTAGGAAGGTCATGGAGTCTTCCTCTCCTGAGACATTCAAAACCCACCCAGACGAGCTCCTGTGTAACCTGCTCTAAGTGACCCTGTGATCTCCAGAGGTCAATCACAACCCTAACTATTCTGTGATTCTGTGATTCTGTAACTGGAATATAGTTACAAAAGACAAAAATTATTCCTTTTAGAGAACTCTGGTTTGAGCTTTGTTCATTACTTGTATTTTTCCACCTATCTTCCTTTGGCATTACAGTGAGCATCCCTGTTTCAAGACATCAGCTGTCTCATCCTTCTTTTTATGTTCCTTCCTTGCAGTGTTCTCTACATATATAAAAACAAAAATCTGAAACAGAAAAATCCCAAACTGTCTCCACTAGGTGATCTTAGTGAAGAAGAAACTCTGGAGGAACAAACAGAGGCAGAAGCTAACTTCTGCTTTTTATATTTTCTTCCACTAAAATCAAACTGCTTTTTTCTATTTTCTTCCACATAAAACCAAACAGCAGCTAGTTTGCCCTCGGCATTTTGCATTATACATTGTGTAGAATACATATTCTTGTCCATTTATATTCATCAGACCTAAATATGGAAACTGTTATCATGCTGACAAAGAACCAGAGACAGAATCTAACTCCTGTGTTGCTCCTGTGTATGACAATATGATCTCCATGACTGGAAATTCACTTGGTACCCTTGCACAGTGTGAAGATGGTATCAATCTGCCTGAAACCCATTCAGTTTCCAACTTTGACATGGAGGGAGTGAACTAAACAGCTACGAAATACCTCATGAGTGTCCTCAAAGAAAAGATCTTTTTTTGGTTTTTAATATTTTCTTGTGTATACTAGGAATTAATCAAATATTTTCGGTTGCTTCTCAAGTTTAAATACTAAACCATTAAAAACCTTGATCCATTACTCTTCACAATGTCAACAAAAACTGAAGCAGAGCACAGAATTAGAATTAATTGCATAGCCTGTTTGCAGAAGGAGTTCTGAGATATCCACTTGGAGCTCCAAAATGGGCCTTTTCCACCATTTGGGGGACCTTAAGTAAGTTATTTTGTCAAAACATCATTCATTTGACATTCCATAAATTTTGCAAGTTGAATCAAATTGAACAGTGCATGCTTTATATTTTCTACCCCTTCTGTTCAGTAAGCTGGAGCACCCTACAAATTTTAAACAGGGACCATTGCTACAGTTCAAAGTGGGGCTTCGGAGCCAACCATCCCATTGTCAAAGTTGTATTAGAAAATGCTACAAAGATGACACATCTCTGAAAACCAAGTTGGAATATTGTTCACTTCATTCACAACAAAGACTGCAGCTTGGGGATGACATGAATAGTAGCACGTTTTCAGAAGTATATTTCACATTAATTAAATTCACTGCACAGAGATGATTAAAAAAAAATCACTTTCCTAATGACTTCTTACACTAACTCTTCTTAAATGTGACAAAAAGCTCAACCTTTCCATCTCTACCTTAGATTTTACATTTAGTCTTTATGTTCCTTGAGTTTGTCAGCACTCTCCTTATCAGCATTTTGACTGAAATTTATGTTTTGCTCTAAAGAGCTTTACATGTGTATTTACTGCAGTGGTATATAAATGAATAGAACTTCAAAGTGAATGACTGAATATTAAATAAATCAAAAGCATAGTTTCAAAACACTTAAAATGGAAAAGTACTACATTTACAGAACTGTCAGATTTTTTTATTCAGTGTATTTACTTTCCTAATACTGATCCCAGACTCTGCAAAGGCAAGGCTATCACTAGTCCAACAAAGAAAGCTGGAACACTGCAAACTGCTTTGTTTTTCCTGCAAGATATTAGTCAGAGATATGTTAAACTACATATGACTACACCTTCCTTTTCCACAAAGTCAGGTAGTCAGAGATGACAGACCTGCACACCAGGGAACTTACATACAGGGAGATCAAATTTGCACCAAAAGAATTCCCAGGGAAGAAAAATTCCCCATGGAGAAACATGAAAAATAAGAAAAAACACTATCCCAAGAACTTGCCACTGTATATAAAAAACACACAAGCTAAATTTAAATAATTGAATGTTTAAGTGAGAATAATTTTTACCAATAGAATTACTACATTTCATGGTAAAAACTAAAATAATAACATAACATGCAATAAGACAATGAAAAACATGGTGATAGAAACAAAACAGTTAAAGTGTTTATGGTTGTATAGTCTAAAACATCCAACCAAGCAGGGATAAAGATAAAAGCCAGTTCAAAAATGTGTGACAAAGAATGCATTAATCACAGACGAAAAAGAAAATAAGGATAACTCATAAGAAAACAAAGAAAGAGGTTTTAAAAAACGGTATCAAAAATCTGAATAAAAATTCTGATTCCAGTAAGGATTTTTGAAGATCCTTTAATTCTTATGATTTATTAGTTCTTCAATAGAACTACTGCACTGAGACACTATGGAGGGGGTTTTTTATTCGAAAATGATTAATGCCACTGCAATCACTAACAACTACTTTCTCTTTCATCAGCTAGTGGTTTGGTGCTGATCAGATCATAAAATCAAAGAAAGAGAATTGGTAAACCAGCTGGAGAAAGCATTTCTAATATGACTTAACAACAACAGAAACAATGGAGCTTTCTCATTTTTCTTTAGTTAACTTCTGTCTGTAACTGTGATTTCATTTATGCCTAGAAAAAGTGCGATAAAGTCCTTACCTAGTACTTAGACTAACCACCTTCTCCCAAAGGGATAAATTACAGCACAATCCAAATACAGCACAGCTGTAAGATCTTGGGGTTTTTTGTGTCCTACCCTGTATTTTACAATGGGAAATAAACATGCACCAATTATGAGAAATCTGTATTTTTAATCCTTTCTCCATAAGTAAAAATGCAGGAAAAGGTACTACATCCCTCTGTGAATTGAGTGAATGAGAATTTAAAAAGACTAAAGGACCAGCAAAACACACACAGACTGTCCCTCATTAGATTTTTTTGCACAATAGTGACTATAGAGAGCTATGAATGCACAGTAC
This sequence comes from Prinia subflava, assembly GCF_021018805.1. Lineage (NCBI taxonomy): Eukaryota > Metazoa > Chordata > Aves > Passeriformes > Cisticolidae > Prinia > Prinia subflava. The sequence goes on along the minus strand of NC_086253.1, from coordinate 19,861,711 downwards.
TATGAATAATAAAACATCTGTGAATTACATAATATCACTAAGTACATTCCAAATGGCATGCATATATTAACCCACAAACACAGGCTGGTACTTATTTAATACAAAATCAGCAAAAAAAAAGATGTTTCACAAAGGCCCTGGAAGTTCATTATGTTGTCCAATTCTCACATATTACTTTAAGGAATGTGATGCTATTGTTACACCACAACAAACAATTGTCACAGCAAGAGCTCTCAGTGACAGGTAGCAATATCTCTGGGAAATCAATCAACTTTAATAAAACAGTTTAAGGAAATGTAATTTCTTCATTCATTTTAAACAGGCTGGAGTGTATATGGAAAAAAATATGAGGCACTTTTATACATATTAAGATTCCGTATTTTCAAAGCATTTTGGATTGCCATTGAAATGCAGAAGCAAACTTTGGGGCCATAGTACCTTATGACAATCAGAAAAATGTTCCTTTGTATCACTGCAGACTTCACTCAGCTTGATTGGAGCCCCCTGTTTTAGAAGTGCCCCAACACCACCCTGGTGATAAATCATTTTAGGATTCATGCTTGCTGTTAGCTTTAATCATGATGTGCTGCTTTTTCACTGCTGAAGCAAAGCTTGTTTTTAAGCAGCTATAGTAGTCTCTTGACAGTGTAATACACATATGGATCCATAATTATAAAGCACAATCAAAATTATGATTTCTCTGCTGTATGTTCTTCTTGATGACTTCTTCAGAAACAGGAACATAGACTATTGTTTTAACCACAAGTCTCAAACCCCTAGAGGTTTAGATTAATATTAGACTTTTAAAAATCACATTTTTTCTGTCTCTCTGAAATCACCTACTCTTTCAATTAACAGAAATTCATCACTTAGTAAAAATACCCAGTATTTTATCATTCTATTATAGGTTGAACCCATTATTTGGAAAAGTTTTTACTATGAAGTAGCATACTGTTTATTCTCACCTAGTCATCTATAACACCAGACAATTTGACAGTTTACCACACTAAAACCTGATTCAAACCCTCTTGAAGTCACTGACTCACATTTTCCTTTTACTTTGTTGAGTCAGAAGTCTTTTAAAAGTCAAATGCTGTTCATCCTTTCACTACAGTATGCAGCACTCCAAGCTCATCTCAACTGCCTCTTCTGATGTTATGACCTCCATGGTAAGATAGTGTAGTAAAGGGTTATTCAGTATAAAAACTTAGGATGAGGCTCTAGGGTTTATGAAATTAACAGATGGCCTCAGCCTAAGTGTATTTAAAGGAGATTTTATTTTTTTAATGAAAATAATTTGAGATTGGGTATGTAACCTAAACTCAGGTATATATTTGATCTTATCCCAGAAATAATTCAAGATAGATCATCCAGGTTACCATATGGGTTATATTCCATTCCTATTCCTATTAAAAGCAGATTACAGAGTGGCTAAAGCTACTTATGATTTTTCAAGATTATCAGTATTAATTTGAATAAGATAATAGATGAGGGAAGAATGATTGGCAGCCATTCCATCCACACAAAGTACAAATCTCTTCAGCAGAATTTCAATGGATTGCAGAACTAAGTATCAAAAGATCTAGTGATAATTTGATCTTCCATTTTTTAAAATAGTAGTACTTCTTCAGGTAACATTATTCACTCTACTTTTTCCTAAAAATAGAGATTTGCCATATTTAGATGCTGTCCTAAAATGCAGTACTGCAAAATATTATGAAAGTTAGGATATATACACTGAGGTATTAGGTATGTGCAACATAAATTCGGTTGATGTGCAAAAATAATGAAGCTCAAGCAGTGAGTTTAGAATCCAGTCTTAACTTCCAGGCATTGATATCCCTGTCAAGAGACAAGAATTCCAATTGCCTTATCCTTCCTGGTTATAGCATGTAGGGAAGCAACTAGTGCATCTGTACAGGCCCTGAGAGACAGATGAACAAGTCAGGGAGATGATACAGATGTCCAGAATCTTCCCACCTGACACCTGGCTGAATTCACAGTGCTTATTGCAAGATGTGGATAACCATCTGTCCATCTGCCTGGTAGGTACACTTCAGGGTCATATTGTTTCAAAAAGTTGATCACTGAAGTAAGTAATAGGAAAGATTTTTGAAAACTCAACACTATTCCCTACATGAGCTATAACAGTCATTATAAATCTCTCCTGGTGCAGTTCAACATGGCCAGAATACCAGAAATCCAGCAGAGACAATGCACTATAAGAGAAATGTTTTAGTGTATTTCCAATAAATTATGCAAAAAATGATATGGTTACATTTTAAGGACAATTCTCTGCCTTTTTTTCCCCGTCATATCAATATGAGAAAAAACATTATTCTAACAATAGCAAAGCTGAAATTATTATGCCAGACCTCATGATTCTAATTTTTTAACATCAACATATAAATACACTGCTCGTGTGCAGATGAAGATTTTCCCTAAATTTTATATTAGGTCATAAATCAGTAAATTCCCATTGCCACTCATGAATTTTGGATAGAATTTACTTAAGCAATTCTTACCCTGTACTACAATGTAAGCTGTCCTGTATGTATTTCATACACCAGACAATCAAGGCACACAGAGATCTAAGGTGACTTCTTTCATCCCAGGATAGCAGGTCAGTGTCATTCACAAGATCCCCAATTCCCACTCCCCAGTTCCATGTAGTAAACAGATTATGCACTTGAAATTAATGCAGCTCATGGTATAAATGCAGAGTCTACTGAAGCAGACAGTAAGATAGAAATATGTCCTGCTGTATGCAAGTTTTATATGTAATCAGAAATCTAAAAAAAAAATATCAAGGGGATTCTAGAAAGTTAATGGACTAAATGGCAGCTCAAAAATCTTCTGCCTTGTTTCAAGACTTGCTAATATATCATCTTCTATCATTACTTACAATAATTAATTCTGTAAAGCAGAGATTCTGACATTACTGACCTCCCACAGTTATAAATCCTATTCTTCTGAAAGCACTTTTTACCATGAAATGTATTAAAATAAACCACAAACTCAATCAAAGGTACAAAAATTAATTAACAAAAACATTCTAAAAACATATATAAAAATATTATGTATTTTTCAAAAGTTATCCTATCCAAAGTAACTTTTTTGAGTGAAATTAAAATCTATCTGGAGCTGCTCACTGACAGCTCTAATTTCAGTGAGAATGATTAAAAAGCAAAGTGTAGAAGGTTGCATGGAAGTGCTCCACAACACAGCGCAAAATGAAATTATGTCATATTAAAAATCTAATGTTATATTTAAACATTAAAATCAATTTTAAATGGGAGAATAAAAAAAAATACAAACCAGTTTATTAGTTTTGCCCCTCTGTTTTTACCTTTTCATTACTTCAATATTAATGCCAGAAATCAACACAATCAATGCAAGAAAAATAGAGGAAAACTAAAGGCTGCTTCAAGAGATTTTATTTTATTTAGCTTCCTGCACACATTTCAAGTTCTTTTGTCTGTAAATGGGAACGGCACAAGCTTTGCTCAAGAGCTATGGTCAGATTCATAAAAATATTCAAACAGATCTTCCTGAAAGATCAAAACTTGAACTTAACAGGTAACCAGCAGTTACCAACTCCTTATCACTGCAGGATGCTCAGACTTCACATGCTTTTAAGCATCTGAAACACCAGGTGAGCATGACATGGTGTCACGACATGACATCAGTTTTACAGACACATGCAACTGGACTATTTGCATTCTCCTTTCACCATCTTCTCTGCACTATAAACTCTTTATCATGCATAAGAAACACCTGACTAATTGCATCAGGAAGTCTACCTTTTTTATTCCACAACACTGCCTGTAGCTGCCTCTTTCAGGCTCCCTGGAGCTTTAATTCACACTTTTTAATGCCCTCCACGGGGAGTATTTCAAAATGAAGGGTGGAAGCAGGATGAAGGCAACAAGGAAAACACTGGGTCTCCCACAGCTTGTCAAGTTTTCTCTCTATAATCTAAGTTTCTCAGGACAAAGCTCATGTGTCACTACCAGCCCTGAGTACATAATCAATGGTTTCACAATACTATTGAACTAGTTACTTCCATATCTTTTCTCCAGTTTGTTGAAAGACTTTACCTACTAACCATGCCAATATATACATACTGCACAGTCGTGAAATACTTGCACAAAAAGAGATGTGCTATGTATAGTTAAAAGAAAAAAAAAAAAAAAAAAAAAAGGTTTCATTTGCTTGCTTAACCTGATTCTTTAGGGAAAAAAATGTACCTTTTTTTTTTTTTTTTTTTTTTTTTTCTTAATTGCAGCATGGTTAAATCTAAAGCATATTTGACAAAAGTGCACTGAAGTGTATATATGTAACTGTTCCATATACATAGTGATGAAAATGAATATTGCTTTCAAACACTTTGGTCAGGAGGCAGTTCATAGCTGTTAAGCAGTAAAAGGATTTGCTCTGAAAATCAGTTCTTTCTTCTTCAGTGGAACAGAAGATATTGAAGCATTTCTACATCATACTACACTTTAGAGACATTTCTGTGGGTTTCATCACTGCACCTTGTAAGTAATTCACAAAACAAAATGGATCAAAGAACTTTCTGACTCAGGCAATCAAAATTACCCTTTTCACAGGTGTAACCCCAAAGAAGTGGGTACTAGTAGCAGATACAGGAACAGACACTGAATTTCCTGGTTTCTAGCCCTTCAACAGCTAGACTGATTTTCTGCTCCTCCTTAGAAATGGAGAATGAGAAATGGTGTGATGTCAGTAAAGTCAAATGTACAAACTGTCTTCTATCGTTAGATGTATGCTAAAACAAACCAAGTGTGATGAGACATTTCTGCTTAAAAGTGTTCCATGTTAACTGACATTAGGTGCATAAAGATTTTGAGCTTGAACACATAAAATTCCTGAGATTAAATCTCTCTGTAGACTTTCAGAGAGACATCAAAAAAGGTTTCATCCTAAATATCAGGAAAACAACTTAGGCTGAATGAAAGGGTGCCCACATAGGCCTACTTCCTACTGATTGTGACACTGTGCAGCACTGTTTGGCACTGTGAGGTGCCAAACTTCACAATAATCATAATTCACCTGTTAAAATTGTGCCTGTGTAACTGGCTATGTGCTAACTCCCTTCTTAGAGGTGAAAGCTGAGACTGGCTAGAGTTATCTTTACTCCCTGTATGCTTCTACCATTCTCACAGTACAGGGCAGGACAGCAGAAGAAAATGATCATTCTTCTAAGAGTAAAAAGGAAGAGCTGATGGACATTTATGATATTGAACTCTGCCCACACTTCTGATGAGGTTAATTAGTTTACGTACCACTCTTTTGCTCTTATATTCTAAAATAAAATTGCTCTAGACAATATTCAAGAAGTGATACCTTTTATACAGAAACAATTGTCTACACAGATTTACAGTTTAAATAAAGGTTAATTTGTGTCAAAAACCAATTGAAAATTCTGCTTTCCTGAATAAAACTCTGCAAAATGTAACATAAACAGATAATTAAGCCTGATAAAATAAGCTATAGAGCATAATCAGGTTTATTAAAGTCCCACAGAAGCTTTTTCTCTGTCAGATTTCTCATAGATAATATAGAAATAAACATAGTATTTATATGTATAAATAATAAAAAATGGATATTTTTAATTGGATTTGTTGGCACTTGCTATTCAAAATAGTGTTACTGGGCTAAACTAAGACTTTAAATGTGAAAACTAATCTGATTTGGAAGAAAAGTAATTTTAAACTAAATGTAGAAACATTAATGCCCTTGAATTCCACCACTGAAGAATATTGAGGGCTCTGTGGTAACTGCCAGGGGTCATAACAAATCTTTTCTTTTTTTTTCCTCATTAGCACCATAAATTCCTTAGAAAGGGCAAAAAATTGGTTTCCTGTGATAAATTTCTAGGAACTACAGATCAAAGGAAAAAACACTGCTGAAGTAGTAATCTACTGGAGTATGATGGAGAGTAGACTTCAATTTTGGCTTCTTGATATTTCAGGAACACATTCCAACAAAACAAAGAGTTTAATGCTAAACAAATTTGGGGCATGTCCATGGCGACAGAAAGGATTTAAAACATTTGTCACGTTCATCATATTTGCTCTTAAGGTAGATTCTGTAAATTAAGGTAAAATACTGAGAACAGTATAGAAGATGGAACAGCAGTTCACATATTTAGACTTTTCCTCAAAGGAAATGTCAAAAGTCAGATATAATGTCTGCAAGCACAATAGCTCAATTTCTCCCCAGTGAAAAGGGAGATAATACTGAGTTTTTAAGAATGCATAATTAAGTATACATTGGAAATTTAAATATAGCCAGTGTATTTGATAGTACAAAGCTATCTTTTACTAGCTCAGCAAAATTCAGTCTATTGAATGACTCTCAAAGAGTAAAAGGAGTAATGGGTTAAAGCATGGATTGTCCAGACTTTTTAAATGATGATTAGGTGAATCCTAGTCTGTGCTTATGGGCATAAATGAAGCTTGCAGGAAGAGTAGACACAGAGATTTTTTTTATAAGCTTGAGAAATCTCAGATGAAGGTTTTAAAATGTTTATGGGCCTTTGCAAAAACAGTTTATTGAATTGAATTTTATTGATCACCCTGAGACTAAAGTGTGATCTGGGTGGTGCAAGTTTACTTAATTTAATCTTTTAGTCTAGGTTTGATAGATAGATTAGAAAGCAGAATACTACTGAAAAGACTACATCTACTTCCCCATTTATATGTAAAATTGTGGTTGGCATAATTGAGAGTGCCTCTACAAATTGTGGCAGTGCACATTCACCAGAAGTAGAACCATTAAGAAGAGAAAAAGTGATCTTGTGCCATACAGCTCCCTTTCCCACTGGTTGACACTTCATATAATATTCCTACTGATAATTTATCTAACTTGCTTTGTAACTAGCTAAAAAAATTGCATATCACAACTTCCCTGATAGTTTTCTACCAACCTATCTTTTTCTTTAGTGTTCTTGTATGAAACAACTGAAAATAAAGTGGTACTGGAAAAAGAGTGGTCTTTACTTACACAAGAAATCTCTGCGTGTATTTGGCCTAGTCCTATGAGTAAGACAATTCAGATTTGGTTTTAAAAGCTCTAAATTAACCTTTTCCTAAAAGATAGGAAAATGAGAGTCGGATGTATTTTTTCTCTCACTGAAGCAGGATAATGGCAAACAGAAAATAGAATGTCACTTGTCACAAATATCTTTCACTCCCTCATTCTGACATAAAAAAAGACATTACCCAACAATGAAACAGCCATAGGAGGCAAAAAGGAAAGAAATAGTTCATAAAAGCTATATTACCACTTGCTATTCTGAAGCTCCCAGTATCTTGCAAGTTAATGTAACAGAAGAAAAAACTCTTCATTTGGTCTCCCACTGTTTTGCTGCCCTTTCCCCACTGGTATTGTAGCAGGAGGCAATATGAAAGTGCTTTTATTCCATACAAATTACTTGACTGCTAAACTCTCTGAAATCTGAAAATCACAGTAGTTACACTTTTTTTTTAAAAAGAGTTTTTCTTCACAATTGCTTCTGACTGGTAATTAAATACAGAAGAATGAAATTGCAATAAACACAGAAGACAATTTTGATTTCATATCCAGTTGAAGAAAAATTTTATTGAAACAAAACTGGTATATTTGAGATAAGAATCTGATCAGAGGTACTTAACTATGCCTTTATATGATCCAGGCTAAAATTTTTTCTAAGAAAATGTCTATATTCAGAAAAAGGCTGAAAAATTCACATATGTATTATCATTCTTAGTGCATTCATTTTTGCAAAATGTTACATCTGATATATTTTGGTGTTGTTTTCCTTTTTTTCTCATCTTTAGGTGAGATTGGCAAATGCTCTGAACTCACAAAATATGATTCATGGACTGCAGTTATTTCATACACCATTTCTAAGCATCAATTGAACTAAAGAAAAGGGATAGAAAATGCAAAAGAAAGAAACGTGTGAGCTGATTTTTTTTTAACAAAGCTGTTGGTACCAATCTTTATAGTTCTCTGATATTCCTAAACAATGAATTCCAATAGAAAACTCTGCTTTTCTTTATCTCTTTTGCATTTTTTTTTCCTTCTCATTCCTATATGTCTTTACTGTAATCTTCTTTCTTTGTATATTTTATTAATTTCTTTTATGCAGTGTTACTAATGTTCCAGACTAACAATCAAGTTTAAACAAACAATGCACATGAAGAAAATCTGAATCAATTCAAAAATAAAAGAATTGATTTTTTTATTTTAATTTTGCTCATTGATTTTTTTCACAGAAAACAAAATCAATATGGTAGCAGCCTACTGACTTTGAAGTTTGATAATATATCTCAGTACAATAAAGAGGTCAAAGCCCCTACTGTATCATAAATTCCTCCACTCAGAACTAATTACACCAAATGGGGAAAAGTGGCAGACTATCAGTTTTGAAGGGATAAGCACAAAGGATGAGCTAATTCAAGCATAAAAGCATAACAATCAAGAGAGAAAAAGTATTTTTCAGCATTTTTGTTCATAGAGTTGAAAAGCCATACTATGAAGGCAAGTCACAATATACAGTCTTATTACAAATATAATGTAGTTTTCTCACGCTGTTATACCAGATTTACATCAAAAATTTCAATGGGCTTCAATATGCTTTATTCCTAAGAAAAATACCTTGTTGGAAAATTATTATTTAGATATCCTCTTTTGTTGCTTCTTAATATGAAGAATATGACTAAATAAACTATTTTGGAGAAAATATTCAGCCTTTCTCTAAATCATAAGCTGATATGTAGAGTAATATCCAAATACATATATAAAATGAATATAAAAATTGGTGTGCGTAGATATATATATATAAAATTGAAGTTGGCATTATAGCCTTTATTTTTATGTGATGAAAATAGCTTAGTAGTGACTGCAGAGTCAGAGGTTTCCTGTATATATGGTTCTGATACTGGCAATTGTACAATCCGTGGTACAATTATTCTAGGCTGGACACTCTAGACAAGTGAATTCAGTTGTCTTTAGCAACCAGATTGTGTGTGTACCATGTGAGTGACTCTTGATTTCCCTATTTGTTGATAGGCATTTAGTATTTAGTTTGGTTTCTCCTTTGTATCTACCTCGATTTCCTTGTACAGACATTTCTCTCAGCAAAATCAGAAGGACCCAATGCTGCTTGACTTGAATCCTCTTCCACACACTCTCTCATGTACCAGAGCAGGAGCAAAGATTTTCAAATCTTAAGACTCTTCCTGGATTTACAGAATTTCAGTCCTGAGGTATATTTTTTCTTTGTTTATCTAGCATATCATCAGGGTTGTTTTTTTTCTTTTTTTCAGCAAACCACAAATATTTCATTGATTTAAACACTGAAAATTCAACTTTGTTCACACTCATCTCCCAGTTACTAATTCAACAAATTATCTAATCAAATTCCAGTCCTTTCAAAGACGGAACAAAGAAGAAAATGGTGAGCGTTTTCATCCTATTCATACTGCTGAATTAGATGGTATTTGATCCTCTTCCTCCACTTACGATCAGTTCTGCTTACCAAACCCTTCTCATGTACCATTTGTTTTCCTGGTTTGGATTCTTGACTCCATTAAATATCTCTCCAAATGCATCCCAAATGTAATCTGAATATCTTGTTTTCAGTGGTTTTTGTCACGATTTATCATTTTTGTTTTGTTTTTTCTCATAGCTTTGCTTTAAATGTCCACTTAGTTCTGCAGTAACCCTGTCCCCTGGGAATCAATGTCTTAACGTAAGAGTAAAGAGAGTTCATGGATTTTGTGATCCAACGTCCCTTAGAGTTGGAGTGTCATTTCATAAATAATTCACTTACGAGCACATACATTCATTTTACATGATTCCTCAATGTGGCCAGGGTGCTGCGTAGTCTGCACTGTGTCCACCTACAAAAAATACAGAAATATACGTCTGCTTACCGGGTTGTGAGTAGGATTTGGCTAACTTAATCCTTTACCATGGATCTTACTAGTGAGCAAAAAAATTCTCTGCCTTAGGTCCAAACATATTCCACAGAACAACCATTTTGGCAGCAAAGACAGTTAGAACTGTCTATTTCATACAGACATGTACAGAAATATACTGTTTCATATTTCTTAAGAAGGAATTAAGTGAACTGTGCCCAGAAACAGGCTGGTTTTAAATTATAGACAAATTGGAATGATTTATAAATTCTTCCCTTTCTTATTCAGAGTTACTGCAGACAGCAGAAAGAATAATATAGATGTCTCAGGTATCAGTGATGAGCGTAACTCTTCTTCATTAAATGATGGGATAAGTAGCTCAGCACAGAGAGCTGACAGAAGAAAAAAATAGGAATTTTACAAGAACACGAACAGGCAACTCCTCTTCCCCTTCATCTCTCTCACTCAACCACCAGATAAAATGCAGTGAGCAAGCCAGATTTGAAGGGCAACATACAGTATACAATGTATGTATAAATTCTGTGAACATCTACATTCTTCAAAATACCAGGTATCAAGTATCTTGCTCTAAGGTGGACATAAAGAAAATGGAGAACTAGGAGAGAACCTTCTTCGTTTGAATAACTTTGATCAGTATGCTTGTGAAGAAAATGAAAAAATGAAACACTAAAAAGACATGCACATCTAGGGATAAACAGTGGAGGTTTCTGTCCAATATATCCTTCAGAAACAGAACTTCGAATATCACTTGAAATTGGGTCAACCACATGAAAAATATTAACCCATTATTGTTGGTTACATAACATGTTTCATTGACATTCGTAAGTCTTTTCAGCTGTTCCAGTACTGTTGAATTATTAATAATTTTTATTTATTTTACATGAGTGACTACTGCACCCTTATTTTAATGAATCATTTCTTCTAATCTGTTACATATATGTAAATTTAAAACCAAATTACACAAAAGTAGGATAGCAATGTCAAGCATCTCTATAAAACATCTTTTAGTCTATGAATGTAATCCATAAAAGACTCTCAAATGTCCTCAAATAATAATGTCTGCTCCTCAATCTAAATACGATCTTCTTACAAGAAGCCATCTGGGACAAGCAAGCATCCATTTGGTTGCAGGAGAAATATATTTACACCCCCGTAAAATTCTTCATCAGGATCAACCAAATTATTTACAAATTTCTTTGTTCAATTTACACTGATTTAACCTGACAAAGCAGCAAAAATACTAAATAAGCCACAACATTCAATAAAAATACAGGTAATGTACTTACCTACCTACCTACGTACCTACCTACGTACCTACCTATTTTTATTGATCATTCCGTACCTTTGGCTTAAGTTCATTGGTATCTCAAAATTCTTAACAGTATTCAAATTCATATAAAAATTCAGTTTTGCTAATTTTAAGGAGAGTACACTCACTAGAATAGTGGACTTGTCCAGCATGCAATCAACAGGGATCAGTTGGTATATATTTTAAATATTTTTCTCCAAAATATAAACACAATTGTGAGCATTCAGTGCATTCATAAGATATTTCTGAGGTAAAAAAAAATCATAGGTGTAACATATACCTTCTATAGTTAGAGCTTTCTTGCATGACAGATACTGATACCATTTTTTTTTCAGTTAACAAATCAAATCATAAATTGTGAGAGAGAAGCTAAAACAAGCAAAACAAATTCCCTGGCACATACTAGACAAAATGTTGGATCTTTTTTATCACAAATGAAATAAATACATTGTATCATTAACTCCCAAACAGTCATGGAATTCTCAGTGTGTGTGTGTCTATATTACCTGCAGTACACCTGAGGCAGCACACAAGGGGATGACAGTGAGATTTGTTGCATCCTAACAAGCAACAAACTCTGCATCTCCTGCCAATCTTTGGCACACACTGTGCAGGCATAGAGAGCAGAATGATGGAAGGCCTTGCACCTGCACTGCAAGTGCTACACACTGCATGACATTCTAAAGACAACGCTGGAACAAATCAGTGCCTCAAAATGCTCAGGGGTGCTCAGAAATATGGACAGAAGGACTCCAAACTCAGACTGAAGACAAATTCACACCCAAATCACATTCCCCTGCTCTGTGTCATTAGTAGATGCATCCATACATAATAATTGACAGAAAATAATTAGAAAGTTATCTTTTCTCCCCAAACTTCTGTTAAATTCGGTGCCATTTTCCCCGTTTTTCTGCAGCAGTTGAAGACTCTTGCTAATTTCCATGAAATTGATACTACTGTCATGTTCCTCCTTCCATTTCCTTGCCCAAAAATGCAAATACACCAGAGTTAAATAAAGAATTGAGAGTCACTACTTCAGTTGTCATGAGCAAGATGCTTAGATCTCTCCACTAATCCAATCCATAATACTAAAATATAGGCCTGGAAGTTTCTTATTACATACTGGGTACACTTGCTTATCATAGGTGTAATTTCACATAATTTCTTGATAGGTTACAATTCTTTTGCCTAAATATTTCAATGGGAAATTGCTTCCAGAAATTCAATGCTGCAGTGCATAAAAATTATTGTAAAAACAACCCCAAATTTATTAATGGATCTCTATTTCTGTTTCTCCTTTTTCCTTAATTTACATATTCGTTGCCATTGGGAAGTGGCCTTTTATTATTAGCGACATATATATTTTATTAATTGTAATTATTTTTCATTAAATATGTGAGAAGTCACACTTTAACAGAGTATAGTGATCCCAGCCATAACGTATTGCTGTAAACTTGGAATTATTAACTACTGCAAGTATAGTTTTATTGGGGGGGGATGGTGGTGTTGTCACTCATTTCACTTTATTCTTAGATCTATATCTCTGTCTGTAAATATGTTATGATTGCAAGATATATAGTCATCTGATGGACATGTGCACATGACTAAAAACGTGACAGATCACAAGTTTCTATAATATTTTTAAATGGAACTGAAAGGCACAACAGGCTCATTTTTGCCCACTACAGAAAATGCCAGATAAAAATATATCTCCATAGATTTCCTGTTACATTTCACAAGATAGTTCTAACCTATTTTTAAACTTCTTATACATATGTAACTTCATTTTCAGTTTGTGGCAGAAATCAAAATAGGATATGGGGAACTACAGAAAGTGTATTGAATATATTTCCTTAGAATGAACATGTTGCATAGGGAAAGCTGATTCTCATGTTCTCAAATAAACAAAAGAAAATTAATCAGTAAATAAAATATCCTCTATTTTGTGCCATTTGTAAAGGCCACATATAGGGCAAAAAATAGGAAACATGGAACTCATGAACAGTTTTTTTTCTGAATAAGGAATTAATGAGGACTTCTACACATGATCACAAAGAGATAAATAGATTTTGATAATTAAAATTTCTGTAATAGATATGGTCTGAATTAATATAAAAATTTAATAATCCTGACAATTTTTTAAGAGAAGTTAAAGAAAACAGTTTTAAAGGGTAACACACCTAGAGTTAGTACACAGTTTAACATGGTTGTAATCTCACCTAACCTCATTCAAATTAAATTTGTCATATTTTTTTCTGTGACTACTTCTGAGTCCTGCATGTTATGTAAATCAAGTCCTTCAAAACTAATATTTTTAGTTCTCACAAAAACAAAACAAAGTTATTCTCTTAACCCTTCATAACAAGCATAAAATTGATAAAATAAATATCTATCATCTGTTATCTTTACAAACTTCATGGCTTATTGATTTCTTTCTCCTGCCATGCTTATCAAATAAATTTTGAACATTTAGGAATCTGTCAAATCCCACCACCTATGTTATTTTCATTTTTTCCCACCATAGGTGGTGGTTTTTTTCCCACCACCTATCATATTTTCATAGTCACACTTTGCAATAATATGGTGAGATATCAACCTCTCTTGATATTAAATACTAGAGGACTACTGGCTCCCAAAGACAGTGGCTATAGATGGAAGAACTGTGAACATGCCATTGACCTGAAAGTAAGTAACTCATCCCCACAAAATAAAGAATTTAAAATTGAAAAAACATCGCATCCCCTTAAATGTTTGAGAATCAGGTCTTTCTAAACAAACTCAAAATACTGTAGATTAATAATAAGCATATACCTTCTATTAGTAGTAGGTAGGAATGGAAACCAAAGTAAAATATATCCCATTTAACTCTCTAATCCACTCTCAGAGAAGTAGTGCAATATTTAAAAAATGCCTATTTAATACTAAGTACTAGAATGAGTTGCTGTTCCCAAAGCACAAAACTGTCTTCATTACAATCCACTATAAATATATCATTGTTCTATCTTCAGTACATATACATTGACTTACGTCAGGTAGACCACATTCAGAATTATAACTTGCTAGAAGTATTTTGAAGGCACAGAGTGAAATAACAGTATTAATCTGCCTAAAGTCTCAGTAATGTAAACTTCCATATGGTTTGCATTCAACTTATGTGAAACACTTATCAAAATTCAGTCACCTTTCTTATTGATGTACTGCATTAAGAAGCACTGTAGTGACAAGAATTATATCTATTTACCTTATTTATTACAATCAAGCCATAGAAACTCTGGACCTCCTTAAAAACTGAACTTTACTGCCATATCAAGAAAAAACAGTTCATGAAAAAACAGAAGCACAACTACTGATACCCTTAGATGCCTCTGCTGCTGCAAACCTCACACTGAGAAGTTTGTGCTGCTCCTTAAGCAGCTGACAGAACATAGCTTGACCTTGGTGTACATAATGCTCCTAACAGTTTAATCCATGATAATGGAACTAAGGCCTTAAAAGCATGGCCCAGGTTTTGATGTTGTTTTCTTTTTTCCCTTTTGTTAGGAGTACACAAACTTACTGGAAGGAAAAGATCTGTAATTTTATTATTCTCAATGGATGAAGTTCCATTTCAAAACTATAAAGATATTTTTACGTTACCTCAGTCTCAGAGAGTTGAAGTTTTTTTTTTTTATTTTCTAAACTAAACATATAGTTTATTCTAAACAAACATATAGTGTTTATTTGCTGTTATGAATATTTGATATAAATATACACATTTGCAGTTATGAAAATATTGTTCTTTTATAAGTTTTGCTGATATTTATTCCAATATATTTATGAAGAGCAACCACATCTCCTCTCCCCACTTACCTTCTTAATGCTCTGAGGTAAATGGAGCAGAGGCTTAAAACCAGAGGGCAGGAACTGTTACCATCTGCTCCACCCTCCTGATGGGCACCAAAGCCTTCAGGGCAGGGTGAAAGAGCTCATGTACTACTGCAGTCTTCAGCTGGGTGTATTAAAGTAAAAGAATTCCAGTTTTGGTTTACCCTAATATACAAAGCAGTGGTTCACAAAGTGATTCAAAGGAGCTCCAAGTATTCATGCCTTGAGGATAGTAACAACTTCTGCCATCCAATTTTAGCTTGCCACAGCACGTCTCTCAGAGCCTTAAGTCTGAATAAGCAAAGCCCTTTTAGTCTTCTCTTCCACAGCTAAGTCTGTATTCCATGGTTATTAAACAGCTTTTTCTGAATGTTTAAAAGTAAGCGTAATTCTTCCTGAAAAGGGTTGACTAGAATAATAGAATATTTTTTAAGAGGCAGTCTCGTGAATGACTTCTCAAATGATCCGGCTATGCCTGTTTCTCTCACAGCAGCACCCAAACTGATGCAGCCTTACATTGCAAAAATGAATTTGTTTGTGTCACTAGTGCTCCTAGTAAATCTTGCCTAATTTACTAAATTCTTCTCTTTTTCTATTGCTCCCATATCAATTTCCTAACTGAATTTACAAATTGTTCTTGCTTTAAGTTTTAACTTTTAACTTAAGTATAGAATGTTTTCTAGTCCTTCATCTAATACAATCTAATTTTCACACAAATTCATGATGTTTATCATATTTGTTCCATAATCAAGTCTCCTTTTACATTTGCACTAATTTCACTTTAAAATATAAAGCAAAAATGTTCTTAAGACTGGTTCTTTACTCAAGTAACTTCTTATAATGCTTACCTTTGCAAGAAAACCAATTGTCATCTCATTTAAGTGAATTTCTTACATATTTTTTGATTCCTTTAGTAGTATCCTTTTTCCTCAGGTGCACAAATAATTTCCCAGGTGGCACAGTATCAACTGATTGTTGAAGTCCAAGGAGAGAGATTACTAAATTTTCTTTGTCTAGAAAATTGGTTATCTTTTCAAAGAAAGTTATCAGATTGGTTTGTATGAACTCTTTTTAGTAAAGGCATTTTCAATTTTCATGCTATCTCCCCTCGTTCTTTATGTCAGTAACTTAATTTTTTTTTGTATAAACTCTGCTCTAGTGTTTGATAAAAGATGAGGTCACACTTTTAGACCTTTATCCCTTCTTTTCCATCTTCTCCTCTACTGAAATATAAATACTGTGTTTGCTATTCTCCAACAAAACAGTACCTTTTTTTTCCTAACAGAGTTATTTAAAAGAAGACGTGGCATACTTTGCTCTATACCACTCAGAATTCTGTGGCCACTCCTATCTGGTCCTACTTGACTTGAACACATCAGACTCCTGGTTTTGCTTTTCTCTTGGATGCTTCCAGCTTTTACCTCCCGTGTATATCCCAGTCACATCTACATAATCTTTCTCTTCCAAGTGTAATAATTATCCTGATTCTTTCCCTTGCTCTTATAACTTAATAAAGTTCTCTTTTAATCATCCCCTTAATGTCTACCTTAGTTGACATTTGTCAGCACTTTATTTTGATGATGACCACATCCCTACAATGTACATCTCTCTGGTTGTCTGACTTCCCATCTCCCTCCTTTTCCAATTCATTGCAATTTCTTGATCTTAATTTATTTCATTAAAAAAAGTTTTCTCATCTACATGGGATAGACATCCATGCAGCTCTGAGGAGGAATTTGAGATATTTTACTTCACAGACAAGTATGAAGAATATTTCTACATCAAAATCCCCACTTTGTCCTATCTGTCACTGTATATAAAGTCATTGTCTACCCCTGCTACTGAAGGCCAATGTTGAAGAGAATAAACTGTATTCATTGAACAGGGGACATACTTTTCCAAGTCCCAGAATTAATCTGCCTAGAGGCAAAATGTCTGTGTTCTCTATTAATGATCCTTTGTCACTTCAAACATAGTATTATATTTATTTATAATTTCTCTAACCATAATACTGTACTCACCAAGACAGAAAGAAAATTAATAATGGCACGACTTCAGTGCCTAAAGTATAAAAAAGCTGAGGTAGAAGACAAACATGAGTTTTTAAATGTAATTTTATTTTTTAGAGTCATTAATATTTGGTTGTTTTAAAGGAGAATTTTTTAAACATTGTCTAACATAATCTACACAGAATGGCACCTGTCAATTAAATTTGTTGCTCACTAAGGTTTCCATTTGCATATACAAGGGCAGAAAGGACTTTTAGTGAAATGTTTGTGAGAGACAGAGGAATTACACAAGGAATTAAATACTTTGTAGATAATATTTAAAACATATCACTGTGATGTGGTAGAGATAGCAAGCTGATACATTTATTGCTTACTTTGTTAAGGGAAGTCTTACGCTTCATCTCATGGGTATGACAGACTTCTGAGGAAAGTTGTTTACTTCAGGCCTTTGGAGGCACTGGGCCAGTACTCCCCATTCAGAGCAGACACTCCTACTCTGCCTGGGGTACAACAGACTCCAGGGGCTTCTCTGCCCCACCAGCACTCACAGCCCCCCTGCTTGCCCTTGACTGAGAGAGGCATTTATCCTCCTCTCTAGGCAAAATGCACGTCTGAAGCAGAGACCTGCTGCTCCTTCTTGGGTCAATAAAACTCCATCCATCAGGCAGCACAGGAGATTATCCCAAAGGCACAGCAGGGCTCTACAGGTAGAGACTTACACAGCAGCCAAAACTAAAAGAAAAATTCATGCAAAGCAGGGAGAGTGAAGGATGTAGGGAGGTTGGTTTAGCTGTTTTATACAGGATCCTTAGCCAGGAAATGACAGACCTAGCAGCCTTTATATCAAATTCCAAAGTATGAGTAGATACCAGTCTCACCTAGAAAACTCACTGATCACAGCAATACCTCTCATGGTAGGGATGTTTCAGTTAAAAAAACCCCACCACCACCACCAAACTATGATGAAAATGTCAGAAGACAAAAGAAGGCACTTTTACCAGCGTACCAACCATTTGAAAAGAAATGTCACAATAGGCATAGGTCAAACCCACTGTTTGAACAGATTACAGGAAACATGGATGTAAAATACAGATTCAAAAAGTGACATTAAAGGAGAGAAATTAAGTTTCAGAACAGCAATGAAACTGTGCTTAACCTGGCTGGCAAGCAGAGTACACCAGCCAAGACTGATAGGTTACAATTCTAGATATTTATTTCAAATGGAAGGATGCCTCAGAAATTAAAAATTAGTGCATACTTCATGTATATTTTAATTGGTTTTCTGCACCACTGTAGAGCATTTTACAAATGAAAGGCCTCTGTCTTTCTTCAAAAAGCAAGACTCCTGAGCTGATTTCATCTTAAAATTTGCATAACCTTTTTACTGATGCCTTTTCAGCAGTGATTTCTTGCAAAACTTGAGTCCTCCTTTGGATGCCCACAAACAGAATTTTTTTGAGAAATTTCTAAATAATGGCTTAGCTGCTTCAAGGAATTGAGAGACCTTCGAAGATATTTTCTTAAAGACTTCATGTATCTGAGGGAAAAAACATTGATTCTTTACTCCAATTTCTGGCTTTCCTAGAAACAAATAAATACCTGGTGCAGGTCCATATACACCCTCTGCTTTGTAGTATGAAAAATATTTAAGTCCCTTCTGTGTATCAGGCAGGAACTTCAGAAATCCAAGGCTATAGATCTTTGGATCTGCTACATTTAAAATAATGCAAATTCATTATGTGATAGTGTAGGGGGAACTAAAAAGAAGAAAAGTATCTTGACAGGTCTTAGTATAACACAGTAACTAAGCTGTGTTGGAGCAGATTGCTAAATAAGACCAATTCATTGCAGAACATGAAGAAAGCAGCAGCCTGTACTCTGGTATCTGCACAGACTGTGGGTAGCACACAGGGCTTTTACTTTATGGATAGTGAGTTCCACTCTCAACAAAACTTTAAACCTTAGTAAAGTCTTTCTGCAAAGTATTTCTTTTGAGTTGAATGTGAAGAGAATGTACATTTGCAGTGAGACTTATGCCATATTTAAAAGTAGCCGAAGAGAAACGTACACTGGACATTTACCCCCCTGCTAAGAGTATGAACAAGAATTTCACCATGAGCATTTATATCTGCTCAAGTGGAAAGCCATGCTCAACAACATCTCCCCCTCTGCTATTTTAAAAATCATTTTAGAAAACCTTTCTTTGTAGATACTTGCTAAGACTCAAAATGATTGAAACAAGCAGGCCAGATCACCTTCCTGATTCGTGATTCACAGAATTTTACATAGATTACCTCTATGCAACTATGTTTCATGAAAGCCTGTTATGATTCAAAACTATCTAAAGACAACAATTAAACCAGAAGAATTATAATACTCAGAGTGTTTTATGCTTAATAAGTCATGGTTCTACCATATGCTTATAAAGAGAGAGGAAGGAAGGAAAAAAATAAAAGGAACTACAAAGGTGTTGCATCTTCAGTGAGTGCAGATATTTTAGATTACTTGATTTACTCAATTTGTTTTAAGAGTGAAAAGCAATCTTTGACAAAACTGTCATCTTTGAAATATGGTGATATTTTATCTTCTCCCTTCTGCACTATTTAGATTGCTGGGAACTGAAATACTTCCAGCAGTCACTGTGTCCAATTTTTCAGAGCTGTCACTCCCTAGCAAATCTGCTTAAGCAAAATACTTATGTTAGAAAACAGAGCAAACATATGATATAAAATATATTCTACATTTCTTTGCAGGACAACTGGTACTCAAACACAAAACAGAATGAATATGTAAACATCTGTAATTTGAGTCCTATAGACTCTTTTAAACCGTAAATCTGATTAATTTCCAAAGGTGATAGAATTAGCTCACTTTTTTTCTTAGCTGATTTTATTTTTTTTCACAATAATTATAATCAAGCTATAAAATAATTTTAAAAATTAATAAAAATGCTATTTCCAAAGAAAACACTCCAGGTCATTAAAACTAAAAATAAAAAAAAAAAACATCTGAAAGACAGAAAACCAGAAGATAGAAGATGCTCAGTTTTAACTCTCTGTGGTTCACATGCCCTTCAAGGTAACATAAAACTGGAACAACTCTGCACTTAGGTATCTTTAGCCTCCAATATAAAGAGAATAGCCATCACATGAAAGGCAAACAAATCCTGTAGGCTGCTAAAAATGACACTAAAAATATTAAGATCTTTACCTAAGACAGATTACATTTTGTAAAAGAAAAATAATATAGAGAAAAAAAGAACAAACAAAACAGATTATAAAATAAAATGTTTCTTCCAAGAAGGAATTTTAAACTCTGGATGCCAAAAAATGTTACAAAGGAAAAAATGCAGAATGCTGGTGACTCTTCCACAGCAGTAAATATTAAATTTTATTTTCAGAATTTTAAAAAGATTTCCTGATTTTATTAAACTAATGATACAAAAATCATACTAATGTTTGTACATGAGGAACTATGTCAGACTAGCGTTACTCCTGCTGCTTCAGAAAGCCTGTCATGTTACAGGAGAGTCAGTGCTTCTTCCTGTGTACAGCTCGAATCCCAATGGCCCGTTAACACCGAGTGTGTCACCCTTCAACACCGCAGGATCAATACACTGGAATGTCATGACACCCTGATGAGCCACAAAGCTTCTGTGTACATTTATTAGACAAAGATTTTGTATTACTTCAGGGAAGAAATGTGTCAAGTTAAAATCAATTTCAAGTTTCTTACTAAGAAGGGAATAGTCCTAGGTAATTTTTTTTTCAAATTTCAATCAAACATAGGAAGTTAAAAGTCATTTAGACATCCCCTTCTGAATAAGGATATTTGAATGGGCACCTCTAAATTCTACTGCTCCATTTCAAGATTTTTTGACAGCTCTTTCCCATCCATATCATTACCCACACAGCCCTTGATGAAATCTTCTTTCAGGATAGGATAAAAGAAAAAAGTACAATCAAATAATAATAATCAAAATCAATAATAAATCTTAGTTACACAAAGCTCTTCTAAAGATTATTTCATCCATTTTCTCATATGATCATCTGGATATTGAGACTACTACAAGGGAGACAAGACAATTCCTTACTTTTAAAAAATGCTTCTGCAGCACATTACAAGGAAGTGGAGACAAAGTTATTGACCTTTCTGGCAGCAGTGGAAAATTGCAGATGAGACAAACCCATCAGCATCTTCTCAAAATTAAATCTTAAAAATATTTTCTAAATCTAAGACAAGAAGTGCTGATTACTTGTGTTCCACCCTTGGATAAGCAATACTTATTGGCCAATCTGAGATTACTCGGATGTTTAACGGAAAAAAAAAAAAAATTTAAAAACCTCTTCCTCAGCTGCTGTGCAGCTGGCAGAGTAAAGATTACTGTCTTTCTTTAACCTCTGGATTTCAAAGCTGTGTACATTTGATACAGACATGCACACCTGATTCTGGTATATCCCAAAGGTTTTGTCAGTACTCATATTTCTATTAAGGTACATTAACTACTTAGACCACTTAACTACTACTTAAATTCATAAAATAAAGTCTTCCTAATCCATATGAAAATTAGTTATTTTCTCAGTTGAATAGCAAATGGCCAACACAGATAGCAAATTCAAACTGGATTCTTATGAAATTTAGTGTTGTATTAATTCATTACAATTTGCTTTAGTATACAACAAAATACTACTGTAAAAATTAGGTTCTTCAATACTTTTAATAAATATGATTCTCCAACTGATTTATTTATGTGACATAATAAATGTATCAGTATTAAAGTTGTAGTAAATACTTGCATGTGAGAAAAGTACATGTAAAATATTTAATGTGTTTCTAAGGTAGACAAATAAGAGGAAACTTCTTTCTTCAAAGAAATGTAAACAAATACCTATTACATTTCATGAAATTTTTCTTTATACTGACATAATATACTGTGATAGAATGATTGTGTGTCATTCTGTGAACCCAGCTGCTGGCTATCCTGCATAATATTAACTAAACTGAGGGGATTATCAACAGGGCTTTCCATTAATACATTGGTGGCCGTAAAGATGAAAAAAACCCTCAAATGAGGCAATGCTGCAACTTTGCTGTGTGAAATCATTGCATTCTGTCTCAGAGGCTGTTTCCATACAGGTACTGTTCTCCTTTTCCCTCAACCAATGACATCTAGAACAAGCAAAGATAAAAAAAAAAAGATCTGAATATGGTTTCTGCATGCTGCAATAGAACCTGAAAATTTCAAATGATTTTGAAAATGTCCCACCAAATAAGGGGTTTTAGCTGTAAGTTATGCAAATTGCATACTGTGAAGAAAGAAAAAGAAAAGAAAAAAGAAAAAAGAAAAACAAAGAAGTTCCCTGAGAATATGAATATCATGTTTTGTTTCCTGTAAAGCATTCCCCACACAAGATTGTTCCTATTGCTACTTTTCCTGGATGTCTTAATATTTTCTATGGCATCTCTCTCCAGCTCATGAATATCTCTTAGCAGATATTGCTGTGCTTGCCTGTAAATCTTGGGAAGGCTAGAGTACTTTTGCCAATTAGAAATAGGCAAGTTGTTTAATTAACATGCCCTTTTCATTAATAGTTTAACCCAAAGCTGACAGAGAGTCTTTGTTGAAAACCTGAAACAAAGAAAGGAGCACTAATTAAACACCCTGAAGTTTCTAAAATCAGAGTTTATTTCAGTACCCAAGGGATTCTTTGAACTTCTCAAAGGACCTCTAGAGCCTTCCAAGAGCACTTGGAATTTCTTATAATTGTCCTACTCACTCTGGAAAAAAAAACAAAAAACAAAAAAACAAACAAAACAAAGAGAAAAAAAACCCAAATAAAAACCATCCAAAAATAAAAACCCCAAACAAAATTCAAACCAACGAAAAAAACAAACCCAAAGCCTAAATATTCTGGAAAATTCTGATGGTTTTGATTTCAACGCCTTTGAACCAAACTAAAAGAAAACCAATTTTGACTTCAAAGTAACACAAGTGTAAATTCAAACCTGGAAAACCATTTTCAACACTGACCTGACTTAATGCAATCAGTGCTGGGCAAGCCACTGTGAGCTACATGTTAGACATTACATGGGAGCTAGACTGATGCACAAGGGGAGAGGAAAGGTGACGCCCTGCACTGGCACTAAGTACCTACCAGAGGAATAAACAGAAAAGTCTGTTCTATGGCTGCAAACTTGTTACTTTCTACATTCTTTCAGACTTTCTTTCAGTCTGTGCATTTTATTGTACGTGCGTGGTGAATACATTGTCTGCAAACCAACTGGCAAATCCAAGTAGCAAGCAAAGGTTTCCAACTGGATGTGGGTTTGAACAGAGAGCTTCTGCTGCAAGGAAAAGAGCAGCTTTCCTGGAGAGAGAAGCAATCCTTGCTTCAGCTCTCCATCTTTCTGCCTCCTCACAGATATCTACACCCACACCACGAAAAGCAGAACTCTTTATGAGGCAGCAGCTAACAGCTGCAGTTTACAACCTGGTACAGTGAGGGCAAAGAGCACTGATTCTTTAATATTTGGGCTTCAACTTGCACTGACCCAATAACTGCTGCATGAGCAATTCCTCTGCTCAGGAGCAGCAAAGTGATAGACAGAGGTGGTGAGTGTCACAAAGTTAGACATCATGCCCATGAATCAGACCTCTAAGGCAGACTGGGTATGAACTAACTGTAAATGCAATGTGCTTTCAGGGAGCAGAAGCAGTATTACACTATTTTATTCTCCCTTACACCCACATGCACTTAGCTCCTAAATTTTCTAGAGTCCAAGAGAATGACAGTTCAAGAGAACATGACCAGACTTTTAGGCCTAAGGCTCAAAATATCAGCCATCCAGACTTTCTTCATCTATCTTCCTTTCTATTTTAAGAACATACTATTTCCTTACTGTTTTCTATACATTTATACATTTATTTCATTAGTAACCAGGAAATGAAGAAAATTCTTTTTTCATTTAACTGAACTTATGTACTTGCTTTTTAAAACATATATTCAGATGCTAAATTCAAGACTTTTGTGATAATGCCAATAAATTATTTTTTAGATTCAGACAGATCCACAGTTCTACAGATCCATGCCTCATTACACCACAACCAGCAACAGACCAAATCCTGCTGATTACTGTCACAAACAAATGAGAAATAAACAAGTTTGCAGTTCGAGAACTGAGCTACTCTTTTTTATGCAGTAATGGATCAGAATTTCATTTACAAAATAGATTTTAAAATATTTGCTTTGTGAAGTTTCTTTATAAATACATTATTAGATGTATGTAGGAGTATTTATTTATCCTTGCTTTTATAGTGCTAGTACTTTGGAAAAACTTGATAGTATCACTGACAGTATTTCAGTTCAGTGTTTCTATACACAAAAAGTCTGCCACCTATCACTGCCCACATTAGAAAAAAAGCTCTAAGGAAACACAGTATTAAACCCACTGTCAACTACATTCAATCACAGTATGCCTGGAGATCTAAGAGTATACCAAAATCCACTGACCCAAAGATTTCACAGTTTCTTGTTTCATGATTCAGTGGAAAGGATATGAATGAACAAGTGAGAGAAGAACAAATAGAAGTGAATCAGGACATGCTCTGGAACTCTAACAGGCAGCTGGGCTACAGCCAGGAGTCTGCACTTGCTTCTTTTTCCTCCCTAAGGAACAGCTCCAGCATACTGAACTGCTCTTTCAACTAACAAAAAGAAGCAATTTTTACATCCCTGGCCTGAAAATTTAAACTAGTCCCAGTTCCAGACAGAAAATATTTTAAAATCTAATGCCTATGCTCCAAAATCGCTTTTAAAAAATGTTTTAAAATAAAATATATTATTCAGAAAATATTCACTGTGAGATTGCCTTCAATAAAATCTTATGTAGATGGGATAAACACAGCAGCCGACTGGTACAGCCCTCTGGAGTAAACATTTCTTCCTCCAACTCTGAATATTTTTCCTTTTCTAATTCTCTCATCCTAACAATTAACATAGATCTGATCTAGCCTGCAGGAGTTATCTTTGGAGGCACTAATCACCCACTGCTCTTCGCTGACTGTAGTGAGAATTGTCTTTATTCATCTGCCTGAAAAGCAAGCTTTTAATGATCTAGCATAATGCAACTTTATTTTATAAACTGTTTTTTCTAAGTAGTAATTTTGTAATTTTAATTTAAATTCTATTTTTTCAATTATCTCGCCTTTACTTTGAATTTTACATTATGTGCAAACGAAAAAATAGAAATAAGTAAATGATGCCAATATGGCAAATAACTATGTTTTTTGAAAATAGCTTTTCTTCTGGTCTTTGAATTTCTTTTATTTGTTGGTCATTTTATTTGAACTGCTTTCACTTATATACAAACATTACACAGTAATAAAAGTATTAAAGGAGTAGTCCAATCAAATGGAGTAAAAATAAAGGTATATATTCTATGGACTCATATAAATATGAGAAATAAGGTGGAAAAGGTAATTGCAAATTATAATTGTGAAAATTATGAGGAAATCTTTGCTTATTTTCTTCTCAATAAAACAAAGTGAGTATCTTTTTCCTATTTCTTTGAATAAATCTTAGACGTTCTTTCAGTAGATCACGAAATACAAAATATAGAAGCATAGTTGCATGTACTCAAAGAATAACAAAAAAGTACAAGAACACACCTACGTAGCATTTTTGAAAGCTACTTTTAAATCGTGTTTTACTAATAGAACTCAAAAATCAAGTATATTAAATGATTTTTCTACCACTGAATTTAAAAATCAAATCCATGTTTTTCCAAAAGTTAATGTCATTTTGATTAAAAAAAAAAAAAAAATCTATTTTGAAAACTACTTTTCAAACCCACATGAATTAAGACTTCATTTTGCCAAAGGGTTCAGCTGATGCCTAAGAGATAGCTCTGAAATCTACTGATATCCTGATCACATATGTATGTACCCACAAGACTGAGGTATCTCCACAGTATGGTTCTCTTCTCTCTTGAAAGAGATATTACTTTCTCTTTTCATTCTTGAACAGCTTTGTTTAAGTCTTCTCAGTCAGCTATTTCTCCTTCAGCCACTTCTTGCTCAAAAGAGTTGTAAAGAATAACAAAGGCTGACTATGGAATAAATGGCAAAGCAAAAATGATGTGGAAACCAAACAGCAAATCTCCCTCTTGTTCCCCTTTTCTCTATCAGCTAAGAACTGCACAAATTGTAAATGCATTAAGAACTCTCTCTGAAGCCAATGAAAATCTTCTGAAGGGAAGGAGAGGAAAAATAATAAATAAAATATAATGTCTCCTTTAGGAATTACAAGAGAGTCATGAAGGGCATGAGCACAACCCATGAACAAATAAATCCGTTCTTTGTAGCTTCCATTACAAGAAGTTAAACTTGAAAGGAAGCCCTGCATTAACCAAGGTAATCGCAATGACGTGCCTGCCTCCACGGAAAGAAGAAACCAGAATTGCTACAGCTGGTTTACTTCACTCCTGCTTTCCTAACTTTAGAAGAGCAGCAATCCAGATGGATTTAATTAGCAATTCCAGACCACTGGATTAATGGTTGATACACAAAATGAACTATCAGCTATTATATACAGAGTTAGTATTTCAGCATTAGAAAAACTCAAATTACTCAAACAAACAAACAAGCAAATAAAAGAAGACTTTGAAGTAGCAGGAAAACATATGAACTAATAAACAATAAAAATAGACTTTATAGCAGCAGCATGCATTTTGGCCACTAGAATCAGGCCAGTGTCTCTGTGATTGCCAAGCTTGGCAGCAGTTCCATAGTTTCCTGTGATTTACAGGTAGGCGTACGCTGCAGGGCCCAGTGAGATTGGATTGTGTAGGTAATGGAAGCAGCTCAGTTCCAGTGTTAACCAAGGGATTAGCAGTTAATGGCTGCGTGCAACTACAAAAACACTGAACTCGTATTTTTATGAGGTTTTTTTTGCAGAATTTTGCTGAATTCCATACTGCTGTTATTACCTAAACAAACTGGCTATATCCCCATTTAGGGTATGGCAACAATATAATCAATGTATTCAGTATCTAATAATTTTCTCTGTGTCTGGTATTCAGTGTATTTTTAAACCATACTATTCAAATTTAATATACACATTTTTTCAAAGAACATTTAGGTTTCCACTTGACTAGAAGTGAAAATATAAAAATACAAAACTCTGTCATTCTTTTCTAGGAGGTGTTTTGATTTTGATTTTCTAGGAGTTGTGCTAGCCTAATGTATTTTTCTTAATGGTCATTCTTTGTAAGTAAGTTAGCTTATTCAAAGAGCATCAGATCTAAAGCCAGAATTGAAAGAATATTAAGTGACTGAAAGAGGATATAGACTAGAGTTTCAATATGAACTTATCCAGATGAAATGACCACAGTATTAGTGTTCTCCATGTCATTGATATTCAGTTAGCTGAAAAAAAAGCCATTTGGTTGCTATCCACGTTTTGCTGGCAGGAAAAGGCAAAACTGCAAATGAGATGCTATAGGAATATTTCTTGCATTTGGTTCAATATTTCTTTAATCCTGAGCAATGGTATACTCCTGTGGGAACTGTGGATGACCCAAAACAGGGAAAGGCTGTGAGCACCAGGAAGAGAGCAGGATTTGAATTCAAATGACCTTGACAAATCCACAGACTAACTCTGTAGTAGAATTGTAGCACTGAAAAAAGGGCAAAAAAATCACAAATACATAACAAATTACATCTTATGCTGCCTCACAGACAGGAGTTGGTCCAATGGAACAAAAAACAGAACAGAATGACAATGAAAGTTAAGCCAAGATGTGTAGTAAAGAGTCAAACACTGGAAATGCACGAGAAGGAATGGTAGTACCTAGGACACTGAGAAACCCATTTTCTATTCAGAAATGATAATATTTCAGTTGCAATAAAAAGCATTACTCAGCACTAAAATTTTTTGGCTGCATTGTCATCTGATCTCAGATATACTGACATGCAAGAAAGAACCCAGAAGACAATGACAATTAGAAGCCTGTGAAACATAAACTTTTTTGATGCAACCTTGTCAAAACATAACAAAACACTAATAAGATTCTCCAAAATGTTTTAAAAGGACAATGAAGATTTTTTTTTTCTGTGTATACTAACTAAGGAGAGGTAAAAATGAAACTACCTTACCGTGGTTTCCACATTACAATTTCGATATGCTGATTTTGGCATTTATTGCCTTCTTCACACCTCATTCACTGACTCCCTTTTTTGTCTCCTGTTCGTTGAATGCTTCATATTTTTCTTTTTTTTTTTTTTTCTCTCCATCAAATGTTTCCATTAAACGTTTTTTGTTTGTTTTAAGAACTTAAAGAATATTAGAAACAATAGAAGTCACTTGCAGATATGAAGAAGGCTTGAGCAGCTTAGGGACAGAGGTGAAGTACTCTTAAGCAGCACAAAGAATCACAACAACAGCAGCAGCAAAGCTTTTAGGAAAAGAAAATACAGTTATAAATTCTATTACACTCTGCCTAGGTAGACGGTGAATGTTCCTTTTTTAAAGGTTCTGAAGAATTTAGATGCAAGATGTCTAACACTACATCATTAATGCTTCTGCAAGTTTTGTATCCTTGGACAAAAATGTCTTAGAAATAATATGCTAGGTAGCATCAAAGTTTCCTGTGCCTCCTCCTGTTCATTCTGAGTTTTTAGTTTGTGGTCAAAGCAAAGTAAAAAGCTGAATCCATTACCTTATATTAAATTTATGAAAAAGTACAGCTAAAACACTTAATGAAGAAACATTTATGAGGGAAATCAAATGTAAAAAGACACCATTCGGCATGTGCTTAATAAATATTTCATTAGCCTTTTCCCCCTGATCTTTTTCGGTAGTGTAAACATAAATAGAATGGATTTTTCTGGTTTCTCATTTGTGAGTTTTGTAAAGTTATTGGTTTAATAGATAAATTTCTCATAGGCAGTAGTTATAGCCTGGGGGGAAACAGTCCAACTATTGTATTACTCCCCTATCAATATAGATCTCCATTTACTCTATCAGTCCTGTGATTTGCTGCCATGATCTTCAGCCAGCTATTTTATTTGCAAATCTGTTCCACAGATTTATCCAATGTTCATAACCTGCCATTTAGGAACATTTGAAAAAAAGTTATTTCACATCTCTCCTCCAAGAAGCTTAACTGGATTATTACTTTTACAATTAGAGAATTCAAAAGAAACATGGAAAAGCTTCCAAAAACAAGTATTGCAGTCATCTATACAACAAGCAATCTCAACACTTTCAAATTGCTCAGAACTATTAAAAAAAAAAAACAAAACCACAAAAAACTTCCTAAACATTTAGCATGATACCCAGTTAAAATCAAATCCCTTACTTCCTTTCTTTTTTCCTCAGAACACCATTTCTACATTTACGTGCACTTTGAAATCTTTACCATGGGATGACAATTAAGCATGCTGTTCTGGGCCAGGAGGTTACTGCCCCCTGTTTTTACCAACTGCTTCTCCTGACTCTTTCCTGTTGGAGGTAAGAAGCTCCTCACATCTGACAAGAGAACCATATGTGCACTTACTTCTCAACTCAGTTCTGTCAAAATGATTTCCTTTACAAAAAATCACCCAAAAAAGCCAAAACAAATAAACAAAAAAACCCCAACCAACCAAAAAAACCCACCAAACAAACAAACAAAAATATCTGTTTAGGAACTATTTAGGTTAAAGAGGAATTGCTTGTCTGAATGTGTCATAAAGGCAGTTTATCTTTAAAGGTCAGAAATCAAAGCCTCTGTTAACAATGACAATGATAATCGACTTATGCTTCCCAAATGTTTCCAAGGCTTGTTCTTTTATGCTCAGGGACTAAAACATGGAATATCTGAAGGTAAACAAATTGTTTCTTTTCTACTAGATCATATATTGACATGTTTTACAACATATCATGCTGTCTTACACAGTTAGCTTCATCTATGATTGTAGAGAGCATTGTGACATATTAAGATATCATCATGTCTGTCCAGACCAGTGTATTTATATCACTCTTTTAGATTTTTTTATCATTATTTTCTGTGATTGTAACATATTTCTCTGTCCTCCTGTAGGTTATAGGAAGCCTTCAGGAACTCTGTTATAAAAGATTCTATCACTACATTTGATACAATTTGACATTTGATGTAACTTCAGAAATAACTATTTACAGATGTTATTCAGCATAACATAACAGCTACTAGCACAGAATAAATGTGAAAAAATACACTTCAAGTCAATCTAAATAAAAACAGTTTGATAAATCTCTTTTCTGCTATAAGTAGGTATATATAATTATGAACTATCTGTCCTGAGTTCATGAGAACTTACAAATAGGTGCTTATCCAGATGGCTTTCAGGTCAGTATTAAGACTTCCAGTGGTTTTGCTATTCAAACTACATTAGGTTCTGAGACAGAATCACCAATTTCTGTCTAATCCTCTGTGCTGCCTCATGACACAAGCCAAAACAATGACTTTGAGCCAATTATTTTACTGCTTTGAAAAGGTGAATTTTTATTACTATTATGATGACATTATCATTAAGACTTAGGAACTTGAGTTAAAAAATGACAGGAAATCAAAGATCACCTAACGCCTTAGAAAAAAGTCTTAAAATATAGGGTAATTAAATAATTAGATGACTGTGTGGCATCTGTGTGAGAATGACTTACTTTTCTTCACAGCAGCACGAAGGGTACCATGTTTCAGATTTGTGACTGAAATTATGTAGATAGCACACCAGTCTTTTGTCTACTGGTGAGCAGAGCTTACACAGAATCAAGTTTCTCTTTTACCCCACCCTGCCAGCAAGTAGGCCTGGGGTGAGCAAGAAACTGGAAGCAAACACAGCCAGGACAGTGGACTAAATCCAGCAATATCGATATCCCATGTCAGATGATGCCATGCTCAGCAAGAAAACCTCAGGCAAAGAAGAAGAAAAGGGGGAAGTTCAGGCTTATGGTTTTTGATTTCCTAAGAAACCACTACTTGTGATGAAGACATGCTTTGGAGGAAGTTGCTAAACACCTGTCTGGGAGTAGTGAATGAATTCTTTATTTTGCTTTGTTTGTGTGCACAGATTGCACTTCATGTACAAAACTGCCTTTATCTCAATCTGCAAGTCTTCTCATATTCCCTTTATTTTCTCCCCCTCCATGGAGAGGAGAGTGAGCAAGCAGCTATGTGGGTGCTCAGCTGCTGGTTGGGGTCATCTTGCAACAATGGCCATTTATAGTAATTTACTATAACTAAACAAATATCAATGAATGTTAAAGATGTAAACCTCATAAGAACTTCAGCATTACTGAAAATTTATCAGCGATACCTGTAATATCTGTGTGTAATACTTGGGGGTTTTTTAATCAAATATAATTTCCAGGAGGGTATTGTCATGTGATCCTAATTTTTTTCAGTCAAAAAACACCCTGATTTTTGTCAAGATTTTTGTTCAGAGTAAAGGTTCTTACATTGCATGACAATCTCTTTCCTGTTAAAAGCTTGTAATGTAATGCATTATGAATAACTCTCACAAAAAGAAAACCTCTTAGATTTCAAGCAGTTTGAAATAAAACATATTTTTCTGTTAAAAAAAAAAAAAAAAAAAAAAAAGGAACCAAGTGATACATTTGGGCTTTTATCACTACTGCAGTTGCCATGTTACAGTCAATTTTCCAGCTACTTGATGGATGACTTGTGTGTGTACAACAGCCTGTCCTGTAAAAGGCAAAAGGGATTTCAGGATATATTCTAATGAACCATGTTAAAGGATAGTAGCTCACACACACCTGATACATTTTTTTTCAAGCATTGCCAACTGTTTCCATCAATCCAAGCACATAAGTGGATAATAAAGATTGATTGAAACCAGAAGTATTTGAATTTGAGCATCACGGAGTTTGGAATGGAATAGCACAATAGTCTCACTGAACTGCTTTATGTAGCTAGAATTATCTGTATTTCGTGTACTGCTCTTATGAGTTTTATCCATTATGAGGTTGAAATAGCACTTTTATTCCCATCATCTATTTCTCATATAATCCTCAATGTATTTTGTTCATGTATGTATTTTATTCATACCTGGGCAGATTTTTCCCCCTAATTTGAGTACCACTGCTCCAGCCATCTAGGAACTATCTGAGTGTGAAAGAATGATATTTAAGTGGGTTTTTTCTCCTAAAAATGATTTAGCACTTTTTTCCTTAGGTATTTAAACATGCATCAAACCCTGATATTAACAGTGGTACTATATTTTTCTATTGGTAGTAGTCATTTCAGAGCTTTTATATCTACATTAACTCTAATGCATTTTTATTAGCTTATTGGAATGGTAAACTCCAATTGCGCCTCAAGAAATGAACAAGAACCTGTCATAACATTACACTGTAAGAATTTCCTGAGGTTCACTCAATACCACCAATGCCTGCTGTTAACTTCTTACACTCTATTCAGGGACTGCTCTCAGCATCTTGTGGTACCATAGCCACCCTGGGATAATGTATTTCCCAGTGACAGGAATTTAAGTTCCTACACAACTGCAGGGATTTAATTTTTAGTGTTGAGAGAATGTTTCAATCGCCACTTTGCAGGAATAGATGTAAAAGTATCACGGGACATATTCTACTTTCAGTTATATAAATGTAAATTTAGAATATTTTTTTCTGGTGTGCTTTTATACCTAAGCTGAAATGAGAATTAGGGTTCATAGTTCCATTGGTAATATTCCTACAAAAAGCAGTTCCAAGTGGTTAATAGGAAATGCTGTGGGCATTATTTTTCCCATGAGATTTTATTTAATAGTCATATATTGGAAAGAGCAAAAGAACCCTGATTCTGTAGAGCACTGTAATCAGAGTAGCAATGCTGATATTTACATTAGAAGGATTTTTTAAAGAAAAACACAACCTTTTTTAAGCTTTTAAAAGAGGCTCAAAAAAACCAAGTTAGACTTAATTAAGAATAATCATACTTACCACATAATATTATAGGTATATTTTTGCTTTACTTTGTTTTTTTGTTCTTGTTTTTACTTTTTCTTTAAGCTGAGATCTGAAATCAAAAACAATGATCCTACAAGTAATAGTCTGCACAAAATCCCAAGCCTGATGTTTATGAGTCATTTTTCCAAGTGCATGCAAAAAATATATCAGATAAAAAATATGTGTGATTGCAGTCACTTTTAAAAATCTGCTTGATCTTTTAAGTATGTCTATATTCAGTCATCACATAAAACTTTATTTTCCATATGGAAATATAGTTATACATTAGCATCTTGGCATGTAGCTGCAATACAGAAAATATATATATATATATATATTTTTTTTTTTTTTTAAGAAGTCTATTACTGCAATAAACTAAAAGCTTTCTGAGAGGACAATAAAGTATTATTTATAGTAGTAAATTGTGCAGGGTCATAGAACATTCTCATCTTCTGATAAGTGGGTATCCACAGCACTAAATTATCTGCAGGACCTTTAGTGCTATTTTGGTTGATGCCAACCAGCACTTGGTCCCCAAGAGTGCTTAGCCACAATTCAGCAGACACCACTGCCCAGGAATCATTCCCAATCCATAGTTTGAACCCAGTCATTCTGTTCTGAAGGGTAAGAGAAGCATGCTAGCTGGTCTGACAAAGAACAGCTATGATCCTAAGAGTTAAATTATGTTAGTCAAATATTTTTTGGCATAAAAACGTAAAAAGCTCAAAAAAAAAAATTCTGGAATAAGGTTTCAAAATGTCTGCAGCAACCATAGTTGTATTAGCTGCTTATCTATTGCCTGGGGATAAAAGGAGGAAGCAGACATTGTTGTATTTTATCAGTGTACCTCCATACTTATGTAAAAATGTGACCTGTATTTTTCCTTAAAATGCTGAGTAATGCCACAGTTCACATGCATAGAGAGAAAAAAGTCAAAGCTCCGTATACAAGGTCAACTTTTAAGAAAGAAATTGAAACAAATTACATATATCACCGGTTACTTTAAAAGCAAGCAAAATCTCTACGTTTCTTCTACCAAGCTCGTATCAAAATGAAATTCTACACTGATATTACACTGCAGGGTACTACACAGAACACATAAGGAAGATTGTCCTCAAGTAGGTCTCATGAGAGGATAAATACTGAAACTGCAATGAGTAATACACTAACTTCTCTGGCATCCTCTGGGAATGTGATAACTTGGAAGAGACTATGCTGACATTAGTAACTCCTTATCACAGACACTCTATTAGCGGTTCTCTTCTGCTGGACTTTTCCTGCTGGGATTATGGAGAAGAATGGGATACTCCTGAGTATATCACAGCGAATTTCCATCACTTCCAAAAGCCAGCAGACAGACTCTTACATAAAGTGCTTGGCCCCTGATCACTTTCACAGCAGGTGAATGAAACACTTTTAGAATTATATGACTTGTCAGAGTGCTTCCTTAGGTAGGTCAATGAGAATTTTTATGTTCAAAAATTTTAAAATGTCAGAGAAATATCAAAGAACACCACTTTTCAGCAGCTTAGACATAACTTTGAATGTACAGACACAGATTTTGGTAGAAATGTAATGAATTATGTCAATGCACTGCACTAAGACTGTGCCACCAGCAACCAATGAAACACAGCAGTGATGAACCAGTGCATAAAATTGTAGCCTTGTGCTCTGGTATGTCATGCTTCTGAAAACAGAAGAAAAAACAAAAAAACCCCAGCAAACAACAACAACAACAACAAAACTACCAAAACAAACAAAACCAAAACCAAACAAACCAACCCCACAAAAACAGGGAGGTCCCTGTCTTGTGATCAAGTCACATCAATGTTCAGTCCCATAATATTATTGTATAAGTGATGTTGTACACAATGGTAACAACACTCACACTACGAATCCATTCAAGTTCCTGCTCTCTCTATTCTGAGATATTGCTCATGCATCTTTTTAATGTAGGCAAACATTTAATTTTTTTTTTTTTTTACATTTTTTATATAGAAGAGTACTCTTTAAAATAACACATTTTGCATGAACACCAAGTTTGATTAAAGAAATTAAGCTTTAAAGAGCAAAATACGTATATCTAAGTAAATATAAAACTAATACACTTCTAATACATATGGTCATAACTTTTTCTTCTAAATTATCCACTGCATGAATTGGAAGGTTATACTAAAATAAATACAAAATAGCTTATTTTTATGTGGAGGTGCTAAGCCTCAGAAATTCCTTAATCTGTTAGCTAATGGATAAAATCCAGGGTTATAACTTTTAAAAAAATTTTTTTTTTTCCTTTTCTCATTTAAGTAATTAAATTATCATAATTAATGATTTATACAGTTAAATATATGTATTTATAATTCTATTCTATACAATTAATATTTAAATTTTCATGCAGAATATCGATTCAACACTGCAGAATAATAATTAATTCTATAAAGTAAACAAAATTATTGAATTACATCAGAGTTGCCAAACAAAAATCACCTTTTGATTATTATTGGACAAAACATTAAATAGTGAAAACCATGCTTTTTAGGTATTGAAAATAACTCTATTGATTTAACAGTAAGTCTGAGAATAAACAGCATACAAAAATATCAACCTGAGGTCCAGTAAACACAGTCTTCATCAGAGTATGTAGGACTGTGCCTTTTTTTTTTCTGTATGTTTCACATGCGAACTCTGTTTCTTTGTTTTTAACACTGGGAGATAAAAATACTAAGCCACTGATACACAGGTGTTTCCTTTCACAAAATGTGCAGTTCAAGATCAGTGAAAGGGATAGAAAAATCTCTCTTCAAACCACTTTGAAAATCATCATCATTACTTTATAAGCAACCTTCCCCCAGTCTGGATGATAGAAACAGCTCTGTATCTATATTTGGGGAGCAATGCACTGCTCCCCAAATGGCCTTATGCTAGAACAGAAGTCAAGCCTGCATTAAGGCAATAGTTTGGAGACAGGAACAGCTAAATCTTCCATGACTTCTCCAAAATCCACTAAACCGGGGACTAATAACGTATGCGTGATGACATTTCTAATTATGTGCTCAGTCTGGCTCTTTGCCTGTTTTATGTCTCTATAGATGACAAATCCAGGAGAACAGGAACAAAGATGTGGCCTTACAAATTTTTGCACTAATTGGCATTAATATCCTGTAAAGTTAGAGAAACCAGTCATAGGAAGTAGTTACACAGTTTATATATATATATATATAAACTGAGTTGTATAGACCCCTACAAATTCATTGACTAGGCCTAAAACATTTGTGAAAGTTGACCAATAGGAGAAGTTTGATTTGTGTAATATAACCATGTCTGTATGAGAAACGCATTTGAAGAAATAGGGGATAATAAAGTTAAAATCGATTGTTCAAAATCCAGGCAACCTATATGTTATGTTGTTTGGGCATGAAGAATCTACAGGTCATATATAAGCAATTATAGTATAACAACCATATCCTGGTATCCTGCATGAGTTGTGTGAAATGAAACAGTTACAGAATCTATTGTAAGAACCCACAGTACTGAGTTACTGCTTCTCATCTGTAAGGACCTCTCTGTCACAGCATCTTATTCTTCACAAAGACATATCGATTGATGGACCTACAGCCCTCGTCTGCAGCTAGGCAGGCACTTATCAAGGACATACAAACCCATCCTAGTTGGATGGACCTCTCTGAAGCATTTCAGCTATAATTCCTGCCACACCTGTCTCCCTGTTCAGCCACTATATCCCTGTGTGCAAATATATCCAAGTTAATTTGCCGTTTTTTCCTCCTAGGGAAAAAAATCATATTTTTCATCTTCTCACTTGAATCTCCTTGATCTGCCTTGTGACTTTTTCTATCTCATGAACACTAGCTGTTTCTCAGCAAAGAGAGAACAGGACATAACTTTGAATGTACAGACACAGATTTTGGAAATACATTCATCTGACACTCAGAACTCACTCAGTTTTCAAGACTAAAACTTCGCTTGTTAGAACAATTGCATTACTATTTTTACTTTATATTGTATTTCTACAAATATATTATGTATTTTAGGGGCAAAGAAAGATCAATGGCAGAAACAATTTTTATAAAGTCACCATATAATTACCAGTGAAGAAATTGTAACAAAACACTATATTGTGTTACCATATGTTACCAGGTTAATATGTTGACATGGTATGATAGTATGATAGACAGTTGTCACAAAGTATTTTGCAAAAAATAGGGTCAATCTTGCAAACAGGAATTTTATTTCTTTGAACTTCCTTAAATTACCTTTCCAGTTTCTTTGAGTTTGTGGTTGCTGTCATTACTAAGTTTTGAATATGACCATTGCTAACATTTCCAAGTCATTAATGTTTCCCTTTTTTTTCCTGAAGAGGCTCAATTTAGAGGAAACTTTACCAAATCTCTTTTATAATCTTCAGCACTGACACTATGATGAAGAAAAAAACAGTACAGTATTAAAATCTGGTGCTCCAACAGTCCTAACAAAATAAAATCCCTGTCTTTTGGCACATTTATATACAACTTCTATGTCTGTATCATGATATAAAATGTATCTACCTGCTATTATCTCTTGACTGTTACAGTTCAAGCTGCATTTGCTAGATAAATGCCAAATAGAGGACAAAACATAAAACAGCTTAAGACACTGTGGCTGCTGCATGTTATCTTAGTTATTAGGCAGGCTATAAATACTTTCTAGTAGATCAGTTTGCATAGTCCTCATTTTCTAGGCTTAGATACAGAGAGAACAGGCTCCATCAATGTTATTTATGACATGTGATGAACACTACAAGTCTGTTTTTCTTTTTAATTAACTTTGATGTTTACTGACTATAAAAATTGCCTAGGGCAAGAGGACAAAGCAAAGCATCAAAATTCTCTGCAAATGTGAGGTGAAATCAAAGCATGCATATATCCTGGTGGTGATGAACTTGCAGTCTTTTGTATCAGCATCACATTTGTGCTTATATTTCCATCATTTATACTTTTTACTTAAAATAACTAACAAAGAGCTGATTGCAATTTTTAGAAATAATAATATGACCAGTAATTACAGAGAATATCTACAGAGTATCTGCATTTTGCTTGCTTTCCTAGTTCCCCCAGTCATTTTCCACATTTCCAGAAAGTACAGCCCAGCAATAAGGTGAGAAGGCAGAAAGGATGCATAGCTGCACTCCTCAGGCAGGCCTAGTCCCTGTGCTCTTATCCTCTGCTTCCACTACCTAATGCATTTCTCTATGCTCCAACAGTCAAAACATACAGAAATACCTCAAAATATTTTTATTATAGGTCTGTGTCATTATTTGTGTGGATGAAATATAACATAAAAAATAGTCAAAATTTATACCTGCTTTTGAAAAACCACAGGGCAGCTGGAATCTCAACCTGAATCTGACCTAGAAGCCACCTAAACTACTCTTCTGCCATGATCAATGGAGAGAGAGGTCCAGGAGACAGTACACAGCTAAAGTGGAGAGAACATCTTGACTCCTTAAGGAATCTATCGCTCCTCGTGTGAATTGTCTCTAGACTTGGGCTAGATGACCAGCAAGCTGAGGTGAGATGAATTGATTAGCCTAAGGGCCAAAGTAGACCTTTAAGTAACAAACTTTTAAAAATATATTATTCATTAACATGGGCATTTGTACCTAATTCTTGCCATAAGAATACAAACTGATATACATATAGGAATGTAACAATAGTTCTGTCATTTGAAATACTTTCACAGAAAGCAGTTAAGCATAATTCTATCCCAGTTATTTAAATCTTTCAAGGGAACAGTAATACAGGGAAATTTTGAAAACCTTATCCCCCTTCAGTCAATATGTATGTAGTTAAGCTTATTTCAACAGTGCTAAATAAGACCAGTATGCTCCAATATTGGGATAAAATATCTACTATATTCCAATAATTAAACACAAACTGAACATATAAAGAATGTAGAGATTTATTATCCTACTATCAACATCAGTAAATAGGAATTTAATTCTGATGTACCAAAATAAAGTAAAATGTATAAGAAATTTAAGACACTGAGTTCTCAAGTGAACCAAATTCAAACTCTATTGAGATGCTGAAATCTATTACAATGCATACTTTAGTGTATTGCAAGCTATCTCTATAAATATGTATAAGATAGATCACCTCATCAGGGTAATTTCAAACTGTCCTACAAAAATTACCCCCACACTTTTAAGAGCTCAATACAGTAACCTTACAATTTGGGCTTGTTTGCACTTCCCTTAGGATGTATAGCACAACCAGATCAGAGAACCTGACTCTCACAACATTTTGGACTCTGACTTGCAGACTAGAATCCAGAGTGTGTGCAAAATTCTGCATGCAACAAGAACATTGGTTCATTTACTGACCCCTCTCCAAACTTGTAACATGATCATGAAGCAAAAAAAAAAAAAAAAAGCTATTATCTACTTCTTATGGACAAGAAACAAAAAGGGTGGCATTAAGGGCATGTCTAGAATAAAACAGACCTGAACATATGCTAAAAAACACTTATGACAGCACACTGTTAACAAGGTTCTGTATTTCTCACATGGATTCTTTCTCACACAGATTCTTGTTCTGCTCCCCTTAAATACAAATGAGAATATTTGATTTAAAAAAAACCAAGAAAACAAACAAACAAACAAAAAAAACACACCTTGATGTGATTTATTTCATTATTTTTCATAAATTTTATGCATTTTTCTGCCATCATCATGAAACATGTACTATTTAGAACTACTTTGAACAAACTTAAGCCCAGAGTGTGATAATAGAAAGAGTGTGAAAATAATGCATCATACAGTACTACATCAGGTATTAATGTAGTGAATTAAATTGTATTACTGAATATTATGCACTGTGGATAGTAGTTTGCAATGATTTTTATTACCTCTACTCCGTACTTTAGATGCTAAATATTTATTCAGCTTAAGCTCTAATAACAGGTCATCAGAGTGTTTCTATTACTTTGTCTGTACCTCTCTTTTCTTTCCATGCCTGTAAAATGCCAACACATAATTTAATAATGAACTGCCGAGAAGATAGGTAAATGTTTACCCAGAATTTTCCAGTCTGAATAGCTTTCTTTTAAATTCTCTTAGCTTCTTTTAAGACTGTGTGATAAACCCTTAAATTCTCTTAACCCACTCTAAGGCTGTGCTATAAACCATGAATCTATTCATAGCTTGGATCATTAATGAGTAAGTATATTCCTTCCTTTAAAAAGAACTGGCAAAGGCGTAACATTGCCTCATTTTCCCCCTTCACTGTCAATTACACACAAAGTCACAGAATAAGCTTCTCACAAATCAGGCTTCCTAGCTCTTGAATTATGGAAAAGTAGAGAACATGGGCACTATTTCATTTGTACTCAAAATGCTTAAGCCTCTTTTGGAAAGAAAAGGTTTCATGAAAGACAGAGGATT
The DNA here is from genome assembly GCF_021018805.1 of Prinia subflava. Classification (NCBI taxonomy): domain Eukaryota; kingdom Metazoa; phylum Chordata; class Aves; order Passeriformes; family Cisticolidae; genus Prinia; species Prinia subflava. The sequence goes on along the minus strand of NC_086253.1, from coordinate 19,821,149 downwards.
AGTCATAAAACTGACATCGTCTCTGTTTATACTCTACAGCATGGGTCAGCCATAGGTGTTTGCCAAACTGACTGAATTTGACTAGGGGTATTGATTTATGGAAACAGAAATCAGCCTGAGTTGGGGAACATTTTTGCAGGTTTGGGTTGATTTGGGGGGTTTTTTGGTGTTTGGATTTTTTTTCAATTTTTATATTTTTGTTGTTGTTCCTTTAGTTTTTCTTATTATAACAGAAAGAAATTCCCTCTTTGGGAAAACAAGTATCCAATAAGTCATACAGATGTGCTGTTATTCCCTCAGACAGGGAAAATCTGTAAATTAAGATCTTAACTGTCTTCACTGTCTTATCTTTCATCATATATGCTCAGATCTTCAAATATTTAATGTTTTAGAATACATTTTAATTATTAAAAATGAAGAACATCAACCAAACACGAAAAACCCAACAAAAAACTAATAGTAACATACTTATATATCTACAATACTTTTTGCAATCCAGCAGAAGGAACAAAATTGAAATAATAGTCTCCACATTTTCATAACATTTGATCTCTTATAGTGGTATCTGACTCTTTGAGCATTAGAAAAATAAACTAGTTTGGTGGGAAGAACAGAGATTGAAACAAAAATCCAAAAATCTTCAGATTTCTACTGGGAAGATAAGACTATAAATGCAGCACAAAGCTAAGACTAGAGGACATATAGTATAGGAGTCCAAGGTATGTTAAATGTGAGTGAAATTCTCACATATGACAGCATATGTATTTTACTGCCTCCTCAAAGTAATAGTTCTCTGTCCAAAACACCAAATACTTTTAGACTGATTTCATTTGGTTCTCAAAACAGCTTTCCTTAAAGCCAACATATAAGTAAATATTTTAAGGTTCCCTAGGTTGATTTTTTAACCACAATCTTCATATTTAAACAAAAAAAATGTCAAAAAAGGATTTTGACAGCAATTTTTCCATCATAGCTTATTTTTATTTTATTCCTTTATGTTTTAGTAATAGTTATCCAGTCTATGCTTCTTGTAAAGTCCCTTCAAAATCATTTCAAATATAAGCATAGAAAAAATAAGTAGGCAGTTCTACAAATACAGAAAGATGAAATTTTCCTATCTGCTCCAGTGTCTTGAAAGTGCTCTGCTTTTGATGAAGATGATGAGGAAGATGAGGAAGATGATGAGGAAGAGATAAGTTTTACTTGTCAAAGTTATACACCAATATTAATTAATGACTTTGCCAGACTCTGGAGTGTTGGATGATTAAAAACTAGATTTTCTTAGTTATGAAGAAAACTCTAAAGTTAAAGAAAATTAAAATGGCAGAACTCCTACTTTTCTCCTTTTCTATGAGAAAGGTCTTGTTCAAATGCTAGGCCTTTCCTTTGAGAGACAAAACAAATACCTACAGATTCACGTTACAAGAAAAAAAAAAATCTGTGTTTCCTTTTCTCATGAGATCTTTCCTTTTCCTTCTCCAGATTACAGGATACAATGCCTTAAACATGGGATGTACATTACAATGTACCTCACTCAGTAGCCAGATTGTCTAATTACTGAGCCAGACATTCCGTGAGAGAATGAGAACATATGTCTACTGGATTTGCAATTTTTTCCTATTAATCTTGCAGTGAACTGTAAGCTGTTGATTGTATCCCATAACACTTGTCTTGTAAATAATCAAACTGTCCTCTCTATAGGTTTTATAAAAGTTTGAAGTGAATCTCAATGATGTTAAAAATAGGAAAGACAGGAAAATGTTTTCTTCAGAGATTCAAGGACTCTGAGACATGCCCTTGGTCCAGATTAGCATGGCTTTGATGATGTTCTGAAAATGTGAAAAAAATTACCAGCTCAGTGAGGATTTTAGAAAGGCTGAAGATTAATTCCCTAGAATAAGAAAGATTAAAAAAAATGAAGTACTAACATTTCTAGACATCTTCTTACTCAATTGCTTCCCTTATTCAGGACTTTCTTCTGTATAACTCAGGATTTCTTTTCTCTGCTATCACGTTGAAAATTTAGCATAAATATTACATATTAAATATTTGGATTCTTTGTGTTCTAATTTCTTACAGTATACAACTTCAGATTTATGTTCAATTATTATTGAAATTCCTATTTCTATTCATAATCCAAAAATGTGGTTTCTGATTTGAAACCCCCCTATTACCTGTGAATGCTGCAATCTCAAAATGGAAGACATGATCTACCACATTTTGATTTACATAGAAGTAGTTTTTAGAAAAACTTTCAATTCAGACTTCAAGGGCTAGGTACCTTTAAACAATGTCTTAAGGCATTCTTGAAAGTCTGAAGAGTCGTTCTGATTTTTATTAGTGCCAAACTTGCTATAGTATTCGCTGATCTTCTGTAAAGGAGCTTTCCATATGGGGTTACATGTTGTATATACAACAGCATGCTGCACAAAACTCCTAGATTCCCTCAGTGTACATGTTAAGGAATTCACTAATGTGGGTAAGAGCTACACATTTCATTATGCATAAAGAAACCTTCTCAAGCATACTCATATTAGTATTAAATTACTAACTGGAAATGATCATTAGTAGTAATAGAAAAATGTTCACTATTTTAACTTTCAGTAAAGGCAAGATACATTTTATGACTTCAAGTTTAGGGGCATTTTCTGACCATCTCTTAAACTGAATTTATCAAGCTCACAGTGATAAATGCATGTTGTCATAATCCTTCACTGTCACTGTGTACTGCTGCCCTAACAGCATCCACTCTTGTAAAACAGAATTGCAATCAAAAAGTTCAAAATTAATAGCTGTGAAATCTCAAGCACTCATAAGCATGTGTTTTTATCACTTCCATGCTCTGCAGATCGGGTACTCTTGTTATTTATTATTTGTGACAGTGAACAATTCCCACTTGCTTTAGTGAAAAAAGTGAAGAGCTGTTTGCATAACTAGCAAGGTGAAAAAAAAGATTCAAAACTGTTGGAATCATTTCACAAGAACAATGTACACAGCCCAGAAGACAGTTTTCTTCCAGAACACTGTAATGTGCTGACTACAGACAGTATTTGCTATTCTACCCTCTATGTATGCCTTGTTTAAAAGCAGCTTTTACAGTGTGTTCTGTATTTGTGAAGCACCTGAAATGATGGAGTCTTGGTACAGTACTGGGGCTGCTGTGTATTTAATCACTCTCATCAGCTTCACACTGGAAAAATGTGAATATTTATAACGTCTTAACCATGTAATCTTCACACGTGCTATATATGGTTAGTATGGGATCTGCAATTGATCCAGAGAGAACGTTGGCACCCACACCCCAGGAGCAAGCCCACACACACCAAGAGAGAGTGAAGCACTACTTCCTGCTGCAGTTTGTCAGACATGTTCCTCAGTCCCTGAGATAAGCCATAGAATATGCAATATTACTTCTTAAAGTATCAACAGTACTTCATCTTTTAAAGAAGCAACTGTTTTAAGAGGGGAAGCTAAAGGGAAAAGCATGGCTATAATGTTTCCCTTGAGATTTCTCTTTTATGCATTTCTTTTCAGAAATTAAACATGAAGGTAGTATCTCCAAACAATACATATTTCCAATTAAAGAGGAAAGGTTAAATATGGCAACTGCAACAAAATGACTCCATCTGATGTAATATTAACATGCAGGAAAATCTATCATAGGTCAGGACAGCGAGTAAGATTTGCCTGTGGGCAGTGCTATTATCAGCACACAATTAGTTGCAGATTGGAGACACTAGCCTTAGATCTGCTCTCAGGCCCATAATCTGTTTCCTAGCTGATTGAAAACCAACAGCTCTTGATGAAATGCTATTTATTTAGCTACTGACAATTTGATTAAATGTAAGGGTAATAATAAAACTAGTAATGCCCAACACAACATGAAATGGTGTAGTTCATCTTTTAATTGAGACATTTCAGTGAAGGACAAGAAATTATGAAACGAGACAGGATACATTACATGAGATGTTTTTATGGCAAAGTAATTTTCTTTAGTTTAAAAAAAATCCTTATATTGTAAATGTTAAAAGGAACTCTTTTCTACTGTCAATTACTATAAACCCATCACAAAGTATGAATACTTAGTCCATAATGCTAAGTCTTTCAAATCCTTGGACTTATTTAATTTATTTTTTTTCTTTGATAACAGATGGATTTTCTTTTATCTTTAGTAATTTGCATCAATAGTAGATCATGAAGTCTTATAAATATATAAAGCCTTTTAGAAACATTTGGTAGAGTGATGCTTTAGCCAACCCTTTCATATTTCCGTAACACTAATTCTCCAGGAAGTTTACTGTATAATTTAAATAGTTCAGTCCCTTCATATATTTAATTAAGAACTAGTATAGAAAAAAATACATAAATTTAGTATTCAAGGTTCCTAGAAAGGTGCACTAATGTGCAGTATTAGAAAGTCCAAGATAAATTTTCAATTCATTGAGCAGCTTCTGAAGGGCCAACTGAATAAAACATCACCCAGTCTCCTTGAATATGAGACCATAAGTGATAAAACGTTTTGCAATCTAATGAAAACAAAATCTTCTTAATTTATGCTGCACAGAGGAATTTCACACTGTTGCTTATCTTCTCATCTGCATTAAAGAACAAACATAAAGATCCAGAATACTAGCAACACTATAGATAATTATTTAACGAACAATGTTGCACAAAAAAAGGATAAATTATGTAAGTGTCCAGTGATCTCTGCAAAACACAGGACAGCAATTTTGTAAATACTTGCACAAGTTTACTTCTTAACTAAAGCTGTCTAGTGTATTTATTTTTAATTCTTGCATAAAAGCACAGAAAAACACCACAAGTAGCAAGCATTTTAGTAACATATCTATCCTTTCTGCCTATGCAGCTGGTGAATTCAAAGAGCACGAATTACTGTGGTGCACCAAGGCCTTGTGGTTTCATGTCTGCTCCAGGATCTGCCAGTGCCAGGACTGAAACTATTGAGTGAACCCACCCACTGCACAAACCCACATGCTGGTGAAACACCTCAGTGGGAATTCTCTGTCAGTCTATAAAGCACTACTCACATGTGCACTGCTGTTAGTTCAGATATGTCATACTATTCTGTTCATATGCATATAGTAACAAATTGAGCAAAATTCATGACCCAGACTTTATGTTGCTATTCCTTGGAAAAACACTCATATTTTAAAGACTCTGTGAAAGCAGGTACTGCTCTGTTTCACCCTGCTGTGACTTTTACTCATCAGAATTAACACCTGCTCTAGAAATACCTGAATTTTACTCTTATTCAGAAAAATGCCATTAAAATAAAATGGAATTTTATTTTAATGGAATTTTTCTAAATACAATTAAAATTCAAGGCCTTAAGTTGCAAGAAGAAAAGTAAAACTTTCAGTATATAGTCAGAGGAGCCGTCTGAGTGAATTTTCTAAATTCACTAAAGTGTGACAGGTCTTACCCAAGATCTGGGCTGAGGTTCAGGGGTTGAGTATGTAGTGCTCTGTTAAGTAGATATTTCTAGTTTCCAGTGTAATTATTCCCTTCATATAAGAACTCACAATATTACTGGAAAATTCAACAAATATTTCTCTCTCAAGTAAATCAATTACTGTCCTTCTGTAAACTTGTACTGCAATTGCAATATAATTATATGCTCATGGAAAACAGCACTTTTCTAATCCAGCAGAATGATGGATATCCTCTCTCACTGTCACACAAGGCACCTGTTATTTCATTATAACCAATCTGGAATACATGGATGAAGATAAGAAAACTGATTAACTATTTCTTTACTCAAATTTTATGATAATGTAGCTTCACTTAGAGCAGGTGTGACATGATGAGATCAGATGTATGGTAAAACCAGCAAAACTGTAAAAGTTGTGAGTAGAAAAGGTGTAAAATAGGGGCTTAAAATATCACCATGAAAATATTAGGAGCAGATGAACTACTGCTTTAGTTATCTGTTGGTTTATAATCTGTATTTCCATTTTTGTCTTTCACCTTTGGAAAGACTGCAAATTACAGAAGTATTTTCTCTTGTTAAATATAGTGTTTTAAATAGGCCTTGCTATAAACTAAGCAGATTTTCCTAAGCAAATGGCCAGATTTCATCTGAAGCAAAGTTTTGAATTAGGAAGTTGATAGGAACTTTTAAGCCAAGCCTTTCTTGTAAATATGCCTACAAGGGGTAACACATAGCTCCATGAACAAAGGCCATGACCTGTCTGGGGACCAACAGAAGTAACTTGACATATGCCCTCTTGGTGTTCCATTAGTTTAAGCAAGAATGTGTTCAATACTAAAATCTTATTTTTTTGAAGTGTCATTACAACCACATCTATTCCATACCCCTTTAGAAAGATAATTTTACATTTGGTTGTTATACATGACGGAAACTCACGGTTATTTTGCAAATTATATATACATGCTGATAACCTAAATGCAGGGGATTAACATCCAAACTGACAAATTGGTGTTCTCTATCTATATCCTTTTTTAATATGAAGCATTTTCTGAATATTACAACACCTGGTACAATTTACTGCAGTTAATGTTGGTGGAGGGTTAAAAAATATAATTTGTGGGTTGAGGTATGTGTAGGGGGAGGAAAGTAGAGAACGTACAACTGGAACTTGACGCAGCTCAGCTCGGAACAAGCGTCAGCTTCTGCAAACAGCTCCATGCTATTGTAATGACCGAATCAAGTGTGACTGCAACTCAGGGGATAATTGAGAAGCATTGTTTTAACCAAATCAAGTGTGGATCAGGGTAGAAGCGTAGGTATGATTTAAGATAGTAACTAAGGAATAGGATAATCAGTATCTAGGGGTGGGGGTTAGTTAACATGTGTATAATTTAAACTATAAAAATCACGAATCGACTCTGTATTCTCTGGACATCAGATTTGGGTGTACATTCACCCCTGTGTCCCGCGCTCTTGAATAAAGAACCACATATGATCGCCTTCGCGTGGTTATATGTTTTCCTACGCTAACATTAATACTAGTGAAGTTTGATTTACTTTAGTGGAATTACCTGTTGTTTCACCTGAGATGAACATCAACCTGAGAAGTCTGACAATGAATGGAAATTCAGTTAATTACTTATATCTGATCAGGTATCTGCACATGCAGATTCTATTCTATTAATTGACATGTGTATGGCACACACATTTGACAGTTGTGTTGAAGTTCTCACAGGAAAAATAATTTCATCCCTGACAAAGTGCACTACATGCACAAAGTGCTTGATTCTATTTTAAATGTTGTTCCTTTAAGCCAACCAAAGGATTTAGTGATTGCTCTCTTGTTTGGCCTTGAGCTGCAGCAGCAGAAGAGTGTCACAGAAGACACCCAGGTCTTGCACCACACACCCTGTGTGTGCAGCTCTGTGCAGATAGAACAGGAGCTTTCAGGTACCTAAACTGGCACTAGGATGCACACCCTTAGACAGCTGAATCGTAACCAGAATGCCATGACAGTCCCCATAACTTCCTTTAGTTCATTTTACAGCACAACACTGAAGTCAGAAACATAATTCTACCCCAAAGTGTATCCCTTTAAAAGCATTGTCCAGATGACAATGTCCTTTTTTTACCCAAGGATAAGTCTCTGTGTTGAAGTAATTCTGCCTCTCAAGATTCAGTATCCAAAGGAAGTAGAGGCTGCTTCTCATATTTTACACTGCTCCAGGGTCTAAGAGACCTTGACATTTATACATGAGTAGACAGAATAAATTACAGCAGCCCCTCTCATTTCTCTTTGAGAAGTGCTACAACAGACAAAACATTTTGCACATAACACACAGTACATTTCCTGGCCACAACACCAGTCAAGAATCTAATTTTAATGGAGTTTATGGCAGATTCTTCATAATCATCATGTGACATGTAATTCAGGATTTTTTATGCTCTCAGGTGGCAAATATTTTTACTTACAAGGTGGTACCATAAAGGAATTTGTCCAGACCTGAATTTTTGGCAAGTGGAATCAGTATTTCTGTATTCTGGTTCTAAGAGCAATTTTCAGCATCAGCCAGTACCTACCTTCTACACCTATCCTTAAAAAAACTAACTTTACATTATCCATCATTATCTGTAGATAATAAAAGACTTTATATTGAACAGTTTGATAAATAACAATTGTATTGCTTCCTAATACTGCAAGAATGCTATTTGCAAGCACACATCCCTTTCATTCAGTGACCAACTCAGACATTAGAACAATGTTTGCCTTTAAAAAATATACTCATCTTGTCAGTAGTTAATAACGTAAATTAGGTTTTGAAAGACAAAGATAATGCTTTCCTTCAGCTTCTAATAATTGTGTTATTTGTGATCCACTCTGAGTAAAATTGAACTTTTGGGGCTATGCTGCACCGTTTTACAAACTAATGGTTTCAAAACATTATTTTGCCTAAACGAGAGGATTTTTTTTTGACTGGTATAAACAATAAAAAGGGAAATCACATCACTTTTACCTACCTTACAGTTTTAAATGGGGCCAGAACATTGTTTTTGTTCAAACTTCTAAACCCCAAAACATACTCTAAAGTTTCTCCATAATCTGCTTTCACAAAAAAATACCAATAAGAGGTTTCCCTACACTGCTTGTATGTGCTATATATACAGCTAATCCCTTGTTTTTCTAATACTTTCAAAAGTTGTTCTTAATTTTAGTTTTTAGATTTCTTGTCAGTGAAAATGGCCACATAAGATTGAGCAAATACTCATACTAAGCACCTTTCCACACAGTTGGAAAACTTCAGTGTGTATCACTGACATAATTCAGGAACTTGACTAACTGGTACTTCAGTATAATCACATATTGAGATTTTGTCTTGTGTTTATGACCTGCTCTCAATTAAATATTTATAGAGGAAATTGTATTAAAACAAGAAATTGAAAAGTTTAAAACCTCCCATGGATTGTTCCAGTCTTATTCCATTCTTATTCTTGTCACCCATTTCAGATGCTCCACTAAACTCAGTTACTCCAGCATTACTGTGATATTTTGTCATCCACAACAACAGAGTGCAAGTGACTTTGGGAAATCTGTTTCCTGAAATATATGGAAGACAGTAAGTCAGTCCTAGCTTCAAATATACCTTTATTCATGTCAGAATTTTCTTTTTCAGACTTAATTAAAAATTAAAGTAATGCAAATTTATATACAAAAAATAAAAATAATTAAATACTGTTTTTTGATCTTTGAGACTAGCTGTTAGTCTATTTTTTTGTCATTTCAATTGTTGATTAGGATGAATTGTATAGTATATCCTAGAAAAGTCCAAAATCTGATAACAGAAAACAAATTTACTTTTCCAGGGAAGAAAAATACAAAAATACCATCTTCTCAGCACATGCTGAGATAAAACTATCTAAAAAGGTAATATTTTTCTTTAAAGGGAGAAATGTAGAACATAAATTACGTGGAAGATATTACATGTAATATGGCCTAAGACTGAAAAAAGTATATTTTGCAGGTTTAACAGTTTTTAAATATCTGTTGGAAGCAGACTTGCTTAGAAAATCTGCCTGCTAAATACGGTACTGGATTGCTCATATTCTTCTATCAGTATTTCCTATATATATAGTCAAAATGATGTTCATATTGTTAAGATTAGTAATTAAGTGCTAAAATGTTTTGCAATTATACTGAAGACATGAGGGTGCTTGACAAGGATTCAGTTGACTTATCATGCCAACTGCTTCTGAAGTTTGTTGATTTTCTTTTATATTTTAATGCAAAACCAAATTGATTAGTTTTATATCTCAAAGTAGCCCAGCACAATACTAAGTACAAAAACCTTCTAAAGCTTTTGAAAGAAAATACATAAAAAATGAGTCTGAAGCTGTAGATATGAAACAAAACTGTACTGATGGTCAATTAGCAATTATCCAAAATATTAGAAAACCAGACAACTAAACATAATCAAATAATCAAACAAAAAAAATAAAGAAGAAAAAGAGAGAAAGGAAGGGAAGAAACACCCTCAGAAACAGTAAGACTGACAGCAATAGTAAAGCTGCTAACCATGGTTATAACCCAAGTTTGCTATGTACAACGCCAGAGAGCTGTCTGAGTTGATAAATCAGATTCTAGCCTTTTAAAGATGTTTCTTGCTACCCCTTGCCTATAATAGTACTGTTCTTTACTTATTCAGAGCATGTATCCTCCTTTACTCAGATCCTGTCCCTTTTGGCTCTGTACATCTCCTGGGAGTGCAGAATGATTCAGTGGTAACTTAGCTATTTGCGCTCTGTACAAGATGATTTTACTGGAGAGGAAAAAAAAAGAAAAGCTGCACTTATCAGTGGAAGAGTTTCTGTTAAATAAAGTTAATTAAAGCATCAATGATACATCCATTTCATGTTTAATTAGCCCCTCTATCATCATAATTCGTTACTGAAGGTCAAATGTGGGTCACTTTTAAAAACTAATTGTAAAATATTTAACATAATGCAAAATGAGAACAGAAAATTGAAAACACTTCTGTATACTTTTTGCTAAACAATATTAAAGTTAAATGTACGAAAGAAGTCACCAGTGTAAATGTTTATAGTCAATAACCATGTTCTCTTTCTTTTTGACATGGCAGTTAGTGCCACCATGAAATTGTTATTTTTATGATTATTATACCATAGTATATTTGCTTAGCTTAAAGTTGTGAAAAAATTTATTCTTTAAAGGTGTTTGGGAATATAAAAGGTAACCTTTGAGAAAAGCTTCTGTGTATGTGTGTGTCTGTACATAAACAAGAGGAAAGATGATGCCTTCCTGTATGCTTAAACTGACTGCTTCCTTAATGGATGAATCTGGGGTCCTGTTAAGGCTTCTGGGTATACGTGCATGTTTATGAGGAAATTGATCCATTTTGTTTATAGATACAATTGACGTACAGGATAACCAACTAGTCAAAATGCTTCTGCAATATTGCAGCAGACTGATTAATGTTTGAAATTTTCTAAAATAAATTAACTGGTTAGTGAAAAGGATATTTTTTTAAAGAAATTAATTTCTATGTATTTCACTTTCAGGGAAGTAAGACTTTACAGGAAATGCATATAATTTTGATTATAGTGTCCAGACACTGGTTTGATAAACATTTTTCTTCATGAAACAGTACATTTTCAATGAAAAAAAGCATTGTGATTTTTCATAAAGAATAACAGAGTTAGCTAAGAAGCCAATATCTGAAGTACAGAAATAATTTTACTCAGAAATTCCTTTACTGCATTGACTAGTTCCACTGATAGTGATATCTCTTAAAAAATAAGCAAAAAAAAAACCCTCAGCATCAGAACTGAAGTGTTTTAAAGAGCCAATAATCATTGCTTAGTAGAGCAAGTAAAAAAGAAACCAAGATAAGATGATGGTCAAGAAATATATAAAAAGTTTTTTAAAGGCCTGTTCTTCAAAGAGTGGTTGATAACATGCAGATTCATGATTAAAAGTTTCACTGAAATAAAACTGCTTATATGGCCCTATTTTGCACTGTGAGACAAAGAGGTGGAGAAGAATATATTACAAAAATATATCTGCAACTAAATGATAAAATAAACAAATATTTTAAATCAAAATTTATTATGAGATTTGTGATTAAGTATGTAACTCTCCAAGCTGTTAAGTGATTCCCCTTGGGCACTGAGTTTTCATTATCTTTGGCAGTCTTTGCTGGAAATCCCAATATCCAGACTCCTCACAGGCAATGTGCAGCACCTGGAGGTTCCAAATTTTAAATCCATGATCTAGAAAAACACTTATTTAAACTCATCCCCATTCAGTAAAACACTTCTGTACAGCTTTAACTTTTGGCAAGTGATTAAGGCCTGTGGAATACTAAGCGTTTTAAACAGCTGCAGAGCTTTACTGAAAAGGAGAGAATTGATAAGTGAGAGGCTAAAGGAATATTTCAGAGTAATACCATGCTAAGTAAGACAAGGATAAGAGTTAAACTTGTTAAAGAGCTCCTAAAAAAATAGTGACTGTGAAATGTCAGAAATCTACTGAATACAGAATTTTGTTTTAAACTTTAAATAAAAAAACATGATGTCAGAAGGAAGAGAGTTAGAAACTGTTTGCAGTTTTCTCCAATTAAGTTCTCTTATTCAGTCCTGTATCAAACACAATGTCTTCTGAAACTCATAAGAATTCAATCATGACTTTAAAAATTAAGTATCAAATCACTGGAATGAAAACAACTTGTGTTCCCTGGGGTACACCAGTCGGTCATGTAAGTAGAGACTTTATTTCCTGATTACTGTATTGTAGATATAGGAAAGTATCAGTTACCAATTCTAATTACACTAATGGGAAATTAGCATCACTCTCATCTCTAGTAACTTAGAGCAGGTATGTTCTGCTGTGTCTACTTATTTGTTCTAAAATTTTATACACTGTCTAATGTCTCCTTAGAACAAAGGGAACTGATAATGAGTAAATAAAGGCAGTCTTAGAGATTTCAAGTAGTCTGCCTACCACAGTCACACCATTATGCTTCTGTTCCACCTGTACAACAGAACTATGAAACAATCTGATATAGACCCCATCAGAACCCTTTATCTGCATCTGCTTCACATTCCTCTCCAAACAATTGTGCTGAACAAGAGCTCCGGGTGGTTTGAGTGTTAAAAATCCTCAGGTGTTTTGTCTGCTAAACTGGGAAAAGCTGCACTGTCAATGTTTGAAATGTGAAAAGTGTACCTATGCAAGGAAGTCTTAATGTCCTCACTACTGTGTAAAGCGAACACAAGTATACAAATGTCACTCAGCAACAAGCTGGCAAGTGCACACAGGAAAGTGGTAACAGAGGGTTTGTGGCTGATAGACTCTCCCATAAAGTCTGTTATTTGACACTACCTTTCTTGTTTTCTTGGACAATTTCCCATTTATATGCATGCTTTATAGGTGTGAAATTACTCTCTACACATTTAAAAATAAATAGATCAGATATCAGAATACTGGCTATAAACTACTTGAATAAGTGAATATTCATGACAGGAGAAATATTTACCACAAGAGAACTATCAGCACTGAGAAACTGGCTTACAGCAAACAACAAGTATTGGAGCAAGTCAAGGTGCACGTCTTTGTAGAAGTGCAATAAAGCCATTATCTTCTACTAAGTTTTCTCATATATTTTATATTGAAAGAAATCCTTGGAAAATATTAACTAATTCAAAATATATTTCTGTATTGTAATCTTAAATAAATTGGGGGGGGGGGTTATCAAGCAAAATAGGAATTTGAAATGTGTATTCCTTTACCATTCCTACACTTAGAATGCAAATCATTCTGTTACACTGAAATTAAATTACACTTTAACAGGTTATAATCCATATGTTTAGATGAATTGCAGCATCAAGAAAGAAGTGGTATCTGATTAGCATATATTCCACTGTTACTTTTATCCCAATGTTTGCTAAAATGGCATGATCTACTCTGTGCTTAATAAGCCTTAGGAGATGAAAGACGAAAAACTTACTAATTTTTATTTTATAGAGTCTATTCTCAAACTGAACTTGTGATGTACTCTCGAGGAAAGGGTTAACGAAATGTATCACGCAGAAACTACAGTGTCAAACGTTCTAAGTCTGTATCACTTGCAAAACCACATACACACATACACTGGTGGATTGTACAATCACACTATTTTGGTGACCTGAAAGACTGGAGGGGCTGGCTCATACAATTCGTTTTATGCTACTGTATTTTAAGTATTTCTGAGCAGAATGCAAATATTGACACCACTTGTAAAACTTCAATTTTAGTAAGCTAGCAAACATTTCAAAGTATAAAAAAAGTCATCGTGTACCATTTTTTTCATCTTAATACGTGGGGAAAAAAGCATTTTTGTCAAATTAGTCAGAATTTCCCAGACTTGGCTGTGTAGTTACATGAATCAGCATTCATTTACCTCTAGCTTCTTGTGTAACCTGCATTGTAGCTGAGAAAACGTTCAGGATAATATCTTACACATACTTTCACCTAAAAATTATTCTCCCGAAGGAGAGGGTCCTCTGTTCAGAGCATATATGTGTCTTATAAAATGAACGGAAGCCTTCACTCAGAAGCTTGATTCCGCTCTGTGCTATCCCTATCTTATTTCAAGGACTGCAAAGACTGTGGCTACCATCACCAGTTTTAGGCTGGCGGAGCTTCACTGAACCGAGCCCCGCCGACACAGCCGAGACCAGAGCCAGTCACTCGTGGCACCCTGAAGGCACATTTCGCTCCCAGAGGTCTCACGGCAGTCACACTACAAACACAGCTACGCGGCAGCTGGGCAAGCAAGTTAGGGCCTCTCAGAGTGAATGAAATTTCATGCGATAGGCAAGAGGGGCATTAGGAAAAAAAAAAAAAAAAAAGCCATGAAAACATAAAATCCTGAAGTGCCATTTTAAACTCACTAATGCTTACGTGTATTCAGAGCAACTGCTGCAATGAGTGCAAGTCTCTGTGGTGTAAATTAGAGACCAGATAGTGTCTGTAGATTATTTAAGCATTTCGGTTCTAATGAAAGACCCGGTAATTACGGCCATTAACGCTTCAGAGCGGCGGCTGCAAATCCACTCTCAGTCACAGCTTTAGGAAAGGTCAGGCAGGCAGCAGCCCCCTCTCCCCAAACCAACTGGCTGCCGAGGCGAAACTTTCCTGCTCCGCCGGAGCTGGCACGTTCCTAAGGCTGGGAAAGCATCACGGTGGGGGCAGCGCCGGGAAAGGCTGACGGAGGCGGGGCCGGGGGCGGGAGGGGGATGGCGGCTCCGCCTGTGGGGGGTCCTGATCTCCCCTCAGCCCCCCCAAATGCGCCGGGTTTGGCCTCCGGGCTTGCGGCTGATTAAAGGCATCTCGGGCTGCCTCACAGTTCGCAGCCGGGACCGGCGACAGAAGCCCCGGCCTCCGCGGCCGCCCGCCGCTGCGCCCGGGGCAAAGCAACGCCGCCCGCTGCACGGACGAGCTGGTTGGCTGCCGGAGCTGATAAGCGGAGGGAATGATAAAAATTACAGTAACAGCAGTAAAGATGTCTGACTGTCCTTCCTTCGTGCTGCGTGTTGGTCTGTGCACCTGACTGCCTGGAGGGAGGGGGGCGGGGGCACCAGACTGCACGGGTCACTGAACCTGACGGGGTGTGTGCCTGTGCCAGTGTGGGAGGCGGGGGGACGGGCATCCCGGCTCCCCCGCCTGCTCTGTGTGTGTGTGCGTGTCGGGGCCCGCGGGTGCAGCGCTCTTACCTGCTTGCTGTACTTGCTGCTGGCCTGGCAGCTGTACTCGGAGCAATGGTCCGAGCCGATGGAGATGTTGTCGCCAGCGCCCACGAAGGTGTTGGCTGGGGGCAGGTCCTGCACGGCCTGGTGCTTTTTGCCAGCGGTGGGGGACTGTGGGTGCAGCTGGACGGTGGGCAGCGGTGAGCTGGACTTGTAGTGCCTGGCCAGGTCGGGGCTGCCTGGGCCACCGTTGACCGAGCGATACCGGCCTATGCCGGGGCTGTCTGAGAGCTTCTCGTTGACACTGTCGTAGCGCTGCCCATTGGGCTTGGAAGCCTCAACGGTAACAATGCTGCTGTAGAGGGGCTGCTTGCCCTTCTTGCCTTTCTTGTCCTTCTTGGGCTTCTTGGCCTTGTCGTGCTGCTGGGGGGTGAAGAAATCCTCATGGTCCTTCTTGCCGGCCTCGTAACCGTGCTTGCCCTTGGATCGGCAGTAGCGGGCCATGACCACCACCAGGATAAGAAGGATAACTGTCATGATGCCGGCCACCACACCAATGACTATGCTAAGCCGCTGCTTGCTCAGCTCGTAGCTGGGATCACCAGCAATGTCCTGGGCCAGTGGGGTGTGAAGGCTGCGGGCCACCTGGCTCTCCACCACGGTGGCGTTGGACAGGCTCTCATTGACAAAGACATGGAGCAGGGCCGTGGTGGACTGGGGGGGCTGCCCACTGTCATTCACCTGCACAACCAGGCGATGTAGGCCATAGTGCTTGGGGGCCAACTTGCCCACCAGTGACACCACGCCACTGGCAGGATCTATTTCAAAGAGTTTAAAGGGGTTGCCCCCAACAATGCTGTAGTTGAGGTCAGCGTTGAGACCTGTGTCAGCATCGGTGGCAACCACTGTGGCCACCACAGTGCGCATGTTGCTGGAGGGTGGCAGCACGGTGTAGGAGCTATTACTGGGGAAGGTGACAGTGGGTGCATTGTCGTTCTCATCCATCACAAAGAGAGACACGGTGGCTGTGGCAGAGCGTGGAGGCTCACCCCCGTCCACTGCCTTCACCTTAAAGGTGTAGCTGGTCTGCTGCTCACGGTCAAAAGAGACAGTGGAGAAAATTGTACCAGTGTCATTCTCAATGGAGAAGATGCCAGCTGCCTGGTCGTGGTCTCCAGGCTGGATGGAGAGGCTGAGCTCTGCGTTGCGGCCCTTGTCAAAGTCCATCACGGTCACCATGCCCACGGGGCTGTTGGGCTGCAGGTTTTCTTTCACATAGAAGGTGAACACATCCTGCATGAAGCGTGGCTCGTTGTCGTTGCGGTCTGACACCCGAACCACCACTGTGGTGGAGCCCTGCAGCGAAGGCACCCCCTTGTCCCGGGCCGTCACCTGGAATTCATAGGTGTCACGTTGCTCACGGTCCAGCACTGCCTGCACTGACACATCCCCAGAGTCAGGGTCAATGCTGAAGGTGCTGTCTGGTGCCTCCGAGGAGAGAGGTGAGGCCTCCAAGGAATAAGTGATCTCAGCATTCTTGCCACTGTCCGCATCTGTGGCAACCACTGTGGCCACCCTTTCACCAGGCAAGTTGTTCTCTGGAAAGGAGACCTCCAGCACGGCCTGGCTGAACATGGGAGGGTTGTCATTAGTGTCGCCAACCCGCACCAGCAGGGAGTTGTTGCTGGACAAGCTGGGGCTGCCTGAGTCCACGGCCACAATCACCACGTTGTAGTCACGGACAGCTTCATAATCCAGAGGGGCTGAGGTGTGGAGGAAATACTTGCGCTTGTTCTGTGGCTCCCCTTCACCCTCACTGGCCGGTTTGAGCTGGAAGGGCACATCGCCCACCACGGTGCAGGTCACCACACCATTTTCACCTTGGTCCCGGTCTGACACCTGCACCAAGGCAATGGGAGTGTCCACCAGCACATCCTCGGCCACGCTTGCCACCCCATCCCGGAGCGGGATGCGCCCGATTTTCCGGATGTCGATGGTGGGCACGTTGTCATTTTCATCCCGGATGTTCAGCACGACGGTGGCCTTGTCCGTCTTGGGGGGCTGGCCCCGGTCTCGGGCCATGACGGTGAAGCGCAGCTGGTTCACCTCCTCGCGGTCGATGCGGTGCAGGACGCTGAGCCAGCCCGAGGTCTCGTCCAGCCGCAGTAGGCGCCTGACGGACTCGGTGGCCGCCCCGAAGACGTACTCGATCTGCCCGTTCACTCCCACGTCCAGGTCGGTGGCTCGCAGCTGCAGGATCGGGGTCCCGGGGCTGCTGTTCTCCGCCAGGTCCGCCTCGTAGACGCTCTTCTCGAAGCGGGGGCTGTTGTCGTTCACGTCGGTGATCAGCACCCTCAGGATGGCCTGCGAGGACCGCGCCGGGTCGCCGCCGTCCCGCACGCGGAGGCTGAGCTCGTAGGAGTCCCGCTGCTCGCGGTCCAGCGCCCCCTTGACGATCAGCTGCGGCTGCTTCTCCCCGTCCAGGGTGTCGGCCACCTGCAGCTCGAAGACGCTGCTGCGGGCCGCCGCCTCCGCCTCCTGCCGCCGCTTGCTGCCGCCGGGGAAGGGGGCGCTCTCGGCGGCCGCGCCGCCCGAGCCGCCCCCGCCGCCGCGCCGGCCGCCGTCCCCGCCGGGCTCCTGCAGCAGCTCGTAGCGCTCGATGCCGTTGCGGCCGAAGTCCCTGTCGGTGGCGGTGGGCAGCAGGTAGAGGGTCCCCACGGGCCGGTTCTCCTCCACGGTGAGCGTGAGGACGGGGGAAGGGAAGGTGGGGGTGTTGTCGTTGATGTCCAGGATGATGACCCGGCCCTCGAAGAGGTCCACCCAGCTCTGCGAGGGGCCGATGACCGACACCTCGAAGTCCAAGAAGCACTCGTTCTCGTCGAAGATCATCTGGCACTGCGGCAGCTTTTCGCGGTCGATGCGCCGCTCTGTGGTGCTCAGCTCCCCGGTCATGTTATCGATCTTGAGATAGTCGGAGCCCGACTCCAGGCTGAATGTCACCTCTCCGGAGCCCGTCACGATCCCCAGGTCGGAAGCCACGTTGCCGATGCGGATGTCGGCGGGTCCCTCCTCGGCCAGCCGGTACTTCAGGAGCTGCTTAGCTGCTGCCAGGCTGACCCAGAGCGGCGGAGGCAGGAGGAGCAAGAAACAGCAGCAGCAGCAATGCACAAAGCGAAGGAGGGTCCGCATCTTCCTCATCTTCCTCGTACCGAAACCCCCCGCCCTCCTCTCACTCCCACCTGCCCCCCAGTAAACT
The DNA here is from genome assembly GCF_021018805.1 of Prinia subflava. Lineage (NCBI taxonomy): Eukaryota > Metazoa > Chordata > Aves > Passeriformes > Cisticolidae > Prinia > Prinia subflava. Next base: position 19,802,700 of record NC_086253.1, on the reverse strand, counting down.
CCCCTGATAAGCCAACAGAGCGGCTGAGAGTTCAGGTGATCAATTATAAAATCCTTCTATTTCTGGAAACTTATTGTCTCATGACTGGTAAATTGATGGTCAAAACCCTGCTGCTGGCTCCTCTGCTGCCCTCCCTGTCTTCCAGTTGCGATATACTTACAGTTCACGGGACAGTGTATTTTGCTTTTTAAAGATTCATCTCAGTAGATAGGATGGGATTTTCCTCCTCCTCCCCCTTCTCCTCCTCCTCTCTGATTTTACTGTAATCACTTTGCAAGGTTTGCAATAAAAGCAGGAACAGTACTGTACGATTCGAAGCCCCCCAGGTCGTCGTCTTCAACACTAGAGTTAACTACAATTCACACACTCTCTCTCTTTTCTCTCTCTCTCTCTCCCTCTCGCTCAGCCGTTTACGACCAAGGCATTAGCTTTATTCTTCCCCCTCTCTGCACACACAGGGGAAAAAAAATGTGATTCTCTTTATTCAAAGGGCTTGAGTCCGGGAAAACTCCAAATCCTCTTAGCAATGGCCAGTTCTTAAAAAAAAAAAAAAAAAATATCCCAATAATGTCGGTAGCTGCACAGCTGATAGGAGAAGAACCCCGAGTATTACAGTGCAGTCCACAGAATATTCCCTTTGGCTGGCAGAAAAGCACCCAAATCCATCTTCACAGATCGCCTAAAATGTTCAGCTCTTTCTCCGGAGAGGATTTTTTTTTTAACAACTCTGCGCAAGGTCATTAGTCACAAAGCAACGATACAGAAACTGCAGAAGCCGTTCGCCCAGAATTTGCAAGGCTGGAGATAAGAACACAGACACACAACAGTCCCAAGTTTGTTTTTGCATCCGCAGTTTGTGTGTGCCTTACCTGCATTTGCACTGCATGTGTTATAGCAATCTGGATCTGCAGCACTGAGAGCGATTCACAAATGAGATTGCAGTCTCTCTCTCTCTCTCTCTCTCTCTCTCTCCTCTTCCTTCCCGTCCCAATGCAGGTAACCAGATCTGAACTTGATCCTTTCAGTTCAAAGGTTAGCAACAAAACTATGTGTCCAAAGGCGATTATTGGTCTCTCGTAATTATACCCGGAGCGGAACAAGATGTAACTGGATCCCCCATGTGAATTAACACAGATTCTGAATTACATCCATATAAAGCGGAATGGCAAAGGGGAGGGGAAAAGAGCCGCGACGCGAGTGAAAAAAAAAAAAAAAAAAAAAAAAAAACGGAGTTCAATTTGCAAATAAAATTGTATCAGTCAGTTGTTTCCCGTGATCTGCACCTCCACAGTGGGTGAAATCTGCAATTGTGTATTCCCTCCTGTGTCTTTCAGAGAAGTGTGGATCAGGCGCTTTCACGGCAGAGCGGCTTGTGCTTTAAAATGTTGAATGGCAATTGAGAAGCTTCCCACTCGTAAAAAAAAAAAAAAAAAAAAAAAAAAAAAAAAGAACAAGAAGAAGCGGTAAACCGGCAAGTTTGCCCAAAGTGGAGGGAGCTGCTGAAGCCTCTCTCGGTAGCTCTTCCCTGACGCTGCAGCAGCAGAGCCGCCTGCGCTACATACACACAGAAAGAGAGAGGGACAGAGAGAAAGAGGGAGAGCAGAGAGAGAGCGAGAGAGAGAGAGAGAGAGAGAGCGAGAGAGGGAGGGCGGGAGGGAGGGAGGGAGGAGGAGGAGGAGGGAGGACGAGTCAAGCGCTGCACTCCAGAAAGCTCAGTCTTACCCTCTGTCTCTGCTGCTAGTGCTGCAAGTGGGATAGCTCCTCACCACAAAACACCAGTTCAGTGCTCAAAACCGATCCTCATTTCACATCCGAGTTTTGCTTCTGTTGCGTTCTCAAACCCGTGATCTATAGTGATTTTCTCCTACCCTTTCCCTCCCCACGTCCGCTATAGACTGTGAATCGAGCAACGATTTTTAAAGCAAATGTTTGTTCGCCTTTCTTTTCTTCTATTCTGCATTGTGCGGAATCAAGCTGGTAAGGAAACTCGTTTCCCAGATTCCCACCTTCCCCTGTTGTGTCGGTGCTTTTGTGAAATAGCTGCAGTCACTGTAACTGCATAAAACTCCAGGGAGGAAGGGGGACTGCTTTAGATCTCAGACTTTCGTCCTGTTTCCCAGTGCTGTTTCAGCCTCTCGGTCTTTGCGATTGTGTTCTTCCTAATACTATGTTTTGAATGTGTCTTTTCAGCATGTTTGTGGGTATCCTAGGAGAAAAAAAAAAAATCCCTCGGAGATGATGTTCAGGAAAGGAGCGAGAGGGTTAGTAGAATAAACACATGTAAGAAGTGACAGATTTCCGAACAGAGACTTGCTGCTTCGATGATTGCTAAAATGTAGCGTCACCTACCTGGGTAAGTGAGAAATAAACTTTAATGGTAAAGCTCTCCGGCTCAACTTTGCTTATTCTGACGTCCCTAGTTCGCGTCTCCTTTTGACTTTGAGCCATTTAATCGCGTATGGCTTTTGTGTGCTCCCGCCCTACCCTTGGTGATGCCTGGCTCCTTACCTGTCCTCTCCGCTCGGAGCCCGGAGGGAAAAGAGGGAGACTCCGGGGGCAGGAGAGCGTGGGGCAGCCGGCGGGGCGAGAACGAGGGTGTGCGGTGTGTGTGTGTGTGTGTGCGGGTGTGTGGCGTGTGTGTGTGTGCGGTGGTGTGCGGGTACATGTTTGTGTGTGGGCGCGGGTACATGTATGTGTGTGCGGGTACATGTATGTGCGGTGCGTGTGCGTGCGCGCAGCGAGAGGAAGGCAGCAATCCAGCTGCTCCTTCTGATCTGTGAACACATGTGGGAAAACAAGTTGTTGCGCGTTCTGTATGTGTTCGTGTGCGCATTCCTCGTTATAGATGGCTCTTTTGAATAAAAACGCATGCAGACCAATGTAGTGCAGTGTCTCTTTCATCGCGATGATATATTTGAGCGAAAGGCGGCCGGATATGTCGAGGTGGTTCAAAGCAACGGTCACAGCGTGTCTTTGTCATTTGGGGCGGTGAGTGATTGTAGGAGGGAGGGAAGGTTGCCACCTCTTTCCTTGAGGAGTCCAGAGACACAGAGGGGCAGAGCCGCGCCGCATGGAGTCGGCGCTGGGGAGGGAGGGACTGCTCCCTTCTCCGGAGGGCTGCAGGGCTGCTCCTCCGGCGCCTCCTCCGGCCCTGGCACCGGCCCCGGCCGCTCTCTCTGCCTCGCCAGAACACGAAAACCCTCCCCCGCCGCTGCTGGAGACACTCGGCTTTCTATCTGCAGCATCAGCGAGAAAGCCCAGCTCGGCGCAGGCTCAGTGCTCACCGCCGCAGTCCCGGACGGAGGAGGGGGGCTCGGGAGCGCAGCATCTTCGCAGCGGGTTAAGTAGGATTAGTACCAAATCCCTATTATATTTGCCAAGCAACTTGAATTTATCAAAATTCCCCCTCGCTGTTCTGGAGCTCCGTGAGGAGGAAATTTTGCTCACAGTGTAAGATCCACACATGCCAGTACGTAGGAATACCGGCATACTGCATTACACTGGCTCCCTGCACTGGAAATACAACCGCGAACAGCAGCTCCCGCTGTTCCCGTCCCTTTGTGCTTTTAAACGCAGCCAGGAAACTTAATATATTCGCCAGGGAAGGGGCGGGATGAGAGCGTTTTTAACCTCCCCGCCATAAACTTTAATCGGATTCCGGGCTGTTGCACGGCATGGACGCTCGCCCCTTGCCGGCGTCTCCTTCCCCGTTGTTTCTACTACGGTCCGCTTGCGAGTGCCTCTTTCAAGCGAATGAGTGATTTCTTTCTCTTGCCGTGTGCAATTGCTCCCCCTTCCCTTCCTACCCTCTCTGGCCTCTCTTACACACACTATGCCTTTCACACGCGGTCTGCGCCCCCCAGTCTCCCCCTCCCTTCTTTCTTTTTTGCAGTGTCTTCACATGCAATCTCCCTCTGAATGTGCAATGTCTTTCCTGCTCGGCAGCGCTGCGTCCTTCACAGTGGATTGGTTCCTCTTTCGGAGCAGAGGTAACAGCCCCCCCTTTTCTATCATTCTCCCTTCCTCCCTCCCCTCCTCCCCTCCTCCCCCAGGGCAGGCGGCCGGCGTGGGAAATGGGCCCGACGTGCTCTGCATGGTGGATGGCCGCGCTGCTCCCGCTCCACGTGTCCCGGCTGCCGGGGGGGGACGAGGCTGTGCTGGCCGTGTGTCCCCCGCGCCCCCCCGCATCCCACCCCTTCGAGCCGGGAGGGAGTAGAATTACCGCCGCACCCTCTCCCCGCCCCCCCGGCACCGTGCGCTCCGGTCCCGCGGCCCGGGCAGCCGCGGCTCCCCGGTGTGGGCAGGAGCCGGCCCGGCTGTCCGGGCGGGGAGGATCGTCGCTCCCGGGCGGATCTGTTGCGCAGTGAAAGTCCCCCCGCCCGCCGCCCCCCCGCGCCCATGCACACAGACGCCCACACGCGCTCAGACACGACACGGCATTTGTTCTCCTGATCTGGTGAGATCAAGTGGGAAGCGGGATCACAAATGTAATCGTCTGTAATAAATAAAATAGCCCGAGATGCTGGTGATATGCAGAGGGGAAATAGGAGCTTGTGTCCTTAAAGGGAACATCTGATAAGGCCACCGAAGTGGCATCTTGCGTGTGGGAAGGAATCCGTCTTGCTGACAATCGCAGCCTGCTGTACGTGGGGAAAGCCTAAAGCAGCCTGGGAGCTCCCCCGGCTCTCTGCATCCCCCGAGCTCCGATGCTCTGCGCTGGGGCTGTTGTTGTCGTTGTTGTAGCTGTTGATTGGAAAGACAGGGGTCATCGTTAAAATATGCAGATATAATTAATGGCTGGTTTATCTTCATGTGTTGGCTGAGCCCGGCTTCTGCCGCCGGCAGCCGAACTCGCGTCCGCAGTTGGCGCTTCCAGCCCACGACAATTTGGTTTTCACGGTGTAGGAATGTCAGTGCCTCTCACTGGAAAATTACTTCTGGGATCTGCAGTGAGAATCAGTCTCTGGTTAAAGAAAGACAGGTTATTTACATATCCATACCACTCTATACATTAACAAATGCATACTATATATTACTATTTGGACTCACACACGAAAAAGAAGCTTCAGAAGGGGAAAAAATCATATTGCCTTGAAAGTAATGTATTCATTATAATGTGTGGAAAAGATTAGGTACAGTAAACATGATAGAAAATACGAAAGCAGGGTAAAAACAAGGACAGAACCCCCACACGAAGCATTTAAAGCCATTTGACGGAAAGGCGAAACTAACTCAAGAACTCCACCAAGGGACAAGCAGCTGAAATGACACCACAGCAGCGCGGAGCCCGCGGTGACCTTTCGTCTCTCCGAAGTGTCTTTGCTGATCTGGTGCAATTCTGCTGTGACCTCTTCCCTCCCCTCCCTACCGCAAGTGCCCTCCGGCCGCACCGGCGCTCCCCGGGCTGCTCGCAGTGAATGTACCGGGAGGCCGGCTGGGCGGCAGGAGTGCTGACTCTTGGCCAGTGTCTCTCACGGCTTTGCAAACATGCCTGCTGTGTAGTAGCACGTAATAGGCAGCAGTGATTAAATAATTCATTGCAGCCACAGCGTTCTGATGGACGTTAAAATGTAAGAGTTTAAATAAGAAAACCACAGATTTACTTTTAAGCAGATAAACCCCACATCTGTGCTTATTTAACTGAATGCAAGCTAAGCATGAAACCGGTTACTTTGTTTAAATCCTCTCTCTTTTACTCTCTTTCAGAATTTTGAGCTAGATTATGCACCATAAAAGTTACTGACAGAGCAGAATTAATGTGTGTTGGATAACAGTGGTTAAATCTCGCATGATTATAATCGTTCATTCTTAAACTCATATCTGAAGTCTGTTCAAAGTGAAAGGTTCTTGCAGAGGCATGATTCCATCAGCATTTCTGAGTTCTCACATTTATAAAGAGGGGTGAAAATTAATACCTAGCCAAACAGATAGTGATTCTGTTTATTAAGATTTTTGCAGTGTATATATATTCCTTACAAATCACAATTATTGAGATCTTCCCTCCTTCCTTCCTTCCTTCCTTCCTTCCTTCCTTCCTTCCTTCCTTCCTTCCTTCCTTCCTTCCTTCCTTCCTTCCTTCCTTCCTTCCTTCCTTCCTTCCTTCCTTCCTTCCTTCCTTCCTTCCTTCCTTCCTTCCTTCCTTCCTTCCTTCCTTCCTTCCCTCCTTCCCTCCTTCCCTCCTTCCCTCCTTCCCTCCTTCCTTCCTTTATGGAAGGCCTTTTACAGACAGTTTTTTCCCAGATGTTGACAAAAAATCAAACCACTCATAATCATGCAGAAATGATAGACAGAATATGCTTAAAATCAGAAGGAAAAATTAATGAAAGGTCTTTAAAAACTCATATGAATTTTTATGAGGGGAGGCATATTTTTGTTAAATTTGTTTCATATGCAACTGCTAACTTTCCTGGATCTGCAGGGATATAAATGAGTGCTGCACCCAGCCTCAGTATTTTATAGATTTATTTTTAAATTAAACTATTGTTCATGTTCTCTAAATGCAAAGTAAACTATAGAAAAAAGTAGGGCGAGCTTTCATTAATTCCTATAAAAATAGAGGGAAATTATGAGTCATTAGTACATATTCTACATAAAGAGATACAATGAGACATTCAGGAGAGATAATTAAAGCTGGACTTTATTTAAATGAAATGTATGAGGACCAGGTAGCACTGCCAAAGAAAGAAAAATATGTTCATTGTCACTGAAAATATTAAATGTGTACAGTTGATATGTATATAGATTCACTCGTAAAGCACAGCACAGTTACTTTGGGAAATAATTTAGGATTTTTTTTTTTAATTTAATGTTTCCAAGGTGGATATCAGTAGTGAGCACACTGAAGGTCTCATAGTGCTTTATAAATTATCCCTATGAGATAAAAAGAAGTGCAGTCACCCAGGCAAACTACTAAAAAAAGTTACTCTTTCTAAGTTCATTAGACCATAGTTTTGCATTTCTTTATGTTATTTTATTATGTTCTGGATTCACATCAAGAATTGTCTTTAAATATGTGGCAATAATTTCTGCTTTATTTGGTGGGTTGCTGGAAAGTCAAATCTTTCTGAAACCTGTAAAACAGATAAAACAGGTTTGTATTCCAGAGAACTACTCAAAAAGAAAATCTTGTGCCATGAAATTTGATGGGTAGCAGTAAAGTATACTAAACTGTTATAGATATATTGAAATACAGATGTTTTTAAGCTTGTGCTCACACTTCTGTCAGACATCCTTTATATACCAAACTGAGTACACAGACTTTGTTAAATCATTTTGCCTCAATGAACTCTTGAACACTTCTTGACCTAATGTGATTTTTCAGTTCTATGCTCTACATTTTTTACTGGTTTTTTTGTTTGTTTTTGGATACTACGAACAATTTTTCTGTGAATTAAAGTTTTCTTTAATTTTTAAATGAAAATCATGAAAGCATAAAATCTTTTGTCTAATATTCTTAGTGCATCCTGCACAGCTTTAATTTATTTTTATTATAATTCAGGAGAGCATAAAAGATCTGGCATATCTTCATGATTGTACTGTGTCAGCTGCCTGTTGAGCAGAAGATAAAATACTCAAGCAAGATGGCAACTCTGAGAAGTTCTGAAGAAGAACCTTTGATATTATAATTCAAGCACTGTTATGGATAATCGAATGCTGTGCAGCTCTATTCCTTTCTGTAAGTTAATGCCAATATATGTTATTGACTATACATAAAATGAAATTCATAAATCTACACATCTACTCACTTAGTTGGGAGCTTTAATGTTTCTGTCTGCTTTATCAAAACAATTACTGTTCTCTGGCAGAAAAAAGTGATGGTTGCATAGAATAACTAGGGTATAGAACACAGTTATTCTATATTGGGGAAATAAATATGGTGGCAAGGAAAGTAATTTAGAATGAGATCAAGCTGTTGATTGCTTATTGGACAAGCTACTTGGATTTGTTCTGCAATGTTTAAAACTTTTTTACTAGGTATTTTATAATGTTAGGCTTGTCATTTCTTTTCATATGAAAAGTGCGTCATTAGAATCCTTAGAGGTCATGCTGTTATAAACCTTCTTCAGCTGTACAGTGGAGAAGCAGACAAAGTTTTCCCTTAATTCGTTGTTTGACCCTATCAGAGACATGACTATTCACTGAAAAAAAGTAAGGGCTATTCACCTGCTACCATCAACTGTTAAAGGTGAGCAAGAGAAACTATGAAGTGGAACTATGAAGAAGTTCCTTCCCTGAACAACACTAAAACATAAACTTATATATTCATGCCTATACTGTACAAGTCTAGTGAACAGCTTTGGTACTTAGCCAAAATGGCAATTAGAAGCTGAAGAAGGCCCTGGTTCTATCACCCTAAATCAGGATCCTTTTAGAACCAATAGGAGTAGCCAAATATATTTTAGGCTGTTAAACACTAGTACACACACCTGCTTGGTTTCTAAGGCATTTTGCACTGCTATCTGAACTCTCCAAAATAAGAATGAAGGGGTTGTAGCCACCCTTCCTGTGAGGAAGATTACATAGCCTGACATTGAAATAATCTGTCTTCTTGCTGTCTGTCTCACTTGCACTTTTTGCCATGCAGAGACAGTCATGCTTTTATGTCTGGTTTAGCTGTTTTGCAAAGTTTCTTGGTGATCATCCTTTGCATAATTACATTTTTAGTGTCCTTTATAAGGGTAATAAGTACTGCACAGAGTGGGTTTTTATGACCTACAATATATCTAGAGGAAGAGAGGTACTGATAAGTTTCTATGTTTTTCATCTTCTGATAGAAACCTGACATACCTTCTAGTTCATTCATTCTGTGAGATGATTAAAAAGTTGCTCTTCAACAAACTAAACCTCATCCAGAGCTCAGCAGGAAATAACTGCAATCTAAGCACATTAAAGAACAGACAGGGCAAGCCAAAGTGTACCTCTTTCTTTCCCTCTTAAGATCATGAGGAAAAGAGAAAAGCAGTCTAATATTGTGATAAAACTGCAGCCTGCAGCAGCTGGCTATGGGTAAGGATATAGAACCTAATCTAAAGCACACAGAAGTCAATGGAAGCACTTTGACTAAATAAGCTTTGCATTAGGCACCTAGTGAGTGAATGATGTTTAAAGCATTTATGTAGATCTTAAGCAGATGAGTGAAGAAGAAAATTATGTGCTTTTGAATCAAAATAAATGCCAGTAAAACACTTGGTGCAAATGTTACTTTGCTGACCCCAGAGATCATCTTTATGGCTCAGAATAAACTGGTGTTCTTGGGCACTGAGTCCTATCCTCCATTACCACAAGAACTCATATTGTATGAAAAGCATATCTTTAAAATACGTTTTGTATATATATGTAAAATTCTTGATACTAATCTTAAAGTTCAATACATTATAAACATCCACAGGCTCTTTTTACCCATTCATGTGTCTACAGAGTGAGTTTCTCTCTTCTTAGGGTTGGGTTTTTTTCTGCAAAATAATACAAGATTTTTCAATTTCCTTCTGTGATCTAAATTCTGCTTTCCTGACATTGTGCTGACGAACTTCCCCTTCACCTCCCTCCACTCCATTTTTAATGACGTTTTCAGTGAATCCTTGTTTAATACGGAGGACACAAATGGTTTATGATCTTCATCATGAAGATGTACTCTACCTCATGTGGTAGCGTTAAACATCTCTTTATGTTATGAAATATTATGTTTAATACTCCATATTAGCATTTTTCATAGCTGCATCATATTTTGATGATTAGTAGTCCTTCTTTAGTAGATTGGCTACATCTTTCTTTTTCTCTGTATGAGAATGGATTGTAAGAGAATAGAGATAGTGCTGAAGGCAATCTTGCCCCTTATCAGTTGCAGCTGTAATAATTACCAAAGAGTGGAAACAGCCTTGCCCTTAATAGGTCACAGCTATGTTCAATAAGGAAGGATGTTCTAAAAGAGTGGGTTAGCTGGCTGAGAGTGAGTTGGAGCTTGCTGGCTGTGCTGTGAGGAGTTAGCTGGTCATGTAGAAGGAAGAAGTCAGTGTTTTAAGGAGCTGCCTATGGGAACTCAGAGAGAAGGTATGAAGAAACCTCCATACCTTCTCTCTGAGTTCCCATGGGCAGCTCCTCTAAGATAATGAACTGACAGCGCCAGTCAGTTTGAGACCCCTGTCCAGTGGTGCCAAGCACTGATACTGACATTTCTCTGTTATTTTCAGCTAACAAACTCACAGTTTATACCTGAAAATCTAGTTATATTGCTCTTTGTACTCTTAAATGTAATCCCATTTCTATTATAGAAGTTATCAAATCATCTGGGTCTTCTTGTTTGTTTTTCCAATTTTGATGATTATTCACCAGCAAATTTCAGCAGTGTGCTCTGAGGTTTTATGATCTAGTTTTTAACTTAAATATCAGAAACTTCTATGGCAAGACACCCCATAAAGAACCCCTTAGAAGCTTCCAATTCAATCATGCAAACACCTAACAAAACCTGTTGTCCTCTCCTGATTAGTCAGTTCTTTATCTTCTCTGTCTTTAGTAATTATTTTCAAAAAACTGTTTTGAAGTCCAGATATGTGAGATTTCTTGCCTTGAATAGAAGATAAATTATTAAAGATATTGATACATGGTAGTATCTTCTCTCAGGTATGTTTGGATAGAATTTATTAGGTTTGCTTTGTACTTCTAGTCTCTGTAACTCGTTTATCAAGGACAGTGTGGCCAGCAGATCAGGGGAGTGATTATCCCCCTGTACTTGTCAGTGGTGAGCCCACACCTCAGTACTGTGTCCAGTTCTGGGACCCTCAGTACCAGAAAGACACTGAGGGGCTGGGGCACTTCCAGAGAAGGGCAGTGGTGCTGGGGAGGGGTCTAGAGGGTAAGTCCCGTGAGGAGGGGCTGAGACACAGCACAGGGCTGGGGTTTTTTAGCCTGCAGAAAAGGAGGCTTGGGGGGACCTTATTGCTCTCTACAACTGCCTGAACAATGGTTTGAGCAAGGGGGGTTCAGCCCCTTCTCCCAGGCAGCCAGGAACAGGACAAGAGGTCATAGAGTCAAGCTGTGCCAGTAGAGGTTCAGGCTGGACACCAGAAAGGGTTGTTAAACATTGGAATGGACTGCCTAGGAACATGGTGGAGTCACCATTCATGGAGGTGTTCGAGAAATGGCTGGATGTGACATTTAGAGACATGGTCTAGTTGACAAGGTGGTGATCAAAGGTTGGACTTGATGATCTCAGAGGTCCTTTTCCAACCTAAGTGATTCTGTTCAATTGCTCATTCTTAGCTTCAAAATTTATTTTAAAACTTTGCATTCTGAATCCGTAAAAAAAAACAAACCTTATTGAGACATTATTTATTTCCTCTTCTCTCTCTCCTTTTTGAAACTGATAATAAAAATTCTATTTCTAGACTCTTCAGATATATGCATTAATTTCTTCAGAATTCTGTAGTGAAGGTTATCTGGACTATTGGCTTCTAATTAGTTTCATTTCAGATGTGATAATTCTTCTATGACTTTGCTTTCATTGATCATTTTGTTCATTTCAACACCACAGTCCTTGTTGGGACCTGAAACAACGTACAACAATTTATTTGGGTATTTCTAGGTAAATAATTATAATTTTACGTGTTTTTGTGTTTATTGCACATTCTGCAAAAGTGAAGCCAATGCTTTCTTAGCAGTTTTTGAATAAGATCTAAAGGTTTACATTTGACACTTGATTAAACAGTATGAGGTATAATGCTGTGAACATATTTGCCTATTTTGCCACTGCATTTTTTTGTCTGTCTTGTCTATGCATAACCTATATATCATCTACATTATCTTCTGAAAATTCATTATTTTGAATGTCTGGATGCTTTATAATGACAAGGCAATGAAAGTGAAGCTAAGTAGATCATTCCAGACCAAAGGAAGCTATACTTGACCAGAAGGAATTTTGCACTCTCAAAGAATGGAATAATACACAGATAGAATGAAAAAAAAAGGTTAAAAGACTCTAAAAACTTGGATTTGGGACTTACAAGAACAAAGCCATCCAGAATGTCAACAGTCAGTCTAAATGACAAGCAGTACTACCAGTTGCCAGGTGTTCTCATGTTGAACATACAGAAAACGTATGTTTATATATATATATATATATATATATATATACACACACATATATATATAGTCCTTGATGAACAACATTCCATGAAGAATCTTGTATCAAATAGCTTAGAGAAGTATAGAGAGATAGAATGAGAAGATTTAAAATAGAACAATAGGAAGGTGAAGCTAGGGAGTGTTTAGGTTTGTTTTAAATTTTGTTAACAAATACAACAAAAAATATAAGAGAGAAATGAGAAAAAACATTACAGGAAGCCGATGGAGTTCCAACTTTAATGCATCTACACAGCTACTTCTTAAGTTATTAGTGCTTTATTTATTAACTTTTGTTGTTATTTTAATTTTTTTTTACATTTTTGTACTAAATGTCTATTTTTTTAAGGGGGACTTCATGGCTCATAGTGTAACTTAAGGAGGATATACTTAATTTACTGCAGTTTCAAAAAGTTTATGAACACACAGTATTGATAAGAACTTTTTTAGTTTTCATCTTGTGTCATTCTTGAAAGAAGTTATTAACTTGGTTTATTCCTCTGAAAGTTATAAGTAAGAATGATAGCTATTATGACTCCATGAGACTTCAAATAATATATCCTTTTTTTGTTTCTTATTACTTTATTGAGTTTTAGAATATAACTTCTTTACAAGTCCAAAGCTATATTTAAATTTTTGAAAAAAGTCAGACTAATTCAATGTTATCTGATAATGAAGCAAGATTTACCCGTGATGAAATTTAGAGGCAATCTTATTTAAATATTTTCACTATTTTTATACATTTCACTATGAACTTGAGCTTTTAAGAAGCTAACTTTTGGGAGTTTTTTGTCTGAATATAAAAATCCATCCGTCTAAATTTGTTGAAATTGCGATGCACTAAAATACTACATTTACATAAGAGTGGTAAGAACTTAACACTTTTAGAGAATAAGTTCCTCCAATATTTTATTCACATTTTATGCAGCCCAACATGTGGTTAACTAATATTCTATTGACAAAGTTCATCTCTTTGTCCAGAAACTACAATCCTCTGGTATTGTGTGACCTCTCTTCTGGGACATGACAATGCTAGCAGGTAGCTTCCATTTTGAACACAGAGGAATGAAAGTTAGATCTGAATAGAAAGAAAAGATGAAGAAATGCTATTGACTGTTCCAGGTATCAGTGATGTCAAAAAATAGCTGTTAAATTTGCTATAAAATGATTCATTCTCTCTCTAAACAATGGTAACATTGTATACATGTGGTTATACAAATTGCAAAGGTTTTTGATATTGACCAACCACATAAATATCAATAAGAAAACCTATGACTTAACTTTTTTTTTTTTTTTTAATTTCTATTTTGGCTGGGAAATGACTGAGCAAAAAAAAGGTAAAAAACCAAAAACTAATATCAAAAACAATATTAATATTTCCAGATATGAATATTGCAATCAATATAGCCCTCAGAAGTCAGAAAATATCAGAATAATACATTCAGAATACCATTAATTCAGTGATTACAATTAATTGCATGTTCATATACTCTTTCTGCACTGAATTTCAATTTGGAATAAAATAGGAAAGTGCAAATGGAAAAATCAAATAAAGAAAATAGTTGAATACATTAATACCTATTTTTATTTATTTACACAGAAGAAATATATAAGATTGGACTTATTAAGAAACTTTTTCTTCATGTTCAGTATTTGTCTCATGGCCTTGTTGCCCACTGTTGGGACAGCATCCTGCACACAGATTTATTAAATGGATTTTTTTTATGGTGTTTATCACTGCATTGTGTAAAAAAAATTTAAAACTTTATTTAATTTGAGGAAAATTGTATGGTACTGTGGGCTATCATGATTCAAGTATTAAAAATGGGAAGGTATTATAGAGATTGAGGTTAAAAATATCCAAAGATTTAGTATATCTAATTTGAGTCTTTAAGATCCATATTTTTGAGGCGTGTTTAGAATTATATACTTCTACATATCAAAGCCAAACTCTCACATAGGGTGTGCCTGGAAATGTTCACTCTTCAGCAAAACAGTCTCATGATTTCAGGCAAGAATTCAGGTATAGTGAAATAGCAATCAAAATGTTTTGTTCTGTGATATCAGGGGGGGATTTTATGCTAGAAGTGAATGTCAGTCTCCAACTTTAAAACAGAACATTCTAACACTATGAAACCTTGGATTTTGCCTTGAATTAATATCAGAGAAGGTCAGTTCTGCACAAGACAGCAAGTAGAGATTTTGAGGAGAAAAATATGGCTCTAATGAAAAGATTATGTCAGCCTTCACAAGTACGGGTACCTGTACAAGAACTATGATTACACCTATAGCTTCATTTCATAATTTTCTAGCTATGAAATGAACACTTAATTTTTGATGCAAAAAATGTCCTCTTAATATAACTTTGTGGCATTTAGTAATTTCTATTGCATACAGAAGACAGTATGGAACCCTATCTCTACAAAAGGAAATGTACTTAGCTATGCAACACTTTGGAGAAGGAACTGGAGTGTGGGGAAGAACTCTTGAATAAGCATAAGTGGGAGATGCACAGATGGTAGAAGTTCCCAAATGTTCTATGATTCTGTCTGGGTATCTTTTGCTATATAAGTGTGATAACATTTGTTAGAAGACATGATTAAGGCTTTGTAGGTTTCACAGATGGAATGTAATTTAGTGGAAAGACTTGAGAGAAAGAAGACTCAGACATGAAATGTATTCTATGAAATGAAGGGGTTAGGTCCAGAGAGGCAACATAGATACAATAACTAAATATTGTTCTGTAAACTTTTCTGTGAAAGAAAAGTCAGGAATAAGTTTCCTTCACCCAGGGATATATCTCTGCTTTTCTCAAATGAATATATAACAACACATATTAGCAGTTCAGAAAACAAATTTAAAGTCATATATTCAATTAAATAGTGTATTAGGTTACAGCAAAACTTCTACCCTTTCAGCTTACAGCAAGCCTCATATCCACTAAGCTGTAAATGTCTGGTAGGAAAGAAAGCACTTTGATGAAACAGGTCAGTAAACTTCAGAATGGAAATAAACTTCTCTTTCTCTTGACTTCCACTTCAGGGAAATGGAAGGAAGTTATATGAGACAAATTAATTTACCTAGACCCCATTTCAGAGATTCTTCTATAACATATATACATATGCTTGCCTATGCATATTTGAATATATTTCTATATATGGTCACCTGATTATAGCAATAAAATATTTGACAAATAGGTGCTGCTGTAAAATTGCATGAAATGCAGGATTTGTCAGTAGAACATCAGAATTATTTGTCAGCAATACGCAGAACGTGGTCAATTTTCTCAGATTCATCAATAGAAAGACTTGGAGTGAATAATTTATGTTGATTTTTTTTTTCCTTTTATACTTCAAAAGCAGAAATAGCTCTTAGAAAATAGTTTTGGTTTTAATAAAAAAGGAATAGATGCCAACTAAATGAGTGTAGAAGAACACAGATATCCTTACTGATCCCCATTCATGCTGGAAATTTAAGGTCTGAGATAGAGAACAGCCCATGTATTAGTGCTCTCTCATCAAAACCATTCAAGGCTCCTGTCACTTTGACTTTCTGATTCAAGAAAATAAAAACTTTGGGCCAAAGAGTAATCAATCATAAAATATTTAAAATGTTTTAAAATAATATTTTGCTCTCCATAAAGGGAAAAGAAGACTTCTAAATATTCAGCTTGTGCCTTATAATGACAACAGTAATATTTCTGTTAGTGATTCTTCATTAAATCTGGTTGTGAGCTGGACAGAGACAAAAATATTCCCAACCTGTGTCTGTTTTATTTGGACTTGAGATATAATTTTGAAGAAAAGAACATACTTTTCTAAAATAGAGGGCATAGTTCCATTTTAAAGAAGAATGTCAGAGAATCAAATTCTCATATTTGATGTACAAGTCTATTGTGATCAAAATCTCACTTGCTGGTAGCCTGTTCTTGATAAGGTGTTTAGTTTTACTGGCTGGTTTTCTTTGGTGTTTTGTTTCCCAGAGCTGTCTCTCCTTCATAAAAATATTTATGTGCCAATTTAAGGCATTCTAAAGTCAATCAGTTGCAAATGTAAGCTTGTATTATGGGACTTTCCTCTACTTTAGTGTGGTTAATGACTATGTTCCCATGACTTTTAAAAGGACTGGTGCCTCAGCACATTTTCAAAATTATGCCATTTGAAGACATTTCCATTTATAATGCAGCTTAAATCTCATTTCCCTCAATATGTGCCCTCACTTAGTCTATTTTAAGGCTTCTCTGGAAAAAAAAATTATATCTCAGCTGCTGCTCCTGCTCTTAATGCCTTCCTAGTCTCGGTAAGAGCAGAAACCAACTGATGCCTCATTCTGATACTCATACAGAGACAATATGCAGACACTGCACTATCCTCCATTCCTGGCTGAAGGGCTCTGTCCTACCATTTCACATTATCTACACACACAGCTGCTGCTTTGTGTGTCTGCTAAAGCTTCATGCCTCTCTGTAGTCTCTGTGACTTCACAGTTTCCCTGTAGGGACTTAGGGTAAGACTGGTAAAGACTCCCTTAATTGCAAGATACTGCAGATCCTAATTGGGAAAAAAAGCACGTCACCTGAAATACTCGTACAGACACAGTCCTAGATGAGTGGAAGAAGGAAAAATAGAAGGGGTTATAAAGAAGGGGAGAAAAGAGGTGGAAGTTGTACTATTTGATTGTGTCAACTTGCTGAGTCAGCAGGAGCCAAGAGCTCGGCAGGGGCACACTTAGCCTTCACATTTCTCCATAGAAACCCCATCTGGCCAACTAAATTGCCAGCAATTGAGAAGTCATGCAGGAAGCTGTATCCAGCTATTCTCATTCAGTGTGAAGGTTACTGTGTTGTGGAGGCAGTAGTAGAGGAAATAAGGAAAATATTGCAAGACTTTGTCTCTCACATAAAATAATGGAAAGTATCAAATTTGAGCTGCTCACTGCTGTAGTAAATAAAGAGTTAGACATTGTGAAGAAATGTAGCTTCTATTATAGAAAGACCCATCATCAGGCAAATTTTTGAAGAAAAATCATCCTGGAGAAAAATTATGAGGGAAATTCAATAACTATTTTACTATAGGATTTGTGTTTGAACTTCAAAATCAAAAGCTTTTACTTGTATCTTTCTATCAGTTTATCTGACAGAAATTTCATGGAGTCCTACTTGGCTTTTGCAAGGACATCTAAATTCAACCTCCATTTAAAAGGCCTAGAAAAATTAAGTGCCTTCTCTGAGCCTGCAATGTTCATTCTAATGCGAGTGCTTAAAGAGATATAAGCCAGAGACAAATACACCAACATTGTATAAAAGAATCCAGCAAGTTATATGGGTAAAGCTCCAGAAAAATGCATCAGCCATTGGTTTATGTGCTGTAAAACAGGGTTTTAGCCCTGCAGTTCAGTGTTTCCCAATGAACAGGGTTGCTCTTGCTAGAGAGATGTGCCAGTATCAAAGGTAAAGCACAGAACAGAGTCCAACGAATGTATTAACTGAGGCTCTGTGCCTGAGTGGCACTGCCAGCAGTAGCAAACAGTGTGAGAAAAAGAGAAATGGAGGAAAAAAAGACAACACAGTGTCCAGAAAATCTTGGTACCAGTGATTTGTCTCTCTGCTCACAGTAAAATAGGTTAAATGAGCCAATATCCCTTGCAATATAACTCATTTTCCTGATGCTGGTTGTAGTTTGGTGTTGGCATGTTGTATTATCCTGGAGAGCTGAGTTACACTCAGGTGACTGGGTCTCTTGATAGTGCCTTATTGATCAAGACCTCGCGTGGTCCAAGCAGTTTACAAGGGCATCGGTATTCAGCCTGCAGTACAGAATTGAGTGATCATTCAGATTCAAAATTATCAGTCCTCTGTGCTTTATGTGAAGTATTTGAATTTCAGAAAGAGAACTTAAATTTTAATTTCAGATTAATTTTTTCTTTCACTGATTAAACCTTGTTTTCTGTAAGCCTTGCAAAGCTTTGACAACTGGGCATGAAAAAGTTTCCCAGGAGCAAATTACCTAGTTGTTTATAAGAACACTTACCACCCCATGAGTTTTCTAAATCATCAGTTCCCAGCCAATAAGTCTGGAGATATGTGTCACATCATCAGTGAAGCAGAGAGCAGAACAGAAAATAATAAACTTCCCTCAAGAATAACACAATATCCTTCATTCTATTAATGAACAGTTGAAGCTAGATATCAACTTTTTCTACTATCTTACATCTATTAAACTGTTACTTGGGGTGGATTTCTACTAGCCTCAGTTAATTTTGAAATTTTAAAAAGGTTTATATGAAGCTTTTCTCCTTTCCCCCCCCACCCCCCTTTTTTTTTCCCCAGAAAGGCTAAAGAAATGGACTATTAACTAAATCCTTCCTAGCAATGTAGCAGTACCAATAAATGTTAAGTCCCGTTACTGAGTACTGAAGAAAGTGTTACAGAAGCTGACTGACTGCTAAAACCAAGCTTAAAAAGTAGATTTATTAGGCTTCTTCTGGAAGGCGTGCTCTCTTATAAATCAAATTTTAATACAGAAAGTATTTCTCTAATTATCTGCAAAACTTATATGTTAAGGATGCATGTTTATAAAAATTCCTTCCCCCCATGTCTGTAGTAATAATCTTACTGTAGTTCTGTCCAGAATTGGTAATGAATGTAAATGTAGACATATTCAGTCTGTGTGCTTTGCGAAAACTGTCTGCCAAACAACATTCTTAATCCACTGGAATCACTGTCCTTGGAGTATTGAACTCGAATCTATATGGCTGCTTTATTTTTTTGCCATGTAGTAACTGTGAGACATTATGCATATTTGAAACAGTGTTTCAACCCAGTGCACCTTTAGGTTACCTTCTGAAATCTTCAGGACATGTAAGAATGGATTTTAACAGCCATGATTAGGTTTTCTGCCACTTTAACACAGTGCTCCTTTATGGCAAAGGTCCCTATCGTTTCCTCACAAAATTTTTGGTGGAAAGATGGGATCAATCACTTGACCTTTGTGCCCCAACCATAAAACAGAACCTTTTTGGTTTTTTTCCATGCCATTGGGGAGCTAGCATGCTTTTCTGATGAGTCCTGGAGGGCTTCCCAGGGAAAGCTAACGCAGACCGACTTTTTTCCAAGACTCAATTCTTCTTGCTCACCTGAGAATGGTGGGAACAAGCTTGTTCTCCTGTGGGGTTCAATTCTATTCCTAATTCATCAACAGATGGCAGTAGAAAACTCCCTACTTTTCCATCAAAAGACCAAAGGCCTTACAAATGACCCTAATAATGTCAAAGGAAGAAAAAAAACATCCAAAGAATTGCTGTATAAGTCTTATATATATATAAAATGCTCTCTAATCTTTTCAGGGTAGCATGAAATTCTTCTAAATATTAATTTTATGCTGACCCCAAATGACCAGAAGCAGCTACTGCTTTGGGAATTACTATCTTTCCTGTTAACTTCTGTTTTTAAAGGATTCTTTTATAGATGGACTTTATTTTTCTAGTCATGAAAGACTATATTGAATATAGATTATAGCAAATAATTTACTTTCCCCACAGATTTCTGTGATAAGAAATCTGTTCTCTTATCTCAGTAAAGACTTTTTCAAATGTCACCATTGCAGTGACAGAACAAGTAATTTAATCAGTAAGTTTTTGAGACATTCCTTACTAGTTTTGTCATTTCATTAATTCCTCCCCCTTTAAATCAAGTAGATGGTATAATAAACTTAGTGAATTCTTGGTATAGATTGAAACACTAAGGAGCATGGAATATACAGTAGTTTCTTATTTCATTTTTTAAAATATGCTGATGTTTTGGCATTGCCAATCAAGGAAAAAGGATTACCATAAAAATTTCTTAGAGGTATGTTTTTCTGTAATGTCTAATAGTGGGTGTTTGATACAGGAAAACTCCTATTATGTAATTCTCTTTTAGCCTCAAGGCACATGAATAAGGCCTAGAGCTCCTGATTTCTATTCCCACCTCTTTCACTAACTTATCTTAATAATTCTTTGCACTTCACTATTTTCCAGGTGCTTCTTATGGTGAAAGAAAGTGATTTCAAATAGAAGGAAGAAAGGAAGAAGTGTCTCTTTCAAGCACTGCTGGAAGGAGTGGCTAAATGTTCTAAACATAATAGAAATGTCTGAATTTGCTGAGCCAATGATTTAAATTGAGGTAGGCTTGAGTGAGATCTTCTTAGAGATGTGAGCTCTGACTTCCCTTCAATTTAGTGAGTGGATCTTATGAGGGAGTAAATTTGAAAGGCTGGCCATGTGCTGGCTGTGTGAGGGTGCTGCTGAGCCTTGGTGCAGTTGGCAAAGGAAGGTGTGTGTCCCAGAGGCAGTGCAGAGCATTCTGCCTCAGCACACTTCTGCAGAAGTGTTGGGGGAAAGCCAGCATTGTGTCGAAGCCATGAAGTCTGAAACCTCATTTTTAAAGCATTATTCTTTTTGCTTTCTCACCATTATTTCTCTTTTGATTTGGTTTTTTTGTTTTGTTTTGTTTTTGTTTTCCTTTTTCCCCCTCCTCCTCTAAGGAAACAGAAAACCTGCCACACACAGTAAGATATAGTTCAGTCCTGTTATCAGAAATATTTATTGATTTCTACTCCTCCCCTCATCTGTTTTTTTAAATGTCTAATTATTGTAAAGCTTTCCTATAACTAGAGAAAGGAGATAAATAATGTGGTAAATATTACAATTATTTTAAATATATTTTGACAGTATTTTAGATATATAACTAGTTCCAAGTTGTTGTCATTTTTATATAAAGAATGAAAGTAACACTAATTCTTTGGCTATAGGTATAAATCATCGTGTTGAGCCTGATACTATCTTACTCCTATCAAAAATGCAACCTACATTATAAAAATGAAGTTTTCGTTCAGGTTTATCTATTTGAGTGAGGACACTGATAACAAGTTTATCTGTTAGCTAAAAGTAATTATAAAACAATAATAGATGACATAATTTAAGAGATAAGTACTCATACATAGATAAAATTGCAAAATCTTCATTTAGTCCTATCATGATGTCTTTAACATATTATCATGTACATTTATTTCCAGTGGACCCTGGATATTATTATGGTAGTGTTAATATTTGGAAAATAGTAGTTTCCTTTGTAAATAACATTGAGATATGTTTTAATAAAATGTTATACAATATTATATGTATGACACTAACACGGTGAAGCTTTCATGTTCTGAACTGAAAAAAATTAAACAATCCACCAACAAGTGCATCTGCACTGGGAGTATGTTCTGGATGAATATTAAATTTACATATTAGTTTTGAGGAACTACCAGTGTTTGTGCACAGCATGGAGCAGGCCAGAATGCAGCAAGCCCTCTGTCTTCTTCTGTGAACCCTGATGTATTGCTTCAGGCATGGGAGTGGATGTTCTAAACATGAATGTATTGAGTGCAGTGGAACAGCTAGTGAGAGGGTTCCTGGTCTGGACTAAGTACATCACTAATGGTGGCTGTATTGCTTCTGGGAGGGCTGAGATCTACATTGCTGTGACCATCCATCCCCAAAGGTCTGAGGACGCCTGAGGAAGGCTAAGACCCTCTTTATTCCACAAGTGGTAATTTAATGAAATTGTTCCAGCTGTGTGTGTTGTGTGGCTGGCAGTATGATGTGAGAGCTGTTGGGCAGTGGAGGGCTCTGAGTGTACCATACAGAGGGGTGTGTGTGTGTGTCTGACTGTGGTGGTGCAGGTGTGCACACAGACCTGTTGTGATCTTATCCATATTGTCTATGGGTTTACTTTGGAGAAAATTATCCCCACTTGAAGCTTCCCTGAGAGAAAATTAGCTGTGACAGTTCAAAAGGGAGGCCAGGAGCAAACTGACATACAAGCAATGTGAACTGTCAGTGAACTGCAGGGTGAAGTGAAATGGAGTGCTAAGCTGTTTGACAGCATGCAAAGGTGACTTAGATCAATGTACCTTGTCAACTGTGTCTGTATGGCAGCAATGTCCTGAAGAGACACATCCTGAAACACCATTCTCATATCTTGAGTGAACTCTGCAAAGATTCCTGCACAAATACATGCATATCCTAACTAGTTATTAGTTTGTGTGCCTTCTCATTTTTGAAGATATTTTGGTGTCAATATCTGTCGCGTCTCATGTGCTTACTTGGCTTTTTATGCTCAAAATACTTTACTTTTCAATTTTCAATGCAACTCTGATACAACACAGAAAGATTAAATGACAATTTACTTCTATTGTGAATTATTATTTCCAGAATGTGGCCTTGCTTTTGGAGGCCACTCCATCTGTGTATAATAAATTTCAAAGTGATTATTTCCCTTATGTTTTTATGTTATTATGTTATTATATTATGTTATGTTCCCTTATGTTATGTCACCAGTTAATTTTTTAACAGTTTTTGTCCCTAATTCCTACCTTTGTCTAGCTTTAACGAGTTATTAGAAAATTTCTCTCTTTTTCTCTCTTTACCTTTCCCTTATACAAAATTCTGTGAGACATTTTATTTCACTAAAAGTATCTTCAGTAAGAGTGGTAAATTTTACCAGTATTCATCTTGTATAATTGTATGATTTTTAGTTGTCTTTTAACAGAAATATTTTCCCCATTCACTTTGTAGAGATTAGACAGGAAAAAAATAAACTAACTTCTGGAAACATGCAACTGTAAATCATAAACCTTTCTTTTTCAAGTTCTTTAACCATAAGAAATTGTAAGTCTGTAATGAATTTGAAGTTTTTCTGTGTTTTGGAAAATCCTGTTCTTCCTCTGCTTTCTTAAAATAGTGTTGAAATAGTATACCTAGCAGTAGAATATGAATTTTCAGGCACTGGAATAAAGTATTCATGGTCAGATTAGTACTGGACAATCAAAGTGAAATTTAAAATGGAAATTAAACTCCTACACTCAAAACAACACTTCAGAGTGTCTCTATTAGCAATAGTTAATAATGGACAAATTCTTACTTTGGATTACCTAATCTCTGTTACGCTATCTAAGAGAGAGAAAGAGGGCTTTGGCCAGGAGAACAGGCAGGAAAGAACCCAACTGCTAAACTTCCAAACTGCCCTCTTTTCTAATTTGTTTTTTAGTTCAATGTATTTCTAGGATGAAATTATCTCAAAATTCACAGCATATGCAAAATGCTTCGTCTGCAACGCTGCAGAAATTGCATGGTCTTTTTTAGGTCAGAAAATACCTGCATACCTGAACAGCCTTTAGGAAGTATAGGTCTGAGATGTAGGTTTTAATATCTCTTGGTGAGTTGAACTCTTTTCTGGATTTCTATGTGATCTGCTGTGAAAAACGGGACAACTAGCCACTGTTTAAAAAGGAAAATTTTTTTCTGCTTACTAGGTTTTCTCAAGAGGTAAGAGTGCTCTGATTGAACAAAACACCCAACATCTCAAAAAAGGACTGCAAGCTCAAACCCATTGTACTGAGTGGGTTTGGGGTTTGTTTTGTTTTGTTTTGTGGGGTTGTTTGTTGTTTTGTTTTGTTAGATAGGTAGCTTTAGAGAGATTTTTGTGTGTATGTGTGTGGCCTGTGTGTAAACTTTTATTTTAAAGGGGTGTTAAATATTTTAAAAAATTGTGATGTAGCAGTCATTTCCTTTGAGGTACTGGGACTCCTAAATCTCATACTCATGGTTGAATATGGTTTTGCAATACATTCTATTTTTGGTGTCTTTTATGTAAAGAGCTGCAGTCAAGAATGGAATTATAACACCCTTCTACTGGAACATGGAAACACAGCCATCTGGCATGTATGTGTTTCATCGTTTTGCCAATTTTTTTCCTACAGCCTATTTTAGTACTTGGGAGAACCTTCCTTTACTTGGTGCTTTTGTCAGAGGGAAAAATGTGCAGAAAAGCATACAGTCTATATCTGTAAGATCTGTAAGGTTTCCTTTTCACAACCTCTACTGTGCTGAATGATTTGGTAAAGATTCAAAATTGCCCATGATAACAAATTATTATATAAATATGAATTTTTTATAGAATTGCTGAATTTGTTACTTGCATAATTTAATCAATTTCTCAGTACATGTTTTTCCACTGGACTTGTAAAATGAAAAAAACTTATTATCTCTACAGGAAGAAATTCAGGGGGTCAAGAAGAATCATACCATATTGCAACTGGATTTAGATAGGTAGTTAAGAGTTATTCTTTCTTCTCCTCCAAGAGTGCTATTATTTTTTTTTCCTTTTTTATGGAGATGGAAAATTTATTATGCAGTTTATGGTTCACTTTTGTGAAAAAAATACACTCTGGAGTACTTTTAACTATATTTCTAGTTATTCTATTTACATTTATTAGAGAAATTGCCATTTTTCTCTGTTAATTTAGTTCCAGGTTGGGCCACAAAATTCAGTAAATGGAAACAAGAATTCCTCCTATTTAAACATAGTCCAGGGGTATGAGTGTGGTTCTAGGAAGCCTTAATCAGCTCTACTCCACACTGGCACTAGATTTGTGAGGATTGTTACATACAACTACCAACAACTAATGGCTTATTTATCACTCATACTTTGATTTACCAACTCCAGGCAGATGATGATCTCTTTCGTCTTACATCTTTGCCTTTAGAATGAGAAGGAGTTAGAGTGTGCAACATCCACTTAATTTTACATCTTCTTGTATTCCTTTAAGTGTCCCTTACTGTAATGCATAGGCATCTCACTGAACTAAAAATCTGGCTCTTACATAGGGCCTCTTTGAAAAATCTCTAAGTAGCTCTCAAAAGGAAGAAAGGCAAGGTGAAGTAAGGTCAGGAACACTTCGGGACAGGTATGAAAAAGGTATCAGCCTCTGAACTGTTATCCACAAATTAGTTCCAGTCACACTTTTAGTATATTTTAAATACTTCATACTTTGTGATTCTGGTCACATGAGCTATTATTTTCCTTCCATTCTGAAGCTGTATTAGAATTGGCCATCTTTTCTGTGTGAGACATATAGAGAATGGTGACACATGCATAATCAGGGAATTTTTGCATCTACCATTCCCTAGACAGAGAACAGGTATCTGTTTCTTACTAAAAATAACGCAACAAAACCCTGAAAAGACAAAATTGTGGGTAAGAATGCTGAAGAAGTCCAAAAAAGCGTCAAAAAAATCTGGTGTGTGAAAGCTTATCTGTATCATATCTGCATCCTCTGTGTACTTAACTTCCTTTACCCCTAAATAGGGTGAGGAGTTAGGAAGGCTACTTAATAGTTGCTTTCATTTTGTCAGTTATACCAGTAGACAGGGTAAATCTAAGAATTAGCTATGAAATAGATTGTAGTCCAAAGAGTCCTTGCAGGAAACAACAGTCAGACAAATTGAAAACTAGTCAATTCTGCTGGTAGCCTGTGGGTCAAGGATTGGAAGAGAAATAGCAATGCCCCATTATAGAAAATCAATACTTTTTGAGACCCAGAAAGGAGTTTTAAAAAGATGAGAAGCTACAGTTGATAAGGGTTTTTGGAACACAGAAGTGACTGACAATCATTCATTTTGCTTTCAGTATTATGCAACACTGGTAATTTTAGCAACATCTTGTAGTCTCTTGTAGCTAGGAGTATCTAAATATTTTCATTACGAGCAACATTTGTCAGACGTGAAGGCTTTTGCTATTTCAAGCTGTGTAAGTATGTGTTTTTTAAAGCTGTAATACTACTATCAGTGCTTAACTTCTTGGTCATTCCACAAAATTCATGAAGTCATTCAGGTCTGAATTGAAAATTTGTGATCTTGCTGAAACACCCACTGAATCAGCATGAATCATCACTGAAAAAAGTTAAGCTACTGGGGAAGACAGGAAGAAAATATTTTTTTAGCACCAGAATACAGTGTGCAATTTTGCTTTCATTTGCTCTCTACTGAAGATTTTTTTCTTCTGTATACACTACTGCTGAAATAATATCAGCATCAATTCTATAACACCATGATTGATCACCAGCTGATCAGTCTTAATGCTTTGGAGACAAACCAGCACAGCAAGTCTGGCTAGTTATTTAAGTTACATGTCATCAGAGGCTTTATAAGGATAAGTGAAACTGCCATTTTTTGGTATCAACGGCAGCAAGTAAGTCTCTTGAGATTTTTTTGAAGATTAGTCAAAATGTGTTCCCTCAAACAGTAAAAAAACTTTCACAGAAATGTCATAGGTGAATTACGTAAGAACAGCATTTTTCTTGTAGTTTACATTGTTATATGAGATATCTGTATGTCTCTAAGGATAGCAGCAGTAATTGTATTAGTATTAAAACATAAAAAATTGCATATTGAGTCAAGCACACATGTAACATCATCTTTATTTCCACTCCTGTGCCACCTTTTCCTCCTTTTATCTCCTTCTTTTTTTCTTCTCCTGGCATCTTAATCACTTATACTGATAGAACTGTAAAAGTTAAAATATGCTTCAACAAATTATTTTGACATTTCTTTTCTTTTTTTTTTTTTAATGTTTCATAATGGCTCTTACTAAATCAATAACCTGAAGCCTAAAGAAGTAATTATAATAGTATCTGGAACCACTGTATAAAATAATTAGGACTAACAATAAGGCTTTGATTAGCTGTAAGGGTTACTGTACCAAAGTTCTGTTTTCATTTTAAAAATACTATTTTCTGTGTACGTTGGTGTTTGCTTGTATGGAAGATGCATACTGCACTTTGCAATCAAGAGAATAAAGGAAAATCAAAGAATTGCCCACCTTAGTGTTGTTAAAAAATACTGCACTTATCATCCACTGCATTTCTGATTGACAGCTCTTGAAAGTAAGATTGACAACATGTAGGATGTAATGAGTGGGAAGACGACTGGAGTGTTCAGCTTATAAAAGAGAGGTCTGCCTTCACAATAGCACTAGAAGTTGTTACAGTCATCTGTTACTGCATTTGAAGAAGCATATGATAAACAGTGTCTAAAAAATCCCAAAATGGTGTAAATGCCTACTTTTTAAAATTATGGATTGTATTTATGGATCCCCACACTCACCATATTGCTTTCTCAGGGCAGCGCTGTACTAATGATATTTTTCTTAGGAAGTAAATAGACAAAGAGAAGGGTGAAGACAGATAGTAATGCCCAGTGAATGGACAGTAACTTGAGACTATGCCCACAGTACTATGTAAAAACAGTCAGAGAGCGAGAGTTTCTGAGAACTAAGAGTTTCTGAGGTCAAGTGAAAAGAACTAGCTCATTTCCACACTAGAGATAGACAGTTGTGCACAGCTTTCTTTACCTGATCCACACTACATAGTGCTCCATTTTGTCTTTTTGCCAAACCTTGAAGGCCTTGAAAGATCATCTTTAATTTACATGTCTGGAGGATAGTGGCAGGTGGATTTGCCCATCTTCACCCAGATTAAAATGCCAGAACTATGTGAAAACTATTTTGCAGCTTCCTAGAGTAGCAAGTTATATGAAGAAACTCAGAGGATGTTGTTATTGGAAGTTCTGAGATGTGACATGGGTTTGTGATGAGCGACTGTGTGATAAGTTTGAGGCCCATATTTGAGGACTGTGTAAAATATATGGAGAGAAAACTGATGGAAATATGACTGAGTCTTATCTGCATATACTTTTAAGATTTGCTCATGAAGAAAGCTGGCTCCAAAAGCCTGTGCAGCTCTTGTCTTAAGAAGAGGTATTTGGAGCGGTCTAAAGCATAGGGAAAGAATTATCAAATAAGCAGGTGTAGATGTACAGAGGTCTAGTGCTTAAGCAACATTCCTCTTTCATTTGTTGGGACAGATGGAACTGCAGGTACCAGGAGTCAGCAGAGTGTTCATTGCCTATAGTGCTTGGAGTAAATTAGCATTGACTCATAGGCTAACAATAATGATAATGTACAAGCCTAAAAAAATAGTCACATTATGACTCAAAGCCAGAGAGTTCTGTGTTCTCACACTTCTATCCCACTCTCTTTTTCAGGTAGAGAAATATGCCAGTATGTTTGAGTCCTGTGATTAGAGTGGATTACTTCTCAGAATTCCTATGGATTGGAGAGTTCTATACCATTTATGGTCAATTTTCTAGTTCCATTTGCAAAGAGGGTAAACCAATGGTTCTACAGAAGCTTCTGTACTTGCTAGCAGTTATATAGGCAGCAAATGTAGGCAACATGAATGCTGAACAGCCTCATAATTCCTGGTGTGGGCACAAAGCCAGGATCACAATCTGGCTCTTCAAGACTTGACACATTCTCAGAACACTGTAATACAGTATTGTTATTTATAGAATTCTGGACCTGTTTGAACTTTCCTACTTTTCTATCAGAGGATAAAACCTGAAGATATTTCTAAATTCTGTAAGATGTGGTGTATCTTTCTGCAAACTCTGATAATAATTAGAGAGTACAAGTTACTCTAGACCTTTCAGATTCCTGTGCTATAGCAATGTTATCCTACCTATTTTGCTGGTTCTCAGCAATAAAGGAAACTCATTTGATTATTATCTCAGGATTTCTTTTCTATTTCTTTTTATTATACAGAGCCAATATGTCCCTAAATTTAGACATAACACAGCAAATGGGGTAAAATACAACAGAAGGTATAGTTTAAAAAGTGCTAGAATAGTATTTGTGCTTATTTTGGTGTGAAATTGGTTCTTTGGAATTAAGGAATTCATTTCCCATATATAACAGAAATTTAATTGGAACAATTGTCCTGACACTTTTTAGAATCTTAAAACATGGTTTATTCCAAGTTGTGGCAGTGATTATCACACCTTATGTAAGAGTGGACTGTGATGTCTTTGTGTTGCACAGGACTTTAAAAGCCATATTTTGCATGTGAATATTTGGTTTTAAAATATGGCGAAATAGCCAATCAAAAAGATTCTGAAGAAAACTTGCATGCCCATGGATCCTGGAAAAGCTTGTAGGCTGTACCTGTTTCTACTTGTTAGCAAGAGTCAAATATATTTATAAAACAAGCTTGCTATTCTTCATTACTGAAATAAACATGCAGGGTTAAGAAACATGGCTCTAACCCCTGTTTGACTTGAATTAAATTTGACAAGATGTGCAGGCATTGGGGCAAGCAGACAACAGAGAGGAAGATGTGAGCTGAGCCTGGCTGTCCTTTGGTCACCATTCTCAATAGGACTCATAATGTTTAGTGGAAGCATACAGAAAGAATGATTCTACCTCCAGGGCACCAGCTAGCCATTAACATTTTCAATACCATGGTATAATATTAATGGGGGCAAGTGACTGAAACTTTTACACCTTGCTGTCTTGAGTGCAGAAACAGGGTGCAGGGAAGGACACTTCACGCTCTTTACTCCCTAGCGAGCAATTCAGGGAAAGAGGTTTTGGTGTTTATTTATCTCTGAAGAAAGGCTTTTGAGGGAAAAAAGAAAAATATTCTTGTTCTTTGCCATCTTTATCAGCTGGCGTAATGAACAAAATAACTTTTCTCCATAACTTTTGCCCTCTTATACTGTGGAGTCCAGAAAAAGAAAGGTTATCTCCTTTATTTGCTTTTCTTTATTCATACAGGTAAGCAGCATGCAACTTCTTGCAAGTTTATTACAAGTGTTCTCAGCTAATTCCATACGTCTTTATTCTAAAGTATGAAAGATATATTTATACTTTTTCATAATAACAGGGGTTAATGAAGACATGTAATATGTAAATACTAATGTCACCACTCACAGAAAAGGCAAACCCTTAAATTCATTCCCCTTTGATTTATTGTGCTCCAAGGCAGAAAACAAGAGAACACATGAAACCATTCTTCTCTAAACTCATTTACCTGAGAGCAGGCAGACACACAAAAATATTATTAGCACAGAGCAAAACAAACTGTAAAGCAGAGGTGGAGAAGAGGCTGATCATGGTGGAGTCTTGATCCCATTTCTCTGGAATCCTGCTGTGTATACACAGGTTGGTTTAAACGTGTGTCCTAATTCCAGATTTATTACAAAAATCTGTATCTTATAGATTCCATCCAAAACAATCTCCTGAAAAGCTACTATGTTGATTTTTGGACATGCTTACATATTGAGGGGTGGGGCATTTGTCAGCTATTTACTGTATTTGTTACAGTAATGAAGATTTATACCTTAGCTGATAATGGGCTGGATTCCATAATTTTTCATTGTCTGATATAAAAGCATTTGGGAATTTTTAAACAGGTGATTCATTTTTGCAAAGGATATCAATATATTGTCAATAATCAGAGTTTGATAAGGCCCATCAAAACATGCCAATCCTGCATAGATTTTAACAAAGTTTATGCTTAAGGAATATTTGAATATACTAGTGCTTGGTAACTTTGGAGAATGTCTCCATTTATCAGAGCAGTGACCCCTCAGATATGCTCAGAAATGGTATAAAATTGCAACAATTTTTAAAATTATTTCTAAGATACATACTCATTGCATAAGACTGCTATTTGGTAGACTTAATAATGTATGTTTTGTACCTTTAAATTTTTGTCTTTTATTCTGTTGCCTAACTCAAATATAAGTGATTGAGGACTATGTCCCATTTTCCATTGCCTTATGCATTAGTGCTATTTTTTAATCAAATGAAAGATGAAAGAATTGCAAAAACTCAGTCATAGGATAGTCATAGGCTGATGAAAATTTAGCTATCCAAAAATCCATTTAAATATGCATAAAACAACTCTCTTTTTTTCTTAGGGCTGCATTATTCCTTCTTTCCCTCTGTTCTTGTATGCCTAACTTTTCACTGTACAAAATGATTAAGATATACTTGATCTGAAAGATAACCTAATCTCCTGCTTCAAATTACTTGCTTGGTTCTAAAAATATCTTTGAAACAAATCAGTGAGTTTCTGAACAGTGTTTATTCTGCTGAAATCTTATGAAGGAGACCTGAAGTCCTATCTCATTTCTAAACAGCTGTTCTGTATGTCTGTATTGTCTACAGCCTAACTTTGTAGGCATCTAAAGGATTAGTTGACATCTTTGCTACTTTCACACATTTTAGTGGTATTTATTTTGGGGACATAATTATCTATTTCATACTTATGTCTCTACCTTACTAGGGCACAGCAAAATAAAACACTGAGACCTATAAGGGCATTTTGAAAAAATGGCCATGAATCTGATCTTTTAGCTTCTAGCACTGCTTAGCTTCTTCACAATCACTGTCTGTTTTTAGCATTTTTCAGAGAAATCTGAGTTTCTTTTTTTTTCACTTTAATTATCTTGTGGCAGAAAAAAATTTTCTTCTAAATTCTGGGAAGCCACCTTTTTATCTCTACTAAACTGTAAATAAACATAGTACTGAAAGAAACAGAGGCTATTCGACTGCAAATGGCTAAAAAGGATCTTAGCAAATAGTTCCTTTCTTTTTTTTCAATTGTTGACCTAATATAATACAAATATGTATTACAATTGATAGCATATAGGCTTTTTTTTTCACTTTTAATCCTCCCAAGACAGGAGACTAGCTCCTTCTTCAAGTGTCAGGTTTCTTGCCCTTTCAGCATTGTCATAAAACATAAATTTAATTCCCATGCTGTTAAAGCAGGCACAGAACACACCTCTCCAAATTCTTGGGAAGGTGCTCTGATATGAAGTATTAGGCATTAGGTAAAAAAGCACTGGTACATCTCCTTTGAAAGAGCCACCATCCATCTTCCTCTAGGAAGCTGAGACAGATTAGGTCCTGAGCAGAAAGAATTACCTAATAGGAAAACCAGATAGACACTTATCTTAGATACAGTGCCTTACACAATGGAGGGGGCTTGAAGTTAATGTAGGTGTGATGGAGAATTTCAGAACTGCCACACCTTCTTCACTGATGAACTAGAGATTTTAAACCTTGAATTCTGAGAACTAATTTTTTCCTCGCCTCTCCCACAGAGACAGCCACCTAAAATTTATATCTATCAATTTAAAACGGTCACCTTGACCTCCAGCCTCTTTTAAAATTTTCTTTATTCTTACTTTATTTCCTGTTGAAACTAATTTGAGCTTGAATTTTGAGAACAATGATCTTTTCAAGTTTCATCACCACCGGATAAAAACTTTAATAATAACATAGTAAATAATTTCTTTATTTTCTTTAAAATAAGAGGAAATATTTCAGTGTTCTACAGTATTCTGCAATACCAGATACTTTTCTGCTGTTAATATGCTTTTCTTAAGACAAACAGTAGCAGCTGTCTTTCATCTGAAACGAAAACCAGTTCTCATCTAGGAGAAGGAAAAAGTGGCATTTCCTGAAACTTATCTGTATCCATACTTAAAATACCTCGAAGATTAGCAAAAAACAGTTAGATTTTTTTTAAAAAAATAACATATGCTATTTAAGTGCATTTTAGTAGACAAAAGTACCATTTACTACATCAAATGCTGGCAAAAACTCCGTGAAATTTGAATAATTTTTCCCCTCAGTAGTCAGTATTTCACTCAGCATTAATCTGTAGTGAGCAAGAGAAAATTGCTCCAACATTTCTCGTTATCAGTTCTCCATGGAGTAAGAAAGAAAAAGGATGTAATTTGTGTCCCCCTTTTTTTTTTTTTCCATAAGAAAAAGATATCATGGTCTCAGTTAAAGCTGAAGTCTGTGCTTTCCTTCTCTGTTTGATATTCTCTAGTGACTTTTTTGCTATTGTGCTTCATGTATAAGTGTAAAGGATCATCTTATATTCAGGTACACCACCTACATGGATGGTATAAACACAGTGAACAATTTCATAGGGAATTTACTTGGTTTTTTCCTTTGTTTTTCTTCTTTAAATATTAATAAGTTCATCTTTTAGAAATAGAGTATGTAACTGCTCTCCAAGTATTGAAAAGAATTACATTTACTATCTAAAGGTATAGACTTTCAAAATCACTCTGTCCCTTGAACCAGTTAGAAATGGTTGTTTTCTTCAAAGTAGCTGCCTCCTTTTTTTTTTTTTTTCTTACTAATAAATTGTTTTCAATAACCTATACATTTGTCCTATATTCTGCTGTTCCAGTGCTGACAACCCTGGACAATTTCTTTCTTCTTTCAGTCATCTTAAAACTCAACGAGACCTCTGTTTATGGCTTGAGTTTAGGAATATGAATTACACACTGACATGCTTACAGTGTGAGAAAGCTTATTGTTTGACTTTTTCAAAAGACAGAAAGAATTTGCTGTGTTCAATAGGCTTTCGGCAGCCTTAGAAGATAGCATTTTGTTTATCTAATTCTGTGCGTAAAAATCTTTCCAAAAAAAGTGAATATTATCTGAGCATTGTTCTTCATAATCTTAAATCAAGAAATAATAGCACGTTTCTTTATGGCAGAACAGACAATTGAATGGCACTATCTGATTCTGCTGTGATGTTATCCCTTTTTAGGTCATTATCTTCAGCAAGAGCTTTGCTGCTTTATCAGCTGCAATTTAAAATACAGGTGCTTTTAATGTTCTTTCAAAGGCTTAGCTGATAATATCAAGTAAAGTGAATTTGAGGTTTAGTACAAATAATTCCTCTTACCTGAACAATCATTCTTTGAAAGATGCAAATCAAAGTGAGGGTTAGAAATTTTGTTCACTATATACTAATGTTCAGTTTTATAGTATTGTTACTCCAGAATAAAACTGATATTTTTCTATTAGCACCATTGCACAGTTTCTCTGATGGTACCGTACAAAAAAAACATGACACATGACACATGACACTGACTAGAGAAGAAGAAAGGAAAAAGAAAGACACTAATTCAGGGACTCCCTTTTTTTTTTTTTTTTCTATGTGAAAAAATAACCCCATATAGTGAGGTTGTGCCTATAGTGCAAAACAGATATATGTGTGGCTAATGTTTTTGGCAGCACTTCATAAGCTTCATGGGAATATCTTGGCCAGGCCAACTGTCCCCTGTTCATACCACTGTCATTCAGCAGGGCAGCTCTGATCCTTTTCAGCTCCAAAGGCAAAAGGTCTTGTACCATGGGGTACTGTCTGAGTCCTTCTGCTTCAAAAAGACAAGCCCTTGCAGCATCCCTCATGCTTTGGGACTGAGTGATCATCTATGGGGCATTCATAACTTTTACCTTCACATATCTCATGCTCTATATTTTAAAATGAAGCTGGATTATTTCATTTCAAGATATCAAAAGGAGGAGAAAAAGCATTTTTCATAGACTACTGGAATTACATATTTTGTCTTTGACATAGTATTTCTTTAATTGTCCTAGGAAAGTACCTTAAACTAATTTTTTTAGTAACAGCATAACTGGAAATCTTGAAATATGAACTGTTGAGGAGTCTCAGCTGCAACTGAAATGAGCTCTGTTTGGAACATGTGAAGTATGAGATAATACAAAGCACTCATAAATTCATGCAATGAACATCAGATTTGATTACCCCAAATTTATAGATGTTTCTTAAATATTGTGCTTCTTTTTACTACCTGACATCTATTCCTAATCTTTCAGTTCCTCGTGTAGGTGTTGTGAATTAACTAAAATATAATTATGAATAATTCAGTTAATTCAGAAAATCCAATAAGCATATCAATAATTCTCTTTTTGTAAAAAAATAAGCAGAAAAAATTATTGGTCTGCAGTAAATAATTTTTTAGATCATTAGAGATCATTTAGATCATTTGATAGACAAAAGTGAGCTAAATTCAGTCTGCTTATTGAAGAGCCTCTCTGTTCAATGCGTTATAGTCTCTGTTCCTTGATGCTGGTTTTCCTACGTAGCAGTTTCCAGTCAGACCAGTACAATTCTCTACTAGGTCAGGTTAGGATTAAGTAATTTTTTTTCATAATATCCTATATGGTGCTGTGTTTATGTCCAAAACTGTGTTGATTAGTGCACCATTGTTTTAGCAATTGAGAAATTTAGCAATTTTGTAAGCAAGAGCTTACAGAATGTCAAGAACTTCTCACTCAGCTCTGCCCAGAGGGTGGGTAAGAGGCTGGGAAAAGACAAAATCAGGGCAGCTGACCCCAGCTAGCCAAAGGAATATTGATGGCATGTGACAGGGTGCTCAGGAGTAAAACTACCTTGTGAGGGTGTAATGTTTCAAAGATAGCTGGAGGACTGTCTGGAATTGATCATCTGATGGGAGGTGGTAAATGCCTTTAAACCACCTCTGTGTTGGTCCTTCTTTTCTTCAAATACTGAATTGTATTTATCATGATCTGTTGCGGTGTGCGTTTCCCAGGACGCACAGGCAGCGTTGGGCTGTGACACATTCCCCCAGGGAGACTCTTTCTCCCCACTCAGGAACTCCGATGGTCTCAGCGGTTGCTTTTGGGGCGCAGAGATGAAGCAGAGGTGAGACGGGTCTTGGGGTAAACTGAGGAGATTTATTAAAGGTGCAATTGAAGAATAAAAACTAAAAGCTGAACCCCAAGGACTGGGAGCACGTGTTCCGCCATGGATTTCATACACAGGCAATACAAAGCAAACAACCAATGGAAATGCACTCAGGGAGGAGTCTAAGGCGGGTGATACAGAACTAAATCCAATGGGAATAGCAGAAGCAGTGTAATGATACAAAACAGCAAATGATATATTGAGTGAGGGAAGATTGGCAAGGAAGGTTCTAGCAACAGAGGCAGGGATACAGAGAATTGACACATAACAGCATGTATATTTAAATCATAACACACAAATGAAATAGAAAGCTAGCCTGAAGACTCAAAGCAAAAACCCACACCACCACAGTGATCCATGAGATTTTGTCATTTTTTTTCTCTTCTGATTCTCTCCTGTATCCTGCTGGGATGGAAGAGTTAGAGGGCAACTGGAAGTAGACTTTGCTGGTGGCTAGCAAGGGGTCAACTTACTGTGAATTCTAAGTCCTTTGTTTCTGACTTTATTTTAATAATTCTCTAAGACTTTGTAGGAGTCTAATGTCTTCTCCAGGCCAAACCCCTCACATATTTGAATCAAAGGTGTTAATCATTCATAATTTCTTTTTATCAGTGATGTGGATGGTACAGGAGAAGTAGATTCTCATCTATTAATTCAAGCACTGGGGCTTAATCCAGAGCAGATGAGAGCTGGAAAAATCCCCCTGTTCTTTTTAACTCTGAGATGGATGTTAATTTCCTGCATATTTTTGTGTATGCACAGCCTGATCACACTTGGAACTTTGATAAGTGCATATTTGTTGGGGAGAAAAATAGCCAGAAACTTATTAGGTAAACACTATCAAGTACTCAGCAGCTTGAAGAGTGATTTTTGCATGCATGTTATTTTTCCAGACTTGGTAGAATTTGTTTTCAGATCTATATCTTTGCCTAAAATCTCTTATCTTCTGCCAAATTTCCAAGTGGCCTGACTCTGCTTTCATCCTCTGTGTATTTCCTGCCTATGCTTGGGTAATGAATCTCTTGTTCATTCATGGAGCAATTTTGCTCTCCTTGCAGGGGGGGCACAGAAACCTCTTCCATTCCCTTCCCTCCATTTCTTAGGCCCCTTTCTTTTGCCTGGTGCTGAGAGGGTGGGAGAT
The DNA here is from genome assembly GCF_021018805.1 of Prinia subflava. Taxonomy (NCBI): domain Eukaryota; kingdom Metazoa; phylum Chordata; class Aves; order Passeriformes; family Cisticolidae; genus Prinia; species Prinia subflava. The sequence goes on along the minus strand of NC_086253.1, from coordinate 19,766,187 downwards.
CCACTCCTGCTTGTGAAGTGGATGGTGTGTGCATTTGTCTGAGGTGTGGTTGAGGGCAGTTCCTCCAGAAAATCTCTTCCTCAGAGTCCCTGATAGCTCTCAGCCTTTCCACTTCATCTCTCATCTCTGCTACTAGGCTGAGAACGTGGTCAGAAGATGGCATCTCCCAGAGCTGGTCTCTGTGCTGCCCCTGAGAGCAGGGCCAGACCCTGGCACTCCCTGCACCCGGGACCTGGAGCCTGGCACGCTCTTGGAATTGCTCCATCTGAGTCACCCCGTCCTTGGTGGTGTGTGCAGGGAAAGAAAGTTTTGTCTGAGTGAACACCATGCCCGAGCTCTCTCAACAAGGGGGTTGACTGAGCTAATTGTTTGAGCTGACAAATAGGTAATTATTATTAACCGCCCCAAAAAAGAAACAAAAACGAAACAAACCCCAAACAAACAGACCTCCCTAGACAAAACCACACAACAACAAACAAAAAACTGCAAACAACAAAAAATGAAAAAACCCAAACAACAAC